>NC_030381.2:27404688-28654688 GCF_001625215.2 Daucus carota subsp. sativus
TTATATATAATATGATTTTAAATTATATATATGCATGTGCTCTCCGTCCCTGGATCTTTCCCTATATATGTCCATTATTTTCACCATTCTCCCTACCATCTCTCTCCCTCTCTCTTTCTCTCTCGCTACTCGCTAGACATATCTAACATTTTGCCCATTTGCACGACATGGCATCACCACTACAAAGTATAGACCAAAACATTGTTTCTTCAGTTCAAAAACTTGTTACGTGTGGTAAGAAGGTCACTTCCATACCCTCTCACTATGCTTATTTCAAAAACCCTAGTGTAACACCCCAGTCCCACATCGAGAAGTGTGTGGACTTTAGTTCAGTTTATAAGCATAAGTACTACTACCAATTGCACCAACAAATCATGATCTTTTGGGGGCCTGTGGTGGGTTTGTGGATTACCCAAGTTGTTGCAATTGGGCCAGTTATTTGGGCTTATTTTCGGATTCGGAATTCGGGACTTGACCCGATTTTCGAAAAAGACTCGGGATTTGACCCGGGTTGTCACATATGGTATTCAGAGCAGGCTCTCGAAAGCTTAATTCGTCAAGTTGCCGGAGGTGGGGACACGAAGGCTGGTGGTATTATCCCGCAATGGACAGAGATCCGGAGGCGGGGACACGAAGCCAGCCGGTATTATCCCACAATGGCTAGAGAGGTTCGATCTGGGCCTATGGGCTATCCGTTTCGGCCTGACGAGGACGTCAGGAATTTAAGTGGGGGAGTTTGTAACACCCCAGTCCCACATCGAGAAGTGTGTGGACTTTAGTTCAGTTTATAAGCATAAGTACTACTACCAATTGCACCAACAAATCATGATCTTTTGGGGGCCTGTGGTGGGTTTGTGGATTACCCAAGTTGTTGCAATTGGGCCAGTTATTTGGGCTTATTTTCGGATTCGGAATTCGGGACTTGACCCGATTTTCGAAAAAGACTCGGGATTTGACCCGGGTTGTCACATCTAGTGACTCCACTGCATTACCTGGTGACGGAATCCCGGTTATCGATTACTCACTCCTCATATCCACCGACCTTGATCAGCAAACAAAAATTGTCAGGGAACTCGGAAATGCGTGTAGAGATTGGGGTTTTTTCATGGTATGAATGTTTTGCATGCACCAGTAATTATTTTAGCATCATCATATATATTGTGCCCTAAAAAACTACAAAGTCCTAGTCCTGTTGAAAATATCTTGTCAAAAATAGCCGTTTTTCTTTACTATTCTACGGTTATAATGATGTTGGATTAATTGACAGGTGAAAAATCATGGCATATCAGAGAAACTATATGAAGCTATGTTTGAGAAATGTGAAGAGTTTAATTCAATGTCAGATGATGAGAAACAGGAGTTTAGAATGAAGAAGGATGTCATGGACCGGATTAAGTTTGGTAGCAGCAACAATTTATCCTCAACTCAAGTACGGTTCTGGAGGGATTACTTAAAACTCTTTCTCCATCCTGATTTCAACTCTCCTCATAAGCCTGCAGGTTTCAGGTTTGTTCATTCTTCCATATCTTTACTTTTATGATAGACATTTTCACATTCGATAGTACTCCCTCCGTCCTCTTTTACATGTCAATTTTGTAAAAAACACGCATATAATTGATTCTATAAACTTTTTCCTTGAATACCTCTGATCAATGTCTTGAAAATGGTGGAATACCCCTGATTAATGTCTTAAAAACGTGATTTCAACTAAGTTTTAAATAAGTCAAGCTTTGTAAATAGGGATTATGATCATAGATTTGAAAAACTATCATTAAATTTGTTTTGAAAGTGTAAATGGACATGTAAATAGGGACAATTTTTTTTGAAAATAGACATGTAAAAGGGGCTGGACAGAGGGAGTAATATGGATCTCGGTACTTATGTGATGCACATGCAGTGACACGTTGCTGGAAGTTAGTACCAAACAAAGGGAAGTGATGAAGAACTTGCTGAGAGGAGTTTCAAAGAGCTTAGAAGTTGAAGAATCCTATTTCTACAACATGGCAGATATGGATAGGGGGATGGACTTCTTTGCGGCGAACATATACCCTCCATGTCCACAGCCTGAACTTGCTGTAGGCTTATCTCCCCACACGGATTTTGGCCTCTTGATTATGCTTGCTGCAAATGGAGTTGGTGGCCTTCAGATACAGCGAAATGGGAGGTGGTATGACGTCGATGTTCGTCCGAACCACCTGATGGTTAACCTAGGAGATCATATGGAGATAATGACAAATGGAAAGTACAAGAGTGCTGTGCACAGGGCAATGGTGAATAGTAGGACTACAAGAATATCAGCGGTCACTGTGTATGGGCCAGAGGTGAATAAGCTTGTGATTCCGGCACCAGAGTTTGTAGACGATAATAATCCACCAGCTTATCGGGGAATGAAATATGGAGATTATTTCATTGCTGACCAAACTAGCACCACAAAGGGAGTAAGCAGTCTGGATATGGTTAGAATCTGAATAAGCTTTGGTACTAGCTTGTTTTTTTTCACAAAAATTTATAGTCCCACTATTATATATGTACTAATTAAATAAGAATTATATACGGTGTTGCTTTTGTTGGTTAATTTACTATAAAATAAAGTTGTCTGTATGTACTGAAATCCTGTTGGAGGCAGATGTCTCCGTACTGCAATCTGTGTATTAGTAAATTTATACAGGATCCGGTCCTTAACAAGCGATTGATACAACCATATATTATCCGGTTTTTTTGCAACCGGAAGGCATTTAGTCTGTTTCTAAATTCTGTAAATTCAGGGAATTACAGTAGCTACCGACGGTTTTATATATTACTCATTCTAAAATGTTGCCTTTCGTCGAAATAAATCCACGGGTAAATTGTTGTGTCAACAACCGTACCTGGACCAATCACAAAATGTATGTGCATATATGATCACTCCTACAATTCCAAATTGTATTACCCATTTTGATTAGCATGATTTCAAAAAAATAAAGATTTGACTTAATTTTAATGGTATAAAGATGTAGTGGGTATTAAATGAGGTTAGTTTATGAATGCGTGGTTATAATAATCTTAAACAGATGTCGAACGGTCATTTGGTCATTTTTTATAGAATATTTAGAAAGAGAAAGTAGTTCATATAAAATGAGACAGAGAATACTTGTTTATGCTGAAAACATGATGACCTCAAATAAACACAATGTAGCTTATAATTAGTACGAATTTTCTATGGTGTGCCCAAGGGCACACAATAGTCATTAACTCCCATGAAAATTCTAGCTTTTGATTGGTGGATGGATAATAAATGTAAATGGCCCCCCTGCATTCACATCAATTCCACCAATCAAAACAAGCCATTTTCATGAAAGTTGGTGCTTATTGTGTGCCCTTGGGCACACATTAGAAAGACCGTAATTAGTATACTGGTTGTTAATTAGTACAATAAATAACAGCTCCTTTCACTAATTTTGACAAGTAGCTACAGCTTCTGTCTTGTTTAGGCTGCACCCTTTTCTCTCTATAAGTTAACAGCATTTTGTATGCCGTTCGTTCGAGTAACTCTACAAGTTGCTGCTTCAACTTAATTGGTACATGTTACCATATATACTATTAATAGACTATAGTACTAGCTGACCTAATTCTATCGACATTTTTTACCTGCCTATTTGTTGCCGACCTCCTTTGACCATCCGGAAGCTTCAATCGGTATGTTTATAAGCCTTCTCCACATTCCTTATCCATGACATAGGGATCTCTTAAATAATACACTATTCTTTGACCGTTAGATGATTAATATTCATCCAGAATTATGACTTACGTTTTTAAGTCGGAGATGAGACTTAAAAACCATCTTAGCGTACAAACTACAAACTAAAATTAAAAAGTGTCTAAATCAAATCGAAATATAGCACATATGGTATGGAAATTGATCGTTGCGAGATGAACAAAAATACAGTGAAGTCGGATTTCAAAAACAATTCACCGATTAACGGGAAAATTCAAATTAAAAACGGAGGGGATTCTGCAAATAATGTGTGACAGGGTGTATATTAACTGGTGTGTGGTTGCCCCTGCGGGGCCATTGGATTAGATTCATCCAAGGGCTTATGTTGAGTTTGTAATTGAGTTTGTAGTTTGTACACTAACTTAGTTTGTATTTGAGCACTTCCCTATATATATATATATATATATATATATATATATATATATATATATCAATTTCTGTAACTATATATATCTTAATATCTATAACTATAAACGTTTCAAAAGAAACTAATTAATAGATAAAATATGGGTAATTTAATTATATGATATAGTAAGAGAATGACCATTTATATATATATATATATATATATATATATATATATATTTTAAAATCTTGACCCATCATATTACATGTCGTTATTTTGATTTTATATATGAATTTATTAAGTGAATATCATTTTCATATTTTATATCATATATGTTATACTAGCTAGTGTACATGTTATTAGTTATTATTTTAAGTTCTATGCACATAGATGAAAATTTAGTTCTTTTGACGAAAAAAATCATTTTGCTAGACATATTTTGTCTATTAAATCCAACCAAATTTATATTTGTAGTTTATATTTCAAATTCTAAATGTATGATATTCAAATTATAAGATAATGCTCTTTAACAATATAGTTGCCTGGCTAGAGGAAATAGACAAAAATTTCACGTATCTTGCTCATATGTATTATTGTGTCAAAGATCAACCATTTATGTGTTGTGCGTCAACCTCATATACTATTTGCGCAACCGTGTCTTTGTAAGGTATTGTTATCTCGGACAAAGCAAAATCTTCATTCAATTTATTAATTTATTAAGGAAACCTGAGCCTCTAAAATATAATATTATGATACAATAATGCTCGTAGCGATTAAATCATCTCTTGAGCCATCCTATTCGTTCACAAGTATTTTGATAAATTAATTTATATAAATATGATTATTTAAGACCACTACCTAAATTGTTTAATCCTAATTAATATCTTAACCAGTTATGTAAATATTGTATCATCATTTTCTTACAACAAGTTGACTTATGAAGAATTACTAATAGCAATGACCTCGTAATCTTTACTTTATGATACAAATATAAGAGTTAGCACATTAGAGGCATAATATGTGTCTACAAATATTTTTATTATATTACTCCCTCTTTCCCAAAATAAGTGTGGCTTTAATTTAAGGTGCAAGAAAAACACACTTCCACATATTCTTTTTCAAATTTTATTTTTCTCAATAAAAATATAGATGTTAAACTTTTATTCAGAAAAAGAAATTTTGAAAAATAATATGTAGAAGTCTGATTTTATTACATCTCAAATTACGTGAAAAAAGTCAAAGCGACACTTATTTTAGGACAGGGGAGTATTGTTCTAGCACTAATATGTAATAAGTTGTTTTATAATTTAATTCTATCAATAAATTAATAAACAATCTAACAACTATATAGTTATATTATAGTTTGATATCGTAAAATTCATATTATATATATATGTGCGTGTGTGTTTTTATAAAATCTAAATCATATTAATTATTTTAGAAATGTTTTTTGATTCTTAATCTAGTCATTTTTATAGTACTGAAATTGTTAATAAATAGAAAAATAGTATGCATACCACATATAAATTTATATTATTGGAAGACATATTCTATATTAATAAATACAAAATTACTAAAAACTGTCAATAGTTAAGTCTCTATAATAAAACAACAAAAATTCTCTTGTTTACGCCATACATACATAATATATGAATGATATTAAAACAATAATGACAAGTTGATATAATGCAATATCTCTATAATGCAGTAGAGAAATGAAAGTTAACGGATGGACTCACTATTCGATTCTATTAAACAACAACTTTTCACAAATATTAGACATGAAGATAAATTTCTCTTTCAATTGAATAAAATGACTTATTATTTTATTTGTTAAATTTGTCCCCTACTGGGATATTATTATATGAATAATATTAAAACATAAATGAAAATTTAGTGCTTTTAACAAGTCTTAAATACAAGGACAAATCAGTCTTTTTGATAATAAAATGTCTCATGATTTTATTTGCTCAACATGACCCATAAATATTAAATACAGAGACGAATCAGTCTTTTGATGATAATAAAATGTCTCATAATTTTATTTGCTCAACATGACCTGTGCTTTTTATTGAATAGATAGATAGATTATAATTTCCAGACAACTTTTTTATTTAGCTAATTTTAAAGCTGTTAAAATTGTGTTACAATAATTTTTTTATTCATTTTCATATAACACACCACAAGAAAAACGGACATTTTTCACCGCCAAATTTGGTCGGTTTTCAAGTCATAACCGATCACCGAACGATCTTGTTGGTCTTTTAAAACTTGGTCGTAAATAACCGATCGGTCAGAAATGAGACTTATAACCGACCGCTGCCTTTGGTCGGTAATGTTTTGTCATTTTCTTAGAAAATTGGCCCTACTTTTGACGTGTCATACACGTGAATAGACATATAAAAAACGACTATAGGCGGTCGGAAATGTGTTGGTTGGAAACCAATCTCAGGATTTATTCGAGGGAGCCCCTATTTTAAAACTGACCAACTGGTTGGTCGGAATGAAATTTCAGGGTTCAATTGGGGAGTCCGTGTTATAAAACCGACCAAACCGAGTACATTTCTGATCATGGTGTCATTACTGACCGATTTTATACTACAACGGTTGGAAATGTTGTTTAATTTTTAAATTATGAGTTTGGTTAGAAATACTTACTTTGGTCGGTTTTCTGGGCCACAAGGTTATCATTTTTGGTCAGAAATAGCCAACGGTGCTCGATTTTCTGGGTTTGAGATTATAAAATTTGGTCGGAAATGGTTGCATTTGTTTGGTTTTTGGGATTCAATATTACAATACCTGGTCGGAAGTTACCAAAATTGGTCAGTTTTCGGGGAGAATTTAAAAGCTGCAGTATTCACAGTCTAATCTATACCATATCCCTGTAATTTTACCAAACCAACAAGGCACATACAATCTCAAATTTCAAACCCAAAATAACAAGAAAAATGCCATAACAAAAAGACTTGGTGAGAGACAATAACAATTTAAGAAGTAGCAAAGTCCTTGCTCCTTTCCGAACGCATTTCCGAACAATGTCGGTTGGAAATGAAGCCACGGCTTACCTCATCCTCACTAAGCCAATCATCCAACGACAACAAGCTAAAGGTTGGCCGATCATTTTAAACGCAGTTGAGGCGGTCGAAAATGTTTTTCACGGATTTAGTGACGCGGCGTCCATTTCAACTAAAGAACGTTAGTAAATGGGACCCACAACCACTTATAACCGATCGATATTGGCTGGTCGGTCGTGTTGGTTGTAAATGACCCACACTTTTTTGTCGGTAAGTCGGTCGGAAATACCCTCTTTTTTCCCGACTACACTGATCAGTCGGTTTTGGCGGTTGGAAATGAGCGCTTTTCTAGTAGTGACATCATATCTCACAAGTTATTATAATTCCATGAAATGAACTAAAATAATAATTAAAATATGAAATAATAGGATAATACCTTTACATTTGAGATATAAAAAGAGCAAATGACAAAGTGGTGGCTGAGGTTTGAAGAATTTTACAAAACGGTGGCTGGACTTCAAAAACTACATAACGGTGGCTCGACTTGACCTCCGCGTTTTAAAATGGTGGCGGCCGTCTATCTCCGTTAGTTTTGCACCGTTAACTCCAAAAAAAATTTAAAAAAAGAAGGGTAGAAAGGGGTTTTAGGGTATAATAACGGTCATTAGCAAGGGTAGGGGTAGTCATTAGAAAAGCCCGCGAAAAGACGCGTCTCTTGCCTCCCTTTAACTAAAAAAACCCTAACCCCTCTTTCAATCAAACTTAATCTTGTAACGAAATCGAAGATAATGGAGTGGTTCATGCGCCCCCTAAGGAAATGACCGTTATATACCCTAAAACCTCTTTTTACCCTTCTTTTTTTAATTTTTTTGGGAGTTAACGGTGCAAAACTAACGGAGATAGACGGCCGCCACCATTATAAAACGCGGAGGTCAACTCGAGCCATCATTCTCTAGTTTTTGAAGTCCATCCACCATTTTGTAATATTCGCCAAACCTCAGCCACCACTTTGTCATTTACTCTAAAAAAAATAATCGGAGAATTATGATACCTTTAAATAAACATTAAACATGGGTAGTGTATCTTCATCCCTTTAAAAAAAGCACCTTCTATGCGGCTTGATTACAACTTTACTCGCATCCTTCATACCGCTTTCATGTCCTCCACAACCACATCCACCACCACCACCCAACTTAAGCCAAGGCCCCTGTCCTCTGCTTCCTCCATTAATTGCGTCCACCGTGAAAACCAAAAGAGGTTAGTATTCACACATACTCCATGAATTACCAATGTTAAAAAAATCATACATTTATATATATTACCATGGATGTGTTGCTAAATGTTCATTAAGTCTATTAGGTTCTGCGCATTATTTTAACACTATGTAGTTAAATACACTTATTTTCTGGTTAGATCAGCTTGAGGCAACAATGTGTATACCAATCAATGGCAAAGGAGAATTAGATTCTGATCAAGGATGAAAAATAAAATGAAAACCAAGTAGTATTATTGATATATGTAAAACATTTCAAGAGAAGGCAATATAGGAAAATTTGAGAGAAATCGATGAAAGCTAGATTCCGTAGATCACTTTTCATATCCACTAATTGCTGAAGTAGATAGTGCATAATGTGCTAGCCAATAAAAATGCTCTAGTAGATACTGCATGTGGAGGAGAACTAAATTGCAGGTCCCTTATGATCCGAATAAAAAAAAAAAAAATCAGATTAGCCTATATTCGATCTCTTACGCACATCTGTCTGGAAAAAGTTTGTTGCAGATACTGTACTGAAGGGAACCATGTATATTCAACCAATATAAATGAAGAATAAGATACCTCCTCATGCATGTGGAAAGAAAGATCAGCCATATATATAATTTTATGGGGATTCATTTGATTCTGATGCTACTGGTCCAGATAGATAAAGTTCTTTAGAAAAAAGACCAGAGACTAATTGAACTGTATATGTTATTTAGTTCTAAACTGCAGCGTGCATGTATATAAAAATCTGCCAAAATCTACAATGCTTAAAATATGTTACTTGATCAAAAGTGTGAATATGAGGGTTATGACTTATGAGGGTGTTTGATTACCTAAAAAGTGACATTTATTAACTTGTATGGTTAACACTAAGGGAAGTAAAAGTTGTTTCTAATTAAGTTTGAATGTGGGAAGTTACTTAACCAATCCTCACTGGTAATTTTCGCTTCTGGTGGGAAGTCATGTCCTGAATGTGACTACCAAACACAGTTTTGATATTTTCAGGAAAGTAGAAATTTCATCGGTGAATTTAACTTTTATATTATAAACCAACAAGCACAGTGAGGATGGTTAGTTTGGCTGTGGCACGACAAGAAGGCGCTCTGTGAATTACTTAGACAAAAACAGTGCCTTTTGTAGATGTGTATTTCTCTATGAGAAAGGGATGTGATAGTCTGAGTGAGCCATATAAAAGAGACCAATAGCAAAGAAGCATTAGATGCTCGATCCAAGTAGGATGATCACGATGATCAATGTTGAAACACTCGGACAATCTTTTATTTCAGGGTCCTCTTCATAATCTTGAAGCATGCACTTTAAACGCCCACTCACTTCTAGATAAAGTGCAATGACTAACCAATGAGAATGGAAAAGTAGATTCGGCACTTGGAAAGAGCAACGCTGAAGATCAGTAATGATCTGAATCAAAAGAGATTGGATTATCCTATCGTCCATGGATCGCCTCCATCTGAAAATTAGAGAAGCTCTTGTTGGAGATACTGAGCCATGTAAATAAATCCTGTGGCAACCAAGAATAATCAAGACACTTTATGGAAGTGTAGTGAAGGACCAAATACCTTTCCTAAATTCTCTGTGGGGCAAATAGGGCTCTTGGAAGATTCTTGGCATGAAAGTGCGAAAAGTGCAATCAAAAGCTAAACTTTACAGAATTACTCCCCTCAGGTTTAAGTTTGCTAACACTTTTAGTTGTGCATTCTGAATGATATCAGTTTATGACAATTATGGTTATTGCTACGGTGAACATAGTAGCTAAATAATCCCACCACGTCACATAAGAAAATATATTATGAATTATCAATATAAATCAACTGAGTACTTAAGAACGTAATACACCAACAAAGGCTACTTAATATGAGATTTATGGAACGTGCCAAACCTAAAACAAGCAATTTGTTGAACATGCTATGATGAATTTAATTTTTGTGGTATGTATATTTGTTGAATAGCTAAAAATATTCTCTAGATGATGATAAATGCAAAATGTGTCTTAGTTGTAGGAGAAAAATGAAAAAATACAGCCGACCATCTTTTTGTGATGATTATATTTGTTTCAAGGATAAGAATAAGAAAGGAAGACAAAACATAATCATTCGTGAGAGAAAAATGGAAATGAAAAAATGAAGTAATACTTTATACTCCCTCCGTCCCACCCATTTCTTATCGAATGGGTTGGGCACGGAGGTTAAGAAATATGTATAAAATAGTGGAAAAGAGGAAGAAAAGTGGGTAAAGTGGTGGGACCCATTGGTTTTTAATGTATAAAAAGTAAATAGTGGAGTAAAAGTAGTGTGAAAAGGAAAGAAAAGTGGAGAAGTGGTGGGACCCATTGACTATTTTTGGTAAATTTTGAAATGTAAAGAATTGGGTGGGACACCCCAAAAAGGAAAGTGTAAAGAAATGGGTGAGACGGAGGGAGTATGATATTCGCAATATAGTAGAATCCATGCATAAGATTAACTTGTTAATCTATTTATAATAATAAAAATATATATTCTCTTGAAAAGATAGCCCCCGTTTCAAAATAAAGTATCTATAGCTAGTATTATTTTTTAGATCCCAATGATATTAGATTTTAGTGTAACATTCAATTCCTTCTTATTTGGCTCGCCTTGCCGAATCGACCAATTCAGTCAAAATTCAGATTCGGTGATCAGAGGAATCGATTTTAATCAAGTACTCGGACAAGTGATACAACTAAATTTAACCGATCTTTGATCAGTTTTTTGTTTGTTTACAAGAATATATCCAAGCCAATAGTTATAAGATATATATGTACTAGTATTTATGCCCGCGTTGCGTGGCTTTATAATATCAAAAAAAAATTAACTAACAAAAAAAATTAGATATGTTTTTGTTCAACGTTTCTTAGGTAACATGATAACATAGAGAAAGTTAACAATTAGTCGCTAAACAATTACAAAAGGATCATAATCCATGTATATATAATATCCAGGTTGAAACCAATCAGGGAAGGGATGAGAGAAATTATGTCCAGGTTGACGGATACAGATGTGGTGAAGTAGTCACTTTACATTCAAGTAAGTTATAGAGTCTGTATCATTCCGAGACCCCTGGTTGACACAAACATCAACTTATGTGCCGAGCTACTATATATCCTCAAACTTCCTCTAACCAAAAAGCCAATTTCGGGTTTTAAGCTGAATTTCTCTGCAAAATATGTGGGAGATATTTAGTTCCAGTAAAAGAATACAAAAAAATTCAACAAATCAATGCACCTGCAAGATCCAATAAACACATGCAAACTTAATCACAAAGGGGAAAATATCTATCCTTTCATGATGAGAGGGCTGATATGAGATCCTTTATTGGCAGAGGAAGAAAATTTACTAATAGATTCAACATAAGAGTGACTTCCTTACACCAGGTCAGATGGACAAATCTGGAAAATAAGCACCTATCATTGACATGGAAGAAAATGAAATAACATAAAATAGAAATAACTTGTAACTTAGTTTCCAACTTGAGATGGTCTCAAACCATAGAATAATCCTATTCGCTCTTACCTTTCCTCTAATACCTAGCTACGTATGTATCAATTGCCAATTTGCTACGAAAGATTCATTTTTTTAGATATCAAAAAGGAGATAGCAATTTGACCTTAAGTAAAAAAACTTTAACAAATGTTAAGTCAAGAACTTAAGAACCCGATATGCCCTTCCTCTCCAGAGACCTTCCCCAACTCCACACAAAGTGCTTGTATATTTCCCGTTCTCAGAACTTAATATGACTACAGAGTTCTCAAACAAAGCTAAATACTTTATTATTTTCAGCTAATCATTGTATGTTCAAGTGATTCATTGTATGTTTCTTATAAATGCTTTTGTTAAGGAATATATTTTCAATCAATCTAACATATGTTGCTGTTTTGCCCCGAAGTCACCAAAAATTATTTAATTGAAAATCAAACTCACAAAACAGGCATCACTTAATTACTTTTGTATTTCTCAACAGATGACCTCTTAGATGCACGCCTAATGATAAATAAGATATAAACGATAATAATAAATTACACATCTGCAACCTATATCAAATTAATTGTCTATACATCTACAATCTATCATGCATGTCAAGCTTCTCATCTCTCTATAGTGTAAAATAACTTGAATAGATCCACTAACATCTGAAGCAAGAACTACTAATCGGAACCTAATAAAGTCTTTGTCTATACATTTACATTGATGCGGGAACATCTGGCTGATGGGAAAGCATAACAGTACATTTTATTCAGATCATTCAGGTCATTTTGTTCAGATTATTATCCGTCAACAATCCCAGATTCCTTGTAGTGCTTAAAGCAAAAGGTGGAACATTAATTACATAAAAGAAATTTGTACATAGGAAATGTGGATAGTTGATTGCTTATAATCTGTGCTTAGTTATTTTAATTATTGCATCTGTAGACATGATACTGGGGAATTCCTGTAGGAGTTCCCTTTAGGTTCTCCTTGCAAATCTTCCCCGTACTCTGCCTCTTGTCTCTGCATTGGCCTTCCTGGAGCTGTGTCTTATTGTCTTCTCGAATTTCCACTCTTTCCTCTTCTCTCTGTACCTTAAGACTTTTGCCTTCCTGATCCCGGGACGGTATTGGGGGAGAATTATTGGTTCAGTTCCTGTGCCCGAGGATGAGCCCGATGCCCCTCCACGAGACATGCAGTCTAGATTTGTTCTGCCTTTGTTTGTTGCCTCTGGCAATGTTCGAGCATCCGTACAGTACATAGGAGGGAGGAGGCCTGATCTGCCAATTGCAAATTAGATGATCATAGTTTATATCAGTTTCTAGAGCCTTGAATAAGATTATAAAAGAAGACGAAGAAAACATACAGGTACATAATACTGCATATTAATTTGTGTGGTTGACACTAAGAAGGGGAGTAAAAGTTGTTTTTCCATTAAGTTTGAATGCTGGGAGAGCGTGGGAAGTTACTTATCCAACCCTCACTTGGCAATTTCCGCTTCTGATGGGAAGTCATTTCCTAAATGACTAGCTACAACACAATTTTGATATTTTCAGGAAAGTAGAAATTTTATTGGTGAATTTAACTTTCGTATTATAAACCAAAACAAGCACAGTGAGGATGGTTAGTTTGGCTCTGGCACGAGATATTGATTTACTTATCCTAATGAAGGCGCTCTGTGAATTACTTAGACAAAACAGTGCCTTCTGTAGATGTGCATTTCTCTACGAGAAAGGGATGTGATAGTCTGAGTGAGCCATATAAACGAGACCAATAGCAAAGAAGCATTAGATGCTCGATCCAAGTAGGATGATCACGATGATCAATGTTAAAACTTTCAGACTATCTTTTATCTAAGGGTCCTCTTCATGATATTGGAGCATGCACTTTAACCGCCCACTTGCATCTAGATGAAGTGCAATGAATAACCAATGAGAATGGAAAAGTAGATTCAGCACTTGGAAAGAGCATCGCGAAAGATCAGTAATGATCTGAATCAAAAGAGATCGGATTATCCTATCAGCCATGGATCGCCTCCATCTGGAAAGAGAAGCTTGTTGGAGATACTGAGCCATGTAAATAAATCCTATGGCAACCAAGAATAATCAAGACACTTTATAGAAGTGTAGTGAAGGACAAAATACCTCTCCTAAATTCTCTGTGGGGCAAATAGGGCTCTTGGAAGATTCTTCAAATGAAAGTGAGAAAAGTGCAATCAAAAGCTGAACTTTACAGAACTACTCCCCTCAGGGTTAAGTTTGCTAACACTTTTAGTTGTATATATCAGTTTATCATCGTAATTGTTAAGAACTCAACCATAATGACTATGATATAGCTGGGCCTTGTACATAGGCGGATCTAGGATTCAAACTTTGGGGTCACCAAGCAAATTTTCGGAAAACACCTGTATATTTTTAAATTTTGTGGGGATACTTCTATAACTTTACAAAATTTAGAATGGTGAAAAATGTAAAAAAAAAAATAGAAGGAACTCATGCCTCTTCCTAGATACGCCCATGCAGTTATAGATACTTGAATATTGCTCAATTGTTCTGGGACATTTACGTTTCTTGTTGCTTCGTTGAACATAGTAGCTAAATGTTCCCAACGCGTTACATAAGGAAATATATTATGGATCATCAGTATAAACTGAGTACTTACAGACATATTACACCAGCAAAGGCTACTTAACGAGATTCATCAAACAAACTTAAAATGACAATAAACGAACAATTTGCTGGACATGCTATGATAAATTTAATTTTGTGGTATGTATATTTATTGAATAGCTAAAAGTATTCTCTAGATGATAATAAATGTACAATGCGTAACGCCTCTTAGTCGTGGGAGAAAAATGAAAAGGTATAGCCGACCATCCTTTTGCGATGTCTATATTTGTTTCAAGGATAAGAATAAAGAAAAAAGACAAAACATAGTCATTCGTGAGAGAGAAAACGGAAAAGAAAAAATGACAATCATACAAAAAAAGAAACACTTTATATGATATTCGCAATATAGTAGAATCTCTGTGTAAGATTAACCTATTATCCTATTTATAATAATAAAATATATATTCTCCGTGAAAAGATAGCCACTATTTAAGAATACATTATTTAAGATAACAGTTTTTGAGATACCAACGATGTTACTGTATAGAGATTTTAGTGTAGCATGCAATTCCTTCATTATTGGATGTTGAGAATGAAGTGTTTGGATGTTGAAAAAGATTATTCAGGAACCACGTACAACTAATTTTCACCGATTTTTGATCAGTTCTTTGTGTCCTTACAAGAATATATCCAAGCCAATAGTTGTAACAGTACATTTTATTCAGATCATTCAGGCCTTTTTGTTCAGATTATTATCCGTCAAAAAAACCAGATCATTGTAGTGCTTAAAGCAAAAGGTGGAACATAAATTACATATTGATTGTATATATACCAGAATCATACGAGTTCCGTTATATAATTAAGCAATGTAAGAAAACAGGTACTTACCACTTCTAATCTGTGCTTAGTTATTTTAATTATTGCATCTGTAGACATGATACTCGGGAATTCCTGTAGGAGTTCCCTTTAGGTTCTCCTAGCGAATCTTCCCCGTACTCTGCGCCTTGTCTCTGCATTGGCCTTTCTGGAGCTGTATCTTATTGTCTTCTCGAACTTCCGCTCTTTCCTTTTCTCTCTGTACCTTAAGACTTTTGCCTTCCTGATATAGGGGCAGTATTTGATACGGTATAACCCGAAGTCTTGCCTACCCGGATTCATATATGGACCCCGGCACCAGCAAGACCGTCGACCACACAAGGCAATCAAGGCAACCCTCGATCTTACCCGGGTACACAACCACGGCAGGACTTCTTACCCGGGTACATCGAAGCTCACAACTTACCCGGGCACACCCGTACCAGCCGACACTTGCTGTACAAGGCACAGACTGACACGATAAAGACAAACATAACGGTCAACTACTGGCGATAGAGACAAGCCAGGGAACATTCCAAAATACTACTTCTACGCTGACACCTGGACACGTGTAGGGGATCAAACCCCTACACGTGTAGGACCAGGATCCAGGTACGCACCCCTGAACCCTAATCCTTGGCCTATAAATAGACCAAGGATAAAGAGTTTAGGGGTTAACTTCACACTCTCTCTACACACTCATTCATACACACACTTACACTCAGCATATACTAAAACACTCTCAGCCACCAGCAACCACCAGCCAAACACCTTCACCCACCACACATAGATAGCACTTTCTCTAGTCTTTATCCTTCCGAAACCTACGCTTACTCTCACGCCGGAGGCGCTTCGGGGCAAAACCCCCCCGCCGGCGTTGTTTTGTAGGCTCCCATCCAGCAGCTGCACCACGGAACCACCAGTCACGGCGGAGGAAGGACCGGGATCGGAGATTGGCGTTATCATTTGGCGCTAGAAGGAGGGGAAGGTGTCCTCTGTCCTGTGGTCACGGTGCCACTGGACTCATCTTCTTCAACAAACCCCCGAAACGGGGGTCCAAATCACACCAGTAAGCTTTCGTAAAACACCCAGCTCCTCAAAACCTTCAGCCATGGTTTTTCTTGATGTGTGCATGATAGCAAACCCTGCCTGAGCAAAACCCTAATCTTGTCTGTAGCACATAAAATCTTTTGTCTCACACCTGGTCACACTTTGTCACTTAACTACTTATAGTATTTCTGAAAATAGTAAGTTGACTACCTGTACACACTATTTCTGTCACCCTGTCACTATCTATACTATTTGCAAGCATTGTCACAAAAACAGCAACCATACGCCCTGTGTGAGTTCTTGAAACCATGACAAAAAGGACACGCTCCCACCTGGGGCTTCCCCAGAACCCGGATAACCCTCAGACAGACCAGGACAACCCGAACCAGGATCATGCCTCAGGACCCCTTTTCACCCATGTGAACCCGGACGAGAACCAAGCAATCAACCCTAATGATGCACGGGTCACGATCGAAGCGAATCAGTACAAGTACACCGACGTCCCGGTCACCACCCTCCACCTGTCCCAGCTCACCAATGTAGAGTTGGCCGAGGCCATCCGGCAGTACCATGATCGCCGGGAAAGCAACCGCAGACTTGAGGACATCGGTGAGTCCGAGGACTCCGGGAACAGCCGTCAATCCCGGGGTTCCGTCTTTGACCGGATCGGAGACAAAGCAAAGAAAAAGAAACAAAAGGAAAGTGAGGAGACCCGGCTGAAAATTTTGGCTGAAAGGAAAGAACAGATCCGAAAAGAGGAAGAGGAAAAACTTGAGCAAAAAATCGCCCTCCGGATCCAACTCGAGGAGGAGAAGTTAACAAAAGGATCCCGGTCCAAGCGATACCGGAAGGAGACAACACCCGAACTCATCTCTGATGAAGAGGATGAGAGACCAGGGCAAACCAACTTGAGAGACATGATCAATGAACTCAACCGGAAAATCGGAAATGATGCCGGGCTTGAAATTGGGGGAACCCTGACTCCCTTCAGCCACTCCTTGGAATCCATACCCCGACAAAAGGGTATGAAACACTACAACTTTGAATCCTTCAATGGACTGGGAGACCCGGAAGAACACCTGCACTACTTCGAACAGATAGCCCAGATCTACTACTACAATGATCTGACCAAGTGCCGTTTCTTCGCTTCCACATTCAAGGGAGGGGCACAGAGATGGTTCAGCCGGATCCCCTCCCGGAGCATCGGGTCCTGGAAAGATTTCAGGGAAGCCTTCCTCAGAAGGTTTCGAGCAAACAAGACACATGAACTCCACATGTGTCACCTGGAAACGGTTCGCCAATATGACAATGAGGCACTCTCAGACTACATGAAACGTTTCCAGGAAGCAATCAACAAAATTTCCAACCTGGATGAGCGAGAAGCCCTAAGCATATTCCGAAGGAACTTAGACCCGGAACAAAACGAGAGGTATGTGGTCGAGCTGATCAACAAGGAACCCCAGAGCCTGGCAGCTGCCTATGCCATGGCCGCCAAATTCATCAAGGAAACCGATGTACTCCAAGCCATGAGAATGACCCGACAGGGTAGCTCGAAAGGAAAACAGGTCGAGGATAGACCCCGGAAAGAATATCACCAGGATAAGAAATTCAAACCGGATAGACAGACAAACTTCATCCAGCAATCAGGTTCCAAGAGGACCAGCCAACAGGGATCCGGGTCCAGAAGTGACCCCGGTCCAAACAAAGCAACCAGGGAACCAAAACCAGAGCCCGAATGGACTCCTCTAAACAGATCCCGCGAGGACATACTCAAAGAGGTCAGGGACAAACCCTTTTACTACCCACCAAAACCCATGCAGACTCCTCCTGAAAGCAGACCTGCCAACAGGCACTGCGACTATCATGGCACCCATGGTCACAAAACTGAAAATTGCATATCCCTCAAGTACTTCATTGAAGAGCAAATCAGTAAGGGAAACATGGGACAATATATAGCCCGGAATACAGCCGACAAAACAGGAGGATCCGGGAAACAGAAGAACATTGTCAACGTAGTACTAGGCGGATCCTGTTCCCCTCCTCCCAGCCCGGACTCCTGTCAAGAAGTCATGTCCATCCAAGCCTTCCCCGAACAAGTCATCTCCTTCAGCAGCAAGGACTTCGAGGGTGTCACCCGGGGTCACAATCAGGCCCTGGTGGTAACCTTGGATATAGCCGAGAATGAGGTCAGACGGATCCTAGTGGACAACGGCTCTTCAGCAAACATCTTGTTTAAACATACCATGGACCGAATGCAACTAGGGAACATCCGGATGAACGACTACAGGGAGGACCCCTTATACGGATTCGGGAACAGCATCGTCCCGGTCCTAGGAACTCTTTACCTCCCGGTCCGTTTTGGAACAGCCCCAACCCAGGTCGTCCATATGATCAAATTCTATGTTACAGACACTCCTTCCTCTTACAATGTGATCATTGGCCGTCCGGGTCTAAACAAAATCGAAGCCATCACCTCTGTCACACACCTGAAATTCAAATTCCCAACCCCATTCGGTGTAGGCGAAGTCAAAGGAGATTCGGAAACAGCCGGGGTATGTTACAGCCAAGCCTTAGTTATGGCGGAAACCCACATGGACAACAAGAGAAAGGCTACCGTCTTCCAAAAACAGAGAAGTAACAAGAAGCATCGACCCTACCCGAGAACAAACCCTAAGGGTGAAGTCCAGGTCATCGATCTTGACCCGGGTAGTCATAACCCGGGAGCAACCAACCCTGATCCCGAACAAAGCAACCAAAAAGCAACCATGAGCTCCGCTCAAGATTTTGTGGAAAAGAACACTGACGCCCGGATCCAACAGATGATCTCGGCACAAGAACTAACCAAGGTCGAAGCTGCGGTAGAGACCGAGTCGGTCCCGATCGAAAAAGACAACCCGACAAGAAAAATCAAAATTGGAAAAGGCTTGGATACCGTTTTTAAAGAAGAACTCATCCAATTACTTCGGAGCTACGCAGATGTTTTTGCCTGGAGCCCGGACGACATGCCCGGGTTGGACGAGTCACTAGCAATGCACAGCCTGGATGTGGACCCCAAGAAGAAACCAGTCAAACAAAAACGAAGAAATTTCGCACCAGAAAGGCAGAAGGCAATAGATGAGGAAGTTGGCAAATTGATGAAGGCGGATATCATCTGCGAGATCAAATACCCGGAGTGGCTAGCTAACGTAGTCATGGTCAAGAAAGCGAATGGAAAGTGGAGGATGTGTGTCGACTACACGGATCTGAATGCAGCATGCCCCAAGGACCCTTATCCTCTACCAAGCATTGACCAGCTTATCGATGCCACGTCCGGACACCTGATGCTAAGTTTCATGGACGCCTTCTCCGGGTACAACCAGGTCAAGATGAACCCAGCAGACA
Source organism: Daucus carota subsp. sativus (assembly GCF_001625215.2). NCBI lineage: Eukaryota > Viridiplantae > Streptophyta > Magnoliopsida > Apiales > Apiaceae > Daucus > Daucus carota. The sequence continues at coordinate 27,424,456 of NC_030381.2, forward strand.
TAGCCAAAACAGCCTTCATAACCCACCGAGCAGTCTATGCCTACAAGCTGATGCCTTTCGGGTTAAGGAACGCCGGGTCTACTTACCAGAAGGCAATGAACGAGATTTTCAAGGACCAACTTGGAAGAAATTTGGAATGTTATGTCGACGACATCATCTCCAAATCTACATCAGTCCCGGGTCACATTTCAGATCTCAGAGAGTGTTTTGAGAACATGAGAAGAACTAAACTAAAGCTCAATCCGGACAAGTGCACCTTCGGGGTAGAAGCTGGAAAGTTTTTGGGTTTCATGGTAAGCAACCGGGGTATCGAGGCTAACCCGGAGAAGATCAAAGCTGTACAAGAAATGCAACCACCTCGGACTCAGAGAGAAGTCCAAAAGCTAGCGGGGTCTTTAGCAGCACTTCGGAGATTTGTCTCCAAACTCGCTGAAAGATGTCTACCGTTCTTTGAGTTGTTAAAAGGGGCAAAAAATCAGAAGTTGGTAGAATGGAGCCCGGATTGCCAAAGAGCTCTCGACGAAATAAAAGCATACCTGTCCAAACCCCCGATCCTGACAAAAGCCTTACCCGGAGAACCTCTCTATCTGTACCTGTCAGCCGGACCTCTGGCCGTTGGGGCAGCCTTGATCCGGGAAGAAGCCGGGCAACAGAAGCCTGTCTACTATGTCAGCCAAGTCCTCAAAGATGCGGAGACCAGATACCCCAACTTAGAAAAATTTGCATTTGCACTGATCACCGCATCCAGGAAGCTCAGACACTACTTTCAAGGAAGAGAGATCAGGATTGTCACAGACCAACCGTTAAGGAAAATTATCCACAAACCAGACATATCCGGGAGACTGGTGAACTGGGCAATCGAGCTCAGCCAGTTCAGCCTAACATTTCTACCCCGGACAGCAGTCAAAGCCCAGGTCCTGGCGGATTTCGTAGTAGAATGCAACTTCCCAGAAAATCAAACAACTCCCATGGAGACCGAACCAAAAGCCCCGGTAGACTCTAACCCGGGGTCTTGGATACTCCATGTCGACGGCTCCTCAACAACCGAAAGGTCAGGAGCCGGGCTAATCCTGAAGAGCCCGGATGGGTTCACCATCAAAACAGCAATCTCTTTCAACTTCGCAGCAACCAACAATCAAGCAGAGTATGAAGCCCTATTAGCGGGATTGAAGTTGGTCCGGACCTTGTCAATCCGGAACCTCACCATCTACAGTGATTCCCAGATCGTGGTCAGACAGACCAATGGGGAGTACCTTGCCAAGGACCCGATCCTGACCAAGTATCAGGCCTTGGTAAAAAGCTACCTTACCCTGATCCCCGGGTGCAAAATCTTGCAAGTCAACAGGGAAGAAAACGCGGAGGCGGACAATCTTTCCAGATTGGTCCAAAATGCAGCAGACCTGGATAGCTCGGTCTATTTTGAAGAGCTGCACAAGCCAACAATAGAGCAGGAAGAAATCTTTGAAATTAACAATGACCCTACCTGGATGACTCCCCTGATCAACTACATAGAGAAGGGAGAGTTGCCCGAAGACAAGGGGAAAGCACAACGGCTGAAGGCTAAGGCGGCCAAATTTTTTGTCGAAGGAGGAACACTCTTCCGCCGAACCTACTCATCCCCAATCCTGAAATGCATAGGTCCGGAGGAGGCCGAATACTGTCTAAGAGAAGTTCACGAAGGGATCTGTGGAGATCACATGTCGGCAAAAGGCCTGGCATATAAAATCATCCGGCAAGGCTACTACTGGCCAACTATCCACCAGGACGCCATGGAGTTTGTGAAAAAATGCAAAAACTGTCAGCTATTCAGCAACGTGCCCCGGGTAAGCCCTGTCCTACCCTCCTCAGTTCTATCCCCGATCCCATTTGCTGTATGGGGAATAGACATCATGGGACCCTTTCCCCGGGCTAAAGGAGACCTCAGATACCTTCTTGTCTCCATTGATTATATGACCAAGTGGGTCGAGGCCAAGGCAATGAGAACAATCAATCAACAAGATGTCATCCGGTTCATGGATAACATCCTAATGAGATTCGGGCTACCAAGAGTCCTGGTATCAGACAATGGACCCCAGTTCATAGGGTCAGATTTCGAAAGCTACCTGGCTGAAAGAGGCATCAAACACAAGAAGTCTTCAGTCGCCTACCCTCAAGGGAATGGCCAGGTAGAAGTTACTAACCGGATCCTCTTGAGAGGAATTGAGAAGAGGTTGGAAGAAAGCAAAAGCAAATGGCCAGAAGAATTGCCACATGTTCTCTGGTCATATCGAACCAGTCCCCGGACAAGCACCGGCGAAACCCCATTCAAGTTAGCCTATGGAACTGAAGCAATGCTCCCAATTGAAGTCGGGTCACCCTCCCATAGAGCAATCAACTTTGACGAAGTCACCAATGAAGAAGGACTCCGGGTCAACTTAGACTTGGTAGACGAGGTTCGAGATCAGGCAATCGCAAAAATGGAGAAATACAAGGAAAAGACCAGGGATCATTTTAGCAAGAAGTCCCGGGTCAGAAACTTTCAAACAGGAGACCTGGTCCTACGAGACACCGAAGCCTCTGATCCAACCAACACTGGCAAGCTGATGCCTAAGTGGGAAGGCCCTTACAAAGTCAAAGAAGTCCTAAGGCCGGGCACCTACAAATTGGAGCATATGGACGGATCAGAAGTATCCAACACCTGGCACGGACTCAGGTTAAGGAAATTCTACCAGTAGAATGAGGAAGAAGGACAAGGATCCTGGAAGACAGCTACATATCCCTAAAAGCAATCATGTACTTTTGATCGTTCTCAAAACTGTGTAATAGTTTTAATATCAATGAAGTCTTTTGCTACCGATGAATCTATGCTATTATTTACTTAGAAAATTTCTAAGGCAACCAAGCAATATCAACAATCAACCCGGGAAAGATCTACCCGGGTCCATCCATGCAATCATCTAACTTGGAAAAATTTCTAAGTATAAAAGCTAAAGAAAACAGCCAACCCGAGAAAAAGATACCCGGGTCCATCCATTCAACCATTTAACTTGGAAAATTTCTAAGTATAAAAGCAAACAAAAAGTACCCAACCCGGGTAAACATTGCCCGGGTCCATCCATTTCATTTCACTTAGAAAAATTTCTAAGTGCAAACATGAATAAAGCAGTCAACCCGGGTCCATCCATTTCATTTCACTTAGAAAATTTTTAAGCGCAAATATGTTAAAGCAGTCAACCCGGGTAGATGTTACCCGGGTCAATCTATCTTTATTTACTTAGAAAATTTTCTAAGTGCAAACATATTTAAGCAATCAACCCGGGTAGATGTTGCCCGGGTCCATCTATTTTTATCTACTTAGAAAAATCTCTAAGCACAAACATGTACAAAGCAATCAACCCGGGTAGATGTTGCCCGGGTCCATCTATTTTCATCTACTTAGAAAAATTTCTAAGTGCAAACATGTTACAGCAGCCAACCCGGGTAGATGTTACCCGGGTCCATCTATTCTTATTTACTTAGAGAAGTTTTCTAAGTACAAACATATCCTAGCAATCACGTAAAACAAATAAAAGCATCCACAAGGCAAAAGCACACATGAGTAAAAATGGCGAGACAATATTTGATAAAGAGCATCAAAACAAACTTCCATAATCCCGGGTCTACAAAGACCTCGGGCAAATACTCAGATCCAGCAAGACAAATTCGGAATTACAAAAGATTGTTTCAAATAACACAAACAGAATCAGGGAAGACAAGGACTAATTGAGGGGAGGATCGTTCGCCGGGGGACGGTTGACATTAGAATCCGGATCAACAGGCACATCCGAAGTAGTGGAGATGTTCGGGTTGGCACGAGCGATGAAGCTAGGAGTTGGGCCTTCGTAAGGCTCAGGTTCACCCTTCCCAGCTTTGATGTTATCTTTCGCAGCGAGATACAATTCGATGAAGCTCTGAAGATTAGCCTCCGGGTCAGATTTAATATGCCGCTCGGCTACATGCCAACACCGGACCACCTCCGCTGCCGCAGCATGGTTAAGGGCATCAGCATAGGCCGTCGACTTCTGAAATTCAGCGATGACCACCCCGGCCTCCTTCCTCTCTTCCAGGATCTTCTTCAGGGTGCCCACTTCCTCCTCGAACCCGGACGCCTTCTTTTCGGCATCAGCAGCCCGCGCCTCGGCCTCGTCTACTTTCTTCTTCCACTCGGCCCGCATCCGGGTCTCGACCTCCTTCACCCGCTTATCCATCTCAGATTCCAACTTCTCCTTCGCCGACCTCTCCAGAGCCAAACTTGACTCAGCTTTTCGGGTCCTCTCCCCGCACGCGTCAGCAGTATCCCTTTCCGACTTGATAACATCAAAAGCCATGGTGTTAAACCCGGCCAGCCGAGCCCCAAGCTGCAAACCCGGACCCATAAAGTTAATAATGTAAACAGAACACCAACATAAAAAGAGAAGGAAAGCCAAATCACATATACCTGCCCCCAAAGACTTCCGATCTCCCGGAAAACATTCACCAACCCGGTGTCATCCATCTTCACCCAGTCCTCATCAGTCGGGATACCAGACATCATCTTGATTATCTCCCTGGCCGAGTACTTGCCAGCACCAAGAACAACCCCGGTATCCTCCCTCTCCGGGTCCTCACTCTCACCAGTGTCAGACTCGGACTCCTCCATTATCTCCTTACCCCGGCCAGCCTTGGCCTTGGGAACCTTCGCAGGAGCCTTCCTCGCCGAGGGCTGTTTCCTCTTTGTCCCCCGGGTAACCAGGTCCGGGCTGCCAGACTCTTCGACCTCCACGGCCACCCCGAGAGCAACCTTTTCTGCAGCAACACTGGACTCCCCACCAGTTGCTTCCTGCCGGGAGGACCCGGATTCATCATTTTTTCCCGATCCGGACTTGGATTTAGAAGCAGGTTTTGGAATTGTATGGGTTCCCCCCAAATTCCTTAAAGCTACAGCAAAAGAGTCGTTAGCCATCTTCTTCCAGGCGGCCTTATCAAAATACGGCAGACCTACAAAGACAAATGAACACCCGGGTCACATAACAAATAACAAAGCAACACTCCATTTAAGCAACCAGCCCGGGTAAACATCACCCGGGTCCACCTGTTTCGTTTTACTTGGGGAAATTTTCAAATTCAAGGTACAACACACAAATACAAGAATATAAGGAGACAGACAAGGGAAACTTACATCCCCATTCATGCAGCTTATCATATTGCATAAAAGTATCCCGGGTCAGTTGCTGCCCGAGACACCCACAAAATTCCATCAGCTGGTCTCGGAATTTCCCAGAAGCACCCGGGGCCCCGAAGTTCGTTTTCACTAACTTATCATCAGTTACCAGATACGGCATATAATGAATATCAAGACCCTTAAGCATCAGGATTTCGCGATTCCAATTCTTCAAAGAAGTCTGATGCATCACCGGTTTCAGGAACCCGGGCCCCAAACCACATTCCTTAGACCGGAACCGGAGCTCATACAACGGCTTTTCCCCGGACTTCTTAAATTGAAAGAGCATGTGGAACAATTTGAAGGTAGGCTGATACCCCATTTCGTTGCAAGCACACAGAAACCAAGTCATCCATTTAATTGCGTTCGGGGTAATCTGCATCGGGGAACATTTGTACTCGTACTTACAAAGATGACGAAAAAACAGATGCCACCGAGGATTCCACCCGGATCTTAAATGTTCCATCCACACGGGAACAAACCCGTCAGCCGGTCAGTGATAGATCCTCTCCTCGGGCTCCGGCCATCTCCACTCAACCGCATCCGGAAGCTGGAAAGCAACCCGGATCAACCGATCCTGAACTTTCCAAGGCAACTCCCTAAAAGAACTCTTTACAGCATAAGGGGCCCGGGCAACGGCATACTCGCTAAACCGCTTGTCGAATTCCTCCTTGTTATAAGGTCCCAGAGGACCCTTCGGATGCTTAAATTTATAAAAAGAGGCTATCCCCCGGTAAAACTCCCTCTCATCCGCCAGAGGTGCTTTAGTGATAAAGTAGGACTTCGTGTCCATCCACATGCCCTCCGGGGTCATGATCACTTGTTTCCCCTCAGCCTGGGACACCTTCTGAAACTCCGACACGACCCCGGATTCAGCCACCTCCCTCTCAGCCATCTTCTCACGAGCCCGGTCTGCGAGAGATTGTCGCTCGTCGGTCTCGCTATCGCTAGAATACTGCCCGGGGACACCAGAAAAAGCTACAATATCTCGCCTGGCCCTCTTATGGATCCGGACCATAAACCTAAAGGAAAAGGAGAATCCGGGTCAGTTCAGCATTCAACCAATTTTATTTCAAATTTTATGTAGGTCCGGATCCCACCCTAAATCTATGTGAAAAAACAACAAATTGAAAAGCTACCAGGATACGACTAAGGTTACCCGGGTCTCTCGCTCTCTCTCTCTTCTTTCAAAGTTATGCAGGGAAGAGGTTACCCGGGTCCCGAAGTTGTTCAAGGAAGAGGTTACCCGGGTCCCAGAAATACCCTATATCTACATGAAAACCTCCGCGCTACCTACCCAACCCGGGCAGGAGATCCCTACCCGGGCTCAAGCAAAACCCCAAGAATCCCAAACAGCCACAAACAATTCCCAAAATCATTTCAAATCAAAATCAAAGATCAAAACAACCAAAACCCGCCTATACACACAAAGATATATACAAACACATAAACCAAGAACGTTCATATTCAACCCAAAAAAAACGAAATCAAAACCCAAAACCCACCAAAAACGCGCATAAACACAAACACGTTCATAAACTGATACTCCACAAACAAATCCAAACACAAACACAACATCCAGATTCGAAAAATCTACAAACAATAATGATCGAGCAGGTTAATGCGTATATACATTCACAAAGGAAAAAGCAGCCGAAAAGAAGAGAAAAGAGAGCGAAAAGGGGACTTACCGTGATAACCAGCGACGGAGCAAAAACTGCGATGACAATGACAACGATCCCCGAGACTCCAGTGAAACCTTCCGAGAAAACAAAACTCTCGAGCAACAGTGAAAGAATGGAGCAGAGAAACTACGAAGAAGAAAACAAAGGCAAAAGTAAAAAGTGAAAACTGAGAGGAAGGGCGGTACTTATAGTCACATCGCGGTCCAGGTGGCAATTTGTGATTGGCCCCTCAACAATTATTACAGCTGTAATAATAACTCCCTCAAAAGGCGCGCCGCTCCAATTTTCAAAAAACAAAACGGCTGCAGACCCCTCGAATTCCAAGGGACAACAATCGGTTCGACTCCCCTCAAACCCGAGTACAACCCCCCCCCACAAGACCCGGACACAACCTCAACACGGAGAACTCAAAGAAGAACTCAGAAGCAAAAACCCTAAACCATCCACCTGGATCTACCCGGACAGGGGGGCAAAAGCAAAAACTCTACCCGGGTCTACCCGGACATGAGGGGCAAAGCAAACCCTCTACCCGGATTCACCCGAGTACAGAAACACGAGCAAACCCCCTTACCCGGATACCAGAACAAAAAAGCAAAAGCAGCAACTCCACTCTACTCCCTCACATAGGAAACCTATATAAGGGAGTGGGGGGCAAATGATACGGTATAACCCGAAGTCTTGCCTACCCGGATTCATATATGGACCCCGGCACCAGCAAGACCGTCGACCACACAAGGCAATCAAGGCAACCCTCGATCTTACCCGGGTACACAACCACGGCAGGACTTCTTACCCGGGTACATCGAAGCTCACAACTTACCCGGGCACACCCGTACCAGCCGACACTTGCTGTACAAGGCACAGACTGACACGATAAAGACAAACATAACGGTCAACTACTGGCGATAGAGACAAGCCAGGGAACATTCCAAAATACTACTTCTACGCTGACACCTGGACACGTGTAGGGGATCAAACCCCTACACGTGTAGGACCAGGATCCAGGTACGCACCCCTGAACCCTAATCCTTGGCCTATAAATAGACCAAGGATAAAGAGTTTAGGGGTTAACTTCACACTCTCTCTACACACTCATTCATACACACACTTACACTCAGCATATACTAAAACACTCTCAGCCACCAGCAACCACCAGCCAAACACCTTCACCCACCACACATAGATAGCACTTTCTCTAGTCTTTATCCTTCCGAAACCTACGCTTACTCTCACGCCGGAGGCGCTTCGGGGCAAAACCCCCCCGCCGGCGTTGTTTTGTAGGCTCCCATCCAGCAGCTGCACCACGGAACCACCAGTCACGGCGGAGGAAGGACCGGGATCGGAGATTGGCGTTATCATTTGGCGCTAGAAGGAGGGGAAGGTGTCCTCTGTCCTGTGGTCACGGTGCCACTGGACTCATCTTCTTCAACAAACCCCCGAAACGGGGGTCCAAATCACACCAGTAAGCTTTCGTAAAACACCCAGCTCCTCAAAACCTTCAGCCATGGTTTTTCTTGATGTGTGCATGATAGCAAACCCTGCCTGAGCAAAACCCTAATCTTGTCTGTAGCACATAAAATCTTTTGTCTCACACCTGGTCACACTTTGTCACTTAACTACTTATAGTATTTCTGAAAATAGTAAGTTGACTACCTGTACACACTATTTCTGTCACCCTGTCACTATCTATACTATTTGCAAGCATTGTCACAAAAACAGCAACCATACGCCCTGTGTGAGTTCTTGAAACCATGACAAAAAGGACACGCTCCCACCTGGGGCTTCCCCAGAACCCGGATAACCCTCAGACAGACCAGGACAACCCGAACCAGGATCATGCCTCAGGACCCCTTTTCACCCATGTGAACCCGGACGAGAACCAAGCAATCAACCCTAATGATGCACGGGTCACGATCGAAGCGAATCAGTACAAGTACACCGACGTCCCGGTCACCACCCTCCACCTGTCCCAGCTCACCAATGTAGAGTTGGCCGAGGCCATCCGGCAGTACCATGATCGCCGGGAAAGCAACCGCAGACTTGAGGACATCGGTGAGTCCGAGGACTCCGGGAACAGCCGTCAATCCCGGGGTTCCGTCTTTGACCGGATCGGAGACAAAGCAAAGAAAAAGAAACAAAAGGAAAGTGAGGAGACCCGGCTGAAAATTTTGGCTGAAAGGAAAGAACAGATCCGAAAAGAGGAAGAGGAAAAACTTGAGCAAAAAATCGCCCTCCGGATCCAACTCGAGGAGGAGAAGTTAACAAAAGGATCCCGGTCCAAGCGATACCGGAAGGAGACAACACCCGAACTCATCTCTGATGAAGAGGATGAGAGACCAGGGCAAACCAACTTGAGAGACATGATCAATGAACTCAACCGGAAAATCGGAAATGATGCCGGGCTTGAAATTGGGGGAACCCTGACTCCCTTCAGCCACTCCTTGGAATCCATACCCCGACAAAAGGGTATGAAACACTACAACTTTGAATCCTTCAATGGACTGGGAGACCCGGAAGAACACCTGCACTACTTCGAACAGATAGCCCAGATCTACTACTACAATGATCTGACCAAGTGCCGTTTCTTCGCTTCCACATTCAAGGGAGGGGCACAGAGATGGTTCAGCCGGATCCCCTCCCGGAGCATCGGGTCCTGGAAAGATTTCAGGGAAGCCTTCCTCAGAAGGTTTCGAGCAAACAAGACACATGAACTCCACATGTGTCACCTGGAAACGGTTCGCCAATATGACAATGAGGCACTCTCAGACTACATGAAACGTTTCCAGGAAGCAATCAACAAAATTTCCAACCTGGATGAGCGAGAAGCCCTAAGCATATTCCGAAGGAACTTAGACCCGGAACAAAACGAGAGGTATGTGGTCGAGCTGATCAACAAGGAACCCCAGAGCCTGGCAGCTGCCTATGCCATGGCCGCCAAATTCATCAAGGAAACCGATGTACTCCAAGCCATGAGAATGACCCGACAGGGTAGCTCGAAAGGAAAACAGGTCGAGGATAGACCCCGGAAAGAATATCACCAGGATAAGAAATTCAAACCGGATAGACAGACAAACTTCATCCAGCAATCAGGTTCCAAGAGGACCAGCCAACAGGGATCCGGGTCCAGAAGTGACCCCGGTCCAAACAAAGCAACCAGGGAACCAAAACCAGAGCCCGAATGGACTCCTCTAAACAGATCCCGCGAGGACATACTCAAAGAGGTCAGGGACAAACCCTTTTACTACCCACCAAAACCCATGCAGACTCCTCCTGAAAGCAGACCTGCCAACAGGCACTGCGACTATCATGGCACCCATGGTCACAAAACTGAAAATTGCATATCCCTCAAGTACTTCATTGAAGAGCAAATCAGTAAGGGAAACATGGGACAATATATAGCCCGGAATACAGCCGACAAAACAGGAGGATCCGGGAAACAGAAGAACATTGTCAACGTAGTACTAGGCGGATCCTGTTCCCCTCCTCCCAGCCCGGACTCCTGTCAAGAAGTCATGTCCATCCAAGCCTTCCCCGAACAAGTCATCTCCTTCAGCAGCAAGGACTTCGAGGGTGTCACCCGGGGTCACAATCAGGCCCTGGTGGTAACCTTGGATATAGCCGAGAATGAGGTCAGACGGATCCTAGTGGACAACGGCTCTTCAGCAAACATCTTGTTTAAACATACCATGGACCGAATGCAACTAGGGAACATCCGGATGAACGACTACAGGGAGGACCCCTTATACGGATTCGGGAACAGCATCGTCCCGGTCCTAGGAACTCTTTACCTCCCGGTCCGTTTTGGAACAGCCCCAACCCAGGTCGTCCATATGATCAAATTCTATGTTACAGACACTCCTTCCTCTTACAATGTGATCATTGGCCGTCCGGGTCTAAACAAAATCGAAGCCATCACCTCTGTCACACACCTGAAATTCAAATTCCCAACCCCATTCGGTGTAGGCGAAGTCAAAGGAGATTCGGAAACAGCCGGGGTATGTTACAGCCAAGCCTTAGTTATGGCGGAAACCCACATGGACAACAAGAGAAAGGCTACCGTCTTCCAAAAACAGAGAAGTAACAAGAAGCATCGACCCTACCCGAGAACAAACCCTAAGGGTGAAGTCCAGGTCATCGATCTTGACCCGGGTAGTCATAACCCGGGAGCAACCAACCCTGATCCCGAACAAAGCAACCAAAAAGCAACCATGAGCTCCGCTCAAGATTTTGTGGAAAAGAACACTGACGCCCGGATCCAACAGATGATCTCGGCACAAGAACTAACCAAGGTCGAAGCTGCGGTAGAGACCGAGTCGGTCCCGATCGAAAAAGACAACCCGACAAGAAAAATCAAAATTGGAAAAGGCTTGGATACCGTTTTTAAAGAAGAACTCATCCAATTACTTCGGAGCTACGCAGATGTTTTTGCCTGGAGCCCGGACGACATGCCCGGGTTGGACGAGTCACTAGCAATGCACAGCCTGGATGTGGACCCCAAGAAGAAACCAGTCAAACAAAAACGAAGAAATTTCGCACCAGAAAGGCAGAAGGCAATAGATGAGGAAGTTGGCAAATTGATGAAGGCGGATATCATCTGCGAGATCAAATACCCGGAGTGGCTAGCTAACGTAGTCATGGTCAAGAAAGCGAATGGAAAGTGGAGGATGTGTGTCGACTACACGGATCTGAATGCAGCATGCCCCAAGGACCCTTATCCTCTACCAAGCATTGACCAGCTTATCGATGCCACGTCCGGACACCTGATGCTAAGTTTCATGGACGCCTTCTCCGGGTACAACCAGGTCAAGATGAACCCAGCAGACATAGCCAAAACAGCCTTCATAACCCACCGAGCAGTCTATGCCTACAAGCTGATGCCTTTCGGGTTAAGGAACGCCGGGTCTACTTACCAGAAGGCAATGAACGAGATTTTCAAGGACCAACTTGGAAGAAATTTGGAATGTTATGTCGACGACATCATCTCCAAATCTACATCAGTCCCGGGTCACATTTCAGATCTCAGAGAGTGTTTTGAGAACATGAGAAGAACTAAACTAAAGCTCAATCCGGACAAGTGCACCTTCGGGGTAGAAGCTGGAAAGTTTTTGGGTTTCATGGTAAGCAACCGGGGTATCGAGGCTAACCCGGAGAAGATCAAAGCTGTACAAGAAATGCAACCACCTCGGACTCAGAGAGAAGTCCAAAAGCTAGCGGGGTCTTTAGCAGCACTTCGGAGATTTGTCTCCAAACTCGCTGAAAGATGTCTACCGTTCTTTGAGTTGTTAAAAGGGGCAAAAAATCAGAAGTTGGTAGAATGGAGCCCGGATTGCCAAAGAGCTCTCGACGAAATAAAAGCATACCTGTCCAAACCCCCGATCCTGACAAAAGCCTTACCCGGAGAACCTCTCTATCTGTACCTGTCAGCCGGACCTCTGGCCGTTGGGGCAGCCTTGATCCGGGAAGAAGCCGGGCAACAGAAGCCTGTCTACTATGTCAGCCAAGTCCTCAAAGATGCGGAGACCAGATACCCCAACTTAGAAAAATTTGCATTTGCACTGATCACCGCATCCAGGAAGCTCAGACACTACTTTCAAGGAAGAGAGATCAGGATTGTCACAGACCAACCGTTAAGGAAAATTATCCACAAACCAGACATATCCGGGAGACTGGTGAACTGGGCAATCGAGCTCAGCCAGTTCAGCCTAACATTTCTACCCCGGACAGCAGTCAAAGCCCAGGTCCTGGCGGATTTCGTAGTAGAATGCAACTTCCCAGAAAATCAAACAACTCCCATGGAGACCGAACCAAAAGCCCCGGTAGACTCTAACCCGGGGTCTTGGATACTCCATGTCGACGGCTCCTCAACAACCGAAAGGTCAGGAGCCGGGCTAATCCTGAAGAGCCCGGATGGGTTCACCATCAAAACAGCAATCTCTTTCAACTTCGCAGCAACCAACAATCAAGCAGAGTATGAAGCCCTATTAGCGGGATTGAAGTTGGTCCGGACCTTGTCAATCCGGAACCTCACCATCTACAGTGATTCCCAGATCGTGGTCAGACAGACCAATGGGGAGTACCTTGCCAAGGACCCGATCCTGACCAAGTATCAGGCCTTGGTAAAAAGCTACCTTACCCTGATCCCCGGGTGCAAAATCTTGCAAGTCAACAGGGAAGAAAACGCGGAGGCGGACAATCTTTCCAGATTGGTCCAAAATGCAGCAGACCTGGATAGCTCGGTCTATTTTGAAGAGCTGCACAAGCCAACAATAGAGCAGGAAGAAATCTTTGAAATTAACAATGACCCTACCTGGATGACTCCCCTGATCAACTACATAGAGAAGGGAGAGTTGCCCGAAGACAAGGGGAAAGCACAACGGCTGAAGGCTAAGGCGGCCAAATTTTTTGTCGAAGGAGGAACACTCTTCCGCCGAACCTACTCATCCCCAATCCTGAAATGCATAGGTCCGGAGGAGGCCGAATACTGTCTAAGAGAAGTTCACGAAGGGATCTGTGGAGATCACATGTCGGCAAAAGGCCTGGCATATAAAATCATCCGGCAAGGCTACTACTGGCCAACTATCCACCAGGACGCCATGGAGTTTGTGAAAAAATGCAAAAACTGTCAGCTATTCAGCAACGTGCCCCGGGTAAGCCCTGTCCTACCCTCCTCAGTTCTATCCCCGATCCCATTTGCTGTATGGGGAATAGACATCATGGGACCCTTTCCCCGGGCTAAAGGAGACCTCAGATACCTTCTTGTCTCCATTGATTATATGACCAAGTGGGTCGAGGCCAAGGCAATGAGAACAATCAATCAACAAGATGTCATCCGGTTCATGGATAACATCCTAATGAGATTCGGGCTACCAAGAGTCCTGGTATCAGACAATGGACCCCAGTTCATAGGGTCAGATTTCGAAAGCTACCTGGCTGAAAGAGGCATCAAACACAAGAAGTCTTCAGTCGCCTACCCTCAAGGGAATGGCCAGGTAGAAGTTACTAACCGGATCCTCTTGAGAGGAATTGAGAAGAGGTTGGAAGAAAGCAAAAGCAAATGGCCAGAAGAATTGCCACATGTTCTCTGGTCATATCGAACCAGTCCCCGGACAAGCACCGGCGAAACCCCATTCAAGTTAGCCTATGGAACTGAAGCAATGCTCCCAATTGAAGTCGGGTCACCCTCCCATAGAGCAATCAACTTTGACGAAGTCACCAATGAAGAAGGACTCCGGGTCAACTTAGACTTGGTAGACGAGGTTCGAGATCAGGCAATCGCAAAAATGGAGAAATACAAGGAAAAGACCAGGGATCATTTTAGCAAGAAGTCCCGGGTCAGAAACTTTCAAACAGGAGACCTGGTCCTACGAGACACCGAAGCCTCTGATCCAACCAACACTGGCAAGCTGATGCCTAAGTGGGAAGGCCCTTACAAAGTCAAAGAAGTCCTAAGGCCGGGCACCTACAAATTGGAGCATATGGACGGATCAGAAGTATCCAACACCTGGCACGGACTCAGGTTAAGGAAATTCTACCAGTAGAATGAGGAAGAAGGACAAGGATCCTGGAAGACAGCTACATATCCCTAAAAGCAATCATGTACTTTTGATCGTTCTCAAAACTGTGTAATAGTTTTAATATCAATGAAGTCTTTTGCTACCGATGAATCTATGCTATTATTTACTTAGAAAATTTCTAAGGCAACCAAGCAATATCAACAATCAACCCGGGAAAGATCTACCCGGGTCCATCCATGCAATCATCTAACTTGGAAAAATTTCTAAGTATAAAAGCTAAAGAAAACAGCCAACCCGAGAAAAAGATACCCGGGTCCATCCATTCAACCATTTAACTTGGAAAATTTCTAAGTATAAAAGCAAACAAAAAGTACCCAACCCGGGTAAACATTGCCCGGGTCCATCCATTTCATTTCACTTAGAAAAATTTCTAAGTGCAAACATGAATAAAGCAGTCAACCCGGGTCCATCCATTTCATTTCACTTAGAAAATTTTTAAGCGCAAATATGTTAAAGCAGTCAACCCGGGTAGATGTTACCCGGGTCAATCTATCTTTATTTACTTAGAAAATTTTCTAAGTGCAAACATATTTAAGCAATCAACCCGGGTAGATGTTGCCCGGGTCCATCTATTTTTATCTACTTAGAAAAATCTCTAAGCACAAACATGTACAAAGCAATCAACCCGGGTAGATGTTGCCCGGGTCCATCTATTTTCATCTACTTAGAAAAATTTCTAAGTGCAAACATGTTACAGCAGCCAACCCGGGTAGATGTTACCCGGGTCCATCTATTCTTATTTACTTAGAGAAGTTTTCTAAGTACAAACATATCCTAGCAATCACGTAAAACAAATAAAAGCATCCACAAGGCAAAAGCACACATGAGTAAAAATGGCGAGACAATATTTGATAAAGAGCATCAAAACAAACTTCCATAATCCCGGGTCTACAAAGACCTCGGGCAAATACTCAGATCCAGCAAGACAAATTCGGAATTACAAAAGATTGTTTCAAATAACACAAACAGAATCAGGGAAGACAAGGACTAATTGAGGGGAGGATCGTTCGCCGGGGGACGGTTGACATTAGAATCCGGATCAACAGGCACATCCGAAGTAGTGGAGATGTTCGGGTTGGCACGAGCGATGAAGCTAGGAGTTGGGCCTTCGTAAGGCTCAGGTTCACCCTTCCCAGCTTTGATGTTATCTTTCGCAGCGAGATACAATTCGATGAAGCTCTGAAGATTAGCCTCCGGGTCAGATTTAATATGCCGCTCGGCTACATGCCAACACCGGACCACCTCCGCTGCCGCAGCATGGTTAAGGGCATCAGCATAGGCCGTCGACTTCTGAAATTCAGCG
This sequence comes from Daucus carota subsp. sativus, assembly GCF_001625215.2. Classification (NCBI taxonomy): domain Eukaryota; kingdom Viridiplantae; phylum Streptophyta; class Magnoliopsida; order Apiales; family Apiaceae; genus Daucus; species Daucus carota. The sequence goes on from NC_030381.2 coordinate 27,440,236, forward strand.
ATGACCACCCCGGCCTCCTTCCTCTCTTCCAGGATCTTCTTCAGGGTGCCCACTTCCTCCTCGAACCCGGACGCCTTCTTTTCGGCATCAGCAGCCCGCGCCTCGGCCTCGTCTACTTTCTTCTTCCACTCGGCCCGCATCCGGGTCTCGACCTCCTTCACCCGCTTATCCATCTCAGATTCCAACTTCTCCTTCGCCGACCTCTCCAGAGCCAAACTTGACTCAGCTTTTCGGGTCCTCTCCCCGCACGCGTCAGCAGTATCCCTTTCCGACTTGATAACATCAAAAGCCATGGTGTTAAACCCGGCCAGCCGAGCCCCAAGCTGCAAACCCGGACCCATAAAGTTAATAATGTAAACAGAACACCAACATAAAAAGAGAAGGAAAGCCAAATCACATATACCTGCCCCCAAAGACTTCCGATCTCCCGGAAAACATTCACCAACCCGGTGTCATCCATCTTCACCCAGTCCTCATCAGTCGGGATACCAGACATCATCTTGATTATCTCCCTGGCCGAGTACTTGCCAGCACCAAGAACAACCCCGGTATCCTCCCTCTCCGGGTCCTCACTCTCACCAGTGTCAGACTCGGACTCCTCCATTATCTCCTTACCCCGGCCAGCCTTGGCCTTGGGAACCTTCGCAGGAGCCTTCCTCGCCGAGGGCTGTTTCCTCTTTGTCCCCCGGGTAACCAGGTCCGGGCTGCCAGACTCTTCGACCTCCACGGCCACCCCGAGAGCAACCTTTTCTGCAGCAACACTGGACTCCCCACCAGTTGCTTCCTGCCGGGAGGACCCGGATTCATCATTTTTTCCCGATCCGGACTTGGATTTAGAAGCAGGTTTTGGAATTGTATGGGTTCCCCCCAAATTCCTTAAAGCTACAGCAAAAGAGTCGTTAGCCATCTTCTTCCAGGCGGCCTTATCAAAATACGGCAGACCTACAAAGACAAATGAACACCCGGGTCACATAACAAATAACAAAGCAACACTCCATTTAAGCAACCAGCCCGGGTAAACATCACCCGGGTCCACCTGTTTCGTTTTACTTGGGGAAATTTTCAAATTCAAGGTACAACACACAAATACAAGAATATAAGGAGACAGACAAGGGAAACTTACATCCCCATTCATGCAGCTTATCATATTGCATAAAAGTATCCCGGGTCAGTTGCTGCCCGAGACACCCACAAAATTCCATCAGCTGGTCTCGGAATTTCCCAGAAGCACCCGGGGCCCCGAAGTTCGTTTTCACTAACTTATCATCAGTTACCAGATACGGCATATAATGAATATCAAGACCCTTAAGCATCAGGATTTCGCGATTCCAATTCTTCAAAGAAGTCTGATGCATCACCGGTTTCAGGAACCCGGGCCCCAAACCACATTCCTTAGACCGGAACCGGAGCTCATACAACGGCTTTTCCCCGGACTTCTTAAATTGAAAGAGCATGTGGAACAATTTGAAGGTAGGCTGATACCCCATTTCGTTGCAAGCACACAGAAACCAAGTCATCCATTTAATTGCGTTCGGGGTAATCTGCATCGGGGAACATTTGTACTCGTACTTACAAAGATGACGAAAAAACAGATGCCACCGAGGATTCCACCCGGATCTTAAATGTTCCATCCACACGGGAACAAACCCGTCAGCCGGTCGGTGATAGATCCTCTCCTCGGGCTCCGGCCATCTCCACTCAACCGCATCCGGAAGCTGGAAAGCAACCCGGATCAACCGATCCTGAACTTTCCAAGGCAACTCCCTAAAAGAACTCTTTACAGCATAAGGGGCCCGGGCAACGGCATACTCGCTAAACCGCTTGTCGAATTCCTCCTTGTTATAAGGTCCCAGAGGACCCTTCGGATGCTTAAATTTATAAAAAGAGGCTATCCCCCGGTAAAACTCCCTCTCATCCGCCAGAGGTGCTTTAGTGATAAAGTAGGACTTCGTGTCCATCCACATGCCCTCCGGGGTCATGATCACTTGTTTCCCCTCAGCCTGGGACACCTTCTGAAACTCCGACACGACCCCGGATTCAGCCACCTCCCTCTCAGCCATCTTCTCACGAGCCCGGTCTGCGAGAGATTGTCGCTCGTCGGTCTCGCTATCGCTAGAATACTGCCCGGGGACACCAGAAAAAGCTACAATATCTCGCCTGGCCCTCTTATGGATCCGGACCATAAACCTAAAGGAAAAGGAGAATCCGGGTCAGTTCAGCATTCAACCAATTTTATTTCAAATTTTATGTAGGTCCGGATCCCACCCTAAATCTATGTGAAAAAACAACAAATTGAAAAGCTACCAGGATACGACTAAGGTTACCCGGGTCTCTCGCTCTCTCTCTCTTCTTTCAAAGTTATGCAGGGAAGAGGTTACCCGGGTCCCGAAGTTGTTCAAGGAAGAGGTTACCCGGGTCCCAGAAATCATGTGTACTGCATGTCTGCTGCTTTGGGGCTTTTCAAGTTAAAACTATCGAATTCGTCGAGCAAAACTTAAAGTAATAGGAGGCATCCTCTCGAGTTGCATGAATGAGAAATGTTAGATGTAAATGTATATAACAAGGATCAGCTAATGTGATATTATCAAGGTTAAAATAAAACTGTATATATCGGAAGCGTACCTAATTCCATAGCTGTAGATAATAACTGGGATTGGGGACTTTAACTTCCACAGACTTTATTCGCCTCTAGTCGTATCTCGCTCAAACTGATGGGACTAGAGGAGTAGAGGTTGGAAGAGACTTGGGGATCAAAACTCTATATTGTTCGTATTTTTATCAGACCACATTAACCCTAATAAGGCTTACGAATGGGTATTACACATTACAAAGCTCATACCGAATGAGATGATTGAAGGACTCTTTATTTTAGACCACTTAATTAGCCCAATAATTACAATAAACATAATTGTCTTTAATTTGTATGCCCACATATTATTATTGGATTATTAAATATAATCTAATAAGAAATCCTTTAAGGTTGATATAGATGCAACTCTACTCGAGTACATAATACAAAACGAATCTTTTTATCTCAGGGTCACCTCTTATAGAGAGGGTCCCTGAAAAAATACTCCGTTTTCATCTGGATCCTTTCATTGATTAATGGATTATTTTTTTTTGAAATTTTATTTTTGGTTTCAACATTGAATATGCAAAATTTAGCACACCATCATTCATTCACTTATGCGCATTTTTCTAGGTTCGACTAATTCATTATATACTTACGTATTTAAAATTTTAATCTTCACTCTCCATTTTTATGGGATAGATAAATTCATGTACAATTATCATTCTAATTTTAATTTTCACTCCAATATATGACAAGATAAAATTAGGGTGTAGACGAGTCAAGTTGAGTCAAACAGTGTCAGCTCGAATTCGAATTCGTGCTCGAGCTTAGTCGAGCCAAAATTTTTAAGCTCAAAATTTGGTTTGACAGAATTCTAATAAGTCTAAACTCAGCCCAAAAAGTAGAATTAGTTTGACTAGATATTGATAAAAATCTCGAATGTGATATATTTGACTCTGGTTTGACACAATTTAATATTTGAAACTTTATCTAAATATCATATATTTATATAATAATCTAATATAATTATAACACATATAGTTAAATAGTTTCTACTACACACTTAAGAAACTCTCAAAGTATCATACAAAACGTATGGTAACATTTTTTTAATAGATTTATAATATCTTTACTTTTACTTATTTTGAAATGCAATCTTTAGTTCTTTACCTTCACTGGTATCCAACAATTTTGCAAACCCATTTCCTAGTTACATGTCTACAATAATCTCTTTTACTACTCAAAAACTCAACATTGTTTTAATTTCCATCATAACCCAACACCCCTCCTTATCATGCAAGTATGAGGTGTTTGATATATTTGTGCACTCAATTATCTTTATGCACTCTCCAGACTATATACTTAGTAATGGAATTCTAATACTACGAATTACTTTATATTTTTTGTTTTGAGTAGGTACTTTTGAGTATTATTCTAATAATAATGAGAGAAAAGTTAAAATACGAATCGTGGCACGATCTTTGTCACGTTTAATTCATTAACTAGTTTATATATATTTTTAAAAAATTGCAGTATTTGATTATGGTTATGGCATATGGTGTTGAGTGAATTTAAGAGGATTATATTTCATGTACCGTTCAAAACTCAATTAAAAAGCACACAATATTTTATTTGTGCTATAAATAGGCATTGTGCTGCTAGTATCAAACTTGCCACCACTATTTCCATCCTGGGAATAGCCATCAAACATATTCATAAATAATAGTTATTTTTTTAAACTCTATAACATCAACACTCATTTTACATTAGTTTTTAAGTTTGCAATTTAACATTTTAGAAATGAATTGCAAAATGAAATAGTTAACTAAAGCGTGTCGTGATTTGAAACAAATCTAAATTAGAGGAAAAATGTGATATCTGTATGACTGATGTTTGCCTATGGAACACTAGTTCAAAATGTCTTGTTATAGTTGTCTTGTTGAAGCTCAAAGTTTATGTTTGACAGTTGATGATGCGAGCTTTTGTAAATATCTGGATCATGTACTTATTCGCAGCTTCATTAAAATACATTATGTGTTAATTACATTGGAAGAATGTACCATGTTGTTCAATCTGTGGCCCTTTGACGGGCTTCCTGATGAAAATTTAAAGGTATGGAATTTTGATTATATTTAGTTATTGACATCAGTTAAATTGTTCTCAAGATTTTATTTAGGATTATACTATGAAAATTTATGTCAACTTTTTTTTTTTATTAATGATCAAGGATGGTAGTGCTGATTTTATTATGACTTATAACTGTTCTGCATTGTTAATTTATAATACTCCTACAAAATTAGAGATTTAGTCGCTAATAGTTTAGACCATGGGTGTTGATGATAGTTTGATGTGAGTATTAAAAATTGATTAAGTGAGATCTTAAATATCTCTGTCATTCCTTTCACAGTTTCATATTATAAGAGTTTAAAATTTTGCGTGATGTTTTATTGGAAAAAGCCGCAATATGATCTGTTTAACATAATTTCTTCTTTGATTTTGCTTGAAATAAAATGAGATCAGCATATTATATTCATTATTATATAATTATATAGTGGAGACCGATTGTCGCCATCTTGATCACTACGTCGGTCATGGAACACCAGCGAATCAACTAACCGAAGCAAGATTGATTCCATTCTAAATTACTGCAATAATATTTAATATCCTCGGTCAAACAAATAAAGCTCTAGAGATTATGGTGTAACTTAGACTCAGAGTTGTTTAATTATATGCATTCACTATCTATGTAAAAAAAATCAACACAAGATTATAACTAACGTAAATATTTTAAGAATATGTTTATCCGTTGATAACTGAAAATATTTCAAATATCATGCTAAATTGTTGACATAGTATCATGAACTCTCTATACATTAACATATATTGTAATATTGGTCGAAGTAGGATTTAGTGGGAGCGGCATATGACATATTGTGAGCTCTTGGGAGTTCCAAGAGCTTGCTTGCCGCCTGTTAGAAGCCTAACTGAGGCAACAAAAAAATCCAAGATGGATTGAGTAGGATTGGAAGTGGAACTCGGGTAGGTGATGTCATTTTAGGGGTGGTAATGGCATGTAATGGACGAGTAATGTTGTATAGGAGAAATCTGTTTTGATTACAATGTTTATGTTCTGCAGAACAAAAATCTTAATTAATTGTTAAAATTAAAAGATATTATTGATTAATTGATAATTACGTTTATGACAACTTATAAATGATAAATTATATATAAATTTAGATAATCAAAGATATTATTTTTGACTAAATTAAAAAATTATGACTTGTACTTTATTACTTCAATGTTATTATATATCCTATAAAACTAACCCTTATATATATGACATATGAATTTAATATACAAACACTCATAATATAGTAAGTTAAATTAAAATCTTAAGTTTTGACGATTTAATCTTACGATTGCAGTTAAATTATTTTTATGAGCTAACGGTTGAATACAAAAATAACTCATTAGATGACAAATTATGCCCGATAATAATCATAAATAATAATATAATATAATAATAATATAGAGAGGATACATACCGGAGCTTTGTAACGGGTTTTTACTTTTTTTATTCATGATACTATTGACTGTGAATCGAAAATACTTCTAATATTTGTTATCTACAATTTTTTTTTTTTTTGACAGAATTTGTTATCTACTAACAGTGTTGACTGTGATAGTGTGATATATGCACATATATCCGGCCCAAACATTTTACACACGTCATAAAAATATACATCCAGCCCAAACAAGTTTTACCCTAAACAATTTCGATACACAGGTCCAGCCCATCTCTAAGACCCGAATGCAACAATCTTCTTCTTTATCGTCTTAAACCTCTCTAAACCCTAGTCTCTCTCTTTCTCCTCGTAGAGATTCTCTCTCTCTCGCAATGAAGGCGCCAAAGTCAAAGCAAGAATCAAAGTCCAAAGAGAAAGAGCCTCAACAACACGTGGTCGAAGAAGAAGACCCCGTTGTTTCTGATTCCGATGATGAGGTATATATGACGCGCCACTTGAAACTAACTTTATACTTCATTTCTTTTGTAATTATTCTAAATAATTGTTTCTCAATTTTGTGTTAATTTGACCTGTTTGATTTTGAATTGTAAGAAAATAAAATTAGTTTGTATATATAAATGTGTGTATACTTCATGTGTTTGTTATAAATACGAATACTCGGCATTGTCGTATTAATAATTATGTAGCTGCTTGATGATTAAATTGAAGTTCAGGCAAGGTGTGTAGTTGTGAATAGTGTATCAGTCGGTTTGGCTTTATTGAGAGTTGAGTTTGTTGGAACTTTTACTGTTTAGATTTTAATCGTTTTGCTTATTTTTGTGTAGGATTGGTCGGTGGAAGAAGGTTCTGAAGGCAGTTTGAGTGATTCGGGATTGGAAAATAGTGATTTCACAGATAATAAGGTACAGTGTTAATGCCTTATTGCCTTGTAAATATATCTGGTAAGACGTAAGAGTATTACTATCATAGGATGATTTTTTTTCCTTCGCGTATAAACCTTGTTTTTGCCAATTATATTGATAAAATGGATGACTTAGTTGAGCAGTTTAGACGTTTAGGTATTTGTTTTGCTCAGGATGCATGAATTTATAATTACAATTCTTGTTTCAGCTTCGCAAAAAATTAATATACTTTCTAGACAAATTTTATATGTGACTATATATGTCTTATAATTTTCGCTTTAATGATAATATTAGGAGGACCTTACTACAAGCGATGATGCTGTCTCCCTTGACGACGAGGATGATGATGATGATGTTGGTCAGGACAGTCAGAGTGAAAGCGGAGAATCTCATCAAGGGGTTGAAGAGAGTGATTCATCCGAGGATGAGGTGTTTAACATTAGACCATAAATTTCCTATTTTTCTAGTTTAATTAGCTCTGCCTGTAACTAGGCCATGAAAAACTCCTTGCTGTTCATTCATTTCATTATCCTCATTCCTTCATTAGGCTGCACCGAGAAATACAATCGGCGACGTCCCTCTTAAATGGTATGAGGATGAGGAACATATTGGGTATGATATTTCTGGAAAGAAGCTGAAGAAGAAGGAGAAACAAGATAAACTCGAATCTTTCTTAGAGAGAGCTGATTTAAAAAATTGGTGAGTAATTATTTGTCTAACTGATTTTGGATATAAGAATAAAATACCCGAATTTTTCTTAGAGAGAGCTGATTAAAACATTGGTGAGTAATTATTTGTCTTAACTGATATTGGATATAAGAATAAAATATGTTCTTACTCCCTTTCACTCTCTATAGACTATAAATCTGTAGACACATATGCCTACATACTTGTATAAAATTCCTGTCTAATCTTGATTGTTTATGGCAATATTTCCATGATTACGTTTGCTCAAAGGCAACCAAGTTTGGAGCTTGTGTATTGACTCTTGTCTCATCTAAATAGTAGTATATATGTGATTGGGAGCAATGTATCTTCATCTTGGTTTCATGAGAGAATGATAAAGGATACTAAACTCTTAATTTAAAGAGCTTGCAAGTATAATTAAACACCATCTGACCATCTTTTGTGACAAGAATTTTACTTATTTAGCATCCTGGTATATTCTGTTTTCTAATAATTTAATAAAATCTATTGAAGTATCTTGACTTTCTTTACCTAATTTTCTGTCCTTGCTGTTAAGATGTGTTCAGATGATAGTGTTAAATGCAGTAATTTAAATCTCCAATAGAATGTATGCAATCTGTAAACTGTTTAAAAACTTTTGGCATTACTAAACAGAGTTAATTTGACTTTTAAAGTGAAGTAGTGGCGTACTAAAATTTCACCTTATCGAGAGGAAGATAAAGAGAATTTTAATGTAATCTTTGAAGTCCATAATTCCTTGTAATAGAAGCTTTTGAGATATATTTTATTGGTTTTTCTTTATAATGATCAGGCGTAAGATCTATGATGAGTACAATGACGAGGAAGTTGAAATAACCCCAAAAGAAGCTAAGATTATTCGTAGACTGCTGAAAGGAAAGGCTCCACATGCTGAATTTGACCCACATGCGGTGTGTATAACGTTACTGCTTAAAGCCCTCATTACTTCGTAATTGTACTCTATTATATAGGCGAGTTATTTTCTGTGTAGTGATTCCTTAGTTTTGTTTTGGTGTGTTGCATGCAGCCTTATGTTGATTGGTTTGCTTGGGATGGTGCTAAACATCCAATGTCAAATGCTCCGGAACCAAAAAGGCGTTTTATTGAATCAAAATGGGAACATAAAAAGGTAATCATGTTACAACACCTGCTCATTCACATTGCTTTTTGAGTTACATAAAAATATGTACATGTTTCGTCATGGGGATTAAGATAAAAAGATAGTGTGAATTTATTTAATAGAGAGGACTATGATGACTTCCTGAGGAGACAAAAAAAAAGACAAGGATGAGATATTTGTGGGAAGAGAAAAGATAACGGAAATATTATACTGGGATCGAGACTTTCAAAGTCATGAATCCCATGTATTCTGTAACACTGGCTATTTGTATTGGTGTTTATTTTATTACTAACATGCAACGATAAATATATGATCCTCTAGTCAGGATGAGAGTTGCTAGCTTTATCTGTAATTACATATATAATATCCGACTCCTGATCCGATCCGATCCGAATCCGATAAAATTAAATGAATTAGGATATGGATTTAGCTAGATCCGATCCAAATCCGATCTGTTTACAGGCCTACATATATCCCAAAGTGTGATGAAATTGTACTTGAATCATATATGCTTGTCTACTAATGACTCAAGTTGGAACTTCTGGATAAAGTCATAAGTTATAAGTGATAAAATATGAGAGAATAATATTAAAAAAAATTTGCAAGTCAAATTAAGAACTTAAAATAAGTTACTAAAAGTACTTATCTCCTCCTTTCATAAATTAAACTTACTATTCAGTTATAAGTCTTGTGCTTATTTTTTGCACATAGACAAAGAAGTAAAATTTTAAGCTAGAAGGCTAAACAATTAGCTTATTTAGCCCCTTCATGACATTTGAATTGGCGAGTTTTGACATGTTGGAAAGTAGTGTTTTCTTGGAACTGCCATATAGAATCGAGCTTATGTCTTTTGATTTCTTCCCACCAATCTGCAGATTGTAAAGTTAATCAGAGCAATCCGCAATGGATATATAAAATTCGATAAGCCGAAAGAAGAACCGAAAGTTTATAACTTGTGGGGTGATGATCAGACAGAGAAGGCAGGTGGCTTGGCATATATTCCTGCTCCAAAGCCTCAATTGCCAGGTTTGAAGTTAACAATTTCTTTTTCTATCATTGAACTTTCATTTACTTTAAAGATCTGAAATATTTTTCTTCATTCTTTGTCAACTGGATTTTATTGTGTTTATAAGCTTTTCCCTTGCAGGCCACGAGGAATCCTATAATCCTTCTTTAGAATTTATCCCAACACAAGAAGAGTTAGACGCTTATCAGCTTGAGTTTGAAGAAGATAGGCCTAAATTTATTCCAAAACGGTAATTCATTTAAGTTTGTATGCCCATTCGGTATGTTTAATATTTTAACATACTAGAACTTATTTGATTTCTATTTGTATAGGTTTTTGTCATTGAGAAGTGTCCCAGCATATGAAAAAGCTGTCAAAGAAACATTTGATCGTTGCTTGGATCTGTACTTGTGCCCTCGAGCCAGGAAAAAACGTGTAAGACTAGGAGCATGTTTTTTACTGTATATTTTGAACTCTAAAATCGCCTATCAGTTTCAGTTAAATTCACGACGATTGTACATTTATTTCATTTTCAGATTAATATTGATCCTGAATCTCTAAAACCCAAGCTGCCTAGCCGAAAAGATCTTAGACCTTACCCAAGCACATGTTACCTTGAGTACAGAGGTCACAAGGGTCCAGTCATGTCAATTTCTACTGATCCCTCTGGACAATGGATTGCTTCTGGTACAGATTTTTATTTGTAGAACTTTGAGTGCCGTTATTAATAAAATAGGAAAACTTATATTTTTATAGAAACAAGACTGCATGTCTGGGAATATCATGCCATGCTTTATGATGTGTAGGTTTAATTCTGTGTGTGTGCAAGTATAATGGAGAAGAGAAGAAGGATATAAAGTGAAATCATATATATAATTGTTATCATCTGCATGGGCTTTATGTAAGCCAGGAACATACTGAAATAACATATCTACCTAAAAGTACTGCTACTATTCAAAACTAATTCAAATTTAATCCTAATCTAATTTAACTTAAAGATTTGGTCAACATCCACCAATTATTAAGACAAATCTTAATTTTAAATTCAAAGCATAATTTTAACACTCCTTGCTTTTATATTTTAATCTGTCATTAAATCAAAAATCATCAGCTTCATGTTCTTGGGTAGTAGCCTCTTTTGTCTTCTCATCTTCTTGAAATATCATTTTCTTGTTGCACTTCCGACTATATTCTTGTACATACTCCTCATTAGTTGCCCCCCTCGCTTTTCGCCAATGTGATATTGTGCTTCGGTTTTTGGTTGTGTATTGGATATGATTTTTGTATGGCTTCTTAGCCATTGCATGTTGTTATTTATGGTTATGGTTATGTATGACTTCTGAGTCATGGTATGTGATTTTATGGTTATAGTTGTGTACTAAGTTACCCGGACACGGGTATGGGTATCGGACACGGGTACAGATCCAAGAGTCAGATTCGTAGTTTTAGGATAATTAGGATTCGTGGACATGGATCCGGAATTAGACTCGGGTACGGGGACTTGGCACTTAAGCTCCATGCAAGTAAAACTTTATATAGACTAGTCTATTGTACATTCATAAAAATAGTGTCTACTGCACATAAATCACATACGCTGAAAATTGAAGCATAAAATCAATAGAACAACATAGAAACAAGTCATTCATGGATCTTGATCTCTTTAAACAAGTTGAAACAAGACCTAAGTTTTCATTTTGACCTGGGATGTTACAAGGTGAGGTGTCCGGTTGTAATAAGAAGGATCCGACACAGATCCCATACCCACACCCATGTCATGTCCGGTGGACACGGGTATAGGCACAAAAATGGAGAGTCCGGGTAACATAGGTTGTGTATGACTTCTCAGTTGTGACATATGGCTATAGTTGTGGGTTATGGGTCATGATGGTGTTTTACAGGCCCCTTAATAAGAGAGCTCTTGAAACCATTTGTAGGTTTATTTATATGTGTACAAGTATCATAGAGAGAAAAAGGATATAACGTGAAATCATATATATTCTTATTATCATCTGCATGGGTTTTATATAAGTTAGGAACATAACCGCTACTATTCTAAACTAAATAAAATCTAATCTATACTATAATATAATAAGCCAACATAAGTTTAATTTGTAGTCGTACAAAATTTTGGTTTGGTCATCTCCTCTATAACTACAAGTCGGTCACATGTAGACTTCTCTTACTCTTACAATATTAAAGAGTTTTATACCGTTCAAATTACAAACACTTGTGATGTAATACAATATAAAAAAAACTTTACCATTATTCTTTTAAATATAATTTATATATTATTTATATACTATATTATAATTATAATAAACCGATATTGATATAATTCGTAGTCGTCCAAAAAATGTAATTAGTTGGTAAATATAATCTGGTTAAAATCTAATTCATTAATACTAAAATACTAATAAGATGATGTTAAAATTTAAATTATAATTAATAAATTACGAATTCTACACCCGCCCGTGCTTCGCACGGGTTAAAGGCTAGTTCTTTTATAATTTAACTAAAAGATTTGGTCAACATCAACCAATTATTTAGACAAATCTTAATTTAAAATTCAGAGCATTATTTTTAACATGATGGAAGCTAGATGATCAAGCAAGATAACTGGTGACTGTAAAATGTACTTCATTAAGCCGTTTCTCATCGGTGTGGAAAATAAATAATTTGGAAATTGTTTGTGGTGTGTAATTTGATTGATTTGAGTTTGACTATAATCTTTATTCCATAAAGGGTCAAGTGATGGAACTGTGCGTATTTGGGAAATCGACACTGGAAGATGTCTTAAAATCTGGGAGCTAGATGAATCTGTAAATTTTGTGGCATGGAATCCTTCTCTAGAGCTTCCTATTTTAGCAGTTGCTGTGTAAGACAAAGTTTTATATATACGTATATATAGCATTTGTTTCTGTTCTTCACTACTGAATACAAGTACTCTGGTGCAAAACAATTGCAGGGGGGCAGATGTTTACCTTTTGAACGCTGGTTTGGGAAGGGAAGAGCAACATAAGATTGAAGAACTTCTGCGTGTTGAAAAACCTGAAGCACCTGCACCAGATGAATCTAGTCTGTTTAAATTAGATTCGTCATTTTGGCTTTATATGTTTGTGTAGTGACTAGTGACTGATGGCTGATAATTACATAAACCGTATTGTATAGGTAAAGGTGCGCCCACTGTAATCTGGACTGAAGATGAAAAGCAAAAGGGAATCAGATTAAAGCACATAAAGGTACTTTTTTGAATTTACCTGTGACATATTTTGTAGCACAGTTGTATGAAATATTAATATGCAATTAAACTCTTAAGTAATTTCAGTTCCATGCTTTTGTACGTTGCAGACAGTGACTTCAGTGGAATGGCACCGGAAAGGAGACTATTTCTCCTCAGTAATGCCATCTGATATCCTTGTTATTGGTTTTGGGCAGTTCTTATTTTGGAATAATTAAGGAAGAGATATAATAAATTAGGAACTTATGATTTCTGCTCAACTATGTGCTCAGTTCTTTGTCTTGTTCATGTTTGTGATGACTAATACGTCCAGATTAGCAATTTTCTTAGATTGCAGGTAATAACCTATATGCCTTTTGGATTGTGTACCTGCATGAAGAAGATACTTATGTAAGTGTCTTCATGTATGAATTATGGGCTCGATGTCGCAACTTTTTAGGTTCCTAAATGATCCTATGAAGGTGCTTGTAATCTCATAGTATTCACGAGGGGCATGCCTTTTTGAGCTTGCTATGTATATATGTTCACATTTTTGCCTGCTCATTTAAATTAATTTCACTTCTCAATATTATGTGCTATTTCTTAATTCATTCGATACCAGAATCTAGAGCAATTTCAGTTCACCAGCTTTCGAAGAAATTCACCCAAAGAATACCATTCAAGCTGCATGGACTGCCTGTTTCAACAGCTTTCCATCCAAGTAGATCATTTTTCTTTATTTCTACGAAAATGACTGTGCGTGTTTATGATTTGCTGAAGCATGAGCTCGTTAAAAAGCTTGAAACCGGGCTTCGTAATGTTTCTTCTATTGCCATTCATCCTGGTGGTATGTTACCAGTTTCCTGTTTATTTCTAGTTGCAGTTTTTCCTTCTGTCTCATAAAAGCCAATTTGTGTTTTCCTTTTTTATTAGTAACATATATGCTGCTTCTGCAGGGGATAATGTCCTTGTTGGTAGCAGAGAAGGAAAATTGTGCTGGTTTGACATGGACCTTTCATCCCAACCTTACAAAATCCTTAGGTATCTAGTTCTTGAATCCTTACTTTTTCGAGTTTTCTGTTGCTTAATATTCAGCAGTTATTTTTAAATAATTTAATGGAGTTTAATATGAAAGGAAGGTCACTTTTAATTAGACATTTAGTTTTTTTTGAACATTTTTGTTTCTGTTCGCTGTAGACCCTTTCCCGACCCTAATTCTGAGTGGGACGTGGTGGGTATGTTTGACCCCAATGGTAAATTAAGAAATGATTTGAAACCCATGGTAACTTGTGGTCACCTCAAAATAATGTCTTATCTTAGTAAGATGTGGGTATGTTTGACCCCAATTGTAAACTAAGAAATGATTTGAAACCCATGGTAACTTGTGGTCACCTCAAAATAATGTCTTATCTTAGTAGAAAAAGATGATATAGGCTTAGGGTATTTAAGCTCAACTTTATCTGTACTTTCTCCCAATTGCAGCATAAACTGTTTTCCATACTATTCTCATCCCCAAAAATTTAATCTTTTGCAAACATTCAACGGGGTAGACAGGTGTAATATGAAAAAGATCTGCATAATAAATTATGCATATACAATGATAGTTAACATAATATCTTGCTATACCTGTAAATAAATTTGCAAGAAATAATTGTTTGTTTAATTGTTTATCATAGCACAAGTATTAAAATCATTAATGTTTTGTCCCCCTGAAATTCGAAGCATGATGTTTGGGTAATTCAATCCTTGCACTTAAGATATTTCCTGCAATGGAAGTATACTTTCATAGTCAGTAATACAAGTGTTGGCCCTTTGTGGTCCTGCCTCTCTGACACAGCTCTCTGCTTATAGGTGCTTGTTGCTGATTCAGTTAGTAAAGACAAATCTATTATAATGTATAATTTAGATGATACAATTTGTAATAATGTTGGCATGCATTGTTTTTATTCCAGGAAGTCGGGTATAACTAGTTTAGTTGAGCAAATATTGGCATGAAATTTGTTGGATTAGTGCTCTCAGGCGTTATTCAGTAAAATAATTGTCCTACTTATGGACTCTGTGACAAATTATAGCATTGTCATAGAGATGAGGGTAAAAAGTTTGATGTGGTGATTTATAGATGATTCATTGAATTTGTATGCATAAAGAAAAGTTTACCATTTGCTGCAGTGTAGCACAAATAGTTGAATAATGTGGTTAGCATATGCTTCAAAACTGCCTTTACTTTCTCAAATGGAGTAAATTCTTAGACCAGTTAATGTTGCTATAAGCTACTAGCCTGCAGTTGGTGTGTACGACTACAAGTGCATTTGCATATATCATTCTTGTATTAACATTTTGTCAATACGTGTTGAGTTTCTCTAATCTTATTTTTGAATTCATAGGTGTCACAAAAAAGACATAACCAGTGTAGCGTATCATCGGACCTATCCCTTATTTGCATCATGTTCTGATGACGGCACAGCATATGTCTTTCATGGCATGGTGTATTCCGATCTAAATCAAAATCCTCTTATTGTTCCATTAGAAATTCTTCGTGGGCATCATAGCTCAAATGGAAGAGGTCAGTGCTCTAACTAATGCCTCTCTTGTTATGTTGTATATATATGCACAATGCGTTTATAGCGTAAAGTATATAAGCTTCTTGTATATTTTACAAGAAATGTATTTATAAAAAAATTATTAAAGCTTTATATGCGATCAGGTCCCCGTCCATCTGTCAAGGACCATATTTTTATATAAATAATTTATCCAGTTCATGTGAGTTAACTTTATATTGTTGTAATGTATATATACAACTATACCTACATAAATACACACACAGACACAAAATTATACATATATAATATATATATGTGTCTGTGTTTGTCTGTGTTAAATTTGTGTGCGTGTAAATATTTTCATAGCATTTAAATAGAAGGAAAACAAAGCGGAACTAAACTAGTGATGGGTTGTCATATAAGCACTGACGAGCCACTTCATGAACTTGTTCAAGTTGCTGTTTAGTGCTCAAAGCCTCAAATCATCGAGTCTATTGGATTTTGTTGTATAGTATTTACATTAAGAACTATATATTGGCAACTCCTGATTTATTTGTCACTGGTCATATCCTAATGAGTTCTGTGTCTACTAAGGTACTGATCAATAACGGTTGGTTGAATATTCATTATAAGTTATAACCACCATAGATGATATTAAACTAAGAAACTAGGGACACGGTGTTTAGTACTGGTATAAGGCATATATGAAAACATGGGGATTCAGGTGCGTGGTTGGATACAACATATATAAAAACCTCATTATTGGTATGATGTTACACTTACATATGATATATTCAGTCGCAATCAGGCACGAGAAGATCGTTATACCATCTTTAACACAGATATTACTTTCTCAAACGAGAAACAATAAACATAAAAATAAGAGCCCTATTGTTGCAGAATTTATCGTCATGTTTAAGAGGAAAAAGTCAGAATCCTTCAAGTAAATGTGGATTAGCAGGAGGGTGGAGAAAAGATGAATTGTTTATGTCCATAAAGAAAATATCATAAATTATATGTTAAATACGTATTAAGTCTAACAAATTAAGAATATAATTAAATAATGGAAGAAACAACTTTTTTTTTACGATGCGCTAATTTATATATAATTATTGCCACTGCTGTAGCACAGACGGCGTGACTGCCAAACTGCCATATATTTGCTGCTGCTATTTTTAAACATGTGTTTTAATATCAAACTTCAGACTTGAATTTTTGCTGTTATGATTCATCAAATCTACAGTTATTAATTGGAAGATATTCTGTTGTAAATCATTAAATTAAATTGAGAAGTAAATTCCCTTTACTTATTATCTGTATGCCTAAATGATATTTTTATATTCATATTGAATACACACTGACATGTTTAAGTTGTTTTAATGTTTACAGGGGTCATGGACTGCAAGTTCCATCCAAGGCAGCCCTGGCTTTTCACAGCCGGTGCTGATTCTGTTATCAAGCTTTTCTGTCATTGAGAAGCCTGCAAGCCACCAATGTATTTCTATACAGGAGATTCAAAATTTTGCAAATCGAGTTGTCCAAACTCAGGAGTTGCTGACACCTCAAAAACATCCAACAGGTCACGCGCGGTATGTCTAATTGTGTGCTGATGCTAGTTTGACCTAGCTGGGAGTTCTGGATTAATTGTTACCATACCTCAGATGTAGAATTATGTACGCCACAGTATATTGTATGGTATGCAAGCTACTATACTTTGTTTATTTTATTTCAAAGGTATTTATAAGTCCAGCGGTTTTGTTACTACTTATTATGGATATGGGTTTTGTAAAAGATAAGTTAAAAGCCATTACCCTCCAGGATAAGACCACATAACTTGAAGTGGTCAAGATGAGCCCTAGTTACACAAAATTTGCATGTGAGGATTTTTAATTTACTCGAGTCATGATAAATTTTAGTGAATTGAATGGTCAAGTAAAACATATCAAATTCTCAGAGTTCATTTGAATTCATTTCATAATTTGATTATTATTGTAATTAATATTTAGTTGATAGTTGATTGAAACCGAACCTTCCAAATAATAGTTCTGCTAGATGGTATTCAGATTAATGGCAGTCCTTTCTTTATATTCTTCATTTCATTTTTAATTTCTTTTCAAGTCAATAATTAACTCACTCTTGTTTTAAGTGAATGAAGCGTGGTAATTTTGTTGTGAGAACTGAGAATTGAAAATGAGTCTGCTTTGGCAATTTCTGGTAGGTACTGATGAGAACCTATCTTGTTAAGTTACCAGTACCAAGAAATCTCGAAGCATCAGAGAAATGAAATCCAACTATATTATTTGTCTTATTTTACATATCCATTTTGACTTTTGATAGCTAAATTGACCGTAACTTGATCGAAATTTACATGTATCATATAATTTAGAAAAATAACAAAAACTATAACATTAGAGTATATTTATTCTAGTTTAATATATAATTTTCAGAATTTAAAAATAATGAATAGATAATTTATACTCTGATGTTCAATCAAAAATTGGTCAATTTGACTCCTTAAAAATCAAAATGAACATGTAAAAAATGACGGAGAAATTATATTTTAATCCTCTCTCTCTCACTTTAATCAACGAATCAATCCGTGGGGCTAAATGTATGAGTAAATTAAGCAAGGGTGGTGACCTCTCTACTCTAATAACATGTTAAATTAATATCTTTTCAAAACTCCAGAGATGTTAGGATTTGATTTAATTGGTTCATATTATACCGCCAAATTTCATGAAGAATTTTTTATGGGAAAACTCGAAAACTATATATGCTTGGGGTACATATTATGCTTGGGGTACATATATGGTGTTGGAGATTTTGAATAAGACAGTAGTCTCCGTCTATGTTACATTGCACTCTATAATTTGGGGTATAAAACTATATTTAACTCCTGCACGACCTTCATCCTAAAGGACAATAGTTATTGAAGCAAGCTTCACTGATCACTCCTCAACAAAGGGTTCACAGAAGGTTTTTTTTGTAGCATTTGTCGTGAAATCATCAGGCTGAGGAGCATAATATCGACCTAAATTTCATGCTTAAATGTTGTCTTTTAGCGTTCATCTTATGCACATCCTTTCAGCTAAACTTGTCATTTACCCTTTGTATTCTGCTAATTCTGTTCTAATCAAAGAGAACACGTTTAATTAAACCAACAGCAGAAAAATATGAAAATGCATTGTAGTTCCCACAATGTTGCCGCAGCCATCTTCATATCGACGAGCTTTGTACACTCCAAACACCTACTATAAGTACTGCAACATTTAGGTTCGTATCAGATATCCACGAAAGCAGTAAACAAGAAGTGACTACTATCAATTCATGGCAATGTTGAACCGTTTCTTCTTACTGGTAGCCTGTTTTGCGGTGATTGAGATAATAATGGCCGGTGATCCGGACATCCTGACTGATTTCATAGTCCCATCAAACGTGACCTCAGTTAACAGCAGCTTGTTTACGTTCACTGGCTTCAGGGCACTTCTTGGTGGAGAAAGCCCCCCTGCTTTTAAGGTCTTGAAAGCAAGCATGGCTGAGTTCCCGGCTCTCAATGGCCAGAGTGTGTCGTATGCTGCTCTCCAGTTCCCTGCAGGCGCCACGAATCCTCCCCACACTCACCCTCGGGCATCTGAGCTTCTCTTCGTGGTCGATGGAACTCTGGAAGTCGGCCTAATTGACACGAGCAACAAGCTTTACACTCAAACCCTTCAAACTGGTGACTTGTTTGTGTTTCCTAAAGGGCTTGTTCACTTTCAGTTCAATGCTGATGCAAAGAAGTCTGCTTTGGCGATTTCTGCATTCGGGAGTAGTAGTGCAGGAACTGTTTCGATTCCAAGCACAGTGTTCGCCACTGGGATTGATGATAACATCTTGGCTCTTTCGTTCAAGACTGATGTGGCAACAATTCAGAAGATCAAGGCCGGTCTCGTCCCTAAGCCTTGAAGAGTTAACATCTACCGATTTATTGTATTGAATAAAAATTCTTTCATGATGTACTTGCATTCTTGAACCTATTTGTGGTACTTCTTATAATTTTTTCTTACAAATTACAAGCACTTTCCCCTGTCCGATTCATCATTCATTAGGTTCTTTTCTCTATGTTATCTGTTACAACGTACCCAAAAAGTTGTTAGTTGACAATATTTGATTGGCTTTACTCACATTATAATAATGGGCTTGCACAGAAACCACCCAATTAAAATCAGCAATTTGTTTGTCACGTCATTGGGGAAAAAAAAAATTGGGACAAGATTTGGGATACGTAGCAATACTCGTCACAAAAGGGATGTAGGAGATTATATACATTGCTGATATCCTAAGCATCTTCTTAGCTGCAATTGTCTGATATACTTGCCAGTAACTTTAGTGAGGAATGCAATAGATAATATATATTGCTCTTTTTGTTAGATTTAGGATAACTGCCTTGACATGACTGGGCAGTTGGGTCTTAATCACACGGTCTATTTATGCTCCAGAAAACTGATTCTGGTTTTCTAACATAGATGTTGTGTTTGGCTGGGCAAAAACAAGGTATGAATGTTTATAATTTCATTCAGGCCTCTAATCTATCCAGTGTTCACATCCATCCATCTGTGATCCAAGAAGTCCCAGCTTCTCCATCCTACTCGTTTTCATCATTAGAAATTGAACTAGGAGAAGAGACTCGTTATTTTGAGGAGAAAATTGACGAAAAAAGACCCACATGAAAAACGTTGGATAACAAGAAAGGCATTTGCAAGATGACATATATTATTATATTAAAATCGAGTATTTCTCATGATCATATTCAAAATTGAAGATATCGGGCTTGAATTGTGGCTATAGTAATGATCAATGGACTGGTTCGTGAACAGCTCGTTTCGTGAACCGAGATTTTATCGAGCCGAACTCAAACTTGTTCGCGAACAGCCCTAATGATCATGTTTGCAGTTGCATGTTCACTCCATTTGTATTATTATTAGATTTTAATTAATATCTTTAACTGATTGAAAAAAAATAATTTTCGAGAGTTTTTCATCTTCCTGGATGGATTTCAAAAACTATCTTGCTCAAATTTGTGTGCTTTATTGAGTTTCCGTTCTGCATCAGATATTGCATTTTTATCACTCTCCCCTCCTACCACTGTATATTCTCCTAAATCACAATTTTCCATTACATTTGTTTCATTCTTAAAATTAAAATTACAAACTGAAGGCTAGGTGGGGAGATTCTGAGGATTTATGTTTCCATTTAACAAATGTAAAGGCTTAACGGTCAATATCTTAATAACCCCACGTTAACTTAATTCACTAAACGTAATGAATGACAAAATTATTATTCTTTATCACTGTTTGACATGATCAATCATTGACACCAAAACTTTCGGGCCGTTTGGGTTAGTTTAAAAGAATCGACTTCTTGCTTGAGTAAAGAACTCGAGCGGAAGTGAAAAATAAATTAATAACTATAAGTTGTTAAAGTGTTTGGAAAAGTAGTAGAAGTTGTAAAGAGAAGTTAGCATTTTCAACTTCCAACTTCTTTCTCACGACTTATTAAAATTACTTCTTACTTTTTTACACAAATGGGTCAAGAATTACTGAAGCAAGAAGTAGCTCCCGCTTCTCTCCCCCAAACAGGGGCTTGATTTACACACCGCCATCAAGAAATTATAGACATCTAACATGAGTAAGCCGGTTACTTATTCTTAAAGAAGATATTTCTGTACATAAGAAAAACAAAGGGAGCAGCTAATCTGCAACGTATGATAATACCAAATGGAATATAAACTATATCTTCAACATATTCTCATAGGTTTTGGCACAGCTGTAGCAACACAACATCAATAACAAAGTTAAAACATTGTAGTCCACATTCCACAATGAGAAGTGTTCCAGGTGCAACAACAACTAGAGTCCAAGGATCAAGATCATAATTCCATACTATAAATACTTGCCTCTTGTGGGTTTCTAGTCAACATCAAGGAAAAGAAACCAAAAGTTCACTTTAAGTGTAGACTACATACACCATGGGATCATCACCAAGATCATTTCTCTGCTGGTTCTTTTTCTTGGTGGCTTCTTTCTCTGTCGTCGAGATCACAATGGCTGGTGATCCAGATATCCTCACCGACTTCATAGTCCCATCCAACGTAACCTCGATTGATGGGAACTTCTTTACATTCACTGGCTTCAGGGTACTTGTTGGTGCACAAACTCCACCTGCTTTTAAGGTCTTGAAAGCAAGCATGGCCGAATTTCCAGCGCTCAATGGTCAGAGTGTTTCGTATGCTGCTCTTCAGTTCCCTGCTGGCACGACAAACCCTCCTCACACTCACCCTCGTGCATCTGAGCTTCTTTTCGTCCTTGATGGGACTCTGGAAGTTGGCCTTATTGACACGACTAACAAGCTCTACACTCAGACCCTGCAGACTGGTGACTTGTTTGTTTTTCCCAAAGGACTTGTTCACTTCCAGTTTAATGCGGATGCACAGAAGCCTGTTCTAGCAGTTTCTGCATTCGGGAGCAGTAGTGCAGGAACTGTCTCAATTCCAAGCACTGTGTTTGCCACAGGGATCGACGACAACATCTTGGCTCTCTCTTTTAAAACTGACGTTGCCACAATTCAGAAAATCAAAGCCGGTCTTGTTCCAAAGCCTTGAAAAATAAGCTTCATTCTCAAATTGTATTGAATAAACATTCTTCGCGCAAGTTCTGACTTGTTAGTGAAAATCAACAATATTTCACAACATTATCATAATTATCTGAATTCAAATTCTACTCGGGCTGTTAAATTAAGGAATATCTCATTTACTTCTTTGGGCAATTCTCTAAGGTGGGAATAGGATAACAGTAATTTCCTACACTTCTGATCCTCCACAATTCCATTAACCCCCCCGCCCCCAAATCATGATTGCTATTCGTAGTTTCCAATTTTGCAAGAACCTTCATACAAATTTATCCGGTAGTGAAACATAATCTATAATTTTGTTCATTGTATATTCCTACCACGAGAATAGAAACCAGAGTCATTTGAAATTTGCAGAAAAAGGTAGTCATTGCATAGTTTCTATTATATACTCCCTCCGTCCCACCCAATTGTTTACATTGTGTTTGGGCACGGAGGTTAAGAAATATGTATACAATAGTGGAAAAAAGGAAAAAAAGTGGGTGAAGTGGTGAGATCCATTGATTTTTAATATATAAGAGCATCTCCAACCATGAGAAGTAGGGCTGAGCATTCGGTCGGTTCGGTTCAAAACCGAACCGAACCGAAATAGCCGAAATCCGAAATGTCAAAATTTTCATAAACCGAACCGAACCGAATTATATATTAAACCGAACCGTAACCGAACCGAAATATTTCGGTTAATTCGGTTTTGGTTATGAAATAACCGAATTTTTTGGATTTTTGAATTTTAAGAAAACAATATTATGAAAAATCAAGATATGAAACATCAACATATGTAGCCAAAAGTGTTCTGAAGGCTTGATGTCGCTGATTTCTTCTGATGCCTGTATGCAGGTACTCAAAAGTCACAGACTCACAGGCCAACATCTGATTGGGTATAAAATCTAAACACAAAGTAGGCAAATCAGAAGATATATATAGTACTTAGTGAGTAGTCGATTAGATACCTTTGATGCTTTGAATTTTTGATTTGATTTTTGACTATATATACAGATGCTTGAAGTCAGCGGCCGGCGGTGAGCATTGTCGGGAGGCGGGAGAGCGTGCGTGTAATTAGGGTTGGTGTAATGTGTTTGGGTAGAGTCAAGGGTCAGACAATCAGACCTATCTATTCACTATTCTTTTTAACTAATTCTTTATTATATATAAATTATAAATTAAAATAATACATATATATATTTCGGTTATTTCGGTTAAAACCGAATTTATAATTTTAATAACCGAACCGAACCGGATTATAATTCGGTTAATAACCGAAAACCGAATTAACCGGAATTTTCAGAAAAATAAAAACCGAACCTAACCAGAATTGCACGGTTCGGTTCGGTTATTCGGTTTCGGTTCGGTTTTGCTCAGCCCTAATGAGAAGCCCTCAGCTAAAAGCTTAGTTGGCATACCAAATATAAAAATTATAGCCAACGTCTTCAAAAAACGACACTCCAACCACAGCCACCCCTTGTCTATAATTATAGCCAACCTGCTATGGATGACTATATTTGTCGATCCACTACAGGTCTGTAAGAAAATTACACATCACTTATTACCATATTAAAGTGATAGATTCTATTTATAACGATCTAAAATATTAGTAAGATACTATTTTTAAATTATAGCCAACCAATATAGCCAAGACCATCGAAGCAAAACTTCAGCAAATTTTACATAACATTCTACAGGTCCAATTTAGCCAACCATTATAGCCAACCCCGTTGGAGATGCTCTAAAAGAGAATTGGTGGAGTAAAAGTAGTGTGAAAAGGGAAGAAAAGTGATAAAGAGGTGGACCATTACTTATTTTGGGAAAGTTTTGTAATGTAAAGAATTGGGTGGGACGTTCAAAAATGAAAATTGTAAAGAAACTTTTGGGACCGAGGGAGTATGTTTTAAGAACCTTCTTGCTGATGTTTGCAGTGAGGTAATGCTTCATGACCAGAAACAATGACTTCTGCTATTTAATTATCTCATGAGTTTGCGGCAAAAGAAAATTATTATCGAGGTTAAAGTCATCAACAGAGTTTACCTAAAAATTTGCAGTTGGTCTAATTTATAAGATTAATCAACACGCTTGGTTAGAAAAACATTTTGAATAAATCAAAACAACTTTTGTTTCTAGTTGATGTATTTGCATGCCAATCTGGACGACATAAAAAATATTAGCGAATAAAGAATGCAATCAGTCAATGACTGAAAACTAAGCAAGTTTTGTTGGAAGATCGACAAGTGCCAAACCTTCGGTTTTCTTTCTTCTGTGCCATGACCTTACTGATATGATAACCATAAGCAGTGAAGAAAACTGAGTACCGGAATATATCCGGCAATTACTTAATAATTACAATCAAAGTGAATCCGATATAATATTCTCATTCTATCAACTCCGTAGAGATAGAAATTTGCAGAAAAAGAACTTATAGGCTACGTAGAAACATAATATGAACAAAATAATAATATTGACATGTTAATCATTAATCACTCCTATCTAGTATTATGTAGAAGTGCTGCAGAGGCAGAAACTGAAGAACCGGTATCATTACTATGGCCTGAATTCTGAGTTTGGCTGCTCTGAGTGGTGGACAAGCCATATCCTGAGGACACAGATGAATAGTTTAATGGGGCGGAATAGGTTGCCACAGGCATCTTTGGTGGAAGATTAGGCAATGGAGCATCAAAATTGAGAACGTGCATAGCTTGCCTAATAGAAGGCCGAATAGTGCTATCTGGATGTGCACACCAGAGCCCGACGATCATCAGGCGTTTCATTTCCTGCTCGTCATAGTCCCCAGAGAGTTTTGGGTCTGCCGCTTCAAGAATTTGTTCCAGTCCATAAAGGTCCCAGACCCACTTTACTAATTCTCTCTGGCTTTCTTCAACCTTGGGGTCAATAGGCTTCCGACCACATGCTATTTCCAATGCTACAACTCCGAAGCTGAAAACATCTGATTCCCTACTCGCTTGGCCCGTGATAAAACATTCAGGAGCCATGTATCCTCGTGTCCCAGCTACAATAGTTGTCTGTGCACCCTTGTCATGATCAACCAATCTTGCCAACCCGAAATCACCTAGCTTGGCGTTAAAACTTGAATCTAACATGACATTGCTTGATTTAATATCTCTATGCACCACACATTGCTCCCATTCTTCGTGTAGATAAAGCAATACCGATGCCAGACCTTGAGCAATATTGTACCTTACTCTCCATGACAACAAGCTCTGCCCCTTGAAAAGATGGAAATCCAAGCTACCATTCTGCATGTACTCATAGACTAGTATAAGATTTCTTTTCTCATGGCACCAACCAATGAGCTGCACCAAATTTTTATGTCTCAAACGACTGATGATCTTCACTTCTGATGCGTACTCCTTAATTCCTTGACTAGAATCTCTCGATACTCTCTTGACAGCAACATAACAATTTAATTCTTCCGAGAAGCCTTTGTAAACTCCCCCGAATCCTCCTTCTCCAAGCTTGTCTTTCAGTGCAAAGTTATTTGTTGCCTGAGCAAGAGCATTATATGAAAACCTTTTAGGTCCAATTCCTTTCTCAAATTCACCATCCATAGAATCATCCTCAACAAGAATATCATCCTCATCCTCCTCTCTCTTTTTCTTCCTCAAGATAAGGTATATGCCCAAAGCTGATGCACAAAGAACAGATCCCCCCACTGCCAATCCAACCACTAAACCGATCTTGTTACCTTTCGTTTTAGAGGGATTTGGGCCTCCAGGACCAGTTGGACCTGTTACATCATCATCCGACTCCAGACTCGAATAGAAGTCCCATGAATTGATTCTATTAATAGATAACAACTGTCCTGTTGCAGCTGAAAAGCCAAAACTGACATAATCTGGCAAAACCTCGCGTAAATCAACCACAAAGTGAAGACTTTGATTCCTGGTACTATTAGTACTATTCAAACTTGTACGAACGACAACACTAAGGTTCTTGGAACTAGAATCATAACTGATCCAGGCTTCATTTTCCCACCCCTTCTTAATACTAGAGCTACTATTCAACCAGGGAACACTAGCCTCAGATCTCACAGAGCTGATATCAACACCTAAATGCTCAGAAACATTCTCCGGGTCCCAACCGCTGTTCCTAAAAATGTCAAACTCAACAGCAACAAATTTGTTAACCGTGGTGTTCAAGGGCTCATCATCATTTGTAAGTCCTAATGATCCCCCTTGTTTTGCCCTTTCGGGTACCTTGGTACCATTTGGAGCTAGAAAGAACGCGATACCATCACCATAAGTTGTTCTATCCTGCGAATCAATGACAAAAGAAAAATGGGTGGTGAAGTTTGTAAGATTTCTTGAGGCCTTGTCCCACAGATGCATAGGCTTCTTATATGTCACTCGGCCTATGCTAGTAGCCAATGATTCGTCTTGTAAGTTCTTTGTGAGCTGGATGGCTTCGTTTGCTGGAACCGCGTCTCCATCATAAATTATATCATCACTATTAGGACTGAATCTGGTAAGGTTAAATTCCAAAGTTGCAGCAAAATGAATAGTACTTAAATAGAACAGAGATCTTATAAAA
This sequence comes from Daucus carota subsp. sativus, assembly GCF_001625215.2. Taxonomy (NCBI): domain Eukaryota; kingdom Viridiplantae; phylum Streptophyta; class Magnoliopsida; order Apiales; family Apiaceae; genus Daucus; species Daucus carota. Next base: position 27,467,030 of record NC_030381.2, read on the forward strand.
ACAGAGGGGCTGAAACCCATGCCTAGTTGATTACAGGACTTTTGCAATGCAGTGGAAACTTATTTGCAGAACACTTGCATATATGTAATCATTCAAGATTTATAATTTTAAACTTGCTCAGCTTGACCATTTCTTTGCATTGAAATGTTCTGTTACACGCTGCAGTCTTTCATGTTACTATACAATTTTTTACATAATCTACGCATGAGTCAGAATATTTGATCATAGAATATTCGCAGTAGAGAAAAATACAATATCAAAAAAAAAATTCAACTCATGTTTAATTGTCGACATTTGGACTATACGATAGTTAAATCATGCGACTTTTCGTATTCTTATAGTGTTAGTAAAATAATTTCATTATTCTCAGTAAAAATTTGGCTTCTCGATATACATGTGAAAATCATCGTGCAGGGCCTAACAATGATATCGACATATTGATAATTCAATCAATAAAATTAGAAAAATATTCCTAACATACTCCCTCCGCCCAAGCCATTTGTTTACAAATGGTTTGTACATGGAAATTAAGAAACATATATAAAGTACCAAGCCATTTGTTTACAAATGGTTTGTACATGGAAATTAAGAAACATATATAAAGTAGTTAAAAAAGAGGAAAAAAAGTCGATGAAGTTGTGAGACCTATTGATTTTTAATGTATAAAAGGAGATATTGGAATAAAAATATTGTGAAAAAGGAAGAAAAGGACCGCACTCATATTGCTTCATTAGCTGAGTATTGAAGCATGAGTTACACTACTTCTGAAATGATTTGGCTTGAAGGTCTTCTGCAGGATCTGCATGTTCATGTGCCAAAGCCAATCAATCTTTATTGTGACAATAGTTCAGCTCAACATATATATATTGCAGAGAATCAAATATTTCCGGAGCGTACTAAGCATCTTAAGATTGATTGTCATTTCATTAGAAAATATGTTCAATCTCTGTTTCTTCAGATTGTCCATATTAGCACCTTTATTCAGTTGGCTGATATTCTCACAAAGCCACTGGATGCTGCTCATCACAAGTTCTTAAGCATCAAGCTTGGACTTCATTTTGATCCACCTTAAGTCCAGCTTGAGGGGGTGATACTGAGACATATATATTTGTATTTTCTATAAATAGAAAGTAAGAAATTCCAGCAAATTGTTAGGAGTTAGTTAGAGAGTGGTGGAGCTATAGTCTATTCTTGTTTCTATATATAGCTGATAGCAACAACATTTCTGTAACAAGTTTAGTTCAATACAGTACATATTTTCCATCTTCTCTTCTTTGCTTTGCATCATGATATGAGAGAAACTGTAACATCTGTTCAATTATTCTATCAAAATACGAGTTTTTAATATGATTAGTGCTATTTTAAAATAAAAGTTAAAATTATGGGACCCTAAGAAAGTTTTTCTCCTTCATTTGTTAGCACAACGGGACTTGACCTTAGGGACAGTCCTGAAAGTGATGATATGAATTTTGGAATAAAAATTAAATTTTGATCAAAATGATTCGTATATATTACCACAAAATCGAGTTGCAACTTGATTCTGCAGGAACACATGCACATATTCCCATATTCAAGATGCTAAATTTTCGTAAACATGCACAATGTGACTTCGAAATGTAATTTTCTTACCTTTGAAATGTTCTGACTTCTTACCTTTTATATATCAATATTAGTTGTTATATTATCATCTTTATTACAAGTTTACAAACTGAGAGAGCTGGTATATGCTCCCTCCGTCCCAAAATAGTTGTCACATTTGGTTTTGTGCAGATCAAATTGACTAAAGTTTGACTGAAATTTATTAATATTTTATCAATTGACAAAATAAACGTGTTACGGAGGAGCAGAACGAAATGTTAGTTGCAGATTTGTCATTTGAAGAATTTTCAACTGCAATCAAGCAAATGCACCCTGACAAAGCTTCAGGTCCAGATGGTTTGAACCCAGCTTTTTTTCAAAATTTCTGGTCTATTTTGGGGCGTGAAGTCTATGAATGTTGTAAGATTTGGCTAAACACTATTTCTTTTCCAGCACAACTAAATGATACAAATGTTGTTCTTATTCCTAAGAAGGAGAATGCTTGTTGTCTGAAAGACTTACGACCTATAGCTTTGTGCAATGTCTTGTACAAGATTCTAGCTAAGGTGTTATCAAATCGGTTGAAAATTCTACTGCCTAATCTGATCTCTGAAAACCAATCCGCCTTTGTGCCGGGCCGTAGCATAACTGACAATGTGCTAGTGGCTTTCGAGGTTGTTCATCACATGAGAAGGAAGAGTCGAGGTAGTGAGGGTGAAGTTGCTCTGAAATTGGACATTAGTAAAGCCTATGATAGGGTTAATTGGTCATACTTAAAAGCACGGATGCAAGCTATGGGTTTTTGTCAAAAATGGATTCAGTGGATCATGCTTTGCGTTTGTACGGTCTCTTATGAATTCTGTTTCAATGGTGTTTCTGTAGGACCGGTTTGTCCTTCCCGTGGTTTAAGGCAGGGGGATCCATTGTCCCCGTACTTGTTTCTATTCTGTGTGGAAGGCTTATCAAATGCTTTGGACAAAGCTGCTTGTGAGGGTCGTATTCGTGGTTCGCAGGTTAGCCCAACAGCTCCAACTCTTACACACTTGTTATTTGCGGATGATAGTTTTCTGTTTTTTCAAGCTAATACAGTTGAAACTACTGCTGTTAAATCTCTGTTGAACGAGTATGAGGCCTTATCGGGACAATCTGTGAATTTTCAAAAATCTGCTATCATGTTTAGCTCTAATGTTCGACAATCGGAGAGGGCTGTTTTGTCTGGTATCTTGGGTGTAAGTAATGATCTCCAGCAGGGTAAGTACTTGGGACTTCCATCTTTTGTTGGTCGCTCTAAGAAAAGGGTGTTTGGTTTTGTTAAAGATAAAGTCCGTAAAAGGTTGCAGGGATGGCAGTCGAAGTCGATATCTCGAGCGGGTAAATCAATCTTAATCAAAAATGTGGCACAATCTATCCCCTCGTACTGTATGTCATGTTTTTTACTACCCAAGTCCTTTTGCCAAGAACTTGAAAGAATGTTGAATAAGTATTGGTGGTGCACCTCTTCAAATGATCGACGAGGTATTAGCTGGCTTTCATGGGACGCAATGAGTACATCGAAGAGTAAAGGTGGTATGGGTTTTAGAAACCTTTATGGTTTCAATATAGCATTATTGGGGAAAAACTGTTGGAATTTTATAAAAAAGCCTCAATCATTGGTTGCTCGTGTTTTTAAAGCACGTTATTACCCAAATTCACATTTTCTTCATGCCTCTGTGAGTCTAGGCTCTAGCTATGTTTGGTCAGGAATTATGACGGCAAAGAATAGTATTTTTAAGGGATACAAGTGGGTGCTAGGAGATGGTGTGGATATAAACGCAGTTAAAGATCCGTGGATTCATGGCACGACTGATTTCTGTGTGACACAGGGCATTGAGTACGGAACAAATCATATCCCTGTTTCAAGTTTTTTCCAATCTGATTCTAGGAGTTGGGAGGTTGAGAGGGTGAAATCTTTTTTCACTGAAGCAGATGCTCGCTTGATTCTGGCAATGCGTATTCCTCAGACTAATGTAGTAGATAGACTAGCATGGACAAGAACAACAAATGGCCAGTACACAGTCAAAACTGGGTACCAACTTTGGCACGAGTCCAATGTGGGGGTTGGCACTATAATTCAATCAAATGGCTGGAACAAGCTCTGGAGATTAAATCTTCCTCACAAGATCAAGATCTTTCTTTGGCGTTTCTGCAGAAACAATGTGCCTGTTAGAAGAAGATTAAGTGCTAAAGGAGTGCGATTACCAATTACGTGTCCCATGTGTATGTCAGATGTTGAGCATATGGCTCATGTGTTCTTTGACTGCCCATTTGCTCTCAGCTGTTGGCAATATGCTGGTATAGTTTATGATATGCAAATGGTGGAAGATGTTACAGAATGGCTCCTTCAGAAGATCAGTATTGCTTCAAGTGAAGAGACAGAAGTATTGGCTAAGGTATTGTGGGGCATCTGGTTTTTCAGGAATAAAAAAGTCTGGGACGACAAGGTAGTTACTAATGTAGTGGCTATGGACTGGAGCACTAAATCAATAGTAGACTGGAAGCTGGCTAAACAGAATAAGTCTCAATTCCAAGCACTGAGTGCAGGAGTTATTGCTCGATCGTCTCACAAATGGAAGCCACCTGATGAGGGATGCTTTAAATTAAATGTTGATGCTGCTATAAAACTCGGAACATACACTTTTACTATAGGTCTAGTCCTTCGAGATCATCGAGGACATTTTGTGGCAGGTAAAACTATGTGTATCCGAATGGTGAGCACTGTCCTTGAAGCAGAAGCACTGGCCTTGCAGGAAGGAATAGTCTGGTTGTTTTCGATGACCCACCAAAAAGTATGCATTGAGTCTGATTCTCTCCTTTGTGTGCAAACGATTAAAAATGCTCATGAGATTCATTTAAAAGTAGGTCACATTCTGGATTATTGTCGTGTGGCACTACTATCTAGACCAGGTTTTTCAGTAATGTTTGTTAAACGGCAGGCAAACAAGGCAGCCCATCTTATGGCTCGTTTACCTTGTTCGCTAGATTGTCCAAACATATTAACGTCTCCTCCAGAATTGTTGTTGGAGACTCTTTTGCTTGATGTTGCTTAATGAAATCCACTCATTTTCTTCAAAAAAAAATAAAATATGTCATCAGATACAACTTTTAATATACTTTAAGATGTAATTTTCAGTTTTTTAAAATAATGAGCGAATCACTTATAATCCTTGGTCAATTTGACCAACAAAAATAGAAATGTGACAACTATTTTGAGACGGAGGGAGTAGTATATAATAATATTGTTGCAGAGTAGAATAGCAACCGCCAAGTATATAGCAAGCAGAAGAAAACATTTATTTGCTTGATTTAATAAGGTAATAAAGATACAGGAATTAGAAGTATACACTATACAACCAATAAGTCCAAATGCATCAAGAAAAGAAAGCATTTCAGCTGAGCTGAGTTAGATAGTTTTGTCATTCTTTTCTGGAAATTGGTTCTCTGTAAATATCTCTTTTATGTATTATAATTTCTTATATTTGATTCTTTTCTAGTTATTTTTTTTATCACAGAGGTTTTGAAGTTTTTAGTCCATACACTACGACAAATTGGACTATTTACGACGGAAATTAAACCTAATCATCCGAGCTAACCATTGTTGTAGTGATGATTATTTATGTAATTGTTCTCGTTGGCCTGATTCATAGACGAATAACCTTCTTGAAGTGATGGCGAGTGTGAACAAAAGGCAGGGACAGGCCTCGGAGATTCACACTGCTCGTGAGGCATGGCAACAGGTAGGTATGGTTCGTACATATAAAATATCCAAATCCAAATCCAAATTGTTTTCAAATCCAGATCCAAATTATTTTAAAATTCAAATTCAAATCCAAATCCAATCAAGTTTCTCATATCAAATCCAAATTCAATTATCCAAATCCACGGATTTTGGATCGGGTTCGGGTTTATCCAAAACCCGAATTCCAAAAAATAAGTAGTACTATAATAATTTTATTTTTGATTTTCCCGCACATAAATTTCTTTTAATTTATATTTAAACTACATAAATAATAAATTATTACACATTAATAAAATCTTAAACCGTATTTAACATTTCTAAATAAAAATCTTCATTATACAGAGTCTGAAGTTTTAAAGTAATTCATTAATTAAATAAAAAAAGACACCATCTCACTCAAAAATATATACATTCACACTTATCTATATATATTATAAATAAAATTAAGTATATATACTTATATATATATATATATATATATATATATATATGTATTATGTATGTATATATATAGGCGGCCAAGATATAAGATGAGCATATGAATATGAGATTTTAGAATGAGGGGTCACAAGACCTTGTGAAATGAGCCCTTGTGAGAGACTGAGAGTTGAGACCTTTGAATGTGCACGTGACTCATGACCTATAGTATAATATTAAATAATAATTGAAATGTATAATAATATATATATATTATGGCCCAAAATATTATATATAATATATAATATATACTATTTGGATTTTTTTTCGGGTATCAGATCGGATTTGGATTTCGGGTCGGATTTCGTTACGGAATTTCTAATATTTAAATCCAAATCCAAACTCGTTTGGGTCTAAAAATCAAATCCAAATCCAAAATATTGGATTCGGTAAAACTCATTCGGGTTGAAACGGTCGATCATCCATTCGGATCAGATTTTTCTGCCATCCCTACACTCATGCCGTTAACTTTGAATGAGCCCCCTCATCTGATCACATTGTTTACCTATTCATCAGTCTTTACATCTACACTGAACTTAAAAAGTACAACAAATCTTGGGGGTGTTTGGTCGGGCTTAAAACCCGGCTTCTGGATTTATAAGTTAGACACACTTATTTGTATTTTTTTTGTAAAAAGTGAAGAAGTACTTAAAATAAGTTGGGAATACTACCTTTTGTTTCACGGCTTCAAATTCTTTCCCAGAACTTTAAGCACTTATGTCTTAACTTGCTTCTAAATTCTATTTCACTTTTTTGCGTTAAACAATAAGTACTTATTTTAAGTTTACCCAAACAGCCCTCTTATTTAAATTAAATCTCAATGTATTACATACTCCTGCAATTTATGTACTCTTGTTCAATATTAAATTGGTATACTATTTTAAAAAATTTGAGAGGATCTTAAGGTGATAATTAGTAAAAGTATGTATTATTATGTACATTTTAAAAAGTAAAGAACACTTAATTAGTAAAATTATTTGTTATTATGTACATTTTAAAAAGTAAAGAACATTTTAAGATTGGATTTTTCCCGTGAAAGGAGCATTAATATAAATAAAATATAAAACCAAGTGAGAAGAAATAAAAAGAGATTTTTTTTTATTTTTTGAGAAGGAAAATAAATTTCCATTGATACTAAATATCGAAGATACAATGTCCTATGGATCAGAGTTTCTATCGTCCACAAAAGTATACAATCTAACCGAAAAGTAAGCAAGTACTCGCGGAAGTTTAGACGATGTGACCTTTAATGTCTGAAAAGAAAACCCCCAAATTGGGCATCGTTAAAACCCCTTAAGAGTAAAACCCTATGGGAAAAAACTCAAGGGAGAAAAAGAGTACCCTACAAAAAAATACATCCTTTACAAAATATTTACAAAAAAACTCGTGTATCTTCTGAAGCTCCTACTATCATCAATCTTTATAGTTACAAATACTTGTACATTTATGTTCTTCCATCTGCTATCATCAAAATTCCGTAGAATTAACGCCCTCAATTAAGGCACAATTAATGCTTCCGTTTTGAAACTGACTCCGGCTTTGATTCTGATCCAACACCGGCACCTCCATCCTCTCCGGCCACACCACTACAAAATCTGCATTATTATCACCATCAATGGCGTCCGCGAAAATTCAGAGCCGATCCAAATCACCGTTGAGCAAATCCTCCGAGAAGCTCGCGAGGGGCAACAAGCAGAAATCCGACCGACCAAATAGACGATCGCAAGATTTGAGTATATAATCAAACGGAAGTGGCAGAAGCTATTGATTCTCAGAAGAATCCTTGAGTGGTTAATGTGGAGTGTTTGATGGTTACATGATCATCATGGCTAAAGCAGATACGCTACGGAATGATTGATCGTTATGAAATATATTAAACAAAGAAAAAGTTATAACTGAGAAACTTGGTGAACTCTTAAGATCAATATGTATGTGTGGGAGAGGAATCGGAGGGGGGAGAGAGAGAGAGTGAGTAAGAACCTGCAGAGAGAGAGGGGGAGAGGTAGAGAGAGAGAGAACGGAGGGAGAGAGAGAGAGAGAACTTGCTGAGAGAGGGAGGGAGGGAGAGTTTCGGTGGTGTTTGACTTAAAAACCCAAATAAAAAAGAGAATTAGAGGCTTAACACACAAAAAAAGGGTTAAATGGCGTTTTGGTCACTCAACTGACTATGAATTTTCACTTGGGTCATCAAACTCAAAAAACTTTCAGTCAAATAATTGCACTAACAAAATTTTTTAATCAAGTCACTGGCCGTTAGTAACGTTAACTTTTGGACGGAAAAATGAGTTGGCTGCTTACGTGACCAACAAAAACCCCCAATATCCCCGTAGAAATTAAACAACACACATTCATATTTTCAAAACAAACCCTAAACCCAAATTCAATTACATAACCACAGAAGTCTCATCAACATACACAAATCTAGTATCACTACAATCCCGATCCAATCACAACAAAACAAACTATCCAAAACCTCAACAAATCACACAAATTTCGCGTATTTAGAGTCCCGTGTATATGAAAAGGCTTACAAACGAGAGGCAAGACAAGTAGGACGAGCGCCCAGAGTTCCCACGAAGCACTTCATTCCCCGGAGCATAAAGAACGGTGAAGGAGGAAATGATTGTAGTTAAGATCATTTGAGCGGTGAGAATTTCATAGATCTTGCGAATGAAGTCCCAAGAAAGTTGATTCTCGTCATGGCTCAAACCTGGGTACATAGTTGATAGTATGATTCGATGTCTACATCTTCGCTTCAAGTTGTATGTATAATTTAGGGGTGGAGTTTCTGAATTAAGGTTAATTTGGAGGTTGAATTGAGGGTTCTAAATTAGGATAAATATGTGGTTTTGTGTTGGATCGGGTTTAAAGATTAGCGGGTTAAGAAGCTGATGTGTCACATGATGTGGCACTATCAAACGGCAGACCGTTTAAAGTCAAACATATTCAACGGCCGTAAAAATTTTCATGTGTTTAGTTATTCGTTTGAAATATTTACACCGTTAGGTGATTTGAATGAAAACTTTTTGAGTTTGATGATCCAAGTGAAAGTTCGTATTCAGTTGAGTGACCAAAACGCCATTTAACCCAAAAAAAAAAACCACCCAGAGCAGAGTTCAAATGATGTATGATCATTTGACACTTGGCACTCTACTGTGTCCATTAAATACTTGATAAGCACATATACATGTCTTCTATGAACCTTTTAAATTCAAAGAGGAAAAAAAAGTTGTATCAGTAACAGTGAGTTAGTATCACACACACACACACACACAGATATCTATATATATATATATATATATATATATATATATATATATATATATATATATGTCTCTTTAGGCCTTCCTGGTGAAAAAATAACAGTTATGGAAGTTAAGAAGCAGCTTAAAAAAACCTAGGCTGCTGGAAGAGGAGGTAGATTGCAGAATGAGAATACAAGCCCCAAAGGAAATTGTGGCGCGTCAAAAAATTTTGTCGTAATGAACTTTAATGTAACTATTAGGACTATAATTATATTTTACGAATTTTAATTGGTCAAGTAAAAACTGGTGAAAACAATTTATAGTGGAAGTGTGAGTGTGTGATTATTACGATAGCTTGATATTGAAATTACATTTTACATATCTTTATATACAAATTGTTTATGGACAACTTGTTTCGAGTTGAGCTCGACTCAAATTGTTTATGAGCATACTACGACTCATTTATTAATGAGTCGATCTTGAATATCCCGTTTTTTTTATAGGTTGCAAAATTGAAATATGTTCAACTCGTTTGAAAAAAGTTAAAATCGGCTCACCTCATGTCAAACAAAATGCGGCTCCACCACTTACTCTCTCTATTCCAACCATTTTTTTGCACTTTTTTTTAGGATGTCATATCCACGTCTTTACATTTCAATACTTATTAAATATAATACTATAATGTTTTTGTGTACTCCATATAACTTGACTCAATATAATATACAATAAACATTAACTAACTCCCTTCTTTTCTCTATTATTATTAACTGATATTTTTAATCTTAATAGGTCCCATCAATATTCTCACTTTTCTTACTTATTCATAATTATTATTCTAATTATATTCTTAATTTCGATATCTATTTTATATATAAATATTTAGGTGGAACGGGAGAGTAATCGGTTTACTTTGATGTACACTTAGACGCATACACACCAAACGGAATAATTTCTTTAGATGACTGCAAATTGCAGGAGCATATTAGAATCTTTTGATATGGGGAGGTCTAGCTTGATATTGAAATTACATTTTACAAGCGAGTAACATGTTTATATATGAACTGTTTATGGACAACTTGTTTCGAGTTCAGCTCGACTCAAATTGTTTATGAGCAAATTTCTACTACGACTCATTTATTAATATTAGTCAATCTTAAATATCCTTTTTTTATAGGTTGAAAAATTGAAATATGCTCAACTCGTTTCAAAAAAAGTTAAAATCGGCTCACCTCATGTCAAACAAAATGCAGCTCCACCACTTAGTCTTTATGTCCCAACCATTTATTTGCACTTGTTTTTTTAGAATGTCGCATCCAGTTCTTTACCTTTCAAAATTTAATAAATATAATACTAAAATATTTTTATGTACTTCATAGAACTTGACCCGAAATAATATATTATAAACATTAACCAACTCCCTTCTTTTCTCTATTATACTTAACTGATATTTTTAATCTTAATAGGTCCCATCAATATTCTCATTTTTCTTACTTATTCATCATTATTCCATTTATTTTCTTAATATCGATATCCATTTTATATATAAATATTTAGGTGGAACTGGAGAGTAATTGCCTAATTGGTGTACTTTGGTATACACTTAGACGCATACACACCAAACGGCATAATTTCTTTAGATGACTGCAAATTGCAGGAGCATATTAGAATCTTTTGATATAGGGAGGTCTAGCAGGTGAGGTTCAAATTAACTCTTTTTAAATAAGATTGACGAAAATATTTGTTTTTATTATCAACTAGTCTTTCTTAAATGATTATTTCTGGACATTGACAGGGGACTCGTACGGAATCATTAAACAAACAAAAACCTCCGATTCAAAGCCTTTCTAGTACGAGGTTTTGCTATACCACCAACCACATGTCAATCATCTATACGTACGACAATGAACCAATATTCTAAATATATGCACTACTTTTACACTTTCTCCTCCAATATTAAAGGTGTTTGTGGGACTCCTAGGTAAGTATTTCCTTACTCTCAACCCTCTACTCTCCCTCTCTGCTCGACCTGTGTGTACTTGCAACCCTTCTGCTGCCTGCTTGCAGTGATTTCGAAATTAGGTCATAGACCTCCACTTGACATGTTCACTTCCCTTAAAGTTAGGGGTGCATGGCAATCGTTTCGTTTCGTGTATTTTCGTATTTCGTGTAGTCGAGGGTGAAACCCGTATCCGTCCGTTATTAATTTTGTGTACCTAATTTGAAACCCGTATTCGATCCGAAACGTTTCGTGTATATTTCGTGTACCTTTCGTGTATATTATATATAAAAATATTAATATATTTTTAATCGAAAAATAGATTTAATATATATTTTCCTTTATAAATTTATTAAATATGAATGATATATTTATACTTGTACACAATTCTCTATAAATTTGTTAATGTATCTGCAATATATATCCACACATACATATAAATATATACTTTTTACTCAATTATATATTCAATATATCATAATATATATATATATATATATATATATAACATATATTATCTATAAATATTTCGTGTACTTTCGTGTATTTCGTGTACCCCAAATGAAAATCCATATCCGACACGAAATCTATCGTCTAATTTCATGTTCGTGTGCTTTCGTGTGTTTCGTGTATCGAAAATCAAAACCCATATCCTTTTTTTCGTGTCGTTTCGTTTCGTGTTAGCCTGTTACGTGTCAAATTGCCACGCCTACTTACAGTTGGGGCACATGTTGAGTGTAATTTACTCATGTGGCTGATTTTCGAAAATATCATAATGTTATACGTCAGTTTTTGTGGCATAAAATTGTTTCTCATATCTATAATATATTTTAAAAAAATATAACAACAATTCAATTCAAATTTTCAGTTAGCCTCAATTTGATACACACGAGATGTTAGAGAAATATTTTTTTACGAGGATCACAATATTCTAATAGAATTACTAGATAAATTTTGAATAAGCATCTTTGTATATTTAACTTTTGTGGGTGTACTTTCAATTTTTTACTGAACTTCTAATCACAGAAAATCTTTTAAAACCATGTTAGACTGTTAACAATACAACCTTAAGATATTAGAGAACGGTCTCATGTACAAAGATGACAGGTGAATCACCTTTGCTGCTGACTAGACCCAACCTGCGAATGTGGGCGAGTACACAATTTTTATTACTCTCAGGAGTGCAAATAGTAATAGGGGTCATGTGGGTAAGTACAATAATGGGCACAGATAGTCCTATGTTTAATCCTCCTAGTTGATACCACTTTCAGCTTTCCTTATAAAGAAAAGAGCTGCTTTGGAAAACATCTCTCTAAAGGAAGACCTCTCATTTCTGCATTGAGATCTATCAAGGCCTCAAAGTAGTAAGCCTTCTCAATCAGCCCTTCATGCTTCTTTCTTCTCTTCTTGTCTTTATTTAGCTTTTGTTCATTTTTATGATATTTTCTGGAGCTTTACAACATCGAAAAATTTCTATTTTAGTATTACCTATGTATCTCAGCATACCTGCCTTCATAAAATCTTACTCAGAATCTTAACTGTTTCCGATCTTTTCAATTCAATTTGTTCTCTGAATTAACGATACTACACCGACGAAGACCTAACTGATTAATCTTGATCAAATTCACAAGGCTGATACGAAGATATGGGAAGGGGGAAAATTGTGATCCGGAGGATTGACAACACCACAAGCAGGCAAGTCACTTTCTCCAAAAGGCGAAGTGGATTGCTTAAGAAAGCCAAGGAATTAGCCATCCTTTGTGATGCTGAAGTCGGACTGATGATTTTTTCTAGCACCGGGAAGCTCTATGATTTCGCAAGCACCAGGTGAACACAAAATCTCCCTAAATAAATAACTTCAACATATGTGTATAAATGTTTTAAACTGCTAATTCGTCTCTTCATCATCGCCCACCTGTTGTATTTAAGATAGTTTCTGGGAACCAAGGTTGATTAGTTTTGCATACATCAGTACCAACATATATATGAATTATGTACTTAATTATGTGTAGATGTAATATGTGTCTGCATGGGTTATAAGCAGATGTATAGAAGTAGGCAGCTGAATAGATGAAAGCCTTGGACTAGGATAACCATGGAGTTGTATAAGCTCTTTGGATTTGGAGTTAAGAAAAGATTAAAGAGATCTGAAGCTAATTGTACGACTTAAGGTGTGGTTGTGATCATGGGATTTCAATCTTGTTATATTTCTCGGAATTACAAAATGTGTTAACACAAATTTGTCACCGCAGCTAATTGCATTCAACTTTTTATATCTGGTAAACCATAGGAATGTTATATTTAATATGGATGTAGTAAAAATATAAACCAGCGGAAGAATAGAACTCATTATCAATCCAGAAGTAGATGGTAAATAATGGGTATATCATATATGGGTTTGTGTACTTATCTGTGCGTGTATATAATTATGTCCTGGACATGCTATACTTATGTCCTGGTCATGTCCAGGGTGTACTATATTACTACATTTTATTCTTTCTCAGCCTTCCTTGTTCATTCACACACACATATATAGCAAACTATCTTCATTTATTATTTATTATAAATATAATACATCATAAATTAGTTATTAAATTTGTTGTTAATTACTGTAAAATTTGTTTCAAATATTTCAAGGAGTATATTTAAGTACATTATAAATTAAATAGCTTATTATATTAGGATATAATATAGACTTATATTTAATTACTCTTTCCATTTGATCTGGAATGTATATATACTTTGGTGACATTCACATTAGGTCATAGGTCTATTCTCTTTGCAGAATCATCGACTCAAATTTCTCATTCCATTTGTGGCTGTCAAACTTTAATTTACAAAGCAAAACGCAGCCCCTCTTGGCCTTATTTCAGAGATAGTTTAATCAAACATGACTACATAGTATCCGAATTCTGCAGTACAATAAATTAAGATTTTTCCGGCAGGACCTCTCGGTTTCCGATATAAATTTGATATCCCATTTCTTCCCAAAAACTAATTCTATTAGGAAAATCCTAGTCAAAAATTCTAAATTTTTATAATAAAAATAGTCAGTAAGCTCGGGATTAAACAACTGTTTATAAACATTTACACAACATATAAGTTGCATGTAAAATTAACAGTAATTTTGAATTGCAAACAGTCATAAATTATGTATACATTTATATTAATTCATGATATATATTACCATATAATTAAATGGCTAAACATTCACGGTAGATTCCAAATCCTGAACCAAGCCCATTTGAAAGTAGTTTCCAACCAGCATGTATACCGATAAATAAATTATGAATAGATTTGCATACAACACAACTTCCAGTATGTACTTAAAATTGTTTGTACATCGTGATTTACTGTATTATTCAATTTACATTTCAATAGCCGGCTCAACGAGGAAATATGGCGTGGGTTAGATAAGAAAAAAAATTGTTTAAATAGAAAGATAAGTTTAGGATTAATGAATGAAGCTTTACAAGATGAAAACTGGATCATGGTTATGCAAGAAGAACTCAATCAATTTGAAAGATGTGATGTTAAGAAATTTGTATATTCACCTAAGGATTCTTCTATCATTGGAATGATATAGGTATATATTCTAGAATAAAGTTGACGAATTTTGAATGATTACTCGATACAAAGCAAGGCTTGTTGCACAAGGTTATAATCAGCAAGAAAGGATTGATTTTGATCAAACTTATCCTCCGGTTGCAAGATTGGAATCTATTCGGATGCTCTTATATTTGGCATGATATTAGAAGATCAAGCTATATCAAATGGATGTAAAAAGTACATTTTAAATGGATTTTTAAAGGAGGAAGTCTATGTCAAGCAACCACCTAGATTTGAGAATGAGAAATATCTATTCTTTTGTTCTTCTTGTGCTGTGAAGGCAGTATAAGCATAAATGTTGGCTTGAGCTTTCCTTTGATCGATCCCAACTGATTTATACCAATTATCAACTCTGGTAGATGATTTTTCATTGTTCTAGTTGACTTTCGAAGATTATGTTGAGCTATGACTTCTATATGCCTTAGAATCTTCCTTGGACGTGTTTGATTAACAAATTCTTGGCTTCGTGATAATGTTCTACCTCTAGAGTCATCCAATGTAGCCTTGACAACTTCTCCAAAGTTTCTTCAAGAGGTGAGGTAGGTTCAGTTGACTATTTGCCTTCTGACGTTGTAGAAGTTGACCTGTCAACTGGCTGAGTTCCAGTTTCTTTCACTGTCAGCTTGATGCCAGTACTTGTACCTGCACAATCTTCCTCTTCCCTTGACAGGTCATCGGTATATTCTTGAAATGAAACATCAATAGAATCTTCAACAATATGGTTAGTAGATAAATTATGTACTCTATAAGCACAACTAGTTAAAGAATAACCTAAAAATATTGCTTCATAAGATTTAGCATCGAATTCACCGTCATTATCAATAATTTTGATTACGAAGCACTTGGATCCAAAAACCTTGAAAAAATTAATGTTCGCCTTCTTTTTCCTTAGCAATTTATAAAGAGTTTTGTTTAGAATTGGCCTGATAAGCATCCTATTAAGAACATAGCTTACCGTGTTGATACTTTCTGTTAGGGATAAAAAATGAGATTCAACTTCTAATGCAAAGCACACACACAGCAATATATTTGACGTAGAAACCCCACGTCCCAACTTATATTATTAATCAAAACCGTTATCAATAATACAATCAACCAAACTTGGATACTCAAGCGCCTACTACTTAATCATCCGCCGCAAGCGATACCTAAATCTACATCTTGAGCACACCTATCAAACACAATATGACTATGTATATATAGCCATCTCAAACTTAGACAAATTAAAATCTAATTCTAAAACACCTAAACAACTAATCCAATTCTGATTTCTAACTCAAATCAGAATCCAATTCTAACTGGGTCTTCTAACTTCGTGACCAAGACATATCTTTTACAATAATTGTCTAAACATACAATTATTATCCTTATATATTTTGGATCACCAAAGTCCATGTTACCATTGTAATGGGATGATACCTAACAATCCTCCCCTTCAGCCCAATACAATTCCATAACCGAATCAATAGTCACAATCAAGATACAGACTTTCATCCGTCAATGTCTCCCCTCGAACAAGAATCTTCCTTTCTCGTTCTTCCAAACTTTGAGTATCACCAAATTTTACATTAATAAACTCCCAACCACCGTTCTCCATCATAACAGTATATCCATCTACAAAATCACGTGCATCAACCACGAGTGCCCTTCCATGTAACCCGATCCTTGCTTTCACAATCTTCCAGCCTCTAGAAGAACGATCCAATCTTCTTCCATCTTGAGTCCATCATGATTGATCCACTGTGCAAGTCAACCGTCATACTGCACGTAACTTGGTCTCTTTCCACTTTCGCAACTTCTTGCCAGCAAATCCTTCATCATACTTTCCATTATCAGTTAAATCTCGAACTTATCCTCAACCCCATCAATCACGATGCTGACCTCGGCTCTTGATACCACTTGTTAGGGATAAAAGATGAGATTCAACTTCTAATGCAAAGCACACAAACAACAATATATTTGACGTAGAAACCCCACGTCCCAACTTGTATTATTAATCAAAACCGTTATCAATAATACAGTCAACCAAACTTGGATACTCAAGCCTACTACTTAAGCACCCGCCCGCAAGCGATACCTAAGTCTACATCTTGAGCAAACCTATCAAACACAATATGACTATGTATATATAGTCATCTCAAACTTAGACAAATCGGAATCTAATTCTAAAACACCTAAACATAATCCTAATCCAATTCTGATTTATAATTCAAATCAGAATCTAATTCTAACTGGGTCTTCTAACTTTGTGACCAAAACATACCTTTTATAATAATTGTCTAAACATACAATTATTTTCCTTATATATTTTGGATCACCAAAGTCCATGTTACCATTGTAATGGGCTGATACCTAACACTTTCTACCCAGAAACTTCTTGGCAGCTTGCCCTCCTGAAGCAAAGTCCTTGCTATTTCCTGCAAAGATCTATTCTTACGCTCTACAACTTCATTTTGCTGAGGTGTACAAGGTACTGAGAACTCATGAGATATTCCTCTTTCTTCACAATAAGTAAGAGCAAACCCAACAGTATCCTAGTTGGAGCCTCAAATATAATATAAAAAATGATGTCCTAGTGATTTAGGACATGTTTATCTAAGTTCAACTCCAACAATGTGCCTTATTTTCAATATATGTTTAAAAATTCTTTTTCATCATTAAAACACAATATAAAGTAGAGAGAGAAATGGAGTGTATATAAGAATTTATTATTAAATATAGGTTTAGACAAGTAGAGAGGTGCCCTATTAATAGGGTGTGAAGAGGTTGTCCTAGTTATAGAAGGCATCACTAGGACATTGTTGGATCCACATTTTTCATCAAATGCATTAAATTATGACTTAGGATATATTATAAGGTATCTCTTGGATTTGCTCTAATAAGTAACAAATGTATATTGTTTACCTCCAATTAATACTCTTATTAGCTTTAAGACCAAAAAGATCTAAATGAATTGAAGCTCTAAGGATTTAGAAGTAGACACCATTTTCTTGGCCTTGTGAGGTGTCCTTGTTTGCTTTCAAGATTGACAAGAAGAACATGTCTCCATCTTGACATACTTCAATTTGGGCAATCCTCGAACTAGTTGTTTTGCTGACAGCTTGTTCAGAATGTCCATATGAGCATGTCCTAACCTTCTATGCCAAATTTCTAGATTAAAATCCATAGTTGCTAAACAAACACCTGCATCCTGTTCTTTAAAGTTCAAAACATAGATATTTTTCTCATTGTACAGATATAGAGGTTTTTTTAATTAGCACCAACAAGTATAGCACAAACAAGTTAACCAAAATTAACAATAGGATCATCGTCAAAAAACTGTGTTATACTAAGCAAGTTATAATTGAGACCTTTTAACATGTAGTATCTCGTTGATTGAGATGATATTATTACCTATTGTTCCTTTACCAAGAATAGGAAGAGTTTTTCTATCACCAATTGTGACACGACCACCCTTCTTCATCCTTAAGCTAAGAAACTGAGTTTTGTCTCCACTAATGTGTTTAGTACATCCAATATCAAAATCCATTGGTTTGGCTTCACTTTCGACACGAGATAAAAATCATAAGCTGTTAATACAATTATAATCTGTTGTCAGCTAACTAGCAAACAAGATTTAGTTTCATGCTAATAACTTGTTGTTAGTGTGATTATCAAAATCTTGACAGTTTCATAACTTCTTAAAATTGCATTTCGAATTAAAAACACATTTATTTTTTAAAATTATTTTTGTATTTTAAAAAGTATAATTTGTTTATATAGTTATACTTTTTATATATATGGTGTATAGTATTGTTTTTTATTTTGGAAACTCTTTACAGTTTTATACTTTTTAAAATTAGTTTTAGCTCCTTAATCTTTACTGAAAACTGATTTGAACACAATATTTATTTTCATGAAACTCTTTTCAAATGCTAGACACCCCATTTATGTTCATGGAATTGTTTTTATAAGTTGAAAAATTAAAATAAAGGTTTTTTTATTATAATTTAAAAAACATAAAGAAATAAAAAATATTAAAATATTATTTTATAAAAATAAAACGTTTAGTTTTACAATTACTAATTGGGTCATGTTTAAGAGAGAATCATTATAGAGAGAACCCATAGAACCCTTACTTTATTTTTAGTATTAGTTAGGATTCTAGTATTAGTCAATATCTATGTGTTATATTTTAAAATTATTTTTGAACATACACAACGCTGAAAAAACATGGAAAAACATGTATTTTTAGATTTAGATCATAAAAATCTATTTAAAATTTAGGGTTCTGCAGCAAACCTTAGTGGTTATCTAGTTGGGTTTTTTTTTAGCGCGACCCTAATTTATGTGTATTGAGAAAATAATATTAAAGACGCCTCATTGATGAAAATAAATAATATAATGAAAAGAACAATTTTATAATGATGCTAAAATGAATTCTATTTCATTGCAATGTCACAAGTAAAAGCTCATCAATATACTTATATAAAGATATAAAGGAGAAGCGAGGGGCGTGTAGGTGGCGTCTCTCACGTTCTATTTTTCAAATTTTCTGTAATTTTTGGATGAAAAATACCATAAATTAGAACTACCTTTTTTAGTTTCGGATATATTCGAAGCAAGTTTCAGAATTTGATTATATTTCTAATTATTTATGGAATATAGTAGCTTGAAAGTTTTAATCTGATTTTGTTTCAGATTATTATTTAATTATGCTCGATTTTTAAAGAAGAAGCAAGGGCCGTGTAGTTGGCGCCTCTCACAATCGCTCCGTTTTATTTTTATAATTTTTTAGAATTTTTGGATGAAAAATATCAAAAATTAAAATTATGTTTTGGGTATATTAGAAGCAAGTTTCAGAATATGATTTTGTTCCAATTTCGTAGGAAATAGCCGAGTTAAATTGTACAAGTAGTCAAGTATAGCTGACTCATTTTCGCAGGGACGATTATGGATGGAAATTATCCTTAATTGATGTCGTTTTTTGTTATAAAAATTGATTTATTATTAATGTATTATGGCGCCATAGTTTGATTAAATCCTATCATTATTATTAAATTTGATCCTAAACATATTTGATAGTAATTGTTATTGGCAGAGAAAGAAAAGGCTAGGTACACCAAAAAATATATCCAATTTTTTTCTTTCATCTCTAGTTTGAATCAGTGTCTTAATTATTATGCTTTTTCCTTACTTGAAAATAACAAGATTTTGACAATATCAATGTATTATTACATTTTGAAAAATCCAAACAACATGTTCATCAATATACGGGGCAAAAACTAGAATTTTATCTGGTTAAGATCATTAAATAATTGGATAAAATTCTGGAGTGAGTCCTTGTAGGCACAATAAATAAAGTATGACACCATAAAATATAGTCCCTCGGTCTCAATTGATACCGATCACGATTCTACTTGTCCTCGTTATTGTTGGCTAAATTCAATTATATAGAAAGTTAAGTGTTAATTATTTTAAATTATTAGTAAAATAACATAGTTTGTTGAAATTTTGTATGAAAGAATAATCTGGATGGTGAATAAAAATTGTTGTTTGTTTATCGATTTCATCTGAATGACAAAATTCATGAATCTCATGATTTTTTATCAGTAAATTTGATTTATTAATTATTATTTATACTATATATTATTTAATATAAATATTTTTTTAATTAGAGCACGTCGCAGATTCAACAATCACAATTTCTTTTACGTAGAATTTATTATACTAATATTATATTATATACACTTATTTTTTTAAAAAAATTTCTATTAATTTTATAATAACATAATTGTTAAATTGTTTATCAATTACTAAACTAAAATTCTATCAGTCTATAATTTTGAATAAAAATATTAATAATATTATTAATGAATACATATAAGAAATGGTAATAATACATATAGGATGACTAACTTATAGCATGAATTATAATTGGGCTTATCATGTATTTTATATTTTTTTAATTAATTTTAAAATAAAATTTAATATGTTGATGAAAAATGAAACTTAAGCCATTTAATAAAACTTTTTTTATCGAATGTATTCTTATAGTTTAATATAAATATTATGCTAAATAATTAATACTATTATATAAAGTAAATTTGAGTCACTGATGTTTAAAAATAAATTATATTTTTTGCCATTCATATACTTATATCTGATGAATTTTACATATTTAAAATTTTAATATTTTTTTTATTATACAAATTTCAAATATTTAATTTTATAATAGAAATGTTAAATTGTTTTAATAATCAGGCTCATAAAGATAAGTTCAAAAGGAAGACCTAACTCAGATAAACAAGAGACAAATATGAGGTCATGTTTTTTTAAGTGGTCCAGCCAAACTAAAATCAATCAAATGATCTTAAATGGAGAAAATTCTGGACGAGCCCCTTACTTTACTCATACTTGCTATCACAGTTTGTTTAAGATACATGAATAAAAATTGAAATTCAATTAATGATGGACAAAATAAGTGGGAGGATGGGAGTATTAATCTAAAGGTAGATAATAAGGAACAATTATTTCATATATTAATACTAATTAGCCCTAAAACCCGTGCAGGTACAGTATCTAGTAATTGGATTTATAAATAGATTTTTTTTGTAGAATTTGAATACGACCAGTTCAATATTATAATATTTAAAATGATTATTGATATATATATTTTGTGAACTCTGTAATATTATCGTCTTCTAACAATAACCTGCGTGCTATTTTTCACATCAATTTTAAGAATTATACTTGTTGGCTTAAAAATTTTATTTGGATATAAATTCTATGAGTTACTATTTTTAGAATTCAACGCAATAAAAAAATAAAATGAAATTGAAATGTTAAAATGTTTATAATAAATTTGTAGCTACACTATATTATTAAAACTAAACATGCAAAAGTTTTGTCGTTGGTTAGTCGGTACAGTGTCTTATAACCATTAGATCACTTATTCAAATTGATCACAACCATTAGATTGAATTTTTTTATATTCTGCATCCTTGCAACAAAAGGTTCAAGCTACGTCAACAACATATAATAATAAATTATTAATTTAAACACATATAAAAATTGATCATCAGTTTATAGTCGGGCGCTGAGTTATAATAGTTACATCACTTGATTGAATTGATCACAAGCGTTAAATTTAATTCATATTTCTAAATCTATGCTGCTAAAGTTAAGGGTTCCAATCTCATAAACAACATATCATAATCAATTATTAATGTCAACACATATGAGAAAATTATTAGCTATTTAAATACACATGTGTATTGCATGGGTTATAAGCCAGTATTTGTAATCGACAATATAACATATGTACCTATAGTCAATTATATACGGCTCTAAAGTAGAGTACGAAGAGAGTGTTCTACACAGCTTACATGTATTCAAGTGATATAAGATATTGTATTCGAGCATTAATATTTAAGTATATCATCTAAATCATTTAAATCTTTATCTTTTATATATATACACAAATTTATATTTTAATTCGATTTGTTTGTTTGTTAATTTTAATAATAATTATATAATATATTTAAAATGAAACATAATCTAATTATTGGACTATAAAAGATGTGTATCTCAATTTATAGGGATATTAAATTTTTAAATGAAAACTAATTTAAAGATAAGATACGACTACATTAATTATATGATATGAGGAGAGAATGACGATTTCCTTATATTTTTTTTATAAAACTTGACACATAAAATTATTTTTATTATTTTAACCTTATAGGCTAATTCGGTATGTATATATTATTTCTACATTTTAAATCATATCTATTATACACGCATACATGTTATTAATTTTCGATCATTCTATCCATGCAGATGATTTAATTTGATTTTTTTTCACTTATAGGAAAAAATTCGCTCACACATATTTTGTTTATAAAATATGATCAATCACCTATTCATAGTTAAAGTTTTTGTGACTAAATATATATCATTATATCTATGTATACATGGTAAAATACTAAGTAATTTTCGATAGTAGTGTTTTGTCTTGACGAAATGCGGGTGAATGTAAAGTTATTTGCCATATGCTGCATTTCGAGAATGTATTCTTTTCAAAATTATCAACAATCATTTAAATATAAAGTGGATATATTAGCAATAGTGTGTCGAATTCATGTACCATTTCAGCAACTGTGTCTTTTAAAGGCAACGTTGTCTCAGATTGAGACAAAAAATTCTTATATAATAAATTTTCAGAATGTACGATATTTAATCTAGTCATTTTTATGATATCGAAATTTTCTCTAAATATAAGTAGACTAAAAATCATATATTATAAATTTATATTATTGGCCGATATATTATATATTAATAAATATAAAAAAGTGATTATCCAAAATTGATGGTATTTAAGTTTGTCTAAATAAAATATCAAATATTCTTTTGTTCACATAACAGATACATATAATATGTATTATATTAATGTCAAGTGACATAGTGGTAAAAAAACTGAAATTAAACACCTAGAGGGGGGGGGTGAATAGGTGTTATGGCTAATATGACCGATTTTTAATGTTACCTAATATTTATACTGTCACAGACAACTTGCTGTTAATTATCAGAGTAAACAGTCAGCTAGCTAACAATGCAGATGCAATGCAAAACAGATATAATCAGTAAGCTAGCAACACAGAGAATTTTAGCCAGGTTCGACCCCTAACCCTAATGGTCTACGTCCTGGTCCCCTACCAACTGGTAAGAGATTATATTATTAATCAATAATGTCAACGATTACAATGATTCAATAATATAACTCCCTTTATCCCTTGTTCCTGTTATCAGCTTGCTGAAACCCCTGAACCACGAACCAAAAGCTCTCCAAGACCTATACTTCCCAAGTATACTCTTCTAGCTAACTAGTCCCCTTGTTCCCTTGTTTCACAAGCTCGATACACAGCAACAAAACATTACACTTTGAACAATACAATGTATGAGTGTAATACAACCGAAACTATGAACTCAATATAGATATATAATCAAATATAAGCACTAGAGCTCAAGTAAAGATTTTGCAATGTAAGTGTGTTGTATTTCAGAAGCTTGAAGTGTGTTCTTGTTCTCTACCAAAACGGAAACCACACTCAAGTTTATATACCATCATTCCAAACGGTCATAACTCAACAAACTATCCAACGTTCTTGGTTCAACAACCTCACGTTTAATTTGCTTTAATAATGAACGTTTGAATAATGTTATCTTTACTGAGTAAGAGCATAAAGACGTTTGAAACAACTCAGTAAACGTTTATTTATAAAACCATAATTTGAAATCAAATAGGATGTGTTTTTAGATAAGATCGAAATAGAGATAAACACTCCTATAAGTTAGGAAATCGTTTTTGTTTGAAATTCTGATTTAAAACTGAGCTCTAATATTTATATAAGTCATATATAAATATTAAAGTCCTTACAAATCGATTCCTAATAAATCTCCTTGCTTTTCGACTTTGATCCTTATCCATTTGTTATTCTGTTCACGCTGTGAGCTCGCTGATAAGCCTGAATGATAACCTGTAAGCTTGCTGACAGTTGAACATAACACTGAAACTCATTAAGCTGTTAGCACATGCATATATTCCATTGATAGCTCGCTAACAAGCATCAGTTTTATGCTATTAGCTTGCTGGCAGTGTGATCATCAAAACCTTGAGAGTATCAATCTCCCCCTTTTTGATGATTACACCATATTTAGGAAAAGTAATAATACTCCCCCTGAATACAGCAATCTAATATCATTAAACTTAACAAATATATCAATTCAGCATATAAATCCAATATAACAAATATGACATGCAAGGCAGTAGATAAATCAATCATAATATGCAACCAGAATTCCTAAATCAAGTACTTGCATAAATAGATAAGCTAAACATCTGACCAGGATAAACCACCTGGATACAGATCAGCATCCAAAACAACTTAAACAAATTTAAACACATTCAACTCAGGATAAACCACCTGAGAACCAAATTCAAATCCAACCAAACAACTTAAGACTTAGTCTGTAGCAAAACAGCAAAACACATAGGGCCATAACAGTTTGTACTTAAACAAATAAGCACACACAGGTTTTATTATTAAAGTTCCTAAATTTCTCCCCCTTAATCATCCAAAAGGTGAGAAAATCAGGATTCTTCATCGTCCTTATCACTCTTCTCCTGAGCAAACTTCTTCTCGAGCTCCGCAGCAATACGATTCTGCTCCATCACCAAATTTCCAGCATCAGCATAGACAGAGTCAGTGCCTGCAGCCTCCTTAAGAACATCCATAGCAGTACGTGGCCTAGGACTGTCAGTACCATCCTCAGTAGAAGTAAAAGTGAACTTGACATCAGAAGACCCGCAAGACCCAAACATCCTCTTGCGTAACTCATATTGAAGACTCCCGGAGCTACACTTCTGAGGAGTGTTCCCAGTCTTGCCTCCAAAAACAATGTCCTTCCAAAAATCAAACTGATTTGACAACTCTTCCATCTGTTCAGAGAGTTGTTTCTGACCATCTACCAGCTGCTTGTGATTTGCCCTTAATTCCTCCATATAATCCAGAATCTCCTTAGCAGAAATGCCCAAATCAACACCAACAGACTGAGATGGACCTGGAGGTGGTGGTGACACCAAAACCTCAACAGTGGATAAGGTTCCATCTTTCTCCAGCTTCAAATTTGATTGAGTTAAACACTTGAGATCCAGAAATTCTTTAGCCTGGATACTCTCAGCCCCATCAAAGTTCACACCAAACCATTCAAACACTCTAGTAAGTAACAACCCATATGGAAGTCCAGTTGATGACTTCCCATCCACAACACTCATCATAGTTTTCAAAACTAAATCAGCCATATCAAATTATTTCCCAGACAACAGCATAGAAACAATTACCATATCCTGTGCAGACAAATTAGAACGCGTACCCATCCTAGGACTCACATTCTCTATAGAGACTTTAAACAATGCATGAGCAAGAGGAACAATGGTAGTAGTGGAGGGATATGTGATATCAGTAGCACACTCTACCCCAGTAATCAAAGTAAACTGTTCTTTCCCAGACAAACCATCAACATCCTTAAATCCTCTCTTTGTAAAAATGGACACAGGGAAGGGAGGAGTTTTCAAGATAGCATTCAGAAACAGAGGTGACAAAGTAATCTTAGTGTCATTTACAAAAGACACAACCTGACCCGATTCAGTTTCAGTTAAGTTCCCATAAAATTCCCGGACCAAAGATGGATAACAGATTTTAGGTAAATCAACAAGAAATGATTCAAAGCCTAGTGAGGAAAATAACTTAACCACACCGCAAGAATGAAAGGCCTTACCAGACAAGGGTTTCCCCAAGATGACCTTTCGACTAGCGAAATCAGAACCTTCACCCTTTTCTTCAGACTTAACTCTTTTCTTCCCAGATTTCTCAATACCAGACCTCAGAACGCCTGATTGTTCATCGCCGCTTTCAACATCGACCGGAGCTACAATCTCCTCAAGATCATCTTCATCAACCAAAGCCCTCTTCTTGGAAATAGGGGTGTGACTCTTGATATTCGCTCGCGTCTTCATCCTCATGGCAACTCGAGCTCCAATCGTAGCAATGGCGAAGAATGTGTATCGGTTGAAAAAGATTGATGAAACCCTAGGTTCGGGGGCGCTTTTAAAGAAGAAGTGATAAAGACTCGGGGAAAGGATAGACTTTAAACCCTTTTGAATCATTATCGGGGGATTTATTTTAGGAATTTTATTAACGAAACCGACTTTATTTAAATACTGCATTGTGAAATAATTAAGATAAAATCTAATAACAAATCTAATCTCAGTTCCACTTATATAGCAACGGATAAAATTTGAATTCTAAAACACCAACCATAAATCACATAGATTAGCACAAAATCACGTAACAATATTCAACACATAAAATCATGTTAATCTGCACATAACGGATAGTTAATTTATGAAGTGAATTTAACAAGAAACTCTTGAAATAACCCTCATGCAAAAATAATAAGCAATATGTAAAGTACAGAGAGTAAGCTGATAGTACCCGGACCAAGCTTATTAGCTTGCTGACTGCACATCACACATACCCAATTCCCTTCTCAGCACGATATATCGTTCTTCAGGAAGAGGTTTTGTGAAAATGTCAGCTAGCTGATCTGCTGTAGCCACAAAAATCAGCTTGACAGAACCTTTTGCAACATTGTCTCTCAGAAAATGATGTCGAACATCAATGTGCTTTGTCCTTGAATGATTGACTGGATTTTCTGAAATGTTGATTGTACTTGTGTTGTCACAAAAGATAGGAGTTTGCTTGCATTTGATTCCAAAGTCCTTCAATTGTTGTCTCATCCATAGCATTTGAGAGCAACAGCTACCAGCTGCCAAATACTCCCCCTCAGCCGTAGATAGAGCAACTGAAGTTTGCTTCTTGCTTAACCAAGAAACTAAGCTTTGACCCAAAAATGCACAAACACCACTTGTACTTTTTCTATCAGTTTGACTACCTGCATAATCTGCATCACTATACCCAACAAGATCAAAAGCATTTGTGATAGGATAGAATAAGCCCAAAGTAATAGTTCCACTTAAATATTTGAAAATCCTTTTAACAGCTTGTAAGTGAGAATCCTTTGGTTTTGCTTGAAATCTAGCACAAACACAAACACTATACATAATATCAGGTCTAGAGGCTGTAAGATAAAGTAAACTACCAATCATACCTCTATACATTCGAATATCAACATCTTTACCATGTTCATCTGCTGTCAGCTTGCTGACAACGCTCATTGGTGTTGATTTCGCCTTGATATTCTCATATCCAAATCTTTTGAGTAGATTCTTGATATACTTGGATTGATGCACATAAATTCCTTCTGGAGTTTGCTTAATTTGGAGCCCCAAGAAATAATTGAGCTCTCCCATCATACTCATGTCAAACTCACTATGCATGCACTTTGAAAACCACTTACACAAAGAATCATTAGTAGATCCAAATATAATATCATCTACATATATTTGAACAACTAATATATCTTGACCTTTGAAGATAGTAAACAAAGTAGGATCAATTTTACCTCTAATGAAACCATTTTTGATCAAAAATTCACTTAACCTTTCATACCATGATCGAGGTGCTTGCCTTAATCCATATAGTGCCTTCTTGAGCTTGTAGACACGGTTTGGATATTTTTCATCCTCGAATCCTGGTGGTTGCTTGACATAGACTTCTTCCTTTAGATATCCATTTAAAAATGCACTTTTGACGTCCATTTGATGTAGCTTGAACTTCTTGTAGCATGCAAATGACAAAAGCATCCTGATAGATTCCAATCTTGCAACCGGAGCATATGTTTGATCAAAATCAATCCCTTCTTGCTGATTGTATCCTTGTGCAACAAGTCTAGCTTTGTTTCGAGTGATAGTACCAAATTCATCAACTTTATTCTTGAATACCCATTTGGTTCCAACAATTGAAGCATCCTCTGGTGGATCTACAAGTTCCCAAACATCACATCTTTCAAATTGGTTGAGTTCTTCTTGCATTGCCATGATCCAATTTTCATCTTGTAATGCCTCTTGAACATTCTTTGGTTCCTCTTGAGCTATGAAGGCAGCATAAGCACAAATGTTGGCTTGAGCTTTCCTTGTTTTGATTCCAGCTGATTTATCTCCAATGATCAACTGAGGAGGATGATTCTTCACTGTTCTAGTTGACTTTGGTAGATTATGTTGAGCTATGACCTCTTCATTCCTTGTAGTCTGCCTAGGAGGAGTCTGATCAACAACATTTTGGTTTGCTGATGAAGTTTGACCTCTGGATTCATCCAATGTGAGCTTAGACATCTTATCCAAAGTTTCGTCAAGAGATGGAGTGGATTCAGTAGCTTTATTGCCTTCTGAAGTTGTGGCAGTTGACTTGTCAGCTTGCTGATTTCCAGTTTCCTGCACTGTCAGCTTGCTGCTAGTACCTGTACCTGCACATTCTTCCTCATCCCTTGCAAGATCATCAGTAGACTCTTGAAATGAAACATCAATAGACTCTTCAACAGTATGTTTAGCAAGATTATACACTCTATAAGCACGACTTGTTAAAGAATAGCCCAAAAATATAGCTTCATAAGATTTAGAATCGAATTTACCATCCCTATCAATGGTTTTGAGTACGAAGCACTTAGATCCGAAAACCTTGAAGTAGCTGATGTTAGGCTTCTTTTTCCTTAGCAATTCATAAGGAGTCTTGTTGAGAATTGGCCTGATAAGCACTCTGTTAAGAACATAGCTTGCTGTGTTGACAGCTTCTGCCCAAAAACTTCTTGGCAGCTTGCTCTCCTGCAGCAATGTCCTAGCTGTTTCTTGTAAGGACCTGTTCTTACGCTCTACAACTCCATTTTGCTGAGGTGTACGAGGTGCTGAGAACTCATGAGAGATTCCTCTTTCTTCACAATAAGTAATGAAGTCTTTTTGGAATTCCCCACCATGATCACTTCGAATACCTACAAGTCTTGTATCTAGTTTGTTCTCAAGCAACTTGATTAGTTTCTCAAATTCACTAAAAGCACAATCTTTAGTACGCAAGAATAATACCCAAGTGAATCTAGAATAATCATCAACAATGACAAAGGCATATTGTTTACCTCCAATACTCTTATAAGCTTCGGGACCAAAGAGATCCAAGTGAAGAAGCTCTAAAGGTTTAGAAGTAGATACCATTTTCTTTGCCTTATGTGGAGTCCTTGTTTGCTTTCCCAATTGACAAGCTTTGGTAGTCCTCGAACAAGCTTCTTTGCTGACAGCTTGCTGAGATGATCCATATGAGCATGTCCAAGCCTTCTATGCCAAATTTCTGGATTATTATCCACAGCTGCTAAACAAACACCTGCCTCCTGTTCTTCAAAGTTCAAAACATATATATTTCCTTCTCGTTTTGCAACTAGAGGAGTTTTGTTAGCACCAACAAGTATAGTACATTCATCCTTATCAAAGTTAACAATATGACCATCATCAAATAACTGACTTATACTAAGCAAGTTATAAGTAAGACCTTTAACATATTGTACCTTGTTAATAGAGATGATACTATTACCTATAGTTCCTTTGCCAAGAATAGGAAGAGTTTTGCTATCACCAATTGTGACACGACCACCCTTCTTCATCTTCAAGCTTAGAAACTGAGATTTGTCTCCGCTCATGTGCCTAGTGCATCCACTATCCAATATCCATTGATTTGGCTTTACTTTAGACACGAGACAAACCTACAAAACAAACACAAACAACTCAACGTTTTGGTACCCAAATTTTGTTGGGTCCAGCAGTGTTAGTTGATAAAACATATAGAACATTAAGATCAGATTTCTTGATCCACATTTGGACCACTTTAGAACTCTTCTTCCATGTTCTGCTGGTCTTATCAGCATACTGTCCCGGAGCTGTCTTCTGTCTGTTTCTGTTGTCAGCATACTGCCAGTGAGCTGACTTCCTTCCCCAGCTTGCTGATTGAGAATTCTTCATTGGACAATTATTAGCAAGATGGCCCTTCTTTCCACACTTGTGACAAGTCACCCAAGGCATGGCATAATTATATGGAATGCCATTTTTCCCTTCATATCTCATTGAAGAAGTGGATGTAGAAGCTGCACCAATGCCTCCTTTGTCATGAGAACCTTTAGCTTGTTTCATTATAGATTTGAGACTTTCTTCTCCTTGAACAAACTTTCCCATGGCTTTCTGAAGATCTTTAACTTCTTGCTCCAATGATTTGATCTTTTCAGCTTGAATAGAGATCTCGGCTAAGCTTTGTGTTTTGCTCAACTCGAATGCCTCCAAGCTTGCATCCTTAGCTTTAAGATCTGCTCTCAGCGAGCTGAGTTCCTTCATGAGTGTATCATTCCTTCTTTGGATTTGCATGTTGTTCCCTTCAAGTTGTGAGATCTGTTCCTTGAGGGCAGCAATGATTCCACTACTAGCTTTGGCACTCTTTTCATTCAAGAAATCACCTATGACTTTCTTCAAATGAACGTTTTCTTTCTCGAGCTCATAATTCTCATTCTTAAGATCAATGAGTTCCATTATTGATGAACAACTCTTATCCTGCATGGTTAGTTCACAAGTAGTTGTATCAATAGCATGTAATTCAGAATTAATAGAATTTACCTCACTGTTAGTGTCCGTATCTGAATCCGTTGTATCAATTGAGCCATCGAGACCAACAAGAGCCAAGTTAACCATCTCATCACTAGAATCATCAGAAGCTGATTCATCTTCATCATCACTCCAAGTTAGAAGTGCTTTGGATTTCTTTTTATTCTTGTAATCAGCTTGCTGTCTAGGCGGCTTTGACTTGTTTTTCAGCTTGTAGCAATCCCTTTTAAAATGCCCTTTCTTGCCACATTCAAAACATGCATCATCCTTTGGATCTTTCTTTGCACCAAACGCTTTGCCTTTTTCTCGCTTCATTTTGTTTTTCTTTTCAATCATTCTCTTGATTTTCCTGGACATAAGAGCTAGATCCTCATCTGATTCTGTTTCCTCATCTGTTTCCAGCTTGCTGACAGAGGAGTGCAGTGCAAGATTCTTCATTTTCTCTGTTGGCAGCTTGCTGCTTTCTGAGCTGTTAGCTTCAATCTTTGCTTCAAATTGTTCCAACTCAGCAAATATAGCCAGGTGATCCATAGTATCAATGTTGAGAGCTGACTCCAATGCTGTGACCTTGGCACCATATTCGAATGGAACGGCATTTAGAATATTCATGTTGATTTCCGATTGAGGAATCTTTTTGCCAAGTCTTTCAAGACTGTTGAGAGTGACTTGGAATCTAGCTTGGCTTTCTCGAATGGATTCTCCCTTCTTGATAGCAAAGCTTCCAAATTCTTTCATAAGCTTCCCGAGCTTGACTTTCTTTAATGCCTTTGAGCCTTCGTGATATGTCTCCAATGCATCCCAAATTTCTGTTGCAGATTTGAGAGAAGAGACCTTGTCATATTCAGCTTGATTCAGCCCATTGATTAATGTACTCCTTGCTTTTCCATTTGCAGCAACCTTTGATAGCTCGTCCGCTGTGAGAACATCAACGTCCTTGACTTTGCCATCGCTATCAAGATATTCATAAGGACCTCTTTGCACAACTCTTTGCATTAGGGGATCTCTGGATAGATGAGCCTCCATTTGGCCTTTCCACCAATTGTAGTTGTCAGAACCCGTGAGGAGAGGAGCTCTAAAATCGGACTTTCCCTGAAAGTTATCAGCCATATCGATCGATACTATTCCTGTTACAGAAGTATTAGTACAAACCTCGCTCTGATACCAATTGAAATTAAACACCTAGAGGGGGGGGGGGGGGTGAATAGGTGTTATGGCTAATATGACCGATTTTTAATGTTACCTAATATTTATACTGTCACAGACAGCTTGCTGTTAATTATCAGAGTAAACAGTCAGCTAGCTAACAATGCAGATGCAATGCAAAACAGATATAATCAGTAAGCTAGCAACACAGAGAATTTTAGCCAGGTTCGACCCCTAACCCTAATGGTCTACGTCCTGGTCCCCTACCAACTGGTAAGAGATTATATTATTAATCAATAATGTCAACGATTACAATGATTCAATAATATAACTCCCTTTATCCCTTGTTCCTGTTATCAGCTTGCTGAAACCCCTGAACCACGAACCAAAAGCTCTCCAAGACCTATACTTCCCAAGTATACTCTTCTAGCTAACTAGTCCCCTTGTTCCCTTGTTTCACAAGCTCGATACACAGCAACAAAACATTACACTTAGAACAATACAATGTATGAGTGTAATACAACCGAAACTATGAACTCAATATAGATATATAATCAAATATAAGCACTAGAGCTCAAGTAAAGATTTTGCAATGTAAGTGTGTTGTATTTCAGAAGCTTGAAGTGTGTTCTTGTTCTCTACCAAAACGGAAACCACACTCAAGTTTATATACCATCATTCCAAACGGTCATAACTCAACAAACTATCCAACGTTCTTGGTTCAACAACCTCACGTTTAATTTGCTTTAATAATGAACGTTTGAATAATGTTATCTTTACTGAGTAAGAGCATAAAGACGTTTGAAACAACTCAGTAAACGTTTATTTATAAAACCATAATTTGAAATCAAATAGGATGTGTTTTTAGATAAGATCGAAATAGAGATAAACACTCCTATAAGTTAGGAAATCGTTTTTGTTTGAAATTCTGATTTAAAACTGAGCTCTAATATTTATATAAGTCATATATAAATATTAAAGTCCTTACAAATCGATTCCTAATAAATCTCCTTGCTTTTCGACTTTGATCCTTATCCATTTGTTATTCTGTTCACGCTGTGAGCTCGCTGATAAGCCTGAATGATAACCTGTAAGCTTGCTGACAGTTGAACATAACATTGAAACTCATTAAGCTGTTAGCACATGCATATATTCCATTGATAGCTCGCTAACAAGCATCAGTTTTATGCTATTAGCTTGCTGGCAGTGTGATCATCAAAACCTTGAGAGTATCAAAAACAAGTAAATGTTAGTGGATGTTTAATTTTATGTCTTTTCAAATGAATAAAATATCTCATGATTTAAATTTTTTATTTTAATTTCATGACTATATATATTAATTAATTTTCGCGATATTTCATGAGTATTTTCAATATAGTAATATTGGACATACTTGTATTTTGTAATTTTAATCGATATCATATGGTATGAATAATTTAAAATAAGATGATTTTGATGTGAATATGATTAGCTCTAAAACACTCATGTTGAAACATTTTGGATGTTTAGACAACTTGAATTCATGAATTGAAATAATTTTTATTATCAACTTTTTTAAGTGTTATCAATTTTTTAACTTATTTGAGAGTTTGTGTTGCAATTCTCTTTTCAAATGAAATAAATGACTCATGAATTAATTGAAAATTGACGATTATTAAGTCTCTGAAAATAAAATATCAAATATTTTTTTGTCCGCACGACGGATACATATTATATGTATGGTGTCAAAACACAAATGAAAAGCTGACGTACTGGTATGAAAGAAGTGGATGCTAGTGGATGCTCTCAAGTTCGATTCTACATAACCACTAACTTTTAACAAATATTAGACAAGAGGATAAATCAGTCATTTCACACGAATAAAAAGTCTCATAAATTAACTTGCTCACATGCCCATAGATAGACCGTAGAAAAAGCCATACAAATTATCAATAATAAGCCATACAAATTATCAATAATTATCTATAGATAGACAATAAAAAACGCCATACAAACATATGATTATTCAAGATTCCCCTAATTATATATATGCACGCATACCTCGAACTGATTATTCAAGATTCCCCTAATTATATATATGCACGCATACCTCGAACTGATCTTATCATAATGCGACTGACGAACATTCCAATGAAACCCAGACACGAATTCATAAATTGTACCAAATTCAATGTTTAACCAAAATAAAACATAGCTATATCTAAATTTTATCGAGAAACTAATATATAATTCCAAAACAATAATGAAAGAGAAGGAAAGGAACACAAATCTCACAAAGGTATCAATCCCATTAAAGGGCAAAAGAAAGAGAGAATACAATAAAAGATTTCACCAAAAAAAATATATAATCAATTATAAAACTAAAACCAAACTCAAAACAACTGAAGGATTTATCTTCACTGAATTAAAAAAGTACCCAACAAATTATTAAAAAAATGAAAAAAAATATTGCCCAAGAAAAACTTGAAACCGAAATAAGAATCAATTTAAAGGAGGGTGATGAGAAGAAACAGAAGTAGAAGAATACTTGAACACCATGTTAAGCTTATATAGCCATCATCTAAATAATAACAAGCGATATTATTCCAATAAAAAAGATTATATAATAAGATAATTATCTCATAATACTATACTAATAATAAAATTCTAAATGACTAGATATGATTGGTAGTAGTTGATGTGACCACCATATGAGAATTGATGAATTTTTATTTTATAGATATAATTGAGATACACATGCAATTAAGTAGGTGGATCCTAATTAGAAAGTGTTTGTCGTCGAGACATCATAATCGAGGTTAAAAAGGATTTCAATCATAAAATTAATTTTATTGTTTTGGTAGGTCTAGGTTGAGAAATATATAACTCTTCATTGATATTTCATATGAACTGGCGCATATAATTAAATCGCCTTATTCCACAAAATTGGTTGGAAAAACCTAATGTTTGCGTTGAATTGATGGTTAATAAGAATTTACAAATGCGTTGAATTGATGGTTAATAAGAATTTACAAAATCCAACCTAGAAACTGTTAAGTGACCAATTCTCCTAAAACCTCAATGTGTTAGGAGGAGGGCTTACCAGGATCATATTCTAACAGAAACAAATTGTGAACAAAGCCATATTAATTAACATAAACAAAGATAAAGTTTATAAGAGTTTGTAAAGTTATTTCTCATACTTTGCCTAAGTGTGGGGTTTTTATTTATAATGACTATATGGGATGACCTTAAATCTAGTGGTCATTAGAGTCTTATCCCTATATCTTCCATGTTATAACTTTTGTCAATTCAAAAAATATCTTCTCTTTGAAAAAATCTAATGTTTGTGTTGAATTGATTGTTAATAAGAGTTTAAAAAGTCCAACCTGGATAAAAAATATGAACAAACCCATATTAACATAAGCAAAGATAAAGTTTATAAGAGTTTGTAAATTTAATTCTCGTAGTTTGCCTAGGTGTGGGGTTTCTTATTTATAATGACTTTTCGGCTGACCTTAAATTTAGTGACCATTAGAGTCTTATCGTAATATCTTGCATGTTACAACTTTTGTCGATGCAAAAAAATATCTTCTCTTTTGAAATACCCTTTACATATTCAACCGTTTTACATTATTAGTATTGGCATGAGTGAAATTATGCTTACAAAGAATAACAGGGTTAGGGTCCATATGTTGCTTCAAAGATACAAAACCTTAAGTTTCCAATATTAAATATGAAAAGTGATACGTTCGATAATTGAATCAATATGTCGAGGAAATGTATCACCAACATGATCTCATATTTTTTACATGCTGCAAGCTTCATTATTAGTAAGGTTCTATATCTAAATTAAATAAAAATTGATCATAATGACCATGCAAGTTAGCAATTAACAACTTTGAATTTAAGAATAAATATTTTTCATGTCAATCAAAAATAGCAAATTCTCACTACATTGGCTGAATAAAAAAGATCATGGATAGAGCAATAATAAAACGAAATACCCCTTTTACGAATTCAAATTATGCCATAACTTAAGAGGTTAGTCGTTTGAGCAATAGTAAAAAGAAAATACCCCTTTACGAATTCAATTATGTCAAAATTTAAGGGGTTAGTCGTATGATATTGCTATGACAGTCCAAATCTTCTTGTGGTCAAAAATAAATAATGAAACTAGTTTATAGTATTTATTAGCATGTTGAAAAAACATATTTGCTTAATAACCAAATATGCATGTCAATATTTCACATGTAACTAGGGTGAGATGAATTAGGTCGATAAACTTATACAAGATCTAAAATAAGTTTAATTATAACAAATAATATTACGAGGATGTTAGGGAAGAGATTAAACTTGATTGTAGCGCTATAGTTTTTCCAAACTGAAGACTTGGTTATTTTAGGAGACGTAGTGGTAACGTCCTTAAGGTATGGTGCATCATCGTTGTTCCCATTTTCTCAATCATGTTCTTAACAAGTTAAACATTAATTTTCATTAGGTAGATTATTAAATTGCTCAAAATGAGTCTAGATCCAATTCCGAGATTAAATTTAAAGAATACCTCATGTGAGATGATTAAGTCACATAGAGTAACCACTTTTATTTAACTGTATAAGAACATGACAAAAGAAGGCGAATGAGCGAATCGAATGAAAAAAAGGGGTTAAATCATTAATGAAAATCATTCTTATTAATTTTATTGAAAATACTGAAGATATATATTTTTAGACACCTTCAAAACTCCCTCAAAATAGCTTTTAATTTTGAAAATTATATTAAAAAACTATATTAAATCATTCACTTTATAGTAAGAGTATAAGAAGTTGCACGAAAATCTTAAATTCTTCCTAGAGTTTAGTTGTTAGTGATTAAAATGATTTGTGATTGTAACAAATTTGAGTTTTATAATGGCTATAAAGTAAACTCAACTCAATTATCTTTTCTTTTAAATTATAATGTGCAAATCATATATTAGTTTTGATGTCTTGCGACTTAAATTCAATAATAGAATCAACTTTCTTATAAAAATTTAACTTTATAGTTTTTTACTAAGATTTATTTGTTTAGTATTCCACACTAAAATAATAAATTCAATATTATATAATAAAATTTAGAATCGTTCATAAAGAATTCACAACAAAATAACTTTTTGTCTAAATTTTAGATTTTGATTTTTTTGTTAAGGTTTTATATGATAAGAATCAAATTTTCCCTTGTAAAACATAAATATGGTTAGTTTTAGAATCATTTATGAATTTTGCATTAAAATCAAAAGTTAAGTATATATCCTTTATCTTCTCCTGTCATGTCCTCCGTTCGCATTTCATTGACATCTAAGATTTACTAGAAAAGATATTATTATTTTATAAGTTTATAAACACTTTAATTCCAAAATAAATTAATAATTAACTCTAAAATGTTATGTAAGATGGTTTTCCAACATACTTTAGCTTGTTTCACATATATAATATGAGAAAAATTATATGTAAATCACTATATTATTAGAAATTTGAGAGATCATATATGTATTACAAACAAAACAAAACATGTATTGTATACTATTATAATGTTATAATTGTTTGCCGAGCAAACATATTGTCTAAGTCTCAAATATAAAAAATGATCTATATCCCAACCCACCAAATATGATATATACAGTATTAGTATATTATTAACATGGGATAGTCGTATTATTATATAATTTTTTTATGATAAAATTATTTTATTAGTATTTAGTTAAGCACATGTCTTCTATTAATAGTGGAAAATTTATCATAATAAAATCTCTACTATTGTCAAGTAGGTTTACACCACTACTCTGGGGCGGTCTTCTCTAAATTGTCTTTTTCTTTAAATCTTGTAATTGCCTTTTTCATTATCATTAAATTGATTTGATTTTTGTCTTTAATTGTAAATATCGTTTTTTTTCAAATCAATTAATCAGACGAACTCGTAGTTATTTAGTGTAGTTTTTATTTTATTTTTGTTATCATTCAATGAGACTGACTTGTCAATGGGATTGTTTTGCTTTTTATGGTGCTCTAAGTAGTTTGCCTCTTTTTTTGGTACAAGTTATTTTTTCCTAGGATTATTCTTTATAATATTACTATATAATTAATTATAATATTATTAAATATTTGAATTATTATATTAATTTCACTGATAGAAAATTTTCTTATTATTTAGATGCTGCCGCTCTTCTATTGTAAACTGAGAACAAAATTTATCATAATAAAATCTTGTTGCATTTTTTTCTCTCTACTTTATTTCATATTGCTTTAAAATCTATGCAATTTACGCAGCAGGGCATCATCTAATTGGCAAGAACCACCTGCACATTCACTCAGCTGATAATTATGGTTTTTGTTGTTCGCAGCATGAAATCTGTGATCGAACGTTACAACAAAATGAAAGAAGAGAATTATCAGCTGCTGAATCCTACTTCAGAAGTCAAGGTACAAATTATATTTCTACACTAACATTCAGTTTCCTCTATGAGCTTACCTGTATTGATTCATGCACAGACATTGTTCTTTTAGTATGCAAAATAAGCTAGCTCCCTAGGGTAGAGAACTGACATAGAGCTCCATGGCGGAAATGATTAGCACTCGCTTTAAAATGTGGAATCCTTTTAAACCTGCAATCATGCACATCTTCATACGACATAAAGCTATCATTGTATGTATTTTCTGAACTGAGAAAACAATTCTTATCATCCGTTAACCAGGCTGCATTTTAAGGTCTTGAAAATGAGAAAACGCTTCACGTACGCCAATTGCTAAACCAATTAGGTCAGTCAACCAATTCTAATCTGAAAACTCTTGGCATTTTCAGACAAAGATGGGTGCTTTAATCTTTACCAATACTCTTTCTACTACAATTATCCCCAAAACAAGCCCTTAGTACACTCTTAAGTAATAAATTGAGGTAGGGCTGTAAATGAGTGAAGCCAAGCCAAATCCTCGAATGCTTGTGTATGGTTTTTTAAAAAAATAAACTTGAAATCAAGCTCGGTTTTCAATCAAAATAATAAAATTAATTGAGCTTGGTTAACATTGAGAAAAAAGATTGTTTACTAATGGTGGTGAGCGGTTCTCGTACTTTAAACAAATCGTTAACAGTATTCTCATCACGCTTTTTCACAAGACAATTTTATACCCACAAATAAATCATAAAATTATTTGTGAAATTAACTCACTTACTTTCTCGCATACATCTCATTAAAGAATTATCATATGTATATTTGTTCAGTGATTTTTTCACAACTATTTCAAAAATGATGATCATTTTTTTAATCCAAGTCAACTCCAATTTCATGTTATTTTACATCACTGTATCCACTACAACATAAATAACATAGGTGTAGTTATAATAATTTAACAATTCATTTTCCCCATTAAAAAATACAATATTGTTTTATTGATATAAATTTAACTATTGTAAATATTTGACACTAAAATATGCTAGTCGAGATATCATAGCAAGATTAAGTTTACAAAAATACATATGTGAGAATGAATTATTTTAATTATACAACCAAATTAACTATCAATTATGACTAGCTTATAAACCGTGCTTTGCACAGGTGATTTATGATATTTGTAATTTTATCGTCTATATTTCAAATTTAATTGAAATACAAATCAATCATAATTCATACTGACCGAATTTTTAAACTTTCACTCGACTAACTGAACTAATATAAACTTGCAATTAACTAACTAAACTAATATAAACTTGCAATCAAATAAGTGAACTGAACCTCAATTTGTAATTAGGTAATCAAAATCAAAATATTATAAAGTTATAACATATTTTCGTTTATATACATTTTTTTTGACAAATGCAAGAAAATTTTATTAACTTGAATATAATACAGTCGGGACAAACCCCGACTGTCAATACAACCAGGTGGTAAAAGAAATAACATGATAAAAACAATTAGATGATTTGTATCCTTTTAACACATAGAATTTAAAATTTCTTGAAACTAAAAACGAAATCAAAGACATCCCAAGCGATCCAAATTAGATCAAAATCTCCGGAAACAGTAACATCGTAATTGACCATATCACATAAAAATTATTGTTAGCACAATATCAATAAACTCGTTCTCAACAGATCCAACACAAAATAAACCCAATCATGATTGAACAAAAACATAACAAACACTCCAAAAGGAGAGACAAACCACACACTCCATGAGTAGAGACACACAAACACCCAAAAGATTGGGTTTTATTGAAAAGAAATTAACGAGAGTAAAATATAGATAATGTAGGGGTTTGGGGCTTTCCACCGGAGAAAACCAGTGGAAGCCTCCTCGATTTACTTGAAAAAGGACAAACCCTAATGGAGAAGGAAGAGAGGAGGGAGGCGGCTAAACTACTTGCTGCTCATTTATATACATTTATTTACTCAATTCAAATTAATTTATTTAGTTTTTAATATAGAAATTAACAATTGAAATCAACTTTGTACTGATCATAATCATAAAAAAAAAAAGATAATTGTGTTACAATTATATTATAGTATTCGAGATAAAATTATTAGATTGGGATAGGAGTGAGATGGAGATTGAGAGAGATTGGGAGAGAATAAGGAGGAAAGAGATTAAGAAATGAGCCATATTGAGGCTATGTTTGACATTGTTGTTGAATGCAACAGATTTCCATACTTGTGAAGAAAGCTGATTTTTGGCTTTTCCATGAAATTGTCATAAAAATTCAATATCAAAGCTCATCAAAAATATTATTTTTGATATTATAATTTAATATATGTAAATATCAAAAAGATTGAAAGAGAAGAGAGATGAGAGTGGTTGAGATTGAGAAAGGAGATAGACAGAGAGAGATGAGAGTGATTGCAAGTTATTTTTGTTGAGTGTATCGCATATGCAAGTTTATTATTATTTCAGTGTACCTAGTTACAAGTTTTCATAAATTTAGTGATATAAATACAATTTGGGATTGAATTGAGTTTTATAAGTTGCAAGTTCAGTTTTTATTCTCTTATTTATGTTAACGACCGGTAGATAAATGCAAGTTTTATTTTCTTGAATTATTAAATGCAACCCTTTTGAATTCGGTAACCCAATTTCAACTTTTAGGTTAGTTCAATTATGTTTTAGCCTATTAACCCTACCCAAGTTTAATTGATATTGGATTTGTTCACCGTCTATAAATAATAAATAAAGCTAGCATGCTTGTGAACTTACTAATAAAAGTTATTCATAAACTTGTTCTAAGCTAGTTCATGAACTCTACTCAGAACACATTATCAAAGTTATTTGTGAACTATCAAGTCTGATTACACTGATCATATTATGCTTGCCTATAAATCAATCATTAATATTGCGTTCAAGATCTACTCGTTTATGAATCAAATCAAATCCAAATTGAACTTTTCCGGTCGAAATTGTTCATAGTGTATGAGATCATTTACAACCTAGCTTGAGGAGAAGGCGTTAAAATTCGATTTCAACAATTTGTCAAGTATCCTATAAATTCTTATATATGAGTCTCTATGACCTCCTAACCATATTTATGAGACTCTCTCTCCCTCCTTTTCTTGTATAATTCTTTATTAGTATATTATTTTTTCTCAACTTTACAGTGATATCAAATTTCTTTATTTATGTATGGTAAGAACATATAATAAAATATGTGTGTTAATTTAGAGATGCAAGGCCAAGGAGACTTTGTAAATAGAAAATATTAGAGTGTCTTAAATAGCTAAGATTCAATACTTTAAATTATTTTTAGAGAGAGTGTTGAATGAGTATTCAAGTTGCTTTAAACACTTGTTCGATATTTAAAATTGAAAGCACTTCCCACCACTAAAAGTACAAGATACACTAAAAAAATGGTACAAAATCAACGGCAAAAAATGGTTGGTATGGCCGATATGGTCGGTTTAAGACACTTTATCATATCTCCCTTCATTTTCAACCTTGCAAATTTCATAAAATCCACCTTCAACCTTGCAAATTTCATAAAATCCTCTACACCTTCTCTATATTCTTAATTATATATATTATGCGCGCGGTCGCACATGAACATCACATACAATACAAATTATCTAAAAAACTTGATACGCATACATGAATTAAGAAAATACTTACTTTGTTTTTTATCTCCTTCCTCCTTTTTTTTTTCTTCTCCTCTCTTCTCTCCACTAGCATGCTCTACTCTTGTTGTTGTTTATTTAAGAGTGATTGACACTTTGCACCCCTTATGTTCAGGCGCTT
This sequence comes from Daucus carota subsp. sativus, assembly GCF_001625215.2. NCBI lineage: Eukaryota > Viridiplantae > Streptophyta > Magnoliopsida > Apiales > Apiaceae > Daucus > Daucus carota. The sequence goes on from NC_030381.2 coordinate 27,509,213, forward strand.
TTTCGATTTGATCTCAAACAATGTTTTTTGGCAGTATGCACCCTAAAGTTTGAAAAATGTTTCGCTTTGAACCCTTTGACCACTCTCCTTTTAATTAACTGTTAAAGTTAACAGATATGAGATTTTCACTTTACACCCCACAATTTTAATTAAAAAAGTTTCAACGAAACAAAGCAAAAATGAGTTTTTCTAGTCATGACAAAATCGGCAGGCTATCTAAATCAAGCGGTCATTTATGATATTTAACATGAAACGACGCTATAACCCACATGCAATTATATATTTTCCTTTTCAAGCTAATAAAATCTTTCTAAAATATTAAATAAATACGGAAAATCGAGCATGGTAGATAGCCGGTTTTATCTTCTGAGTCAAACAATGTCGCTCAGCCTCACTAAATATTAGAAATTGAATTGAAAAATTTTTAAAGAAAAAACATTTTTGCTGTCAAAACTATAACTGACCATAAATTTTTAGTTTGACACGTCAGACATAAAATCGACCACTTCTTTGGTCGGTTAATTCGGTCATAATCATGCCAACTCGGCAAAATGACATCATCTTTGTCGTAACCGACCGAACATTGTTGTCGGTTTTATCCCGACCCTTTTTTTGTCGGTCGGTTCGGCTTTAAGCTATTGGTTTTGTCATGTTTTTTTGTAGTGATATGATAAAATAGAAAAACGAGTGTGTACATGAGTTCTCAGTTTATCACAAAATATAAGTATGGAGATCACTATTTTTAAGTTAGGAGGTCCTTTGGAAGAGGAGGCAGAGGAGGAGGCTAGGGTGAAGGATATGATGGCTCCTAGTAATTTAAGATTCATCAATAGACTTTTGGAGCACTGAGATGCTACTTTTGAAATCTCACACAGAGAAATTGGATTCAGAATTATGTGAGATAGGGCATACCAAACAAGGATACAAGTAGAGCATGTCTGAACTTATCACTAGTTTTCAAGAATTCGATTCTGCCTTAAAAATATGTTACCAATCCGGTGTCCCCGGCTAATGAACAAATATAAACAAGGTAAACACAATCTAGTATGAACATATACAAATCAGCTGATTAATACAAACTCATCCAGACCACCAAATCAGCTGATTAGTACAAACTCTTCCAGACCATCAGGCAACCATGCATATATGGTACTTCCCAAAGATATTGAATAGTACTCTAACCAACACAAAAGAATGTACATAAATATGTTGGTACTTATTTTACTGCACCCTTGGTACTGCAAAATCACCTCCATTACCCGAATATTGAGTTGCATACTTGTCACCAAAAACTTGTTTATAGAGAGCAAGATCTATAAATGTGTTATTCTTTAAAATTTATGATATGTTTAAGATAAATATTTAGTGTTTATTGTTTGTGGCAAAGATTATATATGTATTAATGCGCACACTAAATTAGTCTAATAAAAGTCCTACTTGTGTCTGGCACCAGTACCCGAGCTCCAGATAACATAAAATACCACAAACTTACTCTTATTTATAATTAGCGGAGAACTCAGAACTTTGAGTTCCAACTCACATACTCTAAGTTTGAGGAATATATTAGAGTAGGAACAAGATTGACGAGAAGGGAACAAGATATACCTGAATCCATGAATTGAAAGTAGGGCCATCATCAGGGGAGATGATAAAGATGAGTTTATCTTGTCAAGGGACATCTATGAAGATGATGAATATGATTTTAGCAGGAGAATACATTTACAACCAGTGGGACTTGTAGTTTGTGTTAGTTAAAACAGGAGAATACATTTACACTTAAGTACATATTTTCCACTGAGAAAGATTCTCTGCTGCACCTTCTGCCCTCCCAAAAAATGTTCCTCTGGAAATTAAAAACAATTTTTAGGAATGAGAAGTATAATCTTTTGTGAGGCCAACCCGAGAGAATAAAACATAAAACATCAAAAAGACATGAACCTCAAAATCCCAAGAGATTGACATAGATATGCATGGATTAGCATAAAGGATGATGTAAACATGCAGAATGAGCTTTGGCTTACCAAGAAGGTAGAAAAGAATCTTCAACTTTGTCCCAGTGAACAAGCTTGTGTTGAGAGCTGTGTCTATAGGAAGTTGCACCTTTTACACAGTACATAGATCCTTTCAGCCCAAAACAAGAGAAGCCGCACAAAGCTATAGAAGCCCTGCCTGCACTCGTTTTGATTTTAATCCAAAAGGTTGCTATCAGTTATTGTCAGTTGACTGACATCTAAAGATTTTTATTGAGGAGAACTAGAGACCATAAATTTAAGGGCTGCTAAAACTTTGAGGCAAAACAACCTATCAAGACCTATGTTATTATAGAATTGAAATCCCTCAAGCGGCCTCCAGAAGAAGCCAGAAAAGTAGCAAGTAACCGAATTCAACCCCACTAAAGATAACAAATCAATTAACCAAAAATATCAAATAATGGAAACATTTGCCAATAGCTTAATTATTTTCTCATCCTTTCAAGGTTCACAATTTTACAACTTCGGTTCTTATAAACACAACCCAAAATTGTTCAAGTGAGTTGGAATAAATTACCAACTGCAATACTTAGGTAAATTTCAGGCGAAAAACATTAATTTAGTGATGTGGAAAAAAACTGATGTGGATAATATGTGATGTCACAACAAGTTGACAAGATATATATGTGAAATCTCCTTTAGTTAATGAAGCAAAAGAACTATGTCATATTTTATATGAGGAAATACCAGGGTGACAAAGGGTTTTTAACTCTGTATTCTTCATGTGATATTTGATAAAATTTTACAAGATGCTCATACCTGAATGAGGGAGCAACCAGATGCTAAGAGAATTAGATTCAAATATTAGCTTGCAAATAAGTTTAACAACTTATAAGTTGATACAAACATTCAAGGTCATGCAGAAATAGGTATTACGCCCAATTGGTACTTTAGTTGCAATAGAAATGCATATAACTGAAATTTAGTAAATCCAACTATGTCTCAGATAGAGATCATCCGAAAAATGCTGCTCAGAAAGAAATTAACATGGTTGTCTGCAGAGCATAGTGAAAAGAAGCAACTACTCCTACCTTGTAAAAGTAGTTCCACATAATAATGCCTCTTTGTTTGCAATGCAGAAGAACAGCTAAACACCTTTACCATAATAACTTGACTTGTAAGGCTGAAGTTGAGATATGCAAAGTAGAAGCTGCTGATGGTCTGCAAACTCGAACTTGCAGATGGCGTCTGCCAAGTTTCAATGTCTTTTCAAATTTGAACTATCTGATGACTCTGCAAGTTTATCAAGGCTGATGAGTTTCATTCAAAAACAGTTCGTTTGTTTTGACTTAGCAGGTTAGATATTGCTAAAAAGCATTCACTGAAGAAGTGGAATGTTTTGTGGGAACAGCCTCTGAATTTTGGATTACATACAACTTCCAAGAGGTACGAACTTACTTTAAAAAAATGAAGAAAATAGAGTGAAGCAATTATCTTTGGATATATACGTAATTCAATATCTAAACAACTCAACGTAAACCATTTTTGATGCAAAGCAATGTTCAACATAATATTTTCACACATTATTAATTTTATTTGGTGATTAGGAGAGGAAAAAGATAGTTTAATGACAATAAAGATAGAGCACAAGGATTCTAAGTCATTAATCATGTCGTAAAAAAGAAAAATTACCCTCGCTTTTAGGAATCTTCTGAAACCATGTGTTCTCTCAAAACCTAAATCCTTTGTTGAGAATCAAGGATGGATAGTGACTGAGATACACTGGCAATTTGATCTGGTATTGTGAGTATACCTAGTGCCACTAGGTTAGGTGGATTGTTGGCATTGAAAGGCCTAGGACCCTCGATAGATAGAGAGGATTAGGGAACAGACTAATGCTTCAGAGGCTAATGAACATTACATACTGCAACATATTGTGTACCCATTTATTTGTAGCTGCAGAACCAGCTTGAAACTTGTATACCTGAGGGAATGAGCTAATGGGCTATGAACATAAAATTTAAGCAGTTTAAGAGTACCACCTGACAGAGTAATTAAGTAATTATGAAACTAATCTGCGCTCAAAATCATACTCTCCTTATCCCCTTTGTTTATCTTGAACATTTATGTGCCATTGCTGAATTTTTGACATCATGATGTTATAGTCACTCTACTACCACGATCATGATGATCAGAACATGATTTTGCTTCATCTAATAATGCCGCAGTTAATTTCTAGCTAATAATAGACATTTCTGAACAAGGTATTTTCACTGAAGTTTAGATTATACAAGAAAATGGGACCCTTAAAACATAAGAAACTAAAGAAATTTTATTGACACAAAGGTTTTATTATCAATTATCATTCCTTTCTTGTCAGTTTAAAGAACTAGATGCCCTCTTTTAGTAATATTTATATATTTTAATTATATTATTATATAAATATTTAATATTTAAATAAATTAATGAACTTGAGCCGAACCAGTTTTCAAGCTTTTATTAATATATCATAGATTTGAGCTTTCGAGCCGAGGTGATCAAACCTATCACACTATTGTCAAGCCGATCGAACTTTGAACTTCAAAATAATGGTGCCTTCAAGCTTCGAACTGGAGATCGATCCCGAACTATTAAGTCGAGCTTGAACTTGAGACTAACAGTGTTTGGCTCAACTCGATTACACCCCTATCTTAAGATGGAAAAAAAAAAAAAAAAAAAAACCAAACTTGGGGAAACATGCGAGCAAAATGCAGAAAAATCATAAAATTATGTCAATTTTCTGACTAATTAAACAAATGATGAAATTAAGAAGGGGTAAATAAGTGTAAACAGTAGAGATAAGAAGCAAATATGTTAGGGTTCCCAAGCCCTTGACAATTGCCGTGATACTATTACCTTGTTCAACCGTAAAGTAAATGATAAACTTCTAAATTCGAATTTAGTGAGGAATTATATCATGCATGTTAGTTTATTCAACCGTAAAATAAATGATAAACTTCGAATTAGAAGGATGAGGAATTACATCGTACATATATCCTAGCTTATTCAATAAACTTCGAATTACAAGGATGAGGAATTATATATGTCATCTGATTTCATTAAACTGATTTAACTTGTGAACCTGGGTTGAAATACAAATGAGAACGAAAACTTGCAGATACAGAAATAAATGTCTATTTGTTAGAAGATATTTGTTAATTTAACATGGTATCAGAGCTTAGGTTGACAAAAGATGTCCCTAGCACCTTAAAGTTTAGGAGAACCGGTAACTTAGCAGCAAGAATAAATAAAAGCAAGATTACAGGATTCTCTACTGAGACATAAGTTGAATCACCTTTTGAATTATCGAGAATTTCAAGAATGAAATGTACCTGTAATTGTAGCATGAAGAGCCTGTTTCATGTATTAAATAGAAATATGCATAGCTGTTTCATCCAGTCTGAAATGACAACTTAAGCTTAAATAAGTATATAATTATATATCCAAGAGAAGACGCAAATAATAGATGGAAGTTTTGTTGCTACTGTGAATATATTAGAGTTTCCATACGTGCAATAAAATTTGCAATAAACTTATTCCGAACTTTTTTAACAGTTCAATCAGTTGATGAAGGTGTAAAACAATAGCTTTTCTGTTGGCTTGTAACAGATAATAGAATCCACATACTAATTTCGGCGATTGTTGAACTACACTTAATCAAATAATAAAATTTTAATGTTTCTATATTCCAAGGCTTAATGACCTTTTAGCCCTCGAAGTTTGGATGGATGTTCCGATGCGGCCTCGATGTTTAAATTTGCTCGATTCAACCCTTAAAGTTTCACTATTGTACCTTTTAGGCCTTTTTTCAAATAACGGTATATAACGAATGGTAAACTTGATAATTCATATTCAGGATAAAGTTTGGGCGTACCTTTTAACCCCTAAAGTATACATCTCGTTCCTTTAAACCTTTAAAGAATACATTAAAATACATTAGATGCTACTTTTAACCCTCGAGGTTTAATGCCTCTTTTGATCCTCACGTGTGAAATGTCAACTTTGTCCACCCCGTTATATACCGGTATATGCCATAAGGGCTAAAAAGTACATTCGGAAAACTTGGAGGGTTGAATCGAACGACTTTAAACATCGAGGCCGCATCGGAACATTATCCAAACCTCGAGGGCTAAAAGGTCATTAAGCCATATTCTAATCTAACCTAAGAATGTATTTGCCATATGTATGACAAAAAATTTATCCTCAGCAGTTTACTTTGCAAGAGTAAAATTAATGGTTGATTTTAATATATATTGATGCGGCTCATCTCTATGCCTTCCATCCGAACTAAATTTAACTTCTCACTTCAATGTTAGTTTTGGCAAGGCGAAGTAGAAAGATTGAGACAACAGCTGCAATACTTGCAACAAAGCCACAGGTAACAGGCATCTATCCTTGTTTTCTTTAGAAGTTCAGTACTAGTCATCTGTCGTAATTTTCGACTCGTAATACCACCAACACGCAGTACCTTCAAATTAATTTTGAAAAGCACTAGATTTAGAAGTTCTTTAGAAGATCAAGTATACGGTGAACTGATCATTGTGCGTGTCTCAGAAATTTAAGTCAGTTGCGGGCTTGCTATGAGATAATGATACGCTACATGAGTTCTTTCTCAATTTTGAACTATTTAATTTTTAGGCTAATTATTTCTCAATTTCTGGCTTCAACTGTATACTTCCAGCAAAGGTCTGTCCTTCCACAGATCTATAAGCTAATATGTTTAAATTATGGAAATTCATAGACTTGAACACATGTTTTTGGAATTTAGAGAAGACTTCAACATTACCTCGTAGGAAAAGGCCTTTTAGTTTTACGTTTGCTCTTCTAAAATTTTTGGGTGCAGTTCATTTTTCCTTCATCATTATCCCTATCACTAACCATATAACAATTCCACTATTCAGATTTTAATTGAGAAAAAATATTGGCAGAAGAAAACAGAATTTCTGTTTTTAATGGATCAATATATCACCAAAGTTCTCTGCATTTATGAGAGAATAACTTATGATTATTGATTAAGTTTATAACTGGACATATGAAGGCTCATAAAGATAGTTTGTAAAATACTGAAAACTTACTCTACGAAAATGCAGGCAGCTGTTGGGAGAAGAACTTTTTGGTTTGAACATCAATGATTTACAGAACTTGGAAAATCGACTGGTTATAAGTTTGAAAGGTGTTCGTATGCAAAAGGTATATGTTATATTACTATTATTATTATTTTCGGGGCAAAAGGTATAAGATATTTAGTCCTAGCATATAGCTTATGGTCTAACTTAAAAGACTTCTTCTGCACATTTACTGAAAGTACAATATTTGCAGGAGCAATTATTAAAAGATGAAATACAAGAACTAAACAAGAAGGTCAGTCTGCAAATTAGCCAATATTGTTGCATTCTTATCCTTTCATTAAGTTGTTTACTAAGGAACTGACTATCATTTGATGATTCAAATATTTGCAGGGGAGTCTAGTTCATCGGGAAAATATAGAACTCCACAAAAAGGTAACCCTCATCCAAGAAGCAAACCAGGAATTGCGTAAAAAGGTATTCACAAAGAATACATATAGTGAAGATAGCACATGTACCTTCTTTGCATAACAATTTAGTAGCCTGACCCAAAGTATGAATTAATGCCCCAGGTTAACGAATTAGCGAGCTCAAGTACACACATAAGAAACCAGACTCCATTTGGCATCAGCAATGGGTATGACTTAAATGAATCCATCAGTCTCCAGCTGATTCAGCCAATGACAAAGACGAACCCCACACCAGAAAGAGATGTAACACTTGGGTACACTTTCCTTTCCAAAAGATCCTTAATCATTCTCCCATGGACAATGTAATCAACTTAGTATTCATCAAAGTGCCTTAAAATTGTATCAGGTTAAAGTTGCAGTAGAGCACTATCTCCCAGCTGTGGATGAACTCAGGTGACTAATTAATCAATCGGCTCATCAAATACTTCGCTTGCATTGAAGCTAAATTCCTTCGAAAATAGGCTAAATGATGCATAACTTCTTATTGAATTTGGTATAATGTGACTTATTAAATGATATTCCATGCACCATAAATATTTGTAAATTTGAAATAATTGGAAACATGCAGGATCGACTACAGTAAGTCCCCAATTCAGACTGAAGTAAGCATTTTTAGCATGTCATGAAAGGATTCATGTATGGTTGTAATATTGATGTTAATTTATGATATTATTATTATGACATAAAGTGTTTGACAACTAAGCTCTCATTAAAATAATGACTTATTTCTTATTACTATAAAAATGACTAAATTTGACTGACAATTTTCAGTCCTAATTTGACTTCAATTAATCATTTTTAGTTCTGAGTTTTTGTCTCCAATTTTTTCGTCATATTGAAATTTCCCGCTACAATTTCAATAAAATTCAAATTTCCCGCTTTTGTGCTTAAATTTGACTAACTGAGCCGTCATATTTATAAATTTGACTGTTTTATTAGAAATCATATATATAAATTTGACTATTATACTAGTAGTCACAGTTATAAATTTGACTGATATATATTCAGTGGTCGCATCTATAAATTTGACTAATATTAAATGGTCATATTTATAATTTTTACAGGTTTGGGCAAATAAAATGTGCCAAATATGACTGCATTTTGATCACATAATATTATTACGACCACAAGCAGCCAAATATATTAAAAAAATATTTTTAGCATGACGTTTTTGTTTCTGTCATAATCCCACCAGTATTTTTTTTATCCAATCATATAACTATCTAACCAAAATCAACCAAGATGAGGGCAAAAATTATAAAAGATAAACAACTTCAAATACATGCATGTTCAGACCATACGGGAAGCTTGGATACCGGAGGTTCTGCAAAATATTTAGCAAAATATGTTCAACCAACTAAAAATTTAGGCATGAAAGTTATTAAAGGCTGCCTACGACCCTACAGACTGGCTACGTACTATAGACTGATTTTTTACGTGAAATATTCATCTCATAAATGTTTAGTCTTTACCGTCAAGTCTCAAAAGATTTGTTCCCTAAGTTAAGTTACCGGTAAACCTTGCAGCTAATAAAAGAGAAAATCCTCCGTATCATCATCTTCATCATTGATGCGAGAGGTATCACGATCTATAGATGCCTTTTCAATACTAGTTCGCTGCAATATATAAAGTTGGTTCAGCTAGTTAAAGAGGGAACTTGTATCTTCTTGGTGTTCGACTCCCGAAGGGAGCGAAATTTGTGATTATGCCTCCTAGACCAGAGCCTATCGCTTAAGTGCGGTTTCACCAATCCAATCATATAAAATATGACTATGCCAACACATATAACAAAGAAATCATCGACTACTTAACATATATGCGTTCAAACAGCATATGTAACAGTTTTTTAATTAAAACTAATGTAATATATAAAAAGAAACATATACCGCATGTATTTTTGTTTTTAATACTTTTTCCGTTAAACCTCATCGTGATCATTATTTATTCTCTGCCATATGTAGACAATTCAAGTAATTGTTTGAATTTATAACTTGTTGACTGATTATTATATGTGTTTTTTTTCTACCTTAGCTATTCTAGGATTGTGATAGCCGCATAATCCTTGCGCAGAATCCTAACATTAACGTGGATGAATGCAATCCAGTGGTTTTAACACTCACACAGATAGAATTTTTGACCGAATGCAGTCATATTTAAAGACGATCATATTGTGTCGGTCATTGTTACCTGTTTTTCTAATAGCGAAGCTGATCTTATATATTATTTTTCCTCTTAGTTGTAAAATTAATTAAATTTATTCAACCCGAGCAAAAATTAAACTCGAATTTTTCTGACAAATTAAATCTAGCTCGATTCTTTAAATTTACTCAACCCGAAGAAAAATTAAACTCAAATCATTCTTACAAAATCCAGCTCCACTCTTTAAGGCCTGTCAGTGCATATATGACGCAGACACACCAAACGGTATAATTTGATTTGATGATCATAAACTGCAGGACCTGAAAAGAATCTTTTGATAATAGTGAGGTCTAGCAGGTGAGGTTCGAAGTTACTCGTTTTAAATAAGATTGACGAAGATATTGTTTTTATTACTCCCTCCGTCCCAATGAATTATATACATTGGGATTGGGCACGGAGACCAAGAAAAAGTGTAAGAAATGAGTAAAGTTATATGGAAAGTGGGTAAAGTGGTGGGACCCACATATTTTTTTAATAATAGATTTGAGGTAGTGGAGAAAAGTAGTGGATGTAATAGTGTTTTTATTGTTATAGAATGGAGATAGTGGGAGAATGTAGTGGGTGGAGTAGTGTTTTATATTATAAAAAGTTGCTATTTTGAGAATGTATAGAAATGATGGGACATCCAAAAAAAAACTGTATAGAATTGATTGGAACGGAGGGAGTATCAACCAGTCTAGGTTTTTAAATGATTATTTCTGGACATTGACAAGGGACTCTCGTACGGAATCATTAAACAAACAAAAAACCACTCCGATTCAAAGCCTTTCCGGTACGAGGTTTTGCTATACCACCAACCACATGTCAATCATCTATACGTACGACAATGAACCAATATTCTAAATATATGCACTACTTTTCACTTTCTCCTCCAATATTAAAGGTGTTTGTGGGACTCCTAGGTAAGTATTTCCTTATACTCTCAACCCTCTACTCTCCCTCTCTGCTCCACGTGTGTACTTGTAACCCTTCTGCTGCCTTTGGTGATTCCGAAATTAGGTCAGAGACCTCCACTTGATATGGTCACTTCCCTTAAAGTTTGGGCCACATATGGGGTGTAATTGTTGAAGCGGTTGGTGTTTTCAAAATCTCATGATGTTATATGTGTGAAATAAATTTATCCTTTTACGTCTATCATATATTTTGAGAATATTAGAAAAACAGTCTAATTTGAATTTGTCTCTAACATGAGTTTTGTTACACTCGGACGTTAAAAAGTACTTTTATCAGAATCACAATATTTCAACAAAATAACTAAACAAATTTTGAATAAGCATCTTTTTGTATTTAACTTATTTTGGTGTACTTCCAATTTTTTACAAAAAAATTTAATAACAAATAAATGTCGAAAATCATAATATTATTATGTAACCATCTAATCTCAAGATGTTAGAAAAAGGTCTAAGCAGGATCACACACGAATCCCTTTTGCTGCTGACTAGACCCGACCTGCGAATGTGAGCGAGTACACAATTTTTTGTACTCTCAGGAGTACAAATAGTGTAATAGGGGTCATGTGGGTAAGTACAACAATGGGCACAGATAGTCCTATGTTTAATCCTCCTAGTTGATACTCCCTCCGTCCCCCCTAGTTGTATACATTGGGGGACAGGGACGCGGCACGGACTTTAATGCTCCTGTAGAGTGTAGTTGTGTAATTTATTTTTAAAATTTTCTTTTTCTGAATTAAAGTTTGGATGTTATATTTTTATTCAGGAAAAGAAAATCTCAAAAATAAGTTACGGAACTATATTTTATAAGAGCATTGAAATGCGTGTCGAGCAGTTGAAAAGAAACGTATACAATTAAATGGGACAGAGGGAGTACCACTTTCAGCTAATTTCCTTATAAAGAAAAGAGCTGCTTTGGAAAACATCTCTCTAAAGGAAGACCTCTCATTTCTGCACTGAGATCTATCAAGGCCTCAAAGTAGTAAGCCTTCTTAATCAGCCCTTCATTCTCCTTTCTTCTCTTCTTGTCTTTATTTTGCTTTTGTTCATTTTTATGATATTTTCCTGGATCTTTACAACATCGAAAAGTTTCTATTTTGGCATTAACTATGTATCTCAGCCTACCTGCCTTCATCAAAATCTTACTCAGAATCTTAACTGTTTCCGATCTATTCAATTCAATTCAATTCGTTCTCAGAACGATACTACACAGAAAAGACCTAACTGACTAATCTTGATCAAATTCACAAGGCTGATACGGAGATATGGGAAGGGGGAAAATTGTGATCCGGAGGATTGACAACAATACAAGCAGGCAAGTCACTTTCTCCAAAAGGCGAAATGGATTGCTTAAGAAAGCCAAGGAATTAGCCATCCTTTGTGATGCTGAAGTCGGGCTGATGGTTTTTTCTAGCACCGGGAAGCTCTATGATTTCGCAAGCACCAGGTTAACACAAATTCTCCCTAACTCAATAACTTAAACATATATATGTGTATAGATGTTCATGATATTGCATTTCTAGCTAGTTTTCCATCCAAATTTATTATATAAATTAAACAGCTGTTACTGATAATTAAACTCACTTAATTTAGTTAATTAGTTTTTCATTTCTTTCTGGGAAGCAAGGTTGATTAGTTTTGCATATATCAGTAGCAACATATATGTGAATATACTTAATTATGTATAGATGTAATTAATATGTGTCTGCATGGGTTATAAGTAGATGTATAAAAGTAGGCAGCAGAATAGATGAAATCCTTGGACTAGGATAACCATGGAGTCCTATAAGCTCTTTGCATTTGGAGTTGAAGTAAAAAATTAAAGAGATTAACACAATATTTGTCACTGCAGCTAATTACATTCAAATCTTTATATCTGGAAACCATATATAGGTATATATGTTATAATATATATGTAGTAAAAATATAATCCAGCAGAAGAATAGAATTTACCAATCCAAGAGGAGATAGTAAATTAATTATGGATATATCATATATACATGGGTTTGTGTACTTCTGTGTACTTTATCTGTGCGTGTATATAATTAATATCTGTGCACATTCATATGTCCTGGTCATATGCGGGGTGTACTATATGCCTGGAAGTTTTAATATTCCATAAAATACATTAAAAAAAACTCTAATTTGATTTACCCGTGTTTCATTTTAGTCAAATGTTGGTGGACTCAAATTTTATATATAGATCGTACTTCATCATTTTCATCATCAACATTTTTATTAACACATAAATTTAAGAATGGTGATTGTATTATAAATATCATTCAAACACAAGCAATAATGAATATGAGTTAATTACTAATACTTTTCAGAAAAAAAAAAGGATATGAGTTATTAATATATAATAATAATAATAATAATTATGAACAAGATTATATTAATAAATAATAATTATGTAGGTTAGTCACCTATACATGCCTTAAGTTGTAAAACTACATCATCTTGTATACTTTGTGGCTTATACCTGGCTGAAGGGGAATGGGTTGATTGCTTTATGAATCAACATCGTTAACTCAATAAGACAATTCTATATGTTTATATGACTTTATTAATCTCGCTTTAGTTAATCAACACGATCATGATCACATGAAAATGAATTATATATTGAATCATTAATTTCTTGCAACATAAAAGAATTGCCAGTTCTTCGGAATAAAAACAAAAATACACATTGTGTCTCTAAGTAGTGAAAACGTGTTTAAGAAATATCTTAGCAATTAGTATTCAAAACTTAAATACATTCAATAAAAACTCATAATGATATGATGTACGGTCATGCTCAAAAGAGAAGCCATTCTTAAAATAAAACCATAAAACCACCAAAGTTCTGCCGCAGACCCTATATTTTTCATAGAATTGCAGAACCCTAACTAATACCAAAAAGGTTCTAATATTGGTTCTATGCCTAATGGTTCTATGTGGAACATATAATAATAGCCATTTCTTTCATATTTTATGAGCATTGTTCAATTCTAAATATGGACTCAGTAAAACTGATAAACATCACTGTTGTATAAGAACAGTTAGATATTTATCTCATAAAAATTATTGTTATCAAACTAACTATATATAAAAATATAATAACAATGTTAAATTGAAGTATATGGAAAATTACATAAGCTAAGATAAATAATATTTATCAATTGACCCCATGATTGAGTTTCAATAGTCCACAGTTCGTCTCCAATAAATTTCTATAGACTAGTGATAAAACAGAGTAAAATGATATAAAAATAAGATTAGATTTTAATTGACTTGCTCTCTGATTACAATTAAATATAGGCTTATATAATCAACATTATAAAAACAAGTTCAAAAATACAACCTCGCTCTGATGTCAATCTGATGGGAAAAAGTGACCACAACGGCAACAACTAAGTACGGAATTAATCTTCATTGGACAATATTTATCCCTACTTGTACGAACCTTCGATGAAACAAACAAGTAAAGCAACAATACACAATACCCAGAATTATATGTGGAAAACCCCCTCAATGAAAAAAGTATGGAATCAAATAAGACAACAAAGAGAACAAAGATCCACGGCTAGGTTCAGCCTCTCCGCGACTCTTTGGATTCTGCCCAGCCCCTCAAATACACCTCCGAATCCGATCTCCACCGTTCAGAATTTAGATATCGGTGTTAGGTAGATGCTGTCCAAAAATATGGACGATCCGACCGTTGAAACTCCGGGAATCGCAAAAACAAAGCAGCTAGCGCAACCTGAAAATTACCTAAGAATTTTCTCTTTTGCCTATTTTCTCTCTTGCTTGTTTTCACAAATATCCTCCTATATTTATATATAGGGTTCCTTTATTTTTATGGGGCCAAAACAAGAGTAAACCTATTGAGTTTTTAATCTTATAGGTAGAAACTACGTAACAACTAGATAACTAGTCCATGTACCGGATGGGAATTGATTGATTTTCATTTTATAAATATAATTGAGATACACACATGCAAGTAGGTGGATCCTAATTAGAAGTGGTTGTCGTCGAGACATCATGATTGAGGTTAGAAAAGATCTGAATCTTAAAATTAACAAAATTAATCATAATGACCATGCAAGTTAGCCATTAATAGAATTAAATATAAAAATAAATATTTTTCATGTCAATGAAAAAATAGCATTTTCTCACTATATTGGATAAATAAGAAATGTCATGGATAGAGGAATAGTAAAAGAAAATACCTTTTTTATGAATTCAAATTGTCCATAGATTGAGGTGTTAGTTCTTTGATAGTGCTACGATAGTCCAAAATTTCTTGTAGTTCGAAATAAATAATAAAACTAGTCTTTTAGTATATATTAGCGAGTTGAAAAAAAAATAGCTTAATAATTACATGTGGGTGTCAAAAATTCACACTTATAATTAGAGTGAAAAGTGGAATTAGATCGATAAATTATCACAAGATCTAAAATATTTTAGATTGTGATTTTATTTTTGAAGGTTATACATGGTCCGAATTAAATTCTTCAGTCTTGTGAAATCATTTATGAATTTCACATTAAAATCAAAACTTAAATGTATATCCTCTATCATCTCATGTGACGTCTTGGATGCGCATCTCACTAATGTTTGAGATTTATTAGAAAAGATATTTTTAATTTATGAGCTTATAAACACTTTATTCCCAAAATAATCTAATGATTATCTATTAAACGTAATTTAAGATAGTTTTCAATGAAATAATGATAATACTACTTTGATACAAGATACCCAATATAGAAACCACTATTTTATTACAGTTTTCAAAAATTATATATGTATCCTAAGTAGAACATATATATTTTGAATAATATTTTGTAATATTAACATATATAGACTTCAAGATATCAAATAAAATATTGGTTACATAGAAATCAATTCAATATATATCTATCATAGAATAGTTGTATTATTATATTATTTTTCTTGACAAGATTATTTTCTAAATATTTAGTTGAGCTATCGATTGTGAAGAATTTATTATAATAAAATCTCTACTATTGTCAGGTATGTTTATTAGGATAGGTGTTTATGAGATTGCGAATGACGTCTTTTAAATGATTTCTTTCTTTAAAAAAACTTCTAGTTGTCTTCTTCATCATCATTAAATGATTTTATTTTTTTCACTATTTGTTATTGTCTTTTTTCTTTTGGAATCAATTAAGACAAAGTCTTAGTTATTTAAGGTAATTTTTATTTCTTTATTATTATGCTTCAATGAGATTGACTCCTTAAAGCGATTGTTACATTTTGTTTTTATCTGGTGCTCTTGGTATATCGGCTATGAGTGGTACTAGTTATTTGTTTTTTTTCGGGATAATTCTTTATAATATTATTATATATTTACAATATTACTTAATAATTATATTATTTATATTAATTTTTCTGATAGAATAATTTTTTATTATCATTTAGATGACAACTTATGGACAGCTCTAAATAGAGTACAAAAGTTATTTTAATATTGTTTCATAATTTTTTTTCTCTACTTTATTACATATTGCTTTAAGATCTATGCAATTTACATAGCAGGGCCATCCCTTGGCAAGAACCACCAGCACATTTACTCTACTGATAATAATATGCAGTTTAGATATATTCGCCTAAATATTTATTTTTTTTGCTGTTCGCAGCATGAAATCAATAATTGAACGTTACAACAAAATGAAAGAAGAGAATTATCAGCTGCTGAATCCTACTTCAGAAGTCGAGGTACAAATTATATTTCTACACTAGCATTCAGTTTCCTCTACGAGCTTACCTGCATTGATTCATGCACAGACATTGTTCTTTTAGTATGCAAAATAAGCTAGCTCCCTAGGGTAGAGAACTGACATAGAGCTCCATGGCAGAAATGATAAATAGCATCACTTTCGTGCAGTCATGCACATCTTCATACATAAAGCTATCCTTCTACATATTTTCTGAACCGAGAAAAACATTGTTATCATTATCGGTTAACCAGGCTGCATTTTTAGGTCTTGGAAATGAGAAAACACTTCACGTACCCTAATTAATGCTAAACCAATTAGGTCAATCAACCAATTCTGTATTAATCTGAACAGAGAAACTCTTAGCATTTTCAGACAAAAATGGGTGTTTTTATCTTTAACAATACTCCTAATTATACTAAAATTATCACCAACAAGGTCCTTAGTACACTCTTAAATCATAATTTGAGATAGGAGTGTAAATGAGCCCAGCCGAGGCGAATCCTACAATGCTCGTGTAATATCGTTTGTTAAAAAAGAATAAAACTCGAAATTGAGCTCGAGTTTCAATCGAATCAAAACAATTATTTGAACTTGGTTCATTAAGAAAAATCAAGAATGGTTTTCCAGCCGCTTGTACACATGTTTCATGAGTTTTCTTACGAGCTCATACTCGCAAACAAATCATTAACATTGTTCACGTACTTTTTCATGAGTATGCTCACAAATAAATCATAAAATTATTTGTGGATTTGGCTCACGAACTTTTTCGCATACATCTCATTAAAGAAGTATCATAAGTATATTTGTTAAGTATATTTGTTAACTGATTTTCTCACAAATATTTCAAAAATAATGATTTTTTTCTAAACCAAGTCATGTTCAATTTCAAGTTATTTTGAATCACTATATCCACTACTATATAATTAACATATATGTTATATAGTTATAATTAACACTTCATTTCACCCATAGAAAATATACAATTTTATATTTTGTTGATATAAATAAATTTAAGTATTGTAAATATTTGATATTAAAATTTACTAGTCGGGTTATCGTGGCAAGAATAGGGTTACAATAATATATCTGTAACTACGAATCATTTTAATTATACAACCAAATTAACTATTAATTATGATATTTAATATAATTATATAAAATAAAATACTTCTCGTATAATATATTATTATATTAATAAATAACGTAGTCGAGCTAATAATCACATTACATATATCAATTACTAATTGAATTATGAGCATATAAACAAGCTTAATTAATATTGAATTTGTTCACGGTCTACAAAATAATGAATAAAACTAGCATGCTTGTGAACTTACTAATAAAGATTATTCACAAACTTGTTATACATATTATCAAAGTTATTCGTCGACTATCAAGTCAAATTACATTGTGATCATCATGTTCAGCTCATCTATAAATCGATCATTAATATTGTGTTCAACATCTACTCGTTTGTGAATCAAATCCAAATTGAGTTTTTCCGAGTCGAAGTTGTTCGTAGTATATAAGCTCATTTATAGCGTAATTTGAGCAACAATCTGTCTAAGTGTCCCATAAATCTTATGAGCTTTTATATCCTCCTCATATTTACCAGACTCTTTGTCCCTCCTTTTCTTGCAGAGTTAAATATCAATCAGGTGACTCATTACAGCCCGATGACTCAACTTGGTCACTGATTGAAAAAGTGACTCAAATGAGTTCTTCATTTAAATTTTTTTATCAAAAATATCACTCTATCGTTATTCGAAATTCTGAAAGTATTATATACTGAGTTTCGCACATTTTTTATGAAAGGTATAACATCCAAATAAAAGGTTTCGAGTTCTACTATTTTAGCTAATTTTGTTGGATTTTTAAAATTTTATCAACTATTTATCTTTAATTTTTTTATTGTTTTATTTGATTTAAATAAAAATAAATAATTGATAAAATTTTAAAATTTTAACAATATTAGTTAAAATAGTAGAACTCGGAACCTTTCATTTGGATGTAAAATCATTCATAAAAAATGTGCGAAACTCAATATATAATATTTTTCAGAATTTCGACTAACGATAAAATGATAGTTTTGATACAGATTTTTAAATGAGTAACTCATTGGAGTCACTTTTTCAATCAGTGACCAATTTGAGTCATCGGACTGCAATGAATCACCTGATTGATATTTAACCCTTTTCTTGCATCATTTTTTATTAGCATATATCACTCTTTCTCAACTTAGGAGTGATATCAAATTTCTTTATTCAGGTATCATAAGAACATTTAATAAAAATATGTGTTTAATAGGCAAGGCCAAGAAGACTTGTAGATAGAAAAACATTAGAGTGTCTTAAATAACTAGAGTCAATATTTTAAATTATTTTTAGAGAGAATGTCGAGTGTTGTTCTAAATGCTTGTTCGATATTTAAAATTAAAAGTACTTCCCATCACTAAAATCCAAAAAAACAGGGTGAAATTGATCGCAGAAAATGGTCAGTTATGACCCGATATGATTGGTTTTAAGGCATTTCATCATATTTCCCTCCATTTCCAAGCTTAAAATGGGGTTAATTATCTAGTTAATCACTGAAGTGGGCTTAATGTATCAAGTTGGTCACTGAACTGAAAACAGTATCAAAATGGTCACTAAAGTCACCATAAATATCAAACAAGTACCTTAAAATATTAATTCAAGCAGTAAAAATATTATTTATAGAGTTTTACCCATCATTTTTAAATGTTACCACAACTAACTAATTAAAAGATTATGACTTCTAGTATTTATGATAATATATTTAGATATTATCAAGTTTATTTATTATTTATTTTTAATTAAAACAAAAAATTAACTGTATAATAAAAAATAAATAATAAATGAACTTGATAAAATCTAAATATATTATCATAAATACTAGAAGTCATAACATTTTACATGGTTATGATAATATTCAAGAATAATGTGTAAAACTCTACAAATAATATTTTTACTACTTGAACTCATATTTTGAGGTACTTGTTTGATATTTATGGTGACTTCAGTGACCGTCTTGATACCGTTTTCAGTTCAGTGACTAACTTGATATATTAAGTCCACTTCAGTGACCAACTAGATAATTAACCCGCTGAAAATGCATACATGAATTAAGAAAATACTTATTTTGTTTTTGGTCTCCTTCCTCATTTTTCTTCTTCTTGTCTCGTCTCCACAGCTTGTTCTACTTTTTTTTTTTCCAGTATTCTACTCTTGTTTTTTTGTTTCAAACAGTTTCAACAAATGAACAAAGCAAAAAAATGAGTTTTTTTTTGTCTGGACAAAACCGACATGTCTTCAAAATCAAGCGGTCATTTATGACATTTAACATGAAATGACGATGTAACCCGCCTACAACTATATAGTTTCCTTTTCGAACTTATTAAATATTTTTAAAATATTAAATAATTACAAAAAACTGAGCATAGTAGACGGTTGGCTTTGTTCTGAGCCAAACGTTGTCCCTTGCCCTTCTTGATTATTAGAAATTAAATTGAAAAAAAATCAAAAAAACAAAAAACTTTCGCTCTCAAAACTATAATTGACCGCACCGGTGTCATTTTTATAACCGACCACTCTCTTGGTTAAATTCGGTTATAATCATGACAATTCAGCAAAACGATGTCATTTTTGTCGTAACCGGCTGAACGTCGTGAGTCGGTTTTATCCCGACCCTTTTTTGTGTCGGTCGGTTTTAAGCGATCGATTTGCCCCTATGTTTTAAGATATGATAAAATAGAAAACCGAGTGTGTGCATGAGTTTTTAGTTCATCACAAAGTATAAGTATGGAGATCACTATTTTTAAGTTAGGAGAACCTGAGGAAAAGGAGCCAGAGGAGGAGACAAGGGTGAAGGATATGATCCCGAGACTTTTGGAGCACATGAGATGCTACTTATGAAATCTCACACAGAGAGTTTGGATTCAGAATTATGTGAGATAGAGCATATATACCAAACAAGGATACAAGTAGAGCATGTCTGAACTTACCACTAATTTTCAAGAATTTGATTCAACCTAAAAATATGTTAAAAATCCGGTGTCCCGGGCTAATAAACAAATATATACAAGGTAAACATAATCTAGTATGAAAATATACAAATCAGCTGATCAATAGAAACTCATCCAGACCACCAAATCAGCTGATTAGTACAAACTCTTCCAGACCGCCAGGCAACCATGCATAGTACTTCCCAAAGATATTAAATGGTACTCTAACCAACAATAGAATTTAGCTTATGCATACATAAATGATGTTGGTGCTTATTTTACTGCACTCTTGGTAATGCAAAATCACCTCCATTGCCCGGATATTGAGTTGCATCCTTCTTGTCAATATGGGCACTTAACCGTGCACTGTACCTGTTTGAAATGGGATTATAAGGTCCCCTAACAACTTCTTTATAGAGAGCAAGAGATCTATAAATGACTTGTATTTATGTTATTCTTTTGAATTAATGATATATTTAAGAAAAATATTTAGGTTGTGTTCACTTTGACTGAATAGAGTGGAGGGAGAATGGAATAAATTTTGTACTCTAGAATGGTGTTGATCAAAGAAAATGTATATAATTTTCATTATTTCGATCATTCCATCCCTACTATTTTAACTATAGTTCTAAACCACATGTTTTATAATTATTCTCACAAGAAATTTAAATACATTCATATTTTGTCGCTATTATTTCATACTTTCTTCTTTCTCCTTAAAACTTCTATGTATTTTTTCATTCCATTCCATCCAAGTGAACACAGCCTTAGTGTTTATAGTTTGTAGCAGAGATAATATATCTATTAATGCACACACTAAATCAGTCTAATTATAAAAGTCCTTCTTGTGTTTGGAAGACTGGCACCAGTACCCGAGTCCTAACATAAAATACCACAAAATCACTCTTATTTATAATGAGTGGAGAACTCAGAACTTTGAGTTCCAACTCATCACATACTTGAATACAAACTCACATACTCTAAGTTTAAGGAATATATTACACAGTAGGAACAAGAGATTGACGAGAAGGGAACAAGACATACCTGAATCCGTGAAATGAAAGTAGAGCCATCAGGGGAGATGATAAAGATGAGTTTATCTTGTAAAGGGGACATCTATGAAGATGATGAATATGATTTTAGCTTGTTTACAAGATGATGAGAACTTTACAGCAGACATTTAAATTGTGTTTATTCATTCACAAATTTCCTTGTAATCAACCAGTGGGACTTGGTCCAAAAGTATCGCTAAAAGGTAATTAGAAAGAGATAAGGCAGTTCGGAAATTACTGAAATCTGGAAATGACTTGCCTTTAGGCATCAGTACATATTTTGCAGTGAGAAAGATATTGTCTCTGCTGCACCTTCTGCCCTCCCAAAACTCAAAAGATGTTCCTCTGGAAATTACAAACTCATCATATGAACATTGAGCATAAAGGACATCACTACAAACTTAAAAGAGCCCAGGAACTTCCAACAATAATTTTTTGGAATGAGACATATAATCTTTTGTAGGGCCAACTCCAGAGAATAAAACATAAAACATCAAAAAGACACGAACCTCAAAATTCCAAGAAATTTAGCATAAAGGACGATGTAAACATGCCGAATGAGTTTTAGCTTACCAAGAAGATAAATCCCAATTACAGACAGGAAAGAAAAGCATCTTCAACTTTGTCACAGTAAACAAGCTTGTGTTGAGAGCAGTGTCCACAGGAAGTTGCACCTTTTACACAGTACATAGATCGTTTCAGCCCAAAACAAGAGAAGCCGCACAAAGTTATTGTCAGTTGACTGTATCTAAAGATTTTTATTGAGGAGATACTAAAGACCATAAATTTAAGGGCTGCCAAAACTTCGAGGCAAAACAACCTATCAAGACCTATGTGATTATAGAATAGAAATCCTTCAAGCGGCCTCCAGAAGAAGCCAGAAAAGTAGTAAGTAACGATGCAACCCAATTAAAGATAACAAATCAATCAACCAAAGATATCAAATAATGGAAATATTCTCAGATAGCTTAAGTATTTTCTCATCCTTTCAAGGTTCATTATTTTACAAGTTCTGTTCACATAGAACACCACCCAAAATATTGTTCAAGTGAGTTGGAATATATTACCAGCTCAAAGACTTAGGTAAATTCAGGCGAAAAACATTTAGTGATATGGAAAAAAACCGAGTGTGGATAATATGTGATGTCACAACAAGTTGACAAGATATGAAATCTCCTTTAGTTAGTGAAGCAAAAGGACTATGTCATATTCTAGGTGACAAAGGGTTCTTAACTGTGTATTCTTCATGTGATATTTGGTAAAATTTTACAAGATGCTCATCCTTGAATGAGGAGCAACCAGATGCTAAGTGAATTAGATTCAAAAATTAGCGTACAAATGAGTTAAACAACTTATAAGTTAATACAAACATTCACAGGTCATGCAGAAGTAGGTATAATGCCCAATTGGTACTTTTGTCGCAATAGAAATGCATCTAACTGAAATTTAGCAAATCCATATATCTATATCTCAGATAGAGATCGTCCAATCAATTGTTGCTCAGAAAAAACTTGACATGGTTGTTCTGCAGAGCATACTTAAAAGAAGCAACTACTCCTACCTTGTAAGAGTGGTTCCACATGCAAGGCCATGAGCTAATGCCTCTTTCTTTGAAATGCAGAAGAACATCTAAACACCTTTACCATAATAACTTGATTTGAAAGGCTGAAGTTGATGATATGCAAAGTAGACGCTCCTGATGGTCTGCAAACTCGAACTTGCAGATGGTGCTACCAAGTTGTCAATGTCTTGTCAAGTTTGAACTATCTGAGGACTCTGCAAGTTTATCAAGGCTGATGAGTTTCATTGAAAAACAGTTCGTTTTTTTTGAATAAGCAGGTTAAATATTGCTAAAAAGCATTCATTGAAGAAGTTGAATGAAATGTGGGAACAGCTTCTGAATGTCAATTACTGAATTATGGATTACATACAACGTCCAAGAGGTACGAGCTTACTTTGAAAATATGAAGAAAAATAGAGTGAAGCAATTATCTTTGGGCATATATGTAATTCAATATCTAAACAACTCAACTTGAACCCATTTTTGATGCAAAGCAATGTTCAACATAAAATTGCACACATAAATAATTTTATTTGGTGATTAGAAGAGGAAAAAGATAGTTTAATGGCATTAAAGATAGAGCACAAGGATTCTATGTCATTAATCATGTGTAAAAGAGAAAAATGACCCTGGCTTTTATATAGGAATTTTCTGAAACCATGTGTTCTCTCAAAACTTAAATCCTTTGTTGAGAATCAAGGATGGATAGTTACTGAGATACACTGGCATCTTGGTCTGGTATTGTGAGTATACCTAGTGCCACTAGGTTAGGTGGATTGTTGGCATTGAAAGGCCTAGGACCCTAGATAGATAGAGAGGATTAGGGAACACACTAGATAGATAGAGAGGATTAGGGAACAGACTAATGCTTCAGAAGCTTATTGGTGATAACCCTATGCTATTGCCTATTGGTGATAAGAGATCAAGGGTTCAAGAGTTTAATAAGTATAACGTGACTCGCAGGGTGGAAAGAACATTACACACTGCAATATATTGTGTACCCATTTATTTGTAGCTGCAGAACCAGCTTGAAACTTGTTTACCTGAAGGAATGAGCTGATGGACTATTTGCTATGATCTTAAACTTCAGCTTATTACCCCCAAACATAAAATTTAAGCAGTTCAAGAGCGCAACCTTACAGTG
This sequence comes from Daucus carota subsp. sativus, assembly GCF_001625215.2. NCBI lineage: Eukaryota > Viridiplantae > Streptophyta > Magnoliopsida > Apiales > Apiaceae > Daucus > Daucus carota. The sequence goes on from NC_030381.2 coordinate 27,533,408, forward strand.
TAATTAATTATGTTGAGAACCGTTCCATCTAAAAACTTGAGACCTCCGCCAAACCAGAGCTCTGATACCATGTTGAGAACCAGTCCATCTAAAACCTTAAGGTGTTAGAGAAAGGCCCCAAATGATCTGTTGCTATATTTCAACATTATATTCATAAACTACTACTATGATCATGTAGCACTATGTCCCCCTTTCAGTTCTGGTTATCAGAATATGATTCTGCTTCATTTAATGATGCCACAGTTGCTAGCTAATAATAGACATTTCTTAACTAAATATCATCAGTGAGGTTTAAACTGAGAAAAGGTTCAAAAAGTCACTATTTTAAGCCAAATGGGCCTCAATATCATTTTCTGGAAAAATGGCCTCAACTGTCACTTCAAAACACAACTTGAAGTTGCATTTTGATTTTTCTGAGTAAAACACGACTTAGAGTTGCATTTTCAGCAGAAAACACGACTTAAAGTTGCGTTTTGTTAACACAACGCGAAGTTGCTTTTTGAAGTGACAGCTGGGGCATTTTTTCAGAAAATGACAAATAGAGAGGCCTTTTGATGCTAAATAGTGACACTTGGGGCCAACACCGGTTTAGACTATACAAGGAAATGGGACCCTAAAAACATAAGAAACTAAAGAAATTTTATTGACACAAAGGTTTTATTGTCGGTTATTGTTCCTCTCTTGTCATTTGAAAGAACCTGCTACCATTTTTTAGTAATTTATATTGTCAGTCCTGTCAGTTGGAAACCTTGAAGAGCAGAGCAGGGAGAAGAGTTAGAGGATAGCTCCATCAAAAAGTATAAACATCTGGAAACTTGGCATTCAATAATGATCATTTAATCACATTATTTTATGGAAACGGTTCGTGAGCTACTCGAGTTTGGTTCATAACATATTCGAATTCACCACAATAATAATAGAGCTGAGCTCGAGCTATTCGGAAAAACTATCTAACCAAACTCGAGTTCCAAACTGCTCAGCTCGTGAGGCTCGCAAGGCTTATTAGTAATATATATATATATATATATGTATATGTATATATATATATATATAATTAAATAAATTTACAGGTTGAATTGAGTCAAAATCGAGCCGAACTCATCTTCAAGCTTTTATTAATATATATATATATATTAGATTCGAGTTTTCGAGCCAAGCTCAAACTTATCACACTATTGTCAAGACGAGTTTTGAAATACTCACTCGAGCTTTGAACTGGAGCTCGATCCCGAACTATTAGGTCGAGCTCGAACTTGAGACTGACAGTGATCTCCTCAACTCGTTTACCTACTTTAAGATGCAAAAAAAAAAAAAAAAAAAAAAAAAACTTGAGGAAACATGTGAGCAAAATGGAGAAAAATAATAAAATTATGTCAATTTTCTGACTAAATAAATGATGAAATGAAGAACAGGTAAATAAGTGTAAACAATAGAGATAAGAATGCAAATATGTAGAGATAAGAGACAATTGATGTGATACTATTACCTTTATTAAACTGTAAAGTAAGGGGTCACTTGTTAAATTTGAACTGTAAATTCTGAACAGTTAATATTCTGGATGATTGATAATCTGGATGCTGGATGAATGAGTAAATGTTTTAGTTTCTGAATGAAAATATTTGTTTATTATACATCTATATTATAATGATACACAACTATTGAATTCAATTAAAATGATTATATATTATAATATCTACTGTAGTATGTTTATTCCTCTATTCTAATGTAATAATATTTTTTATTATTTTAGATGTATTTTCAAGCAATAAATATACTTATAGAAAAAAAATGATATATATATATATGAATATTATACATACCACTTAATTTTTAATTAATAAAAAAGCAAGAGGGAATAATAGATAGTTTTTAATATAAAACTCTCAAGGGGAAACTGGTAGTACCGTATTGCATACCGTGTCCTGGACCATCCAGCTTCATTTTTATGCCTCTCTCATCCAGACAATTTTTTTGGTCGTCCAGAACTTTTTTTTGTGTCGTCCAGCATATACCAGTTTAACAAATGATCTGAACAAGAGGTCTGGTTCAGATTGGTGTCATTCAGGTGTTAACAAATGAGGCCTAAATGATAAACTTGTAAATTTGAATTTAGAAGGATGAGAAATAATATATATCATACATGTTAGTTTATTCAACCGTAAAATAAAAGATAAACTTTGAATTTAAAAGAATGGGGAATTATATCATACATGCTAGCTTATTCGATAAACTTCGAATTTTCAAAGATGAGGAATTATATCATACATGTTATAATATCATTAAACTGAGTTAACATGTGAACCTGGGTAAAAATACGAATGAGAATGAAAACTTGCAGATACAGAAAAAATGTCACAGGCTCCCCTTGGTTTTTAAGAATTCATATTTTCAGAACAAATTCTTTTTGTCAGAAGATATTTCTTTCCAAATAATAATGATATCATGGTAACTTAACATGGTATCAGAGTTTACGTTGACAAAGGATGTCCCTAGCACCTTAAAATTTAGGAGAACCAGTAACTTAACAGCAAGAATAACTAAAAGCAAGATTACAGGATTATCTACAGAGATTTAAGTTGAATCACCTTTTAAATTACCGAGAATTTCAAGAATGAAATGTACCTGTAATTGTAGCATGGAGAGCCTGTTTCATGTATTAAATAGAAATATTCATAGTTGTTTCATCCAGTCTGAAATGACAACTTCACTTAAATATGTATATATCCAAGAGAAGACAAATAATAGATGGAAGTTTCGTTGCTACTGTGAATATATTAGAGTTTCCATAACTTATTCCGAAACTTTTTTAATAGTTCAATCAGTTGATGAAATTAATTGTAAAACATTAGCTTTTCTGTGGGCTTGCAACAGAAAATAGACTCCAGATACTAATTTCGAAGATTGTTGAACTGCACTTAATCAAATAATAAAATTTTGATTTTTCCATATTCTAATCTAAACTAATTAAGAACGTATTTGATGTTTCTATATTCTAATCTAACACTACGCCATATTTGGCCTATTGCAAGCCCGGAAAAATGTTGCGTAATAGCCTAAAAGTGTTACAACAGAGTCTATATATTGTAACATTTGACCAAAAATTAAGGCTTGCATTTGTGGCTGTAGATATGCGTCGATAAGATTACCAAGTTGGGTAGGGCCTGAGATTATGATCCAAAGAATAAGGTTTTCTAGTTTCATGTTCAACCAAGGAGGAAGGTTGTAATTAACAGGCCATGTGCTGTGAGAAATGCTCATTGTACGATATGGATTAAATACATCAGCAAACCCAACCTAGCTTTTCGAATTTCACGCGTAAAATTTGGATAACTGTTATCCATAAACTTCCAACCCTGACCATCAGCTGGATGCCTTAATCGCCCATCCTTCTTTCGTGCTAAAGCATGTCATATCATTAATTTAGACATTTCCAAGCTCAGGAACATTCTTTGCAGCCTTTTCTTTTAAAGGAAAATATCTCATCACTTTTAATGGGATTTTATGCCCCTTCACAACCTTATTGCTCTGAACACCATTGTTCTTATCTTCCATTTCTTTCCATCATTAAGCTCCACATTTTTTACAAACATCAAATTTCTCATTTTCGGCCCAAAATAGCATGCAATCAATTTTACATGCATTTATCTTTACATAGTTAAGGCCTAGATATTTAACCATAGTCTTTGCACCATTAAAAGTGGATGGTATGTTGACATTAGGAAAAACATCCTTAATCAACTTAAGTAAATCGCTAATTGCCGACTCACTCATTCCATGAACACACTTCAGTTGTAAAGTCTAACTATGAAACTAAGTAGAGTAAATGTAGTACAATCGGGATACAAAGGCTGCACATCCTCCTCAACAAGCTGATAAAATTTCCTTGCTTCATCGTCCGTCCCCTTTCTGCCTCCATGTTCAGTATCACTATTATTCACATATATATGTTCTATCATCTCCTCGAACTCATTTTCTAAACCTAAACCTTTTTCAAAATCCATCTCATCCTCAATGTCATTTTTCTTTTGGGTTAACACTTTATAAATCCACTCAATGGACTGTGGACACAGACCATTGCATATGAGGTGTTCAAAAATATCATTTTCACTACTCCAATAACTACCATCACATTTTCTACAAGGACATTTCATTTCATTTCGCAACCCAAATTCGGCAAAAGTATTTTTAACAAACTCTTTGACCCTCTTCCTATACTTTTCACTATACTTTGGAAATGTAAACCCATCTTTATCCTTCAAAATCCATTTTCTGTATTATCAGACAAATAATATTAAAGCTTCAAACACCACGCCACCATCACTGAAACAGGGCCTTAACACCACACCATCAAGAAAATAGAGACAAAACAGAATATATTGCATCACATCCACACTACAATAACCCAACATGACCATCAATTTTCTTTACATCGGCCTTATTAACACCAAAAATTACAAAACCAACAACCAACAAAGCAAATACACATAACCCAGCAGAACAAATATAAATATAAGTTAAGTGAGCAAAACTTAACATATATAGAAAATTAACCCAACAAACAAATACACATATAACCTAACATAGCAAATATACACATATATATAATCTCAACAAAGCAAATATACAAATAACCCAACAAATAAATACACATATAATCAAAAGCATATACTCTATATTTACCCCAATTGAGCAAATAGCCGGCTTAATTACTGTGAGAACCCTTAACCTTCAAGCTCAGTGGAGTCTTCAAGCTTAATTTGCACAAATTAACAGATGTGCATGTGAGAAATGAACCCTAATTTAGAGAGATGAACCTAATTGAGACAGATGCTTGAGAGAGATGAGAGAAACAAGAGAGGTGACAGAGATGAGATACCTGAGAGTGAGAGAGAGTCGACTGAAAAGATGGAGTGAAAGAAATGAGCGAGTTTTGGTGTTAGATTTTGGTACTAAAAAGCATCCGCCCAATGAAAAATCAAAACCCCCGCTTAAAATTCGGTCAAGTTGACCAAAGTGTAAACTCTCTTGCAACACTTTTTTAAAAGTATTGCAATTGCCCATGGTTTTGTAATTTCTTCAAAAAATGTTTATGATCGGTGCAACATTTTTTTGTCTGTTGCGACACATTATAAATTGTTACATTAGAGCTAAAAATTTTAGTCTATAGCAACACTTTATGCAACATTAATCATTTGGGGCTTGCAATAGAGGCTTAATATGACGTAGTGTAAACTAAGAACGTTTTGCCATAGACAAAATTTTATCCTCAGCAGTTTACTTTGCAAGAGTACAATGAATTGTTGATATTAATGTATAATGATGTGGCTCATTTCTATGCCTTCCATCCGAACTAAATTTAACTTCTCACTTCAATGTTAGTTTTGGCAAGGCGAAGTAGAAAGATTGAGACAACAGCTGCAATACTTGCAACAAAACCACAGGTAACATGCATCTATCCTTGTTTTCTTTAGAAGTAGTCATTTGTCATAATTTTTGACCCGTAATACCACCAACATGTAGTACCTTCAAATTAATTTTGAAAACCACTAGATGCAGTTCTCTAGAAGATCAAGTATACAGTCAACTGATTGTGTCTCAGAAATTTAAGTCAGTTGCAGGCTTGCTATGATGTAATGATATGCTACATGAGTTCTTTCTCAATTTCGAACCATTTTATATTTAGGCTAGTTATTTCTCAATTTATGGCTTCAACTGTATACTTCCAGCTTCAAAAGGTCTGTCCTTCCACAGATCTATAAGCTAATGAATGATGGAACTTCATAGACTTGAAAACATGTTTTTGGAATTTAGAGAAGACCTTAACATTACCTCGTAGGAAAAGGTCTTTTAGTTTTACGTTTGCTCTTCTGAAATTTTGGGTGCAGTTCCTTTTGCCTTCATCATTATCACTCACTAACCATATAACAATTCCGCTATTTATATTTTAATTGAGAAAAAAAATTGGTAGAAGACAACAGAGTTTCTGTTTTTGATGGATATATCACCACAGTTCTCTGCAATTATGAGAGAATAACTTATGGCTATTGAAACAATGGTCTCCACTTTTTGAAGCCGTAAAATATGTGTCAAACTCTTATCACCCAAGAAAAACGATCTTGGGTACATAAAAAAAATACTATATATAAAGATAGAGACATATATCAAATCATCAAAATATTACAAATTACCACTATATTTAATAATGCTACAAAGAATTAATATAATGCTAATAATCAAATCCGAACCTAACTTAGTGGCAAAAAAAAAAACCGAACCTAACATAAGTGGTTAAAATAAAAAAAACTTATAGTTGGGTGGCAAGTTTCTAAATACGGAATAAGTTGAGTGACAAAAAAATCTATTTCCCCCTCCATTTATGATTATTGATTAAGTTTGTAACTGGACATATGAAGGCTCATCAAGATAGTTTAAAATACTGCAAACTTACTCTACGAAAATGCAGGCAGCTGTTGGGAGAAGAACTTTTTGGTTTGAACATCAATGATTTACATAACTTGGAAAATCGACTGGTTATAAGTTTGAAAGGTGTTCGTATGCAAAAGGTATATGGTATATTATTATTATTTTGGGGACAAATGAGATATTCAGTCCTAGCATATCGCTTATGGTCTAACTTGAAAGACCTCCCTTGCACATCTACTGAAAGTACAATATTTGCAGGAGCAATTATTAAAAGATGAAATACAAGAACTAAACAAGAAGGTCGGTCTGCAAATTAAGTGAAATTATTGCATTTTTATCCCTTCATTAAGTTGTTTACGAAGAAACTGACTATCATTTGATAATCCAAATATTTGCAGGGGAGTCTAATTCATCGGGAAAATATAGAACTCCACAAAAAAGTAACCCTCATCCAAGAAGCAAACCAGGAATTGCGTAAAAAGGTATTCACAAAGAAAACAAATACTGAAGATAGCACATGTACCTTCTTTGCACAACAATTTAGTAGCCTGACCCAAAGTATGAATTAATGCCTCAGGTTAACGGATTAGCGAGCTCAAGTACACACATAAGAAACCAGACTCCATTTGGCATCAGCAATGGGTATGACTTAAATGCATCCATCAGTCTCCAGCTAATTCAGCCAATGACAAAGACGAACCCAACACCGGAAACAGATGTAACACTTGGGTACACTTTCCTTTCCAAAAGATCCTTAATCATTCTCCCATGGACAATGTAATCAACTTAACTAGTATTCATCAAAGTGCCTTAAAATTGTATCAGGTTAAAGTTGCAGTAGAGCACTATCCCAGCTGTGGATGAACTCGGGTGACTAATCAATCGGCTCATCAAATACTTCGCTTGCATTGAAGCTAAATTCCTTCGAAAATGGACTAAACGATGCGTAACTTCTTATTGAATTTGGTACAATGCAACCTATTAAATGATCTTCCATGCACCATAAATATTTGTAAATTTGAAATAATTGGAAACATGCAGGATCAACTACAGTAAGACCCCAATTCAGACTGAAGTAAGCATTATAAGCATGCCATGAGTGGATTCATGTATGGTTGTAATATTAGTGTTAAATTTATGAAATTTTTATTATGACATAATTAGTGTTTGGCAAAAATAAGCCATTATCAAAATACAGACTTGTTTTTATTAAAAATTTCATATTTATATAATTTCTCTTGAAATAAATATTAAGGAGATGGTTTATATTCGTTATCAAATGAAAATAAGAACTTAATTTCATTAAAAAGTAGGTTTTGCTTACTTCTTTTTATAAATAAGGACTTAATCTGAAAAATAAGATAAGCCAAACACAATTACATGTACAACGGGAAGGTATTGGCCGTATGGACGATCGTGGCACGATTTGATTTCCTTCTACGGGTTCTCTTGAAAATATCTTCATTTTCAAATTTTAATTTTTATATTCTTTTCCTCTGCAACTGGAATAATTTTTTTATCGAATCTGTAACAGAAATATAATAAGTTTAATTGCAAATAATATTTTAACACGTGAAATGAAATTGAAACAATAAAGATATTAAAAATAATACTGATGAAATTCTATTCTTCAAAATTCAAATAAGCATGCAAAAAATAGAGATGGACGAGAAAGAAAGATTTTATGTAATTTTATTACTTTCATAATAAATTTTGTTACAAAGTGCATGGTCAGAAGTCTCTACTATACACAATCCTACTCTTTTGGTAATTCTTACTTGCTCTCTGATTGAGTTTTGATAATACTTCTGTCTCCATTTCCCTTTTATCAGAACTTCACTGAATTCGGAGCCAATATATTATATATTCTCCGCTTAAAAGGCCGCTTTGCAGCAGCATAGACTAGAATTTACAAATTCTGCAGGTTCAGCAGCATAATTTGTAATGAAAAGCTTGAGGCATGTTATTAATATGTTATTCATGTAATTTCCGAAAACTAATAGTTGGAAGTTGTCCCTCGCTATAAGAACTTAAACTTTCATGTTTGAATATAAAATATTTTCTTAATGTAATCTATAAATAAATTGAGTTGAAAAGGTTTGTTTTATGTGGGTTATGTAGTTGTTAGAATGTAGAAATTTGAATCCCACGTGAATTTGATAATGAGAGGTTGGTGGCTTTATATTACCACCTCACATGCAAGTGTCGTGCACAACGGTGTGATTAGGGATGGGCATTTACCCCGCCCCGCTCGATCCCGCCCCGATCCCCGCCCCGTTCGGGTCGGGGATTCGGGGAATTTTTCGGGAGCGGGGCGGGGATCGGGGAAATGTTTATAAAAAATTCGGGGATCGGGGCGGGGTCGGGGATTGGTGTCTCCCCGCCCCGATCCCCGACCCCGATTATATATATATATATAAATAATAATATATTTATATATATTATACTAAATATATTATTAAAAATAGATAAACTTTATAATATAATTAAAAGTAAAAAATAATCTTTATTTTTATTGATTGATTATAATTATATTGTAATATAATATATTTTATAATTTAAAATTGTTGTTTATTTATATTATAAATCAATTTTAATATGATTTGAGGTTGAAAATATAACATAATATTATTTTATTAGGAGTTTGTAGTTTGTTTTTGAATTAAAAAGTATATTATATATTATAAAATTATTATGTTTTTATTAAAAAATAAAATTCCCCGAAACCCCGCGGGGAACCCCATTCCCCGTTCGGGGTGGGGATCGGGGAGGAAAATAATCCCCGTTCGGGGTTCGGGGCGGGGTCGGGTAGGGGTATTGAATTCGAGGATCGGGGTCGGGGATAGCACTCCCCGCCCCCGAAGTGCCCCGTGCCCATCCCTAGGTGTGATGGTACATGACCGGCGTGCGCCCCATATGGGTGTGTGCATGATGATATCATCATGTGCCTCAAGACGCCGCCGCCTCGCCACGTCACAACTCGAGTCCAATTGAAGGGTGTTTTGGGCGAAAAAAATTATTGTTGTATAAAATTAAAATAATTATAAATTTAATAGTATTTTAATGTGAATATACCGATTAATTTATTTTTTGTATTTTATATATGAAGAATAAAACCCGAAGAGTAGCGGCTGCGGGTTCCTACGTTAAAAAAAAATAAAAATTGATGTCCGTTGCGAGAAATCGTAATTGTATATTCCGTATTTAAAATCATTAAATCTGAATATTTTATTTTAACTGATTTTTATTTTCGGTTATGTTTTTGTTGTATAATATATACATGAAAAAAAACGTTTGTGAATTATAAGAAACCCTAGCAGCCTCTCATCTCTCTCTCTCTCAACTTTGATATATACATAAATATTGTTCTCGGGCAAACTGAGGTGTTGATCGCCATGATCATTGCGGTGTCTGTGAATGGATCGATTTAAGCTGTTTTATTAAGGAAGCGAAGAGCACCAACCCATCATAGCGTAAGTGGGATAATATTCACTTCAACAATAATCTAGTCTTCATAGTGGGGCTATGCGACGTGGATCATTTATATATCTTCTGGCTTGTATCTGTTAAAGCGACGATCAAATTAGATTTTATTTTTTTTTTGTTAATTTTTCGGTCTCTGAATTATTTCGTGTTTTCATCTTCGTGAATGGTCATTCTATAGTTCAAAACTCATCACAGATTGTGTTCTTTCGTCAAATCTCAGTAACGCCGTTAACAGAAATGGGGTAAATTCGTCATTTTATCTCGAGAACGGCTCTTTTGTCTAATTATTTTGTGTGATTAAGGCCTCATTTGTTTACTGCTTAATGATAGCTTAATGAAGTTAATTGACTGCTTAAGCTGATTCATCTCATTTGGCAACCTTTTTCATAGAGCTTAGCCTGCTGAGCGAAACATATAAACTGCTGACCCATTCCTGCTTGGATTTCTATCTCATCAGTTCAGTAGTGTATTAACACAAAGTAGTTTGAGGAAAAAATAAATTAATGCTGATTTTGTAGCTTTGTGGTGTGCAAAAAAATATTTTTACAATTTATGAATTAGTTATTACTTATTTGCACGAAGTCATTAAAAGATTCTTTCATTGTTTATTTATTAATAAAGATTTTTTATAATTTTCTCAATTCAAATAAATATGATTACATTCAGTGACATAATAATAATTATTATTATATGACAATTACTTAAGCTTAAATTAATTAATTAATGAGAAAATTAGGAAATAAAATCATTAAGATAAAAAAAATATTTATCAAATGATATTTAATATTCAGCATTCAGATATTTTATTGATTCAGATTTTTCAGATATATTATTCAGTCAGATATAACTCATTCTGATTTGCCAAATGGCCCCCAACTCACATGCACCCCCTTTAATTGTATTACTCTCTCTGTCCCCTTAATTTTTTTACACTTTTTTTGCATTACTCGACACATTTTAAAGCGCATATAAAACATAAGTTCATATCTTTTTTTTAATATTTTTCTTTTTTGTATAAAAATTTAAATAATAAATTTTTATTCAAAATAATTTATCAAACTATATTTTACAAGTGTGTCCCCGTCTGTAAACAACAATTGAGGGGGTTGGGGAGCACAAAATTTGACACGAGTATAATCAACCCTATCTCCTTCCTAGCCTAGCTCGAGATCTCCCCGATACCAGCCGCAGCCTCCTTCCTTCCGATTAAACATAAATTAAACAACTTTCTCCCAAAATTTTGAAATATTATAAAATCATTCTCTTGTATAAACTTTAACCTCCAATCTAAAATCACATTCGTTCCCCCCGGATCGTATATCAGTTGGTTGGATTGAATGCCGTACTGGAATAAGTGATTGAAATCCTACATATCATCCCTTACCGCTCGTAAAAATGAAGTTAGGACGCCTCCACCTGAAATGCAGAAGAGCTCCTACGAGTGCATTTCCGGCACTTGCATGCACGCGAGGTTTTCGATCAAATGCCGCACTGGAAGCACTAACCAAAGCCTCTGAAAACAAAACCCAAAACATTGTGCTCTACAACTACCCTTCTTTCTCTGCTGCTTACTCTGCTCTCTTTGCATATCTCTTTCACTCCCATCTTCAGTCACCCTGCCTCGTTCTCCCGTTTTCGGCGGTTGAACCCCTCAGGTACATTTCGTGTTTCGTGTATTTGCATGCATGAAAACATTTACTCGTTACTCCCACGGTCCCACTTAAACCGACTTGTTTGACTTTTCTCGATCAAATTAACCAATTTTAAATAGGGTTAATTATTAGATTGGGCACTTACTTCACACCAATATATCATCTGGGGCACTCTTGAATTTTCGGTCTCATTTGAAACACTGTTTTCAGAAATTGTATCAGTCTTAAAATTAAAAAGTTAAATTTAACAACAAATCGACAGTTTGAGAAGCGTTACTCATGGGGATTTAATACAGTAAGCTATAGAGATTGTGTAGGTACGATTAATTGAATTTCTGCGTCCAAAAAATGGCTATATATGGATTATTAGGGTTTTTCATAACCCATCTTTTCCACCATCAATTTTACCCATTTTTTGGACACAGAAATTCAATTAATTGTACCTACATAATCTCTATAGCCTACTGTGTTAAAGTACTATGAGTAAACTTTTTAAATTGTCGATTTATTTTCAAATTTAACATTTAATTTTAAAGACTGATACAAATTTTGAAAACAGTGTTTCAAATGAGACTGAAAATTTGAGAGTGTTTCGGATGATATATTGGTGTGAAGTGAGTGCCCAATTAGATAATTAACCCATTTTAAATATATTTTATGAAAAAAATATAGATAATATTTTTTTTCCAAAAAGTTACTAAGCTTGGTCAGTTTGACCAAGAGAAGTCAAACATGCTAGTTTAAGCGGGACGGGGGAGTATATATTACCCTGAGATTGTTTGTAATTTATTGCATTTGTATGTGTAAAGAGAGCAAGCTATGCATTTCTACGTTTGGATTGTGGATTTTGGTGCGAAGTAAAGGAATGTAAAGCAAATTTATAGGGAGGTGAAGTGATATTTCTTTTGGTACCGAGTTAGTGAGTTATTTTACTCCAATGGTGTAGGGTTGAAGATGTATGCATTGATGGGCTTAAGACGTGTTATTTTCTTGATTTTCTTGGACCGAGAGGGTTTGCTGCTGAGCTTTCTCGGAGAACGATGTGCCAGTAAGCATATGTGTAGCTTGCTTTATAAATAAAGATATTTATGAAGAAAAAAAAATGTAGTTTGTTTGCTATTAAGTTGATGATGGTTTTTTCATTCAGTTTTTGTTTTTGTATGTGTCAGGGTGATAGCATTTGATCATAGAAAATCTGTGGTCTCCAAGATTACTATACCAGAAGACTGTAGTCAAAACCTCATTTTTCATATGGACACCGAGAGGAGCAGCTCTACCATCGCGTATGAGTATTTCTCTGCTAAACTATTAGAGATGAGATCTAATGATGTAAGTACAAGGGTTGATTTCTTCTTTGTTCAAGTTTTTTTCTATCTTAATGCTTGTATAAAATTTAATTTCTAGTAACTGACTCTTATCTGAATTCTGGAAGTACTTAAAAATAAAGTTTATTATCTGCCATTTACGAGACCAGTTTTTTTTTACTGTCGAGTTATTTCAACTATGTTATTTCAAAGCAATACCTTTGCATGGCTTTGTCTTTATTATATTTAAGTTTTAAAATAAACCTGTCCAGTAAATTGTTTACGCGGAATCAGCTATGAGAATCTAGTACTGATAAATTGATGGTACACTGCCAGGGCCAGGGCACTTTTCACTTAGTGTTCGTCATGATGTACCCTGAGGAATTCGTAATGTATAGTTGGTCTAAGGCTTATAGGTAGTTAAGATGTATCACGTGTACGAATTGGTTTTATAGTACACGGAAATCAGAGAATATATGGTTTATATGTATCACAATGACAAGCAATTGAGATGCATGTGTAACTGTGCTGGTCTAAGGACCTGAATATGAAGACATGTGAATAAAGAATGTCAAACGTTTAGGTTTAACTTAGGTAAAAGATGATTAGTACCAACTACCCAAGGAAAGACAGAGAAGGTAATTAGCACCTACATTAGGGGAAATGCACTCCTGGTTCAGCCGGACAAGGGAAGGACTTTGTGCCCACACCCAATTCTCTATAGTTTCTTTAGATCAGAGGTTATCAAGTAGTGACAAATGTTTTCCTTAACACAGCCAATAAGTTTCACCATCTCTACTGTGACAATTTTTCATATCTAAAATGCTTGTATAAAATTAATTTCCAGTAATTGACGTTTCTCTGGATTCTGGAATCACATATGAATAAAGCTCAATATCGAAATTTAAGGAGACCAGTTTCTTTTGTTAATGTGGAATCATTTTCAGCTATGTTTTTGTTGAATTGCACCTGCCGCAAGTTTAAAGTTTGAATTTCAACACGTTTTTTCACATAGTTTTGTCTTTTTATATCTAAGATTTAGAATTAAGCCTGTCCAACAAATCGTGTACATGGAATTAGCTATGATTAGTTCTGAGTGTGTGCCATGATTTACCCTGAGAAATCCAGAATGTATAGTTTATATGTCTCACATGTTTATATACCTTTGAGATGGATTAGTTGGTATAAAGCTCCAGATAGTTTATATGTATCATATATTCAACACTGTTTTTCTAGTACCCCTGAAGTCTTAGAATATATGGTTTATGTGTATCAGATTTTTAAACAATTGAGATAGCTGTGTTGGTTTAAGGACCTGGATCTGAAGTTATGTTAATATAGAATGTTTAACAAATGATTTTAACTTGGTTAAAAGATAATAGGTACCAACTTGGCAACTGCCCAGATAAAAGAACAGCAAGATATTAGAACCTACATTAGGGTAGATGCATACAGCCAATAAGTTTCACAATCTCTACTGTGGCCTTTTTAGTTGCAATAATACACAAGTGTAATAAAAACGTTCTTTTATTCAGGCTGAGATCATAAATCTGCTGAGCTGGAAGGAACAAGATCGTGTGGAGAAGGTTCTCAAGTATATTGAGGATTTAGACCTCCGCAGAGGGACACTGGAAGATGTTAAGGCGTTCAGTATCGGGCTTAGCGAGTGTCGTTCACATTTAAACTGCATCATTAATCCACATATGTACAAACAGGTTACTGAATACTTTGACAATCTTCAGGAATCACTTTAAAATGTGCATTATTTTTTAGTGATCTTCTATCATTTATCATTTACCTTTCCTGTGAACGAGACTTTTAAATTTAGAATTTTGCATTTGACTGTTCGTCAGACCATGTTCAGATGTTCTTAATTTATGAGTGATTGTTTGTTCTATGATACTTTGTTTTTCCATCTTTGAGTCCCTGTGATGGTGGTAGTATATCTAATAGTTTAAATTTTTTAGAGGTTGAATTCTTCTTTTTAATGACTTCTGCTGTTAACTGGTGAAGATATTGTTGTTTAGTAAGGTTCATTTGAAGACTTTAATATGGTTTTAAAGTTGAACCAAGTTTCTTCTGAGCAGTTACTCAAAATATGCGCCAAGGATTTGATTAGCAAGGGGAATTCTCAAATTCGTACTCGACAGGAAGAAGCAATAAAGTTTCTGGACAGGGTATTTAGAGTTCGGCTTGGCAGAGGATTTTACGGGGACTGTCTGGTAAGTTTCTTTTTCCTAAGCTTTAAACTAGATGCTCCTATTATATGTATGATGATAGTTGTAAGAGTAATACTGCGCGTTTGACCTTTCCTAGGCCAGATTAATTTGCACTAGTTACCTCTGTATACCTATATTTACCTCTATAACCTGTATTTCTAAAAGTAGATCATAAATATGCATGCTTAGTGAGGCATATGCTATTTGTTTTTTCCAAAGTATTACAACCACTCTTCAAATGCTTTAACATAAATTTGTTTTTTGTTATTTGTAATGTGAGCAAAAACTTTATCTGTTTGCTTTTGTTCTAGGGAGTTCGGGCAGATGGAAATCCAAGTTTAAGTGATGAAATTGGCAAAGAACTTAGCAGAAGAAGTTCTGCAGCTGGATTAAGGTAGTTACTTCAATGGATTAGTGAACCTTTTGTAGCATATGCAGTACCTAGTAATACCATAGCTGATCAACCCAATAGTTATGTGCACCATTGAATTACTAAAAGACCTAACACCGGACGAGGAATAAATTTGTCAATTAGAAATTTATATTTAGTAGTATATAGTTTATACATATTTATTGTATGGAAATACATGTGTTTGTTTATATGTTTATATTTGGGCCTACGACTTGATCAAATACGATATTTAGTAGGTTTTTTATTGTTAAGTAAACATAGCATATCATTTCGAATGATATCGGAGCTCTCATACCATGTTGAGTAACCATACCTCTTAAAACCTCAAAGTGTTAGGAAGACGATTAGGAGAACTGGGATCTTATATTATTATATTTTAAAATTTATAATAAGCATTAAGCCCCCTTCTTATGGGTCTTAGCCCATTGGGTTATGTAGGACATGATTATTGGGTTATGTAGGCAATATGAAGTGCAGAAGTAGCTCGTTCAGACAAAAATTTTCACCGCTATTAAACGACTCTGTACTTGCTCCATGCATTCTAAGATTTACCAAGTTTTTAGTGCTTTAATAAAACAACTGAAAGGTTAAGTCTGTTCCCTTTTTCTGTGATAGTACAGTCGGCGAATTATAAAGCTTTACTATTTGCTTAGTCCTAAGTAATGCTTGCAGCTTGTCCATGCTATTATTGTCTTCATTAGCATATAAAATTAGACAAATAAACTTCCTGCTTTCTTTACTCTGGTAATAGAGATGGTTTTCTTTAAAAATTTTAGCTACTAACTTAAATAGTATGATGTTAAGGAGGATAGACTCCCCCTTAAACATGACAAAGTTTGTAGGTCAGGCCTAGGAAGAAAACTAGAAAAGCCCAATCTTGCAAACTCCAGTGTTTGTCACATAACATGCCTCAAAAACCTTACCTAGGGAACTCGTGGTATCCATAGCCAAGTAAGGCCATATATGTATATTAGCTAAGTCAGCCACAGACTTACGTGAACATAGGCTATGGTTGTATGCCCATCAAAACTAAGGGTGAAAACCAGAACAGAAATCACCAGATCATAGGAAGCGAGCCTCGTTAATCTTGCCACGTTAATCTAGTTCGGAACTGAAGACTATAAACCCACATTACAGAAATTTTATTCTGCAATAACATGCTTGCCATAATGCTATCACAAAATAAGCTAATTCAAAGAGTGATTACATCAGGCCTATAGGAGCTGTTATATACATGCAAGGGAAAAATTTGAAGATGTGCTTGAGGAGTACGGATGAGGGCACTGATACATCTGAAGTTGCAAAGGTGAGTAGCACTTTAATATCGACTAGGTTTGTTTTATATTTCATATCAACGTTCGTCAAACATAACTTCTGGACTTGGTTCTCTATTTTTACGTCTTAATGAATAAGGCATATGGTGGAGGAGGTTTCCCATGCTCTAGCTCCTTCATTATTCGAATGGATGAGTACAACGAGTGGCTATCGGTGAATACAACTTAAAGATGCCAAGGTATAGTACAATGGTGTCATACTTTCTTGTATGTTTATTATTTTTTCTGTCTTTCTTGATGGCATCTTATATTCTAAAATGTAATATGTGCAGAATAGGAACATTTATATGAATATGCTTATAAATTTGTGCTTTTAATACTTCCTCTTTTATTCCAACAAACTGTGTTCCTCAAATTTCATAATATCAGACTGGACACTATAGCCTCACTGCTTCAGTATTATCTTTTTTCTGTTTCTAGCTACTCAGATAATTGCAGGTAAACATGCCTTGACAGATTCATCAATATATTTCTCCATGCTGTCGTACATGCTTTCTTGGCTTTGTTTAGACTTAAGAGTACTTTTGGTTCTGTTGACCCCTGCTGCTTGGCTTGTGATATTCTGATGATTTGGCTCTTCCTGATCGTATTTAAACACCTGAGCATCATGTTTTGGGAAACTGTTTATGTGTGTGCATGTAAATAACCATATGGCAGATTCAGTGGCTGCTCAATGCCTCTTGATTCTTGAATCAGAAGAAGGAATTTTGAATAAGTTGTAAATAGTTTCTTTAATGTATACCATCTCCAATTACAAGGCGTGCAATGCAGCAAGTACATCTTGTTGAATTCTTTAACTGAATAATGTGCATGACATTTACCAACCCTAGTCTATTTAGTTTGCTGGGCACCCAGCAACATTTATGCCTTTGGCTGTTGGGCAAGTTGCCAATTCGCAGTGTTCACCGTTTGTACCCCACCAACTCAGTCCAATATCCTCCATGCTCAAAGAAAAATATAAGAGGACTGCCATGAAAGCCACCCCAGCATCTAGTGCAGCTGAGAGGATATAATTATATCTTTGCCACCATTGCTTCCGGTAACGGAAGACAAAAAAGTTGAAAATGGTACCAACAAGGATCCATGCATTATAATTTAAGGGTGTTGCTGGTGGCATTGCCCCTGTTGCCCCCAGAAGTACTGGTAAATTAATCAGAGGAATCCATGATTGTTTTGGAAATGCCTTGTGGAATAGCCAGACCACAATTGGCCCAAGTGCACCTCCAAGGAAGAACCAGTTCATGGAACTATAGTTTCCTTGAGATCCGAAAATCCTTTTAGGACCCACCAAGCCCCATATAACTGATGCATCAAAAAAGACCCGATCACCAGGGCAGGTCCAAGGACTATCAGCTGGAAGTAGATCATCTTGACATATGTTCTCTATACTCTCTAGCAGCCACCATGCTACTGAGAGATTAATAGTTCCGGCAATGATAGTTCCTATGAACTTGAATGGACAAAAGCATAAAGTAAAGCAGATGTCTCAGTTAAGAGTAAACTATAAATGGCAGTAAATAGAATGTTTACAGATTATTGTTTACCTGAACTAAGAACATTGATCTTGGAGGGATCTTCATGTAATGCCCCAATTTAAAATCACTTAAAAAGGAGACAGCCTGTGCCATGCTCATGTAGCCGTAGGTTTTGAAGCACACATTGGCTATTGGTCTCCCTGGTAATATAATTCCCATAATATACTCCGTGATTATATTCAATCCTGGTGTCTGCATGTGATTGATAGAAAATTATTTATGATTGGGGAAAATGGCCAAGTACAGCAACTTTACATGCATGATTTTCAAAGTCTAGCACCACGGAGTTATTTGATCTATGTATGCCTCTATGAACGTAATGCAGAACTTTATTGATATACACATGTGAATTTCCTTTGAAATTTTAATGCAGAGCTCGAGATGTTCTCGTGGCAATGAATGTGTACTAATAATCGCCAAAATTTGGTGTACATAAACTTTCTGCTTAATAACCTGATTGGTAGTTGCAGTTATAATGCTGATCGGAAGGGTGAAGATGAAGGCAATGACACAAGCAAAAAGGAGGCCCCACCATGGCATCTGCACTTGATCGTTCAAGAAGATGCATAATACAAGCGAGACTGCCACTGTTACTACAAGCAACAAATAGAACCACCAGGAAGGTATGTCCTTGTATCTCCTCATCATTTTTGTATGGATATCATCCTTGCCCTTGTATGAAGCCCGAAATCGTTCATAGATCTCCCTGTGTATACATGTACAAATATTCATTTGTAAATTCATAACTCATAAGGTAAAAGATCGTGTATTGTATATGTACTGTTAACTTGAGCAGCATTATTTTGTTATTTTTGGTATTAGGTAATGATCTTACTGATAATAATTATATATTCATGTCTACAATAAGGTTTTATAAACAGACAGAAAGGCAGCAGAGATTATATATGTGCAAAATAAACAATGGAATATCAGAGTGCATGTAAGAAAAATTATATTTGAATGAGGCTTATGCATGTTTAAGAAACTACAAGTGTACAGTATAAAAGAGATACCTCCCGTGGAAGAAGCCAACATGTGTCAGAGTAGCTGCGATAGTAGCAAAACCAAAACCATAAGTGAGTGCAAAAAATGTGCTTAAATGTATCCGTCCTTGCTCATTATAGTTCTCAAAGTCTAACTGGAATTTGTCATTGACAATATTTGATATGTTATACTTCTGGCCATCATGTGTAAACAAGTGTGAGGAGAAGATTGGGAAGTTCTTAGCACTGTATACATTCAACCCCCAGTATGCAATTGGCATGACAATGTAAATTATCATAAAGTACCCCAGGAAGACATTGACAATGGCAAAAAAAGGGCTTATGAGGGGGCTGAACAAGAAGGAGGCCACCACAGACCAATCTACTGTTACAGAACCAAGTCCAAGGCCTCTCATCCCTGATCCGATTTGCTGACCTGTGACTGATCCAGAGAATGCCCAGCACACCCAGGAGATGGTTGAGAGAGTTGAGAAAAGATATCCTGGGATCAAGTACCAGGAAAAGCTGCAAATTAATGCAATAAGGAAGAATTTTGCCCTTGACATGCGTTCTTCATCCTTTTCATGCAAAGCCCTGAATCATCATTGAGATGAAAATACCTTCGTTGGTCAAAAATGAACATGTAATACTTCAAATAAGGCATTAAATGGCTCGAGTTATTACAAAAATTGAACTTTGCAAAGAATACACTACAGAAAACAATTTTTGTTAGTTATTCCTATTACTGAACTTCAAAATAGTCTGACATGTCTTGCATGTCAGAAACGATAACAAATCTGAGGCATCTGCTGATTCCTGTAAAGATAATGTGCATATTGTTTCAGTGAAAATCTCAAGCCTGTCTGTTAATCTTATGTTTCATTCTACAAGGTACTAGGATGTAGATTCCTTTTAAAGCTTCTGTGTTATGGTAATTAGTAACTGCAATCTCCTTTTCTTTTCATGTTAAAATTTTTAGGATGCTCAACATTGTACACTGGTTTGTGGTTTTTTTTTGTTTATCTTGGTTTGGTGCTTCCTTAAAAGCCTAATTTTTTGCATGTGTACCTGTTTAATCAGCAGCTACTGATATTATCCATAACCATCTATCAGGTTAACGACAAATCCTATATTTTGTTTATTGGCAGTCTGGCACCTAACAAATGCAGCTCTCTGTATCCTGGCCCCTCTTTGTCAAATGAGGTACATCTCAAAGCTTTTGGATTTAATGTACCTGACATCTGTCATCGTTTATTCATCCTCCGGTGGAATTTGCATTATTATTTATTTATTTAGCAGTTATTATTTACTCTGTACCACTCTATCAGTAAGAATTCTACAGTCATGCTATCTTTACTTTTTTAAATAGTGGTATCTTTTGATAGATATGTGAAGTGAGAAAAGATATATAATGACACTGTTGTCTACTATATGTAGGGCATATACATGGCAGGTAGGGATAAGCTGTCTTGTTTGTTATGTAAATTGCCTTCTCTTTGCTCCTCTTTTAGGCATGTGACTGATTGCAGAATTGTTCTTGTGCAATTGTTTCTAAATTGAAACCTCTATCAATTAATAACCTTATTTTCTGAATTTATCAAAGATAAAAGTAAATATATATTCATAGGGATCGAAAATTATGGGAATTAAGAAAGCTTAGTAATCTATCGAGGCATATTTTCGGTGTGTATATATATATATATATCATATCCAGGGATCTGAATATTTTCTTATTCCGGGGGAGCGTAGGACACTGTTGCTGAGCACATAAATTCAAATCTATTCATCTGGTCCACAGTCCACATCCTATAATTCTGGTTGGCTACAACAACTTGACCAAACTCTGATTCTAATTTCCTGAAAAAGATGCTTACTGCAAGTTGTTCTGTTAGCTGTAAAGAATGTTATTTTAAAGCAAGAGCTTATAATCATCAGACCTGCATGTGACCTATGGGTTATTTGTAATTATTTGTAATATTATATGTCTTTGTGAAAGTGAATCTTTGCGTGGTTCATTATTTTAACAGTTTTACCTGGGTAAATATTTGTTTTGATAATAACATTTGTTTTTTTTAATATATTTTACCATTTTGTTCAACAAGTTCATATCATGCAAATTATCTGGTATCAAATCTTTATTAATCAAGTAGCTTTCTGGTAATTAATTAGGTAATGACTTGTTAGTACAATTGCCTAACTTCAACTTACATTAATTTTAGGTTTGTACTATCCTTCAATTATAATTAATCAATTTTCTGAATTTTAGTGTTTGGAGGGGTAAGTGTAGCAATCATCAAGAGGTGGAAACTTTGTGGACAACTAGGAATAATAACAATTATGAGATGATAGAAGCACAAAACAAAAAGAGACTTTCACTGTACAGTTAAATCTCGATAAATGAATACTATTTGATCCGATAAAACAACTCACCGGAAAAGTGAGACCTGAACCAGAGTGCTCGGCCACCACATTTGTGCCGGCTCTACCACATAACTCCTAAGTAGCCCTGCCCATCCATATCCTAGAACCTGCATATTCATAATACGAATTACAGCACAGAAATTTCTGTATGTATGTTAGTGTGGATATAGGTATGTTTACCTGGGTAGTGATAATAAGCAACCATCCAGCTACGAAGGATATGCTGCGGAAGTAAAATGCTTTGATGATGGTAATAATGCCAACAGCATAGGCTGAGCCACTTCCAAAGGCAGCTCCAGCATTAGCAAATACTGAAATGAGGACATGTTCCTTGATATTAAACGGACCAGGGTTGAGCGAGAACGATCTCGACCCACACCCTGGTATCCGAAACTTTGTCTCTGGTAAAACCGCAGCCAGAAAATGACCAATTGGAAGTGTAGCTACTTGGACAGTAATTTGCGTTATAACAAGTGGCTCTGTCCGGTAAGCAAAGAACTGGTTGAGAAACGAAAGAAGGCAACAAGACAGTAGCCCCAAGAACCACATCCGAAATGTCCACACTGGTAGACTAGGATCATCAGTGTTCAGAACAGTTAGTCGAACCTCCTCTACCGGCGAAACATCATCCTCGTCTTCATACTTGCCGATATCCGTCGAGTCAGCGGTTGCAGTCGAATATGGTGGCTGGAGTTCTAAGGTTCCCATGCTTAGAAAATGGGGAGGGGAGTACGGATGGTTGGTTGGTTAGTTTCTTAAGTTGTAGTGTGTATATGTAGTGAGTTCAATAGTCTAATATTGCTGTGCATGGTTGTCATCTCACATCTGATCTTGATCGCCTCAAGGCTAAAGTTGACTTGGCCGTAAGGAGAGCGGGAGAGGATTTGTTTGCTCTTTTTATCTGTCTTTATTTTCTAAATTCTTATTCGGGTGTCGGCTAGCTTTAGATTAACGGATTTTCTGAGCACACACTGACAACAACTTTTTAATTAGTCGGTGAATTTTTAATTGGCTCTCATCCCATTAATAAGATGGCCTCTGCATGCACAAAAATTCCCACTAATCAAAACCCCCACCTATGCAAAAAGTAGATGTTAGTGTGTGCGCGGTGTGTTAATATTTCAACTCGCAACCGCATCACGAAAAAGAAAAATCACATTTTGCGGTGTGGTGCGGGCGGTTTATTCGGTGTGGGCGGTTTGATGAACACCCCTAGCATAGGCAATATTATATAAAGTTAATTAGGTGTAAAATATTTTCGGATTTTCGAACAGTAGTATGAACGTGTAATACTGAGCCTGTGTGGATAATGGAGAAGTGCCATATTTTGATTACAAAGTATAATGCAAGTGTGGTGCTTGGTGTTGACCGTTGATTGTGTAATGTGGAATAATCACTTTATTTTCTATAAAGTAGTCCAAATAAGTTTAGCACAATTTCTCTTTTTTCGATTGACCCAGCCTAAATGTCACTCACATCTGCACATACGGTAAATTGGTCATATAAAATATTACTAGGGAAAAGTGCCAAAATATTAGATAATTTTTATTAGGTTAAAATTTATACCGCTAAAATATTGTATATCAAGAATAACTCGTATATACGCACACAATATATAAAATAATTTAACATAAAATCACTGAAACTTGTCGGCATTATAATGCTTGAGTTCCATGTACATGAGAGAATGTTTACAAATTTTTCGTGTTTTCACATGGGTATGTCTTATTGTCTTAACAAACGCCAAAGATACAAAGAGAGGGATTAAAATATAAAACAAAAGGAGCAAATCCTAAGTTTAGAATATTGTTAACGAAATCCGAATCAGTTTTAAGTTTTTACAGTTTACTGAAATCCGATAAAAAATTAAAATTACTTTTTTTAAAATACTTTTGTAAATTTTATAGATAGTAACTCTCTTTTCTAAAAGGAAGTTGTTTTGGATTGTATTTGGTATAAATTCGTATACAAAATTGCTTTTAGTTGTAGATAATATTTTAACAAATTATTTAATAAACTAGTAAAATTACAAAAAAGAAGTTAAAAGAAGCTTATTATTTTTTATAAACCAAAATTCTCAATATGAATAACAGCCCGTTGGCAACGGGCTAAAGTTATGACTTATACATTATGATTTAACAAGACTTATGACTTAACGTGACTTATTCAAGATTTTTTTTTTTCACTGATTAAGTTTGGTTTCCATTCTATTATATCCGGGAATTTTTTAATATTACTTTGAGGCAGCCATGAGGACCCAAAAATTGAAACCAAATATTAAAAGTAGTGTAGGATCGTGTAGGATCATGTCACTGTAGTCTGAGTAATACTCCGTATTAGCTAAACAGTTAACGTCGATCTCATTTATTTAAGTTGTTACTCCCTCTGTCCCATTTAATTGTATACGTTTCTTTTCAACTGCTCGACACGCATTTCAATGTTCTTATAAAATATAGTTCCGTAACTTATTTTTGAGATTTTCTTTTTCTGAATAAAAATATAACATCCAAATTTTAATTCAGAAAAAGAAAATTTTAAAAATAAATTACACAACTACACTTTACAGGAGCATTAAAGTCCGTGCCGCGTCCCCGTCCCCCAATATATACAACTCAGGGGGACGGAGGGAGTATATTTTGTCTTCTCGGGTAATAGAAAAATTGAAGATTCGGAATCCGGTTTGATAGGCACTCCATATTCCATGAGATAATATTAAAATCTAGAATATGAGATAGATTCTAATATTACACGTCATCCCATGTGAAGACAATAAATTGAGCTTGATAAGGTCAATTAGTCAACTCTATTATTATGTTGTTTATTCTCTCACCAATGAAAACCGATTTCATTTAATCTCTCGGCCCCCTAACTTGTTTCCGAATAGGACAGATGATATATATTTTATAAATTTTATAAATAATAATTTATAAACTATTATAATTATTTTTTATGATATTTGGAATTTTTTGGAATAAAAAATAAAAAAGTAAATCCTGACAATTATTGTTTATACATAATTTATACACGTGCCGAATAATGAAAGAAAAATAAATAAGTGACAGGAGTTTTTTTTTAAGAAAAGAAGATAATTCAATAAATAACAGCAATACGACGTCTATAAGAATGATCGCGCCGAACAAACATAGAATAAGATTAGATTAACATGCATGTCTTCGTATCCAAGATGAGACAAATAAACAATGTTGAAATTGATGATGGTTGTTTATAATTTTTGCTCTGTGTTCACCATTTTTTCCAAAAAATTCGTTAAGCTATTAACTACAAATACAATTTCCCGAAGCCTTTTATCGATAAATTCAAAAGAGAGAGAAATATCCACTCTCACCAGGATCACGGAGAGAAAGCAAATTATAATTATAATACACGAGTGAAAATTCAACTACAAACTAAAATAATTAGATCTGCACCACGAACTTACACTAGGAGATAATCGATTCACTCACAAATTCAAAAAGTCCGCCATCAGCAAATAAGAACGAAAATCAAAATTTTCGGTGATATAGATCTAAGAAAATATTTCTCAAAAAAGAAGATTTTTTAGAAAAATCAATGAAACAAGCAAGAACAATCAAAGAACAAGCAATTAAACGGAAAGATTTGGAATATTCAGCCGGAACGAGAAAATAGAGAGAAGGAGAGAAAAATTTGATTATTAGCACTTTGATTTTTCCAATAGAAATAAAGGGCTCAATCCGTTTCATCATCTTTATTGTGTATTAGAAAAAGTCGCCTTCGGTGTAAAATTCACACTTCGCTTTGCAAGACTTGTTAATCATCAACTAGACCCTTGTGATTAATGGTGAAGAAACAGCTATGAAGAGTATCTTCCATAATTAGTCAAGAAACAACTATTAAGAGGATCTAAATAGTTCAAATTCTTAATTAAAATGAATAAAATTGTATATATAAAGAGTATTTGCAAAACTTCATTTGGCCGAATATTCTTCACGTCTAAATATTTAGTAAATCATATGATATATACAGAAAAATGTTATATCATCTATTCCTATTTTAAAATTATATATTTTATATATTACTTGAAATGATAATAACATATAATTTTAATGTAAGACAATCATATTAACTAATCTTATGGGAGTATATAATCAATATCTTATATCATTTTAATCAATTATTTTAGACAACTGTTACGGATGCTTTTACAAATTAGACCATAATTTATAGATTAATCAAAGTGATGAGTGAGAATCTAAAATTTTGTAATTTCGTAATTATGATATTTATAAGTTTTCAAATATAAAATATAAGAATATTAACACGTTTATTTAATTATAATATTAACTTTTATCTATTAGACCTTAACAGAGGAATCGAGAAAATTACACCCTAACGGCTAACATAGGATTTCGAAAAAAAATGCTGTGGAATAGAATCTTTAAATAATGATTAAAAAGGTTAGGTGAAGATTTAGACTTGAAAAAAGGGTAAAAAGAGTGCTTAAAGCGAGAATCAATCTTCATACAAAGCGTCTTGCAACACGCAGCCCACTTTGTAGATTCCTTGAGGTTTTTCAAACTCAGCAGAGTATCTAGATTTGTTACAAACGGGCTTTTGTGTTCCATGAACACGTAATAATAATTATTTTTATTACATAACAAATTTTATTAATGAATATTTCGGCAGATATATGGGGTCATTGTATTATATATGGTCATCATGATTAACTAGATTTTGGAGTCAATAAAAGTACTTGATGTAACTGTTATTAATTGTGTGTTCATTAATATATATTAGAAGAGTTGATTATAAATTAAGCATCAAATGATTGACGAATAGAAATCGAAAACAATTGGATGTTTAAATAAAACTTGACAATGCACGTGTATTAGTTTCACTTTGCTAAGGCCTTGTGCTACTTGAGAGGGCTTTCCTCGGTCATCTATCTTTTTATTCTCATTGTTGCTTAAAGATGATAACTATAGAATCTGGCATTCAGTTGTTACAGACTCTGTTCTTTCTGTATGACTACATGGCTGCTTGATGATTCTTCTTCTTTTGAACCAAACCACCAATACAATCATCCAAATTGAACATCCCTGTCTAAGCAATTCATAGCAGAGTATGTTATGTGTATGACAACTTGTAAAATAATGGTGCAATCAGTCTTAGTTTATAGGTCTAAATTGCAGATAGTAGTAGCATGAGCCAGACTAAATTAAATCTTCTATCATTTCTTAAGAAAACAGTAAATGCTTCCCAATCATTTTACAGAATACAATCCACGGATGCTCAGTTGGATTACGCGCAACAATAGATGTAATAGATGAAATGATTCTTTAATTTTCAATACTCCAGCTCACTGGACAGAGATAGTACCAGCAGATGTTGGATTCTTTTTAGAAGACCTAGTATAATTAAAAATAGACGCTAAACAATGCATGATTATTTCAAGTACATAACAATTTACCTCACATTAAGCTTTCCATTCTACAAGATCTGACATCTTCTTTTCTTCGTCCCAATTAAATTTGGTAAGGTTTCGAATATCAGAAATCACACCATAGTGTTTCTTCCAAATCTTAATTCGGTGTTTCACATGATCCACAGTAGCCAATATACTCCTTTCAACCCGCAGCTTATCAACCACAGCCTGGTAAGCTTGAGTTTTAAAATTTCCATCGCCTTTATTTCCTTCATTAATTTGATCATACAATGTTGAAGTTAAGATGTTATCCATCTCAGGGTTCCATGCTTCATATCCCCTTTTCTGAGCTGGTACAGTTGGCTGATCAGTTGGTGGAGCTGTAGATTGTTTTCCTTGTCTTCAGCACCTGCAAAACAAAAGTATAGATGATCGAGTACCAAAGAATGTTAAGCAAAACGTTGCATAAATTATGAACACCACTGCACAACCTCGTTTCAGAAGTGAAAGTGAGCTCAATAATTGTTTCCAAGAATTATAGCTAAGATATTTATGCTAAAAATAATTATTAATGAGTAGATTCATGCAATACTTTTGCGAAAATACAAGTAAATAAAACGAAAAAGACAGACAATCCTTAGTTTCCTACAACATTAATAAATTTTAATCCATAGTAACACTAAACACAAAAACGAATGTAAATGTTTCTTTGCAGAAGAAAAGAACAATCCTGCACTAATTAACAGCCTTAACAAAGTTATCACATTGTCGCATAAAAACTCACATCCCACAGGGCTCATGCTTCTCACCTAATTCTGGACAATCAGTTGGATGATCCACTTCAAACAGTCATACTAATTCAAAAACACAAGTAACTAGCCATCTTAATACCGAGCACAGAGCAAAAGACAGCTACCGAGCAGGAATGTAAGAACAGATCTCACTTCTGACAAGATTTAAATCAGAGGGTTGCACAGAATTAGGCAAATCAATCATGATAACTTCAGAAGATTTAAAAAGACAATCATGTTTAGTACTGAATTATTTATTTTTATTATGCATGTAGTAAAGTAAACCGTCAAAGGTGAAGATGACCTTGTTATCCACTTTTCCATGGTTTACATATGTGTGAAAATAGGTAAAAACAAGAATCTAGCAAGGGAACAAATCTACAAAAGATTTATTACAATGGGAAGTAGACTACTTGCTGTGAAGAACAGCATCAGGTCAAGAGACAGAGGAACTCCTGAATTCGGAGTAGCTGTTGGTTCTGATCCATCAAATATTGTTGGGCGCGGCATAGAAGAATAGAACCAGATCCAGCAGGTTCACTGGGAGAAGGAGGATGGGGGTAACTGGTGAAGGATTTTTCGATGAACTATGGCTTGGCTTAGAAAAATCACTCAGCTTCAAATGCAGGACTGCTAAATTGGATCAGAAACATAAGGAGGGTTGCGGCCTGCAGGACTGCTCAAAGGAGAGGCTTTTTCAGTGACTTAACATTATTTCTAATCAACTCCAGATCATAAAGTCCAATGCATAACTATGACTTGTACAAACTTTAACAGCTTCTATAAGTGAACATGAGGAGTAAAATTTTAGAAAACACAATACAGCAAGATTTATGTAACTCGAAAATGATCTAAAAGTAGAGGGATACAGATGCAAAAGGTCATCTGAAATGCAAAGATTAAGACTATGATAAATAACAGAGCATATCTCCACTAACTGTAATAGTGCATAATTATTGACAAAAATAAAATAAAACCAATCTCCACAATATAAAATGCTTGTCTCAACAAAATATATGCCAACAGCTGCATCAGAAATGGTACAAAAAGGTCAAAACAGAAACCAATCATTTATGCAGCTCTAGTCCGTGCAACATTTTCTTTGCAAGATCATCTCTATATTCTTCCACTCATTTGTTGATCCAGCACTATAATAATTGTATTAATATTTGTCACTATCATCATGAGCTGTTCATGAGTAATATAGATTCTAGAAGGGGAGAAAATAAGGCCATATTCAATACTCAATAGACAAATTAAATCTCCAGTTACAGCTAAATAAGTACTAGAATTAACAGGAGACTGACTTTGGATGTGGGTCAACTCCAATATTATGTTGATCCAAGTCCAACTGCCTTCGATTGTGATTTTTTTGTATTAAATAGCCTCTTTATAATTGGTGAAGCTGCCTGCTGCTCCCTTGATGAGATGCTAAGTAACAGTTCAAATATTCACCTACAAGTTTATCTCTAGATTTGTTACGAGCAGTGACGGAACCAGGATTCCAACATCGCTGACCCGGAACTCGAATATATTGGAATTTTAGTCCATGACAACAGGAAAAGGTAAGGAACACAGTACAGCTTTGAATTTCACATTCAAGGCTTTGGCCTTTGGGTTGAGGACCACCATAATCTGAGGAGTTCTCAGTTTGCCTGTTGTCAAACAGCTGGAAAAATGGTTAGCTGTCTGGCTGAACCATGTTCACAGAGTGTTAGATGGTGTCAACTTTAACATTTAAAGCATGAAGCATGTGAGAGCAACTACTTTTGCTTATATTATTGTTGGCTTCTATCATTTTAACAACCCTACTATAATACTTTCATTTACATGTGTCTCCACTTCATTGTTCTTCCCATCTTTTCCACCAGCATACAGCCATAGTGCCACACCATACCAAACCAAACACTTTGGTGATGCACTTATAAAAGATGCTCTCAACAACCAACCAGACTTTAATAGTGTATGTTTGAGGTTTTCAATCTTCTCCAATAAGATCTTGTTTCTTTTTCTTCATTACTATGCCTTTATTCAGAGAACAAAATCCAACCCAAGTAAATTGCAAGGATCAAAGAACTGGTACTATATTTAGTGTTAGATGATATGTACAAGAAGAAAGCTAAGAGCTTCTAATTTGAGGGAAACTTCACTAGAAATCATCTAAATTCTCTACCATGGTTTTTACTACTACACTCCTGGCTTCACATAGTTGTAGAATCCAGAGCAGAGCTACAGCCTCGCAATTCTTCACTCTCCTTATCGATTCCTTCTTCCAAGCAACAACTCATCACTCAAAGAGATACTCTGCGGATTATAAAATGGGAATTGGCTCAGTTGGCAACACAAATTAGCATTATCATAACAAACAGAAACATTGTTACAATTTATACCTAAGAAAATAACCACAAACAACATTTTCAAGAAACTGCGGATTAATTTGCATTCCGGTGCTTCTCAGGCAATGCCCTGTGCTACTTCCTTAGGTAGTGCATTTTAATCAAAGTTCATGGTGCCTCCTGACTGAACTTGAATTTTATGATTGTGCTTCATCTGCATCGGAGTCACTGCCTGAAGAACTCCCTGAATCTGTTTTGACATATGCATGATAAGTAAGTTCCACAACTACAATCACAAACACATCAAATCTAACACACACACACACACACAAAAAAGAAGATATATGCTCATACCACTTGAAGAAGACGAGTCACTGCCAGAACTGCCAGAGCTACTCGAACTACTACTAGCATTACCATTTCCAGTACCATTCTTAATACCATTATCCTGACCATGCCCACCATCATCCTTCTCAATTTCAACAGGTGGAAAACTATTTTCCGGCATCTCATCCCCAATGTCAACATCCTCATCCCCTTCTCCCTTTTTCATATTTTTTGCGCTACCATCATTTCTAGTACTGGCTGGAGCCTGCAAAGCAAAAAAAAAAAAAGCACTCAGCATACCTACAATTGAAATCAACAATGTGACCAAATTGAAGAATAAGATTCCGACATTACCTCATCTGTATCAGTAGTGACTGTCTGAACAGCAGAATAATTTTCCATTAGTGCTTGCCTTTTTGTCTTGCTAACTAGTTTCTTCCAATTAGTCACAAATCTATCTAGCTCCCAAAGTGTTTCAGTATCAAGTGCCTCGATATCAAGCTCAATTTCATCACCTTCTTGAGACAATTGTTCATTTCTTTTCCTTATAATTTGCACCAACTGTGGCATTTTTTCTTGGGGCAAATTCTGCAACCCAACTCCTAACATCTGCTTCTCTTCCATGGTCATTTCTCTTTTATTTGAATCCTTAGCCCTGGGCTTCGGTAGCTTTGTAGTAGAAGCACCTTTCACTGCTCCAACCGGTTTGGTAGGTTTCACTGGTTGAGCTTCCACGGGAGATGGAGTTGTCACCGGTGATTGAGCTGATCTAGGATTCGAATTCGAGGGGTTTGAGCCGCTAGACAGATTTGGCTTCGGTGCTGGTTGAGGAATCCTCGGTGACTGAGCTACAGGGGGATTCGAATTTGTGGGGTTAGAGCCACTAGATTGATTTGGCTTCTGCAATGGTTCAGGAATCCTTTCAACCTTTCTCGGAATTGAATTCACAAGACTAGTCTTGGGCTTCTTCGGCCTTGGTGGTGAATGAGGTACTACAATCTCATTCCAAGAACTCCCTTGTAGCTCATTATTTATATTAGCAAAACCACTCCTTTCTTTTCGAGTACTGATCTGGTCCAACTTATCTTGAATCGGACCAAACTTCGTCTCAAACTCAGACAAAAGCTGAGCTGCCATCCGGTGAACTTCATCCGTCTTCGGATTATACAACATTGCATTATTAAAGGTCAACCTCACATCCGATGCAAACTCAGCCGGTGAAGAATACAAATTCTTCCCAAAATTCATCTTAACCGTCCCCAGATCCATCGGCTTCTTAACAATCAAATGATAATCATGAAGACCCAAAGCAGCCGCATCAACCGGCTTATTAAAAACCCAACTATGCTTATGCTTCATCAATCTAATTAAAATCTGTCTGCAGGACTTCATCATTTCCTCAATCCCCTCAATATTGCCACTCGGAACCCCCAGATTCTGTTCCAATTGACTTTGAATTTGTGGTGGACCAAGTGGCAACATCCTCTTTTGACCGGAAAGCTTCTTCATTTTACCATGGTTGGATCTAGGGGGAAACTGAGGCGCTTCGTTGCTAGATCTGGGAGGCAACTGAGACACCAATTGCCTCGACTCGATCCGATCATTCAGCTCGCGAACTCGCTTCAGCTCCAATTGAAGCTTCCGCTTCAACTCCCTCAGCTCGGCTTTCGAACAAGTCGAAACCTTGATGTTAACAAAACCACCAGCGGCGTGATTAAAACCACCGGCATCTCCGTGATTAGTATCCAGTGGTCTTTGATTGTACGAATATGCATCGTCCGCCACCGATTGAATAACCACCGGTGACTCATCGTGCCGGCCGTTAAGAGCGTGAAACTGTTTCTTCTTCTTCGACGATTTGGAAAGATGTTTATGATTACTAGGGTTAGAAATAGGGTTAGGATTAGGGTTTGTTAAAGGCACCGTCTTTGTCATGAATTTCCCAAGTGATTGTCCCCAGCTCGACTCATTCCGGTTACTCATCACCGTCGACTCCATGAACTCTCCGGCGACTTTCAGTTCCGGCGAATCTCGGATCCAGCTCCGGCGGCGATGAAAACATAAAGAGAGAAAACACGAAACGGCGTCGTTGCTTATGTATATGTGGAGGGAGGCGTGTTTGGGGAGACTAGGGTTTGTGTAATGAGCGAAGAATGAGAGCTTCATGGACGGCTTCTTAAAGAAATCAGATCTGCCAACTGACTGTAATGGACGGCTGAGATGAGTTTAGGTGGACACGTGGAGGCTTGTGGTTGAACGATCATGTGGGACTTTCAAGAATGGAGTGTTTTTTTAAATATCGAAGAGGGGTGATGCTAGAGACGCCAAAAAAAATTCCCAAAATTTTTTACCGAATGACGTGGCGAACACGTGGAATATTATGATTGGGTGATTGATGAATTTGCAGGGGGGTCTCATTATTATGGGAGTGAAAGCAACCAATCACACTATGACACATCATTTGGGAAAAAAATTTGGGATGATTTTTTGGGGTCTTTAGCAATTTCCATCGAAGAGTGGGGATTTAAGAAAATTAAAATGATGTGGAAAAATATAACCTTGATTCGTAAGCAATGCTCTTGTGGGGCCATACTTGTCCATGTACAGCTTCACTTTCTTACAGTAAAAACTAAAAAACAAGAAAGCAAATGGGAATACAAAGTGATAATCTATTTTGGGGATTTTTTGAAATTATTTGATTTGATTTTATTAATATAGATATGTGATGTTTGATCATATTATGTGAAAGTAATTATTGAAAAGCAAATATTTTTATTTATGATTCTAAATAATTCTTTTTGATTTTCTCATATTTCCATGACTAAAATTTTTGCTTTAAACAAAAAGTACAAGATATATACTATTATTTAAAAAAAAATGAAAAGAATATTTTATTATTAAACAAGTCTCATTGTGTAAATGATATTTATGAAGATGTATATATTATTAGGGAATTGATAAATAAGCTCCAAATTTTACTATTTAAGCTCCAATTAAATTTTTTTCTTTATCCAAATCACATCATCACCACTAATATGGATGAAACATGTGTAGGAGGCATGAGTAAATATGGTATAAATTTGGAATTGGAGTTTAAATAGTAAAATATGAAGCTTATTTATCAATTCCCTATTATTATGATGAAAGCAGATTATAATACTTTTACGAAAATAAACTACTTGTTTCTAAAAATTAGAAAACTCTAAACATTTATATGATACTATTTGATATCAAAAATATTATATATCCATGAAAATCTTTCCTGAAATATTTTGTATTTTAATCAGAAATACTGACCAAATATCCCCGGTGTCTGACATAAGCGGTAAATATCAAACACATACTCCCTCCGTCCCCTTTTACTTGTCCTTTTTGAAAAAATAACGCATCTTAAAAAAATGTCAGGTGGATATCTTGTTTTCATACATATCCCTAATAAATGTAATGAATTAGATAGAGTTGTGTGTATATATATGCTAGTCAAACATTGGAAATTGTTACATTTTGAAAAAACATACAAAAAATTGCTTTGAAAAGAGAAGTGGACAAGTAATTTGGGACAAATTTTTTTTCCAAAAGGGACATGTAAAAAGGGACGGGGGAGTACACAAAAGGGGGTCACCTGTTAATAACACAGCAGTAAATGCGTGGAGAAGTAAAGAAAAAGTTACACAGTGTACATGTGGGTGACAGATTTTTTGTTGTTTACATACATATGTATTTATTACAAAGTTGGTCCCACATCCAGCACACCCACCTTCACCACCAGATGGCATGTATAAAATTCAAACAAAGTGGACTAGCCTGCTTTTATCTTATCATCACTCATATTTCGTACACACAGCTCCACATAAATTGAGAGAAAACTCAGGGAGCTAATCAAATCTCAAATCTCATACTGTCCTTGTGAAAATTCCGGGAGAATTTCAGATCTCATCTGCCATCTGCATCCTCTTGTTCGGTCTGTTTTATGTACAATCTATCGTTATGTGTATGTATGTTTTACCGATTTTATAAATCATGAATTTTGTGTTTAATAGTCGACCAGACATAATGTGTAAGGGTGTTTATCGATTTTATAAGGCGTGGATTTTGTGCTCAGGCATGTTGGTGTGATAATGGTGGTTTTGACTTCTCCGGCCGGCAAGTAACTTGTACGATGGATCAAAGTAGATGAGATCTGAAATGGTAATACTCTCTGCAGGTGGTCCAGTTTTACATCTATGGAAAATTGGAAATAATACTAGTAAGTATAAAAAGGACGATCAAATTTAGTTTGGTGTGCATTAATGCATCATTTGGAGTGAATTTGAGGGCATGCGAAGATTATATATGATGAATCGGAACACCAAGGATGATGCAGAGCGCTCTATAAATCATTCTTTTAATTTTTATAATTTTTTGAGAGATTATAGGTAAGATAGCTAAAAAATAATAATCATAAAAGCGATATAATTGTGAGTAGTTAAAGAATAGAAATCTTAATGAAAATATAATAATTAAAATCTATGAAGTTCTAATTAGTTAATAATAAGAATCTTAAAAGAAAAGAGAGATAATTCTAAATAATTAAAGAATAAGAATCTTAAAAGAAATATAGGGGCCGTTTGGCTGAGCTTAAAATAAGTGTTTCTTGCTTAAAATAAAAAAGTGAAGTAGAAGTTAGAAGTTAGTTAAGACTTATAAGTGATTAAAGTGTTTGGCAAAAAAGTAGAAGTCATGAAACAAAAGCTAGGAATCGTAGCTTTTTTTAAGTGCTTCTCGACTTTTTACACAAACGGTACGAATAAGTGCTTCCAACTTAAAAGTCCAGAAGCGGGGCTTAAAAGCCCCGCCAAACACCCACATAATAACTAAAATCTATGAAATTCTAAATACTCCCTCCGTCCCTTTTTACTTGTCTCTTTTGAAAAAATAACGCATCTTAAGAAAATATTATGTGGATATCTTGTTTTCATATATATATATCTCTAATAAATGTAATGAATTAGATAGAGTTGTGTATATATATATGCTAGTCAAACATTGGAAATTGTTACATTTTGAAAAATCATACAAAAAGTTGCTTTGAAAAGAGAAGTGGACAAGTAATTTGGGACAAATTTTTTTTTCAAAAGGGACATGTAAAAAGGGACGGAGGGAGTAGTTAAGAAGTTGAAATCTTAAAAAAAATATAATAGTTAAAATCTAAGATTTGTAAAATTATAATCTTATTTTATTAAACTTTTTCAAACTATATATTTATAAAATAATTTTCTTACATTTAGTGACGTGGCGTGTGTAGAATTGTTAGATTTAGTCTTATAATTTTCATAATTAAATTTTGAATTGAAAATAAAATAATAATCTAAAAAGCAGTGTTTTGTGTTTGTATTATTTCTATCCTTAATAAACAATGGATGGATAATGAGGAAGAAATATTAAAAAAATAATAAACAGAAAATATACAATATCAGAAAAAACGTCAAATTTTTATTCAGAAAAAAAATTTAGAAAATATTATGAAATTATATCCTTTATAAGATCTCAGTGTACGGAAACGTGTAGAATGTGTTAGAACAGGAAGTATTAAATGAAGC
This sequence comes from Daucus carota subsp. sativus, assembly GCF_001625215.2. Classification (NCBI taxonomy): domain Eukaryota; kingdom Viridiplantae; phylum Streptophyta; class Magnoliopsida; order Apiales; family Apiaceae; genus Daucus; species Daucus carota. Next base: position 27,569,614 of record NC_030381.2, read on the forward strand.
CAAATGGTTCCAAATACCTTAATCATAACCTCCATGGTTCATAACATTTGTGACAACTTAATGAAACCTTGCAAGTAAGCTCTGAGTTGGACAGAACCTGTTCAGTAAAATTTGTAATAATTTTAAAAAACCTTCCGACCTAACTTTTAAGTTGGGAGAAAAATTCACGAGTTAAAGTTGGTTTATAATTTTTTTCCCCCTAAATTTTAAGTCAACTCAACTCATAAGTTCTCCTAAATTTACTAGAGAAGCAGCTAAGATGGCAGAAAGAAGGGCAATAAAACTCCTGCCAAACAGGTACAAATCTCGCACATAATCTCCAGGTACATAGCTTAACATTCTAAATTTGCAAATTAGTTGTAATAGTAGTAATTAGTACTCCCTCTGCCCTGGAGTTATATACATCGGGGGACGGGGACCCGCACGTACTTTAATGTTCCCAATAAACTATAGTCTTATAATTTTTTTTAAGATTTTTATTTTCTGTATAAAAACTCGAATGTTATATTTTTATTCAAAAAAAATTAAAAAATAAGTTATAAAACTATATTTTATAAAAGTATTGAATTGCGTGTCGAACAGTGAAAAGGAACCGTGGGACACATCAAGATGAAGTAAATAACATTTATTTACTTTCAAGACATCATTTTCCTGATCGTCCAAGCTCACTAACGGACGTGTAATTGTCGAAAAGTGGGCATAGACGTGTAGTATGCGCTATGCACTGAGCTACATCAAGAACATAAGGTCTGGATCGCAGCACGAGTCCACCAGGCAGCAGCAACATAGAGCTGCAAGACTGAAACAGGACCGAGGAAAATTATTTATTTATCAAATATATATTTTTTCTAGGGTTGGAATTCGGATCTAGAATTTTTTTTCTGGGGGCACCAATCATATATTTGAAATTTATCTTTGGATTTTTCTAGCATTTATAGTGATAAATAAATATCAAATTAATTTATAGAAAGGACATCCACAATGTTAAAATATAAGTATAAGATCCATAAATAAGCTTTTTCAGACACTTTTAACGTTTTAGATGGAATTCTCTACACATAATGTGTGACTATAGATAAGCTTACCAGCCCTCTAGAAGACCGGAACGTTTCCTGGGAGGAGGAGCTGACATGTACATCGGCGGTGGCATCACCGGAGGTGTTGGTGGATGCCCGTGTTGATAATAACTTGCTCCTGGAACTTGTATTCAAAATAATACTACCGCCTCAGTACTTTCTCAACCGCTAAATAAAACAAGACTCCCGTATCAGTAAAATCTAAAATACGTACCTTGATGAGCGGGATAGGGATAAGCATACTTGGGCTCTTCACTGTGTTTACCCATCTTTTGTGATTTTGATTCGAGATTACACAACCACAACAAGGTTGCACCAGACTTGTATACAATTTACAATTGTGCGCCTTCTAGAGTTATTGATTAGTTTCTTTCTTCAAGTAGAAGTAATAATTTATTACTCCCTCTGTCCCATTTAATTGTATACGTTTCTTTTCAACTGCTCGACACGCATTTCAATGCTCTTATAAAACATAGTTCCGTAATTTATTTTTGAGATTTTCTTTTTCAGAATAAAAATATAACATCCAAACTTTAATTCAGAAAAAGAAAATTTCAAAAATAAATTACACAACTACACTCTACAGGAGCATTAAAGTACGTGCCGCGTCCCCGTCTCCCAATGTATACAACTAGGGGGACGGAGGGAGTATGAAATATAACGTTTTCGACAACTGAAAAATGTAAACGTGGCAGTCATATGCAGTACTGCGACCATGTTAGGGCACGTGGCAAGAACAAACATCAACGTGGATATAGTTGATGACAAATGCTCTTGAAAGATATGCATCCAGTAGTAGTATTATTTTTTAGTTTTATACATCATGAACGGTGATTAAAAGAAATTATATTTCTCCATCATGAACAGTGATAAAAAATCATAGAAAAAACCTAAATACAGAACAGTTCGGAAGTATAAGAAAATTTATATCCAGGGCCTACAGTGTACAATAATGAAGCAGTTAACGTTTTGAGATGACTGCAAATTTCGGTTTTATAGCCTTGTATCTTTGGTTGCAAATAGAATCAGGTGTTTGCAGAGTAAGAGAGGAACTCCGTTATTTGGAAATCCCAAGTCTTATGTTCCGTTTGGTTGGAGAGAATGGAATGAAATGAGTTAACATGAGAATAGAATGGAATGAAATCCTAAGTCTTATGTTATTTGGAAATCCTAAGTTTTATGTTCCATTCTCTCCAACCAAACACAACAAATGACTAAAATTATTTGAAACTATAGATATAGGAAGGAAGTTTTGAAATACAAATTGAGTACAAAATTGCTATGATGGGATTTGAGAAGAGATTAGAGATAGGAGATGATAACTCCAAATCTCGTCCAAGGTTTCGGTGCACTGTTCCGGGAAGCTTCAGGCAAGACCTAACCTGCAAAACAACGCGACACGGGGGGTGACATCCCGCGAGGCGCCTCCGGCGTGATAATCAGTGATCGGAATGTGCTTGACAAGTTAGGGAAATCAGAGAGTTTTCACTCTAAATATATGGTGAGAGATGCTTTCTAGGGAGAGTTCTTCAACTTTGGTTGGGGAGTCTCTTATATAGGCCCTCGGCCGCCACTGTTGCTACAGTGGCGGGAGTGGGTCTGTAGACACTCCCCAGCATGGATGACTGCTTTGGTGCAACTACTGTCTTTTTTCTGTCCTTTTGGGATTTGTGCATGCCTGTTACCCTGTTTGCCTTGTACTTACACTACTAGAATTAGTGGATATGACATCGCACTTCAGACATCATGCCAAAAATCACCGATGTTAAACATCTTTTTAACATCGATAGTTAATAAGATGATGTCTTTTAGTTTTTTCGACATCGGTTCAGTAATTAAACGATGTGAAAGCTTCATTTTTAAAATTTCATCCCGCGATCTATCTCTTTATTTCCCGCTTGCTTAAAAAAACATACTCCCCCCTTAGCATATTTCCCCTCCCGCCTTAGAACATTAAAACAATATTCAGACAAAATAAATCAAAAGTAACTAAAGACATAATTTAAAACAAAATCTAAAACATAACACAGCTGAGCTAGTGTCGAGATTTTCTTCAAACGGTAAGCCCCTTTCTTCCTCGCTATAAACCCTAGAACCCAATTCGTTCAAACCACGGCATTCAATCCATTTTTTTGTTTGTTTCTTTGTTCCGAACCTCGATTAAACCTATTTTGTTTCCTTTTGTTTGTTTTTTCAGCAGAGCTCGAGCTTGGGATTTTAGGGTTTGAAGTGGGTGTCGAGGATTAAAGTGGGGTTCGACGGAATTGGCTTGCGAGGTTCGAGTTTGGGTTTTTTCAGCTATTTCGAGTTTCATTGTCTACTCAGGTATTTCGAGTTAGCTTATTTGTTAGTTCTTTCTCTTTGAATCTGTAGCTGCTTCGAATTTGGTACTTATCTGGTGTGTATATATCTCTATATGTGTATATCTATGGCTGCATGCTCAAAATGTTTGTTTAAAGTCCCCATAGAACCCCTAAAGTTCTCTGTTTGTAGTCCCTGAAATCAGTCCTGATTATGTGCTCTGTGATATGTTTGTTTTCTTGTATTACTCTGTTATTTGTATGATTTCTCTGTTAAATTTATTTATTTTGTTGCTCAATTTTGTGTGTTTAAATTAATTACAATGATGTAGGTAGGTAGCTTTTGGTATTCATATACATGGATAAGACGTGGATTTCCAAAGAAAGGGATTCTTTAGATTACGAAATTGGGGTAGAAGAGTTCTTAATATATGCTCAAGAGAATTCAAAAGATCCCAAGAGAATACCCTGCCCATGTGCACGATGTGCTAACTTCAAACAGTTTTCTGTAAATATTATAAGGGGACATATCTACGAAAATGGTTTTAGTTTAGGGTATGTCAATTGGATTTGGCACGGGGAAAACGATATTGGGACGACTAGGTCATCCGTTGGTAGTACACCTCTGCCTACTTTAGTTCCGAATTTTGACACAAACATTGATGTTGATATATCGGAAACGGTTAATGTCTGTGAAGCAGCATATAAGTCATATGATTACGACAATGAATCTTTTGAGTTTAGGAGGTTTGTGGCCGATGCCCAACAACCATTGTTTGAGGGCAGTGACTACACCAAACTAGAGTCCATGCTAAAATTACATAACTGGAAAGCTAGATTTGGAATTAGCGACACTGCATTTTCTGATTTGCTATCTTCCATTGGGTCTTTTCTTCCTAAAGATAACGTGATGCCTGCTAATTCATATGAAGCAAAAAAAATTCTGTCCAACTTAGGCCTCGAATACATCAAATTTCATTCTTGTCCGAATGATTGCATACTATATAGGGGTATATATGCTGATGAATCTGAGTGTCCTAAGTGTCATCTATCTCGGTGGAAGGTGGGAAAAGATGGTAAAGTTAGGGTAAACATTCCCGCCAAAGTTATGTGGTATTTTCCAATTATTCCTAGATTTAGACGGATGTTTAAGTCTGCTACTACCGCTGAACTGATGACTTGGCATGCAAATCAGCGACAACAAGATGGTAAGATGAGGCATCCTGCCGACTCTCCTTCTTGGAGGAATATAGATTATAGGTGGCCTGGTTTTGGTAATGAACCAAGAAATTTGCGTTTAGCTCTGGCAGCGGATGGTATAAACCCCCACAATAATGGTCTAGTCAATAGGTATACTTGTTGGCCAGTAGTATTGGTAATTTATAATCTTCCTCCATGGTTATGCATGAAACGGAAGTTTATGATGTTAACAATATTAGTCTCTGGTCCACATGAACCTGGTAATAACCTTGATATTTATTTACAACCGATGATTGATGATTTAAAGAAGCTTTGGGAAGATGGGGAACCAAATGTATATGACGCATTCAGTAAATCTTATTTCACATTGAAAGCAATTTTAATGTGGACGGTAAATGACTTCCCTGCTTATGGAAACTTATCTGGATGCGTTAACAAGGGTTATTTCTGCTGTCCAATTTGTGGTGATGATACGGTTGCTAAATATTTGGGTCATAGTAGGAAAATGAGCTACCAAGGCCATCGACGATATTTGGGTAAGTTTCATCCTTATCGGAGACAAAAGGCAGCTTTTAATGGTCAACAAGATTTTTCAGATGCACGTCCACCCCTTTCTGGACAAGAAGTGTTAGCACAGCAGGAGGCAATTGAGTTCTCATTCGGGAAGGAAGTGAAAAAATCCAAAAAAGTTCAAAGTCCATGGAAGAAGAAGTCAATCTTCTTTGAATTAGAATATTGGAAGTTTCACCATGTTCGTCATTGTCTCGATGTTATGCACATCGAGAAGAACGTGTGCGATAATATAATTGGGACATTACTAAACATGCGGTTTAAGTCGAAAGATAGTGTGGCATCTCGTCTTGATATGGTTGACATGGGTGTTAGGCATGATTTAGATCCTGGAGTCACGCATACCCTGAAACCGGATTTTGAATCTTATGTTGTTAATCGGTTGATAGAGGGCGGCTACAATCGCATATATTTAATGCCGCATAATCAGCAGTAAGGATTAGTAATTTAATTAGTAATTTAAACTGTTTTATATACCGACTAAGAGATTTTGGTAGTTTTTTTATAAATAAATTACTTATATTTTTTTTTAATGAAAACAGTGTCCATTGGATTTTGATTATGATATGGGATGGTGACATTTATATTATGAATCCTTTGCCACATCCGAGAAATTTTTCTGAAGTGGAAAATAGATTATCAAGGTAATTTAATTTTATTAAATAGTGTCCAGTACATATAGTCTGCATATATGTAGTAAATCCATATCATTATTATCTCATTCTCTTGTGCAGCGCGCTAGAATCTTACAATGCTCAAACTGGAAGGCAAAAGAGAACTCCTAGAGTAGTAAATCTTCTCGTAAGTATTAGTCAATTAATTTGTTTGCTAGTTAAATTTTTTTCCATTTTAGCACTGACTACATTCTATTTCAAACAATATATGCATAGGGATGCCCTAAACAGCCCGGGGGCATTGAATGTGGTTATGTTGTCATGCGGTATATGAGGGATATAATTTCCGATACGGAAATGGCTTTTCAGAGCAAGGTAACACACACACACACACACACACACACACAGATATATATATATATATTTAAACTAAAATGATGTGATCATTTTTTTTGTAATGCGCACAATTGTAATAAATTTTATATATGTTGCTGTTACATTTCAGTGGGCAGCGAAGACTCGAAGGTCGTATACCATGGATGTACTTGAAGAGGTGCGCTTGGAGACCCTTGAATTCATCGAAAACTTCATGTAATTGGTTCCGAATTATTATGTAATGACTTGAAAGCTGCAAAACTTTGATTTTTGGTACATAGCAAGATGTTTGGTAGTAGCAGCAGTATTTGTTATGGTATCGTGCGTCGTACAATGTTTGGTACTTATTTTGGTCTAGATGGTCTCCGTTAATTAAGATTGAAGGTCAGCTTCTAGCTAGTTATAGCTTTTGTGGATTTGACTTGGTAATTGGTATATACCTTATTTTGGTAGCTTTTGTGATGGTTGTTGTTACTTTTGTGGATTGCAAAGCTATTGTGGATTTTGTGTGATCCTTTTGGATGGTAATGCTTGAAATACAGAGGAAACCATGATCTGGATATTTAAAAAAAACATCAAAAAATAATATAAAACCGATGTGTTCAATGAGAAAGACATCAGTAGATATATCACTAAACGATGTGCAAAGCAGGCTACTAAATCAATTCCTTAAACAAATTTGATGTCTAACAGAACATACAATGTCGAGTCCTAAAAGAGAACTGATGTTAAATAAAAACAATTACATCAGTTACCTTTAAAAATGTGATGTGAAACAGCTTTACAACAACTAAACTCTTTATATATATGATGTCTTAAAACTGCGGAAATATCATAAAAAAAATTGGTCCTAAGTAGCCGATGTTATATATATATAACAATATCGTTTTTTTTGTAATGTCCTTGTTATAGAACATCTTTGACATCACATAAGAGTATGGACTGTTGTCTTACATTCCATTCAACATCAAATTTTGATTGATAATCGATTTAAATGTCTAATTTACCTTATAGGTTATATATTAAATGGTATTTAAACCTCATATTATATTAATATAAATAAAATTATCATGTAATATTTTTATAAAAATGAGTCAAAGACATCAGATTTTGTAATATGAACGATGTGCAATTGAATCATAGACATCGGTTAAAATACGATGTCTAAAATATACACTTTTAACATCCCCGCGTAGACATCGGTCAAAAAAATTTTAGACATCGGTTTTTAGCCGTTGTTGTAGGCAGTTTTTCTAGTAGTGTTAGTAATGATGAGATTTGATTTCAGGATCCCCGAGTCCTGTAGCGGGGGCGGGCACTGTTGAGAGATACTGTAGCGTGGTGCCTTATCAGGAGAGAATGGAACATTCCATCTCAAATCGATGATAAATCGATGATGTGATCTTTAACACGTGACGCAAAGAATGAAATGTAGGAAGGAATGAAATTTTTTAATAACCATCCATAACATAGTTCATTTTTCATTCCATTCCTTCCGGAATCATTCATCCCAACAAAACACTAACATCAATGTCTAATGATAAAAGCATATTTCATCCATGAGCTGCCCTCTGTTGGATCACAAGCTTCCGATGTGTGTGAAGGTCACCTAGGTTAAGAACCGCTAATTGTTTCCCATTTCAGGAGCTAAAACTTCATATTGCATGTAAAGGCAAGTAGGAAGTGGCATATAAACTGCACCAACAATCCATGGTGGCAGCCAAAGTTCTTTACTTTTACACATAGTAACCATTCGAAAATCGAAATGGTGTATTGCCTCACTTTAGTCACATAGTACTGGCTGAAAATGGCGTATAAGGTTTAATTTCATAGCTTTCCACATTTTTCTTGAAATATATCTCAGCACTTCCTATGGTGAATCTGCGAATCATATCAGTCTTGTATCTTCAACAATTACTCTTTATTCTTGCTCTCTTGTCTTTGAGGTTTGAAGAAGGTATGTCAGACCAGTTCTTTTGTGCTGATTTCGGAGGTGAAAACGGTGGTACTATTGCTGTTATGAACCTAGTATTTGTGAAAAGGATCTGGAAAGGAAATATTGTTATTATCAAGTATATGCACAAATCACATTGTTTAAGTCTTAATTTCTTTTGATAAAACATTGTTTAAGCTTCAAAATATTATTCATACACCGAAACAGATTCATGTAGCCATCTCTGTGTAATCTCTAAGATAGAATCACAAAATTTATAATAGATGATAAATTGGTAAATAAGGTCTCAGAATTTCTTAATTCCAAATGTTGATCATATGTATCTGGTTTTATATTATCTATTTCTTTAATTTTGTTAGTGATGCATGGATTCAAGCAAGAGGGGTATATTGTGCACGGCTGCTAGCAAGAGAGGTAAGGTTCTTTCCCCATCCATTTTTGCTATACTGCATATTCTTGGCCCTGCCTGCGCGTCTTATGTGCTTCTACCTATATTCTCCTGTCGATTCTAAGGTTTACCTTTATAAGATTATGTTAGTGGATTGAGATATCTCATCTTCCCTGGCAATTTTGTCATTAATTTATTTCAAATGGTCATTTTTTTATCATCAGATACCCGTCAAAGTCTGACTGGAACTTTCATCATTTCCTCTGTCCGGTTCTTGGATCGAATTATTATGACTACTATTATCAGTAAAGACACGAATAGAAGACTTGGTTCATCATGAAACTGCAGGCCACTGCATAAGACACCAAAATATGCAGGCCACTACGCATATTAAAGCATTTATCTTTGGTAGTTAGGACTTTTAGATATGGCATTAGGTTGATATATTTCTTGGTGGAAATTGCAAATATATGCTAAAATTCTTGTAAGAGTATTCATCCAGCTGAAATAATAATGCTGTTATGCAATTTTCAGTTCAAGATTCATTACTATACTTTCTTGATCATTTTTCACTACTCTATCATAATCTCATGTGGTGCTCAGCTTTCCTTTAACTACTCTACGTTTAGTCCAAACACGAAGGGGATAAACTATGATGGTAATGCCACAGCCTCTAATCCTGGAATCCAGTTAACCCTCAACCAGAATGACAGAGGTTTGAATCAGAGTTCTGGCCTTGCCACATATTTTGAGGCAATGCATCTGTGGGACAACAAATCCGGGAGCATCGCAGATTTCTCTTCCAATTTTTCATTCAAAATTGACTCACGAGGTCTCAGTAATTATTCGGATGGGATGACTTTTTTCCTTGCACCAGTTGGTTTCACCATGCCCAGGAAGCAGCAAGGTGCTGGCCTCGGCCTTGTATATGTTGACCAGAATTTCAACTCGTCACTTATTCAGTTTGTAGCAGTGGAGTTCGACACTCATGCAAATCTCGACTACCCTGTAGACCCTCCTTATGATCATGTAGGTATAGACATTAGCTCAATGACATCTGTAAAAACTATGAGATGGAGAAATCGTATTCCAGATGGATTTATGAATGAAGCTTGGATCAGTTATAGTTCTTCTGCCAAGAACTTGACTGTTTCCTTCACATCTTTCGTCGATAGTGAGCCTTCCATAGAGAGTCTTTGGTATGAAGTTGATCTGAGCAAGTGTTTACCTGAAAGAGTTGTTTTTGGCTTTTCAGCTGCAACAGGACGTCTTTATTCGGAAATACATACAATTCATTCTTGGAATTTTAGCTCAAACATACAGATCAATGAGGACAATACAACGCCTCCAGAAACGGCTCCTAAGGTAACTATAAGCTTAAGGCCAAAAAAGAAAAACAGCGAAAAAGTAGTAGTGGGGCTTGTTGCAGGTGCCTCAGCCTGCATATTGGTCTTAGCGGTGGCTTTTCTTTGGTTCAAGTCAAAAAAGAAGAAAAAAGCAGTTAACAATGAAGAAAAGGATGTTTCCATGGTTCCTTATGAATTTGAAAATGAGACTGGACCAAAGAAGTATTCATACGAGACGCTGTCTACATCGACAAAGAACTTTGCAGAAGCAGAAAAGATTGGACAAGGGGGTTTTGGAGGGGTTTATAAGGGTTTCTTGAGTCAACTAAACTCCTATGTTGCTGTGAAACGGATATCAAAGGGATCTAAACAGGGAATAAAGGAGTATGCATCTGAAGTAAAGATTATTAGTCGAGTAAGACACAGGAATCTAGTGCAGCTGATCGGTTGGTGTCATGAAGAAAAGGAACTTCTACTTGTTTACGAGTTTATGCCTAATGGTAGCTTAGATTCCCATCTTTTCAGGGACAACGTGTTCTTGACATGGATGATGAGGTATAATATTGCTCGTGGATTGGCATCAGCATTGCTCTATTTACATGAGGAATGGGAACAATGTGTTCTCCATAGGGATATCAAATCAAGTAATGTTATGTTGGACTCAGATTTCAATGCAAAGCTTGGAGATTTCGGCTTAGCCAGACTTGTAGATCATGGAAAGGAAATAGAAACAACGCTTATAGCAGGGACAATGGGCTACATGGCACCAGAGTACGTCATGACAGGCAGAGCCAGCAAGGAAACAGACGTTTACAGCTTCGGGATTGTTGCCTTAGAAATAGCTTCAGGGAGACATCCTATCAACTCTAAAGGTAAACAAGGCGAGGTTTTACTAGTTGAGTATATATGGCTGCTTTATGGGCAAGAAAAGATTCTTGAAGCTGCTGATCCAAAACTTTCTTCAGACTTCGATGACAAAGAATTGACACGCTTGTTGATTGTCGGGCTATGGTGTGCTCACCCTGATCACAAGCTCCGACCTTCAATAAGGCAAGCGATTCAAGTGCTGAATTTTGAAGTTCCACTTCCCCGACTTTCATCCACGATGCCAGCATAAAATTATTCAACTACGACAAGTACATATTCGGATTCTCATACAGGGTCCACAAGTGCTTTTAGCAATTAGAAATCACCAAGTCATACTTCAAGTTCCAATTATAATGCAAAAACTCTACAATGGAGCACTTTCAGTCTTGAACATCTGCAAGATCACCCTCCTCTGTAAAACAAATTATATTTGTTGAACTTGAAAATCACTTGGTTCTTTTAGTCGTTGCTGTGGTTTATGTTATTTGACTAATTTGCTTCTCTTTTCCCTTAGGTTTATAGCTCATTTTTTCGATTGTATTTGAACTTTTTGATCGTATTTGATTGAATGATTGTTACCTTTTCAATTAGTTTGCATGTTTCCATCATATCTTCATTTGAGAAAAAAAACAGGGTCAAGATTCCCCGTCTAACCTTCAAAAATCAATAGATGATTTGTTTGACGAATCATGATTTTTTCTTAAAAATTAGTAAAAAATTAATTTTAGGCCCCGGATAATCTCCAATATTTAACGGTCTACTCTTTCAGCCACGGCGATCTCATACTCCTGGTTCCTGCTGAAGCCAAGAACACACAGATTTAAGTTTTGACGAGGCAGATATATTAACTGGTCACAATATTGAAATGCTTAACAGCTTAAGTAGGTGGAAAGAATATTAACATGTAAAAATTTTAAAAAAAACAACTTGGGATTTATGTGAATATTGTAATTTTCTTGACTCTCATGACATAAACTATCAATTCATAGATCCTCCTTGTCTCCCAACAACTCTTTTTATATTAATGCATTTAAAAAAATAAAAATTGAATCTCTCTGTTGCAAGTCAAAAATGGTACTCCAATCTACCCATATGGCGTGCTGCTGATAAAACAGTAAAAACATGAACATATTTGCAATGATTCACAAACACATAATTTGTGAGTTTTTATAATTTTACTGTGCTTGAGCCTGAGGCAAGTTTTTTGCACAGTGATTATGGATCATGATTCATGGTTGAAGTTCTTGCACATAGACTTTGGAAGTGGAAATTTGTTATTGGGGCGTGTTAGCGATGTTTCTTGTTTTTTAGGCCTGTTCTTCTTGTTTAGTTTAGGGTTCAGGCGATTGGAATCCGATCATGGAGGCGTTTTGAGTGTGTTAAAGAGTGGATTTGATTTTAAGTCTATTTTTAATGAAAAATCCAATTCGAAGATTTTATCTTGCATTAGTAGAATATTGAGTTTCTTGAAAAGGCCAGAAGGACGAAAAACTGGGAGTGGTGATGATGATTCTAATTGCTGTGATGGCGATGAAGAACTTGATGTTATGGACTTGAGGAACTTGGTGAAGATTGAAAGGGACAGAGCAGATGCTGCGTGTATGGAGCTTGAAAAGGAGAGGTTGGCGGCTGCCTCAGCTGCTGAGGAGATGATGGCAATGATTTTACGCGTTCAGAATGAGAAGAGCTTGGTTGAAATGGAGGCTAAACAGTACCGGAGACTGGCCGAGGAGAAACAGCTCCATGATAAAGATGTTATTCAGTCCCTGAAGTGGATTGCGGTAAAATATAAGACAGAAAAGAATTGGTTGGAAGGTCAGGTAAGGTTAATGAAACAAAAGCTGAAGCTAGACTCGGAAGATGCTGAAGAGGATCAATTAGAAGGCATCGGTGAATCTCCATCTTTTCGCGGTGCTAGTTGTGGAGATGGTTTTGAAGATGGGCTCATTAGTTCCCTTGACAGTGGTTTGTGATCTTTGTGAGTATTCATTTTCACAATTCCACTGATATACTTTCCAAAATTCCATCAATAAGTACTTAAAAAATAAAGAAAAGATAGACACTTTTTACTTATTGAGCTAATAATATGAAAAGATAATGTATTGAGATGGATCATGCTCTGGGTATTGTTCAGACAATGGCTTTTGGCAATTTGTTTGCTTCTAATACTAGGTATATCTCTCAAACAGTTTGGTATACTGATATCTACCGAAACTCTTTCTGTTTGATTGTTGTTTAAAACGGAATTTGAATTTCTTGGGGTAATAAAGTTTCAGTTCTGTTATAGGATGTCTGATTACAGTTATGATTTTCTGCAGTACCTGGGCCGAATGCTGCTCAAGTATATCGATCCTAAAGATGATTATACATTTTCCAAATATTTTACATAATTCTATCCTTTTAATATTACAAGAGCAGCTGAAATGTCTTATCATTAAGGTCAAAATTAGAAAATTTGAATCAGAACAAATTTGGTGCTGCCTAAGCAACGGATTTCTGTTGGTTTAATCCTTCACCATGCTTGCATATCGCATGAAGTAGCCAATCCTGTACACAAATATGCATGTTAGCATAATCATGTAGTTGACTGGCACGTAAATTTGGCCTTCATAGTAGTCTGAGGTGTGTACTAATTTCACCTTCGGAGACCCCCTAAACTTTTGAGACTTGAGAATATGGGGAAAGCTCCTGATATAATTGCTTGGCCTCAAACCTCAAGTTTAGGGTGTGTTTGAAGGTGAAACTAGTACACCCCTCAGCAATAATGGCCAAATTTGCATACCATAAATCAATTACATGATTATGCTTTTATGCATTTGCCAGCCAAGCAATGATATTGATATCTGGAGCAGCAACAGCAACTACAAACATCGGCCAACATAAAAAGTCTGCAGAAACAAACTATTTGCCTTGTCATGTCATTAAGAGTAAGTCAAACATGTACAAGAAAAGCAGCAAAACATATTCAAACATGAGTACATGACGATGTTTTACAGGCTCTTAATACAACATGCATCGCTGATTTACTTCAGAAGAAATGGTGAGAATGGATGAAAGACACTTCACGGAGTTGTGTTGTGCATTGATTGGTGGTGAAAATGGATCCATCACAGCTGAGGCATAAACCGCATACCTGTAATGCGCAAAACAACTGTATTCAGTGACTGCCATTCTCATTATTTCTTCTAAAGTAATCAACAATGCAGATTGGCCGCAGTGCTCACAAAACCCGATTTCGATCATGGCTAAATATGTTGTAAACTCCCATGGAGCTGAAAAGAGTAAAGCACACGAAGATTACAGGGTTGATGTTATGAATAATGAGCAAGAACTGCATGCATTTATAGGTGTGGAAAAGCTAGTTTCCAGTTTACAGCTAGTTATCAGGGGTGGCAACTGGGATCTTAACTTAACAAACCAAATCAAACCAAATTTTGGATTTTAGTTTGAGGGTTGCTACATGCATAAAATTGGGTATAAAATTTTGCACAAAATGACATAGACAATTGAGGCGTGAATGCGTGATGTTTTAACTGGTGCTTTTTACATGAATATAGGATCATTTCCATCAAAACTTAACATATTACTCAATTTTATGCGGAAAACATTTTCCTCTTAGTTTGGACATAGACTACATATGACATTTTAGGTGCTCTTTTATTGGTGTGTTATTGTGTTTAGATAAGCAGGCTACCCAATTCAAATGACGCAAGAGTAGTTACGGATCGCTATCTTTTGTGTGCATAACCAATCCAAAAAATTGAGGAAGGTGACAATGTCAGTTAAGAACATGATTACTTTTAAAAAAAACACAACTAAAATTAATATTCGTCATGCTTTAAATCATTAATTATATATAGAAATTTATTTTCTTTTTTTTTCACTCATGAATTATCGTCCAATTTTGTAATTTTATATATTAGTATTGGTATAGAATCGAGATATTTATAATATAAAATTTATTTTATTCTGAAAAAATATTAATATAATTTTTATAAACCATCATAAATTTATTCTATTCTATAAATATGAATATTAAACTATTAATATAATTTTTATATGTGTACTAATTTCACCGAAGGTCAATTTAAAGTCAAAACGTGAGTCCCATTTTTTTTAACAAGGACTCTGCACACATTTATTATATGTTTATGTTTATTTCCTTTTTCTTTTAAGGTTTTTATTGGTTAAAAAATAGTGTCAGAAATTACATTACACTGCATAAACCATCGTTGCACTATTTTCCGGCAGAGGAAGCTGATCGGAGAATCCGTACAACCCCGCCGCCAGTTCGCCGGCCGTTAATTATTTCCGGTAACTAAGCTTGACACTCTCTGTAATCTTCGTTTTATATGACCTATATATATAGGCATTGCAATTCACTTTATTGTCGTTTAATCAGTAAGTTACCTAGTTAATTTAGTTTATAATTCACTGATTTTGAAATTCTCTTTGTATTTGATCATTTTATATAGTAATTAAATGTTATATGATGATTTGATGCTTTACTTGTGTTGCGGTGAGGCATTAGATAGCTGTGACTCTTTTTCGATTAAATTGTTGTAGTGACTGTTTATTTTTGGGTGTATGTGTGCTTATTAAAGATGTTCGTTTTGATATTATATTGTTTGCTAATGTATACATATTGCAAACGATGTGACACGAAACAAGTGTTAAGATACTCTTGATGGCTATCACATAACGCCTTGTAGAATACCATAGACAAATTACGCGAACTGATGAAGCTAAGATTGTGTTGTTGCATGTCACGTAAAACCTTTTAAATTTCTGTAGCGGAACAGTAGGGGCGGCATTTGGTTCTTTTAGGACATTAATTGATACCCTAAATACCGGTTTTATTGTAATCTTTATTTGTCTCATTTGGAAACCTAACTGTTCTTCAATATTGTTCAATTTGATGCGTGGAGGAAAGCAGTTGGTTTGCTAGTGTTTGGTATATTGTTGTCTGATGAGACGTGTATTTTTGTTTTATACCTAGGTAGGTTTTATGTTCCGTTACTGGTCATGGACAGTAATTGTTCTGAGTTATCTGAAATTGCACGGATGCTTCCTCCTGACCCTGGAACTTTCGTTGATCGCGAAGAGTTAATTCATTATGTCGGGAAAATTGGTGTGTCGCAAGGATACGTAGTTACAATTAAGCAATCTAAGAAGGACAAGGTTGTAATGCTTGGCTGCGACAGAGGTGGTGTTCATCGCAGTAGACGTAAACATGATGGCGAGACCTCTGGTGAATGCAGCCGCAATAGAAAATCTAGTTCTCGTCTTACGAACTGCCCTTTCGAACTAATGGGTAAAAAGGAGGATGGTGTATGGGTACTTACAATAAAAAATGGCTCACACAATCATGAAGCTCTAAAAGACATCACAGAGCATCCGTCTGCTAGTCGCTTTACGGAGAAGGAAGTTATGCAAATTAAAGAGATGACTGAGTCCGGCTTGAAACCACGTCAAATTCTGAAGAGACTGAGACAAAGCAATCCGAAGCTTTTATCTACACCGAAGCATGTGTACAATGTAAAAGCTAAGCTTCGGCAAGGAAATCTTACAGGTTTGGTATTTCCCTTCATCGATTTCCATCAACTTTTACCATTATTTTTTTCTTTTCTTAGTTCTTGAAAGAGTTGGCATCATAGATCACTTTCTGTTTTAATGTCTTGGATATGAGATTATGTGCGTACCATGCCCCCCCCCCTGCCTGTAAGTTTTTGTTCAGCAGCCAAAGTTAAAAAATTGACTCTTGATCTGTTGTAACGAAATTATTGTGCAATATACATAAGCATATGTGTGTGTATTAATCATCAATATCCGTCTGCCGGTCATGGAGTGAGATGCCAAGAACATGTGGTAAATAGTGAGTTTCACATTGTGGCTGTATATTTACGCACTTCTACAACTGCAACCAAATAGAAGGAAATTGGAATCCAGAATTTATTTGCTACTTCATATTGAGGCCTTGTTGCTTATACCTTACCTAATACTTGCACCCACATTAAATTTACATCTTATATTGTCATCAAACAAGAAACCCTGTTTTATTCAATCAAATTGAATAAACAAATACTTGCTAAAAATATGTGTTGCTTTCGTGCTAAAATAGAAAATATGGCCAAAATGAATGCTTAATTTACTGTATTTTGTTGATTGCCAACATTTTTTGGGATGAAGATATAAAATAACAAGGTAATCATAAACAGGACGGAGGGGGTATCTTTTATCAATACTCGGAATTAATGAAAACAGTAGTCCAAATAACATATATATACATATATATCATTTTTATCTGAAAAGGCTTTAATCTACTTTCTTGTAAACATCTTATTACTTGGGTTAACCTCTGTCTTTGTACTCCGCGGTTTTTAGAATGATGGTGACCATGCCCACAAGTTTGGTTTGTAATTTTTGTTTGGAAATGAAGAAGTAAGAAGCAATAATTTTTTGCCCCTTATATATAGTTTTACTTTGATAGTTGGTAATCTGCACGATAAAAGGGAATGCATATATATAATATGTAGAAACATGCATCTCATTTTCTGAACAAACTATTTCATGATTCAACTTTACCTTCTTTTTTATCATTTCTTTCATAATGTTTGTGTGTTTCTGTTCAGTAAAAACATTAAAAACGTTAAGTCATGAGAAGCCCACTGAGGGAAATTTGCAGTCTTCAACATCTAATGCTGAGCCATCTTGGAGAAGAAGCTACCCTTCGGTAAACCTTATTTACAACCTAACTCAAAACTTTTTACTATAATTCTAATGGGCTGGTATATAGCTCTGATGGATAAGAACATGATTCAAGTAGTTAAAGTTAGTTCTATGAGAGTAGCTCTTTAGGATTAGTTATTGTGTGTGAGTGTGTCAGTATCTCTCTGGCATGCTACACAGTAGTGTTTTATGTGGATTACGAATTTGGCACTTCCGAATTTCTGCTGTATTAGGTAGAATGATTGATTGGGTCTTGAGAATCATGATCATTGTCTTCAGAGTACTGAATGATGTTCTTACCTGACATATAAACTTTATCAAGGAGTCTTTGGCAAAAAAGAGACCAAAAAAGCTACTTATAGATTAATAATATATTTTGACACAACTTCCAAAGAAAGTTCAACCATAGGGTAATCATCTAGCAACCTTTTGTTTTATAATAAATTAATAATATAAGCAAAATTTTCTGTTTGGTCTTCTAAATGATTTCTTGTTGTCTTTGTCTGATTGATGTTCAATAAATTCTGAGAAAAGGATTTTTTGGGGGGGGGGGGGGGGGGGGCAACACCTTAGTAGTCGTGAAAATGTATCATAATTAATGTAGATTAGTTCAGAATTATTTTAATATTAAGAAAAGTTTCATGCCGCTGATATTATTGATATTACTCTTACTTTACTACTGTTATTATATATTACCGTACTCTTGTAGTTTAAAAATATGATTATTCAAATATTTTATCAGTAATATGATCTTTTTAAATATTCTTGCAGTAATTATGATATTTTTTAACTATTCATTATTGTTTTCCTTCACTTCAACAGTATTCTTATCTACCTCTCTCCATTCTTCTTTTTCTTCTGTTTTTTCCTGTTCTTTCTCCATCTACCTTTTCTCGTATTCTTCATATTATGCATAGATATGAATACATCTATAATTCTATACTATGTATTATTATAGCCAAAACATTAAAGTTTGGGGTGGGTGGGGGTGGGGGGGTGGGGAGCGAGGAGACACCTTAGTAGTCGTGGAAATGTGAATTAGTCTAGATATCTATCCATAAGTTAAAGATGGATAACGTCATTTGTCCAGATAAATGAAATATCATAATAAATGTAGATTAGTCGAGAATTATTTTAATATTAAGAAAATTTTCATGCCGTTGATATTATTGATATTACTGTTACTTTACTACTGTTATACTGTTATTATATATTACCGTGCTCTTGTAGTTTAAAAATATGATTATTCAAATATTTTATCAGTAATATGATCTTTCTAAATATTCTCGCAGTAATTATGATATTTTTAACTATTCATTATTGTTTTCCTTCACCTCAACAGTATTCTTATCTACTTCTCTCCATTCTTTTTTTTCTTCTATTTTTTCCTGTTCTTTCTCCATCTACCTTTTCTCGTATTTTTCATATTATGCGTAGATATAAATACATCTATACTATATATTATTATAGCTAAAACATTAAAGTTTGGTTGGTAATTTGGTATGATGAGTATTAACTGTTAGATCTATTTAACGAAAATAGATCATAATCATTAGATGTAATACTTAGTACTCCCTCTGTTTCTTTATTCTTTTCTCGTTTGATATGTCAGGGTTGTTCATAACATGAGACAAATTACTAATTTACGTCTAATCTGTGACACTAAATATGGTCGTGAGTGATCTTGTTGGATTCATATTCACAAGTACCTTAATACGGTGAAGTTTTTATATTTAATACTAATACGAAATTAAAGATATTAACGGTCAAAAGTGTGTGTTGGCAAATGTGATAAAGACAAAAAGGGAAAGTAATAAGAGACGGAGGAGTAATATTTTATATTTTAATATCAGAAATACTATCAAAGAGTTAAGCTTCAATAAAACTAAAAATTTATATTATTAGTTTTAAAGATACAAACTAACTATATGTTCTATTTTATATTAATTTATATTTTTATTTTAATAAAGTTATATATAACTATAATATAATTACATATAGATAAGAAAATAATAGATATTAATGAAGACTCGTGCACTGCACGGGTTATAAGCATGTCTGCGTGTGAGATTATATAAACACACAATAATTTATACAGCGATAATTTTTGGTTCCGTGCCACCAGCTATTCAGTTTCGGATAATAAGTTTCAGTAAGCCTCTGTTTTGATCCTTATCGATTTGGTGATTAAATATTTCTCGCAAAGATATGGCTGCGAGAGATTTCTTGGTAAGAAGATGTCTCCGATTTGATTTCTTTGGGTTGATTATTGTAAATTTGATGTTAAGTTTAGTGAATTGTTTGGTTGATTGAAAGATACTGACTTATATTTTCTTGAAACAAAAAAGCCCAATTTTTTGTTTACTAAGTTGCAAATGATTGATTATGATTTGAATTAGTTGATTCTTAGGGTGCTGCAACTAATGTTACCTTCTATGCGATTATATGTATCTTCAATTAGATTAAGATTTGAAGTTGCGTTTATGATCGACTTTGCTTTATTGTAGTTGCAAAAAACAATAAATTATTCCCAAATATATTTTATGTGCAACCCAATTAAGCATATATTAACCTGTTTTTGATACTACTAGATTTTGGTTTATTTTCTTGAAATTGCAGTGCAAAATGAACTTTAGTTGATTTTGGTTCAGTTACTCAAAAATTGGTAGCTTTGCTGGTTATGCAATTTAATGTGACTTCAACTATATTTAAAATTGAAGTTGCATTTGTGGTTGATTTTTGATTGCAAACATAGTTGCAAAGTAGCAAATTTTTGCTAACGAGTTTGATAATTTTGTATTTTTGTAATTCTTCTAAAAAAATTCATATTTTTGCTAAAAGATGTTTAACTCTTAACTCTATGTATTTCCGAAAACCCTCCTATTTCTGAAAATCGTACTGGTTGTCTGTTGTAAGTGTGTTCTAATTAAAATTTGTTGGTCCATTTTTCAGAGGGTTCCAAATTTTATTGGAGGTAAATTTGTTGAATCACAATCATTGACATCCATTGATGTCATAAATCCTGTAAGTTTTTAGAACATCTGTAGAGCTTATGTTTCAAGTTCTCTATTTTAAGTTATAAGTTTTGTCAATAACTTGAAGAAGTCTTTTATTAATCATAACTAGGCGACACAAGAAGTTGTTTTTCAAGTTCCTGTCACTACCAATGAAGAATTCAAGGCTGCAGTTTTTGCATCAAAACGTGCCTTTCTGTCATGGAGAGATACGCCACTTTTAGCTCGTCAACGTGTTATGTTCAGATTTCGAGAACTTATTCAAAGAAACATTGTAAGTTCACTTGGACCTAATCATCTTCCTGTTCTCCAAATTGATATAATCACTTGTTATGTTCGAAGTAAATTTATCAATACAACTTGCTGCATCTCTGGCGTAGGAAAAAATTGCTCTGAGTATTACGACTGAGCAGGGAAAGACATTGAAAGATGCACGTCATGATGTAGTCTGTGGGCTTGGTTAGTACTTGTTTGTACTTCATTTTATATAAACATATAGATCATGCTCAAGTTTTTAACTTAATTATTGACAGAAGCGGTAGAAGATGCCTGTGCAACAAGTCTGCCAATGGGGAAATATCTTCCGAACGTTCTGGATGGAACTGATACTTACATCATAAGGGAACCTCTTGGTGTATGTGCTGGGATTTGTCCTTTAAACTTTCCAGCATTGGTTCCACTCTGGGTATGCCTGTTATTGTATTTTATAATCTCTTTTGTTCTTCCCCTCCACGCTCTCTGTACTTACATGGGGCAGTATTGGTTTCTTCTTGTACATAAAAGAGGAAATCACTATTCAGTTTTCACAAACTTGCAAATCTTTTCCACATTTTTTACATGTGATCATTGCTTGTTATCTGTTGAACTGTTATTAGCGACATTGTTCTTTTGGTTCCTGAGAGACTTCAGTGCCCTCTCTGAAATTTGGAACCCTGATTCACATACAGATGTTCCCAATCGCTGTGACATGTGGCAATACGTTTATACTGAAGCCATCAGAGAGAGATACAGGTGAATTTGTTTCATTTAATTTATGTGAAACTCGTCTTTAGTGAAACTTTTAGAGTCCTGTAGTCTTTATAAGGGTTATGTTTTGTATGGCATGCTCCTTAATTTTTATATTTCGTCCTATATTTTCTACTTTTTTGGGACTAGGGCTGTCAAACGGATAATTAGGATACGGATACAGCTATATCCGAATCCGAATCCGGAAGTCCGAAACCGTATCCGGATCCGGAAATATCCGAGAAATGAATATTCGTATTCGAATTCGTCGGATATTATCCGGATATGGATAATATCCGGATCCGAAATCGTTTATCAAAAAATGAATTTTTTTATAAAAGTTTTAAATACTAGAAAAAATAAGCAAAAAATATGATAAAAAAGAAACAGTTTTTTACACCAGGAGCAGCACAAAGATCTAGCAAATGATCTAGAAAATCAGATCTCATGCAAGCCATTTCATCAGCAAGTCGGCATTAACAAAAAATTAAAAAAAACAAACTACAACATCTGCAACTAATCAACTATCTTGAAACTAGCTTGCGGCTACTTCAAGTTTATAACCCAGAGAAGTCATCCTGCGGTGATCTTGACAGAAGCCCTAATAGGTAATCCCTTAAGAATTAAAGTGTAGATATGCAAATCAAGTCTCGTAGATCTGCAAATTAAAGCCTCGTATAATTATATTTCATATTCATCTTAAGTAGTCGAATAAAGGAATTGGATTAGGGTTGTGAATCAAACCTTTTTTTAAAGAAAGAGTATGGAAGATGATTCAGAGAAGATTGTGGGAGGCGGCGTGAGGGAAAAATGAAGAGGCGGGGGACTGTGGGAGACTTTGCGAGTGAGTCAAT
The DNA here is from genome assembly GCF_001625215.2 of Daucus carota subsp. sativus. Classification (NCBI taxonomy): domain Eukaryota; kingdom Viridiplantae; phylum Streptophyta; class Magnoliopsida; order Apiales; family Apiaceae; genus Daucus; species Daucus carota. Next base: position 27,591,906 of record NC_030381.2, read on the forward strand.
AGGGATTTAGATTTTAGGGTGAACTGGTGAGTCATGAGTGGTGTTAAACTGTTAATAAATCAAGTAGTCAAATATGAATATATGATCCAAAATACAAAAGTATAAATGATACTCGAATGTTATATTAAACATTTAAATAAATAAGTTTAAATTTTTTTATAAAGGGAAAATAGATTTTTTTGCCACCCAACTTATTATTTGTTTAGAAACCTACCACTGAACGATAATTTTTTTCTTTTTTGTCACTAATGTTAGGTTCGGACTTTTTTTTGTCACTAACGTTAGGTTCGGATTTGATTATTAACACTATGTTATATTTTAGCATTATTAAAATATAGTGTTAGTCTGCAATATAATGGCGATCTGATATGTGTCTATATCTTTATATGTAGTGTCCTAGGTAGTTTACCTTGGAGGACGAGAGTTGGACACGCATATTGAGACTCCAAAAAATTTCAATAATTATTTTATTTTATTTTTTCTGAATAAGATTTAATGTTGGGTTTTTTTTCCTTAAAAAAACGTTGGGTTTTTTTTTGTCACTAACGTTATGTTTTGATTTGATTATTAACAATATGTTATTTTTTTAGCATTATAAAAATATAGTGGTAGTCTGCAATATTATGGTGATATGATATGAGTCTATAACATTATATACAATAATTTATATGTCCCCTGGCTAGTTTAACTTGAAGTACGAGAGTTTAACAGGTATTTTAAGAACCTAAAAAATTTAGTTTTATAAATTATTTTAAGACTCCACAAAAATATAGTATCACTTGACTTTATAGTTCTTTACCACTACTTGTCACGGATTTTAAGGTTACCACTTTCTATAAATATAGTTCCATAAGTTAATTTTGAGATTTTTTTTCTGAGTAAAAAAATCCATACTCTCGTCCTCCAAGATAAATTACCTAGGACACATATGGAGTACTACATATAAGGATATAGACACAGATCACCATTATATTGCAGAGTACCGAAAAATAGATTTCCGAAAAATATCGTTTAGATGGTCGGAAAATTTAAATAAAAGTCTGATTTTAATTAAATATAATAAAATTTTCCAAAATGCCCCTGCAAAAGTTAACGGTAACGGCAAAAGATAACGGAAAGGGTGCAAAGTGTCTACGGGTTAAAAGTAAGGGGCTGCATAGTATTTATTCCAAAACTATTAAGTGCAATGTGCAACATGCTGAAATCAAAAGGGTGCCAAATGTAATTAACTCTAAAAAGAATAACATAGTGTTAATAATCAAATCTGAACCTAACGTTAGTGACAAAAAAAAAAATCCGAACCTAACATTAGTGGCAAAAATGAAAAAAAATATAGTTCAATGGTAGGTTTCTAAACAAATAATAAGTTAGGTGGCAAAAAAATTTATTTTCCCTTTTATAAAAATATGTTAAATATATAATAAATATATTAATTAATTTCGGATTCGGATATTTTCGGATGCGGATGTGCCTAGATCCGTATCCATATCCTAAACATTCAAATTCAGATACGGATAATATCCGGTTCACTTCGGAACCGGATACGGATAATATCCGTTTTTTTCCGAATACGAATACAAATATTTCGGACGGATATCGAATTTTTCGGATTTTTTTGACAGCCCTATTTGGGACTAAGATGTAGTCTTTGTGTCCAAGTAGTCATTCTGAGATTACATCAACTTGGTGCTGGCTAGGTTCTAAATAATAAAATATAATTACTTTCTGAAATGAGGAATCACTGCATCATGTTAACAATTAGGCTTTATGTTGGCCATGAAGCAAGGTATAGCTTCAGCTTTAGAATTAAAAGAGCCAGAGAGTGGAAAGATGTCACAATAGACTGAGATGTGCAGTCGTAACTAGAAACCAACTGGTCTTGTGTTCTCTGCTACTTGGATAATAAGGAATATGTGAAGCTCGCTCTTTTTTGTACTAAATTAAATAAACCAGAGGTTGATGGTCACATAATTAGTAGTATTTATTTCTATTGCAGGCAAGCATATTGAAGGTGTTTATATTTCTTTCAATATACTGTTATAATAAATTGTGACTTAAGCTGCCTAAGTGTTGCTTTCCCCAGTGATATAGATACACTCAGCACTTTTGTAGACTTTAATCAGCTTGGTTTGCCATTGATCTCCACAGAAACACTGGTAGTGCAAACTTCTGGATTACATAAACACTTAATATGATGGATATTCTGATACTTCTGAGTTCTGACAGATAATGTTTCTGTGGGTGTGTTTTAAAATTATTTCTCTTTTACCAAGTCGTAAAGTGGTATGTTTCTGAGCAGATACTTGCTTCACGTTTGATGGTTGTATGGTAAACAATGTGTGTGTGTGTGGTTGTGTTATGCTGGTACATACGTAGTTCTACATGGGCTTTACATTTACCTTAATTTTACTAATTAGTAATGTTGCATTCTGTTGGTTAGCTGCTTGCTTGACGTTGGCTGAGTTAGCAATGGAAGCGGGGTTGCCTAATGGTGTCTTAAATGTTATTCATGGGGCTAATGTGAGCTTTACTTTCCTCTTCTTTTTTGAACAGCATGTGAACTTTACTCTGTTGTTGACTTTAAAGTTTGTTGTACCATAATCTTTCTCATGTGCATGAAGATGCACGAACTGTCATATGGTCATTATATGTATGTTATTGATCTTTGTTTATTAACAGGCTCTAAACTTATTAAAGAATTGGCAGTGTTCTGCTTTAAAAACCAGCTTACACAATGCATACATGGTTTTGCATAGATATTTTACACTTATATCTTATCTACCATGTTCTTCTTTTCACCAGGATATCATTAATGCCATATTGGATAATGACGAAATAAAAGCTGTATCTTTCGTTGGTCCAGATACAGTAAGTTTTTCTGTTTAAGCCTAGATAGACGTGATCACAATTTCCCAAATTATCTGCCTATATGTGCGTGTGCATGTGAATTAGTGCTTTTGTTGCAAGGGGTTGTTTTACCCTATTTCGAACTAAATTAGTAACCTTGGTCAATAATAGCAGATTTCTCTCTAGGCATAATTGTATTTCATGGTTTATTATTATAATACGCCCGTGTATTAAAATCAAGCTTGATCTACAAATGTTTTATTCTGCTGCTTGTGGGCGGTCTTCATATTATATGATTTTCAGCTCAGTTAATATATATTTTTTGAAGTCTTTCTGCTGCTTCTCTACTTTGAGATCCTTTGCTGCAACTATATTAATGTTTTTCACTGGAAATTTGAAAGAGACATGACTGATAATCTCGATAACTCACCCAATTATCAAACATGAATGTCTCTGATGCTATATTAAGTAGCCAACTCTCTCAGAACCTTGTTGAATCATATTATATTCAACAAGACTGCACACATATTATTTTTGTATCAATTTGTGCTCTTTCCAATATCTTAATTTGGTTTTCATACTAATACTAGTTTCTTCTACTGAAATTTGTAACATTGTGTGTCTTTGGTATCAAGGCTGGTATGTACGTAAATGCAAGAGCATTAGCTAATGGGAAACGTGTTCAGGTAAGTGTCCTTCATCTCGGTCTTGCAGCAATGTGACTGATAAGGGTGTTAATAAATTGTAGTAATTTCTTAGTATAGTAAAGGGCGAGAGGTGGGAGGTGAGGGTAAGGGGTTACAAGCGAGTGGTAGGTGTTTGGGGCAGATTATAAACTCTCGATTCCTAAAAATGTAAGTTGCTTGCCTTAAAGGGGGTAGTTTATCCTAGGTATTTGAAAACAAACAAGTGTGTTTTGGTTTGATAAATTAATTTTTAAACACAACTAATACTATCTTTTCCACTGTGAATACTCTCACTTTGAAAATATTTTGTAATATGAATATGCTTTTAATTTCACATCTGCGACTGCTACTCTAGATATAATTATTATTATTATAGAAAAATATAATTCTAAAAACACAACAATAACATAATATTGTAAAATATATGAATCATGTTATGTATATTAGAAAATGGAAGATAAGATGGGCTTTTATGTTCATATGTCTATGATAAAAATGAATTACTACCAGTAAAAATACAAAGTACAAAAATGAGTACTGCGTATGTTCAGTTGTATTTTGAGTAAGTTCACACTGCAACTTATACACCGTTGTGAAAATCTCCCATTAAATATGTTCTTGTAAAATTATATCAATATATTGCACGAGTCTGACCTTCATACATGTATCCATGCACATAGATTAGAGATTTAAATAAATATATGAGAAGATATAATATACTTCTAAGTTTATTTATCAAATTGTATAATAAACAATATTTGGGCCTTTGTCACGGGCCGTTTTCCATTAAAGATAATGACTGGACCTGGAAACTTTTATTAGACAAATGCTGGAGCCAGAAATCATGCAGTTGTGATGCCTGATGCTAGCATGGATGCTACTCTCGATGCTCTAGTTGGTTCTGGTTTTAGTGCAGCCGGACAGAGGTGCACGGCTATCAACATAATTATTTTCGTTGGAGGTTCAAAGTCATGGTAGTCTGCATCACTTCTCTTTTTGCTGTATCAAATTTCATACTGCATTATACAACGCATAGTCGATAATAATAAACCAGAAGATAAAAAAACTTGAGGCTTTTAGTTGCATTCTTAAAGAACAAATACCATCTGAAAAGATATGCAAAAAGCATAATTTGTACATTGTTGAGTTCAAGGGGATAAATTTCAGTACTAGGCTCAAATATACCCCAATATATCTCGACCTTAGATGGAGAGTTTGGAAGGGACTGGATTGTGGCTAAATAAGGCTGCTGGTAAAAGTGTAAGAAGACCAAGTTCCTCTTCCCTGTGGGAATGTGGTGTTTATGTGAATTCTTTTTTGTGGAGATTTTTTTACCAGACGACTTGACTAGCGAACTCCTTTACGTTGTTTTACCCTATTTCTCTACATGCTTTTATTGCCCAAACATATGTTTTTCTTTACTATTCAGATTATCTTTTTCCTTTTAATACCATTTTCAGCTGCTTAAAAATTTCATGAATTTTTCGAACTCATCCATAAAATTCCAAATATATTTTTCAAAGGCAAGGTCTTCATGGAAACAGCTTCTCTACTCCTAGGGCCTAGGAATGGAGTTAAGGTTTACGTACATCTCAGCCTCCGCAATTCCCATCCGATGGGATGACCTGAACATGCTTATGTATATGTGTATAGTGGATACATCATTGCTGATGCATACTGTATATGTGTCTTTAATACTGGTTTCGCATATTTTGAATATAGCGGACGACATGTCTGCAATCCTCGACCTTTTTTTTTCAGCTTTATCACTTGTTTTTTCCCCCTCCATACATTAAAATTTTGGTTTTGAAATAAAGATGTTCCTGAAAACATTTTACTTAATGGTTATCTGCATGAGCATAACATGGTACTCCATTCATTTTCCAGGGAGGATAAGCTAGTAAGTCGCGCCAAGGCACTCAAAGTAAGTGCAGGAATTGAACCCGACGTCGACATTGGTCCTGTAATTAGCAAGCAGGTCAGTGCTAGTTTAGTTCTTATACCTAAATTTTGTGCTAAAAATGTTAGCCGGTGAACTTTAAGAATATATGGATTTAAGACAACTGTAAGGTCTTTGTTAAAATTGTAAAGCCATATTCTTTGTATGAATTTGACATTTTGTTAATAGTCATCAAGTTTTCTGTCCTACGAGTAGTTGTAATGACTTGAATGCTTTTGGTGCTTGTCTATGTATCCAAATCATGTGGTGTGCAGGCCAAGGAAAACATTTGCAAATTAGTTCAATCAGGTGTTGACAGTGGTGCCAGACTAATTCTTGATGGGAGGCAGATTACGGTACACTGTTCTCCATGCTCTACCAGTTCTGTTTTTTTTGTAATTGGCAGGTTATGTTGATGTGCTCGTTAGTCAATACATCTATCTCAGATCTACTCTTACCTATGAGGGTATCTACTCAGGCATGTATTTCATGAGTAAACATTTTTGAGTTAATGATATTCAAACTTAGGTGAAGCTAACAGGTATAAAAAACAATTCTCCTGCAAACTAGCACTAGACCAGCGGACATTAGAAACCCCGTAGAGGAAGGTTCAAGCAATAAATGATTAAATGATGGGTTGACCTATATGCCTGCTGCAAACTGCAAAATGAAAACTCGGGATAGAGAATTTACAAATGTTAAATCAAAGAACACTTGTAGAGAACTTGAAATTAAGTGAAGCCAGAGATCCTAGCTCGTGGTAACAGAGAAATGACCATTGCACTGATTAGAAATATATATGAATGATCATGATTCTTTGCATCAAGAAAGAAAATTGACATGGTGAAGTTTTTAACTCCTAAAATGGATATGAATTAACATTATATCAAGGGAACTATCCAGGTTACGTTGAAAGAAGATGGGTGACTTGACAGATTGGCATAATAAATTGGAGAAAGTTCTAATAAAAACTTTTTAGTTTTTTGTTAAAAACTTTTTTGTTTTTTCCTGAAAAGACAAGAAAGGGGGTGGGGGAATAGAGTTCCAAGGCACCAGATTGGCATAGAGTAGACAATGTTAGGTTTGAGCAGTGTTGGGAAAAGCGCGCCCTTAGCGCCTCATATATGTCGAGGCGAAGCAACTTCAATCAAGCGCACGCTTTTAGCCTTGAAGCACAAAGCGCGCTTAAGCACGAAGCGGTAGAAAAGCGCTCTTTAGCGAAGTTAAGCGTATAGTAAGATATTTAATGTTATTGGGCCACTTTAAGGCCCAAAAGTACAAACCCATAACAAAAGAAGAATTTTGGGTCACTTTTAAGGCCCAAAAGTACCAACCCATAACAAAAAAAAAATATTTTAGGCCCAAATAAAAAGGCTATATCAGGCTCTCATCTTTCAACGACTTTAAAAGGGGAAAACCCTAGTCGTTCTCTCCTCTCATCTTCTGAAGAGCGCCGTTCAACACATGAAACATAAATTTTGAATTTTAATATTTAATTTTAGGATTGTTTTTCCCTCTAAAAATATTATTTAATATATTATAAAGGATAAATTAAGTTATTTTTGGCTTAAAGTGCGATTTAATATATTTTGAAGTATAAATTATGTTATAGACCTATATACATATATCTTAAATAATAAATAAATAAATTTGTAAAACATGCGCTTAGCTTCAAAGAAGCGCGTGCCTTGCTCTTGCGCTTTGCGCCTAGGCTCCAGAGAGTTTTGCAACTCGGTGCGCTTAATGCTTTTGATAACACTGGGTTTGAGTTCTGTAAAGTTCATGCATTATAATCTTATTGGACAAATAAAAGCAAAGGATGAATGTATTGAGTGCACGTCACGTTGCGGTAATCCCGACACCATTTAAAGTCAACCATACACAACTCACATGCAGAATTTTTATTATTGATACTGGATTTTCTATTGATTGATGTCAGTTTTTATTTAGTTTCATGTCTACATGTTTCACTTCTGCTGTGATCAGAAAATACCCCAACTTTGTCTACTTGCTAATTGTTGATGGCCAATAGGTTCCAAATTACGAACTAGGAAATTTCATCGGTCCAACCATCTTATGTGATGTCACCAACAGTATGGGCTGTTACAAGGTATCATATTTGCACCTTCTCATGGTCTGGGTCTGTATCTTGGATTTCGTGACATACTAATCGGTGAAACATATATCCTAACAGCAAAGTTTGTTCCCCTGTGCAGGAGGAATTTATCGGTCCAGTTCTTCTTTGCATGCAGGTTGATATGTTACTGCTATTTCCGTAATATGTCAAATCAATATCTTAGGCAATCAATTTCCTACTTCGATTCTGTTACAAACATGCTTGATAATTTCTTCAAATTTTGTTGACACATATCTTTTTTATGCTCAGGCTGACAGCTTAGACGAGGCCATCAGCATTGTTAACAGAAATAAGTACTTTCTTAAATTAATTGTTATTGTTTAAATCTAGATTATAATGCTGTATTGATTCGAACTCATAGATAACTCATACATTGCTGCTCTTGGCAGATATGGCATAGGAGCTTCCATCTTTACAACATCCGGCATTGCTGCAAGGAAATTTCAGGATGAGGTAGAAGCTGGGCAGGTACGGGCGAATTTAGATTTGTCAACTTGATTTGCATGTTCTTACTGAGGAAGAAAAAGATCTTGCTGTTTCTTCAGACTTGAGTATAGTAGTACACCTGTTCAATTTGTACTGTATAAAATTTTTTTAGGATGTTGCAATATGCAAGCTGCAGAAAATTTGTGGATCCCAGACCAAAGCGTACATCAGTTGCAATTTTTTTTATTTACAGTATTTCTTAGGATGGAGCTTTACTGTAAGTTGCACTTGATTTAGGTTGGTATCAATGTTCCTGTTCCAGCTCCGCTCCAATTTTTCTCATTAACCGGCTCGAAGGCATCTATTTCTGCAGATCTTAATTTCTATGGTAGGTTTGAGTACTAATATGTTTCTTCCTTGTGCTTTATCTTAAACAAATTTCTCAAACCAGATGTCATACTTTCCACTGTATCAACTAGAGAGTTGACATTTACGTAATGTTAGGCAAATCAGGAGTCCATTTTTACACCCAGATTAAGACAGTGACTCAGCAATGGAGCAATTTGGACTATAGTGATGCAACATCTTCCATACCGCCATTAAGCAACGTCCCCGGTAGTAGTGATATTGCTGACATTTATTCCCAAGGATTGCAATCAAATGATTATCAGGGCATAGATGAAATGCAGTCAAACGATTATGAAAACATGGATGGAATCCAATTAAATGATCTTCAGTGCAGAGATGGAATGCAATCAAATGACCTTGGTAGTATGGATAGAGTTTCCCTGGATTTGCAAAGAAATGTTTTTCGTAGTAATGATGCAGATGCTCCGACGTTGCAACCAAATTATCCTCAGAGTAGCAACAGAGTGTCAATGCCATTGCAATATGAAGATTTCCAGAGTAGAAGTGGAGTATCCCTGACATTGCATTCAAATGATTTTTCAAGTACTGATGAGGAAGGGCAGCCAATGTCAAAGTCCCATGCGATATAGTAAAACGGGTAGCCTCAGTTCATGCGGAACTGGTGAGCTTAAAATATTTAACCCGACTTTGTTTTTTGATAAAGCTTTCCCAGATCAGAGTTTTCGCCCTATTTTGCTCTATTGCTCATCCTGATGGTAGAAGTTAAGATTTCTTTGTACCTTTCAGGAGAAGCGGCAATGAAGGTTACTGGCCATCAACGGTGTAAGGTGGTCTTCATATGCAGGACTTCTCCGAAGTAGCCTTGGTATGGAATTGAGGCTTGGTTATCTTAGTTGAGAAGACGCGACATTAAACTTAGTGATCAAATACTAAATTCCAAATTAGCACCAAAAAAAACCAGGAGTTTAGAACATAGTTCCGTGTTTCTTTTACCCTAACCTACAGTTTCTTTTTACAGTTTCTCTCCAAGCTAAAAGAGAGGGGGATTCAAAGTTTTTTTTTTTTTTTTTAGGAAAACAAAAACGACCTGAATACTGGGATTTTATGATATGGTAGTTCTGTAAGTTTTATAATGCACCCTTTGAATCGTTATTCTCCCCCGTTCCAGATGGAACTTGTATAAATTAAGTTCCGGGTATAACGGAGAAAAGGCGTTTAATGTCTCTATTTTAATACATACCGCTCCAATGTTACAATACAAAAAATAAGGTCTCTACTGTCATTTCAAAACACAACTTAAAGTTGTGTTTTCATTTTTAATCAAAACGTAACATGAAGATAAGTTTTCCTCTAAAACAAAACTTTATGTTGCGTTTACGAGAAAAGATAAATTTTCTTTTTAGGTTTTCCTCTAAAACACAGTTTTAAGTTGCGTTTACAAAAAATTTGAAAAAAAAAATTAAATTCTGTTAAGCAAAAGATAGTATGAAGTTGTGTTTTAGCATCTTAAAACACATATACGACTTGAACTTGTGCTTTGACATCTCAAAACATAATTTAAAATTATAAACTCAAGACGAAGTTGTAGTTTTGTAAATGTGAGACGAATAAATGTATTAATTTTTCATTCATTTATTAAAAGTCACAAAATTTATCCGCTAAGCCTTATTTGGCCCGGTTCATGGCCATTATGAGGAAATCCTTTACGAAATTTGTGAAAAATGTCGACTAATACGTAGGCACGGACACCATTGAAAAGCTCGTGAATATTTTTGGTTTCCAATTACATTTTCGAGTAGTGTTCGATCAATTACGTAGACTTGAACCTTGTTCCTACATGACCTGATTAATTTGGGTCAGGCACTAACCGTCTATTTTCATTGTTAATTTTTACACTATCGCTTGGTAGTATCCGGATCATTTCAAGGCAAGCGAATCTTTTATGATGAAGAAGGATGAAGCATTACTAGGTTACGTTCTGACCCGAGTAACATTGAGCACGGGGAATACCGTGTGAATTAGCAAGGATTTTGTTGAGATAAGATCTAAATTGTAAAAAGAATCAAAAAGCAAAAGTAGCGGATAACTCTTTTTTTTTTATCAAATTCGTGGACGAACATATGAAAAAACACTTATTTCAAAAGAGAAAAAGGAGGTAATTCATGAAAATGTATGGGCTAATAAATGTTAACATTGAAATTTATATAAAATTTATATTGAACAAAGAAGATCAAATAATATGTTTTTCAAGTACTCCCTTGATTAGTAGATATTAGTCCCTTAACTTTTTTTAACGTACTTTTAAGAGTTTTGATCATATATTTATAAATATTATTTTTAATTCTTTTAAAATTAAAAATATGACATTAATATTTTTATTCAAAAAAAAAATTAAAAAATTTATTAAGTTTATGGTCAAAACACTTTAAAGTACGTGAGAAAAAACAAGCGACTATTATCTTCTAACTGAGGGAGAATTATATTATATTTGAAAAATGTTTTTAAAATTAAATTAATATTGAATATATGGTTCAGTTCTGAAAAAAATTAAATATATAAAGGTTTCAGTTTAATAAGTTAAATCATATTTACTTGATATATCCCTGTTCGTGAAAGAAAGAGAAATTATATGAGTAATATTTAAATAATTTCTAAAAGATAACTTGGAAAAACAATTCTTAAAAGATAATAAAAATTTATTGCAAAAAAAGATTTCGAAGTAATTTCGCTTTTTAGATGTAGCGTTTTAAAAATTATTACATTAATACTCCTTTTATTTTATAATGATAGTGAAATTAAAATTTTCATAAAACAACTTTCCAAAAAGTAGTTTTATTGAAATATCTTTCAGAAATCCTTATCCTGATAAAACAAAAACTGAAATTTGCCCCCAAAATTCATCAAAAAAGTAACGTTTATAATTTAAATCATTTTGCGATACTATTTAGGTGAAGGTGAATCAGTCATCTGTTTTTCTTAAGCATAAAATAAAATAAAATAATTTAGTTTAAACTATTTATAATCTACCAGTAAACTCCATATTCGTAAATATATGGTAGCCATATTCCAGAATCCTTCCATTCCCTCCAAAACAAAAAAAGTTGGAAGCTTCTCTGAGCATCAGTAATCGTGCCTGCTGTTTATTACCGTACGCACACAGACACACACCAAACGTACATCTCTCTCTCTCTCTCTCTCTCTCTCTCTCTCTCTCTCTCTCTCTCTCAGTTTGTACATTGTACACAGTCACCTAAATCTCTCTCTACTCTTTTTTGTTGCGACGATGATGAGTCACATTGTACGGAAAAAGCTGTTGAGCTCGGCGACGTCGTCTTCCTCTCTACTCACGCGCATTTCACCTATAATCCCTAACTTCACTCGCTCTGCTTCTCGCAAACTTGTTCACTCTAGGTTTTTCACTTCTCGCTGCATAAATCATGATCCTAAATCAGAACTAGTAAGTTCTTTCGAATCATTTTCACCGTCTTTCATTACCGATAAATTTTTATAAAATTACTCCATCCGTTTCGTTCTATACATTCCTTTTACCTTTTAAGCATTTTTAGCTAGTGAAATACTAACATCTACGTTTAAACATAAACGTCTCGTATAAAATGGGACGGAGGTAGTATATATTTTAGCTCGTCTGTTATTTCAGAACAATTTTTGAAATCAATAAGGAAAATAATGACCAGGATATTTGTTGTTGTATTTTTAGGTCTCAACTGCAGTTTGTATTTACTTTATTTATCGTCATGTTAACAATAGACATGATATTAGAGTCCACGACATTACTAGGCAGGAACGTGTTAAGACTATTAATTGTGTGCTTAATTTTGTGTTTGGTAAAATATGGCTAAATTAATCGATTCAATAATTAGTACACACTTGGTTACTGATATGAACGTTAATTATCTGTTTGTGCCGTGATGTGTTAACAATGAATATGCGAGTCTCTGGTTTTAGTTGTGATTTTGTTACTCTGTTAACTTTCGTTATCCATCTGTTTACTGGAGGTCTAGAAGTTACTTGCGAGAAAATAATGTGGATGTTCTTACTTAGTTATGTTATCAATTAATGTATATTGAACGAGAAAGGCATAGTTTTCATTGTTAGGAATTTTCTTTTTATCAGATCCACTTGTTTTCTACATCTTGGGGTTGATTTGGTGTTTTTTTCATGTACTCTTTGAATTGTGGATTTGTCATCGTTTTACTTAGCGAGTATGTGTGGGGACTTGTAACTTCCTAATGCACACATCTGACTCTGTAATTATTTAGTACCATTATGTTATAGTTGAAATTGGCACCGAAGATTGTCTCTGGTCTTACGTACATTGGTTTTGTTTCTACGTCGTTTTCAGGTTGGGTGGTGGTCTGGGGTCTCTGAAGAAAAGAACCATCCTTATGGTCAGCTTATTCATATAGGTGCAGAGAAGGGAAGATACTTAGCAAGAAGTTATAGTCCTTGGTATGGCCACTAGCTTTGCTGACACTTTTACTTAATGCCTTCACTCTTTCACAATCATCTGTTTTAGTAATAAGCTTGTAACAACAGTATAGTATTTATATCAAAGAGTAACGACGATAGTCACAATGTCAAATCATATCTGACTTGTCGATACATTATTGATAAATTACAAAACAGTTCCGCCTACATTACATGTGGATTCTTTTTGTTCGCAGTTCACTTCTCTTTAGTTTGTAAGGTCATACAAGTGACATGAGTATAAAGCCTTGGTGTTGCACTTATCCAAAACACATTATCTATGAGCACTATACGTTCTGACATTATGTAATACCTTGGTCCTATACTTCTATTAGTATATACCAAATTCTTCTTGCACTGAATTTGATAACTCTTTATCTGTTCAGTTAAAAGCTTCTGATTGGCAATTGTGTTTTGTGTTTAGGCAGCTTGCAACTGCCAAAAATGGAACCCCAGTGTTCGAGATTTATGTCACAACTGGTTGACAAGGTGAATACAAGGAGCAGGTACTTACATATGCAACCTGAGTCTCCTGGCCAATCATTTCCACCAAATACAATTGCCCTTACACTATGGAGTATCACGTAGTACACAAATATGGACTTGGTTTCGGCTAGATGAAGTATTTTCATATTTTTACTTATTATCTTTTTCAGTCACACTCAATTTGATGAATATAGCAAATAGTGTTTGTTGATTTTACCTAGTAATGAGGACAGTAGTTACAAGTACATTTCACGGTTATATACTATGATTCTTATAATACTCTCATATGGTTGTTTTATAGGCCATCTATATAAAGCATAAGAAAGCTTGTCACCATTCTTTGGGGTCTTTAGAAGGCAAGCGTATAGATATAGGCGTGTTTCCCTTGACAGCAGCAGGTAGTAAAGCCAATCATGATCAGTGGATTAACACAATGAAGAAATTTGAGGCAGCAAGTGGAAAATATATTGACAAAGAGGCAGCTAAGAACTTTGTAGCAGAACATCTGTCAAACCAACAGGTTGTCCGTGACGTGGGAACTGATGTTGCAGTTGATTCTCTCGAAGAGAAAACTGTAGTATACAATATATTTGCTGTTGGTGACATTGAAGATAAGGTTACTAGGACTCTTGATAATAAAGTACTTCGAGTGCCAGGAACTTTGGAGAGAAAAGATTGCTTCTCATTCTGCCTGACATTGGATAAAGGCAAAGACCAACATTTTTCTGATGATAATCGTGAAGTTTATCGTACTACAGACCTTAATTCTCTTCATTTGGCTGACTGCATTGGCAGAGGGATACCCATAAAGGTTTGTTTGGACTGCTTATTAGTTGAACTATGTTGTTAATGAAACTATTATTTTTTATTATTATATGGTCTAAAAGCCAATATATATACACACACACATACATATATTATATATATATGTGTGTGTGTGTGTGTATTCATTTTACAGGAGGTTTTGCAGAAGGAAGATCACTGGTTTTCACTCCTTGTCAGTCGGGCGAAAAATCAACAACCGCTGCTATCTCGACTAACCACATTTAACCGGATTGATGTTCCAGCTTCATCTGATCCTCTAAATGGTAGTGCAATTTATTAGAAGTGTTTGTATTCTGTATCAAGACCTGTAATATTAATGTGTCACAGTGTTTTTGTACTTCTTATTTAAGATTGGAGCTTTACATTCTCTAAAGTCAACTAGAATATTTTATGTTCGCAGGTATGTATATTGGCTCAAATGGTTACCTTGCTACGGAAGTCATTCAACTAAAGAAATTGTTTGGTCCTTGGCATAAAGTTGATGGCATAAAGGAAGTTTCAGAGCCTGAGTTGTGCGAATATGTTGAAGCTGTAAACTTGACTGGTGATATTGATATGCCAGCTGGTCAGGCAAGTCTTTACACCTCTTTGTCATCATTTTTTATTCTATCATCAAGTGCCATGTATGTCTCCTTTCTGTAGTGTGTTAGTATGAGTATTAATATTATGCATCTAATACTTGTGTTTTTCCTTCACCACTTCAGTAAGTTTAAGGATCGGAGCAGTCTGTTTTTCAATTATTTTGATGCAATTAAATCTATGATTTCACCACTAATTTACATTGCAAATGTAGCAAAGAGAACTAGAGTTTGATCATCAGAGATGTGGTATTAAACATTATATGAGAACAATCGTTGTGATATTGCAGTCAATATTATTTATTTTAGTTTCTAGTAATTATATTTTTATCTTGTTTTTTTCCATATTAGATGGTTCCTCAGAAATTTGTACATCAGTTTGCTTTAATTCTTTATTTGGCTAATCTTTTGTCCATCAACAAGTAGTCTCTCTTAATCTACAGGTAGCATTTCAGGCGAAGATTGGAGAAAAATATAAGCTTTATCCTGGGATCATTCTTGAAGAAAAATATGGAGCTGTATGTTCTGTAGCTTGGAACTTTCGGTGTTCTTAATGTTTATTTTAGCTTTAATGAAATTGTAAATCTTTTTCATTTTCATCCTGCACACGAAATCTGGTATATTGGTGACCTACCTGGCCACCTGTCTTCTTTACTCTCTTTATTGCATTCTGATTCTTACCGACAATTCAGGTTGCTCGCTACAAAGGAAAAGGAAGGCTTTCTGGATTCCAGAATTTTAAATTGGTTGATGTTGATGTTCTTATTCTTGGGGAAGAGGTGCCATTTTTTTCCCTTTGTAACTAAAAGTTATTTATAGCATCTTCTTACGAGTTTATTTTTTTCCTTTGTAAATTTTATAACAATTACTTGCTATGCACCTATTCATATGTCTGTACAGTATCGTCGCAGAGAAGGATTTGCTATTGCAGTTCTGTATTCAGCCCCCGAACATTATTTCATGAAGTTCTTTAAGCAGCTCACACTGCAGAGCTTCCATGAATCTCACTGAACCAGAGTTCTGAAGTGAGTCGCTTTTAGTTTTTAATTAATCTAGCCTAATTTACACCGAAGCACACTCAACATCAAATGACCAACTGAATGTTCAGATATCTTAATAGTTCATTCCTCTTAGCCTTTTAGAGCTTACATAATCCTATATGAACTAATATTACAGCAAACCTCGTTAGCCATGATCCCCACGAGCATAACAAAGTTTAATTTTACTCGGTCAGTATCTCCCTAACGCAATTTTTCTTCATTTGTCTTCTTGGCAGGAAATGACTTTTGTCTTTTGCTGCCCTGAAGTCACCACTGATTCCGACTGCATTGACATACGACAGTGAAGAGATATCTTATTATGTCGGAGTTTTAATGGAACAGCAAACCTAAGTTGGGTGATTTTCAGAGGATAAACTTTGTGCTACTTCCTATGGTCTAATTGTTAAAATTAGGAGCGGTATGGTTGCAGAAGGTGAAATGCAGATTAGTAGTTTATATACAGAAAAATTTCAGTTTGATATGCATGTCATGTGGCTGATTTACGCAGAAAATTATCACGTAGATATGCGTATGTTATGTGGCTGATGCACGGGTATTATACGAGAACCCAATTTTTTTTTTTTTTTTTTGGGTCGATCAATTAATTGGCGTCTTAGGAGTGCACTAGATCACAATATTTCGATTCGATACAAAATGGAAATGTCGAATGGAGGGAGAATAATCAAATACTGGGGCTTGGGTCGTATATAAAAGAATTCCCGATTCTTATAAAAAAAATATGTTAAAAGTTCAAACTTTGCCAAAAAAATTCAAACTTGAACAAGTAATTAGATGATCAGTTGCCCGATTTTAATGTCACTTTGTGATGTATAAAAAAGGAGAGTGCGAATTGGTGATCACGGGAATGAAGATTTTTCATTTTCGATTCCATTATATTGTCTATTGTGCCTTCCTTTCAAAGTTATCACTATCCCAACTGTAAACAATTTTGATTCTTGGCAGAGTATTAAGAACATATTGGCAGAGTATGGAATTTACGAAGGTGCAGCGGGCGACAAAGCAACTGAGGCTACAAGCCATGTATTCTTTCGAAGAGAATTCACAAAGGCGTAGCAAGTGACAAAGCAACAGAGGCTACAGGCGAGGGATTCTTTCAAACAGAGAATTGTAATTTTACATGATTACGTTGGCTTTGCTGTTGGCGACATTGTAGAGAAGTTTACCAGATCTCTTGTTATAGAGCACTTTGGATACCATCTATTTTTTTCTAAGTGGAAATCTAGTACTTAACTTCTGTACTTCAAGTCTTCCCTTTGCATTACATATCAATTAAGTCTACACTCAATTGACGGTGATATTTAGAAAGAGAGAAACTGGATTGAGCAGGGCTGGTGATTGATAATTTGTTATGCTCCACAGCCAAGACACAAATTTAAGTCCATGTTATATGAACCAGCATACAAGTCCACATTAATAGCATATGTAAGAATTATAATTAATCAGATAGGAAATGTTGCAACTGAGTTCAACAGCGTCTAATTTGGTTCTTCTGCTTGAATATTTGCAGTTCTGTATGATTTCATTTTAGCGTACTTCAGTATAAGATTTTCCAACATATACATGTACGCATTAATAACAGATATGAAAATTTTACCTTCCGAACATGGCTGCCTTCTATCATCTGCCAATTACGGTGCCTCTTTCTTTTCCACTATATCACAGGCTGATATGAAGCACTACATGTTTCTAACTTAGTAGCACTCCTCTGATGACCCATAAACTGCAAGTTTCACAACTGCGATATTCTGGTATGCGTGGCGGATCAATCCGAGTCATATAGGTTGGAGTCATGTGTCTTCCCATTGAGATGAGAGGCCATATCAATCTCACTTTGGCATTTCACATCACATATATCACACCAATAATATACCCCTCTCGTGTGAACTGAATCTTCAACTCCGGACAAATGTCTCTTCCCACGGAGATGAAATGCCATGTCAGATTCACTGGTGCATGTTACATTGCATATAGAGCACCTGTGAAATCCATTGCTGACATTAGCTTCTATCTTTACCTCTGCTTTGGCACTTGAATTTTTGTTTACTCCAGTAGTGTTTTTATCTGAAGACTTGGCAGACGAGGTAATCTTGTCTGTGTCTGTCGTCTCTTTTGCTTTTAATTGTTCAATTTTGGCCTTGTGCTTTGACCCTTGAAGATGTGATTTCAGCGTTGCCTCACTCTGTAATTTCATCTGACATATATCACAGCCAAACTTGTTTGGTGATGATTTTTTCTGATCTTGATTAGCACAACTAACCTTATTTATTCCACTGCCAGATGATACTTTCTTCAGAACTTGATTAGGTTGTTCTGACTTATTTGTTGTACTCGAGAATTCCTGCCGTGACTTATTAGTTCCTGTTTGCTTTCCTGCCGTGAATTCCTCATGCAGGGATGAAGTCCATGTTGTCTTACTCTGAGTTGTTACCTGACTAATCGCACAACTCCTCTCTTTGTTTGGTACACTAATAGAGACTCCTTTCCTTGTCGCTGTCTGCTTTCCTGCTTTCAATTCCTCACATTTGGTCCTGTGTTTCATCCCTTGAAGATGTGAATTTAAGGTTGTCTCACTCTGCGTTGTTACTTGACACACAGCACAAGTCCACTCTTTCTGGACATTCTTAAAAGCAGGAGGTACTAAATATGCATTCTCTGTTGGTTTTTCTGGCAATGCTGTATTGTTAACCTTGAATTCTGCATCCATTGTTGTTGAAATCTGAGGGGAAAAGTTGCAAAGACAGGAACAGTTCAATACAAAGCAGATGAAGAAAGGAAACATAAAGATTCGAAAAACAAACTACAGGTAACAAATTCCCTTGATATATGTGGAACGTGCAGGAGTTCTGTATATTTATTTTCAAGATGATGAGAGAACAGTTATAAATTATCTTCATACTTCTAAGCATGTCTCTAAGCTGCTTGTGAAACCTAAAAGTAACAGGAAAGTTCTATAATTTACTCCATAAAACATAACACCTAATAAAATTAATCTTTAGCAGCTTCATATCAATCTTTTATCTTAGGTCACTAACAACTTTCTGTTTGTTCAGAAAGCAAGAGTGTCTACAAACTGACTTATAAATTTTAATTTTAGAGTAGAATATAAGTACTTATCTGAGTAGCTTATATGTTAGCTTTGTAAACTTCATAAATAATATCATCATCCCAGCATGTAACTTTTAATTTCTTTTTTCTATTAATTTATCAACTGAACTCATGTACAGATAAAGTAATATAGGTCTAGGTGGACTTGAACGTCATGTCAAAACTTCAAATAAAACAAACAGGCCATGCACTATTTCATCTCTCAATGGTAGGGGTGCATGCTGCGGTTTTGACCTGAAACCGAACCGAAACCTGTGTGGTTTTTAAAATTTGAAACCAGATACCATTGGTGCAGTTTATAATAACTGAGGTTGGGTTCGGTTTAAGACCAGTAGAAGCCACGGAACAATTAAACAGTGCATCATAATATTTTCACAGGACTTCAAATGTTTAGGACAGCTTTTTCCTGCCTGTTGTTTTTCAGCTCTTGCTTTCTGTCTCCTAGAATATCCAAAGAGCATCTCATCTCCACTGGAATCCTGCAAGATAATGATGCACACTTGACATAAACCAATGAAAAAGAAACTCGAAATGCAATAGACCAGGGGTGCAGAAATTGGCAATTAGAAAAAATAAAAAGGTTCATCGGTCATGGAAAAAATCCGAGAGACTGACCTCAGAACTAATGATACACTATGATTTCAAATTACAAATCCGTATAAGCAAAGATGGTAACATTGATCCAGTGATTGGAAATTAAACAATGCCAATCATCACATAAATCGTCCAAGTCATAGAATAGAGTAACACTTAATATCAAATGAAGCAGCTTGCAATCTACAGTGATGGATTTAAACAATGCCAATCATCACATAAGTTGTCTTAGTCATAGACTACTGTACAACTTAATATCAAATGACGTAGCCTGCAATCTGCATCCTGAAGTATCACTGCCTCGCTGTCAGTCCAAGTTCGAGTTACTAGATTGATATAAGGAAGTTGTTTAAGATCGGACCAGCCAATTGTATTATTAGGAAAACAACTAAGTGATCAGTTTCACTCAGTATACATAGTTTCTTACGTGTAATAATACTTTATATTATTTTCAGAAAGAACATCTTAAAAAAAGAACAATGAACACTATTATAATACTTCATTTTTCATAGGAAATGATTTGTTTAGATTGCAATTATATAGTTAAACACCAATTAAACTTAATATATTAAATCTAACATCCAACTTCATCCAAATTATTAATATGATTTATTATAGAATCCAGAATAGGAGTAAAGAGAAAAGCACGGAAAACACAACTTAATTCGGCTTGCACAACATCAACAATCACATATTACATATATAAGAAAAATGGATACTATTATTCAATAAATCATCTCAATATTGGAATATATCACAGAAAAATAATTTTAACTTAAATTTGTTAAAACATAATATTTTCTGTTAAATAAATGGAGTCTTAATGACATAAAACCAATCTAGAGACCGACCTTGTTCTCTGCAGCTGCCTCATGTTTGTCCAGAATATCCACAGCGTTGATATCCTTTTGAGCAACTGGAGGCTCATTTATTATTGGCTGCTTTATAATATTGTTAGACATGACACTCAAAAGGAAATGACAAATTTTTTATCACTACAAAAAGCACTCGTAAAAATGTAGATAAAATTATAAATGCCTTATATCACCTAATTGAAACACCTCAGCCAGTTAAGCCTACTTAAGAACCAACTAACATAAAAATCCTTTGTTCTAGTAAAGTCAATTACAAGAAGTTTATATAATTATACAGGCATGTATCCATTGAGAATTGAACTCTCGACCTTTTGTCACCAAGGGAACAGGCGTAATTAGTTGCCTACAATGCTGCAGATAAAATCCCACAAATAATCATGATTTAATTGTACATCGTGTTACTCAAAGAATGTAGAACAAGTCTAAATTTATTATCTGGATGATCAACAGATATGCGCCATATAGATTCATGACGTATGACGTGTAACATGAAGATTCATGATTTTAATGTACTTCCCTTTATAAATTAATATAGAACCAATTTATTTATCAAGAGACGATAATCAAAGGTATTCATACTTGTCATATTTAATTCCGATTCATTCACAGAAGCTTCAATATAAGAAGACACTAGAATGTACCTTGCTAGCAAAAAGTTTCTCCAAAGCCTCAGTTCCATTCTCTTTAACATATCTTTCTGTCTCTTCTAAAAAGGATTCTCTAGTAAGAGATGAGTACTGCTTCTTGTTTAACATGTCGACAATGATTTGAGGTAGTTGCATAGATAAGCATGGACGAACTACATTGTTGTAGGCAATACTAGCTCCATTGAAGTAGGGTATCACTAACCAGCATACCACTAATATTTTTACATAAGGCCACACTGAAACCCTAGCATAAATGGATGGGACAGCGAGATTAGAAAATGCGGTCAGGTCTCTTTTTAATAAAGACGTCTGCATTACAGAAATAGTTGATCGAGGCATTGAACTACCTATAGATGTTTTGAAATAATTAGTGTACATATATGTATACAATTACTATTCTCAATTACTTAACACAAAAACATTTATTCTCCATTAGACAACGAAGTCAGCTTATCCATATATTTTTTCTAACAATAACCTTTCAACTAGTTAAATTTGTATAATGAGTCTAGCAAAACTTAGCAACTTGAATCAGCACATGCTATATAATGATCGAACCTACACTTCCATACTCGCAAGGTTCTGACTATCACAAAATAATTAATAATATAAGAACATGTCCGCATTAGAGATAGCATAATTAGCAGCGGCAAGCCTAATTCTAGCCATGCCTCTGACGAAGACAACCAAAATTTCTATAATTGAAAGGCCACAAATTCGCCAATTTCCAAGAATTTACACTTATGCTTTCTTTTGTCATGCAATGAAATGTATATTTATCTACAGAGACAAGAAATGATTACCATTCCAGGAGTTTACTAAATGTATACTCAAAAAGAGATATCAAAGAAAACAAAATCCAATAAGCAACCAACTTCCTCATATGGAAATCAGAATTAGTCTCAATTGCCCGAATCGAAGCACACCTATCAAACACCAAATGCAATCACATATCCACATTTTAACACTATACAAAACAACAAATACATAAACATATAATCTACAAAACAAGCTAAGGTATCAAGAGTAAAAGCACTTACAGAGGGTACCCCAGAGCAAATGAGGGCCTGGATTTCATCAAAAACACAATATTGTGATTAGCAAACACATGCATGGTTAAGTACAAACATAACAAAACAAAACCCAAAAACAGGGGGAAAAAAATTAATTAAAGGGGGAAGATTCAAAGAAAAGTACCAGGCAAGTAGTTGGATGCATTTCCACAAGAAATCAAGAAAGCCCACCAAGCCCATATTCAATTTGATTTCTATTCTCAGAATTTTACTAAAGAAAGATCAGTAGTTTTCACAAAGTTGGATGAAAATTCTTGGGTCTTAAGCAATTGAATTATGGAAAGACCTTTACAAGACAAAAGTAAGTTGAAGAAACCCCAAGGCTTTTCTTAGTATACTACTACGCTTCTGTACGGTAACTTGACTTGATTGACTTGTGTCTCTTTTTGTCAAAAATCCAATACAAATTTTAGCCAATACTCCTACTTCCTGTTTGCAGTCTACACTTATTTTGAAATTTCATAAAATACAGTTTTTTTTAAAAAGATAATTTCATTTTTTTTGAATAAAAATTTAACCGCCAAATTTTTATTCAGAAAAAAATTGAAAAAAAATATTATGAAAATATATTTTATAAGAGATTCAAAATGTGTGTAAAAAAAATAACATAAAGAATCTGCTGCAGAGAGAGGATAATGCTATATATGATGAGGAAGGGCATAATAAACGACGAAATACTTCGAGGAGTTGAAAATAAACATAGATCCGGAGATTCCCGAATAGGTCAACCTTTCAAATTGCTGCTGAATCCATGAGCATGTAAGAGACAACCCGACGAACTGAAACATATCTTAGTCAGACTTTCTGTCTTCTTGTAGCAGGATCTCCTAATTTTTGAAATGCTTTAAATTCTACTTGAGCATCCAGATTTGGGTCAATACCACCAAAAACATCTATGAACAAGGTTCTAGCACCATGCCAAATATGTCCAAAGAATAAGAGCAAAGCAAAAGAAGCATGCCTAAAAGTAGACCAACCTCTTGGACTGCTACAACTCTCCATTGCCTAATGGCAATACAACAGGGGTGGGCATTGTTATTCGACATGACGAGGGTTTCATCTTGGCTATAATCTCAGGTGCCCACGTGTTTTGAAAGAAATGTTCATTCCATTTGTTCATCATCTTTTCCTATCATCTTCTACATGAAGAATTTTATCTCACTCATATTTAATCATTATTGCCTCATACTTTCTTTTTATATATAATCAATATATCATTCAATCAGGGTGAGGAAAAAAACTCCCCACTTAAATCATCCAGACATCATATGTGGGCTGAGCCCCAATAACAAATATGTTTCAATTACAACCCCACAGAGGGTTTGTACTCTTGGAAGAGAGAAAATGAATCAGTTTCAAATAAGCTTAATTAACTACTTAATATAAGAGCCCAAAAGATAAAGCATATCAGCATGTAAACTGAGAAAAGAGCCTGGGGTGGGAAGCAAAGAAAAAACCTCAATCGATATCCAGTGCACCCTGACATGCATTGCCCCCCACGACTGACCATCCACTTTCGGTGGCCTGAGCTCTTGCCGCACCCACATCCGCTCTTTGATCATCCATCATCAACTCCTGCTGCTGCATTGCATCATATTCATCCTCATTAACAACCTGGAAATTTCCTCCAATGTACCCTAGACCCATGTCAAGGTGCCAGAGTTCACTGATTCTCCCGAAAGGCCTACAGATTCCTACAGCCCTAGAATTAGTAGCTGCTCAATGCTCAGTCAAGTACCTTACGAGCATGTTCTGATTCTGAACAATCACCTTTTTATTCAGAGTGATTTTCCCCACGCTGATTCTTTGATTAAGTTGTTCCACAAGCTCAGTGTGTCTTGGGTCTGTAAACCACCTCCAATCATTCCACTCTCTCAGAGCAACAGACGCTTCAGTTTCCAGTTCTATAGCGTCTTTGCCGATTTTGAAGGCCGGCTGCAGCCCTAACTATAGCCAAGATCAAAACATCGTCATCTCGAATGACAATTCTCACCCCTGTTGTATTGCCATTAGGCAATGGAGGTTTGTAGCTAACAGCATGGACGTTGATATTCACAAAACCAGCACTGGGGCGAGACCACATTAGAGCTATATTGAGAGAAAAATCAAGAAAAACATATTGAGAGAAGGGAAAATGAGGACTTGCAAGCACTTGCTTAAGGTTGCTAGATAAATAGCATCTATAATCATTACTGCTATCTGTCCAGTTTCCCCATGCACGCCTCCTTAGGTAAAACTCCCCCATTGGTTCTGGAAAGCCCCCATTTTCTTGGTAAAATGTGAAGCATAATACTTGGAGGCTCAAGAGATTTTTTGATGTTAGGGACAACCCTCCATTGCCTAATGGCAATACAACAGGGGTGGGCATTGTCATTCGAGATGACAAGGGTTTCATCTTGGCTATAATCTCAGGTGCCCATGTGTTTTGAAAGAAATGTTCATTCCATTTGTTCATCATCTTTTCCGATCATCTTCTACGTGAAAAATTTTATCTCACTCATATTTAATCATTATTGCCTCATACTTTTTTTTTATAATCAAAATATCATTCAATCAGGGCGAGTAAAAAAACTCCCCACTTAAATCATCCAGACATCATCCATGGGTTGAGCCCTAATAACAAATATGTTTGAATTACAATCCCACATAGGGTTTGTACTCTTGGCAGAGAGAAAATGAATCAGTTTAAAATAAGCTTAATTAACTACTTAATATAAGAGCCCAAAAGATGAAGCATATCAGCATGCAAACTGAGATAAGAGCCTGGGGTGGGAAGGAAAGAAAAAACCTCAATTGATGTCCAGTGCACCCTGACCCGCATTGCCCCCGATGACTGAGCATCCACTTTCGCTGGCCTGAGCTCCTTCCACATCCGCTCCTTGATCGTCCATCATCATCTCCTGCTGCTGCATTGCTTCATATTCATCCTCATCAACAACTTGGAAATTTCCTCCAATGTACCCTAGACCCATGTCAAGGTGCCAGAGTTCGCTGATTCTCCCTAAAGGCCTATAGATTCCTACAGCCTTGGACTTAGTATCTGCTCCGTGCTCTACCAAGTACCTTGCCAGCATGTTCTTGTTCTGAAAAATCACCTTTTTATTCAAAGTGATTTTCCCCACACTGATTCTTTGATTGAGTAGTTCCACAAGCCCGATGTGCCTTGGGTCTGTGAACCAACTCCAATTATTCCACTCTCTCAGAGCAACAGACGCTTCAGTTTCCAGTTCTATAGCGTCATTGCCGATTTTGAAGGCCAGCTTCAGCCCTAACTATATGGCCCATAACTCATTTGCCCTAGTATTAATATGACCTAGGGTTCCTGAGATTATAGCCAAGATGAAACCCTCGTCATCTCGAATGACAATGCCCACCCCTGTTGTATTGCCATTAGGCAATGGAGGGTTGTAGATAACAGCATGGACGTTGATCTTCACAAAATCAGCAGTGGGGCGAGACCACATTGGAGCCATTTTGAGAGAAAAATCAAGCAAAACATATGGAGATAAGAGAAAATGAGGAGTTGCATGCACTGCTGAAGGTTGCTAGATAAATAGCATCTATAATCATTACTGCTATCTGTCCAGTTTTCCTATGCACGCCTCCTTACGTAAAACTCCCCCATTGGTTCTGGAAAGCCCCCATTTTCTTGGAAAAATGTGAAGCATAATACTTTGAGGCTCAAGAGATTTTATTTTGTCCAAAAAATATTTCTCAGATAATAGTCCTAGAAGATAATGTTGTGTTTTAATTATTGAACGCGGGATTCATTTTTAAATAAAATGATGTAGTAGAAAAATAAAAGCCCGCTACTATAGGGAGGTCATATGACTTGGAGTTTTCATGGCTTTTAGAGATTAGCACCATGCATGTAGCATTGTCGACCTCTTGCAACTTTGTCTAGCCAAGTTATGTGCTCCTACCAGATTTTCCCTCGATACATAATTCAATTTTATTCCCATGTCTCGAATCAAATTGAGCCAATTCTCAGAACCCTCTAGCTTCATTATTCCATCTCTTTGCTTTTGGAATTAATCTATTAGTGAGAGACAGTTAGTATTTATCTGGAGCCTTCCATGGATAGATCTCTGTGAAGTAAAAGCTTTGAAGGCAAAAAGAATAGCTTCTCTCTCAGCATCTTTGGGTGAGACTGCACTTGATGGTCGAGAGAAAATGAATAAGAGACTGTTATATCTATCCAGAATGCACCCTATCCCAGCTAAGTAAGAACTTTTAGAGATAAATTCCCAAGACCCATCAGTGTATGCACAAAACTCACTATACCACCAAGTCATATCTTGAATCAGATTGGCTTTTCCTGTGGAGTAGTGAGGCTCCCATAGGGTTTACTTGCTAGATGTTGAACATTTCTTTCGGAAAGTTTAATTCATCCTTTAACCATTTGAAACTTCCGAACTTGATAAGATTTGTAGTGGTACTAAGTAATTTCCATGTGGAGTTAAATGCCAAATTGTTTCTCCTCAGCCATATTGACCATATGGTACTTTGAGCTTCCATATGGTACTCCAGTTACCTGGTATTTTGCTATCATTAGCTCCCAACAAATCTTGGCAAATTTTTGAGCTATAGTGACCTTGACAAGGTTTCCAAATGACTGAATCATAACTCTCCACCAGGCTAGCACTATCTAGTATATTTCTGCAGTTCTTGAACTAGATCTCATTCCCATCCTATCAACTCGCTACTCCACGAGTTTATCCCCAAAAGAACATGAGTTCCCAGGTCTTTTAGATCCTTGATTCTTCTAAAGTTTAGACTAGAGAGTCTATATAGTCTAGAGAATCTGGTGTCAAGAGAATCAAAACCATGCCAGATGTCTTCCCAGAATAGGATTGAGTTACCTTTTCTCATTTTCCATTGAAATTGCTCCTTAGCAAAAAGATTAGATAGGTTTGGTTGAGTGCTCAAAGAGTTAAGTCCTTTGATGACTCCTGATTGATGAGTGATAGTAAGACACTTTGGGAGATCATCCTGAGGCATGAGATTATACTTATCTTTAATCACCTCTCTCCACTGTTTGCCTCTGTCTGAGTACCATTTCCACCACCATTTTCCCAATAGTGCCACATTTTTCTATCAAGCCTAGCCAAAACCAGACCTTCATACTTCTATGGTACACAGATTCTTGCCTGATTTATAAAGTGTAATTTTTTGTTGGCCCAAAGGAAATTTCTCATTCTAAGCTCAATTTGATTTGTAATGCCTTGGCATCTTGAAGATATTAAACCAGCAAGAATGGATATCATTGATGGTTGCCTTAATAAGAGTGGATCCGCCTACCATATTCAAACATTTTCCCTTCCAGCTAGCTAATCTTTTATCTATTTTTTGCAACAGAGGTCTCCAAAATGAGATTGATTTTGGATTATCTCAAATGGGGGCTCCCAAGTATGAAAAAGGGAAGCTACCTACGGAGCAACCAAAAATTGATGCCCAGCTTGCAATTCTTTCTTCTTCCACCCCTCTTGCATAAATAAAATTTTTTTGCATATTTATCTTTAATCCAGAAGTGAGTTGAAAACATTGGAGGATTCTTTGGCAGTTATTGATACTCTCCTCATTTTGTTGCAAAAAAATGATAGTGTCATATGCAAATTGCAAATGAGTGATTTCTATTGCTCCATGATTAAAGCTAACCCCCTTAATAAGGCCCAGGTGTTTGGCTCTTTCCATCATCAGACTGAAAACTTCTCCAACTATATCAAACAGAATAGGGGATAAGAGATCCCGTTGTCTTAATTCTTTTTTAGGACTGAATTCCTTTGTAGGGGAACCACATGCATTGATAAGAATAGAGGCTCTCATGGTTTGTAGAAGAGTCCTTATCCAGCTGATCCATTTGTTTCCAAATCCCAAGCTCTCCATTGTATTGAGTAGAAATGACCAGTCCACTGAATCAAAAGCCTTTTTTAAAATCTATCTTTAGAATTACTCCTTTGATCTTGCCCGATTTCATTGAGTGTTTAATTTCATTTGCTATAAGGATGCTTTCTGATATTTGTCTGTCTTTTATGAAACCTTACTCGCTTCCACTGATTAACTTTCCCATAAGACCTTCCAGTCTGTTAGCTAGCAGCTTTGAGAGAATCTTGAATGAGCAATTTATGAGGCTAATGGGCCTGAAATATGTTATCTTGATAGGATCCAGAACTTTAGGCACCAAAGTGATGAAAGAGGAATTAATTCCTTTGTGATAGTCCTCTTTTATCCATTTCTCAAAAAATTTCAGAGCCCCATTATTTATGCCATCAGGGCCAGGAGCTTTATCATCCCATGTACTTTTCAGATCTATCATCATGTGTGAGCTTTTCTTGCACCAGACAACCATTTTTGAAGATAATATTTTGGGATCTATTTCCAAATAGCACCTGGAAATTATCTATAGCTGCCTCCTTTATCTCATGATGGGTGTTGACTATTCCGCCTTTTCACCACAGACAACCACTTGATTCTTGATTTTTGTCTGATCATTGAATCCCTGACTAACTGCAAATCCTCGATTTTTTGTTTAATGACAGTGATCACCCTCTCCTCGTTCCTAGATTCCTCCTCC
Source organism: Daucus carota subsp. sativus (assembly GCF_001625215.2). Lineage (NCBI taxonomy): Eukaryota > Viridiplantae > Streptophyta > Magnoliopsida > Apiales > Apiaceae > Daucus > Daucus carota. The sequence continues at coordinate 27,620,616 of NC_030381.2, forward strand.
TTTGCTAGTTCTTCTTCAGCTTCCTTGAGTTTTTGAAAGATGTTGCCATTAAATTCCTGGTTCCATGATATGATTACCATTTTAACTTTTTTTAGTAAGGATTGAAGATCTCCTTTGCTTTAATCTTGGGCTTCCAGCTTTTCTTTCACTAAATCCATGAGAAATCTGTCCTTTAGCCAAATGTTAAAGATTCTTAAGGGCTTAGGACCCCAAACGAAGACCTCTTGGTGAAAAAAGAACCCCCTACGATTTGAGTTCTTCCTTGGAGTAGCTGATGCCACCCATTTTCCAACAAATATTATTCTTTGGTTGATGATTACCCTGTCAATTCGACTCCTCTTGCTTTGACTACCTATCCAAGTGAATAGTGCATTTGACAACCTTAAATCTACTAAGTTGTCTTCTTTTAGCCAATTGTCCAGGACTCCCACATCATCCCTTGAACTCCCACAATTTGAGCAATCCGTTGTTCCTCTAATCATGTTGAAATCACCAATAAAAATACTGAGAATATCTTCTTTTCCTAGAGTGAGACACTTTAAGTTCTGGATCAATTCTTTCTTTTCATCCAATAGCTGAGGGCCATAAATGTTAACTATGAACTCTTCTCCACCAGCTATGCATTTAAATTTACTGTAGATGCCCATTCTCTAACTGGCATACTCTGTGCATGTAATCTCCTCTCTATTCCACATGGAGATAATTCCTCCTGACAATCCCACAGCTTCTTGACAAATAGCATCTATCTAACAGTTGTCCCAGCACTTCTGAAGCTCTGCTATGCTAAAGTTATCTACCTTTGTTTCCTGGAGGCAGACTATGGTAGGTTTAAGGGCTAAGATTTGATCCCCTAGATTACTCTTGTTTTTCTGACTACTGATACCCCTTATGTTCCAACTGAATATCCTAATTTGATTCATTAAAAAACTACTTTTTCTGCTGGTATATTCCAACTTAGATTTGAGCCTTTCTTAGTTGCTCCTTGATCTCTTTGACCACCTCCTCTTTAGGCTTTTTCAACTGTAAGCCCATATCTTCAGCCATTTGTAATATTTCATCTGCTTCCATGTCCACATCCTTATTTGGACAAATGATTCTTTGAGATCCCCTATTGGATTTATGGTTGCTCTTTCTATTGATTCTGCTGAGCTTGCACCTGCCAATATCAAAAGGGTTATTTCTAGAGCCTTGGTGCTTCTTCTTCCTATTCCTGCAGATTTTTTTTCTTCAGAATGTTGCATTTGGAACTATGAGATTCAACCACCAGTCAGTAGATATCTCCAGAGTTTATACTTGGTTCGAATTCTGACTGAAAGTTAGCTTTACTATATGAATTAGGAGAGTTTTTGCTGTCTTGGCTTTGTACTTCAGCCACTCTTGTTGACTCAACTAATATAGGAACTTTTACAGTATCCCGAGCTCGGATTTTGAGACTCTTGCTGCTATATTAGGAGACTCAGGTACTTCTTTTATCTTTTGATCTTTGTATCCTACTATGGGAATTAAACATTCTCCTACATGACCCTTTTTCCTCATGTTAGTCTTTAAGTTGCAATCTCCCTGTATTGTGCACCCCTCTCCTTCAATTTCATACACCATAATTTGCCTGTTTACTCCTTCTATCTGTACCTTAACTGAGGTCTGGTAACTATCCAACTTTTCAGATTAAATAAGCACTCTAGGAGTTTCTAAGCCGGAGTGATACATTGGGTTATTTACCCACCAACCCCATGTTCAAATCTCTTTTGTAATCTTCTGCAGATTTTCCTCCTTCCAAGTGTTACAAGGAAGACCTCTGATTTCAACCATTGCTTTTCTGGCTACCCTGAAGTCTTCATGCTCCATCGGCCTGGGATGTGACACCCGGTCCACAAGATCTGAAAATTTAAAGGAGTCCCTCATCTTCTTTGATTTAAAAGAGAAAATGAACTTGTTGCAGCTGATTTCCTTTACTATTATATCTTTATATACAAGTTCCCCTAAAACTTCTTGTAGGATATCTCCATTTAGTGGAAAATCAGAGAAACAAATTATGCTCTTTTCTGCTATGGATTCGATATCCTCACAAGTCTTCAATGAGATCACTTCTTCTTCCAGGATCTCAATTGTTGGACTAGGTCCATCATTAGTATCTTTGCTCTTCTTACTACCCTGAGCAGTCTCTACTCAGCCTTCAACCAATTTTTTTATCATCCTCCTTTGTCTGTTACTTTCATCCTTCTTTCTTTCAGGAGTCTGCTGTTGATTTCTCATCTTTCTTGAAATCTGATCCTTATTTTTTGCTATTGTCGGCTTCATAACCAGAGGTTTAGAATAGAAAACTTTAAATTGCAGATCCTCCATCATATCTTGCATATCCTTAGCACTCTTGGTTTTGACAAATCCATATCTTTTGTTGTTCTGATCTCTTCTTTTAGGCAATATCAAATCCACAACTCGCCCTTTTTTGTTAAAGAACTGCCATAGTTCCTTTCTCGTTGTGTCTCCTACAAAAATAGTATGTTGTGTCGTCCCCTTCTTCCTAGGTTTTCTGACTACCACTTTCCATTCCCTTCTTCTTCTGCTTCTCTCTCCGTGTTCCGAAGTTTGCTGCCTACTACCACTTCTGCAAAACTTTTACCATACGCCATGTTTCTTAGGCTCTTGTAATGTGTTTGATTTGAAGCCATCCTAAGGCCTTCCGCACATCTTCTCCTGACCATTTCCATAAAATTTTCGTCCACCCATTTCTGACTTTGTAAGATGAACCTTTTATGAATAAATTCACATTCTTCTAGTCTTTTTTGTAAAGATGCGTCTTCGAACTTGACAACAGGTCCTTCCCAGTTACTGATCAATAGCCTCTTAAGAGCTTCTTCCATTGCCTTAGGGTTGCCTTTGGCTACTTCATCAAGTATATTCTTCCCCCCACATCTCTTTATTCTTTCCAGCCTGTTGCAAGCATACCTCATGAGGTTGATGTTGTTCGCGCTGAGGGCCTTCGAGACTTCTTCTTCCATAAGATCTTTGAATTTTCAGTTTCTTCCTTGATCTTCTCAAGCTCCTTGATGCTGGTGTATATGACTTATTTCCCCTTACCATTGTTCTCCTCCTTCTTTGCTATATTCCGGCGGAATCTAGCCGTTTTCGATATTTATTTTGAATTTTTGCCCATCGGACTTCTCTTCTCTCCTCCTTTCTCTCTCCTCTCCATACTTAAGTCTTACTTGCAGTTACTCTTTCACCTAAATAAATTCAAGAAGTCAGTTTCGAGAATGCTTCATACTTTATACTTTCTTCTTTATCCATAAAACTTGTCCATATATTTTCATTCCATTCTCCCCTCTAGTTCATTCCATCCAAGTGAACGCAATCTAAGAATTTTGATCACTTATTTAAAATATTATATATTATATCTTTTTTGTGCGAATAAAAATACGATACGAATATTCCAATTTATCAAAAGAAAATTGTGAAAATATTTCCTCAATGACAAACTACACAGTCTCTTTCAATTTTTTAGAAGCCAAATGTCCAATTTTTGACTAGATATTAAAAAATATTTATTTATTTGTAAAAAATTGAAAGTTACATTTTTTAATAGACTGGATGTACTTTTAAATAAATTTTTCTAATTTTCTTCAATTATATAATACATATAAATCTCAATCAAAATATAGTTAATTTAACTATTTAAAATTTCAAATAACATGAGGTAGTAATATTTATAGATATGTCAAAATTTATAAATAGACGTGAAAAAAGGTTAAAATGCTGACATATCCGACTGGAGTGAGATATAGGTCATGTTTGGGTATTGGCGGTTAGCTATTAGCGGACTGAAACAGATGTTTTGAATTTTGATAGTTGATTAAAGTAGATGTTTTGACTAGCGGATTGAATTACATGTTTCTCGTTGTTTGGTAAATAGTTAATTGATTAGCCTTTTTTGACACAAGCCAAAACCTATAACCCAAAAAACTCCTCAAAGTAGATTTTTCGAAATTAGCGTTTTAGATCCAAACCTCTGTTTCAATTCGCTAACTACCAATCACTAATTTCAACAGATTTTAATGGTCAAAACTCTAAAACACCTCAAACCTCTGATTTTTTTCCCAAACCTCTAATTTCCAAACAGGTTGATGGACTAAGACTCCAAGATGGTTTGTTAAAATTGAGTGACTGAATTGATATAGTAGGTGGTCGGTTAAAATTGAGTATTGAGTGACTGAATTGATATAGTGGGTGGTCGGTTAAAATTGAGTGACTCAGTTGAACCAACAGGATAATGCGTAAAAGTTTGTTGAATATGTAAGAATTTGTGCATATTTGTTATATCGGTTAATAATTTATGTTGATGCAAATTTAATATATATTATTTTAATATTATAATAAATAATGTGAATTATTATTTTAGAATTTTTATACGTTTGTAGATGTTGGTCAAATATAAGCTCTATTTATATAAAAGGGCAACCTCTCGGTCGTCCACTAGGTGAGTGAGAGAGGTCTTATTGGGAGAATATATATTGAGTTGAATTTCTTTTACATCAAATTTTATATTTTATATATATAATATATTTTAATAATTTTTAGTGAGTTGCGTGTGATCAGAGATCCTCAGTTATCCCCACAGCTCCAATGTTGACTAATTATTATCCTAATAGTGTGCTTGTTTGGCGATGCATAAGAAATGCTTTTTTTTCCAAGAAAATGACTCCAGCTTTACCGGTTTGGGTAAAGAAACAAAAGCGCTTTTTAGAAGTTACAAATGCCTCTCATGACTTTTGCTTCTTTCCCAAACACCAGCTAAACGGCCCCAGTATGTTACAGCACACCGTTTCGGCCGTCCTGGTATCTCTTTGGAGTTTCACACAGAAGTATGCGAGGACTTGTAAACTCATCATTCACCAATAAAACGGAGTGCCTCTAACTGTATTTTAATTCAAGTTGTCCTTATTTTATTTATTTATACGATCATATTATAGGAATTATAACAACCGACAGGTTTCATACAAGTCTGATTTTTTGAGCAAGCAGATAAAAAACTTTGACATATACTCCCTCTGTCCCTCCCATTTTTTTACACTTTCCTTTTTGGATGTCCTATCCAATTCTTTACATTTCAAAACTTACCCAAAATAGTCAATGGGTCTCACCACTTCTTCACTTTTATTTCCTTTTCACAGTACTTTTACTCCAATATCTTCTTTTTGTACATTAAAAATCAGTGGGTCCCACCACTTCACCCACTTTTCTTTCTCTTTTCCACTACTTTATATATATTTCTTAACATCTGTGCCAACCCAAACGATAAGAATTGGGAGGGACAGAGAGGGAGCAGTAAGCAGAGTTTGTTTTATCTGAACTGTAATCTATCACCGCTGTGGCCTGCTTTCAGAATAAAGTAAGCAGTCGCTTCTTGTGACAAGTGACAACCATAAATTTGTTTATATATTTTTCATGTCCTGATTTGCACTACAAATCAAATAAGCATTTGATCCGAAACATTATCAGGTAAACAAGAGGAAATGATGGGAGGCACAGAAGGTGGTGAGGTAACTTGTGACATTGTCATAGTTGGTGCTGGAATATGTGGTCTTGCCACGGCTCTTGCCTTGCACAGGTTTTTATGTACTCCCTCCGTCCCGTTTACATAGTCCCTTTTTCTTATCTTCAAGTCCCGAAAAAATGGTTCATATTGAGTTAATATGATAATTTATTATAGAATAAGATGTTAATTCTGATTGGTGGACAAGAAAAACGGGACGAATGGAAAATATGGTTTTGATCAAGTTCTTGAAGTTTTTCGGTTTTGTGTTGAAGTAAAATACTTGGCTGAAATGAGTGTCGGTTTGTTGATATGGTGCAGAAAAGGAATGAAATGCATAGTTTTGGAAAGATCAGAGGTGTTGAGATACGAAGGGGGAGCCATTGGTATTATGACGAATGGATGGCTCGCTTTGGATCAACTTGGTGTTGCCTCCATCCTTAGAGAAGCTGCTTATCCGCTACTAGGGTAAGCATATGTAATTCTGCCCATATCTGAGTATATTATGACTAATTATCTGAGTATATTATGACTAATTAGGGAGCTAGCTTCAGCTTCGGGTTTCTGGTCGTGTTCTTTTGTGTCGTGTCAATTAAAAAGAAAAGCAAATAAGAGCTTAAGTGAATATTTTTATTTTACAAACTTGTCTTTGATCTCGTGCCATTCTTGGATTTGTCATGTTGATAGTTGAGTTAGGCTTCGAGTTGGGTTTGCTCCAGACATTAACATTTAACACCCATCCCCTATCTGAACATGAATGGAAATAAGTTTATTAGATCTGTAAAGAAAGTAATGCTTTCACAGCTGGGCTTCTTCTGTTTTTCGTTGTATTTACTCGTAAATTTAATGCCTCAATTGTGGAATCATATGTAGGAGAAAAATCATATGGCTTGACAGCAATAGGCAGCAAGATACGCCATTCATGTAAGTTCATGTTCATCTGTTCTGCAATTTTCTCAAGTCTAAAATGATGCATATTGTTTAACACATAATTTATTAGCAATATATTAGAATCAACTGATGCATAACTTGACGCTAAAACACATTTTTGAGTTTAAAGCAACTGAAGCTTTTGACTTGCCAATAATGAATAGCAGAAGGGCTTCGATCAAGTCTTCTTGTTGCAATTATATAATAAATCTGTCCACGTGTAATTGAGGTTGGATGGTGGTGAGTAGTGCAAGATGATTTATATTGCCAAACCATTGCTCAAGTAGATTACTACTAGTGTAGGTGCAGTAAGCTCCATACTTGGTTTCATGCCGGTTAATAGGCCAAACCAGAGTAGATCAAACTGGTGCCTTCTAGCTTCACTGGTACCCCTCACTTCATGTTTACCAGTCAGATGAGGCATTTATCGTGCATCAGTTGTGATTACGTCACTTTCTGATCCACTGCAGATCATCAGTTGTGATCTTAGATGCCTGATATGATTGACTAGTAGTAATTCTTTAGTTCTAGGAAACCTATATTGAGCTTTTAGTTTTTTTAAGTAAATTATGAAATTGAAATTTGAATTTTGAAAACAGCATATGATGGTTGACAAAAATATCAGCCAAGAAAATTTAATCATTTCTGTTGACAACTAGGGACAAACCTTGATGCAGTGGAATAACTCCTCAACAGGAACACTTATCAAAGTATTAAGCAACGAAAACACAAAGACAGAAAATTTTGTTGGCCAAGCGGTCACATATGAAAACCTAGCTTATACACTCCAGTTTGCATATGGAAATAAACATGGGCCGAAAACAACTAAGGTCCACGGCTCTATATACGGTTTCAACTAGAACCAAGTAACTTAAGAAATATGAAGATAAATGTTATTTGTCTTTAAATTCAATGTTTGGCATAATACTATTTTTGATGTAGATTTAATGCTTAATCAAGAGTTCTCTTACAAATTTAAGAACTTCTGGAATTGACAGGAATGGTAGTGAAGAAGTTCGTCGCTTGAAGAGGAGTGATCTTATCAACACCCTTTACAATGCTTTACCACCTGATGTAGTAAAGTTTGGACATCAAACTGTCTCAGTGAAACTGGATCCTCAAACTAATTACCCAGTTCTTCAGCTTCAGGATGGAAAATCTATATCAGCCAAGGTATTGACCAGCTATTAGTATCAGTTACTGTAGCAATTGGTACCAGTCCCTTATATTTTCAGCAATGTGTAGTGCTTATTGCAATATCGCCTTATCCTGTCAAGTAATGATTCAGAGCAAAGTGTGCAGAATTAGGACCAACTCCATCTTTAAGTTATACGTTTTGATGTACTAATGATGATGACTTGACAGAATCGAGGGTAATGTTTCAGATTATATCTATTAGGAAATTATAGAGACACTAAAAGTGCCTGGTAAATATTTTTAGATATGTTTTCTTCCTTTTAGGCCTTGTTAAATAACCATGAATAGATGCGACTCCTATAAGATAAAAAATGTGTTATGATTTGTTCCCTTGATAGATTTTGCTTGGGTGTGATGGAGCCAATTCAGTGGTCGCAGATTTCCTTCAGCTCAAGACAACAAAAGTACTTGCGCGTTGTGTGACAAGAGGGTTAACCAACTATCCAAATGGTCATGAACTTACTCCCGAGTTTGTCCTCACAATAAGAAACAACACTTCAGTGGGTCGAATTCCTGTTGATAGTAAGCTCGTTTACTGGTTTGTTTCTCACCCTTGGGTACAAACAGGTAAACTCTTGGTTTTCTCTTTTATGAAATTTAAAGTTTCGTATTCCTTTTTAAATCTGAATATGAGCTCTCTGAAAACAGCTTATAGCTTTTTCCTCAACCTTTCCTGCCTCTTATTGCAGCAGACCTGCCTTATATTTCTTTCCCATGTGTTGATTTTACGCTTTACTTGAACAGATAAAAATGTGTCTCAGGACAATGAACTCATAAGGCAACACACTCTGCAAGTAGTTAGAACTTTCCCAAAAGAAACTCTCAAAATGATAGAGGACTATGACCCCGACTCACTATCTTTGACACGTATGACATATCGCGCACCCTGGGATCTCCTAGTGGAGAATTTCCGCAAAGGAACAGTAACTGTAGCTGGAGATGCAATGCATGTCATGGTTCCATTCCTCGGCCAAGGTGGTTCAGCAGCTTTAGAAGATGCCGTTGTACTTGCTAGAAACTTATCCAAGAAATTTCTGAGCACCGCGACTGATCCAAGAAGCATCGAAGAAGCACTTGATCAATATATTAAGGAACGGAGGATGAGGATATTTGAGTTGTCTGCACAAAGCTACATTACTGGTATGCTGGATATTGAATCCACCCCTCTGCTATTAAGGTTTGTTTTTAATGTCCTCAGGGCTATTCTGTTCCGTGATGCTAAACGTCATAGTAGATATGATTGTGGAACCCTTTGAATCTTTGATCACTTGATGTTAAACTTGAGAGTTGGCATAATTAGCAGTGGTGAGTAAGTGAACTTCATGCTTCATGAGGATGACAGCCGAAATTTGTATAATTGCAAGACTGCAGGAGTTTATATATTTATGTTTTCATTAATTACGTTTATATGTGTTACCGCCAACATCTGTTCAAACAAATTTCGAAGTGAGCGAGAATCCAACTCTCAACGAAGTAAGCAGCACTTGAGTTGTATAGCAATAGCGTTCTATACAGAATCCTAGACTAACCAAACAACTGAAAAAAGGCTTGCACCAAACCCGAATTTTAACAATGGAGGAATGGAGTAAAGCAGGTGAAAATTAAGTAGCATGTGAAAATTAAATACGGTTTTTCTCCGTATTCATGGCACACAATAACCACAAACTTTTATTAGTTTGATGCATTTTTATTAGTCATCTAATCATTAATATCGATGTCTTTGCATCTACACCAATTTCACTGATTAAAATTCATCAAACTCATCAAATTTAGTGTTTATTATATGCCCTTGGGCACAAACTAGAAAGACCCAATGAAATGAATTAGTTTTGTTTGTACTCATGTTTCTGTTGGAAAAATGTGGGTTTAAGCCCCACATTGTTGTGCCGATTTTGAGTCATATTGTTTGAGTGAGTATTGGAATGTGTTCTCCTCCGAGAGATTTTTTCGAGGCACTTTGAATCACTCAAAATGACTAAGAGATGAACGAGATAGAAATATCCAAAGGTTGTTTTTTAGAAGTGGAAAATGGTGCTTCAAACCTTATATCCCACATTGAAAAGAATATGGGCCTTCAATGGGTTTATATAGTAGAACACCCAGATGGTTTTTAACTCGTGTTTAATGTGTTATGCTCCACGCCGCAAAATTTGTGGCTTCGCAAGCCTCGGAATTTTCCGCGTGTGCGACCTGTAGACACGAATGCAGTAAAATCATTTTGCGGCTTCGCAAGCCTCGGACTTTTCCGCGTGTGCGATCTGTAGACACGAATGCAGTAAATCTGGGTCCGAAGAATTACCGGACTAATTTTGCTTTGCTGTGACGTCTTCTGTCGAAGGTACTGCTTTGCTGCATTGCAATCCGTTTTTTCCTAGGAAGCCTTCGTTCCACACATACGATGAGGAGGCGAATACGCTTTAAGGATTATTGTTTATATCCTTCGATCTGTTTGTCTCCTTACGTTTCTTGTTCCGTTGCGCACGCACAAACACATATATTGAATCATTGGTTTTTTGCACATATTGTTCAACAGTTTCTGCTCCAACTACTCCCTCCGTCCTCTTTTACATGTCTAGTTTAACTTTTGACAAGTCAAATTGACTATAATTTAATTGAAATTTACATATATCACATAATTGTAAAAATAATTAAAATTATATCACTAGAAAATATATTTGATCTACTTTAATATACAACTTTCAGATTTTAAAAATAATGAAAAAATAAATTATAATGTTTAGTCAAAATTGATTGATTAATATGGACAAGAAACCTGATTTATTAATTAATTTTGTAATAAATTAATATAGATTAATATAAGGTTCATTAAACATCCACACAAGTTTCATGGACGGTCAGAACTCAACAGTTGGTCATCCATTCCCCCAACCCTGTCAAGGCCCATATGTAGAATCTTAATCCAACTAAGGGACCGTTTGGTTTGATTCAAGGAAACGGAATGGAATTCAGAAAGACCCAACCCTGTCAAGGCCATATGTAGAATCTTAATCCAACTAAGGGACCGTTTGGTTTGATTCAGGGAAACGGAATGGAATTCAGAAAGAGAAATGAAGAGAAAGGAATGATGCTGAATTGTATTACCTGTTTGGTTTTAATTTGGAAACGGAATGAAAAATTATATGATTATCTTTATTTTTGATCTTCAGAGATTAAACAATATCAAAATACTCAAATATATTTATGTTTATAATAATATATATTTTTTATATTTTTTATATTTTTATACAATTTATTATTTAAAAATGTCATTAATGTTTTAAATACCTTGACTTATAAATTATATCATAATTATTTTTAATACATAAAATCTAAATTAAAATTTATTTTTGATTTTCAAAGATATTTTACATGTTATTTTTTATTTTAATGACTTCTGAAATAAATTATAAATAAAAATGAAAAAAAAAATCAAAGGGAAAGAAAATAACTGTAAAAGGTACTAAAAATAACTGTTCAATGGACGTTGACCGTTATCTTTTAACGGCAATCGGATAAGAAGTTGTCCTTTGTTTAAGAATTATAAATCTTGGGTTACAAAGATGAACTTACTTCTTCCATTTATTAATTGCTTATTAATCAAATTTTGTATTTGGACTAATATTTATTCCAATAAATCAAGATTATTGATGCGAATAAAAATGGAAATTATGAGTGATGTTTTTTTTCTAAAAGAGAAAAATATTTACATTAATCTGAACATAATACAGCCAAGACAAACCCCAACTGCTGATACAAGCAGGTTAGAAACATATAATATAAAAGAAAACAATTATCTCATTTGTTTCTTGATCTTTTAACACATAGACTTAAAAATCTTAAAATTAAAAATAAAATCAAAGAGATTCCAAGTGATCCAAATTGTACCAACATCACAATTAACTTTTATTACATAAAATCATTGTTCAGATAATATAAACATTCTAAAAAGAGGCATACGAACACCCAAAAAATGGATTTTATTGAAAGAAAAACAAAAAGACTTTTCACCGGAGATAAATACCGGAAAATTCTCGACTAATTTAGAAAAGAGAAAGACAGGGGATGAAAGACGGTTCCTTTAACCCAAACATTAAATTATGAGTAATTTTAAAATGTCTCAATAAAAACGACTTATATTATAGATGAAGAGAATATATCATATTAATAATTAACATCAACATGTTACAAATTCAAGGGCAACTAAATAAAATAAAATTTAATTGACAGCCTATGATATATTTTCATTAATCCGAACAGCCGTATAATATGATGTGCTTTTCCTCTCCGGTGATCCAAGAAACAACTAGCTATTCGTGCACTGCTCCGCATAGTTCTTGAATTAAATTAAGTTGAGTTACGCGGTTGCAGTTAAGTACACAACTTTGTTCATAACAAACCTCCGCTAACTATTCTATTAATTTAACGACCTATACGCTTAACTCTCCCCCTTTTTTCTTATAGAATTAAAACTATACGCTTTACTTTCCTCCTAAGATCATCACCTTTTATGTGATCTTCACTCGTTTAATTTTCGTAATCGGGCCAACATGAGAAAAGAAATGCAGAAACAATATAACGCGTTGTACAGGCATTGGACAAGAAAATGCACATGTGATAGAATATCACGTGAGCGCTTCCATGTACCATTCTGACAGCTCGATGTCCACAACGATTCCTTATCTCTAGCTTTATTCAACACTCACTAATCAATAAACGCATAATATGGATGCGGTAACATTTAAATTGATTTAGATGTTATGTAATTATGTTAAATAAGATTTATAATATATTTATCTATTTTTTATTAAAAATAAGAGATTGATAATCAATAGTAGTTGACATTACAAAAATAAAAAATATAGCCAGCCTCTTGAAAAAATCGCACTCCAACCATATTCATTTGTTGTTTACAATTTTAGCCAATGTTCTATAGATGATAACTATATTTGTCCAATCTCTATAGTCCTGTAAAAATATCTGTAGGAAAATTACACATCATTTATTACCATATTACACTGATATATCCTATTTTAACGATCTAAAATATTAATAAAATAATATTTTTAAATTATATTCAACCAATATAGTCATAGCTATTGAAGCACAATGTCTTACGGATTAAACAAATTTTATATAATATCTAACAAGTCCGGTTTAACCAACAATTATAACCAATCCAACGGAGATGCTCTTAGAAGTTTTAAGTGCCTAGGTTTACCTAATTATCCTGCTTGTTCTAACAATTTATATTAATAACTAATATAATTATTTTAATGATTTCTTTTACAATTATTCTAATATAAATAATTAATATATATGTGTAATTAAGCATATATTTAGAATTGTATTATGAAAGAATCGGGTCGAGTAGAATTTTGTTAAGAGTTTGGCTTTTTATTTATGGGATTGTATTTTATTATTTAATTTATTAATATATTATATTGTTTTAATTCGAGTTCCGAACACAAGGCGAAACGAGTTAAAATTGTTTGCATATAGTGGCCGTTTGGGTGAGTTTAAAATAAGTGATTCTTGCTTAAAATAAATAAGTGGAGTAGAAGTTAGAAGCAAGATAAGACTTATAAGTGATTAAAGTGTTTGAGAAATAAGTAGAAGTCTTCAAATAAAAGCTAGCATTTCTAACTTTTTATAAATGATTCTTGATTTATTACACAAACGGTACGAATAAATGCTCCAAATTTATAATCCAGAAGCTGGGTTTATAAATTCTAACCAAACACCCACATAATTTAATTTTCCTTCTTATTTTCGTACTAAATTTTAAAATGAGTTGAGTTTGAGTTACAAAGATATTATGAAATAAAATATCACTGGTAAAAACAGTAATAAAACTTCCTACCGTCTATGGCGATAATCCTTCAAATTCGCGTACCGAGATCTTGTCTTGATTTTAGATTGCTCGAATGTACTTCTTATTATATAAAAAAGATTTATGGATATATTAGTAAATTCAAACATGAAACAAGGCCATTTCCATATGTCCGTCCCGTTTATAAACAAGTCAGGTTCGCCTTTATCAAGCCAACAAAACAAACAAACTGCACAAGCACAACACACCACATTTCTTCTCCTCTGAACCCCCTCTCTCGATCTCTCTCTGGAGAGAGAAATCAGCACAATGGGCGGAAAGAGATTTGGTGTTCTCTTATGTGCAGATGACTCAGATTACGTGAAAAAGAAGTACGGAGGGTATTTCGGAGTTTTTGTGGAAATGCTGGCGGAGGAAGGGGAAACCTGGGATGTTTTCAGAGTCGCAGCTGGTGAGTTACCCTCCGACGATCTTATCGGACTCTACGATGGCTTTGTTATTACCGGGAGCTGTAGTGATGCTTATGGTAATGATATTTGGATCTGCAAGCTCTTGAATCTGCTACATAAGTTGGTTTCTAGCAAGAAACAAATTCTTGGTATTTGCTTCGGTCACCAGGTAAATTATTTTAAATCTCAACTTTTTTTTTTCAACTTTTTTTTTGTATTCGTAGTGTCGTGTTCAGTGAAGATCCGTAGTGATTTTAGAAACATGTTAGAAAAAATAAATTATGCATGTTTTTTGTGATGAAACAAAATTTTAAGAATCGGTTAGCTCGTTGGTTAGCCTCTTGATTCCGACCGCAGCGAGTACTTGTCGCATAAGACGCTTTGAGTGATTGTGAAAATTGTGTTTATTAATGGATTTATAATTATGTGCCAGTTGTCGTATTTAAGTTTTTTAACGAGTAAGTGTCGGCTATGTTCATATTCGTTGCTATATTAAAAGATGTCCTTTGATGTTATTTAAGTGATAGCTTATAATACATGCTTATCGTTGATGGTGATTATCTTTTTAAATGCCCTTTTGATTATAGATTTTGTTTGAAATCTCTCTCTTTGTTACCTTGATACTAACAATGGTAGACTGGTAGTAAGTTTGTGAGTTTTGTAAATTAGAATATACTCTAATACTGGTTTAGTTATATGATCTGTTGAATTTCTCATATCCATTTTCAAAATCGTTTTTTTTTTTGTATTTTAAAATTTTTAATTTAATAATTAAAATTATTAGTTTTAAAATTTAATATTTATATATTTGTTTTTTCTGTTCAAAAATATATATATATATATATATATATATATTTATATATATTTGTTTAAAAAAGAAATATTAAATTAAGTTACAACCCCTGCTCGTGAATATGCACAGAAAAAATGAAAATGAGTTGTAAAATAGAGTTGAGGAATATTAATTTACCGAAATGGGAAGTTAAAAGATGCATAGCATTGCAGGACTATTGAAAATAAATAGAAGAGAGGGCAAGGAAACAGAAAGTGAGCATAGGGACATTAGAGTATGGACAAACGCAAAAGCCATCTATCTTTCGTCCAAAACACCTTCAATTTGTTAATGAGCTGCCACCAATTTTTTTTTTATTTTTTTTGCCAAGACCTTTTTTAGTTTTTATTTATTATTATTTGGTTTTGCTAGATAAGCTGCCTCCTTTAGTTACACCTGATCAAAATCATTCTGCGTAAGAAGTTAGGTATGAGAGTGATTTCGAAACTTCGTTGTGAACAAAAAACATTTTGATACAATTTTTTATTTTATATAAATCAAGTTTATTTTCGATTTCTTACTCCAAAAAATTGACTAGTTATCTATCAACTCACCGTATATTGAACCAATTTTTTAAAAATATTTGATATGATTTCATGAAAATCACTTATTTTAAAGGTGGTGTTTGGCAACAGATTATAAGCACATCTTCTGGTTTATAAGTTAGAAACACTTATTCGTATTGTTTGTGTAAAAAGGTTAAAAAGTAACTAAAAGAAGTGAACTTTTATTTCACTTTTCTAAATTAAAAATATTTTAAACTCAGTCAAACGACCCCAAAATATTGATCAAAATATCGGTCTCTGCGTAAAGAAAATGGATAGCAATAAATATGGACGGTTGGAAAGTAGGTAAAAGAGAGGAGTCAAGTCAGTGTAATGGCAGAGAGTAGATACGGTGAGGATGGTCCATATAGCCCACCTAGGCCGTACAATCTTGGAGCTATTAGGCATGTGAATTTATGTATCCAACTCAGGTTTAACCAAATTTAGCTCTGCCCATAAATTTCTTTGGGCCCACAAGTTTGCAGCCCAAATTTGTTTTGTGCGTTCCGGTCCATATTTGCAGGTCCGCTTACACGGTTCCTGTCACGAACCCAATCCATCCTATTTTACATCTTCTTTCTGGAATATACTTCGTATCAAAATAATTTCTCTCACTTTTTAAAAATAATTGTTAGAATATATTTGAAATATAATTTTTATATTTTCTTGTATAAATTTTCAAAAAAGGACATATTTTGGGACATAAATTTTTATATTTTCAAACAGATGCAATCAGCATACAAATGTGTATTTAAACTTTGTTCCTCAATTCATTTATTTTTTGATCAGATATTGGGACGTGCACTGGGTGGAAAGATCGGTAGAGCAACCACAGGATGGGACATTGGTGTTACTAAAGTTCAGCTCTCATCATCATCTAAGTTGTTCTCATCTTTGAAGATGCCTGCTTCCTTGTCAGTGATCGAATGCCATCGCGATGAGGTACATTTTCATTACACTAATTTCAGCTCTCTTCGACGAATACTCCTCTTCAACTAATGTCATAGCTAAATAACAAACAATGCACCGCAATAATCTGTTGACGCGTTGTGTACTAGGTGTGGGAGCTTCCTCCTCAGGTCGAGGTCGTGGCATGGTCCGAGAAGACAGGGGTGGAGATGTTCAGGTATGGTGATCATATTATGGGCATCCAGGGTCACCCTGAGTACACAAAGGATATACTACTCCATCTGATTGATCGTCTCCTCCAACGCAATTTTATTCTGGTAAATTCAACTTTTAACTTGAAGCCGTAAGCCTAAAACCCCTTGCCTTGCAATCATCAACGCGGAGGGTAATAATGTTATGTTTGCAAATTTGCAGGAGTCTTATGCTGACAACGTGAAGTCGAAAGTGGATACAGGTGAACCGGATAGAGAAGCGTGGAAGAAGTTGTGTACCAGTTTCCTCAAGAAAAAGCTGTGAACGAAAGCTGGAGTGGAATGTACATACGAATTGCTCGAGTAACCTCCTGACATCCCTTCTGTCATATTATTAGCGAAAAATGCACTTTGTCCTTGTCAGAACTTTTATCCACCAGAACTCGAATGAGACAATTCTATCTTCATTTCATTTCATTCCATTTTTCTTCTATTCTTTACAACAATTTGAAAAAATGAATGACAACAGAATGCAAAATCGCATATTAAACCAATTACAGCATCAAGGAAGTACCTGGGGATTACTTAACTCTCTGCGGGAGGAAATGAGGAACTGCCAATCGAAAACAATAAACACAAATTTGAGATAAATTACTTTAGATACTCAACTACCTGGAACGAAAACATACCTTCGTGAATGCATCGATGTGCATTACATAAACGTCTTTGGAAAATCTCCCAACCGTGTAGTTTGTAGATAATTTTTAAACAAATTGTACTTAATATATTTAATCCTGCAACATGCCAGACATTATTACCGCTAAACACAGTTAGACGTAAATCAAAGATGATAACAAGTATCCTAAGAGACACAGATTCTTTGTAACCCATTAAAGTCGTGACAAATTTTAAATGGATGACATTCTGAGTTCTTCATGTTCTCTTTGTTGGAAATATGGGTGAAGTCCCCCATTATAAGTTTTGACCTTTAAATTAAGTGAGTCTCTTCATAACAAGTTATGCTTAAATTGAGTTCTCCGTTGTGTGAAATTTCAAACGTATGTTTAATCACTCAAAATGACTATGAGATAAATGAGATACGATGATCCAAGATGCAACCTTTAGTGGAAATTTTGAACTGAAATATCAAGTCCCAAGTTGGTTACATAAAGAGCCTTTAAAGGCTCATCTAGTAGAACACTTGTGTAGTGCTTAAACACTTGTGTAGTGCTTAGATGTGTTCCCAGTGTATTGTTTCATCATCTACGTGTGCGTAGAGGTACAAATCGTGAGAGTTCGAGGTAAATTTATGACTTTGCATTTTGCAAGTCTCGGATTTTCCCCGACTTGAGAACTCGAATGCAGTAAAAATTTGGGTCAAATAAAACAGGACTAGTTTTGCAAAAATGTATTGACTTAAACTAATTCGAAGTTATTATTGAATTATTAGATTCGATTTTGCACTGTGACTCGGCTTTGTTCATATTTTCATTATCCGTCTCCTGTGATTTTATTGGCTATTACATACACACACCAACACGATTATTATTTATTTGCTTGTTTGCTACAGATAGGTTAACATTTAGGGATGTAAATGAGTTGATACGCTCGATAACTGCTCGGTGTTCGGTTCGAAAAAAACTCGGTTCGATTCATAAACGAGTCGATATTGAGCACAATTTTAAAGTTCGTTTTATAAACGAGCTGAACTTGAGCACAGTAGAGTTCGACTGGATAGTTCGCGAACAAGTTCGAATTATGAGTTCGTGAACATGGTTCGTGAACTGGGCTCGTGAGCATAGCTCGTGAATATGGTTCGTGAATTTGGTCTGTGAACTTGGCTCGTGACCATGACTCGTGGATGTGGGAGTTTTATTAATGGATGATTTATTACGAATTTATAATTCCTTAAAGTATAAATTAAAATATTGTTAGAATTTTAATTTATTTTCTTTAATTAAATTAAATAACAAACAAGCTCGTAAATAAATTTATAAGCATAAGTTAGCTCGTTAGCAAAGTTTATTAAACGAACAAAATTAATGGGTGGTTGCTGAGCAACAATTCGTGAGACATGTTCGTGAGCGTAAGTTAATGAGCAGTTCGTGAGCAAAAGCTCGTAAGACATGTTCGTGAGCGGTTCGTGAGCCGTTCGTGAACAGAATTATTCCTCAATGAGTTGATCCTCAAACAATATTTTTGGCTCAATCCAAACTCGAGTTTGAGTTCGCTAATTTTTCAACAAACAATACACGAGCACTCTAGAGTTCGGCTCGGCTCGACTCATTTACGCCCCAATAATAACACTCTTGCCATAGAAAACTCCTTCCAAAGGCTTTAATCTCAGCTTCATCAGCTGAAAATATTATGTTATTATGCCATTAGATTTTCGCATCAGTTTCTCCCATTATCTTTATGCTGATATCAGTACATCAATTCTTTCAGTTGTCTCCCCATGTGCTTTTTTATGTTATTATGCCATTAGATCGTTTTAGCGAAAGGATCCTGTCCTGAATAACATTGAATCATCAGAAGCTTTCTATTAGCCTACTGCCGACTTCATTGTATTTTAAACTTGCACCAGCACCACTAGTTTTCTACAAAGAAAAACACGCTGACAGTACCTCAAGTCCGGGACGATTTTATGGTTAAAGTATTTGATACTGTATAACATGGTCTCATCACAGAGTACCCAGTATAAGACAGATTATGTATAATTTGTATACATTTTTTAATAGTCTTTTGTTATTTTAACATTATATATCTTTTGTTATTTTAACGATTATATTATACATATGATTTGGTAAAAAATTAGAAGTTTTCTGAATTATTCTCTGACATATCACACGTAAAAAGAGACTATAAATATATATTTTTTAATAATTTTAAAGTTTCTGAAACGTTGAGGTCTCAAGTCATTGGCTAATTGACTTGATAGTGGGATCGAAGCTAGTGGTTTTCTATTACAATGGACCTGTGTTTTATCCGTGCCGGGATTAAAAATGATCAGACACACGGTAAAACTTCAATGAGAAGTGGAGACACACGGTAAAACTTCAATAACACTATCATTATAAATAATAAAATATTATAAATTTACTTTCAAAATGATTTTATGTATTTTTAGTTGCGGTGAATTTCAACTTTGAGGCTTAGAAAGCAGCAATGGAATTTATTTTTTCTTTGGTTGTTTTAAGACTTACAAGTTATAAGCAAGAAAGCAACAGCCGGATTTACTCTTCTTTGCTTGTTTAAATGAACGAAATGAAATCTGTAAAAATTTAAAACCACTAATTTACTATAGAAACATGTTACGCCAAAAGGCACTGTTAAGTGCTACCCTGTAACCTGTATGGTTTTGCTTAAGTTACAGGGCAGTTGAGATGCCAAGTGCCTATATTATTATCTAGTTCAGAAAGCTTCTCTATGGTACCAGAGTGGACTCATTCTATCCTGAAGCACAATGACACTATTCCTTACTTAAAATCTTCATAACAAATTTAAAAATATGAAATGATTAAAAATATGAAATGATAGCAGAACAGTAACCAAATTATAGAATTAAGAAGTACCCAATATATTATCCGCTTCAGCAAAAGATATAATAGGTTCATAGGAATATTATTTCAGACATCACCACTGAAAATCGATAACGTCAATCAATAGGAACCCTACACATTGTTCACCAGTAATTATACCAATTCATATTAAGTACTGTCTTGCTTCCAATGCAAGACATGCCATCTTTAAGCATTTATCATAGAGCCAGAGTTGTTCTTGCACTCATTCAGCATATCCATATAGAACTGGCACTTGCTTATCTCGCTTCCTGAGGAGTTGAGGCACTGCCAAACCACACACAATAAACACAAATTTTAAAAAGATGTCTTTTTACTGGAACCCAGTAGAGATAAATAACTTTGGATACGGATCTACATATAATCAAAACATACCTTAGTGAATGCATCAAGGTGCATTCCACAGGCATCTTTGGAAAGTTCAGGTGCAGCAGAACCAGCAGCAGCTGGTACTGTTTCGTGTTGAATGGTGCGAGGACCCATCACACTGTCGACAGCTCTGTGTGCAACTGCACTTCCAGTGCCAAAAGCCATACCTATGTGACAGAAAGACAAAAACACATAAATACATTACGTGAAAACCTTCTGGTATACAGAGAAAATATAAACTATATAATAAAAACCATTCAGGTCACTAATGGTGTTAATATACCTTGAGCAATAGTTGCACCAAGGCCTCCAAGCATAGATCCACCACCACCACCACTTGAAGCAGGAGCAGGGGGAGGAGCTTGGCGAACTGCAACAAGAACAGTAAAACCGTTAACAATGAGCAAACACGTCAAAGCAGCAAATATAACAAAATGATTAGACTTGGAGAACAGTACCAGGTGCTGGGGGAGGTGCCCGACGAGCAGCTGGGCGAGGGGCTGATCTTCCTGGAATGATTTATAAAAAATTAAAAACTCAAATGCCAAGTAATCAAAGCATCATTATGCAAATTGAAAAAACACCAAGCTTACAATCGTCTTAAAGGACACAGTAAAACACAACTCACAAATAACACAGAAAAGAACACATTTTTTTGATACCCACCAATAAAAGTATGCACATTACAAACACCTATTATAATAAATTTAAATCTTTCAGTCTCAAAAACGCCACAGTCCCCATTCACAGTAAAACACAACTCACAAATAACACAGAAAAGAAAACCTTTTGATACCCACCAATAAAAGTATGTACATTACAAACACCTATTACAATAAATTTAAATCTTTCGGTCTTCTTCCAATATACATACACATATATCACCCTTCATGCAAAGGCATGATGCTAACTAAATTAACTTTTATTAAACTCCGAGTCACCATATTCAAAACTTAAAAATGTTAAACACATATCCAATACAACAATACATTGCAATTCCAATACCCCAAACAAATCCACAACCTCGAGTCCTAGCTAACTAACTGCCTAGGTTCCTTTAACTCCTATTTGTGATATTCAAAACCTAAATCTTAAACACATTACACATGGCAATTGCAGTACTCAGAAACAAATTGAGCACAACCTAACCATCCATTTTATGTCCAAACAAGCAATTAATCCCAAAAATCTCTCAAAACATTATAAACAAAGACAAAAATCGAACATTAACATCATATACCCAAATTAAACCAACAAGCATATAAACTCAAAATATAAAACTCTATGACTATCATCCAATCCAATCAACATAACATACACAATAACATCACTAAAATTAACACAATTAAAAAAAATATCATAGCAGGGATTAAATCTCTCAGACAGTTATAACAAATATACATCAACACAACAAAAACAAATCTTCAAAATAATTAAATCAAAAAAATTGAAACCCTAGTTGCAACATGTACACACAAGGGCAGGGCTGTATGTAGAGGTTATAGATCTCACCGGAGCTACGACGAGCCATGGTTCAGAGAGCGGCGGCGATTGATTTGATTTCTAGAGAGAGAAAATAGACGAGGGTTTGGTTTCTAGAGAGAGAAAATTGTTTATAGCTTCACAAATCACAACAAAACGACCTTATATGTATATGTGTATAGAGGGAGGTCACGAGATAGGTCAGCATAACGAGTAGGGTATTACGTGGCAGTATCTTGACCGTAGATGGAGAAAAGGAAGAGTCTAGAGGCGGGTGCATTGTAAGATGGTGTGTGGTAGGGTGTACTGGATTGCGACTTATTAGGAATAGATTGATCTAGAAGAAAAATTGAATATTGTGTTTATACGGTGATACACTGATATGTTGTAACTAGAGAGGAAAACGCGCTCCGCGCGAGTGAGAAAATCATTGAATATAATACATTTTAAGAGACCTATATGATTTACAATTTTTAAGGCTTTTTGTAATTAAAATAAAAAATGTTATTAATTATAAAAATTCTTGTATTTAATCTTTTATTCTAGTAATTGAGCTACATGAAATTCTTCATTTATGTTCTATTTTTCAAATTTAACTCAAATTTGTAATTGTAAGAAATTAGCCATCATCCAGCAAATATTGATATAATTTAGATTTAGGATACTGTGAATATTTATATCATATTTTCCTTTTTGAAAGAAATTCATAAAAAGAAGTTTTATTCCCATTCATTTCTTTCTAGTAAGATCATCCCTGATTTATTTGTTAAATGTACAATAGAACTACAAGCTCATGCGGTGTCACTAAAAAAGGGGCAATGCATCATTTCATTTTCAGGTTGGTAAGATGAGAAATGGCCAGTTCAGCAAACTATTAAGCATACCGGCACTATGAATGGAAAAGAAGAAGAGTAAAAATATTTCAAATAGAGAAGAGATCAATATAATATGAGAATAAAACCTAAGAAAACATTAAACAATACCTATAAATTCGCTATACTATATAGCAAATCACTCGAAATAGATACAATGATGTTCAAGTTAATTTAATTTTAAGCTTGCATATAAGAAAAGATTGAATAATAGTCTAAAAGTGAGAATCACAAGCACTAAGAAGTAGCTTTGGCACTACAAGCATCTTCAGCATCCAGGCCAAGCGAGTATGTATCCACTTCACACCATCCTAAAATATCCTGCTGCCACACAATAAGAACTATAAGTATCATTAGACTAAGGTTCTCATCAAAGAACAACATTTTTCTCCAAGTTCATCAATAGACCCATTCTGAAACATATAATATAAAATAGTCAAATTTCTACCTGAGGTCACAACTTACAATAATATAATAAGTGATTGTGGAATGATGTACATATGTAAAGCTAAACAGAACAAAGTAACAGAGAAAAAATAAGATAAATTGACTTCTACAAGTTGCCAGCTAGAAGTGCTTAAACTGTCTTATTCATGGAAGGCGGAACACAAATGCTTAGTAGAAGGATAACAGATAATCTAAGCAAGCGTCGTGAATGAGAAGCAAGACAAGTGTCAGGATTAGCCAAGTATCTGTAGTACAAAAAGACAACTTTATAACTGCTAAGAAACCGATACCGTTAAGAAGATTTCCCTTTTGACTTTTCAATTTCCATTAGAGCAGCTATCGTGATTTTGTGTTCCTGACAGAACTCTCGCAACTTCCTTTATTCGCAAGTCGGGTTCATCTCCACCTTTGAACATAAACAGATTAGGCAAACAAACATTAACACACCAAAATTTATATACTTACGAGACTTAACTGACTATGACCTGGTTGAGAGCAGGGCCTTTCAAGATCAGGATGAATAGATTTAAATCTCCAGAGCAGTAAATTATGCGCAAAGCAGAACTTGCAAACAAAATCTATAAGGTTCAAGCATATCATTTCTAAGTCAGCCGTTTTAGCTCAAGGCCAAATAATACACAACTGATAAAGAAAGCAACGCAGGACCAAGAAAAGTCTCATTGTGTTGATGTTAATAAAGTGATTTTTTATGTGCTTTATCAAATATACTTTTATTCATTTGAACTACTTGTTCAAGGGCTTTGAATTCATGTGCTTGTAAACTGTAATTACTCTGTCTTGTCCTTGGATCTCCAATGGAGAAACTATGTTCTATGCTGATGAGTCTGGGGTGCATATAAATCAGGTGGAAGTAAAGCATTATAAGTAATGGATTATAATCTAAATCAAGTGTGCATATAGATCTGGGGGAAGTAAAGCACAATAAGTAATGGATTAGAATCTAAATCAAGAATAAGATTGGCCGTACATAGAACCTATTCAGTGGACAAAAAAAAATGTAAGGGTTGCTATAAACCTATTTTCTCCTAGACTTAAATTCCAATTTAGGTTTCTTATATTTTTAATTAGCTGTATCCAAGTAGTTTCAGACAGATTGAATTATAATATCATGTATCTATAAAGCTTCTGCTCAATTCATGGCGAGATCTTTAGAGTTTTGTCTTGTTCTTCCATTCTACACCGACTGCTTAATTAATTTGCTACTGGATTTAACTGAAATGTCTATCAATTGGATACCAAGCACGACCTTTACATCTACAAAGAGATATGGCCACAGCCTACAGACTGCAAACCTGTGAGCCTGAGTGAAAAAATCTGGTGCACCTATCATGACGACCTCCTCCAGATGCAAGCAGATTTGCCTGAAACGGAGACCAAGCTAGAGCTTTCACAACAGCTATATAATCTTCGAGTCAGAAAAGCCAATGTGTTGGAGAATTTGAAGAAGTGGTGGATCTATCCTATATGTGAAGGAGATTATCATTTCCTCCACTGGCTATCTGCTTGCTACTGCCGCGGCCTAATAATTCAAGTAGTAATCATCCAGAAGACCCGGAGCACCTAATGTTTTCTCGGATGTCTGCATTACAGCCTTGGCTTCGGGTAATCTATTAACAGACCACTCCATTCAACTCTGGAAGATAATATAGAATTTCGACCATTTAAACATGCTAGTGTGAGTAGCTACTAACAAAAATCCAGTTTAATAAGTATGTACCATACTGACTATTAACTAAAACTACAATTAAGAAACGTATTACATTAAAAAGCACCAGAGCACTTTGCATTAGCTGAACCTGGAATTTCGTGGCCTCGGAACTTTTACCCAGGCAACAAATATTCTTCAGTGTTTAATAGCTAATACAGTACATATATACCAAGGCTATGTAATAAGAGAGTAAACTTCCACTAAAAGAGAAGAAAAACCACTTCGACTCTTTTTTGTTTTCAGGAGAACTCATGTTACGAGAGCAATATATATTAATTAATAACTCTACGGAGGATGTGTCTTACAACTCAACGAAGGATGGGTTCCAAAGATGAACAAAGCTTCTGCAGGCTATCCACCTTCAAGGTTTCCACAATGACACTGCAAGAATAATGGTGTGAAAACAAAGTCAATATTCCATATACTTTTTTCAAGCCAGAACAGCAAAATTCACATTAACTGAAGACATAAGGCACATACACGAAACATAATATAAAAACAAAATTTCAAGTCAATCTAAATTACCACTTGCGGAATGTAACGACAGCTCTTGGGCTTAGGTTGGTAAACCGCAGTTGAGGAGCAGTTACTTAAAACAGATTCCACCGGCGCTGGAGGGTTCTTTTTATTTAACTCACAGTTGGATCTTCCTTACCTTTCCTTGCGACATTCTACACAAATCTAAGACTTTATTCTGATCATCAACAATAAAAAAAAATCAAAATCCCCGACAAATTGAACATCAAAACCCTAATAAAACACAAACAAAAATTCAAGTACACGGACAGAAAAATTGACAAAGATAAGGAAGTGCACATACATCTTCATGAGGATTTCTCCGTTGAAGAAACTGTTCTTGCACGGCTTCAACTGTTGATCAGTCAAATCCATCTCTTCAGCACAGAGAGGGCAAGTCTTTTCTCCCTCGTCGGTCATGATTGCCTACACATGAAAATCCACAGAGACTCAACACAGTTTCATAATCAGATAGTAAACTGTAGAAACTCTAAAAATGATTAGACAAAAGCAACAAAATCAACAACATCCGAGTAATCACAATTTAATATCTTTCAAAACATACAAATACACTTACAACATTTCTCAACAAAGAAAGATTCAAACAGATCATCCTGTCCTCTAGAAGGCTTAATTACATTTTTAAAAAAACTATTCATCACAAAGCTTTATGGACTGATGGATTGATGATTGGATTTATAAGACGCGATCGATGAAAAAGATAGCGAGGAAGACTTTTGAGAGAGATTGAGCTGAGTTGGGAGAATGGGTTTTTTATGCTGCGGGGTTCTAGGTTCTAAATTCTAAAGGCGTTTGATATACGGGATACTAAAAAGACACCGATCGAGTGACTCTTCATGAGCTAGCTTTTAAAAAAATTATAAAAGAGTAAAAATCCAGAAAATCATAGAATTTGAAAAAAAGGCTGCAGGGGCCTGCCACGTCAGCGTCGCAGGAACCTCCTTTATATAAATATAAAGATAGTATAATACTAAAAATTAATTTTCTATAAAAATATTAGGTGTATCATACATATTCAACGTCAGGTGTGTTTGAGCATATTTTTATAGTTCTCGATGATAAAAATTAAGAATTAGAAAAATAATATACGAAATGATATACATCACTGTTGTATGTCTAATTAAGACATTATTAGAATCCTTAAAATTCATTTTAATTATTAATGATTTTATAATATTACGTGATTAACATAAAAGAATAGATGCACACTCATCCTATAATTCTTTTTTTAACCATTGTAGGAGGCTTTCATTAATTTTTACCGATGAAAAATCATAAATCAGTTATCTTCTTAATTTCATTTTTGTTTTTTAATAATACTTTTTTTCTAGTAAAAAATTCTACATTTCCGGGTTGTATTTGTTTCATAAAATCTTTTCAGATTGAGGGGCCGTGCGCGCGAGTTTAAAATAAATGTTTTTTTGCTTAAAGTAAAGAAGTAAAATAAAAGTTAGAAGCAAGTCTATACTTATAAGTAATGAAAGTGTTTGAGAAATAAGTAGAAGTCAAGAAACAAAAGTTAGGATTCTCAGTTTTTTATAAGTATTTCTTGACTTTTTACACCAGAAGTACGAATCCAGAAGTCGGGCTTAAAAGCCGCGGCAAAACACCAACCGAGTTTATTCCCAATTTATTTGACTTTATTTATTTTTCCTTGTTGAGATCGTGTGCTTTTTGTATGATTGGGTGTAATTTAATGTTATTAGATCCGCTCAAATTTCGAGGATCTGATTCAATGATGAAAATCTTTATGGGTTGAGGATCTGATTCAATGATGAAAATTTGAATGGGATTCAAATATAGGTCAATATCTCAAAATGGTTGTGATGAAATCGATATATGTTGTGATGAAATCGATACACATACATATATCTACATCGCTTGATTGTGTCTTTTTAAATAATAGATTAATCAAGCACTATGAACTTTTTTATGTTTGTAGTAAATGTTGTATGATTGTCATCATTGAATCAATTTCACTTTCAAAAAAAAAAAATAGATGAATGAAGTATAAGTGCTTTTCTAACGGTGATCGGGTAAAATAATCACTTAAATGTTAATAGACAAATTGTAAATGACAGAGCGGTGTTAATTATGATGATATTATGTATAACTCTTGCTCTCATTTAATTCTATACGTTTTTTTTAACTACTCGAAACACATTTCAATACTCTTATAAAATATATTTTCTTAACTTATTTTTAAGATTTTTTTTTCTAAAAAAAATTAATTCAAAAAAAAATCTTTAAAAAAACCCTTACACAATTATATTTTACAGGAGTATTAAAGTGTGTGCCCCAACCCGTCCACTAATGTATGATATCCAAGAAGCCGGAGGAAGTATAATTATTATATAATTAAATTATTCCCAAAAAATTGATGGTTGACTTAAAAGTAAAATGAACAATATATACAACTAAACTTGTCTATATTTATCCTAATTAGAAAAACATATATATATGTGTGTATACATTATTTTTTAAGCTGCAGCGAGGAAACAATGAAATGTGTACTCTAAATTGGAATTCACCGGAAAAATTGTATATGATTTTCATTTTTTCATATGTTTTTGAAGGTAATATGCATTCTACTTCAACATCATATTTCATTATGATCGTCATCATAAAAAATTTAAATCCACTCAAATTTATTTGTTGTTGTCTTCTTTCTTATTCATAAAAATTATTATAATTTTTTCATTTCATTCTTTTATCTATTCAATCAAGTTATTGGAATTTTACATTCAATTAAAGTGATTGCAATTTTACGACTACGAGATTAGACATGCATGCCCTTATGTTCCTGTGTACATCAACTTGGTTTAGCTTTTGTAGTTTTTTTTTAAAAATCAAAATTTGTAGGTTAAACGCTAAGATAATTTAAACTAAATAAAATGCAAATAAATGAAATAACACAGGAAATTAGTGAAGCCAAAAATCCCGGTTAAGGGTAAAAATTACAAACAAGATTGTGTACCCAGTCTCAAAAAATTTCACTAAAATATTTATTTTTAATGTGTCACAAATGTATGAAGAACTAATAAGTATTGTTAATGAAATTTCGCTTAAAACAAAATTATGCTATTTGGTCCAAACTGAATCGAGAATTTTGCTCAATTATAACCAAAAATCAAACTAATCGGGTAAAAATTTCAAACCAAACCCAACCGAATTTGTATGGTTTGATTATTTCAGTTCGGTTTTGCTCGGCGTAATTAAAACTATCTCAATAAAAATCACCACTCCAATGTAATGCTATCTGAGATGCCAAAATAAAATTAAAAAAAAAATGCTATACTTGATTCTGAATATAAAAGCAATTTTGATTTAATTTTTTGTATTTTTGTTCATATTTTACATTTCCTTGATTTTATTTTAAAACCAAGCATTGGAGCATGTAAACTATTTTAGCATAAAATGTACTTTTTGATTTCATATTATAACAATAGATACATCTATTCAGTTTAAGCATGGACTTGCTCCTGTCGAACTCAAGTTAATATAGATTGTAGACCAATGTCAGTATGCAGAGCTGCTCCATGAATTTCCTTTTAAACTTCACAATTCACATGCATTATAAATTATATCAAACCAACTAAGCTCAATGTAATTATTCAATATAACGTTAAGACCAGTAATAGTTCTAGCAAAGACGAGTGATTCATTTTGCAAATAAAACAGAGTTCCCAACCATCATTCTGCCAGTACAGTGGGATACCAAACAGACACTACAAGTACAGCCTGTTTTCCGATTAGAAGCATCTTCTTCTTATTCTAAAAGATCATCCACACATTGGTTCATTAGTCACCAAAAAGAAGTTAAACTAGAAAGGAAACATTGCTGAATAGTGCCCCACATAAAACTCCCAAGCTTTGCCATCAACCCCACCAACTCTGAAATAACTGCAGAAGATGTGGCCGTCATCATTCTGTCAAAACATTTTAAAAATTAGTAATTCAGTAAAACGAGTTTCAATAGGTACTAATGCTCGAGGAAACCGGAGTACCTTTCAACTTCCATCTACCAAATTTTCTGGTAAATTTAGAGGCTACTGCCTCAAGACTCTTAGAAACTTTATTATTGGAATTGCAGCAAGATTACAAACTCAACTCTAATGCAATAATTATTTTATTCAAAATACTTGCATATAAAATGTTGGATGACTACCTGTTTATCATCATCTCCTGCGCCTATTAACCGTCTTCAAGTTCTTCATGATGTAGCTGACAACTTCCTTAACTGTTGCTTTCCGATCCTCTTTTGTATTCCACAATTCAGAGACCACGTATCTACCACTGGGATTGTATTCATTTATCTCGAGTAAGGCTTTACAAATTGCTTCATATACTTCGATTCCCCATTCCTCTTTAAGATTTCTTAGCAGTTCATCATCTGGATTAATTATTTCCTGCCATGAGGAAGATATTCACTAGTTACTTCCAGTTCATAAAAAACACTAGACAACAATATAAGATAACTTTTACAAGTCCTGAGTAGCTTCATTTCTGCAACATGCCATACAAGATCACTTGACATAACACAGATAAATGCAAATAAAAGATGATAACAAGTGTCCAATTCTTTATAACCCATTAAAGTCATTTGCGGTACCTGATGCTCAGAACTTCCTTCAACCATTACAATTTTAAATGGATGCCATTCCGAGTTCTTCACATTCTCTTGCCATAGGGAACACATTTCCAAGGCTTTAATCTCAGCTTCATCACCTGAAAATCTTTCCTTGCATTTTTGCTGAAAGACTTTCACATCGATTTCTCCCATTCTCTTTACACCGATATTTGTGCGGGGGCCGGTTAATATCTCTTCCAATCCCTGTCATAAAAAAGTAAGCTATCAACATGCAAGAGGTAATACCTGATCCATGGTGCATTATAATTACTTCAGTTAAGTGTAATATTTATACAATAATATCCTAATCAGCCAACTCCAACTAGATCAGCATTTTTTTTAATAACCTAACACAGCACTAATTAGTTCAGTTGTCTTCACTTGTGCTTTGATTTATTATCTGTTAAATTAAATTATTTTTAACGAAGGGATCTTGTCCAGAATGTCATCGAATAGTAGCCAAGTACTTGCATCATTAATATTTCCAGAAAGGAGCACGGTTGGATAGCTTATCCTCTGTCGTCCCAGGTCATGGGTTCGACCCTGGCTCACCCCAAGAGTTTCGTAGAACAGATACTCATATGTAAGGCTATAAGCCATATTTGTCAAAAAAAAATATTTCCAGAAAGAGAAACATCTGAGACTGACAGTACCTCAAGTCGGCTACGATATTATGGTAAGTTGTACTAACATATTTGACATTGGAAGCCATGGTCGCATAGTACCCGCTATTAAGTCATTTAGAGCTACTAGAACTTTAGTGCTCCATCACTCCACATGCCACTTAATACCGCAGTTCAAAGAAAGGCAACAAGGAAAAATATCATACCTTAATCAATGATTTACGAGCTTCTTGCAGCTCATCATTACTCTGACGCTCCTTAATAAGAAGAGTCTGGTTTAAGGTTTCCATATGAGTCCTATGATCCTCTTTCTCTTCTAATTCTTCTTGCATCTCCTTCATCTTGCTTTGAACAGCTTCATCATCTTCATTTCCAAGATGTTTCATCACTTCTAACTTCCCTTTTAATTCTTGAATTTCCATCTCCAGTTTCTGTTTCTCATCTAGCTCCCGCTCTAGTTTCAGTATGTCTTTTAGGGCCTCCTCCTTCTCCCTCTGCATATTTGAATACCAAATCAACAGTACAACAGAGATTAGACATGAGGTGTTAATATCTAAATACAGAGACAATTAGATAAATAATTAGTTTGTGGTAATACACACCTGCTGCTCCTCCACTAGCCTTAAGACATTTTCATCCGCCTTTTTCTGCTCCATTGAGGCCAATTGAAGCGAACTGTTTCTCACATCATTCTGACAACACAAGAAAGGGAGATAAGTGGGCAATCAACACTTATCTTAATACACTTTACAACACTTTCTGAACTTTGTAAATAACTATTCCCATGAGAAAAAAAATTAACATTTACTCACATTTTTTAGTTGTTAGTCAATAATCAATATGGATCCCAACATGCAAACAAACTAAGCTAAAAAATTATAAATGAGAACTAAAGATTAAAACCATACAGAGGCATGTAACTAGGTGCACAGATACTTTATTTTATTTAAAGTATCATACCTTATTCTTCTCTTCATCAAGCTTTAGCCGATCACGTTCAGTCCGTGTTTCACGCCTGTTCAATTCCCTGCTCCATGAATCAAGTTCTCTTTTCTTCTTTTCCAAATCTAAGTTGAGCAACTCTTGTTCCGCCAAAACTCTTTGAATGTGTGCCCGAGACATTCGTTGCATCTTCCTTGTTTCTGGAGAGGTAAAGAATGTTAAGAACTAACTTATCCATTCTTAAATATCAAATCAGATATATTAATAGTTAATAGGTAACTAAAACTTATTCAAAAAAAAAAAAAAAACGGGGCAACTAAAACATCTAAGAATAAAGTAAGGTATGGACTACAGAGTGACCAAAACACAATTTTGCCAACCATTGAGAATGTAGAACCATTAGCAGTTCAATCACATTTCTATGGTAAATATAGCAATGAAAATTATTAATATGTTGGAGTTGGGACAACAATGCAGTTTCACATGCACACCAGTCTACATATGCGTACACAACGAGAAGACAAAGAATGATGAGAAGAAAAAAACCTTCGAAAAAATCTTGGTGCAATCTGTCTTTTTCATCGAGCAACCTACTAAGTGACAGGTTCTTCTCATTAAACTTGATCTGCAGATCATCCAGATTTTCAATCTTCTTGTCAAGTTCATATGCTAGATTATAGATTTTGTCTTGTCTACCCCGGTCCTCTTCATCAACAATATCAGATATTGTTTTCAGCTCTCCATTCTTACGAAGATGATCACCAATTACACCAGCAGACTCATAATCATCAGCACGTGCAAACCACCCATACATGTGCGGGCCAGAAACAGCTTTGGTAGATACCCAGTCTTTCTTACTACGATGATCAGATTCGAAGGACTTCTCAAATTCCATACAGTTCCTGTAGCCAGCCCAATTATTATCAAACTTAATGATGGCTTGTCCAGTACTCTTTTCATCATCCCAAAACAAAACAACTTCTTTAGGTTTACATTTGTAGAACTTATCCATCAAGTATTCTTCGCTAAAAATACACTTTCCACTCTCAATACGTTTCACTATATTAACGACAATTCCTGTCCACGGGACGCACAAAAGTCCATTCTGATCAGTCTGTGGAGCTACAGGTGCAGGTGGCAGGGCCGGAACAGGTGGTTGCTCTGCTTCATTTGCTAGTTCATTCTCTAGGTACTCGGCTAAAGCAAGGTGGTTGGCCTTTTGTTTGGCTCTTCTGTTAGAGGATACTTTACCCGCTCCGGTTGCATGCTGAAGAAGGTCTTTATACTTGTAGTCTTGCTTCTTCTTCCCAGCACAGAAAGGGCACCTTAGGGTGCCATGGGGGCCTTTTACTTTTAATTTCCCGGTCGTTAGTAATCCATAAGGTTTTTCCTTATATTCAAATATCTCGGAGTCACTTATTTCAGACTCTTCACTGGAGCCAGAATCCATCTAAAATTGATATTCAAAGTCAAGTAAACAGTGTTAGGAATAATGTAAATCTAATCATAACAGTAATATGAATAATTAACTTATTAACATAATTATATAAATAACTAAGAGCAAGGGAAAACAAGCAACAACAATACAAATACAAGAATTTGGCAGATGTCTCATGCATTTGTTACTTTCATCGCAACCTTATACAAGATAATCCCTTATACAAGATGATCAAAGTAAAAACAATGGTAAAAGAAAAACTCTATAAAATTTCCATATCCAGATTTATATGCCAAATTTTAGTATACGACAGAGTAGAGAAACTGAGATTAGATATATACTATATGCAGAGGCTACTAATAATCATAATTTTTTATTGCATAACTAAAGTATACTTTGTACAATGCTATCCTCTACGTGATATGCAAATACAAAAAACAGTGATATTACATGACAAAGAGG
Source organism: Daucus carota subsp. sativus (assembly GCF_001625215.2). NCBI lineage: Eukaryota > Viridiplantae > Streptophyta > Magnoliopsida > Apiales > Apiaceae > Daucus > Daucus carota. The sequence continues at coordinate 27,654,138 of NC_030381.2, forward strand.
AATCAGTTATGTGAACATGACGTATACCAAATATGTTCTTTTCTTCTTCTCGTCCCACAGTTTAATAAATTAGCAAAAATGACGAGATAAAGGAGATAATGCCCAAAATATCACGTCAAAAGAGTTAGTTACAGGACCGACAAAGCCATTGATTCTAGGCCACACTAACGACACAGTTCATTTAGGGTTTTGCAATTAAACATCACGATATACACAGTTTTCATCTAAAAATACAACCTAACAAGCAATATATTCCATACGAACAGGTAAAACTCACAAAAAACGAAGCTCGCAAATTCCGAAGAAATAACTGATTCCTGCTATGTATCACACAAAAACAACAAACACAATACACATGGCAAGTAATCTACACAACAAGAAAACAAAAGCACATGCGATGCTAAAAAAGTTTATCACGCAGATTAGGGTTTCACAACGAAAAAAGCACAAATTACACAATTTCATCTCAACATTCAAACTCAACACCTAACTATCAGTCAAACGAAACAGATTAAGTAATAAAACAATTAATTATACACGGAAATAAAAAACGGATACAAATAATGAGGAAACGATTATAAACAAGAGCATAACCTCGCGGCGGTGTTAGATCGGAAAGTGACGGCGGTGTCAGACCAGAAAGTGACGGCGGCTAGAGAAAATAGCGCCGGCGAGAAGCTGCGAGTTGTCACTTTTGCACTGAAAATGACTATAGTGCAAATGATGCGCTCTTAATTTTTTCATATCATTGTTTAGCTGAGGTATACGTGGAAGCATCTGAGGCGTTGAAGTGTGACTTAATGAACGGTGGATGAAGCGAAGGGCACAAATTAGGGGAATGTAACACGTGTATATGCTCCACTTAAAAACCCCGTGCAAGTTATAATCCATAATCACTATTCCGTACAAATCTGTCGTTAACTTTGTTTGAGAAGTAACAGTGTGTATATTAGTTTCCAACGGCTATTTTACCGGTGACCCCTCGAAATTTATATATTATATTTTGAAATTATTTCGAAACACACACAACGATGTAAACAAAATTAAAATAATTTTTAATTTTATTTACATGATTGTGCGTTCAGAAATAATTTCAAAATACAATACATAAATTTTGAACATGTATTTATTTTAAAATTTTAAAATAAGTTAAATCATTTGTGTAAAAAAAATTCAGATTCTAAATCTAGAATCTAGATACATATATATTATTTATAATTATGTTATATATAGATATATATATATATTTGTTAAATCTCTTCAAATAATAGTTAATTATTATTTTATCAATCTCGCATTACTATCATACCAAATTTGTATGAAATGATTATATTATGATAATATATCTCTTAGTACTCATATTTATTATTATAGTTATACTTTTATTTGTATTATTTTAAAAGTTGTTATAACTCTGAAATGATAAATATCATATTAATTCATTAAAAAAATTTAATTATTGTAATTTTAACTAAAAATATTTATTCTTAAACATACAAATTGCACCGCACCGCATTTTTGTGGTGCGGTTTTTGTGCATTTTAGTAGTCATGTGTATTATTTAGTGGGTCTTACTCCAATACAAATTAATAAAATACAAATTAATGTGATTATAGAATAATAAGGATTTGGGGAAGGTGATGGATCTCGAGATGGGTTTAGATGAAGTCTAATTGAAGCCTCGTGGGATCTGGAGTGGGCCTATTAAGATCACAGTATGATCAAGTTTTGGCTCTTAAGACTTTCTCGAGCCTGTTCAGGATTTGTGCGGGACCATGGCGAGCCTCTAGCAGGTCCGAAGTGGAATGAGGGGGGGGCGAGAATGAGACCTAGATGAATGATGAGATATAGGGCACGCCCGGCACGGGTGATTGATCATTTAGGTGTAATTTCACTTAATTCTTATTTTTATTTTTATTTTAGGCTATGGTTGAACAATAATCATTTATATAGTCGCATGCTAATTAACTGCCTTATATGAAGAGGTGGTTTGGCTGACGAACATATTTATGAAAAAAGTATATATAATTCTGAATTTTTTATAAATAATTTTTGTTTTTTTTATGAAATAACGACTATAAAACACTTATTTCATATTTATACGCGATATTTTTATAAAAACATATAAATTTATAAAAATAAAAACTTATTTTAATAATAAATTGGTTGCCTAGCATCCCCTAAAACATATAGCAGAGCTTTCTTTTAACAGTGCACTAATCCTTTCAACTGTCTGCGCATGTGCTTTATTCTATAATAATCATAACATCAAATGATAAATAAGCGCAAAAAAAATCATTATAGTATATTTGATTTTGTAGTTATATATTTTAATGAATTAAATGTGATATTGATTTTATGTGAATTTCTGATAAAATGTCACAGAGTTAATATAAATTCTTTATGATTTAAGCACAATGATTCAAAATCTCGTGATTTTTGGTGAGATTTCAAAAAACTTAAAATACACCGAAAAATCCTACAAAATTCATCGTTTTATGAAATCCAAAAAGATCCATCGACATTTGAATACTATCAGACTTTAATAGATTTTAAACAATCTCAATTAAATATCATCGGATTTTAAAACGAAATTTAAAATTCCGATCGAATACCATCAGATTTGGTTGCATAATTTAATATCTCAGTTGAATACTCCAAAATTTTAATAAATTTTAAAGAATTCCAATTGGATTCCCTCAAATTTCATGAATTGAAAAAAAACTTTAAAAAACCAATCGAATATACCCCAGTAAGTTTACTCCTTCCGTCTGATTCATATCTATATAATTTTTTTTTTGGATGTCCTATCATTTCTATACATTCCAAAATAGAAACTTTTAATAATATAAAACACAATTACACCCGTAATTTTCCTCTATTATCTCAAATCTATTATTAAATGTAAATGGATCCAACCATTTTACCCAATTAAATGTAAATGGATCCAACCATTTTACCCAATTTTTTTAAATCTAACTTTACGTTTTTTTACACTTTTTCTTGGTCTCCTTAGTCCTTGTCCACAACTCAATGTATAATTACGTGGGACAGAGGGAGTATAAATTAACGGGGTGTATTGGATTAAGAATTTAAAGGATTTTTTTTTCATTCATGAAATTCGAAGATATTCAATTGGGATTGTTTAAAATCCATTAAAATCTAGAGATATTCAATTGAGATTTTAAATTATACTACAAAATCTGGTGGTATTGCTGATGGATTTTTTTTGGATTTCATAATATGATGAATTTTATGACATTAATTTGTCAATGTTTTTTTAAGTTTTTTGAAATTCCATCATAATCCATGAAATTTAAAGTATTGTGCTTAAAATCAATATCAACTCTATGATAACATGTATCTGTACATCTGATTCAGAATTTATAAAGAAACTTGAAATATTTAGAGAACTAAGCAAGGATTTCACATTTTATCCAAAAAAAAGGGGTAAGGATTTCACACATTAATATACAGCATAACATACATTTTTTCTACAGAGAAAATCAACCACGTAGAAACGAGGTGGATGAAATGCCTGGCCCGAGCCTCCAGTCGGAAGAACTAAGGTGGCAGTGATCAAACTTCGTATCCAGGATTCACTTTTTGTTGAACATCTTCATAGCTCTCTAACTCTTCCATATCCTCTAGACTCCCCAAAAACAGAGGAAGTCTTTGGTGTAACTTTACAGGCTGAATTGATAAAATTTTCTGTTTGCCATCAGAGCCTCTACCTCCAGCGTGTTCCACAAGAAAACTGAGAGGATTTGCCTCGTAGACGAGACGAAGATGGTCTCTAGGATTCATTGCCACTCCGCCGTACAACAAGGTTCTGTGGAAATCGGCAACAAGAGAACATATATACCTGGCTGAGTATTTCTTTGGGTACTTGCCTTTGCCTTGTCGGACAGTGTCGATATATTTTCTTAACCCTTCAGGCCAGTCAAAATATCGAGCATCATTAACCGAATATATTTGACCTGAAATAGCAAAATGAAGCCTTATAGATACTGACAAAGTGAGTTCAAACAATTTTGCATGAAGTCATTCATATATTCTTGGTGAGGAACAATCAGCACTGGATCTTGAAGATGAAAGTCACATGCTAAAATACAGATATCATTGAAAGCTGTTTTTCTGGCCAACTGTAGCCTCTAATACAAGTAAATTATCGATCGCTTAACTTTCTTGGTGTAAAATAGACTATTCTTGTAATTAAGTAGTCATTAACTGACAAAGTAACTTCAAACTGCATGAAGTCCGTGGTGGATGCAGAGAGTAATGTATAAGGGGGCACAATTTTTTTTTACTAACCTGCTAACATCAGAAGACATACTATGTCTATTACACAAGCTTTATGGCATTTTGACCAATCAAAAACATTCTTCTCCCTAATCTTTTTACGCCATTTTGTCCATTCATGATGTTCTATCTGCATTACTGTGTCTTGTTCCCACTTTAGTTCTTTTCCTTTATTTTAGTTTTATTAATTTTAGTGGAGGCAAATCAGCATATATTAAAAAAGTAAAAATAAAAATATTAACATTTTTTATTATTGTGTGGGCACGGAACCCCAGGGGCCCATGAGCGTATCTGCCTCTGCATGAAGTCATTTCATATATTCTTGGTGAGGACCAATCAGCACTGGATCTTGAAGTAGGTTATCGATCGCTTAATTAACTGTCTACAATGTAGCAACATCAAAAATATGCCTTTGTTTCATATGGTACCGGTTACCACTTTATATTCAAACTACAAATGCAGAAGCCAATATCTAAGGTTGGACAAAGTACCTCGCGGAGGAATTTTAATGCTCGGATGCGTCAAAATAAAATCTCCAGTTCCGTGATCCAATGTAAATGCATGTGTTCCTGAACCAAAGCTAATGCACATGATAGTGGCCGATGAGTACAGAACGTAACCTGAAGCAACAAGCTGGGTTCCACTTTGAAGCGAATTAATTGTTGCCTTTTCTTCCACAGGCAAATGATCAACTTCTGCAAGGCGGTTGTAGATCCCAAAGATTGTTCCTGTTGGAATAGAGGCATCAATATTGCGGGAACCATCTAGAGGGTCTGTAACCACGACAAAGGGACCACCATCAGTAATCCAAACTGGTGCATCATCTTCTTCTGAAGCCATAACAGCAACTTTTCCAGATTTCCGGAGAGAAGACAAGATAATCTCATTCTGCATACGAACATGACAACTATTATTTTTTCACAAATTGTCCAACCAGTCATTTTCATTTTTTCTAAAGGGCACATAGAAATCATCATTAAGCGTCAAATCAAGAAAGGTATATATACTCTTATTAGAGTCATTAATAATGAACAACTTCTTACGAAAATTATCCAACTTGAGATCACAATCTCACTTTAAGCCATAGGCTTAAAACCATATCTGTTCAACTTTTATAAACCCTTACTCTAGCATTAAATGAAGAAAGTAGTATATCATAAATGTATAAACATTCATTTGACTATTTGAAGCAACACAGTACGCATTAAAGGTCTGTTATCAGAGTTACCAAAGACGAACACCATAACACAATGATACAACAACAATCCCAGCAGAAATTACCAGTGTAAAATCTACATTACCGTGAAAAGTTACAAATTTTAAGTTTTACGTCAAGGGCGGAAACTATATACTTAAACATTCCTATAACAACTCAAGTAGATTAATCTAAATCAATCATCAACATAACAACATGCCATCAAAAAAAACTAAAGCTACAAATTAGTACACGAACAATCTCGAAAAACAAACCACCTCACCAAACTATAATATTTGCTACAAGAACACAACCACTGATATCAACAGAAGACCACAACCACTAATATCAACAGAAATACACTACACATTCAAAGGAGAATTACGCACCGCGACAATATCTAGTGGCTTGGGTTTATCCCTCTCTGAGCTTTGAACATTATCAACGGAATAATTGGCAAGGCTGGAATTAAATGGAGAAGCCACGAGAGCTGCAATTCTCTTGCTAGCATACTCCAAATGACCAAACAATATGACCAAGTCATCACTCATATTAGCACCCTTATGACCCACATACTCTAACAGAGTACACAACCCATTATCACTCACTGAAGATTCAGCACAGCCCATTTGTGAGCTACTCTTGATTGTGAATATACTAGGTGAGTTGAGCATTCTTGGCCCAAAAAGATCGAGTCTTGGCTGAATTTTGTAGAGTTTAGGGGGAAATAATTGGGGTTTTGGGTGGAAATTGAGAAAGTGGTTCAAGGGTATTGATGATGATTGCATTCCAGATGATGTGGGGTTTAGAACAGGTACAAAAGATTTGAGTAGATAGATGGTAAAGTGAAATTTGGGACAAGAAGACGAGGGCTTGACTTCTTTGTCTGAATTTTGTGTGGAGACAAGAGTGTAATGGGGGAAATTAAATGTAAACAATTGTACAGCCCACTTTTACGACCAACAAATCGTGATCGTTGGTTGGGTGAGATCTACGGTGCTGGTTGCGTACATCAGTGACTTAAAGTCACTGATCAGTGACTTTATATCACTGATGTCCCCTCCATAATTCCTTTTCCTATCATACCCTTACCGCATTAATAACAACAGTGAGTTCAAGTCCCTAATGGTGTATACATTAATAACAACAGTGAGTTCAAGTCCCTGATGGTGTATACATTAATAACAACAGTGAGTTCAAGTCCCTGATGGTGTATACATTAATAACAACAGTGAGTTCAAGTCCCTGATGTATATAATGTTATTTACATTTTTACTAAATGATCCATACTTACGGATGTTGAGGTCTAAATGTATCAGTGATATTATATGAATTTCAGAAGAAAAAAAATAACTCTATTTGTATTGAGATTTTAGCAGTCAAGTAGTAGTTTTTTTTGCTTGTACTATTATCGTGTACTTTATCATGTATTACTGCTTACATTTTTTTAAAAAATATTTTTGGATGATCCAACCGTACGAATGTCAAGATTTATATATTTTGATGATATTAAAAAAATTTCAGAAAAATATAATTTTATTTGGATTGAGATTTCAGTAGTCAACTAGTGTTTTGAGTTGTATTAGTATCTAGTGTTTTATCATGTATTACTGCTTACATTTTTTTAAAAATATTTCTGGATGATCCAACCGTACGGATGTGGAGATTTATATATTTTGATGATATAAAATAAATTTCATAAAAAAATAATTTTATTTGGATGGAGAGTTTAGCAGTCAACTAGTGGTTTGACTTGTACTAGCATCCAGTGTTTTATCATGTATTACAGCTTACATTTTTTAAAAAATATTTCTGGATGATCCAACCGTACGGATGTGAAGATTTATATATTTTGATGACATTATAAAAGTTTCAGAAAAAAATAATTATATTTGGATGGAGAGTTTAGCAGTCAACTAGTGGTTTAACTTGTACTAGCATCTAGTGTTTTATCATGTATTACTACTTACATTTTTTTAAAAATATTTCTGGATGATACAACCATACGGATGTCAAGATTTATATATTTTGATGATATTAAAAAAGTTTCAGAAAAAAATAATTTTATTTGGATGGAGAGTTTGGCAGTCAACTAGTGGTTTGACTTGTACTTGCATCCACTGTTTTATCATGTATTATAGCTTACATTTTGTAAAAACTATTTCTGGATGATCCAACCGTACGGATGTGAAGATTTATATATTTTGATGATATTAAAAAAGTTTCAGAAAAAAATAATTTTATTTGGATGGAGAGTTTAGCAGTCAACTAGTGGTTTGACTTGTACTAGCATCTAGTGTTTTATCATGTATTACAGTTTACATTTTTTAAAAAATATTTATGGATGATCCAACCGTACAGATGTGAAGATTTATATATTTTGATGATATTAAAAAAGTTTCAGAAAAAAATAATTTTATTTGGATGGAGAGTTTAGCAGTCAACTAGTGGTTTGACTTGTACTAGCATCTAGTGTTTTATCATGTATTACTGCTTACATTTTTTTAAAAATATTTTTGGATGATCCAGCCGTACGGATGTCAAGATTTATATATTTTGATGATAGTAAAAAATAATTATATTTGGATGGAGAGTTTAGCAGTCAACTAGTGGTTTGACTTGTACTAGCATCTAGTGTTTTATCATGTATTACTGCTTACATTTTTTAAGAAATATTTCTGGATGATCCAACCGTACGGATGTGAAGATTTATATATTTTGATGATATTATAAAAGTTTCAGAAAAAAAATAATTTTATTTGAATAGAGAGTTTAGCAGTCAACTAGTGGTTTGACTTGTACTAGCATCTAGTGTTTTATCATGTATTACAGGTTACATTTTTTAAAAAATATTTATGAATGATCCAACCGTACGGATGTGAAGATTTATATATTTTGATGATATTATAAAAGTTTCAGAAAAAAATAATTATATTTGGATGGAGAGTTTAGCAGTCAACTAGTGGTTTGACTTGTACTAGCATCTAGTGTTTTATCATGTATTTCTGCTTATATTTTTTTAAAAATATTTTTGGATAATCCAACCGAACGGATGTGAAGATTTATATATTTTGATGATATTATAAAAGTTTCAGAAAAAAATAATTATATTTGGATGGAGAGTTTAGCAGTCAACTAGTGGTTTGACTTGTACTAACATCTAGTGTTTTATCATGTATTACTGCTTACATTTTTTTAAAAATATTTTTGGATGATCCAGCCGTACGGATGTCAAGATTTATATATTTTGATGATAGTAAAACATTTTCAAGAAAAAATAATTTTATTTGGATGGAGAGTTTAGCAGTCAACTAGTGGTTTGACTTGTACTAGCATCTAGTGTTTTATCATGTATTACTGCTTAGATTTTTTAAAAACTATTTCTGGATGATCCATCCGTACGGATGTGAAGATTTATATATTCTGATGATATTAAAAAAAATTTAGGAAAAAATAATTTTATTTGGATGGAGAGTTTAGCAGTCAACTAGTGGTTTGACTTGTACTTGCATCTAGTGTTTTATCATGTATTACAGTTTACATTTTTTAAAAACTATTTCTGGATGATCCAACCGTACGGATGTGAAGATTTATATATTTTGATGATATTATAAAAGTTTCAGAAAAAAATAATTATATTTGGATGGAGAGTTTAGCAGTCAACTAGTGGTTTGACTTGTACTAGCATCTAGTGTTTTATCATGTATTACTGCTTACATTTTTTTAAAAATATTTTTGGATGATCCAGCCGTACGGATGTCAAGATTTATATATTTTGATGATAGTAAAAAATTTTCAGGAAAAAATAATTTTATTTGAATAGAGAGTTTAGCAGTCAACTAGTGGTTTGACTTGTAGTAGCATCTAGTGTTTTATCTTGTATTACAACTTACATTTTTTTAAAAATATTTTTGGATGATCCAACCGTACGGATGTGAAGATTTATATATTTTGGTGATATTATAAAAGTTTCAGAAAAAAATAATTATATTTGGATGGAGAGTTTAGCAGTCAACTAGTGGTTTGACTTGTACTAGCATCTAGTGTTTTATCATGTATTACTGCTTACATTTTTTTAAAAATATTTTTGGATGATCCAGCCGTACGGATGTGAAGATTTATATATTTTGATGATAGTAAAAAATTTTCAGGAAAAAATAATTTTATTTGGATGGAGAGTTTAGCAGTCAACTAGTGGTTTGACTTGTACTAGCATCTAGTGTTTTATCATGTATTACTGCTTACATTTTTTTTAAAATATTTTTGGATGATCCAGCCGTACGGATGTCAAGATTTATATATTTTGATGATATTAAAAAAGTTTCAAAAAATAATAATTTTATTTGAATGGAGAGTTTAAGAGTCAACTAGTGGTTTGACTTGTACTAGTAACTTGACGTTTATCATGTATTTGTGTTTCTATTTTTTTGAATATTTTTTCTCGATGATCCAACTATACGGATGTCAAAGTCTATATATTTTGATGATATTAAAAAAGTTTCAGAAAAAAAATTAACTATTTTCCGTTTGAAATCTTAACAGTCAACTAGTGGTTTGACTTGTATATGTAAGTAGTATTTTATCATGTATTGTCGTTTCAATTTTTTTTGAAAATATATCTCGATGATCCAACCGTACGGATGTCAAAGTTTATATATTTTGATGGTATTAGAAAACTTTTAGAAAAAAATAATTTTTTTTCGTTTGATATTTTAACAGTCAACTAGTGGTTTGACTTGTATTTTGGTTATTTGTAAGTAAAATTATTTTTCAAAAATATGTCTGGATGATAATAAAAAATATAAATTATATTATTAGTTATAAGTGATGAGTTTTTTATGTCAAGCAAAATAATCATCTAAATTGAAAAGATAATATGTGTTGTGTTGAACTTATGCAAAATTCCATCATTTTCATTTTATTATTGTTCTTAAAAAATCACGGACTTAGTTTTTTTCGTTAATTATAGATATAACGAAACTCCTATATCTTATGTTAATCAAATGCTAAACAAAAATCAACATTTTTTTGAGTTTTACTTAAACTCATGTCAGTGACTTAAAGTCACTAGTATTTACTTGGAATTTTTTTTCCCGTGTCGCTTATTTTTTACTTGAGATTCTTTCCAAACCTCTAAATCAATCTCCAAAATTACAACAGTGACTTGAAGTTACTGATTTTCTTTACTTAAATTTTTTTTCAAGATTACGCATTAGTGACTTCAGCTCACTAATGTTCTTTACTTAATTTTTCCATCCCTCTAGTTTTGGGGAGCTACTTTAACGATTTCATCAGTGACTTAAGGTTACGAATATTCCCAGAATTACATTAGTGACTTCAAGTCACTGATGTTTTTGACTTAGAATTTTTTCCAGCCCTCTAGTTTTGGGGAGCTACTGTAACGTTTTCATCAGTGACTTAAGATCACGGATATCCCCAGAACTATAACAGTGACTTGAAATCACTGATGTTATTTACTTAAAAAATTTTCCACCGCTCTAGTCTTGGGAGCTAATATAACGATTTCATTTCATTAGTGACCTTAATTATGATTTTTTTACTAGGTAGTTGGGGTGTTGGTACATTGTTGGCTGATGTAAATTAGATGCAACATCAGTGATCTCATGTCACTGAAGGTGAGAGGGATAATACCGACATTTTAGGTTTTCGCTCAACATCAGTGACTTCCAGTCACTGATTAGTGACTTGTGAAAGGATATCTTCGATATATATTTATTTATATATTTGTTTCGGTATTTGTGACAAACATTAAAATTAAATTCACCTAGTAATCCTCCCAAATAGGACATTAATTTATTTGATTAATTAAAAGTGGAAAGTTATTTTTGGCAAGTAATTTTAATCTCTAAATATTCCTTCACATCAAAATACATTTATTTTAAAGGAAATTTTTCGGATTACGCAATAGTGGCGCAGAGGCGTTTCGTGAGATTACGATTACCTCTTTCTTGCTACTGCAACATTAAATTACATGAAGCTCGAAAAAGGACTATCAATATTTGGTATTCTCTAGAGTACTCATGTTACATTATTTTAAATCTTTCAAAAATTACTAAATCCTTCATTCCTCAAGATTTATTTTATCCAAGGAAGGATTTATTTTCTCCATATTAATATTTGTCTCTAAAAATATTAATATCAGTTTTATACCTCTTCTGGAATATTTTCTCCCGGTCTCTCAAATTCAGCATTTTTCGGAGAAAAATATTCGCAATACTTAGAAAGCTCCTTCAACGTATCAAAATCATGATTTATCATGAACAATATTTTTCTAAGTATTTTGGTATCAAAACCTTCGTCAAGTATCCTTTTGTATTTTTCAAAAGACGAAGTGTTTCGTTTTTCATAAAACGGCTTTTATCTTAGAAAATCGGTTTAAATACCTTAAGATTATTCCCGTCCCTCAAAAGTATTTTATCTTTATGGGAATATATTTTAAGTATTTATTCAAGTTTTAAGTTTGGCCATAATCCCTCTCTGATAATTTCAAAAGAATTATCGTATTTTATTTGAAACCCGAAAACCTGATTTATCGTTTTAAATCCAAATAAAATACTTCCACTTGCCAAAATGACTTGAAACTTGAGATTAGCCAATTAAATATTATTCTTAGTGCATGGTTAAATTTTCGTAATTTTCCGAGAACTTTCATTTCGGAGCGTTTTCTGTCTGCCGACCCGATCACTGGCTGAACGTTTGACCAAGCTAGGGTTGACCAAAAATTACCAAAATTTCCAGAATGCCATTTTCTAATATTCTAAGATTTATCATATTTTTTCCGTAATTTATTTCGCACGTTCGAAATATCGCATTTTTAATGTAACGATTTTTATCGGTATCTCGTAAAGCGTGTCTGTCTTCTAGTGCAATAAATGCCCTGCATTTTTAGTCCAAGATGCTGGTCAAGAACACCTTTTTAGGTGTGGGGGACAAGGGGACAAAGTGGAGTAGTGGCCAAGGTTTGCTAAATTACCATTTGCATTTTTACTTCTACTTTTCTTACATTTACCCCACCCATTCTTGCCTATAAATACACCCCTCCACCCATTCATTTCTCCTAAGCTAATAGCCAAGTATATGCTGAGATTTTAGAGAAGAAACACTCTCCCAAAGTTTATTCAAGTGCCCACTTCTTCTACTTCATCTTTAAAACCTTCGATTCTTCATATATTCCGATATATACAAGGTTTTAAACCCCGAAGCTTCGTTCCACCCAACCAAGCCTCGCTCATCTTAGCATTTTCATAAACCACTCTTTTCAACCTCCCGAAGGGCTGCCCAAATTCGTTCGTGTGCTTAAAGTCGTATCGAACCTCCGACGAATTTCTCCGGCGAACTTTCGTGCATTAATCGTGTAAGTGGTTTCTTTTAGCTTCAATTATCCGAGTCTTAATCGACCATTTTCAAAGGGCTTTTTAAACAAATTTCTCTTCATCTTAAGCTCTCTTGATTTTAAAATACTCGAGTTGGCCACTCGTTATTATCGGGAATATTGTGCACTAACTTTACTTGCTCACTAACTCATATTTGTGCTCCCATTCCCATCACTCCCATACCCTTCTTGTTTTAGTGAGAAACCCATTTTTCAGCCCTGTGCTCGGTGGGGATATCATTAAGATAAGATACGTGGTATTACGTGTTTATTTTCCGAACGTGTGTGACGTGAGTGATTTTACTTGTTTCGGTGGTAAACCCCGTTTGGGCCTTTTCGCTATCGCGGGGTGTTATCCGAACAAGCTACTTGGTTCGATTGCGTTCGTGAGAGTGTGTGCGATATATCTTGCTCGACTTCGACTCCGTCTTTTCAAAACTCACTCATCACTCGATTTTATTAAAATCAACAACTTATATTTCTCCGCGCGATATAATTTGTTAAAATTGAACCAACGATTTAAACCACCATACTAAAACGTTATAATCGACTAATTTCAACGTGGTTAAAATTGGACTAAAACTTGCGGAACCAAAACTTTTATAAAACAAGGATATATTTGCTTGTGGATATTGTGTTCTAACTTTTGCAGTGAGGTGAAGTGAAGTGAGGTGATCTTCGTTCTAAGACCCAAGTCTTTGACGTATTGACGGGGAGTTGATAGTCATCGCACCGTGAAGAAGAGGAAAGACCCAAGACCTAATACCTAAGATCCAAGACCGGCGAAAGGTTTAGAAGTACAAAGACCACTGGAGGTGCAACGACTTTGAGGAAGTAACGAGGATAGTTACGTTCCGAGACAAGTCTTGTTATTTACATTTATAGTGAGGAGGTAACGAAGAGTTACGCTCCAAGATATATATTTGTAAAGGCTTCTCCGCCTACTGTAAAGGAGTTCTTTATAGTAGAGAAAATCTCGAGTCCGGGGAGGAGCTCGGGGACTGGACTAGGGGTGAGTGGACTCCAAGGGTTGAGTTAGCCACCGCGAACCAGGATAAAATCGCTCGTGTGATATTTTCCTTTTCTTTTCTTACACTTCCGCACGTAACTGCCAATACTCTCGATACAAGTTCTAAAGAAGGGGTGAAAACTTTTTAAAACGACATAAATATTTTTAATTGGTGATTAAGCTATTCAACCCCCCTTCTAGCTTAATTAAACCATCTATCGGGACCTAACAACTTGAAGTCACTAACGTAGCTATTTAATCTTTTTTTCATGCGTCCGGAAGATCATGTCACTGATGTACTTCATTTAATGCACACCATTAGTAACTTCAAGTCACTGATGGTGTACACCTAACTTTCCTGTACAATTGTGTACATGTAACCGGCCCCGAACTTAATTTAGGAGGAGTATTAAGTAATTCGGTTTTTCTATGGTGTGCCCATGGGCACACACTAAGCACCAAAATTTATGAGTTTGGAGGGTTTTTATTGGCTCATCCTCTTTAATAATAGTGGACCCCCCTGCAATTACACCAACCACACCAATCAAAACCCTCCAATTTTATAAATGTTAGTGCTTAGCATGTGCCCATGGGCACACATTAGACAAACCCTAAGTAATTAATGGAAATTCATGTACTCATTTACAGTTTTGAAATTAATAAATCAAATAGAGCTTTGGAAATTGAAAAAGAGTGTAGTTTAAGTGTATTGAGATTATTGTGTGTGTCACTGCTATGCTCTCTCCGTCCCATCAGATCTATTTTTTGACGCGCATTTTACGACTCATATAAATTATAGTTTTGTAATGTATTTTTCTAAAAAGAGTTTGACGTTTAAACTTTTGTTAAAAAAATTAAATTATTATTGAACTATACTTTATAAGAGACTCAAAATGCGTGTAAACAGTGAACGTAAACATCTTGGTAGCGGAAGGAGTAGTTAAAGAAATCATGTCGAAAATAAATGGTATCTACTTCTATATAATAAAGGAGAATCATGGACAAAAAGAACCAAAATAATAGTTGTGAATTTACCAAAGTAACCCTTTTAATTTTAAAATAACAAAAATGCCAGCTTCCATTGTGTGTGATCGTTTTATCTACCCGTATCTATTCTTTATTGCACTAACCTAACATCTACCGGAATACACAAGCGCATCAGATTCCGTAAACTCATCCGCGGAAAAGAATGGTGGATTATCCGTCACTTGAAACCATAATCCTAGACATTGCCTAAATCTTCATGTCAGGTGAGTATATAAGTGTTTATGTTGTAATTTCTACAATCTTGATTCACCTGTCGGTGTAAATAACTCAAGCTTCATGTATATATATGATATGGATAAAAACATGTTCCTTGCCATTAATTGAATTATTAAGAATTTTTTATTCATTTAGTGATTTACGACCCTGTAAGTTGATATAGATTGTCTTTAGTGATTTCTACCTTCTATTGTTTTTATTTTTTTTATAAGTGAATTCGTCGATGGTTCTATTGTTTTGTGTTTGATCATTTTTGACTGAAGGTAGATAATATACTCCAAATAGAAGGTACCTGTAAAATCCTGTGATTTTATTTATTTATTTAAATATTTCTATTTAATTAGTATTGTTATTATGAGTTAGATTTTAGATTCAAATTGTTTGTATTTATATAATTAGATATTAGCATTAATTGGAAGCTTCTAGAATTTATTTTGTGTTAGTTATTTAAATAATAAAATAGATAGAATTCTTTATTATTGGAAAGAAGCGTAGAAATATTGTTGAAAATCGAAATCTTCTTGGGAAGACCTTATATTTGGAAATTGGTTTATGAGGTGGAGAAAATTTTGACCCAAGTTTGGAACTTACAATCTACGATTAGGTATTATGTGCTATATAAGAACCCCTTTATAATCCGAATAAGTCGTACAGCAATTTACGTGGACGGGTATGCTCTCTTTTTCTCTTTGATTATAACACGTATATTTTGACTTGAGATATTGATTTCTTGTTCCTTGTCATGTGTATTTGATGTAAATATATCATGTTTGCTTAATTGTTTATGCTGAAATTCGTATATAGCAATTTCTGTGAATCAGTTGGGTTGTAAAAATCGTAGTAAATTGAAAATTGATCGGATTTTGTTGATTGTAGACATTCTGAAAAGCTCCCTTCGATACCTACAACTTTTATCTCAGGACTTATTTCGAAATTAGGAGTGTATCTATGCTTAAAATCACATTCTTTGTTACCCTTCAGTTCTTAGTCCCGAAACTTTTTCCCCATGTTCAAAAATTCGCTATAAATTAATCGTATGTCGAAAATTTACTCATGATACCAATCTGAAAAGCTTGAGATATAATATTTCGTTATTAGTCATACCCATTTGTTTTTTAAAATTTATTTAATTGTCTAAACTGACTTGTAAAAATTCAAGGCTGTTTATACCTTTCTACTAAGTTGTTTCATGTTTAAAAATTCACATCTCCCTCGTTATTTGCCATAAAATTATGATATTTACCAATTCTGAAACCTCTGAGAATGATCTTTAAGTGTTTAGTTATAGTCTAGTTGAGATCAGTTTGTTTTCTTCGTCAAATTCTGCTTTGAATGTAAACTGGTCCTGAGTAAAATTCTGCTGTGTTACTTGAACTTCTAAAATTCATAACTAATTCGTTATCTGTCCGTTTATTATGAATCTGGTCATTTTGGAATCCTTGTTGAATGTACTTTGATTCTCTAGTTCACTATTTTCTCATATTCAGAAGCTATCTTTGGTTAATATTGAGATTTGTAACAGCATGCATTGTTATTTGTCTTATTCGGTAATTAAATTGTGTTAATTGTTATCAGTTGTTAAAGTTTGAATTTTGTTAAGACTTGTTATGTGTCTTGCTCGTGATTGTTTAGGCTACATGTTAATTATGTTTTGTTTATTAATTAAATGTATATGCTTTGTTCGTGTTATTAATTTCGGCTTTTAAGTGTCGACTTTGAGGTAAGTACTTTTTGACTTACTTTTATTTTATGAAAGATATTTTGGCTATGTGAATTTCAGATTTTTGTTTTGAGATATAAGAAAATTTTGTTTCGAGATTTATAAGATATAAGAATTTTGTTTCGAAATTTATAAGATATGAGAATCTTTGAAGACCCAGTCTCTACGTTTCGAACCCGTTCGTAATTTACGCTATAGTTCCAGAACTAGCCTTAGATACCTTTAGTAGGCGCACAAGTGTGCAACCTTAGATACCTGCTAAGGGCGCGTGATTATTGAATTTTAGATCCCGGTCACTGGGTAAGTGTGGCAAAAGAATAGGAATAAGATCCCGCTCACTGGGAAAGTGTGATCGTAGAGTAAGACTGTGGTATTTATAAGATTTTCATTTCTGTTTTGTTTTAAATTCTGTTTGCTTTTAAAATATAAACTATGGGTTGGATTTGCTTTTACAAGTGTTTTAAAAATTATTATTGTTTTGAGGTACAAGGTTTTATAAAAACACCCACTGATTTCGAGATTAATTGTTAGTCAAATTGTTACTTGCTGAGCTGTGTAGCTCATCCGTTTTTCTATATTTCAGGTTCTATCATGTGGAAGAATTTTGAGAATAAGATTGAGGACTTTTGGATTTTATGCTTCGTGATTATTTGCATTAGTGAATAAAGACTTAGTATTTATTAAGAATAATTTGATGAATTTATTAGTTATTAGTTTTGGATAATGGAGCTGCATCTCCAAGTTTATGACTTTTGATTATTGGGTTTGACCGCTGCTTTGACTTATATATTATTTGTGGATTTTGATTTAAGTAATGATATTATATTTATGTCGTGAAATTAGTTTTTAATATTCCGAAAAGTCGGTGTGTTACCGTACCAAATTGGAATTTGTGTTTGTGTTATTTTATTTGCTCAGCATTAATGCCCTGTTCTGTACAACGTTGGAAATATGTACACTGAAAATGTTATTGTGCTATTTATGCCAATCTGCATTCTGCTACCTATGTAATGTATCTGCATCTTAGGAACTGGATCATGCACTCTACTTCATATTTCTTTAAAGTGTTCCTATATTTCTTATATTTATAGAGTAAAGCTATGTGGTTGGTCTTCCTTTAGAATTGGTATATTACTACAAGAGTTATAATTGGATAAATTACAAGATTATATTACTTTAGTATCAAGTCGATTTTGAGATTTATAGGCATTTCACATGATTTTACTGAATATTTTTTTCCCTCTACGTTATCGTAATTTACTGTAAAAGAGAAGTTTAGTGTATAAGATAGAAGTGCAAGATTCAAAATTTTGTATTGCTGCACATTCTTATTTTATTTTTGTGGTTGCTGCAGAAAAGAAATGCTCTAAAACTCCTACCACAGCTACACGGCTAGACAATGAAGATTCTGGCGAAAGAAAGATTTAGAGGTAGCAACTTAATATATAGTTCATTCTGCAATTATGTATCTTGAATATTTTTTTTGCTCATGTGCCACGCATATGCTCCTTTCTTTGCTCCGACTAGCTAAACATAATTAAGATATATGTTAAACATTATTTGTATTTGGAGATGGATGTTTATACTTGCTAATCTACTGATAAAACAGGCTGATGAAAAAATAAAAGAGAATTAGAGGCAAGATGAAGGGCTTTTAAGACATTAAGACTATGCAGGTCATGTGTGCGACCTCAATGAAATAGCACAAATTAATTTTTCATTATGTACATGGAAGTGATAGCAAGACTGAGGCAGGAGTTTCCAGTCACAAGTATCTATAGATTTAGAAAAATAGGAGCCCTGTAGTTGGCAAGATCAAACAATTTTCATAATGAGCGCAATATTTTAAAAACACGTCAAGAAACAGATGTGCATAACATAAAGTCAACAAAAAGGTTTTAGCTGCCGGGGTTGATCACGGATATGCTATCTGAATTGTCTAATATCAAGATTATATACAGTGCTACTGCGACAGTATAATTAATTAATGTTAGGCCATATAAATAAGATTTTTTTTCACATATGACAATGTGGGTTAAGATAATTTAATGATATAGCAAGATCACCACAGCTTAAAATTTTTTGGTGACACTACCCCTAAAAGTCGAGGCTAATCTCTCTTTTTTCCTGACTAGCCGTGTCTTCTTGAGATTGATGGAGTATTGGACTCAAGTTTTTTAGAGGTACCCATTACCATATGCTGCGCCACATGTTTTCAAGAGATAGATTTTTATTCAAAATCTTTGATACTCTTAGAATGACTAGCTTCTTTTATCTTAAATTCGCGTAGCACTGATTATAGATGTTCTTTAAATGCATTTTTACTTGCATGTGACAATATTTACAATTATGATCTCTTGTTTATTATCACGCTTTGAGTCCCCATTTTGTAATTCTTGATTGTTATTATACTTGATTGCACATCACACATTTGAGCTTTCACCAAAAGACCTTTTCATAAAATGACAGGAGAGTCCAGCGGTGACGGTGCTACGGCTGAAGGGCATGGAAGGTGAGCAGGTAGCACATGTTGTTACTGCAGCATACCCCTCCTTTCTCCTTTCTTTTGTTGTACCATTTGAAATTAATTTTTTCAACATGTGGCATTGTCTTTGATAAACAGAGCATGTGACCGCTACAATGAGGCTAAAAATACACTAATAGAATCTGCTAAACTAATTAAGTGCTAGATAATGTTGAGAAACAGTTAAATTTAAAGAAGAAAATTGTTCATGCACAACTTACTAATAGAATTACAAAGTCTAATTAAAATTTGGAAATATTAGATATTCATGAAATCAATATGAAATATAAGATAAAGTCAAAATATTATTCTTTTTGTATTTTTATTTACAAAATTATTATAATATATGTGCTCCTCCTGGGCTTGCGTTTCATAAACACGGTAACCAATTGAAAATAATCAAATTTAACAGCGATATATTTGCTCTTACGCTTCTAATGTAGTCTGTAAGAAGCCTCTAAAAGATGTATTTGTCCACCTAAAAGATTTATTTTAATTAGTTCAATGTTTCAGATTTGTGCAGGTAAGACACACGAAAAATATCAGATTAAGATAAGGAAGTGTTATGCAAAAAATACCTTTCTTTATAAAGTTATCGCTTATTTTTGTAGATTATATACTCAAGAAATTATATATATTATTAGTCGTTTTTAAGCGTATAATTTCCGTGTTTCCATATTGTTCTCAAGATAGTCTATACTCATATTGCTAGGTATGTCACTAGAAAAATGGAATTGCGGCTGCCACATTCTCATCATATTTCCCAGTCGGTTAAACCCGTTCTTATAAAAAAAATAATCACTTATTTGATTTTGTTGAACTGTTAGCTTTCTAATACATAATTATATCCAATCATATCAATTATGCTATCAAATTCGTGTCATTTGTTGTTTCGCATGTACTGATTGGTGTGTTTTATGGTCATTATCTGGGATTCCTAGACTTGGCTAAAATATTAGTGTCATTTTGATCATTGTGATTAATGAATTGGTGTTGTTTAAGGTGTTCCTGATGTCTATGTTTGGTTCAAGCACATTGCTTTTTATGGTCTGAATTGACTTATATTATATAAATGTAAAATGATAATCTTATTAGTATAGATTAGTACTCTAACTCATCTTATTATTCTGTGAGTTAAATTCTTAAATTGGGGATTAAACCGATTCTTTTACTTTTTTTTGGGATTTCTTAGATTTGGAGTAATGAGATGGCATTTTTAAAAGTCATGGGTTCTACATAACTTAGGCGTATGATTCGAAAATTTGTGGCATGCAATACAATGACATGAACTACTTTGTGATATTCTTTCTGCTGTAGTTACTAATTAATAATTCTGAAAAATTGCATTTTCTATATTATAGACATTAGCACAATTCAATTTTAAGGTTTTCACCTAAAGATGGATAGGTAAAACTATAGAAGTCCACACATTTTAAAAATTCAACACTCAAAGGACTCGTAATATTAACAATTAATGTAGAAAGTATTTGATGATGTATTGTGCTTATTATGCTCTTCTTGTCTCCAACCAGCGGAGTTTGCCAGTCAGGGGTAGAGGCAATGCTCCAGACACATATCATTGAATTTCTGATGATGAGAGCTCAACTAGCATATGTATTTACTCTAAAGGAAGCCTGATTACGTGTGTTGTAACTTGTAAGCATTGATATGCGATGATTTTTGCACTGTTTTTTATTTGATATTCTTTCGTATTGTGTAAAAGTTTTGTAAGAAAAATCTCATTTTTCAGTTGGGAGAACGTCATCTAATTTTCATTCATTTTATTTTGCCAGAGCAGGGTTTATGAGGCCAGATTCTGACAATGTTTTAAATCTGTAGTTGGAAAAGTACATGTCGACTCATTCGGAAACGGTTAAAGTCATTCTATTGTATGAGTGTTGAACTTGCCTCTTCAAGATTGGATGTTGGTGGTTTAGAGTTGCTGCTCCCTCCTATATTGGCCTACTTTGTGGCAACCCATAAACACAATAAAATCTCTTTATATTTTCTGAGTCTCTTGTATGTATGTCTCAAAATATGTATCCTGTACTATTATCAAAATTGATTATTACAGATTGTCAACTAGGTATGTGGATTGGGATAGACTCAAAGCTCACAAAGAAACAAAACTCAAGCATTTAGGACAAAAAAATAATGGCATATAAAAAGACCCGTGCCTTGCACGGGCTACTACGCTAGTTATTTTTTATGAATGAACAGTGAACTAGATTGCCGCTTATTAAATCTTATAATTCTATGTAAAACATGAAAATAATCAAATATATAGTCAAAGAAAAGGTGAAACACATATATAAATATTCAAAATTTTGTTAGGTGGTTATACATGATATTATTTGATGACTAGTGTAGATCAAGATTAAAAATTGAGGGGTTTGGCTTCTTGAATTAGTAATTATGGTGGAGAAACTGATTGAAAAGGAATTTAACTTGGCAGGGCTCAGACATCAATATCATCATGTATTGTGGCTTTAGCTGCTGCACTGCTTTGCAAAGGTATGAAAATTGAGAAATGAAGAATGCTGGTTAGTCTGATAAAGAGTATGCATGCAGTCTTACTGCTAACTCCATTTTTTAGATCATAATCATAGTCATAATCTTTCTGCTTAGCTGATTTCTAGAGTGATCCATCTTAAGGGTTATTGTATTAGTTCCGCAATTTTTTAAAGTAATTGTTTTATACTAAATATAGACATTAATCTTCCATTTTCTCTACTGCAAGCTTGTCAGATAGTAAAAAAGATTCATGGATTACTTAATTTGGGTATTGATATGATAATATGATAATGATATTCCAGAGTTCTTGTGTGGATTTTTGATACGGGGATGAAACTATGTGGGATAAAATTATAGTTGAATTGATAGTTGATACATAATAGTCATTATTTTTCCATTTTTTTGTGACCTTGGTAAACTTTTAAACAAACAAATGCGCCATCTATTTTGGCAAAAGATAAAAACACCATTCAATGAAGTAATAAAGTACAGATAGAACCAATTTCTGGTCACTAGTCACCAACGTGTGATGTAAGGTTTAGATTCTACAGCAATCAGTCTGCAGGGAACCAAAACTTCAAGAAGAGTTGGGACTTGAAAGAAAGCTAGAGTTATTACTAAAGACCCCTAATAGTTCAAGAAATCAAGACTTGCTGATTTTTCAAGTCGAATAAGACCCCTAATGGTACTGCTCCTACAATATACAATTTATATCAGACCAATGAATAGATAAGTTGTAGCATTGTAGGTCCATTGCTTATTTGAGCGGTATTGGTTCTATGATTCCATATTTAGTCAAGTCGGACATAATATTTTAGCTAATTCAGATTTTTGAGCCAAAGTTGGGTGTATCGGACCACTTATTCTGTTAAGAATACCACTAGTGGTTTTATATTGAGGGAAAGTTTTCATAATTTTTCCCATGAAGCTCAGATAAAAATAGTACCAAAAACAATCTTCACGGTCAGAGATGGTGACGACAGAATTGAATTAAAAACAGAAAATTCAGATATTCTTGGGATCCATCTTATGTACAATACTGAGGTGCAATCCTGAAAGTGCTTCAGGATAGAAGCAACCTTCTAAAAGGTCAAGGCCTGTGAAATGCAACATGATCAGTTTGTATGCTCTCTTAAGAAAAGGGTAAACCAGATAATACTTTGTTCAAGGGATGCTATTTGTTTTGTATCCCCACCTACATGCAACTAAAATTTAATCGGATCAATACGGTTCATCGTCATTGCTTGCAGTTACAGCTATTTAACAAATAAATTGGGGCAGAACCGCAGAAGGAAGAAGGGGAATATAGATATTTCCAAGACATAGTTTTGCAGATTATTGAAGGAAATTGAAGTCGATGTGATTGTTAATTTCTACATTACTTCTCAAAATGTCGTGTTAGAAGTTAAAGAACAGGCAATTTTTTTTGTTTGTGTACTTGTAAAAACTAAAAATCAGTTGCATGTAACTGTACTAGCTCTATTTAATGTTTTTCACTAGTTCTCAGCCTATCCATCTACTCTTCTACTCTTATATATAAAAGGAGAACCAAGGGCAAAATACGACAAAAAAATACCCGTGAAATCTCAATTGCACCCTTAGTTATAATGTAATTACAAAAATACCAATAATTAATGTAATTATTATATTCTCACTCATTAATGAACTATGTACACAATAAATACTTAAATTGATTGCTCTCATTAATAAAAGTATTATTGTAATTTATTCATTTGCATAAATTTAATAAATTGTGTGCACATAATTTGATATCACTCATAACCAAAATAATTGGTTTTATTGAACTGAATTTAATATTTCAATCAAAACCGAATAACGAAACAAAAAATTAAATTTTTGTAGAGAATATTACTAGCAAATTTGGAAATAAATTTAAGTAAATACTTTAATTTATTAAAATTTGTAGTTTCGAACTAAATTACTAACAATAAGATTAATATACAATCCAAATTACTAATACTAATAATACTAATATATACAAAAATCATAAGTGAATAAAAATCAAATTAATTTGCTTTTGTATTCGGTTAACCAAAATAAATGCTTACTCGTATGTGTGTGACCCAAAACAGAAAGAAAAAAAAAATGGAGAGTGAGGGACCTCATCTATATACCGTTAATTATTAAATAATTTAGTGAATTTGAATTGCACATTAAAATTATTTAGCTTAATAAGCCTGTCGAGAATAAGTACTTAGACTTGAAAAATACTAGCATCAGAATGAGATGTATCAAAAAAATTATTTAAATTTTTTATGATAATTATATGTATATTTATATATTACATGTTTTTTTTCTTCAAACTCTTGAGTATAAATTAATTTAGTTATGTTGATATTTATTTTATTTTATCTAAAAAGATCATACCACGTCGTCTAAGAGCCAAAACTTGGCCCCATCATTGTCCCAGGTTCCTCCCCGACCCTACTAGGCCCCACTTAGACCCCGTTTAGGCCCATCTCGGGGTCCATTCCCGATCCCGAAAGCCTTACCATTCTACTTAATCGCATTAGTTTGTACTAGAGTAGGACCCTATATACATGTGCGCGCGCATGTTCCCTAGCTAAAGTTCAATTAAAGATCGTCTATCATATTCTGTCAAAAAAAAAATCGTCATCATATGATTATATCAAATTAATTTTAACTATCGAATTTTGACTGAACAATCGACTAAACAAATTAATATCAGTATAAATGTTTCATATATAAATTATGTTATGTTGGTTCAAGTTGAATAATAATAATATGTCCATATAACAACTTGAATCATGTATTATTAACATTATTAGTTGATTTTAAATAAATTTATATTTATAAAATTATAAAATCAAATATATTATGCAAAAAATTAAATTAAAATTGAAATATATAATTTTAAAATAAATATTATAAATTATGGGCCCGTGCATAGCACGGGCATTTATGCTAGTTATGTAACAAAATCGCAGCATATGTTTTCTGTTGGACCTCAGTTGGTTCTGAGCAACACATATTTTTTATTAGGACAATTTTTTCATTCCCAAAATAACAACTAAAAGGGATGGCAGGAATAATAATGAAATGAAATGATTATCGTGAAAATCGATTAATTTATATATGATATAATTAAATCCATTAATATCATCGTCATTGTTTATATATTATTACCATGAACATTATTATTAAATTTATTAAATCGAATATAATCGGATAAATGACCCGAATGAAATGTATAATATACTCCCTCCGTTCCTTTATGTTAGTCGCGGACTGTGTGCATATGATTTGAGGTGTGAAAAAAAGATGTTTTTATGTATTATTTTTCAATTTTTTTTAATTTAAAATAATAAAATCTGAAAAATAATATGTAGAAATATTTTTTTACACTTTAAAATACGTGCAAAATTAGAAGGATCAAACTGGTCGAAATTGATTTTTAGCAACTAATGTTCAGGAACGGAGGGAGCGTAAAATAGGAAGGGTCAAACTGCTCGAATTTTAGTGGTTAAATTGCTTTGGTTTCATAACAGCATGTACAAATAACCAATAATGCTTTGTAAATTTTGGGAATTGATAAATAAGCTCCACATTTTACTATTTAAACTCCAATTCCATATTTTATACCACATTTACCCATGCTTTATACACATGTTTCATCCATATTATAGATGATTATGCTATTTGGGTAAAAGAAAAAATTGAAATGGAGTTTAAATAGTAAAGTTTGGAGCTTATTTATCAATTCACATTTTCTATTACGAAAACACTCAAACAGTGTATGCAAATAGTACCGGGAGGTGTCCGTTAATTAAAAGCCCGTAACGGACACTAACCGGTCTCTAACAGAATTTACATTGTTTCTGAAGAATCTTAACAAAACGAACAAAGTGGATACATATTTTGTGTGCATTAAATCTAGGGTTTATGTGAAACAATCATATTGATTTAGTTGTATGATCATATGTCTTCTGCTGAAGGAGAGAGCTCGCAGTCGCAGCAGCCGACGAATGGACCCAGAGTTCGAACTAGACCCGACCCGTTTCTCATTACCTGTCGTTGCTTCAGCTTTATTACTTGTCTTGCTTCAATTCTTTGCATCATTGTCAATGTTCTCTCCGCTGTTCGATCTTTTAAGAACAATTCCGATGTAACTCTCTCTCTCTCTCTCTCTCTCTCTCTCTCTCTCTCTCTCTCTCTCTCTCTTTCTCTCGCTATGTCTCTCTCTGACTCTCTGTTACAACTGAATGACATAGTAGAGAAATGCTCGCTTGTTGTGTGTCAGTGTGAATTAAAGTTAAGTTTTAGTGAAATCTGATGTGAGCATTTGTGATAATTGTAGCTATTTGATGGAATTTTCCGGTGTTACGCCGTTGTGATTGCTATTATTGTGGTTGTTGCTGAGACAGAATGGGAAGTGGTTATGAGGTTTTCGAAGGTAATAATTAAGCTTGTTTGTGCTTTAATACTTGTTTTTTGTCCGATTTCGTTTTATCTTTTAAAAATAGATTTGCATTTGTATGTGTGTAACTTCAATGGGAGGCTAGCTATCGCGGAAGTTGAATTTGCATAATGAATTGTTGCACTTTTAGTCTTTTACTATCTGGTTTAATCAAGTAATTTTGGAATAGTGTGGTCATTGCTGTCAAATTATCTCAGAATTCGGTAATTACAGATGTAATCACATTAATGGGATTTTATCTTCAACTTAGCTATTGTTTGAAATCTTATATGATTGAAATATATGAATGGTATATTGATTTATCTGATCTTATTGTCGATTTACTTTGATGATGCAGGTATTGGAATATTGGGTTGGCAGGGGTATGCTGCAGATCTTGTATGTTTAATCTTTAAATAATATTTATTTTTGTGAACTAATTCCTTTTCACTAACTCTAATTCGCTATATCAACGGTTTTGCTGATAAAGTTTACAATTGTTTTTCCCCTTAGTAACACGTTCATTAACTGAGAAGGCATTACACTGTAGAAGATGGATATTACCGTTTAGAGATGTGCGGCGTGGGTGAGAGGGGTGGTGGTGGTGGCCTTTTTTCTTGTTGTTTAGCTCGAGATTTGAACTTACAATACAAGATGCTGAATATTAAATTATGAGTTAGAAAAATTAGAAGGAAAACAAGCTGAATTTCTATGTATGTGACAATCTCCAACTTTCTAGATTAGCACACCTTGATTTTAAGTTTGAGGTTTACAAGTTGCAACATATAAGGTCCAACATTACGATGCCCAAGATCCATAAATATTTGAAACTTTTAAACGCTGTCAGTTCCTCTTCATGTAAGATTGCCATAGAAAAAGTAGGCTCCTGCACTTTACCTAAAACATAGTTCTTTTTTCTTATTTTCCTTTATTTACTAATGCGGAATATAGTCAGAAGAACCATTGCATCTAGTTTTCACTCTTCAGCAATCGTATGCTGACTAGCCCTTGGGAACTGACTAAGCGACAAATCTAAGTTGCTTTGGAGTAAATTTTCTAGACATTTAATAACATTTTAATGGGGTGCAGTGCTCTTTAATGAAATTTGATGAATATTATTGGAAATTTGGGATATATATGCATTATATATATTGTTATGATTGGATTTAAATTTACAACATGCTCAGAAGGATGAATCTGCTACAATAGTCGGATCATATTTTTTGATTTTGGATCACCTCAAATCTATCTTGTTAGTTCAGATCATCTCATGGCTGATGCGCTTGCACTTGTGTAGCTAGACAACAAGAGTTCTTAGTTTTATCTGGTTAAGTCTGCTCACGCCACGAATTAGTGACCATTAAAATATGTATCTTAATAGTTTTGTTGTGTATGGCGCTATATATAATCTTTGAACACTGTGACAGTTTATATGTTTATTCAAAATTGCTTCCTCACTCGATCTTCTTTACAGGCTTCTACCAAACCTGGAGCTTGAATTTAATTTCTTGTGTTTGTGGTTTCAGTGTTGCTGTGATGACCAGAGCTTTTCCTGAAATTTCCACCAATAGGAAAGACCTTCTTCTTCTCCAGAATGTTGCTAGCTACATGCTCCTTGCTTGCGGTGTAGTTTATGTTGTATCAGTAAGCTCAAAAACATATCCATTCTAATGTACATCAATATATTTTGGAGTACTAGGACTCATCTTTAGTTGAATGCCCTACTGCTTTACTTTCTGCAGTTCAATTTGTGATTTAGTTTCAAGGTTAACTGTAGCTTTTAGATCATATATATCTGGGAATATGATTCTTCTGAAAGTTATGGTTTATTTATATCAATGTCAGGGACTCCTCTGCATTGGACATCTTAAACGTGCTCGTCAGAAAAAGGAAGTGTCAGCAGAACAAGCTATAAAAGATCTGGAAGTAAGCTGTAAAAATAATGATATTATTTTCTATCTAGATGTATGCAGAAATTTTATGTCCAAGCTCATTAATATATGTAATTGTAGTGGTGGATAAATCAAGCAGTCAGAAGGCATAATATTGTTAATGACAACATCCCATTTGTAATGATTTTGGAAGTGGACAACGGCTGTATGTTTGTTTGAGAAAAAGAGAGAGAGGTCGGGAGGCATATGTTTTTGTTTCTAAGAGAGGGAGAGAGAGGGGGGCCGCGGGGGGGGGGGGGGGGGGGGGGGGGGACCTCATAAGCAAGCACATCGTAGAAATTTGGAATCAAGTTGTTTTCAACAACAGAAGCACTCGCAACGTGACAGACTGAGTCTTCCTATGAAATAATATTTAATAACCTCTTGATGTGCTCAAGGGTAGCTTCATTTGCACATCTCGAGCAAGTCCAACAGCTTCCCTATATAAGCTCCGAAGCTCAAATATAGGGAATATGACATAAAATGCGGCTCCAACAGTGTCCTACTGATTCCCTAAATCACTAGGACATCCTCAAAATCACTGGCCATGCCCTATTTTTAGGTAACCACTAGTCATATCCTATTTCATTCTTTGAAATAAAAAATTCATTTCCCTCCCATTCTACACTCTTGGTCCCCACTCTTTTATACTTCCTACATTTTTTGTCCCCACTATTTTCCCTTTACTTGTTCAAATATATTACTATAAAAATAATTAGGAATGGAAATAGGGATTGTTGTTGGAGTTGACACACAAAATACTAAAATAGTGATCCTAAATCACTAGGATCCTTTAGGATCCATTATTTTAAGATATTTACAGGGATTGGACTAGGATACTGTTAGACTTGCCCAATGGCTAAAAGTTGGAGGTGCTTAGTGAGCTGACTTAAAGTTCCAAATAACCTAGTCATGTAATACATAACAGCAGGCACATTGGCGGGGGAGAGGGAGAGCTCAGGTTACTACATAGTAGCAGGAACACCGCACATCATAGAAATTTAGAGTTAAGCAGTTCTGAAACCTGAACAGTAGATACACTTACAACTTCACACACTGAGTAGTCCTTGGAAATCATTTGTAATTTCCTCATGACATACTTTGAGGTTTAAAAGGGCTTAAAGTAGTTTAGTGGCCTGAGTCGAAGCTCTGCCAAAAACCATAGCAGCAGGCACATCGTAGAGATTTAGAGTTACGAGTTTTGAACAATAGATTCACTCACAATGTCACCCAGATGAGTATTCCTTGAAATCATTTGCATGAAATCCGGATTTGCAAATTTTTTTGAGTATCTTAGATCAAGTGATGTGATCACTTTACATTGCCAAACATTTTTTTATTATAGATTTTCTTGTTGGATTAAGGCTGACACAGTAGTAGCAAGTTAATTTTTTCTGGATACCATTTTGCTGCTACATCTGCTCGTGTAATGCTCTTTAGGTTCCTTAATATACTTTTCATTCATCAACATAAATGACTTCATTGATTGCAGGAACTGGAACGCCGTAGAGAAGAACTTGAAGCACTATTAATTGTAGAAAGGGCTGCGTGATTGACTGGACATTGCATCACAGCCTGCTGTTGTTACTAGCACTAGAGTCGATGAGTGTGATAACAGGCGTATATTGCTAATAATCATGTTCTTCATGGTAGTCTCTCCGAACAATACGCATTAACGTACTACTGTTATTGTGACACCATTCTCTCTTTACAACTGCTTTCGTTTTGGTCTGAGATTTGAACATCGAATTTGGCTCCAACAACAGATCTGCTTGGACTTGTTTGCACACTTGCCTCTTTGTTTGCTTTGCTAGCTTCTTGAACTGGATATATGCGAACTTTCACAAAATAGCCCGACTCAGTGACTCTTGCTGCTTTTTATATTCACTAGCCTTGTAAGACATGTGCATCCTTGCTAATGCAAAACGGATTATTTGCCCTCCACATCATATATAGATCTTGTATAAGTTGTCAGTTCCTCATATGCGTATGAAGTGCATTGGAGATTTCAATGCACATATGTACATGCTACTCAATCAAATAAATGTCATTGTGGTGCTTTACCTTTACCTGCTCCTTCAGAGGCTCCAGCGTTCAAAACAAGTTTGAGTAGAGCTGCTGAGGTAATTTTCAGAAACTTAAATGACCAAAAAACAAGCTTGAATTGTGTACTTTGTACAATGTTACTAGTGTTTGGTTGATTGGTTTTGAATCTGAAATATTGCTGCTAGTTAAAAATATGTACCCATTTATTATCTATAAAGAATTATGGACTTGCCATTTATTTTCATATCTACTTAATATAGTAATCATATGTTAAATTTATTAATATTTTTTAAAATTAACAAAAATTTTATAATATACAACTTATTTATTATGACTGAATAAAATATGAATTTTAGTAAAGTACAAGAAAAGTGGGATCGAGAGAATACCAAATTTGAAAAATAACGTATCTATGAAATCTAAGATATAAATGCTATAAAATACTAGATTGAATTCAGATGATATTAAATAATGTAGGAGAAATATAATCTACAAATCTTTTAGACTTTTTGAATAAGATACTATTAGATTTTTTGAATAAGATATTATTTTTTTTGACGAAAAGCAAAAAATTTTAATAGATAACTGAAACCCAGCCGAGACAAACCCTCGAACTGTCAATTACAACCTGATTAAGAAACAAAAAACGAGCTAAACATATAGCCGCTTTGTTTTCAGATCGTTTAATAGATAGAATATTTAAATTCTTTATACTAAAAAGTATTACAATCAAATCTCGAACAATCCAACCTATATCAGTTGTGAACATAGTAGCATCGCAATTGACCTTCACATAAGCAGCAGCATCTGTAGCCCAATGTTCAGAATTATCAGTTACATCAACCGATATTGGATCAACAAATGACCCCAAAAGATGAACAATTTTATGTCGTGAAAGGTGAGCTCTTACGATATTCACCACCGTGCCATATCTGATACAAGCCTCACGGATTACCCAAAATATCATGTAACTCCTTCTTAGAAACATTACCGAGACCCATAACAAAACACACAGAAACGTCAAAACAAACACAAACATCCCAAAAAGATAGGTACGACCGTGATGACAAGGTACTCAACAAGAACTCACCCAAAAGGATTAGATCTTGATTTTATTGATAAAACTAAGAAATACGAGAGAAGATGTAAGAACGAAGATGATTAATCAGAGGGGATGAAGGATGAAGAGCGGAGAAGTGGGGGTTGGAACTTGGAATCGACTCTCAAAACTGCAAACCCTAATTTTGAGAGAGAATAGTAAGTTTAACTTTATTTTGATTTGAGCCGAATCGAATAAGATATTATTAGATGATATCAAATAATGTATGAGAAATGTGATCTACAAATCTGTAACGTAAACATAATATTTTAGACTTTTTGAATAAGATACTATTAGATAAAGAAAAAAATTGTATATATCCATAAATATGTGGCCGATATTTATGTAATCTACAAAATCTATCATAGTATTATTAAAATCTTAATATTATCAAAATCCAAAAAATGATGTATCAACAAAATCAATAATAAATATGCATAATAGATTAGGATGAATATGGACGATATCTATTATCTATATATATAGAAATTTAAATATATGCTGAAAATTAGGATGAAATTAAACGATATCTATATATTAGGATGAAATATACAGTATGCGATCGGTCAATCAATCAAATTTCAAAAATGCAGGTCAAATATAGTGTGCAGCTTGTTCGTTATTTTGATCTCGTTTCCCGAATACATTCTCGTATGTCATGTTAAATCTGATCCGATTGATTTCCGTTTTTCAAAATTAATAGCAACTCTTCGTTTTAGCTACACTAAACACCATCAGCTTAGCAACTAAACTCACTTAGCTACTCCCCCGCTTCATCTCTCCACATTCTTAGAGAGAGAAACAAAACAACACAAACTCACCATGCACCCCTACGATCTCAACCCTGGGTCGGACTCTCTCCGGTGGCTCCAAATGGCGGAGAAGCTGCTCACGACCCGCGATTTAATCGGAAGCAAGTCATTCGCCGCCAAAGCCCTAGAATCCGACCCGAACTCCGAGGCCGCGGAGCAGATCTTGGCGATTGCAGACACACTGATTGCCGGTGACAAGCAGGCGAGCAGTAATCATCTGGATTGGTACTCGATTTTGCAACTCGCTCGCCGGACTCATGACTCGGAGCTTATCGGGTTACAGTATAAGCGACTCGGCGTGTTGTTGAACCCGAACCGGAACAAGTATCCGTTTGCGGAGCACGCGTATAAGCTTGTCACGGAGGCGTGGTTAGTATTGTCCAATCCTTCGCGAAAATTTCGGTTTGATAATGAATTTGGGAATAGTAATAGTACGCATTTTAATTTTATTCAAACGCATTTTGATAATACGCAACAGCAGAGTAGTCGAATTAGTGGTGGTGGTAGTGGTAGTAGTGGTAGTGGTGCGCAGTTTGATTTTATGCAGGGAGGGAGTGGGGGAATGCAATTTGTTCAGCAGCAGCAGCAAGTGTTTGCTCCGCAAGCGAGGCCGTTTTTCGGTGAGGAGCAACAGCAGCAAATTGTGGAAAGTTTGAGTAATCAAGGGCATTGGGCGAGTCAGGGGAAGCAAGTGTTGGTAAGGCCTCAACCGCAGCAACCGTTGGTGAGGCCTCATCCGCAGCAGACTTGGTTTCAGCAGCCCGAGGCTCAGACTCATGTACAACATCCTTTACCACAAGCACAGCCTCATATACAGCAGCCTTCACATTGGGCTCAGTCACGGCCGCAATCATTACCTCAGTCTCTGGCGGAGTCCGGAGAACAGTCAACACAGCCTTTGCATTGGGCTCAGCATCCGCCTCTGCCACAGCCTCAGGCCCAATCTTGGATGCAACAGGCTTTGCCTAGGCCTCAGATGCAACCTTTAAATGAGCCTCGGCCTCCACTTGAGTTCCTAGAACAGCCACAACAGGATTTGAATTCGTCTCAACCGCTGTCTGAGCTTCTTCAACAGCCACAACAACCTTGGATGCAACAGTCTTTGCCTAGTCCTCAGATACAAACATCATCACTCGAGCCTCAGCCTCAGCCTCAGCCTCAACCTCAGCCTCAACCTCAACCTCAACCTCAGCCTCATCCACAAAAGACTCCACCCGAGTCCCGAGAGGGGGTGAACAATGGTGAACAGTTTGGCTTGGGAGAAAATGGTGATACTGATGATAATCATGAGAATAATATTAATGTGGAGGAACCTTCTAATTTTTGGACTGTATGTGCATATTGCTATAGTATGTATGAATATTCTGGTATTTATGTCGACTGTACACTCCGGTGCCAAAATTGTAAGAAAGCATTTCATGCTGTCAAAACTGAAGCCCCGCCAGCTGTTTCTGACGGGGAAGATGCTTATGTATGCTGTTGGGGATATTTCCCCATTGGGATTTCAATGTCGTATTTGGAGAAACGAAAGGCAGAAGCTTCAAGCTGGCAACCATTTTCGAAGATGTTCACTTTTCGTAATACGCCTGCTTTTCCTCAAGGGGGTACTTTTCCTGAAGGAGGTCATCGTAGTCATCCGAACTCAGGTCCCAGGATCTATATTGATGATGATGATGAGTTGGATATTTTTTACGGCATATCATCTGATGACGAATCTGATGATGACTGGCAGCATTATCCAAAGAGCAAAAAAGCTAAGAGCACTACAAGGAAGGTTTCGACTGCTAGAAAGGTTAAGCAACCACAAGCGTTGGCAGAAATGGGTCAATATAGCAATACAGGGAATTCTCATAGTGAAGTTGTAGCACAAGATGGTACTGGTGTTAGTGGGCCTGATGTGGCAGTGCCAATTGTGCCTGAACCGGCAGTACTGAGTGTCCAACTGCCTAAGGCTGCAATGAATGACACTGATAAAAAAGTAGTTGAGACTAGTAAGAAAAATGTGTCTGTTCCTATTAGAAAGCAACCAGGTAGAGCTGCAAAAGATTTGGGGAAGCTGGATGGAGTAGTAGCACAAGTGGGGTCAGGTGCCAGTTTGCCTGATGCAGCAGAAGTATCTTTTATGCCAACAAATCAACCAGAGGACTGTGGGAAGCCAGGTGAAGTCGATGGAGTCGTTGCACAAGAGGGATCAGGTGTTAGTGTGTCTGATATGACAGTAGTGTCTGTTCCTGAAAGAATGCTTCCAGGAAGAGTTGTAGCAGAGGATGTAGGTGATGCAGTTGTAGCTGAGGATGGATCGGGAGTTAGTTTACCTGAAGCGGCAGAAGTGTCTGTTCCTACAATAAAGCACCCTGATGGAGTTTCGAATGATTTGGGGAAGCTGGATGGAGTGGATGTAGCTGTGGCACAGGGGGGATCTGGTGTTCACATGCCTGATGTCGCATTAGTCTCTGTTACTCCAAGAAAGCAATTAGGTAGGGTTGCAAAGGATTTGGCGAAGCCAGATGGAGTCATAGCTCAATCGGGGATAAGTGTTGGTGTGCCTGATTTGTCAACACCTAATGTCCCAGTGGCTGAGGCAAATAAGAAAGTAATTGGTGAGGCTGAGAAGAAAGCAGTAGCAGGAAGTAGTAAGAAAAGGGTGTCTGTTCCTACAAGGAAGCAGCCAGGTAGAGTTGCAAAGGATTTGGGGAAGCTGGATTTGAATGTGGAGTTCAATAATGAGGTCGAAGGGCCTGCTCGTGGAACAAGTGGACGGACCAAGTCAGTAAATGGGGGAGAAGAAAATGTTGATGGTGTTGCCTTTTTTGAGGGTCTGGATGAATATCTGAGTAGCTTACCCATACTCTCTGCTGATGCTGGTGGTAAGGCTAAAGGCGTCTAGAAGTAAGCAAATTTTTGTTGCAGTAGTAGTTGCTCTGTATTCCTGTTGCAATAGCTATTGGAGAGCAAGAGTTGATTTTGCTCATGGTTATTGTAGTCTAGTGTAATATATATGTGGCAAGTAGTGTGGTATCAATCTCGAACCTCTTTCAAGTAGGCTTACCATCCCTTGATCTATCGTAATACCTGAAAAGACGGTTGGCGGAACTATTCTTTTTGTCTTTCATGTCATAGATCCATGTTAATGTTATATTTTGGATTTTCCATGTTTAGAGTGAATGTGTGTGTGATTATTCATGATAAGCTGAGCTTGCCTATAGGATATAATATCATCAGTTGCTACCATACATCTCTTTTATACATCACTTTTAAAAGAAGTATGATATGATTTCAAGTGATTTGCTTAGTTCTTACTTCTTAGTACACAATCTGCAAAATACAAAATCTGCAAATTCAATGAAAATTTCAAGGCTAGTGTTTAATCGAAGGTCAGGCAGAGATGGTCATTGAAATTTAAAAAGTAGAACTTTAATGATCGAAAAAAATCCAGCTAAAAGACACAGGATCCGCTCCTCCGTTGAAGTAAAAAAAAAGAAAGGAAGGAAAATGAATAAGAAAAGAACGGATCAAGCACAAAGACTATTGTCAGACAATGAAACAAAATCATCAACAATGACACAAAATCATTAAATAATAAAAAAAACAAATTCATCATGTACGGTAAATTTTTTATCAAACTTGACAACATGTCAAGTGCACATAATAATTTTAGTAGTTGGTACGAAAAAAGACATTAATTCAATTACAACATATAGAGACATTAATTCAATTACAACATATAGTTTTATAAAAATATTTGCTCGAAAAATAATTTTAAAAAAACAATGCGGCTAATAATCTAACTTTTCTTCCAAAAAGATTAATTCAATCAAGTCATTTTATTCATTTTATCCAACAGAATCAATAACTTGTAACTACACTATATAGCTACGAGGTCCAAGTTCTATGTAATCCATAAAATAATGAAGTATTGGAGTCTAAAATTGGATAAAATATAATACATATATTTTATTTTTTTGAAGAAAAGCAACCATTCATTAATCCATCAACATGTCACAGATATTTTATTTTATATTATTTGTTCTACAATATTTGTAAACATCTGACAACTTACAAATTAAGTTCTGCAACGTAATTATTATAATCAAAAGGTAGAACAATTACTTTCATAAATCGCATGTCACTATGTTCTATAATATGACAATAATCTTAATAATTGTTAAAATTGAAAGATGTTAATGATTATTCAACGATAGCAGGACAACAGATTTTATATCATAATAGATCTTATATGAATAAAATGCAAAAACGTGTACCTCGAGTTTAACCGTTATTTAACTAGTGTAACAATTTTTTCAAAAAAGCAATTTGTGTACCTAAGCTTTTCAAAATGTTGCAGCTTGTGTAGTGTTGTTAAATTTTTACTTAACGTCGTAAGGGTTGCCCCCGATTTTCTCCAATGCCAATTTTTCTTTACTCTACCAACAATGTTTATGCTCACTTGACATCTCCAGTCATTCACTATTTTTTTTTTGAAGAGCTGGTATTGACCAAGTTGGATTCATTCTAATATCATTTTCATAATGATTTGCAATCCATCTTGAAGTCATCTGTGATTTGCTTAAGTGTTTCACAATAAGAGTGAGTCCTCATGTATGTCTTTATTTCTACATAGGGGATGCATAGATTTTCCACTTACAACTAGATGTTTCACAAATAAATTTCACTCACACCAAAGTTCCTCACTTGCTTGACAACCCTTCTTTGCCTAATGGCCTGATTTTCAACTTCATTCCTAGAAGACCTATCACTACTAAACACCATGCCTACTTAAAATTTAGGATCTTTCATGTCAGTTGCATCATTAAAGGCAAGGTAGTTCGATTCCTCATCATCATCAGTACTATTGGCAACCCACCTTTCTGTATCACTGTTAGCACAATCACTCAAATTATATAAGACACCACCCTCTCTTTCTCTAGCCTCTCCTGCATCCTGTCCTTCCACAACATCTCCCTCATCTGAGAAATTTAATGGTCTCTGATCAACTTTTTTGAGTTGATCAGGATCATCAATTTTCTTCAACTTTGCTCTAACTTTCTAAACAGCTCTTACATTTTCATCAGTATTATCAACAATAGAGCTATCATCATGAAAAGATACATTATCATCACCTTGTTTATCATGATCTACTTCAATTACATTATCCAATCTCATCATGTGGATCACAAAAGTCCACACAAATGCCTTTTAACTCCAACATTTGCTCTGTTTCTTCTTTATCATGATTTGTAAGTTGAGGGTCACTTAAGAAATCAAAGTCCAACCATTCTGCAGGGACATAATTCTGGGCTCTTGACTCATTTGGTTGTTCAAATAGTACATATACATTACCCTACATGAGTCCAGATAATTACAAATATTCATAACATCTGCATCACAGGCCATAGTGAATTAATAAAGCCTCTTCCATGTCATAGGATGGAAGCTTGTAAAACAATTCTACATTTTCACTGATTTCACCACACTCTTTGAACATGCTCAAAATCTCTATGAGGATGATTTGATCCACATCATAGTAGTCCACATATCTTACATGGCCTTCTACATAATTTTTACGATTGATTCAAAGTGACCTACAAATATACACTTAATGGTAAAATTTTCAAGGGTCCCTATAAGATCAAGAAATGGAATAAACTTGCATGTAAAAAGCACAACCCTAAACAAATCAAAACATTCACACATCCTGGGCTTCGGACCACTAGTCAACAAGATTTAGGTCAAAAAATATTCATGTTTAGCTTAGCAAAACATATACCAAATTGACAACATTCAAACATATAAACTCATACAGAGCATAAACATAAACATGGAAATCCAAAATAAAGATAAAAAGAAGGAAGAAAGAGTTAGGATTTTGAGTTATAAACTCACTGCTGTACATGTGATCAGGAGATTCCTTAGGCAAGAATAGAAGATGATCAACAAAATCTCTTAACACCTAAGACATGGTTACGTAGTAGAGCTGGTAATCAACCTCTCATCAAGTTCTTACAAGCATAATCAAAGCAATCGCATGTGTGTGTGTGTGTGTAATAAAGGCGGGTGTGTGTTTGTAAGTGGGCACCAATCTGTCCAACTTACACTTTAGCCACCAAGCTTCCACAAGCTTTACAACTAACTTAACAGAGGGTTAACGGCTGTACACATCTTGCAGGATTTCATAAACGTTGGATACACGTTTTGCAACTCGGCCACTTAAGGTACACATTTTTCTTTTTTTGCAAACTTAAGGTGCAAGTTTTGCATTTCACTCATCTTATATTATAATATAATATAGGTATGTTATCATGAAATATCCCGTTGCTATAGGGTAGTTAGATGTTGCAGAGCATCATAAAATTCCATGTTGCACTAGGTGACCATTTTTTTTAGCAAGTGCCTAAGGCAACATCAAAAAAAGTAACATAGATTTTATGTTGCAATAGCTATTTTTCAAGTTATTGCAATATATTTTGATGTTATGATATCATATTTTGCATGTTGATTTGGGTTGTTTATGGTGTAGTGACACTTGAATGTTGAATGTTTGAAAATCATTCGACAGAGTGCAAACTAGTTGTAAAATTTGGTGTTTGGTGTTTCATTTCATTCTCCTTACCAACAATATCTAAAACTAATGTATGGCATATTTGCTCTGTTCTCTTCATTGCTTTCTTAACACGCCAATTCTCAGTCCATAAAGCATACGTCAAGTATAAAAGGAAGAAAATAGAACTTCAGTCATCTCACAAAAGACAAAAAATATGATTTAGGAGTAGGTAACTGATAAACTATGTCTAAGGAGGTAAGGGTCGTGTTTGCCAATATAGCTACAACGCATGCATGGCCACAATCATAAATATCGACACTCCAGTATGGATGAGCATTCACCCTGTCCCGCTTAACCTCGATCCGATCTCTGTCCCCGAAGTGCGCCACTCATCCCCGCACTCCAACATATTGGAAAGGATGTGAATACTTCACGCACGCATCCCAACATATTAGAAAAGATGAAAAACTTCTCACTCTATAGATGTACTTTCATATTACTCATCTTTGATTTCTACTCTCGTTCATATGTTTCTATCATTGATTATTATGTAGGAGACGTTACAAAGGACACTCCCGTATGACATTGTTTTGGAGGATCCAGACTTGTTTTTGACATTTAAATTTTTATTTAAAAAAATTAAAAAAATATTATGAAACTACATTTATAAGAATCTTAAAAACAACTGATGAGACGGAAGAAATATGAAACAAGACTTTGATGAATGCTTGCAAATAGGTCTAATGATAATTCTACTTCCAATGCCATATTAAGTTATTAACTGTTTGATTAGACGACATAAGTACTTGCGTTAGTGTTCATCTTATTTTAACTAGTTATTTCCCACATTGATAATTATTTTTTATTAGTGCAAAATTTTTGATGATGAATATATTTTTTCGAAAAAATTTATTTTTGATAATGAGATTGTAGATAATAAAACTTCATCATCTAATTTAGAAATAATTTATCATCTAACAAAAAGGTGATTATTAATATGCTCACATCCGAAAAGATTTAAGTATATAACATTTATTTTGATTTTAATTATGTAATCCACGCCCACGAGCACACGGTTTCTCAAAATATTTACGTGAATAAAGTGTTTAGTGAAGGCACGGCTTTCAACAGATTAAGAAATTGCATAGTAGGAGTATATAAATTCACGTTCCAAAATCACGTCGCTCACATCTCGAACAATTGAGAACAATCGAGTAATAAATGATAGCAAATTAAACAGCGTCAAGTATCGGGATTATTAGTAAATCTGCTCTGTTTAAAAAATGGGTAACCATATTTGATTAACCATCCAATGACGAAAAATCAATTAATCAAAGATTAATAAAAATATATTAGCAAAAAAATATTTGGCAATAGTTACATGCTAAATTCACTTTTTTAATTTAAAATAATTATATAATATTAATTTGATTAATCAATTAAATCGGAAATTTATCTGTTTCTTCTGGACCGGGACGTCTATAAAACGAACCACGGCATGTCAGACTCACACACAATGTGAGCCCCGCAAAGAAAGACTTAAAACTAATTGCATCATAAAATGCTACACTCCACATTTTCTCGTCTTCTTTCTTGTTGAATTCTGCATCAACCAAAACTAATTAGCAAGCCC
The DNA here is from genome assembly GCF_001625215.2 of Daucus carota subsp. sativus. Taxonomy (NCBI): domain Eukaryota; kingdom Viridiplantae; phylum Streptophyta; class Magnoliopsida; order Apiales; family Apiaceae; genus Daucus; species Daucus carota. The sequence continues at coordinate 27,694,558 of NC_030381.2, forward strand.
ATAAAATATGATTCTTGATAAATATGTATTGCGCTACATCTTTAGTTTTCTTGTTGGGCCTCTTGTCTTGATACTCAGCTTCCTATTATGGAGAAGAGAGAAACATGGTGTTGGTGATGTTAATGATGTTAATCAAGTTACTGGAGATGAGTGGTCGGAAAAAGTTGCCGGAAGTGCTGATGACATCATCATTGTCGGAGCTGGGGTTGCCGGTTCTGCACTTGCTTATACTCTGGGCAAAGTAACAAAAATTTCTCCCATATGATGTGTTTGTAGGTTATATTGTGTGTGCACTTTGTTTGTTCTACTAGAGCGGAATATATCGGATATGTTTGGTTTTGTGGGTTTACGTTTTTATACATTTGTGTTATTTAGAACATGTTTAGTTTTTAATTATTGCAAAATTTTCATGTTTTTTTTTGGTTGAATAGAAACCCATGCTATATTGCTATGTGTCTTTATTTCTTTGAATCTTATTGTTACACTTAAGACACAAGTTATATTACTTATTACTTTTACAGGAATTTTGTTGACATATGTTGCATAGTATGTAGCCTTCCTCTTTCTTTTTCCTTTGAAGTAATTATCCTTGGTATCCGTCGTTGGAAGGAAAAAATTTTAGAATGAGTCATTTTTTCGTTGAAGACACTATAGCCTCCTTGTTTTCCCATCAAAAATTTAGGATCAATACCTTCCAACGAAAAAACCAGCCGATAGTATGTTGCAACAATCGTTTGTCATGACCTGGCCCCATATTTTATTATGCATTCCTCACAAGCAGAAGTTTTAGAAAACAACTGTAATTCATAAATAGTCAGCATAAAATTTACCCGCTGGGACCTCTAGAGTGAGTTATGGTTATCATGTTTTGTTTTAGTAGTATCAATTACCAATGCCAACAACTTTTGGTTCAATATGCTAAATCTGGATCTGCAAATTGATATTTAATCAGCTCTTGCCTTTTGTCCCCAGAAAATAACAAAGAGTTTCTCTCTCATCTTTTTGTGCCCAGAAAATTACAAAGAAACTTGCAACTTTAATGTTATTAGTTGGAAAATGGGACAGGACATGAGGGCAAGCATGTGCCTGTTTTAATACTTATCCTCTCTGTCTCTCTGTTAGCTTTGAAGACATTTTTAGATCTTTTTAGCCTTTTTTCATATCTACTTTCCTTTTATTTCAAAAAATGAAAATCGGAGTAAATAATAACAGTTTGTTATTGTACATTTCTTCTAATTATATGTTTGGTGCTAATTTTAATTTAAGCTTCATTACGAACTAATATCTAACAAAAATTACAGGACGGCCGGAGAGTACATGTCATTGAAAGAGACTTGACTGAGCAAGACAGGATTGTTGGTGAACTTCTACAGCCTGGAGGCTATTTAAAATTAATTGAATTAGGCCTCGAGGGTAATTAAAAATGAAGTTGACTGTCTAGTGAATTCTTCTGCTGCAGTGATTCAAATTACATTTGTGTTGCTGCAGATTGTGTGAATGGAATTGATGCGCAGCGAGTTTTTGGATATGCCCTTTACATGGATGGTAAAAATACGCGACTTTCATATCCGTTGGAAAAATTTCATTCAGATGTAGCTGGTAGAAGTTTTCATAATGGGCGTTTCATACAGCGAATGAGGGAGAAAGCTGCCTCACTTCCAAAGTAATGTATCTTCCTCTGGCTGTCTATTTTACTAATATTAAAAAAAATCATTATAATTCATGTATTTAATTTCTACAATATGTATATTGGATTTGTTCTGATGATCTGATCTCATGCATTATTATAATACTGTGTTTTAGAAAACTAGATCAATGGCAAACAGCAGGAGTTGGTAGATGTGATAATTAAAAATTAGGAGCTTTGAAAATTGATTACTATAATCCCAAGCAATACGTTTAATAAGTTCTTGTTGACATGTGTTTTTATTCTTCAAATTTTGACCTAACTGTATATTCTTTACTCAGTGTACGGATGGAACAAGGAACTGTGACATCTCTGGTTGAGAACAAGGGAACTATAAAAGGAGTGCACTACAAAAACAAGAATGGCCAAGAACTCTCAGCATACGCTCCTCTAACAATTGTTTGTGATGGTTGTTTCTCTAATCTTCGACGTTCCTTGTGTGATCCGAAGGTCCATATAACATCCTAAGACATCAGACTAATATACACTCTCATTTGTTCTATAATATATTAAATTTTCCGAACAGAAGTTGATCGTTAAAGCTAGTATACTAAGTCATAAATCTCTAAATAAAATTTCTATTTGGAGCCTCTGGCATAGGCTCATAAGTTAAGTTTTGTTCTTATGCTAATTTTTTTACCAGGTCGATGTGCCATCATGTTTTGTTGGTCTGATTTTGGAAAATATTGATCTTCCATACATCAACCATGGACATGTTATTCTGGCCAATCCTTCACCGATCTTGTTCTACAAAATTAGTAGTACCGAGGTTCGCTGTTTAGTTGATGTGCCTGGACAAAAGGTGCCTTCTGTTGCCAATGGTGAATTAGCTCATTATCTGAAGACAGTTGTTGCTCCTCAGGTGCTAATTGTTTGACATTTTAACACATATTAATGCAATTTCTACACTTGTATTAACTGCTTAATGTGATTAGTTTCCTTTAATCAAATTTTTGTTAGATTCCCCCTGAACTATGCGAGTCTTTCATATCAGCAATTGACAAAGGGAACATAAAAATGATGCCAAACAGAAGCATGCCAGCTAATCCTCATCCCACTCCAGGTGCACTTCTATTGGGAGATGCTTTCAATATGCGTCACCCCTTAACCGGTGGAGGAATGACCGTAGCCTTATCTGATATCGTCTTGATTCGGGATCTTCTTAGACCATTGCGTAATCTCCATGATGCATCCACTCTATGCAAATACCTCGAATCATTTTACACCCTCCGCAAGGTGACCTTTTCAAATAGTAGTCCATTGTTTCAAGTTTAACATCTCAATTTACATGTCCTTGTGGATTTCATTTGCAGCCGGTAGCATCTACTATAAATACATTGGCAGGCGCTCTTTATAAAGTATTTTGTGCATCACCTGACAAAGCAAGGCAAGAAATGCGTAGTGCTTGCTTTGATTATCTAAGCCTTGGAGGGATCTGCTCAGAAGGACCGATTTCCTTACTTTCTGGCTTAAATCCGCGGCCACTTAGCCTGTTTTTCCATTTCTTTGGTGTGGCTATTTATGGCGTTGGTCGTTTGTGTATTCCATTTCCCTCACCAAAACGCATGTGGCTTGGAGCTAGAGTCATATCAGTGAGTTTTGTTTTTCCATCTAATTTTTTTCGACTTAATTGATACTTCTCAACTTTTTTTTCTTCTACTTGTTTGTAAGATACATTAAACCTTTTTAATTACAGGGAGCATCTGGAATCATATTTCCCATCATAAAGTCTGAGGGGGTTCGACAAATGTTCTTCCCTGCAACTATTCCAGCATATTACAGGTCTCCTCCCATTACAGATCAAAGCAAAGTACTTGTGTAGGTTGTTCGAAATTCGACTCATGCTGCATTGCAAGTTTCCGTCAAATGTCCCCTGGTGCATTGCTTTTGCATGCCCTTGTTCACATGTAAACTTCTTTTAAATTAACTGATACACTGTGACATCGTGAAGAAGTTTTTATAATGTTAAGCAGGGTGGTCCTGAGATTAACCGGACCTTGGTCAAAAATCAATTTTCGGGTATACTTAGCATATTTCATACATTTTTATATGAAAAATTCGAAAATTTCAGGTTCATAATCGATACTTTATGATCATGAAATTTTCGAATTTTTTAGGATTGTAATTCGGGCCGAGCTTAATCGAGTCGGACGAGCTAGCTCATTTAACTTAATCAACCAAAACCTCCGGACAAACTTAATTCGTTTAATTTTACGATTCGATTCGAGCCGGCTTGTTTAGTTAAACAAGCTAATTTTAACGAGTCGGTTCGTCTAATTTTACATTTATTCGAGTCTAAACCTCTACATGAACTTGCCTCGTTTAATTTTACGTGTTGAGTTGAGCCGACTTGTTTAATTAAACGAGACGGAACCTCTTCCCAAACTCGACTCGTTTAACTAAACAAGCCGAGTCAAGTCCAGTTAAATGAGTTCGAGCCAGGCGAGCTCACTAACTTTCCGATATAAATTACAGCTCTAAGTATCTTGATTTAGACGCAAGTTTTATCCACCCATGCTAAAGATGGTCCGGTCCCTTTGCCCTCTTATTAAGATTTATGAAAACAATAATTGAGTACTATAACATAAAGTTATATATTAATATCTAAGGACAAGCTCTTGTTTATTATGTAATTTTCTTTTTTTTTTTTTTTTGACGAAATTATGTAATTTTCTAGTAGTTGTTATTTCTTAATTCTTATGGTCCATACAAACTAGCTGTATGTGGTCCATCTAAATGGAACAAATTGGTTTGTTAACACTTTTTTCAAAGGTATTGAGTGTCTGTTTGTTGGTACCAAGGCATTTTATACATATACATATGTCGAGATTTAGATTGAAAGAGTCCTCGTTAGCTATATAATTTTGCAAAGTAGTTATCAGTTTTTGTCGCATAATAATGACTATGGTGGTTGGAAAGCCAACTAAAGTATGACTCAATAATCTCATCAAATGAATTAAAGATTCGTCTTGTGATATCAACATGAAACCATTATTCTAAAAGTCAGGTGTTAACTATTAATCATAGGTATTAACTATTAATTTTACTCAAAAAAAAAGTATTAACTATTAACTAGGAATAATCACCGAATCCTTATTTCGTAACTCATTCAACTGATTAAATCTCTTCCCCATTTCATAACTTTTTCACCTGATTAAATCTCTGGTTAATCTTTATTCTATGTCTTTACCGATTAAATCCATTTCCCTATTTTTTTTTAAAACACTGCATGAAACCAATATATTTTCAATCTCTATAAATGAACGATTTTATAAATAAACGAATGGGAATCATGAAAACAGTACACTTTGAAGTTTGAAGTGTAGCATTCATTACACTCGAGTACTAAACAACGGTTTACACTTTACAGTGTCCATTTGAAGCACAATTTTTATAATAATAATTTGAAATAAATACATGTTCCAATCTAAAATATATCAATATTGAAACCAGTTGATAAAAAAGAAATAAGATGCAGGAATGTGATTGTTTGTTAAAACTTGCATAGTTGCTTGAATCTTCTACATGCTTCCACAACGTTGTCCCGATGACCAAAGGCGCTTACCCTAACAAAACCTTCACCACCAGGTCCGAAACCACTTCCAGGCATAGTAACAACATGGGTCTTCTCAAGAATGTCGCTGAAAACGTCCCATGAACTTTGGCCTGGAGAATGGACCCATACATATGGAGCATTCTTTCCTCCGCACACTTTAAAGCCAAGTGAATCAAATGGTCCATTATGATATTGGTATTCTCCTTGTAGAACCCAATCACCTCAGGAAAAGGAGAAAAGAAAATTCTTAATTCCACTAGAAGCATGCTAGTTCCTTTCGCGGTACCTCACAAGCCAGGAAAATCAGACTCGAGAAAGGAGGTCTAATCACTCTATATAATATGCGGTATATATAGTCTGTCATTATTTCAGAGACTTAGTCAATTCAGTACAAAATGAAAGCACAACCAAAAGGTATTTATAAGAGACAAACAATAGCATAAATAGTCTGATTCAGTTTCTACTCCCAGTCAGCCGAGTGTTACTAGAAGAATTTTAAAAGTTTCAACCAGTAGAAGTATTTTTAATTTCATCGAGGCCACACTAAAATATGAATGATAGTATTTTCATCCACACACTATGCAATAAATTTCCATCTTCTGTTCTGGTCAATATTCTCAACCTTCTTCTAAACAGACAATTGTTTTCCTCAACGAATTATATAGATAGTTTTGCAATGAAATATTACCTCAAGGTGGTGAAAGGCAGGCTAAACCACCAGCTTGAGATATGTTAGAGGCCCCACTGAAGCAAGTACAGACAATTCGACTGAAGTCCTTGGCCACAGGAAATCCATCAGAAAATAACAGCTATTTAGGAACTACGGTCCAACCTAAACGCACTCCAGTAAATCCAGCATATTTGGAGAATGAAGCAGTCTCAATTGCAACCTGAAACAATCGAAACTCAATGTCTATTGTCTGCATATATAACACGCCAGCTTTGTATCTAATAACACACTCTCTTTATTCATGCTTCGGACAGAAAGACAATACTACACTCATCGAGCTTAAGACCGAGCTGTGATAACACTTTAAGAACCCAGGCAAGTTGTATTACAGATACTGACATAGAAAATTAGTAATAATAACTCAAGCATTCATAATTCATACACTTAACACTTGTATATTTTCCAGAATGAACATACTAACAAGATCTTTCTCTAAAGGGAATTTTAGATCCATATCTTGCGTGAGACAGCATTGAGCTCACATTGTTGTCATTTGGTCAACTAAAAGAAGATATTGTTGCCTATACCAATATAATATACAATTCCTACTTGGTTTGCACAACCAATTTTGCCCATTGCTACAGCCAAATGTACATAATGAGAATAAAGAACTTGAATATCACATATACCATGAGGCACTAATTGCATAAATCTATGCATACATATACAAATATATGTTTCTTGAAGATATTTAATGAGTGACCAATGAAAAAAGCAATAGTTACAACCTAAAAGAAGAATAAACTTCTGTCAGAAATGTTTAGTGATCGGACATGTACATTGCATATGCAGAATCATAGACGATAACTGACCCATTCTTCTTAGAAAACTGTACCAACTGAGTCAGTTGTTCTCTCGATGCGGCAGCACCAGTTGGATTGTTAGGCGAGCAGAAAGATATGATGTCCGTTCTAGAAACAGTAGACAAATCAGGAAAGAAGCCATTCTCTGGTGTACATCGCATGTATTCAATGTTGGAGCACTTCTCAACATCTTTCTGGTACCGACTAGTTTGGCCCATAATGACACTTGAATCAACATAGGCCTGCAATAATGGAGTATAAAACACTGAGAACTTAAGTGCCAGATTAAATCTTTTTATCTGTCACAATCTTTGGCTTTTTATCTTTTTATCTAGACTTTACTGTATCAAAAGATTTAAAGTACAAACAGGCAGAGAAACATAATCTATTAGGTATTCATAAAAACAAGTACACATTGGCTAGTTACAAGTAACCTAGTAACGTATAAGTTAATAACCATCAGGGCAGATTAGGAATATAGAACAAACGTAGTTTCAAGAATTCTCACATAACATAGTTTGCATCTGATATGCACTCGGGCATTGTACACACATACAAAACAGAACTTAAAGGCTGGTAAAAATTAACCACAAAGTAAATGGAGAAACTAAGTGTGTGCCTAATTATTGGTACTGAGAGAAACAGCCAGTAGTGATAAGCTTTATATGTGTAACATGTTATAAATCGATATAAATATCCCTGTCATCTCAGACACTATATTCTCAAACCAAAAGCAGCACTAACATGATCATCATTACAAAATAAAGATCTAGAAATATCTCATTTCTAAAACTCCAGATATTCAATGAATTATTAGTTGAAAAGACATAATTGGACTTCACGAACAGAAGTGGAAAGTGTTATTCACCGGGTATGATGGGTCTTGTACATCTATAATCTATTGTCACATTAGACCCAAAAACAACCTGCCACAGAGAATGAGAAGGTTAATTACTTTTTCCAACGAGGAGAAGTACAAAATTACTCACGAAAATTGTAAGATTTTCCCTAGACGCAGACATGTATTCGGGTAAAATTATATAGTATATACCTGATGCAATAAAAATTTATACAAATGCACATCAATAATATTTGAACATACCTGAAGGTGAGATATGTCACGCTTTGCCCCATCAGATGCAAATACATCATCTTGCTCTATACCAAGGGTGGCATAATAAGCCGAACATATTGCCGCTCTCAGTGGCTGTACAAACGAGTTGTGTTACTTTTTAACCAAGTCAAACTCAAATATAGCAACATATAATTAAGATACAACATGATTTCTTACAATACACAGAGTAAACGTGGGTATACTGAAAATCAAATTTTAACTAGTCCTCTACAAGATGCAACTAAAACAAATATATCAGCAAAAGAATTAGGAGCCAAAAATGGGGTAGCTAGTTTGAGAATGGGCAAATCATTTCACACTTCTCATACTCAAAAATATTGACCATCTTTCCTTTTATTTTCTACAGTGTAGCTCATATGGAATACAATTATCAGGCTGAACTACTCCAACATGGTGATATTACACTATATTGGAAAGAGCAAAAAGAATCAATTAATAAAGATAGCACCTGGATGTTTAACTATAGATATATTTGATTCTGTACAGTTATACAAATTCAAAGTGCATTAGAATGAACAGTGTACACAGTCAATACAACATACTTTTTCACCTTGTTCCGCTCCATACCCACTGTAAACCTCAAGTGTTGAAAGCGCGCATAAGCTTTCTGGCAAAGTTAAAATTAGAATTAGATACAACTGAAACAAGTGACAAAATCATCATTTACCTAAATATCGTAGTTATAATATATGTTTGGAAATTGTATAAAAAATAATTTCATAACCTCGAGTTTAAGTGTCTAAACAATGAAAAACAAAGACTGTTAATTAGATACAAGAAAAGGTTATTTAATAACTTAATAATAAAAGTGTGTTTATGTATTAACAGACCAGCACTACACCTTAGCCATATCAGAGGTGATCACTTCTGGAATAGGCTCAGTTGTGTCACCGATTCCAAGGCTTATTGGGCATCAGGGTTCTTTATAACTGAGCTGCCTTCCTTCGTGCTGTCTAATTATCCAGGGGAAAACAATAAGTTATAATTAGCTATACCATACGCTAAATATGAAAGGATGCTATCAAGTAAATGAGGACTACATCACTGATCATTGATGAAATAGTCCAAAATGAAAAATTGACTTTCTCAAACGCAAGAGTGGGCACAGTCTTCTAAAAAATTACTCAAAAACTATTGATATCAAGCGGGGAACAACTTAATACTTGCCAAATATTGCACTACAACAAGTAAAATAACAAACCTCTGGAAAAAAGAAGTTTACCAATATTGGTATTATGAGCAACCTTAGTTGTGTAAGCTACACATAATGCAGACCGTTAATTCTCATAAAAGAAGGTGCATTTAGAAGGTATCTATGTACACCAACTTCTTTAATTAAAGGCTCTGGCAAAAGGCTACACTATAATTTCTGAAGGTAACAAAGGTTATCCTTAGTTTCTGTAATATTCTCTCAAAATCGATATTAGACTAAGTATCGAAGTCTAAAATGAAGGTGTGACAGATCTCTTTAATATAACAAAAATCGCAGAGAACAAGTCTAGACTGCCATCTGGTACCTTTTTCTTAAGGTCATTGTATTTTCTTCAAATAATTATATATTTAAATTGGTTCCCCCAATGAAATCAACCATCAGTGCTAAACTAATTAAGAACATCGATAACCACTTACAGTCGCATTGCAACTTCACCCGCATAAGAACACTAATACCACAACTCTAATAAGTACAACACACAATCACAAAACATAAAAATCCAGTCTTTGTAATCTACCACCAATTCTTGATACATTGTACACTTACAACACACAAATTCAAGAACTTATCACAAATAACCAGTCTTTTCAGCAGAAGGTGTGGCAACACATTTACAGATTCCACTCTTCTTAGCTGGAATCCATACATTTCTAGCTCTGAAACATAACACACAAATAAAAAAATGACCCAGATAAAAAAATATCAATAATGAGGTTAAAAACATAAATTGTTTCTAATTTGTAAGTAAGTGCTTTGGTCATATGGCATTTCCTCGCTCCGTTTATAGGAAGCCGAGAGTTCGAATCTTGTCGAAGAAAAGGGTAAAATTTTAGAAGATGGAAGAGTTACCTGAATGTAGTAGATAATTTGTTGGGTTGGCCTAAGAAAGCAGAGGTTGATGATTGAACAGAAGTAGGCACAACAACTCTATTAAAAACCCAATACGAAATACTTTGCACTTATGAGATCCAGCAACAAGTCTTCATTTGGTATCCATTTAGCCCCAAATGTCACACACAGAGACACAAATACACACACTAAAACTACTAAAACTCTTCAAGATTGAATCTTCCTCGCACAAAAGTCAAGACCCATAAAGGAAAATAAAAAAATTTCAGTAACTCTATTAAAACCCAATACAAAGTACTTTGCACTTATGAGATCCAGCAACAAGTCTTCATTTGGTATCCATTTAGCCCCAAATGTCACATACACAAACTAAAACTACTAAAACTCTTCAAGTTTGAATCTTCCTCGCACAAAAGTCAAGACCCATATAGGAAAATCAGAAAATTTCAATAACTCTATTAAAAACCCAATACAAAGTACTTTGACAAGTGCCAGCTTGTGAGTTGAAGATGAGAGAGATCTAGAGATACTAACAATTTGTGAGACCTCTTTTATTTGATAGATAAAAATTTAACAAAATTAATTAATATCCAGTATCTATACATAATACACACACATTCCTTTTAATAATACTACGTTACCCGTGTAACTCCTGAACTATACACTACTGTCTTGAATCAGTCCTGAGATGGCCAAACCGGCCCGCCAGCCAACCGGCACGGCTTGCTCGTTTGGCCACCTCTAGCTCTAACCCGTATTGGCGACGTCTCTGGCAGAAATGCAAGGCTTTAGGCCAACAATTATCAGACGGTGTACAAATCTCATCAATGCGTGGTTGAATGAATGCAAGATTTTTTTTTCAAGTGCTCAACTAAAAAACAACTAAAGCAGAATACAAATGCAGTAAGAATTCCCTGATATGCATTTATCTAAAACTGTCTCCCACACGTGCACACAGTCTTTGAGACTCACAGCACTCTAGTTATCCTGGCCTGCAGATTATTTAAGAAACAATAACCTCATCCTAAATAGCAGATTCTGTAAGCAACAAGTTAAGAACCAAGTATCTTGAAAATTTTAAGATAAAATATGAATAACTAATTACTTTGTGACATAGAACATAGTTATTAATCAGTAAAAAGTAAAACTCTCATCAGTTTCATGTTAAGTACATGAGAATATGCAACATATCTGGCCAACAATTAACCCATGAGGTCAAAACAAATAATGTTCGCTCTCCCGCGCCCAGTCTTTGATTAAAAGCTTTAAAGAAGCTTTGGGCATGTCAACATATAGTTTTGTCCCAGGAAATTCTTTCTTATCTTCCTCCAGAAAAGCAAGGGAGCCAAATGGATTATCTTTTTCTTTCTCAATACCAGCTCAGACCTGAAAAGCAAATGAGACTAAAAGGTCACCACATGATTTGGCAACAAAACGGTGTGCAAGAATGAGTGCTGTACTTTGCCAAAGGAAAATTAAGTGTTAGTCATGCTAGTTCTTAAATTCAGCTTTAATCTACTGAAAAGTTATTATACTACTAAAATTTTTTATACATAATAATTCAAGCTTGAAAACATTACATGCTGAAGGTTGTAGACAAGGAAACATGCACATAAACATATGTTAAGCTTCTACAAGAATGATAAATTAAGAAGTTATTACTTTACGATGCACACGCTTCACATCCTCACATTACTAACTCCTAGATAATAAACTAGAAATGATGTCATATTGATCAAATAAGCTTTTCCGCAGCATACTTACGTGTAAACAATAGAGTGATTCAATTTAACTACCAGATATTAAACAGAATCCTATAACTGATTGCTCATAATTGACATTGGGGAAGATGCTTGATGAATACTTGGTATTTTCTATTTCAATTTCAGCAGACGTGGCAGATAAAAGCCAATTGGACTAAACAGAAAATTTCCAGCACCAACGAACACAGGAATTCTATAGAAAAACATTAGACCAGCAGCTACATGAGCAGTAAAATATGTCAACCGAATATCAAGGGAATTAATGAAAATCAAGTTCAACAATACAATACAAGATGAAAACCTCAATGCTTTTTTAAGTTATGGCTAACTAACCTAACCCCATTAAAGTGACTGCCTAAAGTCCCAAACTATCTAACAAATGCACCCATGTAAAAGTCTTTATCAGATAACTTCAAAACAATTATATTAATAAATTAAAAGTAGAACACAAAATAAAAGTATCAAATGAGGCAGTACATAATGAGTTTGTTCATGGTATCCATCCAGTTTAAAAACCACATAAAACTGAAGACAATTATGAAGAACGAAGCTTGGTACACCGACATATTCAACTCGCAAACCACAAAAACACACGTACCATGATCTAACGATGAATATTAAGCATAGCCTTCGCCTCACTCTGCTCCTCCAACAAATTGTCACTAGCATACTTGCTCAAAAGCTCTAACTTCTTCTTCTCCACAATCATCTTCTCAATCTCGCTCTCATCCGGCAATGGCACATGCACCATGAACTCCTTCTCCCCACTCTCCCTCTCCTTGATCTCCCTCTCCCTCCTCTCCTCTTCAACCACATCCTCCTCTTCCTCCCTCAAAAACTCCTTAACAACATCCCCTCCACTCTTAACCCCACGTCTTGCCTCCCTCTTAATCGCTTCCATCTCCTCCCACTCCCTAACCTTGTCGGCCCTCATCCTCTTCTCGGCGCCCACCTCCAACTTCTCCAAAACCCCATCCTCATCATCCCTATAGCCGTAATAACTGGCATCAATCCTCTTATAAATATCATACCGAGTCCGCCTCTTGCGCAACTCAGGAGGCTTGTCAAACAACTCCTTAACACCGGGTAACTTCTTGGCAGCGCCAAAATACCTATACCCCGGGCCGCGGCCACTGGGATTAGGAACATCAACAATATTGCCATCCAAATCAGTCATTTTTGCAGAATGCCGAGTGTAATTAGGCCCACCAAGCTCAATTATTCTGCGTTCCCAATGCAATTTCTCGCGTAAAAGCTTGTTAATTTCATCATTAAGATCACGAAGACGGTGCTCACCTAAACCCTCGTTCTGGATTTCGGTGACTTTCCGACCAATTTCACGCATGATTTGCTGCCTCCACTTGTCGGCTTCGGACAAATCGCGGCACTCGGAGGCTAAGAATGGGCGGCGCTCTTTGGGCTTCTTCTTCTCCTCGTTTTTCATGGTGATGAATCGATTCAGCATCGATTGGGCTTTCTCTTCGTTACGCGCCATTGGAATGAATCTGATTGATGTGTGTCTGTGTGTGTAATTGCCTAATTGCACAGCAAAACCCTAGACAGAGAGCTTCTGCGAGTTTAAGCTAGTTGGTGGCTTGGTGCTGCAACCCAACCCCTCGTTGGCTTCGAATCTAGTATTTATGCCCGCTTTTGTTTAAATATTTTTTATTTATTTTGTCAAAAAAAAATATTTTTTATTTTGAAAATCAATTTAAGAATATAGAAATTTAAACGAATTTTGAATAAAAATGGGTTTTTTACTATGAAACATATAATATATATTTAACATCTATCCAAGTGGATTATATTAAATTTTATTTGTATGTTAAATTTGTTTTGATAAACTTATTCTCAATAAATGGGAAATTAAAATTTAATTATTGTGTTACACTTGTTTTTGTATTCATAGTAAGAGCATCTCCAATCATCGAAAACCCTTAACTAAAAGGTGAGTTGGCATATTATAAATAAAAATATTTAGCCAACAGCTCGAAAAACTCATACTCCAACCATACTCAGATGTTGTCTATATTAGGAAGATTGCATATCATTTATTATCATATTAAACTAATATATTCTATTTTAAATCTAAAAAATTAATAACATACTATTTTTAAATTATAGTCAACCAATAATACCATTGAAGCAAATGTCTTATAGTTTCAGCAAATTTCACATAATGTCTTACAGGTCTCATTTAACCAACGATTATAGCCAACGCCGTGGAGCAGCGTTGGAGTAGCCCAATTTTGTAAATATACAAAAAACAAGTTAAGGACATATGGGTAAATTCTGATTACTGCATTAAGCAAATTTTTACTGCATTTGACAATCATAAAATTTTATAGATTTATAGATTTGTATATGGCAAATTCACTAGCCCAATCCATTCTCTATAATCTTTCCACATAGCCTCCTGTCTATTCTAAACTCCTTCCCTCTAACTTTTTTCAATTCCCGGCAAATCTTCCATACCTTTCTTGAAGACTAACAGCTTTCTAATAATTCGCATAAGAGCTTCAGGTCTACGGAAAATCAACATCAAAGTATGTTATTCACAAATTTAATTCCATGTTCGTGCATAAAACGGGAGAAACTAGGGCTATCCTTGTTTTAATTTTCTTTTTCTATTCCTACAATTGAATATGTAATTGTTAAATTCATGTTTCAATCTAACTTGTAATTATATATTTTGGGAGAATTGATTTCAGGTTATGTATGTAATTATATATTTGGGGCCTGTGTAATATCAATAACTTGTATGACTTCGCTTAATTTGGACTTAGAATTTGTATACTTTGAATTTCGGATGATGCATTTGTTGTAGCCTGTTATCCTAAACCAAAAAAAGAAAATACCGACTCATTAAACAAATTTAGGTATAGAAGAAATCAAGAATCTGGGAAAACACCATATGTTAGATACATTTGTGCATTTGTGCTTCGTTACTTTGAATGGTCTAACCTGTAAAACTAGTTGAGCTCTCATATTGTATATTGTGACTTGATAAATTGTGTTTATTGTAGAAAATGGATTCCTCTTTAATTCAATTGCTTAATAATGGGGTATATAATGAAGTGATGAGTTCGGAGTCGCCTCCATTCTCACAAGCACAAGACGTAATGAACAAAATGAAAAAGGCAAAGGGTCGGTCAAAAAATTTCACGATTCAAGAAGATATGTTACTTGTATCCACGTGGAAATATGTGAGTTTGGATCCAATATAAGGCAACAATCAAACACAACAAACATATTGGAGTAGAATAACAAGCTACTTCAACGAGCACAAAACATTCGAAAGTGAACGGAGCTCAAGCTCTCTGGGTAATCACTGGTTATCGATACAACTTTGTGTGAGCAAATTTCAGACATTTTGTAATCAGATAGACGGAAGAAATCAAAGTGGAGTCGGTGAACAAGACAAGGTACTTGTAATTGGATTAATTTTGCAGTTTATCACTTTGTTTGAAGCATTGTTTTTGTCAAATTCAGCTTATCATTCGAGTAGTTGTCTTTAGAAGTTTAGTTAAAGAATTCTGCTGCAATTTTCGGCAGGTTTTTATAGAAATCTGAAGGAATTCTCAACAGTTTTGTTGTAGTTTTTTGCGAAAAAATTCTGCAGCAGTTTTTGGCCATTTTCTGCAATTTTTTTGTAGCAGTTTTTTTTTAGCAGTTTTTCAGCACATTTCACAGCATTTTCCGCACAGTTTGCAACAATATTGAGTTATTTTGGACAGAATTTTAAAGCAGTTTTCTGGAGCAATTTTATTATGTTTTTGTGAGTTCTGTGTGCAGTTTTATCCTCATTTTTTTACTAAATTGTGTTGATTTAAATTTCAGATTCGTGAGGCATGTGAGATGTACCAAAATATACAAGGCAATGCTTTTCCTTATATGCATTGTTGGACGGAATTGCGACATTCGTCAAAGTTTGCATCCAATCAATCAAAATCCAAAAAAAAAGCCAAGACATCTCCAAATGACAAGTCTTCTCCAACACCATCTAGTGGTAGTCCAGCGAGTGTCAATAATGAAGTTGAAATGATGACATGCAAGAAAGACTAATTGGAAGAAAGACAGCAAAGAGATTACACAAGATAAATTTGGAAGGCAAAGAAGATGAATTTAAAGTCTTACTCATTGAAATGAAAGAAAGCCTAACGGTTACAGCACAACAAAGAATGGAGGCATTTGATAAAGTAGTCCAAATGGAGGAGGAACGACATGAATATAAGAGAGCGAAAGAGGCAATTATATGAGACCTCCATCATGGAAAACGATATTAGTGTCATGGAACCTCATCTTGCTAGTTATAATAATTCTCTCAAAGCAAATATCTTAAAAAAATTTGCTTAGATCGATGGAAAGACATGTTATTATTATTTAATTGAAATGATTACCATTAAGAAAAATACAATATGAAAGTACGATATAAATACAACACTATTACATATCACCGCCATGGCATTGCCAAATTTGCTTGACTAGATCATTTTCCAACTGAATATGAGCTTGCTTGTCTCAAATTTGCCGATGTATTTGAATAAATTCTTTGATGTATCTTGCACGACCAATATTCATTGAAATAGTTGGTGTGTCAATATCGGTGTCATAATTAAAATCTGAAATATTTAATTCCCTTTCGTCTTCAATAATCATGTCGTGCAAAATTACACAAGATGTCATTATATACTTCATTGTGTCGACATCCCAAAATCGTGAAGGTCCACGTATTATTGCAAATCTAGATTGCAACACTCCAAATGCTCGCTCAACGTCTTTCCTAGCCGCCTCTTGCGCAACAGCAAAATACTTTCTGTTGTTACCCTGAGGAGCTGAAATATTTTTAACAAAAGTTGGCCAAGAAGGATATATACCGTCAGCTGGATAGTATCCCATCTTATATTGATGCCCATTGATACTAAAATTAACTTCAGGTCCATGACCTTCTTCTAATTCATAAAAACATTAGATCGATCCAACACATTTATATCATTCAAAGATCCAGGAAATCCAAAGAAAGAGTGCCAAATCCAAAGATCATATGAAGCTATTGCTTCTAAAATAATAGCAGGTTCATGAACATGACCTGTATAAGCTCCTTGCCATGCAGTTGGACAATTATTCCACTTCCATTGCATACAATTAATGCTTCCTAACATACTTGGAAAGCCGCGTTGTTCTGCAAATGCCAATAATCTTGATGTATCTTTCCTATTTGGCCGTCTCAAATATTCAGGACCAAATACTTTAACAATTTCTTTCATAAATCTTCTAAGACTCTCGATAGCTGTACCTTCACCAATCCTAATGTATTCATCAACGAAATCTGCAGCCGTACCATAAGCAACCATTCTAAGTGCAGCCGTAATTTTCTATAGGGAGGATAATCCACGGACTCCAACAGCATCGGTTTTTTGATAACTATCATGAGCTGTAACTGCTCCTTCAATCCTCAAGAATAGTAATTGACGCATATGAAATCTTCTACGACACATTGTTTCTGGATAGTTGGATTATCATAAAAATAGTCACAATAAAGTCGAGCATGACCTTCTTCTCTATTTCAATTGATGACACGGTGATTTAGTGTCGAACCACCATGTTGTGAAGTTGAACTTTCATTGTGAATTTGTCGCTATTATTGAGCAACAGTAGTCATTGTTAGCATTTGTTCAGCTTCTTCTTCTTCGGCTCTCATCATTTCACGCATTAATCGAATAATATTTGACATTGTGTTTGCAAGTATAATAAATTTGGATTGAATTCTATCTAAAAATTCACAAGTAGTGACAGTGGCGGAGGCACCTATGGGTCGGGGTAGGTTTGGGCCCTCCCTGAAAATTGGGCATGAAATATTTTTCTTTTGTGTTGTGTCCACGCTGAAATCTTGTAAAACCAAAGTGCAGGCCCTGAAATTTCATTTGGAAAAGCAAGAGAGCACTGAGTAGAACTCAGCAAGAGAGCAATATCTGTGCTTTTTGTTGTATCCAGATTTTACAGGTGTCAAGACTTGACGGGACATACATGAACATGACGGCATGAATCATCGACGTGACATGAAGACAACTAACGTAAGAGCAGACTGCAGATTGAAAATCAAAAGATAAGCTTTAAGAGTAGGTCTTATCAGCCCCACTCTTTTAGGAGTGTAATTCAAATAGAAGTGCGGATAAACGAGCAAGAAGATAGGGGAAGTTACATGCACGTGGGGCACTAGTTGAGCAAAAATTGGAGATAAGGTTGGTAACAACCTTATCACTTTCCAACACTTGCAACCATATCTCTTATATATTAGCACACGGTTGAAGCTCAAAATCACCTATAAATACCACAAGAAGATGAGATAAACACAAGTGATCTTCATCTACATACTTATCAAGATATATATATATA
Source organism: Daucus carota subsp. sativus (assembly GCF_001625215.2). Classification (NCBI taxonomy): domain Eukaryota; kingdom Viridiplantae; phylum Streptophyta; class Magnoliopsida; order Apiales; family Apiaceae; genus Daucus; species Daucus carota. The sequence goes on from NC_030381.2 coordinate 27,712,690, forward strand.
TATATATATATATATATCATCTACACACCTTTACAACTCCACGACTTCACTTTTCTTATGTATAAACCCAAAGCCAAGGCCCAAGATATGCAAAACTACGCTACACTTATCTCCCACATATTGTATAACTACAATACACGCACCATAGCTTTTTCATCTTCTATCAAGGGAGCTCTACATCTTCATCTCCCTAAAATCATTCGGCCGACAGGTACACACTACTGCCGCGGGTGCACACTGCTGCCGGACGGGAACTGCTTCTGGAGCTGACGACTGCGTCTTTTCATACTTGTAACTTTTATTTCTCATGCTTGTAAGCTGATACTTCATCATTATAGTGGATATTTTGCTTGGACATTCTCACCCGCGGTTTTTAACCTTTTACAAGGGGTTTTCTGCGTCACCAAAATTGTTTGTGTTCTTGTCTTTTACTTTCTTTTCATTACTCATCCTTTCAATCTTCTCGATGTTCATACATAAAAACACTTACTCCATTGTTATAGAAATTAAATAGGCTTGGCTTTGCATTTTTGTACTTATAGTTGGGGAAAAAAAAATTACATTCAGCGCTCCGTCGTATATATTCTTTATGTACCAAAACGCGTGTGGCTTAGAGCTAGAGTCATATCAGTGAGTTTTGTTTTTCCATCTAATATTTTTCGATTCAATTGATATTTTTTTTTCCTACTTGTTTGTAAGATGCATTAAACCTTTTTAATTACAGGGAGCATCTGGAATCAAATTTCCCATCATATAAAGTCAGAGGTGGTTCGACAAATGTTCTTCCCTGCAACTATTCCAACATATTACAGGCAGTGTTGTAAAAAGCGGGAAGCGGACTTAATCGGTGAAATCACAAAACATGGATTAATCGGTGATTAATTGAATTGATCAGGGATTAATTGGATTAATCAGTAATTAATCGGAGATTTAATCAGTTCGGCGAGCTACAGAACAGAGATTAATCGGTGACTAATCGTGATTAATCACCGACTTTTAGAACAGAGATTACAGGTCTCCCCCCATTGGCCGTTACAGATCAAAGCAGGGCCATTGCGAAAAAGTTTTCATAATGTTAAGCAGGGCCGTCCAGTGATTAACCGGACCATGGTCAAGAATCAATTTTTGGGAATACTTCACATATTTTGGGGCCGTTTGAGTTAGCTTAAAATAAGTGACTTCTTGCTTATAGTAAAGAAGTGGAGTAGAAGTGAGAAGTAAATAACTTAATAAAGTGTTTGGAAAAGAAGCAGAAGCTGTGAGAGAGAAGTTAGCATTCTCAGCTTCTTAAAAGTGCTTCTACTTTTTTGCACAAACGGGTCAAGAGAAGCAGAAGCCAGAAGCTGCTTCTCTTGACCAAACAGGCCCTTTATAATTCGAAAATTTCAGGATCATAAAATATCGGGATCCTGGACGCAGTTTTTGTCTGCCCACAACACGCTTTAGATGGTTCCTTTCCCTCGATATATGTAAACAATACTCCCTCCGTCCCATTTTAGTTGTCACATTTGGTTTTATGCCGGTCAAATTGACCAAAGTTTGACTGAAATTTATTAATATTTTATCATTTGAAAAAATAAAAAAAATATGCCACCAGAAATAACTTTTAATCTACTTTAAGATGTAATTTTTTGTTTTTTAAAATAATGAAAGAGTGACTTGTAAATTTTTTGGTCAAAAATTAGTCAATTTGATAAAAAAAGGAAATGTGACAACTAAAATAGGACGGAGGGAGTAATTGATTACTATAACCTTCCTTAAGTTCTATTTTAATATCTGAAGACAAACTCTTGTTATGTAATTTTCTACGTAGTAGTTATTTGTTATGGTCCACACAAACTACTGTTTGTGGTTCATCTAAATGGGACAAATTGGTTTGTTAACACTTTTCTCAAAGGTGAGCGTATGTTTATTGATACCAAGGCCAATTCAGCAGCTTTTTGTTCGATTTCCCGTCCCATGTTATTATGTACAAAATTTTGCTAAGATTGAAAGAGGCCTCAGTTAGCTATATAATTTTGCTTAGAAAGCTAACTAAGTAAAAGATTTATCTCCCACTTGTATATCCGTGACTCTATAATCTCATCAAATAAATTAAAGATTCCTCTTAAGATATCAACATGAAACCAGTATATTTTTAATCTCGATAAATGAATAAATTTATAAAAAAAATAAATAAACGGGAATCAGGGAAACAGTACACTTTAAAGTGTCGCATTCATTACACTAAACATCAGTTTACAGTGTACACTTCGAGCATAATTTTTATGATAATAATTGAAGCCTCCTCAAATACCTTAAAAGATATCAATATTTTACGAAACCAGTTAGCGAAGACGAAAAAAGATGCAGATGGTTGTTTGTTTACTTGTATAGTTGCTTGAATCTTCTACATGCTTCCACAACATTGTCCCGGTGACCAAAGGCGCTTACCCTGACAAAACCTTCACCACCAGGTCCGAAACCACTTCCAGGCGTAGTAACAACATGGGTCTTCTCAAGAATCTCACTGAAAACGTCCCATGAACTTTGGCCTGGAAAGTGGACCCATACATATGGAGCATTCTTTCCTCCGTACACTTTAAAACCAAGTGAATCAAATGTTTCCATTATGATATTGGTGTTCTCCTTGTAGAACCCAATCACCTCTTGCATAGCCTGGATAGGAAAAGGAGAAAAGAAAATTCTTAATTCCATTAGAAGCATGCTAGTTCGTTTCGTTGTACCTCACTTGCCAGGAAAATCAGACTCTAGAAAAGAGGTCTAATCACTCTATTTAATATGCGGTATATAATGTCTTTCATTATTTCAGAGACATGGTCACTTCAGTACAGAATGGAAGCACAACGAAAAGGCATTTATAAGAGACAAATAATAGCATAAATAGTCTGATTCAGTTTCTACTCCCAGTCAGCCGAGTGTTATTAGGAGAATTATAAAAGTTTCAACCAGTAGAAGTATTTTAATTTCATCGAGGCCCAACTGAAAAATGTATGATAATATTTTTATCCACACACTATGCAATAAATTTCCATCTTCTGTTCTGGTCAAGATTATCAACCTTCTATTGAACAGACAGTTGTTTTCCTCAACGAATTATATAGATAGTTTTGCAATGAAGATTTTGTATAATGAAAACGAATTATATAGATAGTTTTGCAAAGAAGAATTTGTATAATGAAATATTACCTCAAGGCCCTCTAATGAAAGGCAGGCTAAACCACCAGCTTGAGATATGTTGGAGGCCCCATTGAAGCAAGTACAGACAATTCGATTGAAGTCCTTGGCCACAGGAAATCCATCAGAAAATAACAGCTCTTTAGGAACTACAGTCCAACCTAAACGCACTCCAGTAAATCCAGCATATTTGGAGAATGAAGCAGTCTCAATTGCAACCTGAAACAATCGAAACTCAATGTCTATTGTCTGCATATATAACATGCCAGCTTTGTATCTAATAACACACTCTATTTATTCATGCTCCAGACAGAAAGACAATACTACACTCATTGAGCTTAAGACCAAGTGATGATACACTGTAAGAACCCAGGCAAGTTGTAATAAAAATATTTACATAAAAAAATTAGTAACAATAACAAGAGATTATTGCACTTTGTAACCCCAGACTTTGCCTCATTAGCAAATCAGACCCCACACTTTGACACGTGGTAGTTTGTAACCCTAAGTTTCAATTAGTTTTTAGTTTGTAACCTTGGCCCACACAACCGTTAAAAACTGCCGTAAACGTTAGTGTGTATATTAGTTTCTAACAGCTAATTTACCGCCTGTGACCCCTCAAAGTTTATGTATTATATTTTAAAATTATTTTTGAACACACACAACGATGTAAAAAAATTTAAAATAAATTTTAAAATATGTATTTAGATTTGGAATCTGATTTTTTTTTTTTTTACATAAACGATGTAACTTATTTTAAAATTTTAAAATAAATACATATCTTAAAATTTATTTCAAATTTTTTTACATTGTTGTGTGTGTTCAGAAATAATTTCAAAATATAATACATAAACTTTGCGAGGTCACACGGGGTAAAGTAGCTGTTAGAAACTAATATACACACTGTTACCTCTCAAATATTTAAAGTTAAAGGCTGTTTTTAACAAATGTGTGGGCCAGGGTTACAAACTGAAAGCTAATTGAAACTTAGGGTTACAAACTACCATGTTTCAAAGTGTGGGGTCTGATTTGCTAATGAACCAAAGTCTGAGGGTACAAAGCGCAATAATCTCTAATAACAACTCAAGCATTCAAATTTCATACACTTAACACTTGTAAATGTTCCAGAATGAACATACTAACAAGATCTTTCTCTCAAGGGAATTTTAGATCTATATCTTGTGTGAGACAGCATTGAGCTCACATTGTAATTCCATTTGGTCAACTAAAAGAAGATACAATTCTTACTTGGTTTGCACAACCGATTTTGCCCATTACTACAGTCAAATGTAGATAATGAGAATATATAACTGGAAAGAACTTGAATATCACATATAAATTAAGGCACTAATTGCATAAATCTATGCATACATATACAAATATATGTTTCTTGAAGATATTACATGAGTGTCTAATGAAAAAAGCTATAGTTACAACCTAAAAGAAAAATAAACTTTTGTCAGGAGATGTTTAGTGACACTAACCTCTTTTGCTCCAGGGATTTCAAAGATTGACTTTGGGTAATCATCGGACATGTACATTGCATATGCAGAATCATAGACGATAATCGACCCATTCTTCTTCGCAAACTGTACCAACTGAGTCAGTTGTTCTCTCGATGCGGCAGCACCAGTTGGATTGTTAGGCGAGCAGAAAAATATGATGTCGGTTCTAGAAACAGTAGACAAATCAGGAAAGAAGCCATTCTCTGGTGTACATCGCATGTATTCAATATTTGAGAACTTCTCAACATCTTTCTGGTACTGACCAGTCTGGCCCATAATGACACTTGAATCAACATAGGCCTGCAATAATGGAGTATACAACACTGAGACATTAAGTGCCAGATTAAAACTCTTTATTTGTCACAATCTTTGGCTTATTATCTTTTTATCTAGACGTTACTGTATCAAAAGGTTTGGTGTACAAACAAGCAGAGAAACATAATGGATCAGGTATTCATTAAAACAAGTACAAATTGGCTAGTTACAAGTAACCTAGAAATGCATAAGTTAATAACCATCAGGCAGATTGGGAATGGAGAACAAACGTAGTTTCAAGAATTCTCACATAACATAGATTGCATATGATATGCACTCAAACATTGTACACACATACAAACCGGAACTTAAAGGCTGGTAAAATTAATAACAAAGTAAATGGAGAACACTAAGTGTGTGCCTAATTATTGGTACTGAGAGAAACAGCCAGTAGTTATAAGCTTTTATATGTGTAACATCTCATAAATCCATATACATATTCCTGTTATCTATGATTTCAGACACTATATTCTCAAACCAATAGCAGCACTAACATGATCATTATCACAAAAAAAGGATCTACAAATATCTCATTTCTAAAACTCCACATATTCAATAAATTATTAGTTGAAAAGACTAATTGAACTTCATGATACTAGAGAAGTGGAAGGTGTTATTCACCGGGTATGATGGGTCTTGTACAGCTATTGTCACATTGGACCCAAAAACGACCTGCCACAGAGAATGAGAAGGTTAATTACTTTTTCCAACAAGGCGAAGTATGAAATCCTCACAAAACTTATAAGATTTTCCCTAGATGGCAGATGCAGACATGTATTAGGGTAAAATTATATAGTATATAACTGATGCTATAAAAGTTTATACAAATGCACATCAATATTTGAACATACCTGAAGGCGAGATATATCACACTTTGCCCCATCAGATACAAATACATCGCCTTGCTCTATACCAAGGTCGGCATAATAAGCCGAACATATTGCTGCTCTCAGTGGCTGTACAAACGAATTGTGTTACTTTTTATCCAAGTCAAATTCAAATATAACAACATATAATTAAGATACAACATGATTCTTACAATACACAGAGTAAACGTGGCTATACGGAAAATCTAATTTTTTTAATAACTTGTCCTCTGTAAGATGCAATTAAAATGAATATATCAGCAAAAGAATTAGGAGCCAAAAATGGGGTAGCTAGTTTGAGGATTGGCAATTCATTTCACACTTCTCATGGTCAAAAATATTAACATTTTTTCCTTTTATTTTCTACAGTGTAGCTCATATGATATGCAATCTGAATTATCAGGCTGACCTACTCTAACATGGTTATATTATACTATATTGGAAAGGGCAAAAAGAATCAATTAATATAGAAAGCACCTGGATGTTTAAATATAGATGTATTTGATTCTGTACAGTCACACAAATTCAAAGTGCATTAGAATGGAACAGTGTACACAGTCAATACAACATACTTTTTCACCTTGTTCCGCTCCATACCCACTGTAACCCTCAAGTGTTGAAAGTGCATAAGCTTTCTGGAAAATTGGAAATTAGAATTAGAAACAATTGAAACAAGAGACAAAATCACATTTACCTAAATATCGTAGTTAAAATATATGTTGGGAAATTGTATAAAAAAGAATTTTATAACCTCGAGTTTAAGTGTCTAAACAATAAAAAACCACTACTGTTAATTAGATACAATAAAAGGTTATTTAATAACTTAATAATAAGAGCGTGTTTAAATATTACAGACCAGCACTACACCTTAGCCATAGCAGAGGTGATCACTTCTGGAATAGGCTCAGTTGTGTCACCGATCCCAAGGCTTATTACTTGTGCATCAGGGTACTTCAATAAATGAGCTGCCTTCCTTCGTGCTATCTAATTATCCAGGAAAAAACAATAAATTATATTTAGCTATACCATACGCTAAATACGAAAGGATATTATCAAGTATACGAGGACTACATCACTGATCATTGATGCAATAGTCCAATATGAGAAATTGACTTTCTCAAACGCAAGAGTGGGCATACAGAAAATAACAAACCTCTGGAAAAAGATAGCCTGCTTGAAGTTTACCAATATTGGTATTACGAGCAACCTTAGTTGTGTAAGCTACACAAAATGCAAACCGTTAGTTCTCATAAAAGGTGTATTCAGAAAATAAGCATCTATGTACAGCAACTTCTTTAATTAAAGGCTTTGGCAAAAGGCTACACTATAATTTCTGTAAAGGTAAAAGGTTATCCTTAGTTACTGTTATATTCTCTCAAAATCAATATTAGACTAAGTATCAAAGTCTATAATGAAGGTGTAATAGATCTCTTTAATAAAACAAAAATCGCAGAGAACAAGTCTAGACTGCCATCTGGTACCTTTTTCTTAAGGTCATTGTATTTTCTTCAAATTATTATATATTTAAATTGGTTCCCCCAATGAAATCAACCATTAGTACTCCTAAACTATTTAAGAACATCGATAACCACTCCCAGTCAGCATTGCAACTCACCCGCATAAGAACACCCATACCACAACTCTAATAAGCACAAAACACAATCACAAAACATAAAAATCCAATCTTTGTAATCTACCACCAATTCTTGATACATTGTACACTTAAAACACACAAATTCAAGAACTTGTCACAAAATTACCAGTCTTTTCGACAGAAGGTGTGGCAACACATTTACAAATTCCACTCTTCTTAGCTGGAATCCATACATTTCTAGCTCTGAAACATAACACACAAATACAAAAATGACCCAGATAAAAATTATCAATAAAAAGGTTAAAAACATAATTTTTTTTTTCTGATTTCTAAGTAAGTGCTATGGTCATATGGCATTTCCTCGCTCCGTTTACAGGAAGCCGAGAGTTCGAATCTTGTCAAAGAAAAGCGTAAAATTTTAGAAGAAGGCAGAGTTACCTGAATGCAGTAGATAATTTGTTGGGTTGGCCTAAGAAAGCAGAGGTTGATGATTGAACAGAAATGGGCACATGGGTATTTGGAATTACAGACATTTTCAGATTGAAATGAGGTTGTAGAGTGTCAGTGAGCTAGTTCAGAAAACCTAGCTTAGTTGCTGACTTGCACGATAAAAGTTTGGCAGCATAATTTTTGTTTTTGAAAAAGCAAAATTTCTTAATGATTGAATTTATGAATAATAGCTAATTTGAATAAAAAAATAATATTAATTGTCGATTAACTTTTAAAAGTAATGAATATAAATTTATATAATTTTTTTAAATTTAAGATATTTGTTTTGTAGTGTTTCACTTTATTAATTGTATTTTAATAATGACAATCAATTATCATTATGTGGTTTATTAAAGTTTTATGACTAATATATGAATTGTGATGGTAATATATATATATATGTGTGTGTGTATGTGTATATATATATATATTTAAATTTAAAATTGTTCATAATAGAAAAGAAGTTTTGTATTATTAATATAAATAAAATTTATTATGAGAGGTAAGGCAAATTGAAGAACATGTCACTTTGTTGTTTGGAGGGTTCAAAAACTTAGGGGATATTCTCAGTGTTATACTTGTGAAATTGGCTTTTATCAATATATCATCATATTTTTAACTTCTATCTCTCGTCATCATGTACTCTTAGTTTTTCACATATAATACTCTCATGTTATGTAATATTTAATGAATTAATTTTAGATTTAAAAATAAATTATGTAATTGATTTTTTTGTAAAAAATACATTAGGCTAGGAAATGAAGCAACAGGAGAGAAGAATTGGGGACCTAGTAGTGCATGCCTGAGACATTAGTCCAAGATTACAATGACTTTCACCATTTATCCTTCATGTAGTGCTTGATACTCATTGATCCTTCTGTTTTGAATCTTCAGTGATCCAGAGCCATAATATATCCATCTAAACATCCTCACTTAATTAGAGATCACCATTATATATCCATCTAAACACACACAGAGCATAACACGGGGTCTTTAAGTCTTTTATGCACAATGCCAGTTTCACCATCAAGGGCACAGCCTGTCTTATTGCTAACAAGAAAAATGCAATCTGAGAGAGTAGGAAACTAGTTTTCGTATTCAACTACAGTAATTTAACCCTGGATCTAACAAGTAGCAATGGCTGCATGACTAAAGAGAGAGACCGGACTTAATTGCACAAGCACCGACATAGAAAGTTATATCTTGCGGGGGGAAACGGATTAGCAAATATTGTAGATATCTCAAACTTCTGTTAGCTTTCAAGAAATCTGCCATCAGGTTGCATCAGTTACAAACCATCATCCAACTAGTAACAAAACTTAAGCATTAACATCCATAAAATCTGATTACAACTTCAGGTTGCAACAAATTTTAGCTCTTGTTTGTCATCTGTTTCAGGTTCATTCCAACTCAAAGTCAATAAACAAAAGAACAAACCAAAAAATAGGAAAAGCAGATCATGGTATTGACAAAAGTAGAATCATCCAATATTTCTCCACTCAATATACATCGTTTCGCAAGTAAAGAATTAACCAATATATTTAGTAGGCAAAACAACAGGCCGCAGAAACTTGTATAAACTTGCCCTAGCTTTAAATGGAATAGACGAGTATAATCAAGATATAAGACTAATCTAGCTACCTAAACCAACAGTATGACACAAATACAAAGTTTGTGCAGCTACCTGGCAGAGAGGACCTTCAAAAGTACAATGCCAATTCACGATCAAGAATGCATTCTATGCTTATTGCTAAACCCAACAAAAGAGAGTAAATAGACTTCTGGTTCAAATACAACTAAACAAACTCTATATCCAACAAATAGGGATCTCTGGATGACTAAGATCAAAGAAAGAGACCTTTCCGCGCAAAACTTAATCATGTCATTCACACAAGCAGGGATGTGGATAGTCAATAATTCACAATACAGGGGATCAATGTCATAGATATTTGATGTTCATGTTAGGCTCTTAGAACGGTCAAGACCGGGATAACCAATAACTAACATGTAGCCTTGCAAGTTCTGACCATATACACAAGTTTCCTGCTTAATGTCCTCTCTATGGTTTTGGCATCGTGACTACGTGAATTACTGTGTCACATTTATGAAATGTTGGCAATAAAACAGCCACGATTTTGGAGTTTGGAGAATGGATGATGGGCCATTCCCTGACATTATGCTCCAGAGGTCATTACATTCCGGAGGACTATGACGGTGATCCATGATTTCTCTGCGGGGTGCGTGTCATCCATGATTTCATGGACTTTCTCGACGGTCTTGTTTGAATTGGCTTTGAACTATGCACATGTAATATCAGTTAATAGAACAGGGCTGACTTGCAAGATTGTTAGCAATCAAGAGTTGAGGTAAGCTTCCCAACCGCCTTTTTCTAACTTCTCTGCTTTTACCAATACTGTATCTCTTGTGTCTTCTAGATACTGAGCCATTCTGCAAAGAAAGGTTGCAGGTGATCTCTTATAATGAAGTAATGTTTCGTATGGTTGAAATGAATGAAATTATGAGCCAAATTGGAATTTGCACTATAAATGATTCATTATTGTAAAGAGTTGGTGAGTGATTTGCATTAATGAGGCGTTCTCATGTGTAAATGTTTTGAACATTATAATGACACCAAGAACTACAATTATTCAGATATAGACATGCATGTCGTCAGAGTGCATATTGGCATGTATGTACAGAAGAAAACACTAAAAAAATACCTTGCTTTTAGGTTAGCATCGCCGATACCCAACATTCTTACTGCAAGAAGGCCTGCATTGGTGGCATTGTTTATTGCAACTGTAGCGGCTGGGACACCCCTTGGCATCTGCAGATTGAACAAGAAAAGAACCTGTATTTTAAGACCAACTTTCCAAGGCAGTTATGCATTGAGAAGCAGAAACCGTAGTAGAGCTTATAAGACAATAAGGGAGATTATCCAGAGAACAAGACCACTGAGAGTCACAGTGACACTCATAAAGCAACGTTACCACTTGCCTGTCAAAATTTACAGCTTTTAAAAACACCCAACCAAACACCCCCTCCCCCACCCCCCCCACCCCCACCCCCCCACCCCTACCCCCAAAAAAAAATCTTTTCCCTCAAAAAAGGCACAACTTAAATTGTCATTTAGGTATATCAGCATTTCAGATGTTCATTGACTACCGCTATTCTTTCTTTTTAGTTTTTCTTTTTGCTAAATGACTAAAGCAATTCTGGATTAGTCTAAGACATAAACTCGAGTTACATTACTATAAAGAATAACCTGCACAATTGAGAGAAGTGAATCAAGTCCATCCACTGCTGAAGCCCGCACAGGTACACCAATTACTGGCAAGGGGGTCAATGCAGCTACCATGCCTTCATCACCGAAATATAATTAAGAGCTTGTAACACTTCTATAAATAAGAAGGAAATTCCAAGGCATGGTTCTAACCTGGCAAGTGAGCAGCACCACCAGCACCAGCAATTATCACCTGGACTCCCCGCTCCATTGCAGAAGCAGCATAAGAAAACATCAATTCAGGGGTCCGATGTGCTGAAACTATTCTCACCTGCAAAATCACTGTCAGTATCATCTTACCAAAGATCTAGACAGTAATATATAGTTCAACTGATATATGAACCGCGATGATATAATATAATATGAAATTAACCTCAACAGGCACATTAAACTCGTTCAAAATCTTTGCTGCTTCCTTCATTACAGGAAGATCTGAATCAGAGCCCATTATGATCCCAACACGTGGAGCAGCTGTGACATCATTTTGAGAAAACCATAAGAAGTTGGTAAGATTGGGAAATTACGCCGACTTAAATTGTAGCTTGCACTGGGTTGCTATTTAACTTGATACGTTTACAGATATTTTCTTATCAGAACTACAAACATGCTGCACTTCAACGTGTAGCAGAAGATGATTGCGGTCTTTTCTAACAAACTTAATTTGAAGCAACATTTACTGAGTACCCCAGTTTATTCAACCTATGCTCAGATTAACTTCAATTCTAGAATTTATGTGGCCATGAATAGTTTTGCAAAATGCCTCAATTAAGCGTTACATGTTTATTATTCCTAGGAGAATGTTAAAATGTTATTCATAATATTCTTTTTTGAACAAATAATGTTAGCCCATTTTAAAAAGTTCATACTCACAGAATTAGACAGAGGAAAAAAACTACCAGATCCGAGTTCTTGGTCGCTAAGTTGCTGGAGGTATACCGAAAAAGGTTAATGCATTTCAGAATGCATATTTAATCGGTAACTTCTTGACTAGCACTACAAGGTTTAAATCAAATATAAAATCACTAATAAATGATTGAGAAACACACCTGCAGGCTGATTATCAGTACTTTCCTGCGTTAGCATTGACATCAACTGAGATACAACAATGCCTAATGAGGGGCCAACAATTGTGATATGGCCCATCTTCCGTTGCTTTCGCATTTCTACAGTATTAAAGATCCTTTGATGTAAGAAGTTATTAACCGACTCCAAAATAATATATTCTAGTTAAAAGGCTTTCCTACCTGGTTTGTCATACCAATGAACATTTGCTCCAGGGATTTTCAAGGCCCTTTTTATGATCTGATGGGCAATGATGAAACCTGGTTCTCCCTACATGCATAAATGGAATGACCGCTGAAACCACATATTATCTTATCTAGGACCAATGCAGCAGCAAAAAGATTTCAATATGTTATATAAGCCGTGGAAAAAATCATTTGGGACCAAGACGGCACCAATGAAAAGATAGATCACATTTAAATTAAAAAAGGCTAGATAAACTGTCAACATAACATTTTAGATAGGTACTTTATAATATTAAAACCCTCTTATACAATTTACACACACAGAAAAATATCTGTGGGGCTTAGTTTTATGACTATCAACATCAGTGTTCATGAATACTGGATCCATGAAATTGCAAAGGGCATGATGTTACAAACACTAGTCACTAGTGTTGTAATCTTCTGCAAGACAAGGAATCCACTAAGTCACAATATATGTTTAGCTGGATAACGGTATTATTGTCATGTCGGTTCTAAGTGAAATGTGAGATATTGTCACAAATCAAGGCTTACTGTCATTCCTTTATACTTTTCAAGTATCTTTATATTACGATGGTTTGTGGGTAAGATTGGTGCGCAATGAAGACCTTTGTCAAACTTATACATATGATGTTGGAAGCACAATTTTCCATGCAATGAAACAATTTGTTCACTATGGATTACCATCACAGTGAAAATGGAACAGACATATAAGCAAACAATATGCAAGTTCATGAAGAAAGAAAGACTATGTAGTTTACATGTGATATCATATTTAAGGTTAAACTCTGTAATGACCAGCTACTAAATGACTAAACATGATAACTGCCATACACAATGCTTACATGTCTCTGATTTACTGATGTAGCAGCCTAGCACGGTCTGGAAAGGGCCATGCGTGCACAACTGTACCTCAATGTATTTTTGCATAAAGGACTGTTTCAAAATTTGGAAGTTGATAAAGCATTCAAAAAGTGGGCAATCTGACAATCATGACTAGCACAATCTTGCTTAAAGCAGAGTCTGTTTTTAACGGGCAACAAGCTGTAATATAAGTCTGTGTTTGTGATTTCCGCATCCCTCTCCTACCTCTCACTAACCAACTCTATTACTCTGTTCAGGCGCATGCATTCACACGTAACCAAATGTAAATCCCGAAACCCCTCCGACCTCTTACTAACCAGCTATATCCCTCTGTTCAGGCGCATGCATTCACTTGTAACCTAATGTAATTGGTGATGCAAGTTCCTTCTCTAACTATGTAAGTTGTAAATAAGAATTGAGAAATTTAATTCTAGATATATTGCAAGCAACTAGGTGCCAAAAGGGAAAAACAATTTACCTCAGCTTCTCCTAGTATATTGTACATCAGAGCAGCTGGAGTTTTCATTGATGGATCACCAAGAGGCAGACCAACAACTGCTCGTAAATGCTGCTCATATTGAGATGTAAAGCACGATTCGATTGTGTGATGGCCACTATTATGAGGTCTAGGAGCTACTTCATTCAGTAAAAGCTGGAAGCGGAAACACAGAACAGGAACCATTAAGTGAAAGAGTCGTAAGCATCGAAAAATTATAAAGAATATCAAAAGACTGAGTACACAATTTACCAACATATACAAAATATGCCAGTCAATTCCCACTTTCCGGCAATTGTTAGTTATGAAAATTAAGACAATAATAAGAAAACAGTGGAAGAATGCCAAGCATACACTAATTCTTTAAACAACCTGACCATCAGCAGTCAAAAACAACTCTACAGCAAACACGCCAGCACCTTCTAATGAGCTAACAGCTCTGCGCGCAACATCACTTGCAAGTTTCATGATCTTCCATGGTACATTAGCAGGTGCCTTGACAATGTGACATATATTTTCCCTGTAAATGGAGAAAGATTATGATAAATATCACAACATGCTAGGTATAACGTGAACTAATATTATAGACACAAGAACATGATTAAACCTATGCTTATTTGCTTGCCTGTGCATAGTTTCAACAACTGGATAACAGCTAATAGATTCATCTCTTCCTCTTGCAACAATTACGGCTAGCTCCTGAACAAATATAGAGATGCTATCAGTAAAGTTTGCTCAGGATCTTACCATCAGTGAACAGACGTAGCTACACCACCTCTAGAAATTATTCAACCTATTAAAGAAAATTTTGCTGATATAGCCTAATCCCCGATTTACTACAATAAGCTTTGTAAAGAAAATTTTAGATGCATTTATGTCATCAGCAATATTCAACCACAAAAAGAAATGTCAAATAAAAATTCTAACCTTTACAAAAGGTGCCCACTTCTCTGCGTACAAACCATGAGAAAATCCACCAAGAGCTGCACATAATTATCAAAAATCACATATTAAAAGTACAACTTGCTACAGTTAAAACTTGTATTGTAACGTGTAAACCATCTATATATAAGATGGGATATTAACCTCCATGCCAAACCTATATAATATAAGCAAAATTGTTCCAAAGAAAAGGCGAAAAACTGATACTTCGGGACAACATATACATAGAGGACATCAAAAATTTAAAGCATAACGTAAAAATTCGAAAAGGAAAACAATCTCATCATGGTATTAGTTCTTTACTGTGAACAGAGGATTACACATACTACTTCAACGTGTAAACAGTGCAAGAGTCACAGAAAATTTGCAATAAAAAAATAACTTAAGACCTAAATCACATAACACAAGAAAGACGAACATGCAAAATTTGGTGAACATCTTACCATTTAAAGCAGAAGCAAGCTCCTTCTCCGATTTTGCAACAGCATTACCTCGACCATCATAAGCCAGCTTTCTACTCTTTAACATGAGAGGATATCCGAATTGGTCACCTGCTCTTCTAGCACTTTCAATATCATTCAGCTGTGAAGGCCATATGAGTTGTCAAAACTCAAAACAACAAAGCATTTTCTTTATTTAAAATTAAGAGTGCCATTCTAGGAAGAGAAAATCAAAAACTGGACCTCCTAAGTATTGACCTGCATATATTCAGGAAGTGGTATATCGTGTTTTGAAAAATGGACTTTCTGAAGATATTTATCCTGCGAAGGCAAAAGAGAATTCAAATAACTGACATGAGTTCTAATCAAATTTAATTATGAATTGAATTACGACCAAAATGACCAACAGTGTTCGTAATTTGGATTCCTTTTGACCAAATAACTTTACCTGAATAATTCGGATTGTGGAGGCTTTAGGCTGACAATTCACACCCTGTTGTTCAAGTTTCTCCAGAATGTCGGCATCAACATGCTCTATTTCAACCGTCAATACTCCACATCTACATAATAATATTTGGATTAGCAGCTGAATAAGACATGATTTTAACTCTTAATATTCAAATAATATCATCAAATTTTTACATACATGATGGGGTTAGTAACTTTTACCATTTTGATTTGTACTGTGTTCTCTTAGAGCATCTCTAATGGGCTCTTCAAACAAGTTTTCAACTTCAATTTAAAAAAGATTTGGAAAATTACTACTCCAATGGGCTCCTAGTGGCTCCTTAAAAATTTAAAAGCCTCCTCCCTCTCCTCTCTTTTAAAGAGTATCTAGGTGCTCTTAACTTATTATCATTGAATATAATATTCACTTTCCTCCAATTCTATTCACTTCTCTTCAATTTTCTCTCCAACTTTTTCCTCAAATAATAATAAAATATAAATTGAGAGCAAGTATAAAGAGTAGTGTTGGAATTGTCACGATATTCAATGTATTAACTTGCTAGGAGCCATATATTATATTATTTTTTTAAAGAACGATTTCGGAGCTCATTGGAGATGATTGAATGAGATTTGGATTATTTTATGGGGAAATGTTTTTAAATTTTATCACGTCTTCCATTCCTTTCCTAACATCTTAATCAAGAACTCTATCCTATTGCTTTCAAAAAGAATGTTCCATCCTCCTTTATCCTCATTTTCCCCGTAAACTACATCAAATAAAATTTCTACTCCCTGATTAAATATCACAATAAATACCTATTGAAATATATATATATATATATATGTAATAACCTTTATAACTTTCAGCGTTTCACATTCAGGCACAAACTAGTGATAAATAAAATTAATATTTTCAGCCTGACAAATATTAGCAACATTTATCTCAGAAGAAAAGACTACATTACATTCACTGTATTAAAAGGGTAAAGCATATTTAAGAAAAATACATTCAAATCTCATATGAACATATCATATATATATCCGTTGCATTATATTCCTTTTTCCCAAAATAATAGTTGATTTGACTTTTTACACGTAATTTGAGGTGTAAAAAAATCATATTTTTACGCATTGTTTTTCAAATTTTATTTTCCTGAATAAAAATTTAACATCTATATTTATATTCTATAATACCTACTCATATAATTTAATGTCTCATTAAATACCCCTCTTCCCTTGGTAACAAAAGGTCAAGCCATCGAGTTCCCATAGAGTCCGCTATACCATGGAACTGAGCCTTCACAGACAAAGTAAAAATACATCAAAATATCTAACCTTTTAGAGAATTCTTCGACTGTGGCACTATCATTATAGCTTCCAACCATATGGTAATCTGCTAAAGTATTAGCCGGGCAATTCTCCAACGGGTCCAAAATAACAACTTTAATCGCCATTTGCGATGCTGCCTGACACAACATTCGACCCAATTGACCTCCTCCCAAAACACCAACAACTGTTTCCGACAACCCATGAACAGCTTCACCACTTTCCCTACACACACAAATTGCTCAATAGTCAATACCAATCACTATAATAACATCCGAAATAATAAAAATTACGCAAACCCCATGAAAATATAAATAGATACAAGTGACTAGAATGAATAGATACAAATAAAAACCACATACACAAATTGTTCAATACTATCATCAAAGCAACATTTAAAAGCAACATTAAAGATGCAATTTTTACACAAACCCATCAAAGAAAACTAGAAAAAAAGTGCTTAAAATCTATAGAAACAGATTAAAACACATACTTTTTTAAATATAGTGAAGAATCTTGAATGTCAGCCATTGATGAAGAAGGTCTGCAACTGAAAAGCTTGGAAGAAGATACAAGGGGTTGTTGATTATAAGCTGTGAAGCAGGGATACGCCAGACTCCCAAAGAATCGCAGCGGGGTGCGCGCACCGTGCGGGGGTGCGCAGCAGTGCGGCGCAGTGCGGCTGGGGGTGCGCCAGGTGGCGTAGCGGCGAATTTCGGTGACCGATACGTGGGGGTGCGGGAGATGCGGTGCGGGAAGGGCAATATCGGTCATTTCACAGCAGATTAAAACGAAACAAAAACACAAACGGGTTCTCCACCGGTTGTAAAAACACAGAAGTTTATGTTACCGTATATGTATATCAGAGTGTTAGTCGTAATGATAATGTTGGCATTGGGCTTGGGCTTGGCTGCTTCAGTTTGTGTAATTATAAATACTCCCTCCGTTAGAATTCCCGTATCCCCGCACTGCGCACTCCCGCACGCGCACCTGTGCTTCCCAGATTATAAGTGAGAGAAGTAGAAAAAGGGTTGAAAAGCAGAAGAGAATTGGTGGGCTTCAAATTTGAAATTGTACAAGTGCCGCCAAAGGAAAGCACACAGAGTGTGGCTCAGCATTTTGTCAATAGCCTGTATTACAGCGCCAGGCTTCGTTAGCAGCGTTCAACTTATGTAGCACCAAGGATATTGTACTTTTTCTTCTGCCAAAAGTGATTGAAAGTTCTTTCAAAAAAAAAAAAAGAATCTGATTGAAAGTTTTTAAAAATTAAACGGATTAAATAATTATTAAATGAATTAAACCAAATAATGTTGACTTGCTAATTTTTTATTTTTAAAATATTTTTTTTATAATATAACTATAATTATATTTCAAAATTAGACAAAATATATTTTATTTAATATATTATAAATCTAAATTCTTATTATGACATAGTTTTATTTTTAAATATATTAATATTATAACTATATATATTTAATTATATATTATTAATCCGCTTAAAATTTCGTTTAGCGTTTACAACCTATTTGCATTTTTCAAAGACCTAGTTTTCTTTACTCACTCAAGACAGCACAAATACGCTTCAGATAAAATTGATATAATAATAATATATAAGCATGTGGAATATGTGATTTGAAAATATTATATTTATCATTATCTCTAAAATTTATAATTTTATGATTTATATTTAATATTTGTTAGTTTCAAATATTTATCAATCTATAAATAAAATATTAAATATCTTTGGGGTATTAAAACCTACAAATTTATTATAATAGTTTGAAAATTTTAATAATTATATTTAGTTATATATTTTCAAAATACTATGACTAAAATTTAAACTATATAAGCTTTCTTTTATATATACGCTCTCATATGCAATCTTAACTATAATTGTTGTAAATTCAAAATTTTTATTCTCAACCAGCATTCCAAATTTATATATAACTTTTATCGTATTTTTCAATTATAATAATAAAACATGTCTATTAATTGACAGCTCATTTTAAAACAAAATTCATCTAAATGAAGAGTTTAAAATAATGACTTTCCTTCCTAAACGTTTTTCATGTGCAATAAATCTGTGGTTAAATGTCATTTCCAATTTACTAGAACTTAAATTAGGTTTTGATTAAATATTTAAAAATATTTATTTATCAATTAGAAAATAAAATTTTATATATTAAAATTGATCTGATATATTTTTTATTGATATAATTTTTATTTGTGTAACTGTATAATATAAATAATAATCAATTATAGTCTAATATAATATTTTAGAACATATTAAAATGATGACAAAGACTATAAAATAAAACTAATATATGGGAACAAAACTCTAATTTTATCCCAAACTTTTGACTTCCAAATAAGGCCACCAATCAAGTTATAACTTTGACACAATTCAATAAAAGTTTATGGGATCAAAGTGAATTCGAGTATCCATATATTCTATTATATATTGGTAGAGAGAAGTATAATAAAATATTTTGATAATCAAAACTACCTGAATATTAATAAACAAAATTTGAATATCTAATTAGAAACTAAAAAATAACTCATGAGTCATGAATTGTATTTTATATAAGTAGAATAAAATAATAATGTCGTACGATTCACAATATTTTGATAGGTTGTAGTTATTTTGATTAGTTACGTTCTTCATATTAATTCGGCTTAAATTTATATAAACCCTTCAAGTTCAGCTCTATGCACCGATTAACCACTGAAATTTAAAAAAAAACACAATATTTTGAGCATCCAAGTAACGAAAACGGATTGTACGACCATCTCCCTCCCGGTTTCTTGCGTTTGAGCCGAGCGTGGAGCACAGTTCCCAGATGATGGAGGTAAACACTGTGCATGCAAGCTACAAATAGTGAGAACACAACGACCATCAATTTTTCGAAGAAATACGTGTTGGCATTTAGCACAGTTACATACATGTCACAACAGACACGAAGTAGATGAGATGCCTGATTAAAATCAACAGCTCAATTTTCAGACAATAAGCAGAGAGAGCTTGTAGATATATATTAGTTCTAAGATGTCTATGATCCCTTTGGTTCAGTCAATTTGGTTATATGACAAATGAGAGACAGAGATAAGTGATCATTTGACCTTTCATTAGCTCTTTTACATTTGCCCGCTTTAAAAGGATAAATTTAATTATTCAAATGTAAAAATCTAGAAAATGAGAGTTTCTAAGAATGCCTCCTTCACTGCGAGAACCTATACACAGAAAAAAGAATACAGTATCAATAACCATGGTCTGATGTATTGAAAAAAAATATGATGCGGTGCCGAAAGCACCCACCTTCATTAATGAGGCGGTCAGCACCATATATTCCAGTTTGATGGAACTGCACAAACTCCTGATCTTGCAAAAGCATGACAAGAGTGCTAAATAACGATGAAGAAACATGCCTGAAATGTAGGTAGTTAGCAAGACAAACCTCAAGAAGAAGCCTAGCACGAGCAACCATAGCATTGCCATCCCCACGCAAGATCTTCTGAGAAACATTTTCACTCTCGATTTTAGTTTTTTTATATAATTATCAAGTAAAGAATGTAATATTCCACAAGCAAGCTGAAATTTAAATTGCAAATTTTTTATATAATACTAACTTCTCTCAGTCAATTTGTCAAACATGTGATAGTTGCCAACACATATAAAGCTTCATACATATAGACAAAGTTAGTTAATTTACAATTTTCAAATCAAGCGAGAAGCATACCTTGGGGAAAAAATCCTGAGCAAAATCATTCCACACTCTTCTAAATAAGAACATTTAAAATGGGAATGAGACATACTCCTGTATCCAAAATCGTTGAAGATGATCGGAAGCGATTCTCCCTTATTTAATGCAATTACACCCTGGCAACTACTTTGTATACTTTTACTCATCTCAAAGCAACCTGAGCAGAAACTCTTCGATGGCTGTCCACACAGTTTTTATATCGATAGGAACAAAATTTCAAAAATGTATATGTGTATATGATTAAAGTTTTCAGAGCTCTAATGCAGAGAGCCAAAACTAAGTAATATTAAAGAAGGGGATATATAGTAAAAAGGCAGGGATGCATTAAATGATTATTTGGCCTTTAATAAGCCGTTTAGACCTATAAATTAATTTAGAACATGTAAAAATCTAGAAAATAAGAAAACCTGAATGAAGGATATGATCGACACAAATGAATATTTAGATTTTAGGCTGGCACAAATCAAAGATAAATCCGTGTTGACATTTAGCACAACTACATACATGCCACAACAGACAAAAAGTAGATGAGGTGCCTGACTAAAATCAACAACTCAATTTTCAGACAATAAGCAGAGAGAGCTTGTAGATATATATTAGTTCTAAGATGTCTATGATCCATTTGGTTCAGTCAATTTGGTTATATGACAAATGAGAGACAAAGATAAGTGATCATTTGACCTTTCATTAGCCCTTTTACATTTGCCACCTTTAAAAGGATAAATTTAATTATTCAAATGTAAAAATCTAGAAAATGAGAGAAATCTTTCACCTTCACTGTTTCTAAGAATGCCTCCTTCACCGCGAGAACCTATACACAGAAAAAAGAATACAGTATCAATAACCATAGTCTGATGTATTGAAGAAAAAAAAAAAATATGATGCGGTGCTGAAAGCACCCACCTTCATTAATGAGGCGGTCAGCACCATATATTCCAATTGGATGGAACTGCACAAACTCCTGATCTTGCAAAAGCACAACAAAAGATCTAAATAACGATGAAGAAACATGCCTGAAATGTAGGTAGTTAGCAAGACAAACCTCAAGAAGAAGCTTGGCACGAGCAACCATAGCATTGTCGTCCCCCGCGCAAGATCTCCTGAGAAACATTTTCACTCTCGATTTTAGTTTTTTTATATAATTATCAAGTGAAGAATGTAATATTCCACAAGCAAGATGAAATTTAAATTGCAACTAATTTTTATAATACTAACTGTTAGGAAAAAACACGAGATTCAACTTCTAATGCAAAACACACACACACAACAATATATTTGACGCGGAAAACCCACGTCTCAACTTGTATTATTAATCAAAACCGTTATCAATAATATAATCAACCAAACTTGGATGCTCAAGTCTACAACTCAAGTATCCGCCGCAATCGATACATAAATCTACATCTTGAGCACACCTATCAAACACAATATGACTATGTATGTATAGCCATCTCAAATTTAGCCAAATCAGAATCTAACTCTAACTCTGAAATATCTAATTGCAATTGGAATCCAATTCTAAAATCTTCAACTCAAATCAGAATCCAATTCTAACTGGGTTAATACCCAACAATCTTCTTCTAACTTTGTGATCAAGATATACCTTTTATAATAATTGTCTAAACATACAATTATTATCCTTATATATTTTGGATCACCAAAGTCCATGCTACCTAACACTAACTTCTCTCGATCAATCTGTCGAACATGTGATAATTGCCAACATTATAAAGCTTCATCCATATAGACAAAGTTAGTTAATTTACAATTATCAAATCAGGCAAGAAGCATACCTTGGGGAAAAAATCCTGAGCAAAATCATTTCACACTCTTCTAAATAAGAACATTTAAAATGGGAATGAGACATAATTCTGTAACCAAAATCGTTGAAGATGATTGGCAGCGAGGCAGAATACCATCTCCTTTATTTAATGTAATTACACCCCGGCAACTACTTGTATACTGTTACTCATCTCAAAGCAACCTGAGCAGAAACTCTTTTATGGCTGTCCACACAATTTTTATATCGACATGATCAACATTTTAGAAATGTATATGTGTATATGATTAAAGTTTTCAGAGCTCTAATGTAGAGAGCCAAAACTAATTAATATTAAAGAAGGGGATAGTAAAAAGACAGTGATGCATTAAGTGATTATTTGGCCTTTCATTAGCCCTTTAGACCTATAATTAATTAAAAAAAATGTGAAAATCTAGAAAATAAGAAAACTTGAATAAAGGATAATAAGAGAGGCCACTTCACCTTGTGAAGAACCACCTTTATATGAATATAATATTATTTTGATAATAGATAATTCTGATAAAAAGAAATATATAATATATAAAAATCACATGAGATAGGATAAAATTATGAGACCTGAAATTTTATACAAAATAATAATAGAGTCATCTTTAATAATGAAATTAACACACATGTATGATTTTTTTTGATAAAATTTAAATTCTGAATAAACAGAGTCGAAAATAAATGATATTTAAAATCCAAAGACGGCAAACAGAGTAGGTGCTATCCGAAGAAATTAGTCGATCTAGATAACACGCAAAAAACTCAAAATCCATTTTTATCACCTGCATAAAGTAAATCAATTTATAAAAGGGTTTTATATCATTTAAACCACCCGCTTCGACCGAAAATATCAAGTAGGCCACCGGTTCTAACGGCGTCTCATTTAAAACACCCAAAGTCGAATATATATCTCTCCGTTAACTCCAGTTCAAAACCCTAACGGAGAAGCTGATGTGGCAGCTGACGTGTCGCGCTTCGATTAGGTGGCAGGTAACGGCTAGTTTGACCCGATTTCTCTCTTCTCTTGCCTGACCCGTCTATATATACAGCCACTGTAAGTAAATTAGGTATCTATCTTTGATTTTAATTAGTTTGAGAGGGGAGAGCTCCATGTCTTCCACGTCAAATACATCATCTCTAAGGTGGGGAAATAGCATGGTGCTTTGTCACTGTGCTTCTTATGCTCGATTACGTACCTCATGGACTATAAAGAATCCAGGGAGGCGTTTCTGGAGTTGTTGTAAATCGAAGGTACGTTGGTCAATTTTTGTTAGTTAATTTCGAGCAGCTTGATAACAATGGTTTTTGCAGGAAGCTGGAGGCTGCAACTTCTTCCTATGGATGGATGATGAGTTCGGTGGGAGAGCAAAAGATGTTATTGAGGAGTTGAAAAAGAAAATCAGTTGTCTTGAGGAGAAGCAGCTAAAAACAGAGGAGAGATTGGCCAAAAAAAGAGAGAAAATGAAGATGTTGAAGATACAAAATAGTGTGCAATTTAATATCATTATGGCCTTAATTGTAAGCTTGATTGCAATTATTGTAATGATTTATGTTAACAGGGAGATGAGTAGCATTAGAAGGAACTATTTGTACTGAACAATTGGTTGTAATCGATTTACATTAATGGAAGAGATCATTAATTCCATGGACAGATGTTCAAATCATTTCAGTACCATGAGTTTAACAAAGGTTCACACAAAATAAGTACCAAAAACAGCTAGCAAAAGCAAGTACCAAACAAAGCAGACTAAGTGCTTAAACAAGTTCCAAACAAAATAAGTGGTAACAAAATAGCATAAGTTTTAATCTGCTAAATTGATTGGATCATCTGGAGTAGAGTTTGCAGGGTTTTGACAAGCTTTCCTCCACAGCACCTTCCTTATCCTGCTGCTCCTCCTAGGCTCTTCCAGTACTTCTTCTTCTGAAGTTGAGAAATCATCTTCAACTCTAGTGTTTGTTGAAGGCTGTGCTTGGGAATCTTGCTTGGTCTGGAACTTTCCTGCATCTGGAACTTGATTGCAGATGGAAGCATGTGAACTAATGTTTCTTCTAATAGGCAACTTAGGCCTTCCCAAACCCAATCTTGTTCTTTTGAAGACATGAGTTTCAGTACTGCAACCTTGGCCCTCATTACTAGTTTGATTTGCAGGAGGATTTTGACCATGACCTTGAGGAGTTGGAGCTGCATTTTGTCCACCTTGTTGAGTCTGGCCTTCAGTATTACCACCCTGGCTTTCAGTGGTGAGTTGAGGGCAACTAGGCCTTCTATGTCCTGTTTTTCTACAATTGCTGCAGTGATGTACCCTCTTCCCACTCCACCTTTGAACTTGCTCAACTGTGCTGTCTTTCTTTCCTTGAGTGCCACCCTCCCATTCTTCCCTCCTTCTCAGTCTTTTTGGCCTTCCCCTTAGCTTCTTAGGAATCTCAGGTGGGAGCAAGACTTCAGCCTTCCCCTTAAGTGCTTGAAGAGGGAATGCATAGCTGTTCAAGTACTTGTCCCTTTTGAAGTAATCTGAGACATAGTCAATTGGCTTGTGCCTTCTGTCAAATATAGCAGCTAGGGCATGGGCACATGGAATCCCAGATAAATCAAAAACTCTGCAGTCACAAGATCTTTGCTCCAAGTCAACTGTTACAAATCTGGTGTTGTATTTGACTTGATACCTTGTAGCACCATCCCAAACAGCTCTCCACTTCCTTGACTGTGTGATCCTTTCATCAAGAATTTTCTTAATTTTGGGACAAAGCTGCAACTCTTTGGTCATCATTTCATCTCTCTTCTCAGTGACCCTTTTAAGTAACTTGAAGTGAATTTCTTGAAGCATGTCAAGAAGTGGCATGTACCTGTAAAAGTATATGTTAGTGTGTTTAATATAGGTGCAGAGGTAAATATAACTAATGACCATAATATTACCTTTCAGGCATTATCCAAGCATTAAAGCACTCTGACATATTATTCTCAATATTATCAGCCTTTGGAAGTGAAGATATAAATGCTTTTGACCAAGATTTGACATCAAATCTATTTAAGTGTGCAAATGCAAGCTTTGAATTATTTTCAATCTGCTTCATGAAGTTCTTATGTGCAGAGGGGTGTGTTGCACAAGCAGCATTCCAAAAAGCTCTTTTAATAATACTTGATGGAAATCTGCAATTGTTTACAATGTATTATTGCAATGCACACTAAATAAACAGCTGTAGTTGTACAAAAAAGAGTTGAATAGTAAACTCACTTTTTCCTCAGATTGCTATATATATGTCTTGTACAAAATCTATGTTCAGATCTGGGCAATAACTCCTTGACAGCATTTTCAAGTCCCTACATAGAGTAGTCACTCATAGGATTAAAAAGTACACTATAAATGGTACATAGGCAGAAATAGTAAAAGTATTTTTATTACCTTTTGTTGATCACTAATCAGAGTCAATCCATTGCCATCCCCTAGGTCCAAGTCATCCAACATCAATTGTATAAACCACCTCCAGGAGTCAGTGTTTTCACTCTCCACCACAGCAATGCAAACTGGGTACATGCAATTATTCCCATCTCTACCAACTGCACTTAACAATTGACCTCCACAAACAGTTTTCAGAAAACATCCATCTAGTCCTAGAATTGGTCTGCACCCAGCCTTCCACCCACTCTTCAATGCCCCATAACAGATGTAGATTCTTTTAAATCTGTTGACATCACCTTCATTCAGCCTTGTACCCATTATCTTGACAGTGTTGTGTGGATTGTTCTTCAGCACTTCATAACCAAAATCTCTAACTCTAGAGTAATGCAGCTTCAGTTGGTCCTCAACACCATCTAGTGCAGCTTTTCTCAGTCTCATGATTTTAATCCAAGGCACTTCAATTTCCATTTCATTCCTTATGGTTTCAATCATTTCCTTCACTCTCCACTGTGGATTTTTTCTAATCCTGTCACCATATATCTCAGTCAAATATCTCACACTTGCAAGCCTATTTTTGTATGGTTTTGTGCACTGATGCTCATTGACTAGTGTTTTTATCTCAACAACATCACTGTCTTTCTGCTTCCTTGCCCAAATCCTGAAAGGACACCCATCCTCACACTTGACATGACACCTATGTGGTTCATTGCAGGTGAACCTCACAGCTCTCCTCTCTTCCAATCCATACAATCTCACAGCACTCTTAAACTCCTCCATGTTCAGAAAAGCCATGCCTGCACTCCATTTGATTTTACCCCCCTCCCTAGTTGAACAACCATGTACCTTTCTCCTCACTTTTCTTTTTATTGTTACTGGCCCAATGTACCCAATTTTCTGGTTTTCATCCTCACTAGAAGAGTCCACAGACCTCAATTCATCAGAATCAAACTCATCTTCCTCAAATTCTGCATCTGCAGGGGTGGCCATTGCCTTCCTCAGATCTTCCCTAAAGTCCCTACAATTTTTCTTATTCTTCTGAAGCTCTTCATCACTCTCACCAACAAAAGACCCATCACTCTCACTTTCTTCACTCTCTGTACCTTTGTACTGATAATCCTCATCTTCACTATCATCATACTCTCCCCCTTCCCCATCATCCCCATCCCCATTCCCATCATCTCCATCATCTCCATCATCTTCCTCTACAACCTCCTTACCTCTGTCATTATCTACATTTTCACCTTCATCTAGCCAATGATCAATATACAATTCAATCTTCCCATATGGCTTAGACACTTCTATACAATCTCTTATTGATTCATCATCATATAATAGCCTCATTCCACTGGACATATTTTTCCCATCACGCTTAAAATGAGCTAAAGACTCGGGATTATAATTAAACTTCTCAGCAAACTCTCCTAAATCCCTAAACGACAGTGTGTCTGCATCAAACTCCTTAATAACATCAACATAACCTCCTATATAGCGAGGGTTTCTAGCATCATTGTGGAAAGAACCATGGTGGTTGATCTCGACAGTAATCGTCATACTGTCACATGCAATAATCGTAAAACATCATACATACATATTAACATCATAACACAAAGACACAAACAACAACAAACCCGATCAAAAAAGCAACAAACATAAACCCTAATATTGTGAACAGTGCATAAACCCTGATATCATTAACATCGCATAAACCCTAGTATTATGAATGATGAGATTTACCTTGATGAGATCGTCCTTAGGTGAGAATCCCTCAAGGCTGCTCCTTGCACTGCTTGATTGCTCGATTTGCTACTTGATCGCGCTTAGGGATTTTACCCCCAATATAAGTACTCGGTGTTTATCGACTCTAATTATCAATCGACTCTAATACAATGTTTAATACACTTGTTTTTCTTTTTATTATTGTAATAATCTAAGTGTTTGACTTGACTTCTTTTACATTTTATTTTAAGTGCAGATAGTCAATTGCCACTGGGATTATGACGAGACACCATGTGGCACTTCCACCTCAGCAAATAGAGCCGTTTTCTTTTAAACTAACAGAAGTTTCAAATTTTTAACGTTTTCCGTTAGGGTTTTGAACTGGAGTTAACGGAGAGATATATATTCGACTTTGGGTGTTTTAAATGAGACGCCGTTAGAACCGGTGGCCTACTTGATATTTTCGGTCGAAGCGGGTGGTTTAAATGATATAAAACCCATTTATAAAACTCATCTAAAATAGTGGAGCAAAATTCGAAAGTGACATTTATAGCAAGAGACATGGTAGATGAAATACTACTATTTTACTAGTAGTGTTAAGCAAGTGCCAAAATATTATTGTCTCTATAATCTTGTTTCTGGATCCACGGCTGTCAAACCCAACCCACCATAACTCATTTGTTTCCACAAAAAGTCATAACCATTTCACTGATTCCAAGAAACTCACATTCTTTTGTCTAAATATATAAAGATTTCACATTTTTAGCACAAGCCCTTCGGTTGATTCAGCTTCTCCAGGTATGTTCTTGTCTCTCAGCTCACAGTTACTGAAACTTGTGTTTGTAAATGAACTTGGTTTTTAATTTTGTTGAGTATAGTGAAGGTTAGTGTTGTGTGAAATGGGTTTTCTGTGGATTGTTGAAAAGATTTGATCTTGGATGCGTAATTGATTCTTGGAGTGTTGATTGAGTGTTATGTGATATGGGTTTTGTGTAATTTAATAGAAAGATTTGATCTTGGCCACAAATTTTATGTGGGTTGTTTGTGTGACTATGGAATTTGAATGAGTTTGGGATATTGTTGTTTAGGGTTATCAAGAATTTACCTTTTGTTTGATTGTTAGATGTTTTACTAATTGTCTTCGACATTTTGTTCAAGCTGCTGGTTTAGGATTCCGCTGTTAATCACATATATGAGTTTAATGTGGACATAAGGATTGAACTTTTCGACCTTAAGAATTTGACTGTGTGAATATATGATGCAGATTACTTTTTCTGGATAGGTACTTATTTAGTTGTTCCAAATTGGCTTCTGCTGACCTACTATAGTAATAATCTGTCGAACTTGATTGGCGATGAGTACAAGATTGGTATTTGAATTATGGCATGATAACGGAAGTCTATTGTTACTTAAGCTAGTTTCTTCTTCCCTTTTATGCTGGATGTCTGGGTTTGATCGTTGTATTGTATAGTGGTATATTCAAGTTTTGTCTTTGCTATTATAATAATTATGCCCGAAGGTGTATGGTTTTGTTAACTCACTTTTTTTGCTGTTGTTATGGTTTAATTTCAACATTTTCTTTCTCAGCAGGTTTCTCTTCCTGGTAAATTGTTGGGCGAAATAATATCTCGAACATGTACAGACATTCACCCAGCAGGCACCAGAAAGCCAAAGGTTTCAGGTTGAAACATGTGCTTCAGATTTGTGTTTTAGTTGGTGTTTGCTTTTGGTTGATTTACCAGGTTAAGCACTCCCATGATAAGAGGAAACAATTTGATGAAAATGATGCAAAAACTTCACGAGATGTAGAGATGAACAGTGCGGTTTTGAAATTAGGAAGGAAGGACCTTATCTCACAAGAAAAGGGGCCAATCAAGGATCTTGAGAGTCATGATGAAGAAGTTGAAGAAGAAATTGTTGAAGAAGATAAGAGTGAAGAAGAAAATGGAGAGCAAGATAAGAATGAAGAAGAAATTGGAGAAGAAGATAAACATGGAGAAGAAATCGAGAAAGAAGATAAGCATGAAGAAGAAAGCGAGGAAGAAGAGAAGCATGAAGAGGAAACTGCAGAAGAAGACAAAAATGAAGAAGAAACCGAAGAAGGTAAGAAAGAAGAAGAGTCTGGAGAAGAAGACAAGCATGATGAAGAAAATGGAGAAGAGGACAAACATGAAGAAGAAAATGGAGAAGAGGACAAACATGAAGAAGAAACTGGAATAGAAGATGAGCATGAAAACGAAGAGCAAGAAGAAGATATTGAAACTGAAGAAAAAGGTGATAGAGGTGGAGATGTTGGCGTAAACGAGCAGGAGCAAGAGAAAACTGATTCCAATGTTAATCAAGAAGAGGAGTTTTTAGATGAAGAGAAGGACAAAGACACCAATGAGAAGGAAACCGAGGATAAAGATGATGGTGGTAAAGATTCTCAACACACTTCAATAGAAGACCATGATCATGACGAAGGAGCTAGGAATACTCGTGAAGCACGTGAGGAACAGTATAAGGGAGACGACGCGTCTAGTGCTGTGACCCATGATGGGCAAATTACTAGCACTGAAAATGTGATAGGCAGTATGGAAAACCAAGCAAGTACTGTAGAACACAACAATAAGCACGACAACACAGAGGAAGGTGGTGCTGGTAAAAATACTACAGATGTGAATTTGAATGAGCTGGAAGCAGGTAGGAATGGAAGTATATCCTCCAATGAAGAAAAGAGTTCCGAAGTATTAGACTCAGTTTCGCAGAGTAACTCATCCTTTACTTCCATAACAGCCTTGGAGTCCAATGGTCAGTCAGAAATAATAAATATTACAGATACCCAGGATTCCTCTGTAAAAAATGAAATAGCGGTTATCAAGTCGGATTCAAATAGTGGCAGTGATGGAAATGAAACCGCTGCTCAAGGTACCAATTCTGAGACCCTTGTCTTGGAACAATCCGATAAATCTACTGTATCCTTAGATAATGCTAAACTAGATTCAAACTCGTCAAGTTCCACGGCAAATGTGGAAGAAAATCCAGTAGAATCTAGGGACTCCTCTACGAATTTTAAATTTGTTTCCGCAGAAACTCTTGCTCAGTCCAATGTATCAGCTGAAAACAAAGATGGCTCTGCGTCTAGCACAATTGTGGAAAGCACTAATGATGGGAATGAGAATCCAGAAAATGTGGAAGGAACAGAGGGAACATATGACAACTCAGACTCGTCTAACACTGACGATACAGACCAAGTTCAACACGACTCCATTGATTCTTCTGATATATCTCTTCCTGTGGATGACAAAGAGAATCGCATAGATCTTGATACTCTGCCAGAAATTAGAACAGAGGGAAGCAACAGTGAAGAGGTTGCAGAAGAGTGATAATTTTGCTCAGGTTTTTTCTGCACTCATCAAGTTTTTATCATTTATTCTTCTCCTTGTTTGCTCCACGTTATCTCATTTTTTAGAGCAGTACATGTTTGTTGTGTGCGATGACAGTCAGTATATTGTTAACAGAATTGCCTGTGCTAAAACGTGGTTAAATGAATATATTAGAAAACGTTTGATCTGTATAATATATTTCAAGTTTTCTAGATATCATATTTTAGTTCTCATCTTTTGACTTGGAAGAGTGTGTAACATACCTGGTTTGCTTGTGTCGTACTTAAAGTGTGTTCGCTATCTCTGCTGATCAACCTGGGTATTGAAATCCAGACTTTCATTGTGTGTGTGTGTGTGTGTGTGTGTGAACAGTATGGCATATATCATGCATTATTAATGAAAATCACAGTACATATACAGCTTGAGCATCTGGTAATGATTGATGTGATACAACTAAGAGGATCCCGGAGAAAACATAGTTCAGTGGCATAGCACCAGCAAATTCATTTAAATGCGCAAGATACAGCTTGCATATCTGCTCATTATTGGTCTCGTTGACTAGGAAAAACTTGAGAGAATGTGTTTAAGTGACGCGATGTTTCTATTTATTCTTTATCCATAAGAGAGTTTTGGAGTTTTCGAGTTTCGAGTATACTTTGGATTGTTTTTGGTAAAATTACGCTTGGTGACATGTATTTCATTTCATCTTTAGATTTCAAATGACATGATTTGAGGTATTATTTAAATTCTCAATTTTACTCCGACATCTGAGTGTTGTGGATTTCAAATGAAAATTAAGTGTAACTCTTTTTTTTTTTTTAATCTAAACATGTTATTTATTCAAATTCATAATTCAAATGAAGTTCAAGTTCACAAACATGCGTAACATTTGAGTGTTGTGGATTTCAAGTGAAAATTAAGTCTAACTTTCTTTTTTTTCCAAACATGTTATTTAGTCAAATTCATAATTCAAATGAAGTTCAAGTTCACAAACATGCCATGATTTTAAAGGCTTCCTAGTTCTCAAAATATGATTAGAAATTTCCAGCTTTTAAGCCAATCTATTCTAGAGCCTGTTTGGTTGAGCTTATGATTTTAAAGGCTTCCTAGTTCTCAAAAATATGATTAGAAATTTACAGCTTTTAAGCCAATTTGTTTCTAAAGTCCGTTTGGTTGAGATTATAACTTATCATATAACATGACTTATGATTTAATATGACTTATGTGATAAGCTGGGAGTTTAAAATGTCTGTTTCGGTAATTTTGACTTATTAATGACTTATAAGTTATTAAAAATATAATATAAAAATAAAAGTGATTTATGAGCAACTTGTAACTAATGAATAATTTCTATAAAAAAAAAATTATGTCACTGAAAAAAGTATCTCAAACTAATTTTTGACTTTAAGTCAGCTTCGGGTTTATTTCTGATTTTACACCGGCTTCTGGCTTATTACACGAACAAACATTTTTCAATTTAAAGTCCAAAATGATTTAAAATCTGAATTTTAAACTCAGTTAAAGAGGCTCGTAGCCTTTCTTCATCCAAAACAGTCCTAGGTAGGGTTAAAAATTGGGGACTTCATTTCCTAGCCCCATCCAAAACAGTCCTAGGTAGGGTTAAAAATGGGGGGACTTCATTTCCCAGCCCCATCCCATATGTATTTTTCCGGCCTTGTCCCCATCACATTCCTCGCGGGGATATATTTTAATCCCCATCCCCGCCCCATTGGGGATTTAATATAATTCCGCCCCGCCCCGCTGCTATATGTAATATTACATTTTATGTAATTGCTTAAAAATTTAGTAAATTTTTTCTTCAGAATTTAATAAAAATATACGATACATGTATATTAAAAGCAAAATCCTAAAATAATGCATGCATGTCAAATTAGAATAATAATATTAAATATAATAAATATATTATATTAAATATAATAAAAATATTATATTAAATATTATTATTTGTTTATATTAGATATATGCGGGGCGGGGATTCATCATATATCATATTTGCCCCAGATTTTGATGGGATAGAAAATTATTTTCCATCACTACCTCATTCTGCATAAGATCTGTTTCATTTGAGACGGGTTGGGGCGGCCACAATCTCCCCAGCCCATTTTTAACCCTGGTCCTAGGCTCCTAGCTAAGGAAACTGTATTTTAAGGTGCAGAGAACCAACGACAAACAGTCTAGTCGCAATTCCAACAAAGTGAACAACAGTCGTATCAAACTCGTGACTTGGACGACCAGATGAACATATGCCTACTCTTTCTTTCTTTCTTTCTTCCTCTTTTTTTTCTTTTGCTAATTGATTACACACGCACACCTGGGAAGTCGAACTCTCGACCTCCCGCAAAAGGGTACAAGAGCTCTACCACCACACCAACACCTTGTTGGCTATATGCCTACTCTTGACATCACAGTATTCAAACTCTCACAAATATAATGGTTATGGCTGGGCTTTTTTTAGCTCAGTTTTTCTGACCTAAAAAATTTAGAAGTCAATTTTTGATTTATAAATCAAAATATGAAAAGTTTAAATTTAATTCTTATAGCGACTGATTTTTAAATTTAAAATTTAATTTATAATTCAAGAAATCAATTTCTTAGATATTTATAACATTTCGTTATTATATTTATAACTATTATAACTATACTAAAATTCAAGAATTAAAAATCATTTTCACCTATAAATAATTTCTCGCATATAAACAACTAGCGTTTTTACCTGTGTTACGCGTCGAATAGTTATTTTCTAATAAAAAACATTTTAATATATAAATTTAAGTATAGAATTTTGACATCATTTATACAATTTTATTGTATAAATATAGGTATAAAGATTTTCAAAAAATAATATTATTTTTAAAGTTCTCTAGATTTGATTAACTATAAATGATCCCTTTATTATATTAAATGAAATATATAGTAAATCATTTTTTTTCCATTTA
This sequence comes from Daucus carota subsp. sativus, assembly GCF_001625215.2. Taxonomy (NCBI): domain Eukaryota; kingdom Viridiplantae; phylum Streptophyta; class Magnoliopsida; order Apiales; family Apiaceae; genus Daucus; species Daucus carota. The sequence continues at coordinate 27,746,703 of NC_030381.2, forward strand.
ATTAAGTTATAGTATAAGGATTGATTATGGTTTCGAAGATCACGGAATGCAATCCAATTCCAAATTTTGAAACTCAAAATTTGAACAATTCAAATTTAATTCCTCAATTCTTACCGATGTTGATTTAGTATTTATTTGTTCTAAGATCTCCGTTTGGACGGGGAATAGAGATCCCCGCAAGAATTTGCCAAAGATCCTAAATATTTAAAATTAATAAATATTAGATGTAAAACTTAAAATTAATTAATTAATTACTAGAATACGAAAACATTTAATTAGGATGTATATTGAACAATAAACATAAAATTATTATTTTTGATCATATTACAATATGAGATAACAAAAACTAAAAAGACATGTGTGTGTTGTATTATTTTTAATAATTTATATTATATTTTTGAATAATATTTTTTTATAGCATGTATGAGATTTGAGGAGCTGGATAGAGAATAGGAAACCAGAGGAATTCTGGGATCATAATATTTTTCAATTTTCCGTTTAGAACAAAATAGTGTCTAACCAAGGTCATCGGTGGGTGGATACATCTCCTAATATTAGTCATTATTATTCTATAATAATTATATATTTTAATTTATTTATACGAATAGTTTGTTTGTATATAAATAATTAGTCTTTGTTGCCATATTATAGGAAATTTGGATGCACTTATCTTATTTATGAACTAACATAAATTATTAAATTTAATAAAGCATAGTATAGAAGTATAGATTTGTAAAGTTCACTTATAATATAATGAAGTTAAAAAGATTGATATACATAATTTTTATTATATCTATTGTCAACCATTAAACTAATGAAAATTTTGTCTTAGTAGATTATAAATGGTCATTGTGAGAATTCTAAAAATTAGTCATTGTGGATGCTAATTGGTGTTGATTTTATATTAGAGTAATTAGCACTTTGCACCCATTAACTTTGGTCGTTTTTGCGATTTGGTCTCCAACTTTGAATTATAGCAAAGTGCATCCCATAACTTATGAATTTCAATCAGATTGCACCCGTTTGACTAATTTCCGTCAAAAACTAACGGTCAATATTGAAGACATAAAGTTTGAATTTCGTAATTAGCACTTTGCACCCATCAACTTTTGTCGTTTTTCGATTCGGTCTCATATTTTTATATATCGCCAGAATGCATCCCCCAACATAAAATATTTAAGTATTTTACAACCTTTTAATGAATCCCGTCAAATATTACTCCCTCTGTCCTCCTCTTTTCTTTACGTTACTCTTTGGCATGCTTTCAACGCTCATTTAAAGTATAGTTTCATAATATCTTTTTTTAAAAAATTCTCTGAATAAAAATTTGATGTTTTAATTTTTATTCAGAAAAAAATATTAGAAAGAAGTTATAAAACTATATTTTATAAGAGTTTCAAAATGCGTGCAAACAGTGAACGTAAAAAAAAATCAACATTTAACGTTAAATGGCACGGATAAAATTTGTAAACACTTGTTCACTTTAATAAAGATTTCTTGTTTGCATTCTCTTATCTTGTTCTTTAATTTCAAATTTGTGTGAGAGTTTATACTTAAAAGATTCCAAAATCATTATGTTTTGATTTTATTATTTGAATGGCAAAGTAGTGATTTAAAAAATTATAAAAAAAGCTAGCGTTTAATAATATATTTGGCAGCCCTGTTCTTTAATTCACCAGTTTAGTTTTGGATTATTAAACACCAAACCCATTCCCTTTGTTTCTTGTTAACAAAAGCAGCGATACTGTAAAGCATAATGTAACGTAACTGTAATTACGATAACTCAACACAACAAAGACAGGAAACAATACGTAAGTATAATACAGGAATCTACAGGTTGGAGATTCGATACAAACAGACAAAGACAATCAAGATATCTGAGACGAGCATCCGTCCACTGGAAGAAGTTCATTAACATGTTCAAGCCTCAGTGAAGAATAAAGTTCAATATGTTTCTGCTATCAAGATTGCCTGAAGATCAAGTATCAAAGACCAGAAGATTCCAGTATATTTAATTTGATTATTTATAATCAAATTTATCGAAGCAACATCTAACCCGGAATGACTGATCAAGTATATTATCAAGCAAAGGATTCAAAGAATTATTTCAGTTCGAGTCGTTCGTGAACCAGACCAGTGCACAGGACGTCAGGACGTACGAAAGTATTCAGTGGATTCAATCAACGAATCATTGATCAAGTCAGTTAAAAGATCAAAAGAAGTCATCAAGGGATTCAGTGATATATATATATATATATATATATATATATTTCTTTAATTGTGAATTACTTGAATACATATATATTCAAGTAATTAAATTAACACAATTAGTCATATATATATATATATGCATATATGAGGCGCAAGTTTAATACTTGTAGAATTCTCTAAGTCATATATATGTCTACTGTGCTCCACTGTGTCAAAGGCGCAACCTTTGACCAAAGTCAAAGGCGCAACCTTTGACTTGTCAAAGTTGGCGCTAACAATTCCCTTGAATTGTTTTAAACTCTAAGTCGAAGCACTCCACAAGGCAATGGAGGATATCCCCTGGAGCGCAAACTTTGACTCGGTCAAAGTTTGCGCCTCCAATTCACTATCCAGGCGCAACTTTGGATGGCTGGTGGTTTCTCCAAGTACAAACTCAGGAGGACACTGTATAATGAATGTTGAAGCGCAACATTTGACCAAAAGTCAAATGTTGCGCCTCTTCTTCATGCACTCCCCTTCTCTCAACTTACTTAGATTTATTCTAAGTAAAGGCAATACAGTAAGTGGTGATTGAAGCGCAACTTTGTTATATATATATATATACAAATATATATGTATATCAAGTTGGCGCCACTTCCTGCATATATTTGGAGTTAGATTTATTTTCATAAATCGAATCCGTCCAGGACGAACTCAAGTCGTCCAGGACGAACTCGTTAACCATGGTTAGATTTTGTAAAGCCTATAAATAGAGCTTTGTGTTTTCATTTGAAAACAACTACACACTTTGTAAGTGCACACACTATACACGTTCTCGAGAGCTCAATTAGAAAATCGTATTTATCGAGAGTTTGTAATAGAGTGATTGTAGTCTCTGCAGCCGACACTTGTGTTGGAATTTGTAGCACCCGAGGATTATTTCTAATATAAGAATATTCCCCGACTTGCTGGAGTTATTTATTTACGATTGATTTAACATGAACTGAAATAAAGATTATCCGCAATTAAATTAAATCGAAGAAATTGGTACGACGTATTCAACCCCCCCCTTCTACGTCTAATTGGACCTAACAATTGGTATCAGAGCTTAGCTGATCGATATACAGATCTGAGATCCGTAACCAATCTGAAAAGCTAGCTGTCCGTACAATCGTAATTTTATCTGATAACAATGTCGACACACAAGTTAGGAATCAAAGTACCTCCATTTGACAAGGATGACTACAACAACTGGAAGATGAAGATGTTGCTGTACATCAGAGTTGCTAATCCCATGTTCATTGGGATTCTGGAAAATGGTCCATTTGTGCCTATGAAAATTATTCCTGAATCTGTTGAAAATGGTGTTCGTATTCCACAAAAGTCTGTTCCCAAAGAGAAAAGTGAATACACTGATACTGATAAGGAATATGTTGCACAGGATCATAATCTGCAACTCATAATTGTTGAATCAATGACCAAGACAATGACACATCTGATACTAAGTCTGAAAACTTCAAAGCAGATGTGGGACACTATTGAGGCATTGATGGAGGGATCTGAAGAAGTCAGGGAAAACAGATACGATATGCTAATTGCCAGATATGAAGCATTTCAGGCAATACCTGGAGAGAACATTTCTCAAATCTACGAGAGGTTCATGTTGTTACTGAATGAACTCACCCTGCATGGAAAGACCTATCCACAGAAAGAGATTAACAGAAAGTTCTCATTTGTGATGCCACCCCATCTAGTTGTAAAGACAGAGACCATCCGGGAAAGAAGCGACTTCAGGACTATGACTTTGGAAAAGCTGTTTGGAAAACTGAAGACGTTTGAGATGGAACTTGAACAGAGAAAGATCATATATGGTGGTGGATCAACAGAATCCAAGAGTATGGCCTTACAGAAGACCACTGCACTGATTGCTGATCAACCATACTTTGGTTATCAACAATTAGTTGAATATGGTATCAATGATCACACTGTTGCTCAGAGTGATTGTTCATCCATCAAAGCTGACTATCCTTCTACCATTACTGAGATTGTAGAAGCTGAAGTTGATGAAGTTTCTGAAGAACCGGAGGATGAGTTCTACACTCAAGAAGAACTGGAGCAGCTGGAAGATAAGTCAATGGCTTATATGGCTGCAAGGTTCAAGCATATCAAGTTCAGGAAGAACCCCCGGTACAAGAAAACTTCAGGGAACAAGTTTCAGGGTAAAGGAGGATACTCAGGCTCAGGGTCAAAGACTACTGGCAGTTTCAAACCAAACATGTATGACAAGAGCAAGGTCAGATGCTACAACTGCAATGACTTAGGGCACTTTGCAACAGAGTGCAGGAAACCCAAAGCTGCTCCTGTCAGAAGCAACTCATATGATAAGAAGAATTCTTATGAGGATCTGAAGAAAGAGAATGAGAAGCTGAAAGCTAAGTTGGAAGCAATGGTGGCCAAGCACAAAGGAAGGGCTTACATTGCTGAGGGAAAAAGCTGGGATGACACAGATTCTGATGATGAACCTGTCCAGAGCAATTATGCATTTGCATTAATGGCTGACACTGTCGAGGAATCTCCATCTCAGGTATCTCCTGAAATTTCTGTTGATGACATGACTACTGCTGATTATAAAAAGACTATAAATGAACTAGGTCAAGAGATGTATAACTTGCACACTAGTTTATTAGCTTCAGAATCAGATAACAGTAGTCTTTCTCTAAAGATAGCTAAACTTGAAGAAAGAGTAGATGAATTAGCTTTAGAGAAACTCATAAACACTAACCTTAAAGATAGAATTGAATATCTAGAGAATAAGGAGAAGTGTAGTGCAGAAATTGAGGAGTCCCTTAGGTCTCAGATTGCTGACCTAGAAACTAAGCTTAGGGCCTATCAGAATTCTGCCTTTCTACAGAAAGAGATCTTGGATAGTCAAAGGGTTGATAAGAAGGTTGCTATTGGCCTTGACTATAGTTCTTTGGAAAGAGCTAAAAGAAAGAAAAGAAAAGAGAATGAAGGCATATTTGTTTCAGCAGGAACTGAGAATGCTCCTGAAGGAACAAATATACCTAAAATTCTGAAGAACATCAAGACCCCTATCTTTAGAATGGCACAAACAGAACCTCTGATAGAAGAAGATCTTGTAATCAAAGAAGAGTTGAAAAATGAGGAAGTTGTTAAGCCTCAAGTAAAACAGGAATCACAAGATGTACCTTCTAGTTCCCAAGTCAGAGATGACTCAGATAAAACTGGATTAGGAAGTACTAGTTCCAACAAAAAGAAGAACAACAGGAATGGCAAGTTAGATCCTAAGAACTCCAACTCTAGGAACTCTAATGCTAGAAAGGTTTGTAATAATTGCAATTCTACTAATCATCTTACTCATGCATGTAAAGTGATTAAAGTAGATAACTCTGTTTCTAGCATGCCTAATACTGTTAACATGAATGCTGTTCATTTGCCATGTGGTAGAGTAGGTTGCATGCTATGTGCTATGAATATGATGTCTGCATGCTTTACCATGTTGAATGCATCTTTTTCTGCACCATCTACCATGAATATGAATATGCCTGCACCTTCTGTTGCCCCTATGGCAAAGACTGCTAGTCCTTCTAAGAAGAAGGAAACTCCCAACTCCAAGTCTAAAAGCACTTCTGCTAAGACTAAAAAGGAGAAGAGTCCAGTCACCCCTGAACAAGCACATGTTAAACCAGTTTCTGTTGATAATCCTGTTTCTACTAAATCACCTGGACCCAAGAACGTCTGGGTACCAAAGAAAGTTTAATCCATTTGTGAATGCAGGGCACAGGAAGGAAAAGAAAAGTTGTGTGGGTTCTTGATAGTGGTTGTTCAAGACACATGACTGGTGAAAAGTCCCTGCTCACAGATGTGGTGATGAGAACCGGCCCAATTGTAATCTTTGGAGATGACAGCAAAGGTTTTACAACGGGATATGGTAAGCTGAAAGTTGGAAATGTCATAATTGAAGATATCTCTCTGGTGGAAGGACTCAAGCATAATTTACTAAGTATCAGTCAGTTCTGTGACAAAGGATACGACGTAATCTTTCAGAAAGAAGTTTGCTTAATCCAGAACCGGAAGAACAAGGATCTTACACTCCGTGGTGTAAGAAAATCAAGTTTGTTTATAGCCGACATAGACTCAGCAAGTAAGGGGGAGGTCAAGTGTTTCTACACCAAGGCCTCTGCTGATGATAGTTGGTTATGGCATCGGAAGCTCTCACACTTGAACTTTAAGACTATGAACTCTTTAGTTAAAAGGGAACTTGTGAGAGGATTGCCACAGAAAGAATTCTGTCAAGAAGGACTCTGTGATGCATGTGAAAAAGGGAAGTCAAAGAAAGCATCACACAGGAGCAAAGGCATGACTGACATTAGTTCACCCCTTCAACTGATTCATATGGATCTGTTTGGACCAGTCAACATTCCTTCTATATCAAGGAAAAGATATGCTCTTGTGATCGTCGATGACTACTCAAAATACACATGGGTATTATTCTTACATTCAAAGGATGAAGCAGCACTCGTCATCATTGATCATATTAAGAAGATTGAAAAGGAAGCAGATCTGCCAGTAAGGGCAATCAGATCAGATAATGGAACAGAATTTCATAATGCTGTTCTTAATGACTTCTGTACTGATAAGGGCATCTCTCGTCAGTATTCAGCTCCAAGGACTCCACAACAAAATGGTGTCGTAGAAAGGAAGAACAGAACCTTGATTGAAGCAGCAAGGACAATGATTAGTCAATCAAGACTTCCAATCTATTTCTGGGCTGAAGCTGTGAGTACTGCTTGCTACACTCAAAATCGTACCCTGATTAACAAGGATTTGGATAAGACTCCTTATGAAGTAATGGCCAACAGAAAACCATCACTGAGTTACTTTCATGTGTTTGGTGCAAAATGCTTTGTGTTAAAAGAAGAGCATTTGGGAAAGTTTGATGCCAAAGCTGAAGAAGGCATTTTTCTGGGTTATTCTTTGGAGTCTAAGGCCTACAGGGTTTATCTGATCAATGACGACAAGCTGATTGAAAGCATCAATGTAAGATTTGATGATACCAGACTCCCAAGTCTTCAAAAGGAAAATGAATCTGATTCTCTGGAGTTTGAGAATTTAGAAGACATCTACTTAGGAGAAGATGAACCTGAAGCTGATATAAGAGATCCTAATGCAAATGAAGAGAATGTTGATCCTGAACCATCTGGAGGAAGTATTGGCAACAATACAAATGATCATCATGGTCACAGTGGTCAAAGTGGAGGATCATCAAATAGAATCTACATCAGCTCAGGGGGAGTAAGTCAAAGTGGATCTACTAGTCATCACACTCAACACAACTATGATTTTGGTGAATCATCAAGATTGAATCTACCAAGACAAAGGGTATGGAGTAGAGACCATCCTGTTGAACAAATCATTGGTGATCCAGACACAGGAGTGCAGACTAGAAGAGCAACTCAGAATGAATGCAACTTTGCTGGATTCTTGTCTCAGACAGAACCAAAGAAAGTTGAAGAGGCTCTAAGTGATCCAGATTGGGTATCTGCAATGCAGGAAGAACTCAATCAATTCGAAAGGCAGAAAGTTTGGAAGCTGGTGCCAAGACCTAAAGGAAAATCTATAGTTGGCACCAGATGGGTTTTTAGAAATAAACTGGATGAAGATGGTATTGTTACGAGGAATAAGGCAAGACTGGTTGCAAAGGGTTATTCACAAGAAGAAGGAATTGATTATGATGAAACCTACGCTCCAGTTGCTAGGCTTGAAGCAATTAGGATGTTCTTAGCATTTGCAGCACACTCCAACTTCAAAGTATATCAGATGGATGTGAAAAGTGCATTCCTGAATGGTGATCTGGAAGAGGAAGTCTATGTTGAACAACCCCCTGGGTTTGAAGACAAAGAATTTGAAGACTTCGTATACTTTCTCTTCAAAGCACTCTATGGCCTGAAGCAAGCCCCTCGAACCTGGTATGACACTCTTTCCAAGTTCTTACTTGAAAATGGTTTCACCAGAGGTATCATCGATAAAACTCTTTTCCATAAAAAGCATAAGGATGATATAATTCTTGTACAAGTATATGTCGATGACATTATATTTGGTTCTACTAATGATCTTTTGTGTGAAAGATTTGCTAAGTTAATGCAGAGCAAGTATGAGATGAGCATGATGGGAGAATTGTCCTTCTTCCTAGGACTTCAAGTCATTCAGAAGCCTGACGGTATTTTTATCTGCCAATCTAAATACATTAAGGATCTTCTGAAGAAATATGGAATGGAAGAAGCATCTCCTGCCAAAACCCCTATGCCAACTGCTGTCAAACTTGATCAGGACAAATCTGGTAAGTCAGTTGACATCACGAAGTATCGAGGTATGATTGGCTCTCTCTTATACTTAACTGCTAGTAGACCAGATATCATGTTCGCAACTTGTTTATGTGCTAGATTCCAGGCTGATCCTAAAGAGTCACATCTTATAGCTGTTAAGCGTATTTTTAGGTATCTTAAGGGAACCCCCAATCTAGGGATTTGGTACCCTAAAGATACAGGTTTTAATCTGGTTGGCTATACAGATTCTGACTTTGCAGGATGTAAGATTGATAGGAAAAGTACTTCAGGAAGCTGTCAGTTTCTTGGACGAAGGTTGGTGTCATGGTATAGCAAGAAGCAACACTCCGTGTCTACGTCTACAGCGGAAGCTGAATACATAGCTGCTGGAAGTTGTTGTGCTCAAATCTTGTGGATGAGGAATCAACTACAAGATTATGGACTCATGTTGGATAAAATTCCGATTCTGTGTGATAACACGAGTGCCATTGCCATTGCCAACAATCCTGTTCAACACTCCAGGACAAAGCATATTGATATCAGGTATCATTTCCTTCGCGAGCATGTCATGAATGGAACAGTAGAGTTACACTTCGTACCTACTGATCAACAAATTGCAGACATCTTCACTAAACCACTAGACGAATCCACTTTCTCTAGACTGGTTGGTGAACTTGGGATGTTAAATATGTCTAATTAATTAGACAAGAAATAACTGCAATTTGTTCGTAAGTTCACAAGTTTTAAAATGTACATATTTTCAGGACTTGTGAATTTACAAAGAGCATCCAGTATTTTACATAATTATCTGATAATTAGTTTTAATTATTTGCCATGACTTATATGATATGCATGACTTTATGTGATTATGTGATTAATTGCTAAGTGGTAGATATTTAGAATCAATTTTCTTGAATTATTTAAGTGCTTATATTCAATTAATGAATATTAGTGTTTATTTAATTCATATTTTAATTATATTTGATTAATGGATTTGGAGCAATTCATATTTTATTAAGTTATCCATTAATTAGATTTTAATTAAAATACCTGTAGCACAATTAATTAAATATTGTTTGACTAAAATTAATTTAACTGAACTTTATCTAATTTAATTGTGATTTTGTTCTTATCAAATTATTAGATATTTTTGATTTAGTCAAAATATTTAATCAAATGATAAGTGAATCGTTTACTTGTGAGAATTTACCTCAAATTCTCTAAGTACAGATATTCTCCCTGATAAGGGACAACACTAGCGCAACATTTGACTAGTCAAATGTTGCGCCAAGTGTTTTTGGAGAGACACTGTTCGAGAGTCAGTTTTTATTTAAGAAAACTGAGTATAATCTTGTGAGTGCGCAACCTTTGACTCTATAGTCAAACGTTGCGCCTCGGTATATATGTGCATACAGTAGTTTTCCTTGGAAATTCGTCTAAGTGTAGTGTTGCGCCTCTCGTACACAGTACGTGTATGAGGGGCAAAATCGTCTTTTCATTACCTGCGCCTTTGTATGTACTCTGTGTATAGAATAGGGGTCATTCTCGTAAATTCACAGGTTGCGCCCCTCAACTCTCAGTACGCATATATACCACACTTAGACCATTTTCTTTTTCATCTACGATATACACATATACTTACACGCAAACAGAACTCTCCCCTGCCATTCTTCAAACTCGAAGTCGAGGTTTTTGATCGAGTAAAACACCGACAAAACTTTGCCCATTTTAGATTCTGAGACCAGTTTTGAGATCCCCTCGACGAGAGCTTTCTTTTCATACCAAAACTTTAACGATCCGTCGTTATTTTTCGTGAGGGTTTTTCAAGAACCTTTGGACTTCTAGGCTCGATTTTTACGTGTTTTAAGCATCAATAATTTGCGAAACCGATACCATTATTCTTAGAATTTCAAGAAGTACAACATACTGTAATTTCATCGAAATCTGAAATTCTTGGAATTAGGGTTTTACGGAGCGTTATTAATTAATTATTTTCGTGACATAAGTTGATATTTGTTCGTGTTTATTCGTGAAACGAAATTTATAATCATTTTTAATTTTAATTAAAAATGGCTGCAAATTTTGATATTCCGAAAACAAATTTCACTATTGTTGAAAATAATAATTTAATTACGCAAGCGAATTATCGACGCTGGGTTCGATTTATGTCAGAATTCTCTTATGCTAGATTTGCTATGACAGAATCAGTTAACCTTAACAAATCTCTTCTGCGAGAGTTTTTGTCTTCTATTTCTGTTGTGAATACAGGACAGGTACTTGGACTCACTTGTCAAATTCAGGGACGAACATTAACTATCACAGAAAATACCCTGAATACTGCACTCCAACTACCTACTGAAGACTTTGAAGCTGTTCCTGACAGTGCTGAGAGAGTTAACTTTTTCTTTGCTATCCACTGTCAGAGGGAGCAAAATGGTAATCTTCCAGCCAAATTGTATGTCAAGCACTTACCTCGGGAATGGAATTTCTTCTTTAATTCCATATCTCATGTCTTTGCACCAAAGACTGGAGGGTTCCATGGGATTACCAACTTCAATCAAGAGATTGGGATTGCAATTGCTCAAAACTCAAGAATCAATCTAGGACATATGATTATGGGAGCTTTTCAGGACTCTCTGAGGAAGAACAGACATGTACTGCTATATCCTCGTTTCTTCCAGATTGTGCTGAATCAGCTGTTGACACCTGCTGAACTTGCTGTCTATCCAAGAATAGACAATGTCATCTGTTCCTTCATGACTACAAGAGTGATCTCAATGCTGGAGAATCATCAAGGGTACACCAACAATGAACCAGTGGTGATCACTGAGGCCATGCAAGCTTTTCTGAATCAAAATGTGCCTCCACCACCAATTCAACATGTTGCTGCCCCTGTTGTTGCTGAAGAAGTCCCTGAAGAACAAGATGAACCAATCCCTGAGCCACTCATTCAAGAAAACATTCCTGAGGCTCACAATGTTCCTAGAGAGGAAGAAGTGATTGTGGAAGATGCTGCAGATGACTCCTCTGAAGCAAATGATCAATCTGATGGAGAGGATTCACTACAGGACAATTCTACTGACTCTGAGGATGAAGCAGACAGTCCTGTCCAATCCACTGTAGCTGCACCAACTGATGATGTGATGGTGGATGTGGATGAACTCTTCACCAATACATACAATCCTCTGCATTCATCAGGTATACCTTCTGACTCTGACAACTTGTCATTTAGTGCACCTGATGATTGGGTCCAGAATTTACTGGATCTTAATCCACTCACTCCACTACCTCCACGTGCCAGTGAATTTGAAATCCCCCAAATTCATAACCAAGGCACCACTTCCCAAACACTTGAAGCAGAAACTACTCTACCCCTCAGCCAACCACTTATTATTTCTGAGAGAGAGGGAGAAAGTGCCTTAAGTGCACCACACAAGGAGTTTGTTTCTGAAACTGCAGCTCTGTCTCCTAGTCAAGAAAGGAGAATAGAACCTGAGACAACTGCAGAACTGTCTATTTCTTCACCACCTCAGCCAAATATTACTTCAATGCACAGTGAGGTTGCACACACGATGGAAGAATTGACGGTTGCTAACACTTTGTCGTCCATGTCAGGGATAGACACTGTTGTTTCTGATCCTTTTCAGGGTCAAGTGCCTTCACAGGCTTCTGGGGGAAACTTGGATGATATGCCACATTCTACATCCTTGTCTACCCCCCTGGGAGGAACATTCCCAGATCCTTCAAAGGACTCTTCACCTCTCGAAGGTGAACGGCAATCTGTTTCTGAGCCCTTCGTATCAGGAAGTGTGCCAGTTACAGAGGACTTGTCACAAAGTCTTTCGCCGTCAAAGGCAGTTGTGGGAAACCAGGGTGCTTCGCCAATTCAAGGATCACATCCTTCGAGCCCTGTGTCTACCCACCCTGAGATTCCAACTCAGGATCCATCAAAGGACTCACTACATTCAAGTAGTTGGCAACTTGTTTCTGATGACTCAGATTCATCTGACGAGGAAACTGAGGACGAAGGCTTACGAACCTTCATTGCACCTTCTGTGACCTCTCTAGAAGAGGCTAAGAAGATTTCTTCTGCAGGTACATCTAAGGATGCTGGAATGACTTTGAGTGAGAGGGAAACACCAACAGAACTTGCTATACAGAAACCCTTTGACTCACTGAGTGTTCTAGCTTTGAGTGAAACGAGAGAAACACCTACAGAACGCACAAGTGAGAACCCTACAGCCCAACCTACACCACTTCCAACTGTATCTGTGACAGAATTTGAAGCTCTGAAATTCAAAGTTCAACACTTAGAAGCTGAGAATCTTGTTCTACGGGAGGAGTTGGTAGATATCAAATCAACAATGGAGCAAAGGATGGCTGCCCTGGAGGCTAAGTTGCTGGCATCTCAACCTTCCAGAGAGGATTACTCAACTGAGGGGGAGAGAGCAGCAGAAAAAGCTAAAGGAAAAAGGGTGATAACAGGGGTGTCTGAAGAACTGATTGATTCTGCTCTTAGGCATCAATTCAGTTACACTCATGATGAATACATCCCTGAGTTTGTGGATGACAGGGTGATTAGGATGGTTGGTGCTGAGAATGAAGATCTTGAAGAAGGAGAAATCCCAGATGCTGAAGTCTTTGCTGATGAACTTGCATATCACAATGACATCTTTCCTGCTGAAGAGTTTGAAATTGCAAATCCACAAGACATTGCTGATGTTGCTAGGGATTATGCTGAGCAAAGGAAAGCAAGGGAAAAGTTAGAAAACCAAAGACGGATTCGAAGGGAAAGGAGACTTGCCAACTTACATAAAGATGGAGCTGAATGGGATGCTGCTAGATCTGTGTTTGACTTTCCAGAGGTCACTCAAGATAATAATGATGACGAAGTAAAAGATATCTTTGACTCCTTCAGGAACAACTACAAAGATTTACATGATTATCACGAGGTGTTGAATGATATCATTTCTACTGTGTCTGTTGCTGTTCTTCCCAGAAGAGGATGGATGGTTAACATATCATTTGAGCTACAAAGAGAAGGCCATGGACTCAAGCATGTGTCAAGTCAGTTTCTCAGAGATCTTTCTTTAACTGAGCTGTTTGTGGTAAGAAACAAGATCATCTCAACCGGCAGAAAACATAATGAAATATTCAGAGATATGGTGGAAGAATGGATCACTGATATTGGAGTTGAAATTCATGACAAGCCCTCAGTTATTAAGTACTTCAAGGATGGTATGATTCAGAGTATTGGACTCACTGATGAAGCACTATCAACATACAATCCTCGTATACTGAAATATCTGGAAGCTCAAGTCAGGGAGAAGTGCTCAAGGACTAGCAAGGGAAGACTAACTGCTGAACTGCTATATGCCTATCGTCTGAACTTTGCTGCTCTGAGAGACTTAGACTTATCAGCCATCAATCGTCAACCACCATATCCACTGCCTCCACTCAACCCTGAAATTCCTGAAAATCCAAATGCACCTGTTGTTACTTACAATCCTACATCTGTAATATTCAAGAAGAAGAAAGACTCTGAAGTCACTGCTATACCACTCACAGAGATTGGAAAACTCAATTCCAAAAGAATCACTCGTGCAGTTGCAGCTGTTAAGTGGTCAGTGGTAAAAGAAGACAAGAGTGTGCTCAAAGATTTGGTTGATCTTCTGGAAATAAGAAAAGCTGTAGAGACTGTCCACAACACTTCTAGAGTTCGTGCTCATCCATCAAGGATCATTATGAAAATTGAAGGAATGGAGATGAATGTCACATTTAAGAAGTTGAAGAAGATGGTTCACCTGCAAACTTTAGAGAAGATGAAGAAAAATCTAGAGCAACCTCCACCTGAGAATACACTGGAGCAAGTGGCACTGAGTACCATTACAGCAAGGATTGAAGAGATTGAAAACAAGCTTACTCAGAAGAGAGTAGAAGAAGCTGCAAAGAGGAAAGCTGAGCAGAAGCTGATTAATGCAAGAGCCAAGAAACCAAGGAAAGATTAGTTCAGGCTAGAGGAACAATGGCTGCTTGTATTTACTTTTGATTTCTGGAAAATGTAAGATATAATCCAGACTGTACTTAGTATTATTTCCTGCTTAAAGTAGTATGCTTTTTCATTGTGTCAGTTGAGTTATCCTCTTAAAGGATTTGCTTGTCGAACTCTAACAATCAAATAGGGGGAGATTGTAAAGCATAATGTAACGTAACTGTAATTACGATAACTCAACACAACAAAGACAGGAAACAATACGTAAGTATAATACAGGAATCTACAGGTTGGAGATTCGATACAAACAGACAAAGACAATCAAGATATCTGAGACGAGCATCCGTCCACTGGAAGAAGTTCATTAACATGTTCAAGCCTCAGTGAAGAATAAAGTTCAATATGTTTCTGCTATCAAGATTGCCTGAAGATCAAGTATCAAAGACCAGAAGATTCCAGTATATTTAATTTGATTATTTATAATCAAATTTATCGAAGCAACATCTAACCCGGAATGACTGATCAAGTATATTATCAAGCAAAGGATTCAAAGAATTATTTCAGTTCGAGTCGTTCGTGAACCAGACCAGTGCACAGGACGTCAGGACGTACGAAAGTATTCAGTGGATTCAATCAACGAATCATTGATCAAGTCAGTTAAAAGATCAAAAGAAGTCATCAAGGGATTCAGTGATATATATATATATATATATATATATATTTCTTTAATTGTGAATTACTTGAATACATATATATTCAAGTAATTAAATTAACACAATTAGTCATATATATATATATATGCATATATGAGGCGCAAGTTTAATACTTGTAGAATTCTCTAAGTCATATATATGTCTACTGTGCTCCACTGTGTCAAAGGCGCAACCTTTGACCAAAGTCAAAGGCGCAACCTTTGACTTGTCAAAGTTGGCGCTAACAATTCCCTTGAATTGTTTTAAACTCTAAGTCGAAGCACTCCACAAGGCAATGGAGGATATCCCCTGGAGCGCAAACTTTGACTCGGTCAAAGTTTGCGCCTCCAATTCACTATCCAGGCGCAACTTTGGATGGCTGGTGGTTTCTCCAAGTACAAACTCAGGAGGACACTGTATAATGAATGTTGAAGCGCAACATTTGACCAAAAGTCAAATGTTGCGCCTCTTCTTCATGCACTCCCCTTCTCTCAACTTACTTAGATTTATTCTAAGTAAAGGCAATACAGTAAGTGGTGATTGAAGCGCAACTTTGTTATATATATATATATATACAAATATATATGTATATCAAGTTGGCGCCACTTCCTGCATATATTTGGAGTTAGATTTATTTTCATAAATCGAATCCGTCCAGGACGAACTCAAGTCGTCCAGGACGAACTCGTTAACCATGGTTAGATTTTGTAAAGCCTATAAATAGAGCTTTGTGTTTTCATTTGAAAACAACTACACACTTTGTAAGTGCACACACTATACACGTTCTCGAGAGCTCAATTAGAAAATCGTATTTATCGAGAGTTTGTAATAGAGTGATTGTAGTCTCTGCAGCCGACACTTGTGTTGGAATTTGTAGCACCCGAGGATTATTTCTAATATAAGAATATTCCCCGACTTGCTGGAGTTATTTATTTACGATTGATTTAACATGAACTGAAATAAAGATTATCCGCAATTAAATTAAATCGAAGAAATTGGTACGACGTATTCAACCCCCCCCTTCTACGTCTAATTGGACCTAACAGATACAACCTCCTGTTTTCGTTTCATAATCCCCAACCTTCACATATCTTTTTTTTTTCTTACAATTGTTGCGTATTTGTCTGTTAAAATTAAAGATAATTATTGTTTAATTACTGATATATCCAATATATCTAACGTCATCTGTTTTTTATCCGTGCTATTTAATGTTAAATGTTAATATTTGACGGGAATTTGTTAAAAGGTTATAAAATGATTGAATTTTTTATGTTGGAGGTTGCATTCTGCCGACATATAATAATATGAGACCGAATCGAAAAAAATGAAAAAAGTTGATGGGTACAAAGTGCTAATTACAAAGTTAAAACTTTCCGCCGTTAAGGTTGACCGTTAGTTTTTGACGGAAGTTAGTCAAAGGAGTGCAATCTGATTGAAATTTATAAGTTATGGGATGCACTTTGCTACAATTCAAAGTTCGAGACCAAATCGCAAAAACGACCAAAGTTAAAGGGTGTAAAGTGCTAATTACTCTTTGTATTATTCACCTCACTATAATTATATTACTTATATTTATAAAAGTGATTTTTAAATTATATGAGATTGAATTTAATCTTGTCAAGTGGAAAATATTATTTCCAGAGCACTTTTGTTATTTCTAGAGCAAAAGAAGAGTGGAAAAAAAAACTGCCCTTGCACAAAGACGACTAGGGGATTGAGCGCACCTAGAGGTGGCAAAATGTATCATTGGTTTGGTTTTGTTTCTCATAAAATGAACTTAGTTTGGATAATTGAACCAAAATCATTTCCAAACTATATATTAATAAAATGTGGTTATGATTTTAGTTTGAATTATGGGTAAACTTGTTTAATAAGTAAAAACAAATATTATATGATGAACAAAAATTAATACACTCAAGTGACAATGTAATGAATTGTAAATATAACAATAGCATGTGTAGGTGTGTGAGTTGATGCAGTGGTTCAAGCTCTTGGCTTCTCCAATAAGGTCATGAGTTCATATGGTATGTGAAGAGTTATAAAAAAAATCTTAAAAGGGAGACACAAATATAGTTTAAATATAGTTAGATCCATATTTTGTGAGAAATATGAGACGAGAAACCAAACCAAATCCATTTTCCTAAATGTAATTTCATATTGATCCAAATTCATAATTTTTTTTTTAACGTAGTAATTTTGGTTTGGTTTAATGGTTTTGCAACCATATTATCACCTCCAAGCGCCTCAGTCCATAAATATTTAATTTCTTTTTGGTATGGATCAGTTTAATAATTTTGCAACCATATTGCCACTTCTAAGAGCACCCCTCGATCCATAGCATATTTACTTTCTTTTTTAAAATTTGTTTATATAAACTCCGAACTTTAGTGCTTCCCCTTCCGCAAGATTCAACTTTCCTAATATTAATGAGACCCGTCTTTGATAAAATTCTAGATCCGTCACTCCCCTTGCATACATAATAAACAATCCTTCGAAAAAAAATATTAATAGAAGGTTAATGTGATCTTTTCATGTTTTGCGGCTCTGGAAATAAAATAAAAAAAAAGCCTCTAGAAATAGTACTTCCCTTTATTTTTGGCGTTGATACCCTGTGTACTTTATATGATAAACGATTGATGGAAGGGTTTAATTAAATCATGCCTAGAAAACAAGGAGATTTGAACTCGCGTGCTCCGAGCTTCCACTCTCAACTTGTACCAGCCAGACTGCCAGAGTGTCGGTGGAATTACAGCATTGATGCCACTATACGTGACTATAAAACTATCTCAATAGTACTATGCAACGCTTATTGGATCCCTCACCCGCCTAGCATCCTATTCCTATGTGCGCCAGCTTACAAAACACCAATTCTATCACTTTCCATACCCTGGACCAACATAGGATTCCAACACAACTCATTCTTCCTAAGAAATTACCAATCTCAAGGCTGTACACTGGACTAAACTAACGTCTGTCGGATTTTCGACTTCATAGATCGGTTTATGGGATAATTCCCGAGCTTATAATAATACTTTCTCCCTCCCATTTTACATGTAAATCACAATCTTTCGTGTCCAAAAAAAATGTTAGTCAAAATGATTGATATATACCGGTGTCCGAGCCAGCTTGCGCGCCACCTCGACTAATCTTGTTAGACTACTAGCACACTCATACTCCCGAGCATGGTAGCCCACTTTTGAGAAAAGATTTTGCCTTCAATAAAAAGAAGAATTTTATATACTTGTCGATATGTACACTCTGAGATCGTTTAACAGCCAAAATTGCTGCGAGATAAAATGAAGAAATCAAAGAACAATTGAACTAAATTGCCTAGCTAAGAACAAAATGAACCGTAACGAATTCTAATCAATCCTGGAAAGACTGTCTCAATTCCTTTCTGAGCTTTGTCGAGAAGGAACTGCAAGCGTCCATACTGAGGTTCATCGCAGCTGCCAGCGCGACAAAGGCAGCTGCATCCTCCGTGCACGTTACGTGGTTAACACTGACCTCAACCTCCGGCTTGCTACATTTTCCGCCACTAGTGACTGTGGAGGACATTACGAATCCTCTGTAGAGTAAATGTGCCCATGATCCCGATCCACCGTCCGAAAAGGACCCTGTCCCTGAATCAAAGCTGCTGCTAGGAGTGCTCAATGGAGAGGGACCAGGGCTGCTGTTATCAATAGTAAATTTTCCGGTTTTTTTGGTGCTTAGTGTGGAATTTGTGAGAGTGATTGCGTCGATGCCATCAGGGAAATGTTCGAATCGGTAGCCAAGTTGATCTCCGGTTTCTAGCCACGCCTCGAGACGGCCCCAGGGCTTCCAGGTAGATTGGCCTGGCTGGAGAATGAGCCAGGCTCCTGGATTCGATCTGCTCACTCTGTTAGTTCCGGTTGATGGGACAAATGGTGTCACCATCGACGCAGTAGCCACGGGTGAGCCTGAGAGATCATGGATCGTAATTGACCATCCTTTTCGCTCTTTCGGGCCTTGCTCTTTTTTACTCCCACTTAGCCAGCTTCTCGATTTGCCTGATTCTGTCAATGATGATCTGCACAATAACAATATTTTAGATACAAAAAATAAAAAACTAAGTCTTGTGCACTGGATACGACTAAAACTGAATACTGAGACTAACCTTGATCTTAAACTGCGATTGGTGGCACCGGAATTTTTAAACCCAAACTTGCAAGTGAAAACAGCTTGTCTAACATTCCCATTAACCTGAAACACTTGGGGACTACACTCAGGCTTTCCATCGAACTCAAACACGAATCTTGGATCGGGTTCAACTCGAACATTCAAACACACCTTAACATTCTTATCAACCTCAACCCACCCATCCTTTATCACAGAAACCTTATTCTCAACTCCTCTTAAATCCACCAAAACATAGCCGCAAAGACTCTCACTCAACAACCCACAACCCAGCTCTCTCTTATAAACCTTGATCTTCAAGAAACTCGGGTGGTTTGATTTTTCATTCAGTTTCTCAAACTGTGATTTGTTGAGACAAAAAGAAGCATGGACTTGATCAAGAAGCTGCTGGGCTTGTTGTATAGGGATGTTCGAGATTTGAGTTGGGAGGTTCTTGATCTTCATTTTGCAGTAGAACGAAGTATCTGATTTGTTTGAACTGCTCAAATACTTCACAGCCAAGTTTTTTACCACAATACGAACGAAAGGACACGGATCCATTGGAAATATGAGGTTCTTGCTCTTCAAGAACCGGCTCGTCAGGCGACCGACAATTTGGTACACAACACGAAAACGAGATCGGAAAAATTACCTAAGGAGTGGTGAATGATAAACACAGAGAGATGGAGGAAATAGATAGGGAAGTGAACATGCAGCTAATACAGACAGAGATATCCGGAAGTGTGTTTAAATATATGGATGTAGTGAATGTAATGTAATATATTAGCTGTGAGCACGTACGCAAAAGCTAAGATTGCCAGCGGAAAAATTCGCATCTCTGTCAAGTTGCCAATAATTTATACAGCTGCTATAGTTTAATTATTTAATTTTCGTTTTCTCCGGATCAGTTTAATTGCCAATAAATGTGCAAATGTGCATGAACCGGGACTAGTTAAGAATTTAAGTGCAGTTGATTGATTCCCTATCTTCATCTTTTTCGTCAAATGAAAAATGTTAGGTGATTTAAAAAAAAAAAAAAAAAGTTAGGTGAAAAATACGAAGTACCTAAAACGTTATTGATACATGTATATTAATTATTACTCATTCCGTCTCATCATGTATTAACAATCTTTAATGACATGTATAAATTTATAATTTGTAATAAATATTTAAAAATTAATTTTTTATTCAAAATATAAAAAATTAAAATAATAAATATAATTATATTTTATTAGAGTATTAAAATTTAGATCAAGTATCTAAACAATATCAAGAGATGGAGAAAGTATATCAAGTGATTACATATATATAAAAAGTAATGTACCCGTAAATAATATTAATTAAATTATGTAGTAACCGATATTTCAAGAACAAACTGAGAAAATGTTTCTAGATTTATTACTCTTGTTAAATTCACAAATTTTAATTGAAAAAATATCAATTTCTCTAAACGCATCTTAAATTTTGTTTCTCAAATACCATGAAATGTTTTAAGCGATAAATGCTTACAAAAATCGTTATTATTAAAAATATTTAGCTAGTTATAATATAACATGTTATCTTCGTGATACATTCTTTATAATTTACTTTTCATAATCTCGTATTTTTCATATTTAAAATCTTAATTCATGAAAAAGGCAAATTATGTATGAAAAATGTCGATTGCCTTGTTGCGTACATCGATAGTTTACTTGATCAAGGACAAGCAACAACAATATAAAATATAGGGGGCGTGTGGCTGGGCTTTTAAGCTAACTTCTGGATTTATAAGTTAGAAGCATTTATTTGTATCATTTGTGCAAAAAGTCAAGAATCATTTATAAAAAGTTAGGAATGCTAGCTTTTGTTTCACGACTTCTACTTATTTCCCAAACATTTTAATCATTTATAAATCTTAACTTGTTTCTTATTTCTATTTCACTTTTTTATTTAATCAAGAAATACTTATTTTAAATTCAGTCAAACGGCCAGTTATATAAAGAAACCCAACATATTTATCCATCTGTATGTTGGCCATGTATAGCCATCAGCTAAAACTCTCCAGCTGTCTGTGAATGAGGGAGTTTGTGGTAGACTGGTAGGCTTTGGAATATAGTCTTCATCGACTATGCCTGGGTCCCATAACCGTATCAGCCGCATCGAAAATTACCATTTCAACTATTTTACCAGCTGGCTATGGGCTAAACCAGCCGCATGCCAACAAGATGGAGAATAATTTGGACCGGGACAATTTTTGAGTGAATAGTAATTAAAATTTAAAAGTTGTACTTTAGAAAAGTGACAAAGCCCAATCAAAATAATAATCTCGAAATGATCAATTTACTAACGGTTCAATTTTTAAAAATAAAATCATAAGAAATAGAATCTATCTTCCTACTCCAGTACTCCATCTATCCCATTTAATTCTAAATATATTTCTATAATTTATTTTTAATTTTTTTTTTCAAAATAAAAATATAACATTCAAACTTTAATTTAGAAAAAAAAAATAAAAATGAATTATACAACTATAGTTTACAAGAGAATTAAAATCCGTGCTGCGTCCCCGTCTCCCAATGTATTTAACTCAGGGGGACGAAGGAAGTACTTGGTAAGTTAAAAATTCCGAAATTTTTTAACATAAACGACATGGAGCTGTGGGAGATCAGGAGGAGGTGTTCCAAGCAAGTGCCCTGGTGGATGGAATAATTCTCTTCGCAGGTGATCCACCTGTTGAATTGATGACATAGATTGAAGTCTAGGGTTTCTCCCCAGTCTATCTTAGATTCTTAGTTTAGTATTTTAGGTCCAAAATTGTAGCTGTAGTTATATGTTTTCGGCTGCATGCTTGATATATAATTAGTTTAGGTTGCGTTGTTCAGGTATTTGCTGACTGGGGTTTGAGTTGTTTTAAGTAGCTGCTGTAATATTCTCCCTCTTACTCTTGTTGGAGTTTAAGGTTTAACAAAATTATGCCTTTCAAAAAAAAGTTTCTTTTTTAAATAATGGTATGATTATAAACTCAAAACCGTCATTACAAATACATAAGATAATATATGTTTGGTGTTCATCAAACCTCGTAGATTGTTAAGTTCGCATCACATCACTATAAACATGATTCTTAATTCTTGTGATATATTTACACAATCATGTGCGGTTTTAAAAGAAAAATAGGAAATTTTGTTCGAATGACGCGTGTTAAAACTCTCAATAAAATTTTCTCATTTTATAAATGATTATGCTCGTTAAAAAAAATTAATAATCTTTAATGTATAGCATGCGATAAAGGAAATTACAGTTAATCATTTTCTCAAAAAAATTTATTGGAGTTGAAAAGAATACTTGAAATTTTGCCACCCTCATTTTATTATCATAAGTTAATAGGTATAAGGAAACAAAATTTTTAGTGACGACCAATACCTCCAAAAGCTAATTTACTTGATCAGACATTTTATCTTAATGACCGAACATCTTCATATTCTTTATCCTGCTGGAGTCCAGAGCATCTTCATGATATATGAATTTCAGCATTCTTCATTACTCCCTCCGTCCCTTTTTACTTGTCCCTTTTGAAAAAATAACGCATCTTAAGAAAATGTTAGGTGAATATCTTGTTTTCATACATATCCCTAATAAATGTAATGAATTAGATAGAGTTGTGTATATATATATCCTAGTCAAACATTGGAAGTTGTTACATTTTGAAAAAACATACAAAAAGTTGCTTTGAAAAGAGAAGTGGACAAGTAATTTGGGACAAAAAAAAATTTCAAAAGGGACATGTAAAAGGGGACGGAGGGAGTATCTTCATAGGGTTTGCTTCTCTCACATTAAATATGTACAACGAACTGTACATACCTAACTTACCTAGTTAGGGAGTCAAAGCTCAGAGTTCATACATGTAAAGTACAAGACAACTCCAAACAAGAAGGATAAAGCTTACTACAAGACTCTTAGCTGAATCTCTTTCTGTCACAATTAATGTGCATTTGTGAGATTGGCTCCTACCGGCTTGTTTGGCGTCTTCCAGCTTAGAAATGCCAGTCATTCGCCCTTTATTACAACCATCACAGCTCTCTAGGTGTTTCTCGACGGAGGTGATGTAGGAGTCGGGGTTGAGGAGGATGTGTTTGCACTGTATTGGAGTTGCCATCGTGTTACAGCCCTCAAATCCGGGGGTATGGATTTAAAACCTGTATTTTGCGATAGAAATAAAACATATATTTAAAATTTTGAATATTATAAAAGAGATTTAAATAAAAATAACTTTGACCCCCAAAAAATAGGATCGCTAATAGGTTACAACACCGAAATCAGAAATCGGACTAACAAATCTTATTACAACTTAAACTACATTGTCAGATAAACCTTTATAAGAGGAATAATTGATAACCAATAAATAAATCTATTTTACAATTGAGCCAATATAAAATAATTCTAACCAAAACTATTTTTGTAGACATCTCCCTGACAATCTCGCCTAGAATCAATCTTACACGCAGCTCAACAATCGAAACTTTTAAATCCCTACCTGAAAGGGTTAGAAATAATAACAAGGGTGAGCGAAAATGCTCAGCAAAACAAATTTTAAAAGCATAATAAGATAATTCCGTAATATGCAGGGAATTTCAAATCCAACAGATCATGGATTTTCATTTAGAACATTTGTAATGCAGTTTCAAACTGGAAAGAGTTATGAAATCAATTAGAGGATTCACCTCGACAACTTTTAAACCATTTTAATTTGCGTTGCAGCAAATCTAATAAAGAGTAATACTTTTGTAAGAACTTCATAATATAATCACTTACGAGTTCAAAATATCTTTTGATAATCAACTGTTCATAAGCCACATTTCAAGAAATTCCTAAATATTCGGTGTCCATCATTATCGACTATGTTTCCATGTATTTAGCCGCTGAACCAGCATGACAATGATGAATTGAATACATAAGAAGATCTCAACTCATTATTGGCTCTAACTATCACTGAGCAACAAATGCTTCAGCGACGATATGAACTTCGAATTTAATTTATAAAATAATTTCTGAAACTCAATCCTAATAAAGAATAGCATTAATCTATAAACTATTTTTCACAACATTTTAGGGATTGGAATAATTTAACGCTATGCTATAGCCGATGATCAATCGTGAGATAACACCGGATCATGCACGAACCAAGTCACCAAATCTGAGGGATCCCAGACACACTTTGGCCTAATGTAACTGGACCGGCGTTCGGTCCTTGAGGGTACGTTCCAATCACAAAATAAGTAAGGTTTTGAGATAATCAACAACCTTGTTTTGAATCAAAGCCATAACAATAGCCGTTAGGTCAACGACTCAGCATTTCTAAAAATCTGAAATAAAAGTTCTTTCCAGGGAAAACAATTCTATAAAACAAGAATTGATAAAAATATCGTGAACAGTTATGTGAGTGTACACATGCCAAAATGATAACATAAATAATAAGGTTTTGCATGCTTGATGTACTGTAAAATAATTCAGAAAAAAAAGATTATTTTCGATATTTCAGAAAAAAAAGAGGTTATTTTTGATAAAGATATATGGTTTCAGAGGAAAAGAGACACAAATAATTTGTTGGATTCCGAATATGAAATGAGTGTCCGACCAATAAAAATATAAGAATTCTGAAATATATGATGTGGCACACGAGGGGATAATTGTGATTGGTGATTGATGTATATATAGGATGTCTCATTGTTACTAGAGACAATGCAACCAATCAAATTTAAACACATCATTTGAAAAAAAATTTGAAATAACATTTTGAGGTAACAAGCATTTTTCATATTTTACACGTGTCACTTGGAAGTTGGACCTAAATATTTGGATATTTTTGGAACTTTTTCGTTTTGACAAATGACAACACAATTTTCTTGGACTTTTTGTTTGGTAGTCCAATGGGCTTTACACTACTACCAATTCAAGTCCATCCAACGAATCCAATCCAAATGTCGCTCAGCATTTTGCTCACCTACTACTGCGGTGGCCTTTCGACATCTCAGCGGCAAACCCCTAATTTTCAAAAAAATTTAAATATTTTAACCATGGTTAACTCCTCTTAACCGTTGCACACCGCCACTCTCCTAAACTGCCGTCCTTAAATTCAAAAAACTAACCATGATTAACCAATAAAAAAACAATAAAATAAAACAAAAATTATTATTACGATCACGTTATTTTTGTTACGCCGTGGCTATAAATAAGAGAAGACACTGGCCTAGGGTTTGTTCATCTCATTTTGATAAAAAAGGCGTCTTAATAAACGCCTCTTTTGCTTCGAATCGCTTCGAGTTTTCAACTAATCTGAGTTATCTTTGATTTTAATCGAGCGAAAATGAGAGAGTGCATTTCGATTCACATCGGACAAGCCGGAATTCAAGTCGGTAACGCCTGCTGGGAGCTCTACTGCCTCGAACAT
The DNA here is from genome assembly GCF_001625215.2 of Daucus carota subsp. sativus. Taxonomy (NCBI): domain Eukaryota; kingdom Viridiplantae; phylum Streptophyta; class Magnoliopsida; order Apiales; family Apiaceae; genus Daucus; species Daucus carota. The sequence continues at coordinate 27,772,485 of NC_030381.2, forward strand.
GGAATTCAGGTACATTTATAGACACTGAGCATGTATGTATCTGCATTTGTTTTGAATTTGAATATTGATGTGTTGAATTGGTAGATCTGTTGTTGTAATTTTTGGATCGGTTGTGTTTGATTGTGAAATGTGGTTAGATCTGAGTGATTTAGGCGTGGAGATGTGTAGATCTAGTGGTTTTGTTGTTTTTTATGCGAATTTTGTTTGTTTAGAGGCGTTTTTTATGAGAAAGGCTATCGATGTGGTGGAAGGCTTCCGGTTTGTGTTTGTGTGAGTTTGATTTGATGTGTGGATCATGGTTTGTACATTGTGATTTTGCTTAGTGTTATTTAGATCTGTGTTTAATTACAGTAGATATGTGATTTGGTGTAGTCGGTATTGTTTGAGGAGGTTAGTTTAAACCTGTAGGCATTTCTGGGTGATTTATTTGTTTTGGTGAATTTTGGACTGGATGGATAAATGAGGTGCATGTTTTGATCTTCATGTCTTTGTTTTGATTTGATGTTGATTTGTTTGTTTCGAAGATCATGTAGAAGCAGATTATTTATAAAGTATTGTATGCCCTGTATCGATCCATTGTAAAAATCTTACTTTTTAACTGTGCGTTCTGCTTGTTTGATTACAGCTTGTTCAGTTACATTAGCGGTTATACTCTGATTCAAATAGAGTGCATTGTAGTAAATTGGATTTATCCACGTTCTGAATATTACTTTTTAGTAGGACAAATGAAGATTTTGGTTTTCTGATAGTATTTCTTTCTAGTATTGATAATTGTGATAGTTTTAGTTTGTAACTGTTTGCCCTTTTTGTTTTTCAGCCTGATGGTCAGATGCCGAGTGACAAAACTGTTGGTGGTGGGGATGATTCCTTCAACACCTTCTTCAGTGAAACTGGTGCAGGAAAGCATGTTCCACGTGCTGTCTTTGTCGATCTTGAACCGACTGTCATTGATGAGATCAGGACCGGAACTTACCGTCAGCTCTTCCACCCTGAACAGTTGATCAGTGGCAAAGAAGATGCTGCGAACAACTTTGCTCGTGGCCATTACACAAGTAATTGCCTCTTACTCTACATGACTTCTAAATACTCAGTTGTATCTATTAGTTCTGTTTTTTGAAACTTGTCGGTTTTTTCTTTCAGTTGGAAAAGAGATTGTTGATCTATGCTTGGATCGCATCAGGAAGCTTGCTGATAACTGCACTGGCTTGCAAGGATTCCTTGTTTTCAATGCTGTTGGTGGTGGTACTGGATCTGGTCTTGGATCCCTTCTTTTGGAACGTCTCTCTGTTGACTATGGGAAAAAGTCCAAACTAGGGTTCACTGTCTACCCATCACCACAGGTTTCAACTTCTGTTGTTGAACCGTACAACAGTGTCCTATCAACCCATTCACTCCTGGAACACACTGATGTGTCTATTCTTCTGGACAATGAGGCCATTTATGACATCTGTAGGCGCTCGCTAGACATTGAACGTCCCACCTACACCAACCTTAACAGACTTGTTTCTCAGGTATTGGTTCTTTAAAATGTTGTCTTAATTTACTTCTTTCTTCTCTATTTGTGCTTATGTACATTTTTCAAAGTTGACAGGCACACATATGGTCCTTGATGAGATTGAGTTCCTTGGTTTTTTTGGGTAGATGATCATGATAGAGGGGATTATTGTTTTTGAATTATTTTGTATGCTAGTTCTGTACTATTCCTAATCACTTGGTCTGTATATGTTTTTATTCAGGTGATTTCCTCTTTGACTACATCTCTGCGATTTGATGGAGCTTTGAATGTGGATATGACTGAGTTCCAGACCAACTTGGTCCCATATCCAAGGATCCATTTCATGCTCTCTTCATATGCACCTGTGATATCAGCTGAAAAGGCATACCATGAGCAACTCTCTGTGGCTGAAATAACCAACACTGCTTTTGAGCCCTCCTCTATGATGGCCAAGTGTGATCCTCGACATGGAAAGTACATGGCTTGCTGTTTGATGTATCGTGGGGATGTTGTCCCAAAGGATGTTAATGCAGCTGTTGCAACTATCAAGACCAAGCGTACAATTCAGTTTGTTGACTGGTGCCCAACTGGATTCAAGTGTGGAATCAACTATCAGCCCCCTACTGTTGTTCCTGGTGGAGATCTTGCCAAGGTTCAGAGAGCTGTCTGCATGATTTCGAACTCGACCAGTGTGGCTGAGGTGTTCTCCCGCATTGACCACAAGTTTGATCTCATGTATGCCAAGCGTGCCTTTGTCCATTGGTACGTGGGCGAGGGAATGGAAGAGGGAGAGTTCTCTGAAGCTCGTGAGGATCTTGCTGCCCTTGAGAAGGATTATGAGGAAGTTGGTGCAGAAGGTGCTGAGGATGATGGTGAAGAGGATGATGAGTACTAAGAAGTTAGATCGGTTTAACTTTTTTATGCTTATGTAATGTTTCAGACTCCGTGGATTTCATATTTTGTTGCTTGTTCTCTTTTCGTCCAAACATATCATTTCAGTACTTTTCGGCCAAGTGTTTGTCTTTGGTAATAAGTGTTTCCAACCCGCTTCATGTTTCCCATTGTTTTATCTGGGCTTTTTGCTGCTATCAGATATTAGGAGTAAAAGTGATGCAAGGAACTAGATTGATTGGTAATTGGTACAACCTATCTCCCAAATTGTTATGTGAATTTAAAAAGGTAATATTTCAGAAGATAAATGCCCATCCTTGATGTTATATATTGAGTTAATTAGGCCCCATCAGAAAAGTAAGAAGTTTCTAGACTTGGGTGTTTGACTAGAAAATCCCTTTGAACTCATGTTCGCCAAGATTACAAATTTTACAACATAATACCGGTGTAAATCTTAATCTACCAAATAGGTGTATATGTAAATGATGTTTTAAACGTTTTCTTATAAAAATATTCAAGTTCAAGACATATTTTTATAAAAATATTAGATTATTTTTAAATATTTTGTAAAAATATTAAAATTTTGAAAATATTTGCAAAAATCTATATGGGATCCATTGGGACCACATGCAACTATAGTTGCAACCCGACACGATCAAAATTTCATTTGTTTGTATGTAGTTGCAGATCATATTTTTACAAATATTTTCTAAAATGTTAATATTTTTGTGAATATTTTCAGAAGATAATAAAATTGCAAAGAAATTTAGAAGAAGTGGTAGTTTTGGTAAACTCCCTATATAGTGCAGATATGTTTTACTTGCGATAAATATATAATCCAAAATAAAAGAGTGATATTTATATTACTATTCCTTATATATATATATATATATATATAATAACTAATATATTATTAACATTTTTTAAATAAAACATGAGAGCAATGAGCATTATTCAACTAAATATTTAAATGATTTTTAAGAATTATTCAAATTCCTCCTAGACTTATCAGGAAAATAAATAAATTCAAAAATCCCAAATTAACTACACAAGTATGAAAGAACAATTCTCTCGTATTTTTTATATATATATATATATATATATATATATATATATATATATTATTTTTATCTTAAAATAATAGTCTTGTTTTGATTTGATTCGGATAAATTGGCTAAATTTTGTCCCATAATTGCATGTATTATATAATTTTGAGAATTTTAAAAATTATATTATTAAAATAAATATTTGATTTACTTTAACATATATTTCTTGATTTTTAAAATTATAAATATTTTTATTTATAGTTAAAATTTGAATAATTTCAATATTGGATTATTATTATTTTAAAATAATGAGAGTATTTATTAATTTTGTAGTAAATTGAAAATCAAAACTAAATAGATGATAAGATTTATCAGAAACCTCTGTCCTCTGACAAATTTTTTGTTCGTGCAATTGGAAAATCAGTAAGGTTTAATAAATCTTAATCATGATATTTCAATAATTCAGTAATTTTTTAATCATGATTTTCTAATAATTCAGTAAGTTTTAGAAGAGTGAATAAAATTGGGTCTCAGCTTCTTATATCACTTCACAGTTCACAGGCTACAAGCAGAGCAGACTGCAGAAGTGAGCTCAGCTCCAAATCTTCAAAGCACCTAAAGCAACAAGTCAGTTATAGCAACCCTTCATACCTGGAAATTTAAGGTTTGCATTACCCTTCTTTTTTTGCCTCTATGTAGCCCACCAAGTGTTTGATAAAATGCGCAAACAAAAAACTAAATACAGACTGCGTTATATTGATATATTAACTGTTCTTGACTGTTCTTATGAATGACCTAGTAGAAAAAGTAGTGGAGCTATCCAGCAAAAGAGTTTAGTAGTTTGAGTTTGTAAGAGAAATTGCGGGGAAGGTACAAGCTATTACAAATTTGTTAGGATTTCACGGAGGAAACCATGTTAAGTGCTAGACATCTATAGGACTTACATTTTCACTCCCAATGTCTCCGCGTTTTACTGTAGTATTAGATGACCTAAAGTCTATTATTCGGATAATGTGTATTATAGGTTGTGTAGCTAGAAGGATATATATAAGAAAGTCTTATGCTGAATCTACGTAATCAACTGCACTACCACTGGAAGTTGCTTAAGTGAATAGGATATCTGTAGTTGAATCTATCTTAGCGACACACTGATAAAGATATCTCTGGACGTGTGAGTTTTCGAAAAATATCATTTAACAGGTCACAATATGTGGTCACCTAGAGGAGCGTAGTGACTTTTAAGGTTGTGTTAACAATTGTCGTATATAAAATTTTCAGTTCTGCAGCTTGTTGTTTAAATGTGATGCAATTTTCGCGCCCTCTATGTTGATGTTTGTTTTCGAAATGGAAGTGAAGTATCTACCTTTGATTTGTGCATATATTATTATCTATCTAAATGATTTTTATTTTTTTTTTGTTTCTCAAGGCTGGGGATGGAGAAGATATTAGAAGATAAAATGGTGTGTAGATAATTATCAGTACTCTTAGTAACTGGTCCTTGCAATGTTTCCATCATGTGCTCGAGCTCTTTTGTCCCGAAAGAGTAACTATCGCTACAGAGACTTGAACAGAATTTTAAATTTTCTGTCGAATTATAGCAGTATTTCACCACCCTCCTACTATTTATGCAAAGCATCCTTCATCTCATCTGCAAATACGAGTAAGTCCCTTAACCAACTTATGCAATTTACAGGGTAACTTTTATGGTTCGTTATCTGCAAATTTTCTCATTTAATAAGTTGAAGTTAGACTCTGAGACAGTGATTTATTACTTTTTTGCTGGTTAGGATCTGTCCTGGATACTTTTGATATAAATGGTCATCAGACGAAAAGCTGGGTTTTAAATCAATTTAAATTGATTCCAGAATCATGTATTTTCCTGGCTCAATGCAAGGCTGGATTTTGTACTAGTCCAGAGATTAATGTGAATCTTGATTCGGAAGAAGCATCTAGTGATTCTGTTAGTAGTGCTTCTAGTTCTGATCCCAAAGTAAAGTTAACAAGTAATGATTCCATCGAGTTTAGTAAAGTTGATGCAAATATGCTTCCAACTGTACTGCTTATTGGTCGGCCAAATGTTGGCAAATCTGCTCTTTTCAATCGGTCAGTGTCTATACAAAAATCTATGTTTGCTTCTCAATTAATAGAATTGATAAAATGACTGAGTTTAAACAATGCAATGGTTTCATGCCAGTGATTAGTACTTGCGAAATCTGTTTTTCTTATGTAGTTTGATCCGACGAAGAGAGGCTCTTGTTTACAATACTCCTAATGATCATGTTACTCGAGATATACGAGAAGGGATTGCAAAACTGAGTGATTTACGGTTTAGGGTATTGGATTCTGCTGGTTTAGAGGCAGAGGCTTCTTCTGGGTCTGTTCTTGGAAGAACAGCAGGAATGACGGAGAATGTGTTAAAGCGGTCTCAGCTTGCACTTTTCCTAATAGATGCAAGGTTAGTAAACTATGGGTGTGAGCTATATATTTTATCATAAGTATATTTTGAAACTAAAAAGACCCTAAACCGTTTACTTTTAAGTTTCAAGTATTCACCATGACAAACAACTCTAAAACATATATTATGGTAGAATCAATCATGATCATCACATAATATAACACATAAGACTAGTCAAGTAATTACTAGTTGATAAATTTTGAACACTTATGTCTTCTTTCCAGTTACCCTTGGGGCCGCTACTTTGACATTTAAGTGTCTATGGACTCCCATTATCCATAAGGTCGCCCATTCTGTTTGTATGCATTGTTCCTCTTCAAGTTCTTAAAGCTACACCTCTGAATGATCTATTTATGTTCTTGACTTCTTGTTTAATATATCGGCCTGGCGGAATCGGGGCGTGGAGTTTTCCATGAATATCTTCTTAAAATTAGGGTGATGCGCACAATTATTTGTAAAGTTAAATTACCGAGAGAAAATACTTAATATTATTATTTATTTCATATTGGGGTATAAAAATTTTGCGGATAAAATGACCTCATTTTTTTAACCGCATCCAAAACTGAGAATTTAAATTGATAAAAAAATTTGTCACTGCAATCTTCATTATTCCCGCCTGGTAAATAGTAGTATTTCCTTCAACTTATTAGATGATATAATATGTTTAAAGTTTTCATATGCTATAGACATCAAATGTCATGTTAGATTTACAGTTTCAGTAATTCTTTTCATCATACATATCTGACCTAGAATGTCCATTTTAATTGTTCTCTTCGTCCCATATCATGATTAGAGATGGGTTGCAACCAATGGACTTGGACGTTGGAAAATGGCTGCGCAAGAATGCACCTGAATTGAAAACTATCGTCTTAATGAATAAAGCGGAGTCACTGGATGATGGCCTTGGTTCTCTTGCTGCAGCTTCTGGCGAGGCCCTTAGGTTGGGATTTGGAGATCCAATTGCCCTCTCTGCTGAGACTGGTCAGGGTATGGTGGAACTCTATGAAGCTCTTAGGCCATTGCTTGTGGATTATATGGTTCAACGTCTGAAAGGTAACTCACTTGTCCCTAAGGCTATATTTGGTTTATAGGATTAGTCCCTGGACTATTACCTTCTTCATCTTTCAATCATTTTTATAGTTCACTTCTAATGAAATTATTCACCTAGTAAGAGAAGGTAATTACAATCCCACAAAATTGAACCAAAAGATGATTGGAATATAGTTCTGCAGGAATAGTCCTTTACATTTTTAATATATGCTCATATTTATTATAATAAGAAAATTGTCCAGGGATTGTTATCCCTTGAAACGTACATGGTCCAGGTTCTTTAGCAGAAATGAGTCATCTTCGTTGAGTGCTTGTAAGTTTCTTGGTATTAGTTTGTTAGTCCAGACCAAGTTCCCTCAGTTGAGTGCTTGTAAGTTGACATGTGAATAAATTTAGATATGGACTTTAAAGATTATAAATAATATCAGCGGTATTCTTGAGAACTCCCCCTCCCCCCTTAGGCCCTACTACCTTCAGTCCATCACAACAGTGTGTTCTTGTACTTAATTTTTATATTCAAGTATGTGTTCATCAAAGAAAGCCAACAAGGAATAACCTGCTTAAGTGTAAAGTGACTAGGTTGACTAAAATGGGACAAAAAGGGTGGGAGATTATATGAAGTGCTAAGTTCGGAACTTCCTTTTCACACCCAGGATAAGCTTAAGCTTCCTTTTTATGTCATTTTATATATTTAATTTTTTGCCCGCAATCAAATTTTTAAGTCTTTAAACAAATTCTATTTTAAGGCCCTCCTATATTGCCATGGCACACATGTATATCATCGTCCATGTAAATGAAGTTTCCACAAGTGTGCATCGTTAAAGGCTTCCATCCTCCACCTAATTTTTGTCTAACAACTTTATTATAAAATATGAAATCCAGATATACAAGGGATATCTTGAAAGGTCACTAAGCAGGGACTACTTCTACCATCTTATGCAAATGTAAAAAAATTGTTCTGAAAAGAATTACCTTTGTACTTCCTTGCAAATTCCTTACCTTGGTTCCATTGATGGTACTGAATTTCATCAGAACAGTTTATAGACACAACATAAAGTGACTTTCTCTTGCACTTTTCAACCTTTTGATATTTATTCTTATAGACTTTCGATGTTAGTTGTTTCTTATCCTATTCTTAATTTCGTCCATTTTTCTGAATAAAATATTTATATAGACGGCAATCAGGAAATTAGCTCCTCCGAGGATGAGGACTCAAAGACCCCATTACAGCTGGCGATTGTGGGGCGACCAAATGTAGGAAAGTCAACCTTGTTGAATACATTACTTCAAGAGGAGCGTGTTTTAGTGGGGCCAGAAGCTGGACTGACAAGAGATTCAGTTAGAGCTGAGTTCGAATATCATGGAAGAACCATCTACATGGTAATCCAACTTTTTCATGTTTCTTACTTGCACAATGGAAATTGGAAAAACTTTTAAAAAATATGAGCCAACCCTCTAGTAAACGTTTTGGGTCATTTCAAGTTTGATTCATGGACCTTGTGACTAGACTGCATAGAACTAGCAAGGAAAGCGATTTTTGACCTTTGAATGATGGGTTCTCACCAAAGAGAGCTGTCAATGTTCTGTTTCGATATTGTATCAGGTGGATTTTAGTGGGTCAATGGAACTATCAAATAAGTTATATTGTAAATGGGATAAACCCTATAGAATCAGGAATCTTTTGATTTAGTTCTCTTGCAAATATCTTCTGCGCCCAAAGGCATTATCGTGTTTCTGTAGGTTTCTGATCTTATTGTGATGCAAAGAAATCCATTACTTGAAAGTTCAGGATAGCTCTTGCAAACTTGTTAATCCTATATTTATTATCTGATCTCTGACTCTGTTTTAATAACTTTTGGTTTCCTTTAAATTGATACTTTAGTTCTATAGTGAAGCAGCATACAACCTAATTAAATTTCTGTAGAAACATGCTATATTAGTATTGTAATATGAAGTTGTGCATTCCTGAAAGCAAAGATTGTTCTTAGGTATGTTCTTTACAGCATAATAGCTACACACCTTAACTGCAAGTATGTTGTGATGTTCATTCTCTTTGTGCAGGTTGACACTGCAGGTTGGCTGCAGCGGACAAATCAGGAGAAGGGACCAGCATCGCTAAGCATTATGCAATCAAGAAAAAACCTAATGAGGGCCCATGTAGTTGCTTTAGTCCTAGATGCTGAAGAGGTGCACAACTAAGGTTCAAAATATTGGTTATCTTGCCTTAATATTTGCCACTATTAATGCTTCTATCTGTGTTGTGCATATGACAATCAGATTGCTAATGCTAGGAGAACAATGAAGCATGATGAAGTAGTCATAGCAAGGAGAGCTGTGGAAGAAGGACGTGGTTTGATTGTTGTGGTGAACAAGATGGACCTTTTGAGAAATTCTAGGTCATATGAGAGTGTCATCAAGGCTGTTCCTGAAGAAGTTCAGACTGTTATACCGCAGGTTTTCCTCTGAATCTTCTTGAAAATACTCAATATATCCCTCTTTCTTGAAACTTAATTGAAGCGTCCTCGTAAGAAAAAAGGAACAATAATATTACATGAAAAGACCATTTTGATGTGTAATGAATAAATGATCAATAAAGTAGTAATAAAGTACTCCCTCTGTTTTTTATTATTTGATGTTTTGACTTTTGGCACACATCTTTAGGTGGATTGACCGGATAGTAAAAATTATTGTTTTTGATTAATTTTTTTTGTAAATAAAAATTTTAGTTACATATTTTTATTCAGAAAATGAAAATTTAGAAAATAATATTTTTAACTACCTAGTCAAAGCACTTAAAAATGTGTGCCCAAAGTCAAATCGTCAAATAAAAAAAAACAGAAGTAGTAATATATTTTGATCATTATTATGACAAGACATCAGAATATTAAGTCATTATTATGTTAATGATAGTGACCTTTATTCCTATTTTATTGACTTTCTAATCTTTTATTACTGCTTTATTGAACTTATATTCGTTTGTTAATACATCATCTATTTTCCTTATTTCTACTTTATAGAATGCTAGTATCCCATATATTTACCGAGCTTGTAAATTTTCTTTTCATGAAATATCAGAATAAGCTCGTGATTCATATAATGATCAAAATGTATTCGTATATTCTATTAATATTTTAATATTTTTTTTATGACGATCAAAATATATTTCCACAAGCTCGTCATTCTGATATTCCATTATTATTTTCATACTGATATCTCATTGTTATTTTCATAATGTTTTCCACAAAAAATTGATTTTATAACCTCTTGGTTTTCATTTTTGATTTCATAGTAATTGATTATGGGGAGTCAAGTGTGTTAATATCGGAATATAATCACATGAAAACTTATTAGGCAGATTAAAACTTTCATAACCACCTTTCTGATTGTAATAGAACTCAGTTATATAGAAAGTGAATGTAATCAATTTCACATGTTGATTAAATGATATTGCAAAATGCTTTTGTTCATCGTGATTATGAGTAAATGAGTAATCCTAAACTAGTTGTGCGGACAATTAACACATTTAAAATTTGAGTGAACTAAAATTATAATAATGGGCTTTAGTAATAAAATACTACTGTAGCAGTTTGAGATAATCATAACGTAAATATAATATAAGTTGATTTTCCTTTAAAATTAAGAAGCCTTGTCCTATAAGATTAAAAACTTAATATATTTGAGCTTGTGTAAATATATTGCATCCTATAATGTAGTACAGAGGGAATATGATGCTGTCTTTGAGCAAAAAACTTCTCTCATAGAACTTATTTGTAATACAAGCCATATTGTCAATGTCATTTTGGTTCTCACAAGATAGATAGACAGGACGAGAATGACCATCACCAACATGCAAAAGTAGCTAGTGGAATAAAATAATCTCATGAGTAGTTAACAAGTACTTGAGAACATGATACATGTTCATCTTAAAAAACAGTGTGAAATTACATCTTGTTTCTTAATACAAGAGAATCGCTGATTACAACAACCAGTAGCGGATCTACTGTTCTACTGTTCTCCAACCCAAATTAACACCACAAATTCACAACAGAAACACAACTCTAAAAATGACATAGCAGCAAGGAAACGTTTAAAATATAAGTTTATCGAGCATACCTAGCAATAATTTTTTTTTAAAAAAAACTTAAAATAACAATACGAAAGACTGAACCAATGAATTATAGTGGGAGGAGTGGCAAACTAACTAAGCATAAGAATAACATGCGTAGTATTTGGATGAGTCTAAGTGAGTTAAACTATACTGCATTACAGTTGTACGATATAGACTGATATTTAATAAAACAAATCATCAGAAAAGTATTGAACATTCATCCTAAGAATTGTACCAGTACTCTTATTGTCACTAAGTCGTGCACACTCAAGATTATCAGCTTTATACTTAGATTGAGGAAGAAATATTTGGCAGTAAAAAAACCTTAAATTTAATGAAGTCATGTAACAAATCTAAGTCCTTCATATTAATAAACCCAATTAACGTTTAATTATGCAGTATCATCATAATTATCAATAATAATATCACATCAGCAACATGTAATGATTAACAAATACGACTAAGGCTTGTATGCTTACCAATAAAGTAGAATCATGATAATTATAACTAAAATTATAGGGAGTAACCAAGGTGGAAATCTTTTTAAAGTCCACAGCGAGATGCTGGCTTTAGAGTAAAAAGTGATATACGAAGCTTGAATACATAATCAGGCTGATTAAAAACACCGGGGACAGCTGTCCTATAAATTTATTCATGAAGGTCAAAGCACAAAAATAGTTGTCATCTTTACATGTACAAATAGTTTTTCATAGTCCATGAAAGACTTTCAAGCTAGTCAAGCCTTGTATGCTCCACAGTTCCATAAATTTACTTTCAATGTTGTTGCCTCAAAGACAACTAATGTTATATTTTCCGCGTGGCAATGGCGCCAAATCTCATGTACGAGGCTAACATAAATCAATAAGAGTATAGGTCTTATACAAACAACCCTTTTTTACACATACTCGGACAAATGGTGAATGAAAGTAACAAATGAAGGAAATATGGAGAATTATATGATTAAATAAAAAGAGAACAATTGTGAGAATATGAGGATGATATACAATCCCACTAGTTGATTAAGTGGTTCTAAAAGTAAGGAGTACGATATTATTATTAAAAGACTTTGATTGATTAATGGATTTGATAATTGATTCTCTATTGTTAAGAGTTGCGATGAATGCATGCTCTTTCCTTGTGTTCTTGAAAAATCTTAACGGTAGTTTCTGAGGTTGGTTCACCTTAAAGCTAGATATGGTGGAATAATCGCAAAAGAACTTACTAGCCTACAATCTACTTGAAATTGTTTCTAAAGCTTAGGTTTTTACATCAGTTACATAATTGTTGAGAAATCCAGAGATTTTGCAAAATAAACCATTAAGTTTGACTATCCATTAGGTAATGATCACGAGTACAATTCACGGTCATTATCCATTAACACTATATATGGAGGTATTATTTTCTAGAAAAAAATTTATTCTATGGTCAGAAATATCAATTAATATGAGCTGTTGTATAAACGTATGGTTCCATCTATATCATATACCTATAAATATGTAAGCACTAAGCAGTGTGTATATATATGTAGGCAATATGCGTGTATATATAGTCATCATAATACAAAAAATTTTGATACATAATATCGTATTATATAGGAAAAATTTAATCTTTATGTTTGCCATTATCAAATACTAGCTTCTCATATATGATAATCTTTGTTGATTATAAGCCACCATATCTATTTTTCAATTGTTTTTCCATAACTATTGGTCCTTGTCCAGCACTCTTATTCTTAGAACCTTAGATCTAATTTATGTTCTCACGTGGAACGGGATATATATATTATAAAATAATCTTTGCATAATTAACTTTTTTAATTATTTTTGTACTGAGAAAAATTGTGTGTTACGCAGAGAAGCCATATTTCATGCAGTTCATAAAGAACATTGTTTAATAAAGAACAACATACTTTTATAAAATTAAGAAAAAAACACTGTATATTACTGCAAAACAAAACAATGTCGTCAGCTATAGAACGAATAAATATGAGCTGTTGGTTAAACATACATCTAAGATTGATCTATGTAGGCAATATGTGTATGAATATTTTGTCTTCATTATTTTAAATATTGATACCTAATACTGTCATATATAAGGAATTTTTCAGTCAGTTTCATACACTAGCCAGCTCCATATTTTTTTAATGTTTCAAACCGGCTCAAAATACCAACCGACTACCAAAAATGTTATATTTCCGATTTAATGTAGGTAGAGGTAGGGAAAAAAGAGGAGATAAAGAAGATGTACATTTGTATTTACTAGTTCTACAACAGTTGTTGTAAATTTGACTTCAATATGGTATGCAGGTAACAGGAATTCCTGTTGTGTTTGTTTCAGCATTGGAGGGAAGGGGCCGGATAGCTGTAATGGATCAGGTGATTGATACCTATGAAAAATGGTGTTTAAGGTTGCCAACTGCTCGTCTTAATCGATGGCTACGGAAGGTTAGTACGACGATCATCTTATTGCTTTTGTCTCCACCTGCAAATGTTGTAACTAATTGTAGTTTTATACACTTGTTGCGGGCTTGGGACAGGTTATGAGCAGGCATTCTTGGAAGGATTCGGCTTCTCAGCCCAAGATCAAGTATTTCACTCAAGTGAAAGCGAGACCACCTACCTTTGTTGCTTTTGTGAGTGGAAAGAAACAGCTGGCAGATTCTGAACTAAGATTTCTCACTCGATCTCTGAAGGAAGATTTTGATTTGGGCGGCATTCCTGTACGTGTCATGCAGCGAGCTATTGTGAAACCTAATTCAGAAAGTAGTGGTAACAACAAGAGAACGGAATACACTGGTAAAACTGTTGAAAGGGTGGTGTCAGATAAGAGAGCTACTATCATACCTGAAGAATCGGAAGCAGTCTAAAATTTAAGGATTGTCTTTTCAAATGAAAAGAGGAGCAAATATCTTCACATGTTTATACTACTGCCATCTAATTAATGAGTTGATGTAAAATAGTTTGTATGGTCATATCCGAATGAATATAATTAGAGCCCAGGAGGATGCTTTAGAAAGAAATGGTGTCCATCTTGGTCAGTAGGATCATTCCTGGTCTTATTACCAAGCTGCGGCATGACAAACAGTATGTATGTGTCCTCGTGGTTCTGTAGTTAGAGTAGAGATGACTAATTAGCTGCCAAACAATAGTAGTTATCAATACAGCACAGAGAAACTTAGACTCTTTTTTTTTTTGTAAAATTTGTACATTTGCAGGAAACGCCTCCTGATCTTTTGACAGAGTAAGCAGCAAAGCAACGAAAGTGGATTCTCTAGAGCATGAAAGAACTATCTGCCACAGGAAAAGTAGCATAATGTATTTTCTTTCCTGAAATGCACTACATCAAAAGTATGCATTTCCACACTAGGGCTTAATGACCATAATCAGCTAAATAGAACTCCCTAAATACACGGCAATAAGCAAACGGCAGGGCCGGTCCTGTTGCAAAAGCTTGCCTTAACGAACCTAACTGGTCGTTAATGGCCCGTTAATAAGCTTGAATTCGAGTTTAAGTTTTATGCATTTTTTTAACTAATGCATAAAAATATAAGTCAAAATAAGTTTGAGCGGGTGTGTGGTCGTGGACTGTGAGTAACCTCCTCGAAGCACTGATGAGTTTTAATTTAAGACTTGGTTTTTTTTTTTGTTTTTTTTTCAAATATATATTTTCATTATTTTTCAAGTGTGTAAACAAAGTCAAAGCCTCAAAATAGAAAAAAAAATAAAAATTTTATCGATTGACCGATTTCGACTCGACTCGGTTTGTTAGGAATTCGAGCTCAACTCGATTGTTAATGAACTTGAGTTCTAATCAGGAAAAAAGATCGATAAGATAATCGAGTTTATCTCAACTCAGTAAAAAAAATCTTGACGCAAACTCGGATTCAGTTAAACTCAGATCTGAAATCTCGACTCGAACACGGTAAAACTCGATCAGACTAGATTCGTTTACAACTCTAACACTACTTTTTGAGATAAATCCCAACTCTAGTTCTATACTCTAGATTTTGAATTCAAAAGCGCAACGCCCACCAAACTTATACTATGGATGGCCAGAAGGTATAACACGTATGATATATAAGTATAAAATTTAATTAATACTAAATTATATTAAAATAATATTAATTTAGGAAATAGTTTATAAATATTACACGTGCTCTCTAATAATAAAGATGCAATAATAAAAATATAAAAATTATTATTGAATTTAACAAATATACGGTTTAAGAATCTGACATATAGATAGCTCTTTGATTATAAAGGGGTTAAGTATGAAGTTGG
Organism: Daucus carota subsp. sativus; assembly: GCF_001625215.2. NCBI lineage: Eukaryota > Viridiplantae > Streptophyta > Magnoliopsida > Apiales > Apiaceae > Daucus > Daucus carota. Next base: position 27,787,810 of record NC_030381.2, read on the forward strand.
TTACTGAAGTGAAAACCATGTATCACTTCTTTTATTGATCTTTGAGTGGTATCATTTTGATCACTAAAGTCGTATAAAGTATCAAATAGATATCTCGAAAAATGTGTCGAGAAGGTAAATATTTTTTCATTAAGTTCTACACATTTTTCTTCAACGCTATTATAACCAAATAAAAAGTGGTGGATTCTAGTATCTTAGATAATATATCTAGATTTTTAAACACATATTTACTATATATTTTTATTTAAATAGGATTAAATAATTATAAAACTTAAAATAAATAATAAATATTTTTTAAAAAATCTAGATATATTATCTAAGATACCGAAATTAACCACTTTTCATTTGATTATAGTAGCGTTGAAAAAAAATGTGAAGAACTTAATGAAAAAAAATATTTACTTTCCCGACATATTTTTCGAGGTATCTGTTTGATATTTTATACGACTTTAGTGATTAAGATGATACTTTTAAAAGATTAATGAAAGAAGTGATACATAACCTTTACTTCAGTGACCAACTTATACTTAACCCGATTATAAAGATGCAATAACAAATATACTGATATGATATTCCAGCTCAAACTTCTCATAATATCTCAAATGTAATCTCAGTGAAACTAGTCGGTTTATGTATTAGGTTTTTAGGTGGGTGGGATATGATGCATTGTACGAATCAACAACCGTTAATCTTTGACTTTTAGAAAAAAATAACAGAATAATATATAATAATATTTTAGTGGTTTAAATTAATCGTCGTGAAGATCGGGTAATTACTTGATATATTTTGCTGAGTATGATGAGCTATTTGATATAAAACTCTATCACAAAGATCTATATTATAAAATCTATAAGTATGTATTAATTAAAATTAAGTATTCAAATCAAAAGTCACCCGTAAAGTAAAATCCAATATATTTACGAAATGATATGATAATTTGCTTTTGTCTGAAACTCCTGAATTATCAAGTTCTTTCAAACAAATTCAAAGTTTCCTGTAATTTTGTCGAACAATATCTTCAAAAATATCGAGTCGTTTTATTAAAGGAAATTTAACATTTTTCCGTATGACTAGCGAAATTATACTAGCAGCATAATGTAACAAAATCCTAAAATTCATAGCGGGGGCCTTGAGCTAGATTTTGAGAGGTGGACCTTCAAAATTCAGCTGGACCTTATCTGCATTTCATTTAGAGACGCATGCATTTCCGGCATCATTTCGACCTGCATACTCTACCAATAATTCCTACAATCCACAGCCTCCTATTTTCCAACACCGATCAGTTTAACTTCCTCAAATTTTCGGTTTTACGTATTTTTCGCAGAAAATGTATCATTAATTATGCTTAGTATCCGAATAATATTTACAAGACATTTTACTCGACTGATGATGTGATGATGTGTATATTTAAAACTGATTTACGCTCTTCATAATTTTCGATTGTTCGATTACTTTCTTGTAACGGACTCAATCGGTTGGCCTGATTTCCAAATCATATTGTGTTCTTTTTGTTTGTATGCAGAGCTGCAATTTTTTTTGACAAACAAATAATTTTATTAACAAAAATTACTGATCGAAATTCAGTCGAGACAAATCCTGAACTGTCAACTGATTGTGAAACAAATAACGAGTTAAACAAATAGTCATTATGTTTTCAGATCGCTTAACGAATAATATTCAAATTCTTTGATATAAAAAATATTTCAATGTCATATCAAGCAATTCAACCTACATCATCTATGAAACTAGTGACATCACAATGAACCTTCACATAAGCATTATCTGTCGCCCAACGTTCAGAACTATGAGTTACATCAATTAATATTGGAGCAACAATATGAACAAATTTTTATTGCGAAAAGTGAGCTCTCGTGATATCAACCGCCGTTTCATAATCGATGCGAGTCTTATAGATCACCCAAAATAACATATGAATCCTTTTTAGAGAAACTTCTAACAACCGTGTGAAAACATGCACAAAACTCAACAACATAAACATAATAACATCCCAAAGATATGGGCACGACTAAACTATTTGACTGTTTAATAAACTTATCATCAAATGATAAATTTAATTAATATAACCATTAACGTGAAATATATATGTTCTCATTTAAAGTATTTTTATTAAGTTTTATAATTAATCATTAAATAATATAATCATAAACTGTTTTATGGATGTACGCTAATGACATGGCGGATATATATAACTTGACTTATACGCTCAATAATGGAAACATATATTTGAATTATTATGATTTGGGGAAGAAAATAAGCTAAAATCTCAAATAACTCTGAATAATATATTGCGATATCTCTCATTCTTCAGCCACTTCCCAAACTAAGTTTACTGAACTTATTTGGAGAACTAATGTGAATTTATTTTAAGCCATGATTCAAGATATTCATTTAAAATGATCAAAATGATTCAATTGTTAAAGATTGAGAAGGCCAACGTGTTGAATTTCCAAAATTAATGTAGAGATATATCATCTATGTAAACCACACACGCAGTTGATTTTAACCACAACAACTAAAACTTATGAAATGTTTATAATCAAATAGAATGTAATATTATGACTTAAAATTTTTTATTATGTAATATATGATAAGTTGTCACATAATTCACAATAAAACTTCATCAAAAATATTTTTTTATTACTCAGAATATGTATATATTAAAAAAATTAGTAAACTATTATCTGATTTCTGTAACACTTTTTTACCGATATTTTCTAACAGTTTTCAAAAATGCTGCCAAACATAACCTAACTAATGTGTTCAATAATATTGTGAAAGAATATATGCGCCTGGTTGTTTTCAAGAAGCAAAAGCTACTTCTGACTTCTGCTTTTTTTGACCCGTTTGTGTAAATAAGTATAAGTATTTTCAAGAAGTTGAAAATGCTAACTTATCTCTCAGAGCCTCTGCTTCTTTTCCAAACAATTTATTAACTTATTTATTTCTCACTTCTAATCCATTTTTTTTTTTTGTCAGAACTAATCCACTTCTTTATTTTAAATAAAAGGTCATTTTTTTTAAGATTGTCCAAATGACCCTTATATATATATATATGGTCTTTGAGAATTTTAATAAAATTATAAACAATGATGTTATAGAACTCACCACTGCTTTACTGACATTATTTACCGTGTATTGTGACTTGTGGAGCCTTTTTCCGTGTTGATCCTCATTATTACAATATCTATTATAAATGCTTAGAATATGAAAAAATGGTCTCGAATACCATTTATTAACGCTACATCGTCTATTGTTTTGGATATTTATCAAAAACGCTACATTATCTCGCGTTTGTTAATGTTAAAAGAACACAACGATATTTCATGTGGCATTTTGTTAAGGTTAAAAAGCATAACGCCGTTTCGTTTCGTGTAGGTTCTGTTAAGATTAAAATAACATAACGCTATTTCATGTAGCGTTTTGTTGTGGAACAGAATGTTACACGATTCAACGTTTTCTTTCCAAATTGAAAACACTAGATTAGTCTGATATTTGGGGTCATTTTCCCAACATTATTTTGTGATACACAGGCCTGTTTTTGTTGATTAATCACCGGAAACCCTTATAGAACAACCGTTAATTGTGTACTGATATATGATTAGTGATTGCTAGGCTAAACATGTCCCTTACCTCTATCATCTACAGAATCGATCCTTATCGCACCGGTTGAACATCTACCTTCCTTCTTGGGTACATAATTGTTCTTATTTCTCATAGTGCTGTATATAGTCGGTAGCAACCACATGGAATCATAAAATTAGAAGCTTATAATAAATTATAAAGTACTTGCAATTTATTAAAAATACACATTATAATGCTAATGCTAAAGATATAGCGGAGTCTAGCTTAATTACTATAGCTAATTACTTGAATATATGTATAGCATAACTAATCATATTCCGTTAAGCACCTGAAATTTATGTAAGATCCTGATCAGTTACTTGAAAGGGGCATCATAATCTTTGGCTGCAGCTCCGGTGACTGAATTCCACTCCCACAGTCTGTCTGCAAAGGCAGATTGAACCGAACCACCCGGCAACACATCATCAATATTATTAGGGTTATGATACATTTGCTGGCCATGCTGAATATTCACCGAAGCTTGTTGAAAACTTATAAGTCTGTGGAGATCATCAATGGCATTAGGCAATGGCACGAGCGATGGGACGGTTGAGTAGATGTTGTTGCCGTTTGGTGTGGAGATATTAGGCTCTAACGCAATGCAGGAGCTGGAAAGTCCCAAGGCCGTCCCAATGTCGGTGCTCGTACTAATTTTAGTTGTTTGATCAGTACTGAATTTGTCTTCCGCGTGCACTTGAGTTTGTTCTACAATATTTTTGAGTTTTTTTGAGGAATTGGGGGTTGAATTGTTGGCATTTCTTGATGTGGAAGCTCTGGTGGGGAGAATTCGGGGAAGAGACGGGTGATCATCGACTCCTGGTCTTTTGTACACGCGACAAAGTGAAATCTCAGCCTGTAGAATGTGTAAGTTCATTCCAAAGTGTTGAAGTTATTAGTCCTCGTAAAATCTTAAGATATGATATCAACAGAAAAAGTGATGATATAGTCCTAGCTAGATCATAGAGATTAATATAAATAGTTCTGTAACAGTAATGAATGCTATCGGTGATACAGATTGCTGAGTTTAATGCTCAGATTTTTCCTCAAACATATACTCCCTCCGCCCATTTTTTCTTCTCCACCGATCAAAATCCACCTTTTATTCAATTATAATAATTAGGCTATAGATTACCAAGAACGCGTATTATTTTTCAAAAACTTAACGAATTTAACACATATATATTTTATTAAATTAACTTTGTTGTTGAAATATATTGTACCTGCAGATCAACAAGCTAACGCATACTCTAAATCAACAGATGATGTAACAAAATCCGGATCCAATAACATATGTATAGCTAAATATCAAGAGCAACTAATATGAACCCTAGCTACTAATTTAAAGATATGGATACCTTCTGGAGCCTTTCGGTTTCGTGATGAGGCAGGCGATATTCATTCATAATCCAGCTGCTTCGAATTCCTTTAGGAGCTTTGCCGGAGTAGAAAACCAGGGTTTTCTTCAGTCCGATTGGCCTGTAACTATCGGTACGAATCATCCTATCAGCTCCCGTGGCCTTCCAGTAGCCAGAAGTTGTGACCCGATTAGGCCTATCACCGTTTCGATACTTCCGATCCCTCGGCACATAGAAATACCACTCCTTCTCCCCAATTGCTGCCAAGGCTTCATCAACCATACAAATTTAGAAATCAATTACCAAACCCTAGATATAAATAAATGAATTCACATTCTCATTTATAACACACTAACAAATCATAGCCAGAGTACGTATCACTACAAGAAAAACGACTATTTCCTGCCAAATATGTAATCGGTAGGAAATAGTACACCATTTCCTACCAATATTTTTTCTGATCCACTTTGATCAGCAGGAAATAGCCGTTTTTCTTGTAGCGTCAAAAAGTGTGTGGTTATATATACCGGGAAGTTCCCAAGGGTCGAAACGATAAAGATCGAGAGAAGTGATGAGCTCAACATTGAAACGCTTGCCCTCCACCTTACGGCGAAGGTAAAACTCCACGAGTTCTTCTTCTGTGGGGTGAAACCGAAAACCGGGCATCACCATGTCATGATCATGCTCATCATCAGCTTTGTTGTCATCATCATGATGCGGGTGATCTTGGTTCATGCTTGAAGCAATTGCCATAAACTGATCACAATTTAGAATTTAGGGCATGCAACTGACTTCTTGTTCATATTTAATGTGAAGTGGTTTTGTACAGATATTTGTCAAGTGTGATGGAACAATGTGATGGTGGAGGTGCAAGTTGTACATGCAGTAAAGATATTTAACAAGGTGTTCATGTAGTAAAAGATAATTACTTGTCGGGAGGTGTTTTTCTGATTGTTTGCGCTTCTAAAAATAGCGAGATTTCTCCGGTTATTTTCGACATATATAATTTGTCAAGTTTTTGAAATCTGCGTATCCAATTTATGTAAAAAAATTAATTTTGATCATAAATCACGTAACATGTCATGACACGTGAATACGGACCTAGAAACGTGATACCGTCATGTTTATAGTGTTAGTTTAACACGCAAGTAATGTTTCATATTAAAGTTAAAAACAGTTATCTTTAATCTAAACAGATTAGAAATACGTGATATCAATTTCATCTTAAACTGATCATTTTAGCAACAAAAACTTGTACGGACAATTTAAAATTTTCCTTTTTTTGACTTGTGATGACATTTTTACACAAATATGATATTATTTTTAATATATTAGTAGGATATAAAACATGTGTGTGTATAATATGGCTCTAGTTAGTTCCGAAGTGAGTCCTGTTAGTGTTTAGTTAAGAGAGGGAGAAGTAAATCGAAGAAGAGGGAGCAGATCGAGAGGAAAGAAGGTTAGGCAATTAGTGCAAGATGGATGTAGAAGAATTATAGATGCAATGATGTGGTATAACTTTATTGGAGCCTACTTGTAAACAAGGACATTTCAATTCGAACAAATAAAAGAGGGTGGCATGGACTGGCCTACACTCAGCGGTGGGTTTGGAAGGTTTCGTTTTTGCACTTTAATATTTCGTTTTTTTTGTTTTTTGCAATTTTATCCGAAAATAACCATCAATCAACGTATGATCAACGATCACAATATTTTAGGATTTTTATCCTAATTTAAAAAATACTAGTAATTTTAATGTGGGCAAAAAAAGTTAAACTACAGAACAATCAATTATCAGTAAAATATGTATAACAAAAAACAAACAAATATCAGATAATTTTTTTAAAAAAAATTAATTTTTGCTAAATAACACTGTATCTATTATGTATACGCAATTTCTTTTTCATTCGTAATATATCCCAAGTCCTGACACAGGAATCAGAACCATTACAAATTTAGCACTGAACTTTCACTTATCTGCCATGAACAACACGACCGATCGAGGCTACCGAAGCCACCGTTGAGATCTCATTCGTATTTAAAGCTTTGCATTCTCCTCATTAATAAGGATGGACATCTTTGACTCTCTGACTCATTCTCCTGACTGTCAGATTATTTATTCACCAAATTTAGTTTTGTGACATAAATTTATGAGTTTGATTGTATAAAAAGAAGTATTTTTTATAATTTTAATTATATATTTGTTATTTGAATTTATATATTTAAAAATTATAATTATTATGTTTGTATGATCGAAAATTTACAAATATGCATTAAATATATATAACGACATGTAAAATAGTATTGCAATTTGCATATCCTTTAGAAGATTAATATAAAAGAAAGGTGCTTCGCCAAAAATTTAAGACATCAAATTGCCAAAAATATATTTACAGCGTTTATATTAACATACGTCTCATATTTGAGCAAAGATGAATTGTGTAAAACGTGATATTATTCACTTGTGCAGGTTTGATACACAAATAAATCTATTTCAGTTAAAGTCTTCTACACATTTTCCAAGCCAATGTAGGAAATGATTACTTAAGCTCTTACTAAAGCAATATTAAATATAAGTAGGAAAATTCTGGTCTTACATAAGTGTAAGCTGAATTTGAAGTCAAGTCTCTCTGGCTTGTACATAATAATTCTTTTAAAGAAGTGGCAAATGGTTCACAGAGTCATCAACACAAAAATCTTCCAATTCGTAGTATATAAAGTATATAATCTCAAAACAAGCTTTTTTGAATCATAAACAAAATCTGTAGTCAAAACTCACCATATTATAGTTGCACCGTGTCTCTACCACTAACTAGCAAGTTGCAACTACCTAGTTTTCTTGGCTTTCGCCAACTTTTTCTTTTTCTTCTTCAGGGCTTTTGGTACTTTTGTTTTTCTAGCCTCTCTTTTCTCTTCTTTAACTTTCTTCTTGTTCTCCTTTCTAGCTGCTTTTATATCCTCAGGTCTCTTTGGCTCATTTTCAGACAGAGACCCTTCTTCATCGGAGCCAATCAAACTATCCTCACTTTCATCTGTTTCTTCCTCCGATTCAATTTCCTGGGAATTAATATGACCATCTTGATCAGTAGGTGCCTCGAAGATGACCTCTCGAGGTTGCTGTTGGTCGTCTCTTCTGGGAAGAGAAGGTTGAGCAATGGCAAGTGCCTCTTTAAGCCCAGTGATAGTCTGGTATAACATATCTCCAGTGTCCTTGCCACTAGTTATTGCCATGACATCCTCTTCAGCATGCATCACATCATCTAGCGTTTTGGGAATATACGACTACCAATAAAAGATATAATATCGAGTTTAACATAGAAACTTAAAAGATAAGTTGGACATAAACTCAAAAGATCATGCAGATCTCGAGCATTGTAAAAATTTACTTTCTCAAAAAGTAAATAACTGGGAACAAATCTCAGGACATGTTCGTAGGAAAAAAAGTAACTAGAAGTCTTAAGTATCACTAACCAGGCACTTCTTTGAGACAGTAGCATACGGGTAAAACAGAAACATAGAACTACATAATACATATATAATGGAATAAATCAATATGATAAGATAAGAAGTGTGGCTGCTCATATACCTGCACAAACACGGAATCTGCAATTTCATCCTCTGCGGAAATCAGATTTCCTCTAGCCAGAATTTTTTGTTGCGCCTAATAACGAGAGGGTATTTATTACTTAAAAAATTCAGGAAAAATGCATAAGGACTTAAAAGTGAAAATGCTACATAAACAGGTCGTACCATTTCCAAATAACTGTCCACAGAATCGTCGCTAATGGATGGATCAACTATGAAATCAAACAATTCACGAATCGTCATAACAGCTACACCATGTTTTTTAAAGAAGTCCTGAAACTCACAATAAGCTATTATTATTCGCTGGAAATAAATTCAATTACTGCTTCATTTATTTTCATACAGAATTGTAATTATGTAAAAACAACTCACTGAAACATGAAGGCAGTCCTCTTTAAGGAAATCAAGGGCATGGGGATGGTCAAGATCAACCGATTGTGATACATCAATAATATACAAGTGACCCTGGCATGAGTAAGATTTTATTAATAATAATCTTCATAATAAAAAAGATTATGATTGAACATATTATATAATGTTAATCATTTAGAGATCCTCACCTCATAAAAAAGTATGTTGTATTCACTGAGATCTCCATGCACCAGCTTGCACTTCTGATATAATGTGCGCATTGCCATTACCATCTGATACAGATGAAAAAGGTTTAGGACCATATATCACAACCCCAGAAGCACATATAAAAATTCGTGCATTTAACGTACAAAACAATTTGATATAATATGATAGATATATCAGGTTTGGAAGTCATTCCCCATCCTAGCTTGAATCTAAGAGAATCCTTATCTAGAATCATCTTTTCTCCAGTGTGAAATAAAATCTGCAGTTGTATATGGGAATGCTCCTACTATTATAGGGTATGATAATAATGCTAGACTCTTCTGCTCAAGTGGAATTCTCAATAGAATCACTATCAGGCAATTGAGGGGGTCACCAAGATGAGCCATATTAACAAGTCAAATATCCATCTACCAGGGTGTAAAGCTATCTTTCAATATCTTTTTAAAATGTTTTATTCACAAAAATTTACATTAAAAAAAGGGTTATATATCAAATTGGCCACCCATTACGTCAAATTGTCTCACTTCACCCACCCATCTCATCAGGGACTTGTTTAAGCCACTATAAATCAAATATATAGCATTTTACTCACATCCCTATTTATACCTATTTACTTAATCATTTATAAAAAATCAACCGTTTGTCTTTTTACCACAAAACCACCTCGAGTACCTTCATAATCGTCTCTATTATTTATCAAAATAATTTAGAAATTTTTAAAGCAACATACTTAGGGTGATCACATAAATATATATATTACTAAATATTTTTTTTAATAAATAGCTTTGTTGCTTTATTAATTTCCAAATTATTTTGATAAATACTAGAGACAATTATGAAGGTACTCGAGGTGGTTTTGTAGCAAAAAAACAAATGGCTAATTTTTGATAAATAATTAAATAAAAATGTATGAATAGTATTGTGGGTAAAATGATATATATTTTGTTTACAGTGGTTTAAACGAGTCCCCGATGAGATGGGTTGGTAAAGTGAGACATTTTGACGTAATGGGTGGCCAGTTTGATATAAAACCCATTAAAAAAAAACACTCTAGCAGAATGCAGATACAGGTAATTAGCCAACTAAATTTCAAATTTCACTGATGTTGCGTATAGAAGCAATTATATACATATCCTGAATTCATTAACTGTTAAAACACACCTCCATATAAGCTTCACGTAGTTTGTCAAGAGATAAAGAGGCATCCTTAAGTCGAGGTGCAGCCCAACCAGATTTGCCTGCAGAGAAAACTTACATGAATCTTCGGCCAGTGTATACATTTAAATTAAAACATTTTGAAGAAAGATGAAAGTACATAGTAAGAACTTACTACTTACTGCCAAAAAACTATAGGGGTAATAGCGAGAAGCCGAGAACAAGGTTGCCAAACAAAATTTTAAAGTCATTGCGGTTTCATATGCGCAAGTTAGGGCCCAAACCAAAAACCATGACAGCTATAAATTAATCAAATCTCACATTATTTGTTGGACTTAAAATTTTCCAAAGAGCTTTTCAAAAATAGGAAGATGATAGAAAATACAAGGGGTGCAAAAATAAAGAAAATAATCCATAACTTAGTCATTTGTTGTGGCCGGGGGGGGGGGGGGGGGGGGGGGGGGGGTGATTCAAACGAGAACAGTTGTCCTGCGCTTTTCAAAAAGTGCAGAACAAACTGTCAAACTGTTTAGCAAATATTTCACGTTTTCATTATTGTACTCTTCTGTTGCAGAACAATAGTGTTCTCTATATTCTCATGCTAAGACGTGTTCTCCATAGAATGCGACCCTACATACACATACATATGCATATATATATATAGGGTGGTGCTCAAATGAGAACCCCAACTAATATGAGATATGAGATCTAATCTCAATCACACATTTGTATCCCCAAATTAAATCACAACCACACATTTAAACTTTTATTTTATAATTCATCTCTTCACTCCCACCCACCTACCCAAACCCACCCACCAACCAGTACACCAGTACACCATCACGCACCAACAATCTCCCGCCCACCACTATCGCAACGCTTCAGATACCCTCCCCCCTCTCTCTCTCATCTCCAGCCCCAGCCCCTCGACTTCCTCTCTGAATCTGGTCCACGGCGACTCACCACCGCCTCCACCAGTCGAACCACCGTGATTCCTCGATGCTGCTGTCGTCGCTATAGTATACACACGAATCGAGCCGGTGAGTGGGAGCAGTGCGAAGCCAGCATTGACGCCGGAGGACTTTCCGACGAAGGCTGGGGCGATGAGGGAGGAGGATGTTAAAGGGATGGAGGTGATGTGGTGTGTTCTCCAGAGATGCTGCTCGTCGTGGTGGTGTGATGAGTGGCGGTGATTTATGTTTTTATGGTAGTGATTTTTGTTTTTTGATGTTGATTTCTTATTTTCTTGGTGTTGATTTCTCGATTTGGGGGTTTTCGATGGTGATTTTGTTTTGTAGCTGGTGATTTTTCGGATTTAGGGGTGGTGGTGGTGGTTTGTAGCTGGTGGTGGTGCGGTGGTTTTAATTTTCTGGCGGTGATTTCTCATTTTCTGGTGGTGATTTTATGCTTTCCGGTGGTGATTTTCTGGTGGTCGCCGGAGGTGGTGGTGGTGGTCAGCGCTGGTTGAAAGTGACAGGTAGTTGAATTAGAAAATGGTAAAATTTTAAAATATTAAATGGATGGTGGGAGATGAATATAATGTATTTAAATGAGTGGCAGAGATTAGATCTCATATCTCACATTAGTTGGGGTTCTCATTTGAGCAAGACCCTATATATATATATGTGTATTCAGAATGAACAAAATAAATGATAGAACTACCTATAAACTCCATAACAAGAACATGAAGCCTCAAAAGAAGTGGAGTTGGGCACCTAATTCCTGCTGCCTTTAGCCTGAAAAATAAAATAAAAAAGTAAATCATATTCAAATATTATATATACAAAAATAAAACACTCGTGAACTATTCACCCTGTTCACAGAACATCACAAGACTGCACTTACTGCAGGATATGATAGTCTGTTTGCTCATCTTGCACTATAAACTTGTTACATTTTAATGGAACCACTTGCTATGTTTCTTAGTCCCTAAGTTCCTGTAACCAACATATAAATGAAAGGGCTGGCAGAAACTTTGTGCTTCTTATCTTATTGCATTACTTAGCTCATTACATATTTAAAGTTTGTGAGTAGCTGCAAATCCAGATAATACAGAAATATCTCTTATGTTTGATAAGTATATTTTTACTAGCAATCAGGAGACCGAGTTCAAGAATCTCAACCTATATTACTTGGTATCATGATATCATGATACTCTTCCTCTTTATCTCTAGTTAAGTCCACCCCTTCAGGTGTGTAAGAGCTTTAAGCTCAAAATTTCATGATAGATGCATTATACCACAAAGCTTTTATAAGGCCCTGCTTGGTATTGTTGATACAAACAGTAACATCAGTTTTTTGGTGAAAAGCAGCAGGCAAAAAAATATTTGACAAATTTAAAAGCAGTTTTTCTGAACAGTAGTTCTCGACTCAAAAGCTGCTGCATGTCTCCCCATGCTTTGGAAAAAGCTGCTCAGTTTTTGCGGGAATCTACCACTAGTTTCACTAACAAACCTCACCAAAAACATTAATCTTTTTAATATTATACCTCAAAACATGCAAACATCAAATATAAAATCAAACAATTATCTGATTTTTGCAATAGTACCTTCTTTTTTACAAGCACTTTTTCTAACACAGCAGCTTTAAACAACACTCTCAAACGGAGCCTAATTTAAGTATATCTACATAATCATTTTATATAATCTCTATGAATTAGCAACAGAAAATCTACTGGAATGCTCCGAGTGTGACCCACAAAAATCATTGTAGCAATTACAAACAAAGTAAAGAAGCATTTACAGTGAATTACATAGTTATTGTACTCGTGTACCTCATAAGATTCCTCATTTCTTTTTCAGCCCATGTCTTGACCATTTTTCTAGGATTGTGCCGGCAATATCCATATCTGAAACGGTAGTCACCTTTTACATATCTGTCTCTGTCCCTGAAATGTTTGCATCAAATTTAGTATCGGTAACACTAACAAGGAGGATCTAAACGTTAATCTCGGATGCTAGCTTGGACAGCAGGAGGAAAAGAAAATATAAACAGTCTGTAGAGTGTGTTAAAATGCATATAAATTTGATTGTCTCGTAAACTACTAAGTTGTATTGGATATATTCAAATTTGACTTGTCTCATAGGGAAGCTGTGAAGCACTTGAAAGTTATGTGAATAATCATGGAAGAAATAAGTAGACCAAATGTTAATCTACCGTCCAACTGTTGAACTAACATCTACCTTCCAAATTATAGTGAACATCAAAGAATATTTATCACCGCCTAACAATAGTATCTTGTACTTGCAACTTCTAGACCACAACAAATTTACAGGACTGTTCATCCAGTTACCAATCATACATGCCACTGATGATTTATCAGAAAGGATCAGATGAACGAAATAATTATTAAAGATAACCTCATGCTCTCTGGTCCCTCTTGGCATGCTTGTTCCCAATTTAACCTTAACTTACGTTATCTATGAAGAGAACCCCTTGTTCGTGAAAAGGGGGAAAAAGAAGCCAAGATTATTGCATATGTGCAAATTTTACTTATATGTACTAAATAGATGATGTTTAAGTATTAAGAAATAATGGAAAGAATATAAAAATATAGCAACCAGACAGATTCCAGCCTTGATTCTTCAACTACAGTGCACAACAGCATAATTACAGTACAGATTTGTCGAGCTTACTTGAACACAAGTACAGAAGTTTTGTAAATTTTGATTGCCAATTCCTGACCATCAGATTTTGTAGCATGGTAAACATTTGCCTGCACAGAGACAACAAAAAAAAAGACACGAGATTGTTGATAACAATGGTAGCAATGGAAATAGCTTTAATAAAAGGTAGCAAAGGAACCATTGGCACTAAAACAAAAGAAAGTAAAAGTTGAAATGCAGAAAACACATACTTCTTTTCCAGTTGAAATACAACCATTTATATCATGGAAGACACCCCGATTCAACATTTTGAACAAAACCATGCGAGTTCTGGGGTCAATTGCCTGCCAAGAAAACAAGAGATACTTCTATGAGTTACATCAAATAACGGCATTACAAAAAGTAAAACTTGAGGCAGGCTGCAAAAGCAATAATTAAAACGAACTCGAATTGTCTTTTGAGCAGATTCAGCCACTGCACGAAGCAATTTTAAAAAAACCTAACTATACGTTGAACTTATCTAATTGATCCGGGTGTCCAACAAATAACTAACGGGCACGCCACTATTTAGTATCACTTCAGCCAGAAACTGAGTATATTTTCACTCGGGCATTTTGATTTATTTTCAGCTTCTTCAAAAGTGAGTCATTATAATACAAAACGCACGGCCCTTCAGGACATATTAAGAGGACAGCAGCAGGGAATTTTTATTTTTGCATCTAAATTTGTTAGAAGAAGGTAAACACTTGCATGATACAATCATACAACTTTGATATATTAATGAAAATCACTATAAGTAGCAAGATTTGTTTCTATAAACAAAAAAACCATGCATACATCCCATGCAAAACTATCCTCAGGAGCAGATCAGTGAATGTGAAGAAGGGTTCATTAGATTTTGATACCGTTTCTTAGAAACAAGCACTTCCGATAAGAAGACTTCAGAAAATAGTTTTAGAAATTATGCGATGTGTTCTTCTATCTCTTTTTTGATAAATATACCAAATAATTCTAACCGTATATCATTACTGCTTTAAATAAGAGAATATTCTTGTACTTTTATCATAAGTATAATATAAGTTAAAAGGATATGCGCAAGAGTTAAAGGAGTGAATATTTCACATGCTCCCAGTAAAGGACCAGAGGTACATCTCTTATATAAATCAATAAAGATTTCATTACATATTGGATTCGTTCCAAAATTTTAATTTGTGATCTATACATCTGAATTTTTTTATATACTAACATGCAAACAGAGAAAACCATTCATCTATACAGTTCCATGAGTAAACATCCTATATAATATATAAGTTGATGACCATTTAGTGTTTCAGTTTTATCATTCATGAAATTGTACAAAAGAAAATTAGTTACCATAATAAACAAGTTTAAAAGGTAACGTAAAGGTTTCATTGTGCGTAACAATGTATATTATTTTTACTTAAAATAGATCAAGTTACCTGGAAATTTCATTTCTCATACTGCACCTTATAACTAGCCTAGTAAAGCGAATTTTGCATGATTAATAATACGACTACCTCCAATACTTCTAAACAAGTAGATACCTGAATAAAACACAAAGCATTCAAAGAGAAACAAAACAAACAAACACCACACATATGCTTTTTCGCGCTTATATGCATTTCTGTGTTACAAACTTACAACATAAATTCAGCACTAAGATTAAAAATATCACACATTTTATTTCCTTAAGAGAGATAATAAAAAAGTAGAGAGACATCGATCATACACACACCTGTTCAACAGTTGCACGATCCGCCTTCTCCGTAGTTTTAGTCTTTCCAATTGCCATATCTCTAACACTTCCACGAATAGCAGTTGTAACAGAATTCGACATGCCAACATCAAACCTTCCCTCCCATTCCTACACCAACCAACAAAACTTACAGTATTCAGATATTATCGAGAAATATATAAACTAATAACTAAATGTGCGTATGATATACCTCTAAAGGTGAAGCTCTAATATGATTAGTGAATTTCTGGTTTCGATTCGAGAGAGGCTGCAGCGAAGAGGCATTTGGACGAGTGTGAAGGCCACCGTGAGCATTTGGGCGCCTCGACTGAGGAGTAAAAGCTCCATCAATAGCATCTTCATCGTGTTTTGAATCCAAATAGTCCAGAGCGTCTCCAATTTCAGAATCTGATGACCACGAATCCTCTTCTTCTTCATCTACTTCAACTTCTGCTTCAAGTTCGGGCACTTCAATCGGTTTTTCAACGTCAATTGACATCTTTAATTCACTGCTTTGATTCTATGTTTTAGGGTTTTTAAATCGGGGGAGAATTTTTGATAGTGTATTGTGGTTAGGGTTTTAGGTTGTGCGCACTGCGCAGGACGAAAACAAGCGAGGAGAACCCTTTTTCTTCCCTACTCTATTTTTATTATTTACTACTACTTGGTCGGAAAAAAAAAATACAATTTTATATATTTCTCCTTATAAATAAGTTTAACTAGCGTAGAAGCTCGTGCAAGGCACGGGCCAGCACTTATATATAAAATTATATATTATTTATTTTAATTAATAAATTTGTTTGTTTTTATAGTATAACTAGTTGAGAAGCCGCGCGTTGCGGCGGCCTATAAAAATTATATTAATAATTTAATATTAATATGTGTAGAATGTAATAATTTTATGGCTGTCTATAAAAAAATATTAATGATTCAAAAGTAATATTTGTAGAATAAAATAAATTTTATATTATAAAAATCTTGATGTAATACCAATACTAATATATAAAATTGCAAAATTGGATTACAATTCATGGTGAAAAAATGTAAATAAATTTCTACACGCAATTAACAATTTAAAGCACGACGAATCTTAATTTTATTTGTGTTTTTTTTAAAAAGTAATTATGTTCCTACATTGTCACCTTCCTCTAATTTTTTTGGATTGATTGTGCACAAAAATATCTAACTTAAATCCGTGAGATAGCGGTTTATAACTACCCTTACTTGTAACAAACTTTATTTTCTAATACTGTATAAACAGCCTTCACTTAAAAATTGCTTGAACGGAGCAAACAGATAATGCATGAATGATATTTTCCTGTATACAAAGTAAATTATATAAAAATTAACAACAACAAACATGTCCGATGAACAATACAAATATTATAAAAGAATAACCAACAAACATACATGACTAATAGTTAATTTATTGATATCATCCATCAATATCATGTCAAGACTATAACCATCTCCCGTATTTGGATTTGTCGACTCCCACGTAGCGGTCTATAACTAATTTTGCTTGCAACAACCTTTGATTTTTTAATACCGTATAAACAGCCATCACTTATCGTTGCAGAAGAACGACACCACCAAGTTAGAAATCGAGCAAGAGAACTATCAACAGAGAGAGGTAGGGTTGTGGTATTGAGAAAGAAGAGGTAGAGAGAGGTAGGGTTGTGGTATTGAGAGAGAGGAGGTTGTGTTTAGATGATCCAAAACCTACAACCTATAAGGGTATTTATAGGTGCAGAGAGACTTGTGTGCTACTCTTTCCCATAATTAAATAATCTGAAACAAAATCAGATTAAAACTTTCAAGCTACTATATTCCATAAATATTCTGAAACAAAATCAGATTTCGAAACTTGCTTCTAATATATCCAAAACTAAAAAAGGAAATTCTAATTTTTGATATTTTTCATCCGAAAATTCCAGAAAATTAGAAAAATAGAACGGAGCGATGTGAGAGGCGCCACCTACACGCCCCTCGCTTCTCCTTTATATAAGTATATTGACTAGTTGAGAAGCCGCGCGTTGCGGCGGCCTATAAAAATTATAATTAATAATTTCAATATTAATATTTTAGAGTATAATAATTTTATGACTGTCTATAAAAAATATATTAATGATTAAAAATTAATATTTGTAGGATGAAATCAATTTTATATTATAAAAATCTTGATGTAATACCAATACTAATATATAAAATTGCAAAATTTGGACTATAATTCATGGTGAAAATCTGAAAATAAATTTCTACACGTAACTAACAATTTAAAACACAACGAATCTTAATTTTATTTGTGTTTCTTTTTTGAAAAGTAATAATGTTCACATTCCTCCAATTTTTTTGGATTGATTGTGCGCAAAAAACATCTAACTTAAATCCGTGAGATAGCGGTCTATAACTACCCTTACGTATAACAACCTTTATTTTTTAATACTGTATAAACAGCCTTCACTTAAAAGTTGCTTGAACGGAGCAAACAGATAATGCATGAATAATATTTTCTTGTATACAAAGTAAATCATAAAAAAATTAATAACAACAAACATGTTCAATGAACAAAACAAATATTATAAAAAAATAACCAACAAACATACATCACTAATAGTTAATTTATTGATATCATCCATCAATATCATGTCAAGATTATATTCTTCTCCCGTGTTTGGATTTGTCGACTCCCACATAGCGGTTTATAACTACCTTTCCTTGCATAGCGGTTTATAACTACCTTTCCTTGCAACAACCTTTAATTTTTTTAATACTGTATAAATAGCCCTCACTTATCGTTGTAGAAGAACGACACCACCGAGTTAGAAATCGAGCAAGAGAACTATTACCAGAGAGAGGTAGGGTTGTGATATTGAGAGAGAGTAGGTTGTGTTTAGATGATCCAAAACCCTACAACCTATACGGGTATTTATAGGTGCAGAGAGACTTGTGTGCTACTCTTTCCCATAATTAAATAATGTGAAACAAAATCAGATTAAAACTTTCAAACTGTTATATTCCATAAATAATCTGAAACAAAATCAGATTCTGAAATATCCGAAAGTAAAAAAGGTAATTCTAATTTTTGATATTTTTCATCTGAAAATTCTAAAAAATTAGAAAAATATAACGGAGCGATGTAAGAGGCGCCACCTACACGCCCCTCGCTTCTCCATTATATAGAAACGAAATCAGATTAAAACTTTAAAACTACTATATTTCACTGAAACAAAATTAAATTCTGAAACTTGCTTCTAATATATCCGAAACTAAAAAAAGGTAATTCTATCGCTTCTCCTTTATATAGAAACAAAATCAGATTAAAATTTTCAAGCTACTATATTCCATAAATAATCGGAAACAAAATTAGATTCTGAAACTTGCTTCTAATATATCCGAAACTAAAAAATGCAGGTCTAATTTTTGATATTTTTCATCCAAAAATTACAGAAAATTAGAAAAATAGAACGGAGCGATGTGAGAGGCTCCACATACACGCCCCTCGCTTCTCCTTTATATAAGTATATTGATTGTGTTTTTATTAAATTTTTAGGTATAATTTTATTTTGAAACCAACTAATAATATCAATAATATCTAATTCAGGATAGTAAATATATTTTTATTTACTCATACTGACAAAATAATTTGTATATGAGAGATTTTTACAATCAGTGAAGTCTGGTGGGCTATTCAATCCAATTATAACGACATAGATAGAACTTTTACACGCAAATTATATATTTCAATTTATAAAATAGGTAAATAGTTGAAATTGATTTAATATGTTCATGATTTACGATCACCCTTAGTGATATGATCGAATTCAAGCAGCACATGAACATATAAAAGTTTAACTATACGAATCGATCAAAGTTTGGATACACATAATAGTTGTGATCTCCCTTTGTCTCTCTTTCTCACCATGTCTTTCAATGTTCTTATAACCAGTCTACACATATTTATATGTCAGAACAATACTATGATCATCAGTCGGTCGAACGATCATTTGCTACCCTATTACTATCTTATCATGAAAGTTTATCAATATTTAATAAGTTGATTTATTTTTTATAAAATCATATGTGATTATTTTATTTAATAGTCAGTTGTCTAAAACTCGACTGATTTGAGTTGTAATTCGGTCAAGTACTTGCCCTCGAACTCCTTTCCAAGCTAATTTTATATTGTTTGGATGATAACTCAATTTTGAGTTCCACTCTAGTAAAACTCGAGTTTTGTTTGTTTTTTATAATATAATTGTGTTTTTATTAAGCTTTTATGTATACTTTTATTTTGAAACCAACTAATAACATCAATAATATCTAACTCAGGATAGTAAATATATTTTTATTTACTCATACTAACACGATATAATTTGTATATGAGTGATTTTTACAACCAGTGAAGTCTAGTGGGCTATTCAATCCAATTAATAATGACACAAGTAGAATTTTTAGACGCAAATTATATATATTATCTATAAAACATATAAATAGTTGAAATTGATTTAATATGTTCACAAGTTACGATCACCTATAGTGATATGATCGAATTCGAGCACATGCACATATAAAAGTTTAACTACACTAGTCGATCAAAGTTCAGACACACATAATAGTTGTTATTTCCCTTTGTCTCGCTTTCTCTCCTCCTCTCTCTCAGTCTTCTTATAACCGGTCTACACATATTTATATGTTGAGCAATAAGCGGTTGAACGATCATTTGCTACCCTATTACTCCCTCTGTCCTTCTATATTTACTCGAGTAATGAGTACTCGATATAATCACTGAGTCAAATCATAATTTGGTTTTTAAAATAGTGATTACAGAATTTAATTAAGCTGTCACTTGAGTCCATTACATATAAATAATTTTTATTTTTTAATTAAATGAGAATTACAAGATCTTAATTAAAATCTATAATTAAAATGATAGTTTGATTAAATGTTCCAAAATAAGTTGAGATAAATGAGGGGTCATAAATAAGTGAAAAATGTAATTAACATAAATATTTATTTATGTGCAAATACCTTAATCAATGATATTTAATATGTTAAATATATAATAAATGAACCATATTGGTATTTTTGTAAATATAGATTAAATAGGGGTATAATGGACATTTCACGCCTAATTGTTTTGCTCTTTTTGCCCTTGGTTGCAATTTAATATATAGAAGTAGAAGTCTGAAACTTACAAAAATATATTCACCCTGATACATTTGATTCATTATTTAAAAATTTATTTTAATTAAAATATATATATGATTTTAATATTCCTTATAATTTAAATTCATAATAAAATTATTAAAATATATATGACAAAATAACAACCATAGTAATTGGCGCATGACAGAGATTATAAATTAGTTAATATTTAACTGATAGATCGAGGAAAACAGGTTAAAGTAATGAGTGATATTAAAATATCTGTTATAAATAAAATTTTTGAAATGTCAATATAATTAATCGAAATAATAAAGAAAAGTGTTTAGAAAAATATAAAACATGTAAAGTATTATTTTATAAGTCAAAATATCTATCATTTTTAGAAATCATCAAAATTTTCAAATTACCACAATTAAAGTTTATAATATATTTAATGATAATTCAAAATCATCTCAATTAAATATTATTAAACTTTTGTAAAATCGCAACCTCATTCATATATATGTATGAACTTACAACCAATCTCGATAATAATTCGATTGAGTCTTATAATTTTCTTGATATTCAAAAAATCAATTTCAAGGATCTTAAAGGTAATACGATAAAAATAATTAACAAATAAAATAGGAATCATATATTGAGTTTATGATCATATAAATTATTCTTGATTAGCATTGTGTTTGACGGGCACGGAGGCGGCCCAAACTAATTTTTATCTAATTAATAATAATTTTTTTATTAGTATTATGTTTGACGAGAAAGTGGTTAAAATAATTTTTTTATCTATGTTATTATATAACTTTTTGTTAAAACAGGACCACGGTTCAAAATAATTTTTATCCAATTATAATCTTTAATTTTATCATAATTAGAATAATTTTTATATTTATTTAAACCAACAATCATAGATAAAATACAATTTATATTTAAGATTTGTAAGGTAATACGCACAATTTTTATTTTCGATTTAG
Organism: Daucus carota subsp. sativus; assembly: GCF_001625215.2. Lineage (NCBI taxonomy): Eukaryota > Viridiplantae > Streptophyta > Magnoliopsida > Apiales > Apiaceae > Daucus > Daucus carota. The sequence continues at coordinate 27,809,624 of NC_030381.2, forward strand.
TCTTATAATTTTCTTAAAGAATAGAAAATAAAGGTTACAAAGATAATAATCATTAAAAAAACTAATAGCAAAAAAAAATTAGAATCATAAAATAATAATAATTTTTAACTAATTAATAGGAATCATAAAATAAAAAATTAATAAAATAAAATAAGATATATAAAATAGGAAATCATATGTTGATTTTATGATAACGTAAATTATTCTCGATAAGTATTGTGTTTGACGGGCACGGGAGGCGGCCCAAACTAATTTTTATCTAAACAATAATAATTTTCTATTAGTATTATGTTTGACGGGAAAGTGGTTAAAATAATTTTCTATCTATGTTATAATATATTTTTTTTTGTTAAAACGGGACCACGGTTTAAAATAATTTTTATCAAATTATAATCTTTAATTTTATCATAATTAGAATAATTTTTATTAGCATTGTGTTTGACAGTAAGAAAACTCAAACTAATATCCAAATCATGATGTTTTGTTATTAGTATTGTGTTTGACAAGAGAGCGTCTCAAACTAATTTTGATCTAAATTATAATATTTAATTTTATCATAAAAATAATAATTATGGATTAATATTACTTTTGACGGGAGAGCGGTTCGAACTAAGTTTATTATTAGTATTGTGTATGACATGATGACCACTTAAACAAAGTTTCATCTTAATTATAATATTTTTTTATTAGTGATATGTTTAACCAAAAGATGACTTAAAATAATATTTATTTATTATAATATAAATTCGTATCAAAATTTATACAAAATTTATAACGCCGCCACGAAGCGCGGCTTTTTTCAGTAGTTATTTTATAAGTCAAAATATCTATCATTTTTAGAAATCATCAAAATTTTCAAATTACCACAATTAAATTTTATAATATTTTTAATGATAATTCAAAATCATCTCAATTAAACTTTTGTAAAATAATCTTGATAAACTATAGAAGTCCACTATCACTACAAATGCTCTCCTCTTTTTGTTGTTAATCATCACATCATCATTGCTCACCAACTCACTTCACTTCTCAACTAAAAACCTCAACCATGTCGTCCCCCACTCCGACCCGATCTCCCAAACCCGACCCGGTTTGCGTAACCGGAGCCAACGGCTTCATCGGGTCATGGCTCGTCAAAACCCTACTGGAAAACAACTACACCACCATCCACGCAACCATCTTCCCCGGCTCCGACGCCACACACCTCACCACACTCGCCGCCGCCTCACGCGCCACCGTGGTGATCCACGAGGCCAATCTTCTAGACGGTGCCGCGATATCGAAGGCGGTTGAGGGCTGCATTGGGGTGTTTCACGTGGCGTCGCCATGCACGCTGGAGGCCCCGGTGGAGCCGCAGAGGGAGCTGGTGGAGCCCGCTGTGCATGGGACATTGAATGTGCTGGAGGCAGCTAGGAGGTGTAAGGTGAGGCGCGTGGTGGTCACGTCGTCGATCTCGGCGATGGTGCCGAATCCGGGGTGGAGTAGTGATAAGGTGGTTGATGAGTCTTGTTGGACTGATCTTGATTACTGCATGTCACGTGAGGTACTTCATTTTACCTTTCTTTTCTTCTGGGGAAACTTATGATTTGCCAAGAGTAAAAATCAGAAATTTCTCATTCGGCGCGAAAAAAAATAAATCAGAGAAAATAATTTATTAAATTTCTGGAAAATACTTCTCTTTTAAATACATTTTTTAGATTGACCATTTTCTAACAATTTTTCATAACTTGTCATAATTCCTCATAATTTTAAAAATAAATATGTATTTCCAACTATTCAATTTTCAGAAAAATATTTTACAGAAGTAAGTTCATATCCTAATTTCCCCCCAGCAGACTGATAGACTTTTGAGTGTTTATTGTAGGTGATGATAGTGTGTTGATCTCTTATTTAAAAGTATTTATTTTTTGGGATGCTGTGTAATGCTGGTACGGTTTATCATTATTGTTCTATGATGTATCCAACGGCAGAGATTAAACAGATTTTTGTTATGTCCAGCCCTTCTTTTTCGTTGAACGATGAAATGGTATTTGTTTGTTCAGTGATTTGTTTTTTGTTTAGCGGAGGATAGAAATGAGCATTTTAGATGTTCAACAGAGAAAAGCATTGAACATGAGGAAATTTTTATAATCCCGGCCCTCGAATATATATCCAAGGGCTATAAAACTGCAGGTTGTATAAACGATACCCGCATACTGGGCCACTGGGAGGGACCAGGACCCTTATTCTTGGTACCAACAACAATGTATTTTTGTATTTTATGGGAAATTGGTTGGGACTTGGCAAATACTAGTACTTCATTTCTATGCCAGATGTTTTTTCCTTTTTTGTGATAAATAGTGCTACTTTATAATGTAATTAAGTTAATAAATTTGCATTTGATCAACCCTCTAATTTCTGCTTTTAACAATGGAATTTACTGCGCACGGATTCTAAAGAAGATGCAAGTTATGTTGGGATGACCTTCATTGTGTAGGCAAAAATGTCAACAATGGAAGCATATAATTTTCTTTTTTCTTAATTAGAATTCGGGGTTGTGCAGAAGTGGTATCCAGTGTCTCAGACACTGGCAGAGAAAGCTGCATGGGAATTTGCTGAGAAAAACGGACTTGATGTTGTGGCAATACATCCAGCCACTGTCTCGGGCCACTTCTACAACCTGGTTTAAACGCGAGCTGCGCTGTACTTCAACAGCTTTTGCAAGGATCAACGGATACTCAGGAATACACTGGTTGGGGGCTGTTCATGTTAGAGATGTTGCCAGGGCGCAATTACTACTCTACGAACCTCCTGCTGCTGCTGGTAGATACTTTGCACCAATGGCATATATCATATCGCGATTTTGCTGACAAAGTTTCCAAGCTCTGTCCTGAGTTTGCGGTTCACAGGTCTATGTCTAGACTTGCATCAATTTTCTAGAATATCATATAATTGTCATGGAGCAGAATCACTTGATAACCAATGTATAATGGTATCATACAATAAAACTATTTGAAAATATGATAAAGCTAAGAAGAATTTGCAGGAATGGAACAATAATGCCTTTACGCACTGGTAGAAAAGCTATTCTTTGATTCTTTGCTTATTTCAAGTACTCAAAGTAGTCTGTACTTTAAATAGGGTTTGGATTATGCTATTTGTTTGATCATTTCTAGTGACGCATTATCTGTACTAATTAAATACAGTTTTACAGAGGAAACACAGCCCGGGTTAATTGCTTGCAAAGATGCTGCGAAGAAATGATTAATTTAGGACTAGTTTTTACCCCTGTTGAGGATGCTATCAAGGAAACGGTGGAGAGTCTCAAGGAAAAAGTCTCCTTGTGCAGAAAACTTGAATTTCATTAGCTTATCTGTGTACTTGCCAGAAGAAAACGAGTTTCCTTCTTGATGTAATCGGTCAAAAATTCATATACAGATTTCATGAAATTTTACCTAATTTAGAAATAATGTTGCACAGTAGTAATTTAACGTATGAGCGACTTGAGTTTATAAATTCTGAGATTTAGTTGAAGTTGACTTTGTACAATACTTCATGCTATCTCCTGCGTGTGAAAGACCATGTCTGCAACTTAAGGACAGTAAACAAAATACTCCGGAACTCGGGTTATGATTAATATTGATTACTATTTATATGTAGCTTTTAATCACCAGTAACCGAACAGAAAATCTTCTTGAAAGAAGCAGAGAGTGTAGAAGTAACAGATTTCAATTTGCATTCCACTGGAATTAGTACATGGTGATGGATACAGTGGGGATGTTCGATTACATTCTTGTCACCATAGCAGAACATGTCTAGGAAACTATGTTACTCTTTAAGCTATATTATGCTTTAATTGTTAGTCTTATTCTGTTCTCTAATGTACTTTATTATCAGGACATGAAAGACAGATTCTTTGTAAAGAACTGTGAGAGATGAAGATGGGAAGATAATGCACATGGAATGTTTGGTGACTTTGTGAAAGAGAGAAAAGCAAGAAAGGAAGGAGTTTAAAGATATGCAAGTTCTAATAATGAAGGGTCTTCTGGCATTCCATGTGCTAAATCATTTGGCCCACTTTTTTTTATTTTTACTCGTCCTTCGCGTCATCCCTCAGAAAGCAATCTGAATATAACATATATAAATTCATCTCTGTTGTTCAGCATTGGTTCACATGAAAACGGACTGCAATGAGTACTTCTCCAGCACCCTGCAGTCGATCATGGTACGTTGCGTTATGATCTCTTTACATACCATTGGTTCAGGAACTTTCAAATATGATTCAATCTATCATTACTTTTACTCTACTATATGTCTGGTTTAGCTAGTACTGATATTTTTGGATTGAAAAGGTCTATAAGCAACGATTCACTGAGAAGGTATGTGCATTTTGCAAGTGAGAGCTGCATACAAAGCTGTTGTCAGCTTCAGACTGTAACAGGGTTGGAAATGAAAATGATGGATGGAAATTACTCGCATTTGAAACGGAGTTGAGATATCAACGACGGTCTGGCTCCTTTGACACATTCCGGAGTCGCTGGTTACTCAGATCAATCTCTCCACAACAGTTCATCACAGGGGCCAATGCTATTGATGCTGCAAAGGTTGCTATATTCATTATCCATATGTTTATTTCAGTATTTTGAGTCTCACTCTGATTTCATAATGAATCACAAGGGTCGAAAAATTTAATCTGGTAATCGACGTCGTCCTATGAATAACAGAGACTTTTGTGTTTTCTTTTCTTAATATATGATATTGAAAATTAATCTGTTCATGTTCCTTCACCAGCAATGGGATGCTGATCTGGTGGAAGCTAGGTACATAAAAGATCTCGAAGATAATCGGAGCATATACGACAAAATTCGGGGAGAGCCCAAGCCTCCTTTAGAAACAGAGAATTCATTGTGTATGAACGACGTGAAACCAGGGAAGATGGCACATGGTAAATCCTGAACTCGAAACATACTCCTCAGTCCTCAACCACATTAAATTCTTTGTACGAAAGGCAAGCAAGAACTTCTCTATGCATTACAGGTGGTTGCAGTAGCTTCACTCCTAAAGAGATAGCAGCAGGGCTCCATCCGAAACAAAACAACGCAATCAGAGGATTGTTGCTGCAGTCTGGCTGGGTAGTTGAAAAGCTCGAAAATGACTCTTGTATTGTCACATATGTTGCTCAGGTAACCCAAGCTTCTATCACAAGATGAGAGAAATTTTATGATTTAACCACCAGCTGCTGTATACTCATTATATTTTTTTTTTCGTCTTTTTCGTATACAGTTAGATCCTGCAGGATGGCTGCCCAGGTTTTTGTGAATCGCTCAACACTAAACTGGTTATGATCATTGAAAACCTGCAGAAGCAAGCACAAGCTTGTTCTGTTCATGTTAGTACTTGATTTATTATAAGTCTGAATAAACAGATGGAATAAAAAAGAGTAATCTTCTAAAAACTCATTGAAAAATTTACCGCAGCCACCCATCAGTTGATATTAGATTAAATACAATATATCTAAAATTTACCAGGAAATTTGATATTCCTTTTCGGTATTCAGCTCGCTTGTAATTGCAATTAGATAATACCTCAAATCACACTGCAACAAGTAACAAATCTTACATAATTACACTAACTAAAGCACGGATGAAAAAAACCTCCCTTGTGTTCTAGTGGACGTCTTACTTGGGCCTAAATGTAACTGAGATGAGAACCACTATACGTGAAGAGACTCTCATTACTGACAGATTCTGTCACCCTTTTCGACACCTTCATAACTTGCAGAAGTTGATGCCGAATCAGCATTCGGGTTATACCAGCAAACTTCATGATGCTCTCGATTTCCTTAACAACGTCGCTCATTCAGGCCTGTTGGCTCCTACTTCTTCCACACACTTCAGTGCTAGCTCCACAAACCTCTCCAGACCTTTAAGTTCATGTCCAAAGGCGATCGCGGGATCAATGACTTCAGAAGGGTGTACAAACTTTTGTCTTATCGATAGCTTGTTTCACTTCTCTTACAATGTATTTCCCTTTCTCAATTGGGCTTTCTGCAGTCAGCAGTTCTAGTAGTACCACTCCGTAGCTGTAAACATCGTCTTCTCAGTCAGCTGTGAGTCATGTAGTATTCAGGATCCAGATAGCCCTACAGCAAAGAGTGTTAATATCTGCAACTGGATTTATCGGTTTATAATTATTAGTGAAGTTCAGAGTAAGAATATGGTTACAGATAAACATTGTTTACCATTGTCCTTTGACTGAGTTGTCACATGACCTTCTCCGCGTCACCCATTAGCTTGGAGAGGCCAAAATCGGCGACTTTAGCATTTAAGGTTCCGTCAAGTAAAATGTTGTTCGTTTTGAGTCCCTGTGTATGGGAGGGTCGGCAAGGTCATGGAGATATTGCAAACCTCTAGCGGCCCAAGGGCTACGCGAAGTCGTCTTGTCCAATCTAACCTGATCCCAGATTACCTGCCAAAGAAAGTGACACTTGTTGCTAAGTTAATCTGTATTTGAAGTTTGGCTGCAGTAGTTTATTTTATTACGTGCAGTACCTGAAAGACTTCCTTTAAAGTTCCGTTTGGGATGAACTCGTAGATCAGCATTTGTTCACCTTGCCAAAACAGAAACCCACGAGGCCGACAACATTCGGTGATGAACTCTAGAAAGAAGCTCGATCTCAGTTTTAAATTCAAGGCCACCCTAGTAGATCCTTGTTGAGCTCTTTTAATTGCAACAAGTAGCCCACCTGGAAGAAGTCCTCATAAACCTACAAAACAATGCAATTTTAGAATGGCAGAACATTCTTTTGTTTTAGGAAGGACAATTTGTATCTTTGATGATACATGACAAAATTCAAATAAGGAACAGACACCAAGTATAGTCCAAGAAATTGGAAGAGTTCCTTACCATTCCATAGCCACCGGATCCAATATTATTGGCTCGGAAAAGTTTGTGGTGCTTTTCTTAAGCTCTCATAAGAGAAATTTCTTGCTCTTTTAACTGAGGAGGAACTCCTCCACTGGTTTTATTAGAGTCCCAGGATGCTGAAAATTATCAGAATATACTTAAATTACTTCAGATGACCAGAATTAACATGAATGATAGCAGAGATAAGATGTGCAAAAGAGTGCCATGGTTACCAAATGGATTGTTCTTTTTGTCAGCTCTTTCAGCTCTTCTCTTCTGACGGTAAGCATAAACTCCCGCAAAGATTAATAAGAGCAAAATGAGAGAACCACCGAGTGCTGCTCAAATCAAAACGCCCATACTTATTGACTTGTGAGAATCAGTAGAAGATTACTGAAAATAAACATATCCATTCTCAAATAAACATAGCAGCACTAAATGCTGTTATGTAAAGGTGAAAGTTTGCGTGCATTACCAGGGAGGTACTTGTAAACATCAGCAAGGAAATAAAATGGTCCAAAACGTGTGGAGGCTTAAAAGTTTGGTTGCTGAGCATGAAGCCGATTCTTGAAATTCCTGTTCGGTTGAAACGCCAACACCAGAGGGGAAAACTTCCAGGTTTATTAAGAGGTAATTGTCCAAATTTTTGTTGGATTTTTCAGTGAAATTGAGTCCACAGGGATTAGATTTGTCTGAAGAACATGCAACATAGTATCTCGCAGAGATTCGTACATGGTTTGTTTGTGTAGTCTGAGAAGGAAGGAGCTCTGAAATTTAGGGTACCCGTGTATGGAATGCACATTGACAGTTTGGGCTGTTAATTTGATCAGCTTGACAGGCAACAGGTGCACAATTATTAAATTGTGTTGTGTACTGGACATGGGTGGAGGAACGGTACAGTAGCTTTCAGTTGCTCCTGATTCTTCACAAACCGGGTTACCAACAAGCCTGCAGGACATAATTCAATCTTATAAAAAGAAGCTGTAGGAACAAGTTTGCAGGAAATCATGTTCTCATCAAAGAGCCATTATAAGGAAATTAGAACGAAGAAAAGAAACAAGGACAGATAAATCAGAGGAAAATCTTACACTATATTATCGGTGTCCAGATTTTGGTTTTACTTCAGCTATTGAATTGCCTGCAGATCGACAAGTTTAAGATTACTGCTAAGCTGGATCCAAGATCCAAGGTTCCGTTAAGCTGGTTGTGCCTTAATATTCTGTGACATTATGATGGTTAAATTTTATGTAGTGACTTTCCTCTTGGTCAAACGGAAAAGATAGGTAAATATCAATGAGGTCACCACTTCATCAGCTACTCACATAGTCGTTAGTTGAGGAGCGCTGAAAAGTGCAACGGGGCACTCTCCTTGAAGCCCTGTCCGTTCCATCATTCGGTCATTAAAAAACTGGTATATTATATGCAGACCATCAATGGATGAGCTACAGCCAACTAGTTTTGCTGTAATAATACGTGACTGCAATGACCATTGTACCAAGAGATTATTATGCCAAGTCCTTTAGTTACTAATGAGCAACGTAGCATGTGCTTCACAGACAGTCAGATAATCATATTCATTAATACGATATGTTATTCAAGGTAATATAAGAAGAACCGTCATTTACAGAACATTAAAGGCGAAAACACTTACTGACAACGAAGTATGTCAAAGAGAAAATGGGAGGAGTTACAGTCAATTGGAAATGGCACAAAACCAAACTGGGTGAAAAGAAAGAATATAGTATGTGGACATGGTTCAAAAACATTAAAGCTCGCTGTTTTTAAATGTAGCTGACTTCAACATTAGTTTTAGTTATTGTTATGTAGTATGAAACTATGAATGCTACAGAGTACAGGATGAAACTTAAAACTACTTGTTTGTGGTGCAGGAAATCAGTATGTACCTAATTGTATAGATGAGATAGAGAGTCTTACAATGTGGTCAAAGATGGTAATGTTGTAAACCAAAGAGGAACATCAGACACAGTAAAGGAGTTGTTGCTCAGATCCCTGCAGTGAGAATAAATTATACAAGGTTAAGTAACCACTCTCGGAAAACCTTATGGTATGAGGAAGCTTAATTCATTAGTTTAATAATTCAAGAATGCTAACATGGTTTAACTTTATTAGGTGTGGCATTTCGACACTGGCACCATATTTTGTGCTACATCCCTCTCCCAAAAGCAGTGGAGGGTGAAATGCACTTTACATTTTGAAATTTTTGTATATATTACTTACAGAAAGTAAGAAAGCTCATTTCACTAAGGTCGGGCAAGGGGCCAGTCAATCTATTGTTACACAAGTGCCTGAGAAATAAATCAAACATTCTGTCAATGATAAATGAGAAATTTAATGACAGATAGATACGATTTCATGGTTTAGTGATAAGGTTTTACGATTTTGTCTCTACTTACAGCTCGTTGACAGTGATAAGATTACTGATATTTGAAGGAATGGGTCCACTCAAGGAATTCCTGTCCAGGCGTCTGCAAGAAACAGTGACGGCAAATTTCAACATAACATACCAAGTTCAGAAGAAAAAAGAACACACTATAAGCTTTAATCAAGATATGAACAGGTACTTACACCACTTCCAAGGTGCTGACTAGTCCTAGAGTAGAGAAACTTCCGGTGATGGTTACTATCAAATAGCCTGCTTAGATTCAAGTAACAAAACTGTAAAACTTTAGTTCTTGCTACATTGCTACAAGTGACATTATAAGGAAAGTTAGGCCAGAGAAAATTCTGAATAAGTAAGCTTATCTACGTAATATGAACATTGTCATATTCACAATCGTGTTTGACAATATTTGGTTTATAATTCTTCTGATTTATAAGCGATCTAATCAGAACAGGTGGGCGAATTTGATAGATTCATATTTCATAAAAATGTATTTCATATTACAGGAAGCAAAAGGGGAGAAATTAGAAAAATACGTCATAACATGGTGTAAGAGAAAGTTGCTCGGAACATACACATGTATCAAGCTCATTTTTGAGCTGAAAACTTGGGTGGTATGACACCCGATAGCTGGTTTTTTTCCAAAGTGACTGCAAATGGTTGACGAGCATTAAGGAAAATCGAACTTATTTTTAACTGATTGAACAACAAAGATAGAGAACAAGAACAAAGAGAATCGTACAATGTTTTGCATGAACCAGCAAATCAAGCCCAGGCTTGCTCTCACCAGAGACTGGTATTTCTCCACTGAGTTTATTATCTGCTGATCCAACCAATAAAGCTTTGACAATTCCAATAGAGGCTGGTATATGTCCACTGAAGCTGTTCAGATTCAAAGACCTGCAAAATAAGGGGCAAAAAAAACTAAACTTCAGCCAAGTAAAGGGATAAGAAAGGTTTCACGTGTAGTTTAGCAGAAACTTCTGAAATCCTTCACCAACTAAAAATCGTGATATCTAGGATTGATTTCCTAACTCCAGACTTTTGCTTGATGTAGTAAAATAAAAATTGTCATTTTTTTTCCCAGAGAAGAACTATTGTCATTCTCATTCTTATGCATGTTGTGGCGATTACATGTATGCAGTGTGCTTAAAGACTAGAGTTACGGCATATATATTTAGATATATAATAATGGTATATATATTGTTTCATTTCCATAGCACATATAGTAATAAATTTTTCCACTCTATGGAAGAACCTGTGAGAGGATTTGAACTAGTACAAATTTTCTTGTGATTCTGTATTCGAAAAAGTAGGATACAAACTTATACAGTGATGCCCATAAGTGATACTGTGATTGTCGAATAAGCATTGAAAGCATAAGAACACTACATGTATTTTTATTGGCAAATGTCAACTCAATTTCTCATTCATGTGAGCAGTTTTAAGGAAGTAAGGCAGTGTTTATACTTCAATTGTGAAATTAGACAACAAGAAAAAGAAACCTCTCGAGAAGTAAAATGTGTCCTTACAGATAAACCAGCTCCTGCATAAATCCAATAGATTCCGGAATCAGGCCAGTGAAACCGCAGCCAACCAAAATTCTGTTATAAAGCCTCAAGCAGTTGAGGAATTTTGGAACAATCAAAACTGCAATTAAGAAACAATTGTCTACCAATAAGTAAACATGCTTACAAGTTTTTTAGATTCTTCAGATTTCCGATTGTTGTAGGAAGAGATCCTGTCAAATCCTTATTGTATGACAAATCTCTGAATCAAAAGGATCATAATCAGATAGATATCACACCCTGGAAAATAATTGTCTGTACGATCAACTCAAAATAGGTAACATTAATTTGTTAAATATGTTTTAATTTAGCCACCAATGTGCTGCAGCTCTATAGGTTAAATTTTAATTGCATTCACTAAGCCAGCTTCCAGATTGGCCCTTAGACTTGAAAGGAATCATGAACAAAGGACTTACAGAATCTTCAGTTCAGACAGATTTGTGATGTCTCCTGACAGCTCACCTTTCAAGTTTGTGCTTGCTAATGTTCTGAAAATAGGATCGTGATTAAATCAATATGCATGAAATTGAAATTAGTGAACTCAGTTAAGCTATCAGTAGATGAACATCTTAAGCGAGCTCATACATGGATGTCACACGAGAATCAGTGCAAGCAATTCCTTCCCAGTTGTTTCCGCATGGATCCGAGCCTACCCAACTTGGCGGGGTGTTAACCCACTGACTCTTGATAGATTGCAGAATAGTGGCTGCAATGTAAATAGTATCCTAACATTACCAGTTCCCAAACAATAATATCTGCCAATTTGTCTAACATTATATTTAATATTCTAATCTTCATATCTTAAGTAGCAGTTCATGTAGTAAATCTCAATTGTTAACACAGGTCGACCAAAATTCGAGTTTGAAGTACTAAATCAAGTGAATATAGATAGAAGAATATCCAATTACACCCATCATAAAAATCATCTAATAACACAAACAAAATTTTGGAATTAGAGATCATAACAACTTACAGTCATCCTGTGCTGCAATAACCAAAAACCGAACAAAAAAAACCAGAACATATTTATGAATAGTGTTATCCATTACTCCAGAAGCAATCTTACAAAGTCCACACCCTCAAATAGAAGATATTGAGTTTCTAATGTGCATGCCTAAGAAAAAGTAGGACAAGTCTGTTGCACAAAAGATCAGGCAAACAAGTTGTCCTAATGTCCTAACCTACTACATCCACAGACCTTAAAGTCAGTCAACTAATAGATCCACATTACACCTTTTCACTGGCATTACCCCACGTAATAATCCATCTCAAATACATATGATCCAGTTAAGTTCCTTTACCAACACCTTATGTTGTGTTCACTTGGATGGAATGAAACGAGAGGACAATGAAATGAAAATTGTACTCTAAATTGGGGCTAATCAGAGGAAATGTATATAATTTTTCGTTCTTCAATCATTTCATTTCAAACTATCTGAACTAGAAATCTAACCCACATGTTCGGAAAGGAATGCTCATTCCCCTTCATCATATTTCCTTATGATCTTCAATCATAAAAAATTTACTCACTCATATCTAGTCAGTATTGTCCCATACATTCTTCTTTCTCCATAAAATTTATTTATAATCTTTCATTCCATTCTCTCATCATTCAATTTCATCCAACTAAACGCAATCTTAAAGTTCGGAAAGAGCGGTAACTTAACATTAACATGGTATCACAGCTCTTTCAACTGAGACGTATGTGTAATCAAGATGTATGATCTCAATTAAGTTCTTCTACTAACACCTTATGTTGTGTTTGGTAGGGATGAATGAAAGTGGAGGGAATGAAATGAGATTTGAACTATAATTTAGTTGAATGTATAATAATTTCATTTCTTCCACCATTCCATTCCTGACACCCTTAACTAGAGATCAAACCTTCCATTTTGAAGGAATACTTCATTCCTTATCATACCTATTTTCTACCCAAATCTTATCATACAAAATTTGCACTTACTCATTTTTTTTCAAAGTCCTTCCTCCTGGGGGAGAGCACGGTGCGGATCGGTGCGGTTTTAGGGTAAAACCGCAACCGGAACCGCAAGTGTTCGGTTTTTAAAATTGAAAACCGCAACCGCAACCGAACCGTCGGATCGGTTTCGGTTTCAAAAAACCTCGGTTCGGTTTCAAACGGTTCGGTTTCGGTTTTAGAACCGCAATAAATAAAAATAAGAAACATACTTTCAAATTAAATTAGTAGATAACTTATGTTGGTTCGATATATACTTCAAGTTTAATAACGAACCACATTATTATATTATCGGATTTAAACAAGATCATATTACAAATGAAACTTATATATTATGTGGGGATCATGATGAAAGTAGATTAGCGACTCAATTGTAGTGATACTAAAAGAAAGTGCTCGGTGGAAGAACTAGTTCGGATAAAACAATTTTAACGAAACAACCTCAGCACATTTCAACCCCACTTCCTAGTAACCTCCCCCGTCTCATTTTACTTTGTTCATCACATTTATATGTTATATATAAATATTTATATAAATTATGTGTAATATACATATATATAAATATAAATAATATTTATTTTTATAATCGGTTCGGTTCGGGTTTTTGCGGTTCGGTTTTGGCCTAAAACCGGAACCGCAGCCGTTATAATCGGTTCGGTTTTTAAATTTTCGGTTTCGAATCGGTTCGGTTTTAGGCGGTTCGGGTTTTATCGGTTTTCACCGGTTTCGGTTACGGTTTCGGTTTCAATTCAGGTTTTTTGCTCACCCCTACTTCCTCCTACATTCTATTATTTTCTTTTATTTTTACTCATTCCATTCCATTTCATTCAACCCAACCAAACACAACATTAAAGTTTTATTTCCATTCCATTCCATTCAACCCAACCAAACACAACATTAAAGTTTTACGAGGGTTGGCGGCTAGTAACGAAACAAGTCCTAGTCTACAAATTCATAGCGAGACACAAGTGGGTATTTGCATCATTGATGGAACACGAATTAAAGTCTTGAAAAATGGTGGGTGGATTCACAGCAAGTTGATATAGACGTGGATTATACATTGATACAAGTATTTAATACCATGCAATAATACACACCTAAACTCTAAAAAGTTTATGATTCTACCGGTGATTCTGGTTTGTTTCATTTCAAATATCTTTTTAATACGAGTCGACTAATTACGAAACAGAACTAGCACCTTCAGTTTGCAACTTATGATTTAATATGATTAAATTTCTTATACTCACCGGTAAGTATGGACTATATGGTGGACTTGTGAAGGAACTTTAACTCTTGCCATTGACATAATCATTGCGACGTGCTCAGTGGGATTGGAATTAAGGGTAAAAGTAAAACTAAACTCAGTCGTCGTGACTTAGAAAGGCGTGAAAATGGTCGAAAATCACAATTTCCGGGTGTGGTGATCATTTCTAGCCCAATTGTCTTGGATATCAATTCTGGTGAGGAATCTATATTGCGGGGAAAAAATCAATATACATTATTTGGCCGTCTGGGTGAGCTTAGAATAAGTGTTTCTCGATTAAAGTAAAAAAGTGGAATAAAAATTAAAATTAAGATAAGACTTATAAGTGATCAAAGTGTTTGGAAAAGAAGTATGAGTCATGAAACAAAAGGTAGCATTCTCAACTTCTTTTGAGTACCTATTAACATTTTATACAAACGATACGAATAAAATTTATAAATCCGGAAACCAGGCTTATAAGTGGTGCCCAAACACCTCTTCACTTAATCATGTTGCATGTATTTCTAAAATCTTTCCCGGATAATTTTAGGGGCCGTTTGGTTCGAGTTAAGGAAACGGAATGAAATTCAGAAAGGGAAACGAAGAGAAAAGAAAGGAATGATGCTGAATTGTATTACCTGTTTGGTTTTGATCTGGAAACGGAATGAAAATTTATATGATTATTCCTATATTTAATTTTTAAATATTAAATAATATCAAAAGAGTCAAATATATTCACGTTTATAATTTGATATATTTTATCATTTAAAAATTTCATTAACTTTAAAAATATCTTGACTTATAAATTATATTAAAATTATTTTTAATATGTAAAAAACTAAATTAAAATTTAGTTTTGATCTTCAAAAATATTTTACATTTTATTTTTTAATGTTAATGATTTTTGAAATAAATTATAAGTGAAAATAAAATAAGAATGAGAAAAGGGAAAAGAAATACCTGGTGGGGGGTGGATCAGGAGGGATCTGGGGTAAACCTAAAACTAAAACAAGGCAAAGGGAATGGCAGATTTTATAAAACAAACAACAACAAAGGGAATGAGACGAGTTGTTTCCCTTTCTCTTTGTCAGTTACCCCAAACCAAACGGTCCCTTAGTGTATAACTGATAATCCGTGCTTTGTAAGAAAAAACGAAACCATTTCTTTATTTTTGTTTTTGTTACTTCACATGTATCATTAATACAATTTTTAATTTGTCATGGCAGATTAAAAAGAATTGGTTCACAAACGAGTCTGTAGAAAATTTCTGTTAAAATATTAAGAATAAGTTTTTTGAAATAATATGTTTCTTGGTAGTGTTATTCTTTAATTTAGTCGAAGAAGATTTTCTAATTTCATTTAATTTAGGTACGGATGGTTCAAGTTTATAAGTGAACAATCCCATCTTAGAAGGAGCTATTAACCAAAAAACCCAACTAACTTATCATTTTTTTCCAAAAAACCCTTTAAACTTTTATTTTCACGAACAACCCCAATCAACTTTACTAAATATTTGAAAAAAATTAATTAGAGTTACTTATAACTGGCTTGAATTAACTATAATTATCACATATCTTATTTGACAACATAATTACAATTAATCATAAAATAAATAAATAAATAATTTTTTTTATTCAAGCCAAATAAAATCAAAGAACCACCCTCTCAAAGCTGCTCATCACAAAAGAACCAGAGCCAAACCTGAATCTGGCAAATAATCCACCTCATACTACAAGAATAGACTAAAATAAAAATGTAGGAAATTATATTTTTTATTACGTAATTTTTGATTAAATGGAGCTCAGGAATAACACACCTTGTGATTACGTGAAATTGATAACCCTTTATGACAGAGATATGAAAATCCTAATATCTTCTCTATAATATGAGTTTATAAAATTAAAATATTATAATTATTAGTATTATTAATGAATATGTACAACTTGACACACAAATATATAAAAAGATGTGAATCATGGAAAGACATTTGACAAGTGAGATTGGTATACTTTAACCATGGTTTATTTTGTATTTTTTTATATGATTTAAATAAAGTTCACTGGGGTTGTTAGTGAAAAGAAAAGTTAAAAGGTTTTTTGGCAAAATAATGATAAGTTGGATGGGTTTTTTGGCTAATAGATCTCTTAGAAGACAAGAAGATTAAATCGTTGATAAAAGGCTATATCGGCCATTCTGATGTGTAGTTGTGGTTTTGGTTTAATACATTATATATACAAAATTTCTTCACATACATGTTATAATCAATTTTCACTCAAATAACTACTACAAGTACATGATGTGATGTTGTTAATAATGTTGAACCATCTAATAAGAGGACCGTGAAGAAGCGGTGAAGGTCTGTAGTTTTATTCATTGTTCTGAGGTTTGTTTATAACACTAAATAATCCGTTTATTTTACGATCATCGAAATTGGTTAAGCGGCACAAACTTGTTAATAATAAAGAAATCAAGTTCGATGAACATGTGTCACCAGTATCGAAAGCTACGAAAATATTTTTACACAAAAAATTTGAGATGAAACTTAGTGGGTGTTTGGGTTGAACTTATAAGTCCAGCTTTTGAATTATAAGTTAGGAGCACTTATTCGTACCGTTTGTGTAATAAGTCAAGAAGCACTTATAAAAAGCTAGGAATGCTAGCTTTTGTTTCAGGGTTTCTACTTATTTCCCAAACACTTTAATCACTTATAAGTCTTATCTTGCTTCTAACTTCTACTCCACTTATTTATTTTAAGCAAGAAGCACTTATTTTAAGCCCACCCAAACGGCCCCTAGTCTCTCACTGTTGACAAAGGTAATAGAAGCTTTGAATATAGAACAGAAAAAATGGGAAATTGGCACCGATTTTGGGAGTGTTTGTTGAATTTAAAATTGTTGAGTTATCCTGCTCATCTGGGATGTTATATTTTAGAGAATTTTGATACAATGCGATATGAATATTTGATGATGAATTGATTTCTCAAAGCAAAAACAATCAAAACATGAATTTTATTTATAGAGCTAGCTAAGTCGGGGGTTGGCTTATTTTTGTTTTATTAGATCATCTCCAACGGTGTTGGCTATAATCGTTGGCTAAATTGGACCTGTAAGACATTATGTAAAATTTGCTGAACCTGTAAGACATTTTGCTTCAATGATATTAGCTATACTGATTGGCTATAATTTAAAAATAGTATGTTATTAATATTTTAGATTGTTAAAATAGAATATATCAATTTAATATGGTAATAATTGATGTGCAATCTTCTTACATATTTCTTACAGACCTGCAGAGGTTCGACAAATTTAGCCATCCATAAAGGGTTGGCTAAAATTATAGACAACAGGTTCACGTGGTTGGAGTGCTATTTTTTCAAGACGTTGGCTATATTTTTTAATTTTGGAATGCCAACTCATTTTTTAGCCAAGAGTTTTGTACGGTTGGAGATGCTCTTAGAGCATCTCCAAGGGGTGAAACCTGTTAGGTAAAATATCTATGTGTCATCTCATGTCTCATGTGTCATTTAAGTGGCATTTTTAAATGGTATGTAAAAAAATACTCTCCAACCATCACCTTTTAGCAAAAAAAATATAGATAATCATGTTTGATTCAATAAATTTGTTAAACTAGAAAAGCTATTATGTATAATTTTAACTTGACATAATTATACATAATCTCATTGGAGTGTTTTTCTTTACTGTTAGCAAAAAAATTGCATAATCAATTTACATAATCATTATAACTAACAGATTTAGAAATCACTTTTGGAGATGCTCTTAAGCAACATGGATTTCCTCTTATCTATTCACTGACCACTGTGATTATTTAGACCGACTGCCGCGACATAGACGGGGACGCCGCAAAGTAACATTTTCTCCGACTAACAAGACGAAAAGTAGTCAACTAACTTTTAGCGCATAGCAAGTACTAGCAATGGAGCCTAACATGGAGTCACGAGTTCAAGCTCCAAAAAGTTCTTGGCACCATGCAGTTTTAGATCAAAAGATCGGCTGCTTACTAGGGCCCCAAAACTACTTGCCCTCGCCGAAACTGCATAACCTAGTCTATTTTTTGTAGGGTTATAAATAGATTTTTTTCTTTGTGTTTACATTTTAATTTTGGAAACAACAGTAAATACATAAATAGTTAGCGACAGCTAGAATTGTAAACGAATCGAACTGTTCGTTAAGTTCGTTCGGTTCGGTTCGTGTTCGAGTTCGGTAAGCTCGTCCGATAAATTTACCGAACGCGAGTTTGAACAACATTTTCCGTCCGATAACGAACCGAATCGAACTTTTACGGTGCTCGGTTCGTGTTCTGTTCGTTAAGCTCGTGTTCCGTTCATTAAGCTCGTGTTCAGTTCGAGAAGCTCGTGTTCGTTCGAAAATAAATTAAAATATTTATAATATTATATGTAAATATAATATATAATATCCATAATTTAGGTATTAATTTTATTTTATAATTGTAGAATTATTTAAAATTGATATTGTATATGTTGTGGATATATAAATAAAATATTTGGGTTAATTTTTTTTCATTAAATTAATTTAAAAATAACCTAAATATTATTTAAAAATATACATTGTTCGTGAACTGTTCGTATTCGGTTCGTGTTCGGTTCAACATGTTCGCGAACAGTTCGTGTTCGGTTTGGTTCGTTACCGAACCGAGTTCGGACAAAAAATTTTGTTCGATAAAATTATCGAACATTGTTCGGTTTTTTAAAATTTTGTTCGAGTTCGATAAGAGTTCGTCCGAATTCGTCTGAGTTCGGTTCGCTTACTGCTTTAGCGATAGCAATATTTTTTATTATAATTTATAAGGGATTGTTGAACGTAATACTATTATTTATAATAAATTGGAACGTAGTTTCTCGTTGAATTGCGATTCTCGTATTTTTTGAAACACGTATTCTGCCGGTCAATGGTACTAGAATAGTTTCTTTTATTTTATTTACCACGAAATCATATTTTCAGTGATATAATACTGGATTTCTGTGTCCAGATATATTTTTTGTATTATCAAATAATTATCATTTTGCTTTTTTTTTTTTACATAATTTGAGATTTTAAAAAAATATTTTCATATATTTTTTAAAATCTTATTTTCATAAATAAAAATTTAACATATATAAAAACAATATATAAAAGTATATTTCTTTACCCCTCATTATATACTTATATATAAGCGTAGGGAGATAATTTGGTTGTTGTATGGTTTTCTAAAGTATATCATCCGTTTAAGTACGGTTAGATTATAAAAAGAAAATATGAGTCAAATGATATTTGCTTGTATATTTATGATTTCTTTATCTAATTCAAAACAAATTCTGTTTTCGAACATGTATATAATTTCTTCTTTTAATCCAAATCAAATATTACCAACCAATTTTAATTCTAGAGGTATATAAATCACACAATTACAAAATTAAATTTATCTTGAACAAAGTTTTATGTAGTCCACATATTTACTGTAGTACTGTAGACCACGTATGTTCTGCAACTATAGAACGGCATAAAAATATTGCAAAATGTGTTATTTTGCAAATCATGTTCCATAAACATCATTATTTTGTTAAAACTTTTGACAATCTTAAACATTCTACAAGTTAAATAGTGAAAAACACATTATTCTGCAAAACATGTTAAGTTTGCAGAACATATTTACATATTACAGAACATATGTGTTATACTTGTCGAACATAAATGTTTTTCAATATTTTTCATGAAATAGTGATATTTATAGAATGTATTTCACAAAATAACAAGTTTCATACATTTTGCAATGTTTTTTATGTCATTCTATAGTTGCAGAACATACGTGGTCTACGGTACTACAGTAAATATGTGGACTACATGGAACTTAACTCAATTTATCTAATATAATTTCTTAAAAGACATATTAAACAAATATAATATTTTTTTTTGATAAGCAAACAAATATAATATTATTCAAAATATTAAAATAAATAAGGCGAACTTAATACCCACATAATAAGTGAAAAAAGATATGTTTCAAAAGAAATTATTAATTGACCGACACATACGAGAAAAAGCTTAACTTGACTAAACAAGGAAGAGTTAAAGTTCAAAAATAAGACGTGACCAAAGGACTAAACAAGACTTTAGTAGATCACAAGTAGTTTTGACTTAAAATAAATATATATTTATATTTATATTTTTTATTTAATTAAAAATTGTAGTTTATAATTGATAATTAATTTATATCAACAATTCAAATATATTAAAAATAAAAATTATCAAAATTATTAAAAAGTTTATCATTCGTTGGATCGTATACATAACAAATAAGCATCGTCAGATTAGGATAAAATTATGTTCTATTGTATAAGGCAACTGATATCTACTTGCATATTTATGATTTCTTTTCTTAATCCAAAACAAATTCTAAATTTCACATGTTTATGATTCTTTTAAAATCCAAAACAATTATTTCCTACTAGTTTTAATTATAAAAGCATATAGATCTCACCGTCACAAAATTATTTTTCTCTAATATATTTTCTTAAACAACATATTAATTAAACAAAAATAATATTATACACAATATTAAAATTAATAAGCCGAATTTATGTGAGGAACGAACAATAAATATTTTCTTAATCCAAAACAAATTATATCTTCTTCTTGCATGAAATTACACGCAGATTCATTGATATTAAAGTACTACAGTATAATAGAATAACTTAATCAAAGAGCAAAAAACCAAAAATTTTATTTAATTTAATAAAACATCACAAATTTGGCTCAACAACACGAAGTGCTGATGTTGGCATGTTGCACCCCGATTACTATTAGATGAATGTGGCAGAAGGCACATCAAGGAAACCAGACTTCAAGTAACAATAAACAAGGAACTCAAGTTAAATGGGAACGTCCACAGGTTGGTTGGCAGAAAGTAAAATGCTTCAGTTTATGAGGGTAGCTTTTCGTTTAAATTTGGTATGGTCCTTAGAGATGACACTTAGAGATGACAGAGGGAATTTTAATGCCGGAATGCAGAGTTGTATGGCAGGGATGGTATCTACTATCTAATATGGAGGCTGAAGCAATAGCAGGTCATGAGCTCTCTGCTGGATTGTAAGCATGGGTTGGAGAAATGTGGTGATCAAATGTGATGCTTTAGAAGTGGTCAATGCTTTGCAAAAGGGTACTGCTTTTTTCTCTGAGGTGGGTAGCGTTCTGGATAGCTGTAAACATATTCTACTACAAAGACCAGATTTAAAAGTTCAGCATGTTCGGAGGCAAGCAAATAGTGTAGCTCATAATCTAGCTAAACTTTCTTGTTTGTTAGAAACTGTGAACTTTTTCATTTCTCCTCCTTTGGAGTATGTTCTGAATGATTCTTCTTATGATTAATGAAATTCATTTTCTCAAAAAAAATTCATTTCATCTTAAAATGTTAAAATGATTAAATATAATATCAGAATTCAGAAACTGGACGTCGAGTCCATCTGACCCTCTTATTTTCATTTATTGTGTATATATATATAGGCAATTGTTCAAATATAAACCACTAAAATACAAACCAGGAGAGACTATACCTAAACGACATCACCTACCCCCTATATGTCATCACCCACCTAGAGCCCACCCTCGGCCCCACTCAATCCATCCCGGGCCCGCTAGAGCCTCGTCAAGGCTCCGCACAGGCGCTGGACAGACTCCAGACAGCTTTAAGAGCCAAAATTTGGCCCCACCATGGTCCCACCAGGCCCCACCCCAACCCTACTAGACCCCACTTAGACCCCATCTAGACCTATCTCGGGGTCCATCCTCGGTCCTAAAACCCTTACGATTCTCCTTAATCGAATTAGTTTGTATTTAGTTTGTATTTTAGTAGTTTGTATTGGAGTAGTACCCCATATATATATATAGTAAAATGCATAACGTGTGCCTGAAGTTTGTACAAACTACAGATTGCGCACCTTAAATATTAATTATGCAATATGTGTACTCCAACTTTGTATTTCTCTGCAAAAGGTGTAAAACCGTTAACTCCAGTGTTAACACCGTTAACAGAATTATTTACCGACAGGCGACAAATTCTTACTTGTTAACCTGTTGATCTTGGTGGTCGGTGCTCTTTACCGTAGTCATTTTATTTTTTTGTAAATATTTAATTTCATCAAACTAACATAAATTTCTAATTAATATCTTCAAATAGGATAGTTACATGGTAATTAAAAAAATTAACTTAAACGAATTTAATATTATAAATTTTATTATGACTAAAATTCTTAATACATACATTTAAATATATAAATTCTCGTAATATTTTGTTATTAATAACATACTTTCTCTCTTTAAGATATTGTTAAGAGAGAAACTGAAAAATAATAATGGATCTGTGCGTTAACATGAAGTTATGTATCCAGAGTTTATATATACAATCAGTGAAAAAAATACTACAAATGTACATCAATTTTTAATATGAGTCATCCAAGAATCTATTTGAAATCACGTTTAGAAAAATCCAAACACGTTATTACTTGGATTCGAACTCATGACCTTTCTTGGAGAAATCAAGTGCTTGAACCACTACATCAACTAATACACTCACAAACACTATTGTTATATATACTATTCATTATATTGTCACTTGAGTGTATTAATTTTTATTCATTATATAATACTTATTTTTACTTATTAAACTAGTTACCCCTAATTCAAACTAAAACCATAATCACATTTATTAATATATAGTTTGGACATGGTTTTGGTTCATTTATCCAAACTAAATCCATTTTATAAGAACCAAAACCAAACCAGAACCATATTGTGCCACACCTCTAGTTTTGAACAGTGTTATAAAAAGAGCATTAAGCGGCCGATTAAGCGGTCGCCTAAGCGGAATCGGGCATAAAACGCTTCGATTTTGTACTAAGCGGGATATTAAGCGTTTTTGAAAATTAAGCCGACTATTAAGCGGATTAAGCGGTCAAAATGATGTTAACTTGCTAATTTTTTAATTTTAAAATACAATTTTTTATAATATAACTATAATTATATTAAAATATTAAAAATATGTATATTATTAAAAATATTCAAAATTTAAATTCATACCACAACATAATATTATTTTTAAATATATTAATATCATAACTAAATATTTAATTACATTTTATTAATCCGCTTATTGACCCGCTTAAAATTTCGTTTAAGCGTCCATTTTGCCGCTTAAGCGCTAGAAGATCCTTCCACCGCTTAAGACCAATTTACGCTTTTCACAACACTGGTTTTGAATATGATATCCACATAACCCAACTCATTGTTAGTGTGTATCCATGGACTCACGGAAAAATCTGATATATAAATAGACCGAATGCTCAGCATACCTTATCCACTGGACCATGGCCCCTTATCCACAGCCGTTGAATTTAGGAAAATATTGGTCAAGTCGCATTCGAGTGAACTGGAACTCCCTTTCGATATCAAAAATACCTATGCCTAGAAGAAAAGATATAATGCCCGCACCCTTCATTAGCCTTCATCTTCATCATGTTGAATCCAGCCCCACTGGAAATTGTGTTCGTTGTTCACCACTTGTTCATTTGCTTGTATCGGACTCAAGTCACAAGAGGGGACATCACCATGTGACACGATATTAGTCCTTTCTTTTCCTTGATTTATTACGATACTAATTGAGTGTTGACGAGTGATTCACACAATTATATCTGGACCATTTATTTATTAAATAATAATGTAGATTAAGAATTCTCGTCACAAATAGAACGGCTACTACTGTACCAATTACTTCTTTATCTATGAATTCGTTCGATTTTTTGCAAGTAATTTTAGTTGTTTTGATTGCATAGCAAAAATTAGCATATTAATAATTTTTCTGAATAAAATATGATATTTAATATTTTATTCAAAAAAAGTTTAAAAATACAAATTTTAAAAAATGCGGTAAAATTTTTTGAAAATTACGTTTGACTTTCATGTCTAAAGGATGGAGCCAGACCCAAGGGGTGATCCAGTGCGGGCGGTGCGGTTTTTCTCTGTTACCACAAACTAAACCGCATATGCGGTTTGGTAGAATATTCAAACCGCAACCGCACCGCACTATCATAAAAACCGCATAGACTATACGACAAAAATACGGTGCGGTGCGGTTTGTACATGTAAAAATAAATATTTCTTAGTTGAAATTATGAAAAAAAAATTAAAATATAGGATAGTTTAAAAAATTATAGTAAATTTATATGATATTTATCATTTCAGAGTTACAAAACTAAGAAATATAAATAAAAGTGTAAATAATATAATAGTGAATAGTAAGAGACATATAATACTAATATAATCGTTTTATAAAATTTGGTATAGTGGTAATACTAGATTTATAAGATAATAATTAACTATTATTTGAATAACTTTAACAAGTACATACATAACATAATTATACATAACATACATATGTAGATAATATGATTTTATTAAACAATTACTCCCTCCGTCCCCTCAATTGTTTACATTGGAGGGGGATACGAAGACCAAGACAATGTATAAAAAATAAGTAAAGTTAGATGAAAAGTGGGTAAAGTGGTGGGACCTATCAATATTTAATAATATATTTGAGATAGTGGAAGAAAGTAGTGGGTGTAATAGTATTTTTTATTGTTAAATATGAGATAGTAGCGGAAGATAGTGGGTGTAGTGATGGGAAAAACTTACTATTTATAGTAACGTAAAGAAATGAGAGGGACATCCCATAATAGTAACTGTAAAGAAATGAGAGGGACAGAGGGAGTACTAATATATTTATATATGCTATTATATTACGGTGCAATTTGAACCGCACTAGTAAAATGTCAAATCGCAACCCAGTCCGCACTCCGCGGTTTGTGAAAAAATCAAATCGCAACCGCACGACGGAAATGAAAAACCACATTTTACGGTGCGGACGGTTTATGCGGTTATTTGATCACGCCCGGATGGATGGAGTAATCGAGAAGGTGAATTTATTGTCTTTGTCCACTACGAGTTCAGAGAGGAATATGATTTCGGAATTAAAAAAAATTATGTTAATTTTTTATGATGATTTGACTTTTGACACATACATGTGAATTAAAATTTGATTATATATTTTCATTCAATTTTTTTTATCAAACAGTAATATTTAACTATCTAGTGAAAGTATTCAAAGTTTGTGTCAAAAATTAGAATGTCATAAAAAAAATTAGGGAGAGTAGAATAACATAATTATCATAACTCAAAACTAAAAACAGAGTGCTTTAAATAATAATAATAATTTGTATTATTTTTATTTCTTTTATTACTGGCAGTCAATACTCCTCTTGCATTTGTATTATGGATGACATATATTATGTAATGTGTATAATTTTACAGAAGATCAAGGCTTCGAAATATATTGATATGCTTTTAACTAATCATGCTCTTATAAATAATATAATTAATTAGAAACTATATAATGAAGTATTTATCATCTTTATTTTTAAAAATATAATTTATAGATGGATATTTTGAAATTTATTTGATTGGATGACATGAATTACTATATCTACTGTAATTGATACAGCCATTAATGTGGTATGTAGCTCGGACCCCAAAATTTAACCGGCAATTTAATGCGATGCGAATTGCTGACAATGATCGTTGGAGATATGGAGTCCTTCATAAAAGAAAATTTATTTTAGAATTATCTGATTTATTATCCAATTTTGTAAATCACAACAAATAGTTATACATATCTAGAAATGCTTGCCTGTTCTCCAGTCCGTTGGACCACTCATCCTCAAGTTTGCCAATTCAGCTCTAGCTGAAATTGAACATCACCATGTATATGCTGGCCTGCTTCGATTGTACACACTCTCAAGTAGTTATATGAACTTCAAAAAAGCGGTTCTTTTTAATTCATAAAGTAATGATAATATTGTCTTCTTTTTTTTGGTCAGGATAATATTGTCTTTTCGTTATTTAGAAAATGACATCCATTGACTTTTTATATAAGAACATATTAGATGTAAAATCTGGCCATTTTTCGAAAACATAGAGGACATTTAAATTATTTTTTCAAAAAGATAGAGGGCATTTTTACAAGAGTTAGCATAAGTTTGAATAGTTAATTTCTTCTAATTTTATAAATAAAATTTTAGTAAAATATATACATCTTATGCTATTGTTATAACAGGTAAAAGAAATATACAGAATATTGATCAAACTATGTTTTAAGAGTATCTCCAACGGGGTTGACTATAATTGTTGGGTAAATTTGACATGTAAGACATTATGTACAATTTACAGAGCCTGTAAGATATTGTGCTTTAATGGTATTGACTATATTGGTTTGGCTATAATTTAAAATTAGTATGTTATTAATATTTTCGATTGTTAAAATAGAATATATCAGTTCAATATGGTAATAAATGATGTGTAATCTTCCTATAAATTTCTTACAGACCTGTAGCGGACCGACAAATACAGTCATCCCTAGGAGGTTGGCTAAAATTATAGATAACAGATGCATGTGGTTGGAGTGGTATTTTTTCAATAGATTGGCTAATTTTTTTATGTGGCATGACAATTCACCTTTTAGCTAAGGGTATTGTATGGTTGGAGATTCTCTAATAAACAAAAAGACACAATAATTATTCAAAGTCTATAAAATAATAAATTTGTGATTTAATTAAACAAAATAATGGGTACAAGAAAGTACAAAATCCACTTTTAGTCAACCAAACAAATTTATTCAACTTCCCCCGTAAATTTTGGACATATTTGGCAATTAACGGTTGGTTGTTAATGAACTTAATTAGATGTATTGACCGTTGTAAACTGTTTGGCAACTAAATATTTAATTAATTTTTTTTTATTTTGACTAGACACATAACAATGCTCTTAGTTAAAAAGTTCTTTCAAGTCGCATTTTGAAAATTAATCTTTTCTAATATAAATCATTATTTCAATCCGTTAACTATCAAATATTAATATTAACATATTGACATAGTCAACCTCCAATCTTCTTTCATACATCCAACTTTCAAGCGCAACCTTTATAGAATAGAAGAACTACTTTATTGGATAAATTACTACCCCTGTCTAGGGATGGGCGCAGGGGCACTTCGGGGTCGGGGAGTGTTATCCCCGCCTCCGATCCCCGAATTCCAACCCCACCCCCGACCCCGCCCCGAATTCCGAACGGGGATTCTTTTCCTTCTCGTCCCCGGCCCGAACGGAGAACGGGGATCCCCGTGGAGATTCGGAAAATTTAATTTTTTTAATAAAAAAATAATGACTTTATGTTATGTAATATACTTTTTAATAAAAAAACAAAATACTAACTTCTAATATACTAATAAAATGATATTATCTCATATTTTCAACATCAAATAATATTAAAATTGATTTATAATATAAATAAAAGATAATTTTAAAATTTTAAAATATATTATATTACAAATATAATTATAATCGACCAATAAAAATAAAGATTATTTTTTAATTTTAATAATACTATATAAACTATCTATTTTTAATTATTTATTTAGTATAATATATATAAACATATTATTGTTTTTATATATACACAATCGGGGTCGGGGATCGGGGCGGGGAGACACGAATCCCCGCCCCCGCCCCGATCCCCGAATTTTTAATAAAACTTTACCCGATCCCCGCCCCGCTCCCGAAAAATTCCCCGAATCCCCAAACCGAACGCTGCGGGGATCGGATCGGGGTCGAGCGGGGCGGGGTGAATGCTCATCCCTACCCCAGTCCAACCAAACAAAGACGTACGTCAAAATTTATAATTATTACTTTGATCAATTATAGATGCTAGCTTATAACCCGTGCAATGTACGAAAGCTTTTTAATAGTTTTAATAATTTTTATTTTTAATATATTTGAAATGTTGAAAAAAATATTTATTAATTATAAACCACAAATTTTAATTAAATAAAATATGAAAGTATATTTATTTTAAGTCAGAACTACTTGTGATCTACCAAACTCTTGTTTAGTCCTTTGGTCACGTCTTTTTTTTGAACTTTGACTCTTACTTATTTAGTAGCATTGTTGTATTGTTCGTGACAACATTCATAACAGTCGGTTATTTGTTGATCTTCTTGTGCATATTTGATATATTGTTCATGAAATCGTAATAATTTTTATAAAAATTAGAGGAAAAGTTGATGAGGCTGATAATTTAGGGGTGGCAATCGTTTCGTTTCGTATACTTTCGTTTCGTGTATTTTCGTGTTTCGTGTACTCGAAGGTGAAACCCGTATCCGCCCGTTATTAATTTCGTGTACCTAATTTGAAACCCGTATCCGTTTCGAATCGTTTCGTGTATATTTCGTGTACTTTTCGTGTATATTATATATAAAAATATTAATACATTTTTTAATCAAAAAATGGATTTAATATATATTTTTCTTTATAAATTTATTAATTGTGAATGATATATATTATACTTGTATACAATTCTTTATAAATTTGTTAATGTATCTACAATATATATCCACACATACATATAAATATATACTTTATACTCAATTATATATTTAATATATCATTACATATATATAATAAATATAATCTTCAAATATTTCGTGTACTTTCGTGTATTTCGTGTACCCCAAATGAAAACCCATATCCGACACGAAATCTATCGTGTAATTTCGTGTTCGTGTACTTTCGTGTTTCGTGTATCGAAAATCAAAACCCGTATCCATTTTTTTCGTGTCGTTTCGTTTCGTGTTAGCGTGTTACGTGTCAAATTGCCAGGCCTAGCTGATATGTAGTGGCTTATGTTCAAGATCTTGGCCCTATTTAAGTTGGAAGATTCAGATGTTGTAGCATAAGTTGAAAATCTTGCTCCGTATAGTATTTTTGGTTGATTTATATTTGTATTAGAGAGTTTATATATAATATCTACTTTTATTCTTCACGTTTTTCTTTTAATTTATTTTTTTGATACATATTCGTATGGCGCGGTTTTATATATGTGACACAGACTTCAATTAAATCGTATTTATAAATATGTCTTATATTAGAACTATGATATCTAATGTAATTTGTTTGTTTTTCTAAAACTTTATATGATTCTAGAATTAAAATATAATTTATTTTGGATTAAGAAAAATAATTAGAAACATGCAAGTAAAAGACAAAAACATTCGGTGTTACAGTTCTCAGGTATGGACTTCCATCTATAATCACACTTATGAACATATTTGTGTAGTTTTTTTTTAGGTCAATATCTTCTTATTTTTTTTTCTGCTTAGTCAAGTTAAACTTTTTCCTGTATGTGCCGGTCAATTAATAATTCCTTTTAAAACACATCTTTTTTTCACTTATTACGTGGGTATTAAATTCGCCTTATTAATTTTAATATTTTTAATAATATTATATTTGTTTGATATGTTTTTTAAGAAATTTTATTTGATAAACTTAATTTTGTAATTGTGTGATTATATGCTTCTAGAACTAAAATTGGTTGGTAGTATTTGATTTGGATTAAAAAAAAAAAAAGAAATTATAAACATGTAAAAAACAGAATTTGTTTTGGATTAGAATAAAAAATCATAAATATGCAAGCAAATATCAGTTTGATTTATATTTTCTTTTTCTAATCTAACGATACTTATTTGTCCCGTGTATGATCGGACGGATGATATGGACCATACAACTATACGACCAAATTATCTCTCTTACGCTTATTATATATAAGTATATAATACATATATTCTTTTCAAGTATTTTGTTTTATTATTTGCTCATTTTTTTTAATATTTCCGATTCTTTAAAAGTTTGAAATTTTTGAAATTTAGTAAACCCAAATTCGATTGAACCCGAGTTCTCGGGTTTAATATTTTGTTTTTGTTTTGAGTTTTGATTTGACAAAAATAATCAAGCTTAGATTTGGATTTAGCCAAACCTGCCTTGTGCTTTTGAACGAATAATAATATAATGATAAAATAATAAAACTACCACAGATATTCTGTATATCCTCGTACCACACAAGTAGTTGATAAAACAACAGTTCAGTTTAAGAACAGAAAAAAGTTTCAATATTTGTGGACTCAAATTTCTAAAAAAAATCCAGAATTAAATTTCTAGAAGCTTTTGGGTTCAATCTTTCTGTATAAATTGGCCTACAATTGTTTGGGTTTTTATCCAGACGCACAAAGAGTGAGTGTAGCTTCTTTTCTTGATCATATACACAAACCCTTTGTTTTATATTAGCAAATGGCTGAGAAATCAGCTTATGAGCCTCTTCTTGAAAAAGGGAGAAAAAATTATGATTATGAGAAAACACCCTTGTTCTTATCATGCATGAAATGGGTTCTCAAGATTATAATGTGGGTGATCTTTGTTTTGTGGGCTACTGTACTAGTTATCTACCCTCTGGAATTGGGTGATCAGTTTTTCTTGAAATGGATTGATGCCACTTCTCACACTTTATTTGGAATTACAGGTTTGTTTGGAGCTCAATTATTTTGATATGAATTTACAAATTTACACAGGCAGTGTTTTTAATATGTTTTAAGTACTGAAAAGTGGTGATCAATCTGTTGCAGGAAGTATTTTCCTGCTATTTGGTGGTCCACTTTTTTTGATTGCATTTCTTGCTATAGTGCAAGTTGCCATCTTTAAGAAAGAGGAGGTTCAGGAGTAAGTGACTTGTCGGTAGTATTATGTACTAATAGCTTCTGTTGATCCTGGTTTTGGGTTCGATTCTGGCTCACTTGAGAGTTATCTTTGAAAGGATTTGTGTATTAATGTATGCTTTCATTTTCTTTTGAGCTGATATATTAGTATAATGGAGAGTATTTCATATGGTACGTAATTTTTCTGTGTAGGAAACCTGCATCAAAGAAGGCGCGATTTCGCTTATGGACATTCCCTGTGATTGTAGACGGTCCGTTTGGTGTTGTTTCTGCTGGGGAGTTTATTGGAATTCTTGCATTTTCTGTGTTTATAATCTGGATTGCTTCTGTTTTTATCATAAAAGACAGCAACAGCAGCTCAGTATCTGCAATTCAGTCCTTGTGGGAGAAAAGGTTAATTTAAGCCTTATATATTGCGACTCTTTGAAGCATATAGCATGGTTATTTTCCATTAAATATAGTAGGAACTAGCATCTGCAATCGTATTAAACATTTGTTTGCTCTTGATACTCTGGAATCATCATATTATCTCTATGAGTTGTTTGGAAGCAAGTATCCGTGATTTTTGTATGATTGTTGAATATTTCAAAACTGAGATATCTTTATACTATTTTTATTAAATATTTTTGATTGTGATTCAATGATTTAGGTGATGCAGTCCGTCAAACTGGTTTAATAAACCTGTTTTATAGATGACTCTTTTTTCCCTCTACGTTGAGCATTTGTATCAAACATGATTTACCAGTTTCCATTAATTTCTTTTAGTTATAATCTGGAACTCTAGAGGTCTATGTATGAATGTACTTCTCTCTTTTTTATAAGCAACATTTTGTGTCTCGACTAATATAGTTGTTATTTGATTTCTGTAGTGTATTGATGCTAGAAATCACAGGACTCCGCTTTGGATTGATTGGATTATTCTGCCTGGCATTTTTGTTTTTGCCAGTTTCAAGAGGATCGATACTTCTTAGACTTATAGACATCCCTTTTGAGCATGCAGCCCGGTACCATGTTTGGTTGGGACATTTAACTATGGTGATCTTCAGTCTTCATGGCCTATTTTATGTGATTGCTTGGACAATGAAGGGGACTCTCATACAAGAAGTAAGGCCTGCTCAGATTATATTTCCGTTTGCATATTATGTTTGAAATACCCTTAAACTCATATACTGATAATAGGAATAATCCACCTTTTACTTTTTTCAATATTCAATATGTTAGAATTAACAGAATTACTGCAAATTATTGCTTTATATGTTGATTCAAGTATAATAATACGACAGAAAGTCAGAAAGTTTGTGAAAATGTAAGTCTTTGTGATAAGATGTCTATGACCATGTATTTCTAATACTGTTGAGGAAAAAAAACATGTCTTGGTAAATGAAGATAATATGATGCTAATTCGTTTTGCTAGTTACTGGACTGGAAAAATATTGGAATTGCCAATCTTCCCGGGGTTATCAGTCTTTCGGCTGGTCTACTAATGTGGGTGACATCTCTTCCTCCGGTCAGGAGGGTACAATTTGAGCTATTCTTCTACACGCACCAACTATACGTAGTCTTTGTTGTCTTCTTGGCTTTGCACGTTGGCGATTTCATATTCAGTATAGCTGCTGCAGGGATATTTCTTTTTATGCTCGATCGGTTTTTAAGATTCTTTCAGTCCCGAAGTACTGTTGACATAGTTTCCGCCAAATGCCTGCCTTGTGGAACAGTGGAACTGATCCTTTCAAAGCCAGCAAGTAATGATACTTCTTTATGGATTACTTGAATCCTCTTTAATAACTGTAATTATTATACATATAATGTCTTACTATCCTTCACAATGTAGGTCTCCACTACAATGCACTCAGTTGGATTTTTGTCCAAGTTCGAGAACTATCCTGGCTGCAGTGGCATCCTTTTAGTGTATCCTCTAGTCCTCTAGACGGTAAATATCATATAGCTATTCTCATAAAGGTCCTCGGGGATTGGACAGAAAAACTCAGAGGACTTATCATGAATATATCGGATCAAGAAAATCAAAAGAAAGCACTCTTGCAGCCTTATCGTAGCATCACAGCTTCGGTAGAGGGACCTTATGGTCATGAATCGCCATACCACTTGACGTGAGTACTCTTTTCTTTCTTGATTATACATTTCATTAGTCATTGCAATATAGTGGAACACATAACCATTAATTGGTTTGATATTAATTTGTGTGTCCAAGGAGTATTTCCTCTTGAATTCTCCAATAGACTTGACACAGATATGTGTTTCTTCAGGTATCCAAACCTTATTTTGGTAGCAGGTGGAATCGGAATATCTCCATTTCTAGCTATTTTGAATGATATCCTCCACCGTATCAACGAGAATAAACCTTGTTCCCCGAGAAAAATCTTGATAGTTTGGGCTGTGAAAAAATCAAACGAGCTTCCGCTTCTCCATTCAGTTGATATGGAATCGATGTGTCCACGTTTCAGTGATACACTGAATCTTGAAATTCAAACTTATGTCACTCGTGAATCAGAACCTTCTCTGGTGCGTCTAATTGTACTATATACCTTCTCAAAGCTGAAACCAATTCTGAAACCATCTAAAAATGCATGCTTATATTTTTGTTATTCTGTAAAAACTGCAGGAAGAGGGTGCAGTTCATAAGTTGCAGGGCTCTTCTGTCTTCCCTATCCCTAGTGGAAGCGCAATGTCTGTGTTGGTTGGCACTGGACATATTATATGGTCTGGAATATATCTTATAGTGCCGACAATCGGCTTGGTGATTACGTTGGGATTATTAAATATCTTTTACATTAATCCTTATAGTATATCTTATTGGTGGTACAAAGGGCTTCTGTTTATAGCATGCATGGTTGCAAGTGTTGTTATCTTTGGAGGAGCTACTGTAGGTTTGTGGAATTATTGGGACAAAAGTGTGTCAAAAATGGAGGTGCCGGAGGATTTTAAGAAGGATAGCATACAGTCTCATCAGACTGGAAACCATGAGACTTCAGAACAGGAAAACTTTACCAGTACCATCCGATATGGCGTAAGACCAGACTTCAGAGGTATATATCCTTAGCACATTACACCTGATGATAACTACCTTGATCTATATCGAATTGAAACAATATAAATAATTTTTCAATGACTGACATTATAATTAGCGGGTAATTGTTCTGCAAATAAACATTTTATGGTGTGCTTCCCTGAATCTGACGATCTTAATAATCATTTTGATGTCAGATATTTTTGGATCCATATCGGAGAAATGGGGAGATGTTGACATTGGTGTGATTGTTTGCGGCCCTCCAACTCTTCAGACAAGTATTGCTAGAGAATGCAGGGGACAAAATATCAACAGGCAAAAAAATCATCCAATTTTCCATTTTAACAGCCATAGTTTCGACCTATAACTACACAAAATAGCTACATATACATATATGAAGAATGTAGAGGGGGGCGATAGTATAGTTTATGCATATAGAATGAATCGCTCTCCTTTCCTACATATTAAGAAATCCGCATATCCTAAATGGTTCTCGTGCATTATCATCTCTAAAGCGAATGCTGTACATTGTTAAGGAGCAGAAACAACTCTGTCAAGCTCTTCTGCTCAAGCCAGCTCCGCTGAGGTTAGCGAGAGCATATAGCGTGATGCATATGAAGCCTACTAGCATGTATGTACAGTGTACAGAATCTGTGAGCTTCAGTTTGAAGGCTCACCGTTATCATGTAATCATCCTAAGGGATTTCTTTATATGTTCAACTAGTAGCTGCAAATTACATTTCATCTGATACTTGCCTTCGCGTTCAAGTACTCCAAATGCAACCTTAAAACTGCGTCTGAAACAAAAGCTATCAGATAAAGGGATTCCTATTTTCACTTTAGAGATTCTTTTATCAGAGGGAACAAGTTTTAATGGAATGCTGCTGACGATCGAATGCAACGTATATGATGAGAACTTCTCCTGTAAGGGTTGTCAATTGTTGATCGAGGTTGCCAACTTTGTCAAAATGATTAGATTACAGCGATTAATATACAATCTTCAGTTTTCAATGCAACAAAATGAAGCATATCAGATTGTACAATTAAGTAGGATTCAAGATTTAATTTATACAGAATACACATCTGAGTTTAGTAAAATTAATAAATACCGTATCCAATTAACATGTTGGTGAGTTGAGGTCTGAAAGATTCATATTGCATCAACCCTGAAAAAACTTCTAAACATTTCTCGTAAGTCGAAACCACCAAACCCTGTGGCTCCTGAATCCTTGATCCGAAATTCCGAATACACAACTCCCCAACAATTAACACAAGAATTTCAAGACTGGCTATAAAATCTAGTGCAACTTAAGTATTTATGTAAAGTTGGTTCATACATGCTTAAGTAATAGAAGTTCGGTACAGTATTTCCAAATAAAGCTGCTAAAGAATAAGTATATAGATTATTATTCTATCAAGGCAACAAACACATCCAAAATACCTATTCTGATCAACCTGCATTCTGACTACAGAAGTGAGAGAGAACAAAACTGGGAATTTACAATTGCTTCGGCAATTAGGTATTCCACAAACGTTAACACTTAATATGCCAAAAGCATCAAAGCGTAACCATATTAAACAATAAACATGTTGTTTGAATGGGTGTACTTGGAGCAGCAAGTAGTGGAGAGGAACTGGGAACTGCATGATAGTCCAAGATATGTCTAAAATCATTTTTTATGAACTTCATGTACCTCTTGCGACTGAATGGCAGTGGTAGTCTTTCATCTATCATAAGTCAGTGGCGTCATCTCATCAATAGATAACTAAAAACCTCGCTTTTTGGGGCATTCTGATGCCCTATGCCCAGGCTGTCCACAGGTAAAACATGCACCCCCCAAGCTCCTGAAAATACCATCACATACACAAAAAGATCATATGACATGGATATTTAATCATATTTTAAGTTATTCAAAAAATTGATAAATCGACAGTTGATATTAGGTTGATAGATGAGGTCTAATGCGTGAGGAAAAACATATGTTATGTATAGTGGAATGACATATTTACGAATTCTCCAGAAAAATGTGATAATACCTGTCAATCTTTCCATAGGACCGTAAGGGCGAAGATCCTCTATCACTGATTAGCCAATCAATCCCACTGCTTCTTGACCTACTACTACCACCACCTCCTCGTGCTCCACCACGGCCAGCACCCCAGCTACCACCTCGCCTTTCATCGTCACCATCCGAAAATCGACCCCCCCTCCTGCCACGGGGGCTGCCATAACCACTGCCCCCCCTTGATCCTCCTCCCCGCATACCCCCTCTGTTAGAGTACCTGCCATAATTATCATTTACTGGCCCATCATCTAGCAAAGCAGGCAACTGTGCAAAAAAAGAAAGTCAGCCTTCATCAGTAATTAACACTAACGTTAGGAATCAGATAAACAGTATAAATGGAGTGCAGAAAACCATTGTATAGTGAAAATAGAGTGAATGGTCAGACTAATCACATGCTTGTATCATGCAATTAAAGTAAAATATTTCTTTCTTTAAAAGGGTCAACATCGGTATATGTTGACCACAAAAACAGCAACAAAAATAATAATCCATGAAATGAACCTTATTAATCTTAGAAATGGTATTCCCAGGAGGTATTTGCTTATTTAGTAGCTCTTTTGCAACCTCCTCAGGAAGATCGAAAACGGCACCTTGAACCTAAAAATATATTCATGAACATGTTGACATCAATAGAGAAGCTTCAAATAAGAATCGGCCATATCATTAATTTTAATTTTATACGCACCCTTTCATCTGCAATAATATGTATTTTTCCGATCTCATCAGCTGCAGTTGTATATACAGAAGATAAAAATACAATGACAGATCCAGCAGACAAAAATCCTTGCGCAAACGCAGGATCACGTGTCAGCTGCAATGTGACTTTTCCCTGAAACGGAGGTTTATGAAGTTACAAAAAAATCAGGAATCCTGCATAAATACAACTAAAAATATATACCTATCAAATCATTTATAACAAGACAGTCAAATAGATTATAGATAAAAGATTTGTGACATGTATGTATCGCATCCTACTCTAGACCATCGAGTGCTACTGAAAAAAACATTAAAGGACAGCTTATCTGTGAGCTACTAAGTTTAATAACTAACCTGTTCATACGAAATTAGAGATCGAGACGAGGGAGGACGCGAAAAACCACTCAACTGTGCTATTGCAGCAGCAAGAGCACTCGTTCCCTGTTCATCAATTAACTTTTGTGCCGTTGGAGTGAAGAACTCCACGGATCCGGGATGAACTCCACCAAGGGTAGCAACAACTTGCTCCGCTGACGACTCTAACACCTGTTCAACAGCTGGTGGACTAATAAACTCAAAGTTGCATCCAACATCACGCTCAATAGATCTTATTTTTCTCCTCTCATTATTAGTGAACATCAGAATTGCTGAGCCTTCTTTTCCTGCACGCCCCGTGCGCCCAGAGCGATGCACAAATGTCTCTGCATCATTGGGTAGTTCATAGTGGATAACCTGGACAAGAAGAAAATACGAAATTTTAAATTATGTCTAATATGAAATGGAACACTGCTCCAATAATAAATAACTTCGAAGTAGTCTACAAGCAACACTTATGAAAATCAACAGATCCTGTGTATTGTTCAAGTGAGTACAGTACAGTAGTACACATACACGTCATACTGCTCGTGAATTATATCATCACTATTTACTTATATACAAACCAATCAAATTTTATTTATCTCCAAAAAATAAGTAATCCATTTAAGGAAACTTTCGTGGTTGAGCAGTAACTTGCATATTGAGGAACAGTTCTAGATGGTTCTTGAAGAGATGGTCATATATTGTGATCTGTACTTGTGAAGTTTAAGCATTTACATACATAAAAACATTCAAAGTGCAGATACAGATAGTTTGGTTTATTAACACGTCATACAGAGCCTCTGCCAGGACTACTACATGTACATAGATATTCGTGCTTTCCATTTGTCAATTCTGATCTGAATGAAAATCGACTTGGATGCTACTTTTAATTAAAAAAAACATGGTTCTTGGTTAATATGAGTGCTATATCTCCAATTTTGAAGTATCTTCATCAAAATGGAAAGCTATTTAAAGCTGCACTAGGCTTTGTAACATGTACTGCCTCCATTTTAAATCCTTCCTACAGGAAGTAGTGTTATATATGATGTATCAACTGCTATAGAGTGTAGGAGGTTTTCTTGCCGCAGGTCAAGTTTACTTAGAATTCATACAGGGGCCAGTGTGATTTAGGACAGGGAAATAATGATTTACTCTTTTATAGACACCTGACAACCTGACGAGCATAGATAAGTTCTTTTCTGAATTAGTTATTACAAAATGATAGCATAGTCACAGATCCATTATCATCGAAACAATCAAATATAAAGAAGAGGTGCAAAGGGGATATGCAATCTAAAGAAGAAGAAAACAAGAGGAACCGGGGGTTGTAAAAATAATAATATGAGTTCTCTTTGAAATTCAATCTCTTGAACAGAAAGATGTTGTGAAATATAGGATTTTGCCTCGAGAGATATATGCCATCTTCATAAATAAAACTACAGAAACATAATTAACTTACTAAATCGACATTTGGAATATCAAGCCCGCGAGATGCAACATCAGTGGCAACAAGCACAGTGAATTTCCCTTGCCTGAATCCATTTAGAGTTCTCTCCCTCTGGTGTTGAGAAATATCACCATGCAGAGCCTCTGATGCAATGCTACTTGTCAATGCTAAAGAAACTTCATCAGCGTCTCGTTTAGTTTGCGTGAAAACAATGGTTTTCCCACCCTTTGCATACACCTGATTCATGCCAAACAATATTCTGAGACTCGTAGACAAAGCTGCTCATTGCTATAAGAAAAGTTTAATTTCTTGGCAATTAAAAACTAACAAGTCGAGTCCAATTAGAAAATGTGCAAGATCAATAATAATATATGCTAGATCATACCGTTACAAGATCACTCAAAATAGCGCGCTTTGAAGTTGAAGTGGATGCCAAGGCATAAAGTTTGATCCCTTCTGCTAGCTTTTCATCTTGATTACCAACCTAGATGGTAAAACAAACAAATATCCGACATAGATATTTTAAAATTCAATACAAGAAGACCTGTTGCTAAGCATGCATATATGGATTGTTTTCATTTGGACAGAAAAGAGCAGAACAGTTAATTTTTAATATAACCATCATCAATTCGCTACTTTAATAATATAAAAGCAGTTTCACGTCACAGTTATAAACTCATAATGATCACTGCAGGTACCAAGGCAGTACCTTACACAGAAGTGACATCACAAGAAACGGATAGCAATATATTTGTACATACAATCAATCTGTCATGTCATAAAAAATATATTGATTGCCAAAAGAAAACCTAAGCCAGCACTCACCAGATCAATGGTCATTGGACTATTCAAATATTTCCTAGAAAGTTGCTTCACCCAACTAGGCATTGTTGCAGAGAAAAGCATACTCTGCCTCTCTGTAGGAATCTTTTGTAGTATCATCTCCACAGCTTCCTCAAAACCAACAGCAAGCATTTGATCGGCTTCATCAAGGACCAGAAATTGAATTTCCCCCAGTTTGAGGGTGTTACGGTCTATGAGATCTATAATTCTACCTGGAGTTCCAACAACAACATCAACTCCACTTGAGAGCGCATTTTGCTGTTGGCCATAGGGAACTCCTCCATATACACAAACAGTGCTCAAATACGGTGCAGACTCTTTGATCTCATTTTCTACTTGCTTTGCCAATTCTCTTGTTGGTGCAAGAACCAATGCCCTAGGTAGCCGGCTAGAGTGCCTTCAAAAAAAATTTTGAAAAAGGAAACTAGATTACATAGTACTTACATGATAGTATAACTTAATCCGTGTTACACTTACACCTCCTATGCTTCGGCACATACCTCATAGACCCTCTTTCCTGGTCATCCTCAGTAAGACGCTTGATGATTGGAATACCAAATGCAAGTGTCTTTCCAGTCCCAGTCTTTGCACGAGCAATTATATCTTTACCTTCCAGTGCAGGCACTAGTACAGCTCTCTACATGATTGAAAGCAAGTGAAAAAAGAAGTTATACCTAAACGAAATATATGAACTTAAGACAGATTAACTATATAAGGTAAATATAAAGAGTGAAGGAAAGAGGGTATTAAAGCAATGTGGTAGGTGGTATAGAATAAACACAAGAAAGTAGGCATTACAGTTAAGTATACCTTACTACACCCATATGTCAAATTGTCAACTATAACTTTCTTAAATTCAAATATAACCCTTGCAATTCACTGATAGAGCAATCTTCAAGGACATTGACAAAGCAGTACTATATAGTATAATGCAGATTAGCGATTACATATTATTCACTTATATCTGGACAATTTCAGTAGACTGTAACTTATAGCCCCTAAACATCATTTAAAACCCGTAAGAAAGAAATGATAGATTTTTACATAAAATCAACACTACATTGTTCATAGGGGTAAAAATACGAACTTGAATCAAGCAGTGGTTATATATACTAATGAATTTCATTAAGAAAGGTAACCAACTAAATTACACATTGAAATAAAACTAAGAAGTGAAGAAAAACACTAACTTGAATGGGAAAAAGCTCAGTAATCCCTTTATCAGCAAGAGTCTGAACAAGCTTTTGAGGCAAACCCAGCTTAATAATATCAATTTCATCAACATTAACTTGAATTTTATTAGACCCCACATCACCAAAACCATCATCAGACTCACTCAAACTCAAATCATCACCATATCTCTCAATCTCACCAAGACCCTTAAAGGCCTCTTCACTCAGAACTGAAGAACTTGGTGTAGCAACTGCAGAGGCCACAAAAGAGGAAGTCTGAAATGAGGGCTTGAAAGAAGCCTTGAGAGCTGTGAAATGAGGCCATTTTTGTGATGATTGGGGGAGAATTGAGGTGGGTTTCTTGGGGAGTTGTTTAAGGGGGTTTTGGTGCGTTGGAGGAGAGGAAATGTTGAGGATTGTTGATGAAGAAGCCATGGGCTTGAGGATAACGTTGAGAGGTTGAAGTGTTAAACCTTCAGACAGACCCTGCTGTTTGTCCCTGCGACTTGGGCTTATATATGTATTGCTCGTGCTTGTTTGCAACCTAAGTTTCTTTTTCACCGCACTTCTTGCCAAGGACTGAGGTAATTTGCTTTGGCGTTCGGATGTTATCCAGGATCAGCAAAACCGAGCGAAAATCAAAACCCAAACCAAAATCATAAAAAAACTGAATAAAACCGCATCATTATAAACCGAATCAGTTATTAACTAAATCGAATAAAAACCAAACTAATAATATGATTGAGGTTGTGTGATATGGTTCTAAATAATTCTATGGAGGTACTAGTCACTAGCATTTTTGCTTGTTTATGTACCTTATCTTCTTCACTTTGCTTGTCAAAGGGCAAGTTGTTCTCCGGAACTAAGGCCAAACCCAGCAGTGATCCAAATTTGGGGCAGATTATCCCAAATTCTCCTTCAGCAGTAATCAAAATTTGGATCAGTAAATAGTATTGATCAAAATTTGGATCACCACTGTTCAGTGATCCAACCTACTTTATTATAAAATAATGATTTTGTTATTTTGTTTATCGGGCTTAAAATTATTTTGTGATTATAATATTTAATTAATAATAGTTTATAATTAATAATTAATAAAATTAATGTTTTAGTAAAACTTTGAATAATAGGAAAGTAAATTTTTTTGAAATTAAAAAAAAAAAGTACATTACATGCATAAAATAAAAGGTACATAAAATGCATAAAATACAATTACAATACCGGGAAATGACAAGAAAACAGTACAATAAATATAAATTTTGATTTAGTCGAACAGATTATTTCCGTTTCCTCCGAGATAATCAAAATATTATACGTAGCTATCATGTCATTTTGAGATCCTTGAGTTTCAATCATCATGTTCTTAATTTTGAGATACTTTGATCGATGCTAAAAAATAATTAAATTATTTAATTAAGTATAATATAAGTAGTTAATAATGATTAAAAATTAAATTTGAGATTATATAGTTTAATTTTAATATAAAATTTATGTAATATGATATAGAAAAATTTATTTGGATCAGAATTTGGATCACGCTGCTGGAGTTGATCAGATATTTGGATCAGAATTTGGATCAGTTGATGATCCAAATTTGGATTTTTGGATTGCGGGAGATGGCCTAACAGAATACATTTTGAAAACTTCTAGCAATAATATATATATATATATTTACAGGGAATCAATGTTTAAAATAAAACCATAGAACCATTAAGGTTCTATTGCAGAATCCTATATTTTACATAGATATGCAGGATCCAATCTAAATACATGTTGTTTTTTTTCATCGTTGTGTGTGTTCAGAAAAAATTTCAAAATATTATACTACATAAATAAGACATTTTTTTCATGTGCAGTGCTGCTGCAGAATCCTAACTAATACTAGAAATAAGATAAGGGTTTCATGAGTTCTCTGTCTAATTGTTCTCTGTTGAACATGACCCTATTTCCATATTCTCAAAAAGAAGTGTAAAAGGAGACGGAGATGGTATATATTTGATTTTGAAACCGAAACCACATCATCTAAAACCGAAATCGAATTCAAAAAATCAAGCTGCACCATTTATATATGATTTGGTTTTGATATTTAATTTTAAAAACCAAATATATATAGTTACGAATAAAATCCGCACCAAAACCCAAGCCACATCATGCTCATGCCTAATATTGTCTATATGATCTCATTAATTCTTCGAAAATAACAATTTGGTAAAATAGCCTCAATAACATTTATTGACATTATAATTACTTTTAAATTATTCGAAATAATTTGATTCGCATACCTTTGAATGGATATAATATCATTATATATTTATATTAAATAGTGTCATGTAAATGATCCACCACATTTATAAGAGAATTTGAAATACTTGTTACACGTATAATAATAATTATGATTAATTAATTCTTATTAATCATTTTAACTAATTTCAACTATATTTTATTAGTTTATAATAATTAATTAATCCCAATCTCGAGAGCTATCGTTAACTTTGCTAATGTGGAACATGTACATAGTTTTCTCTATTTTAAATTGATAATTTTGTTTTGATTCGGATAGATCAAATTGATCAAAATAATTATATGTATAATATAATGAAAAATCATATTTTATTTCTCTGTTTTTAAATGTAAAAATTCAAATTTTATTTAAGATTAAAATTTAATTAATTTAATAATGTCATAATAATAATAATAAAATTATTATTATTATTATTATTATTATTATTATTATTATTATTATTATTTCCGGGAAGGGCTATAGTTTAGTATGACGTAAATATTAAACTTGCTTACAAAATTGAGTTATAGATATCAATGAAATGACAGGTCACAAGAATTATACACGCAAACCCACAATATATCTCCCCTAAAAACCCCCATTGTTGTCTTCCTCAAGCTCCACATTTCCTCCCCACAATCAGATCTACACACACATAAACTCACGTATCAACTTAATTCAACTCATAACTAGCCAATTCACATAGTATCCAGGCTTCGCGTTTCAA
This sequence comes from Daucus carota subsp. sativus, assembly GCF_001625215.2. Lineage (NCBI taxonomy): Eukaryota > Viridiplantae > Streptophyta > Magnoliopsida > Apiales > Apiaceae > Daucus > Daucus carota. Next base: position 27,852,970 of record NC_030381.2, read on the forward strand.
TGCTTTGACGAAAATCGCAACTCAGGTGCGTATTCAGCTCTTAATTCCCCGATTTTCTCGCGTTAATTGATGTTGTTGTTTCTTGTAGTGTTGCTGATTAGTTGTGATTGTTTTCAGAAGCTATGGGGCATGTTTACTATATTGTTGTGGCGTTTCCGTGCACGGTTGGGGCGATTGTGCTGGCGCTTTTTCATATTTACAGGCATTTGTTGAATTATACCGAGCCGACGTATCAGCGCTACATTGTTCGCATTATATTCATGGTTCCTGTGAGTCAACTTGTCTCGAAAATGTAGTAGATATGTTTTTTTGTAGTGCTTTGGTTTTAATTAGGTATTTTTGTGTGATTTTCAGTTACTAGTGGATATTGTGGAATGTTTGTATTGTGTCGGGAGGATTTTTTTTATTTTTTTTATTGGAGGGATTTTAGTTGTCTGGTTTATATGGATTGAAGTTGATTTTATATTCTGTGTATTGGTTGCATTTCTTTCTTGTGCTATATGTTTGTTTTTCTTGCTTGGTGTTTTGGTACAAGGGACTAGGGTTTTGAAGCGAGCAATGATGCAAGTATGTTGTATGGTAGCGGATAGCCTATATCAGTTGCATTTCTTTCTTGTGCTATTTGTTTGTTTTTCTTGCTTGGTGTTTTGGTACAAGGGACTATGGTTTTGAAGCGAGCAATGATGCGAGTATGTTGTATGGTAGCAGATAGCCTTTTATATTCATTAGCTACTAAAGAAAAGATGACTTAGGATGACTTGTCCTGCTTCTTTCCTGAGATGTTTGCTGGTCTGGGAATACGTGGGTCTTTGAGGGATTTATTGTTACATGTCAATGTGAATATCACATATCTGTTTTTAACGTCTCTTGCTATTTATGGTGACTTCAATTCTTTATTATATTCTCAGTCTGCGTAGAAACTTCACAAGTTGAATAACAAGTGCGAGATTACAGTTGATTGGTAGGTGGTATTAGTTAAGTTTAACTTGTATCTTTGAAAGTAGCTTCACCCTAATGGGCAAATAGAATTAAGTTCTGTGGTATAAATCCTAAGCTGCAAACAAGCTTGCCGGGTCCAAAGAATTTCTAGAAATTATAACTAAAACTTTTTGGAACTTACTTTATTATATGCAACATCTTCGCCGGGGCTGCTATAGGTAAACCCTTGCATATAGGCTGTAGCTTGCATATTGAGACGCGTATCTTCCATTTTTTAAAAAGTTTCTTTTTTCTGTATGGTCTTTCCTCCTTGATGGTCATTCAATTTGTTTATTTGTCTCATGAAAATGTTATGTTTCTAACCCTTTAAAGATAAACTCGTGACAGGTGTACGCATTAATGTCTTTCCTCTCCCTCGTCATTAATGAGAGTGCGACAATATATTTTAACTCCATCAGGGAAATGTAAGTATTCTCTTAGTTGCAGCTTTTTTATGGTATGTTCTCTATCTATTCTGTTTTATCAACCCCACATGGGAAGCACATGTACAGTTCCACTAAAAGATAATCCATGATCACCTATGTATATATTACGAAATCGGTGTTCATCATTGAAATATTAATTATACATCCTTTGAGGCTTTTGATTAATAGTGGATATAATTTGTAATCAGTAATATTTTTATCGTTATCACTTATCATGTCGTGTACTCTAGTGGATCTAGGATGAATGAATTATTTTGTGGCCGATCCAATAGTTAACTTTCTCTTCAAATTTCATCATAGTATTCTATATCATTTTTTTCTTTAGATTAACTGATACCTGCGTCCATTCCTACATCATGAGTTCAGGACAACTCGCATCAAATGTTTCTAAATGTGGTTTTATTTGATTTTGTAATTATGATGAGTAATTTTGATGTCATAATAGAGCATAGTTTGCCTTATATGGAGACCAATTAAGTACAGTAATTGGGTTGTTGAGTGAGTGGACAGAGTGATACAGAATAAATATTAATTTGATAATTGTCTAGGGCACATGACATCTGAACAATATTTTTTTTAGGTTTATTTTTTCCTGCACAATCCTGTTCTCTGAAAACACCTAATTACCCCTAGATTTTCTGAAATCCGATGTTTTAAGCCTGCTTAGCCTGCCTTTCAAACCATTGGTTCTGATACAATGATATAGATTTTAAGTGTTACTACTAATGTGATACTAAGTCAATTACTGTCAATCGTATTGCTGAACAAAACTACAATGCCCAATAAATATGCCTTCAATTGCTGAAATTATGTTCCGACCCTACCCACCCCACTGGGCAAAGGGGTGTCTAGAGGAGATTCTGGTTTAGAATACAAAATAATTCAATAAAATTATTCTTGAGCACAAATAAAGATAGGAAAACCTCCTCCTTATGCTACATCATCTTTCCGATTATTCTATCATAAAGCCATCAAAAAAATGCCTTTCAATTTTTGATAAAGGATGAGTTAATTTTAATATCTTATATTTTGTTTGCTCCCTCTGGAATTTCAAGGTTGCTTGATTGGAGGGCACTAATTTCTGTTTATTTGCGTAACTTTCAGACTAATTTTAGCTCTCTTTTTTCCTAAAACCCACACTTTAACTTTCATATCTGCTTAATCTGCTAGGTTCCATTGTTGTACTTCGTATACTCTCTGCTCAAGGATTTTATATATTATATCCAAGCCGACCTTTATTGGTCTTCTACTTATTGTGCATTTTTAGCTATTCCTTTATTATACTCAGCAGCTTGTAAGCTATGATTGTGCTAAATGATGATAATATTCGATGCACATGGAAGCTATACGCACCTAATTTTTTGTAATTGTACTGAAGCACCTTGCATTAAAGTTTTTCTAATCTGAATTGCCACAGATAAGGTAAAACCGTAAAAATGAACAAGTCCATTAAGTGCTTTCCTTAAGTATTGACATTGCATAATTGGATTAGGCCAATCATCACCTCCAATGGACAGGATTCAGTACTTTATTTTTCATAATATTATGAGTCCAGATAAAATCCTCATTTATCACAAGAAATATCCCTTTGATTTCTGACATACTGTTCAATCAAGCGTTTCAGTTATTCTGAACCTAAAATTTGTTGCCTTTTCAGATATGAAGCATGGGTTATTTACAATTTTTTGTCACTTTGCCTGGCATGGGTCGGTGGACCTGGAGCTGTTGTAATTAGTCTTAGTGGCCGTGTTCTGAAGTCAAACTGGTGCCTGATGACTTGTTGCTTCCCTCCCATACCACTTGATGGGTGAGTTATTTAATCAGTCCCACCTTTTCAATTGATTATTATTTCTGTGTAATAAACTTTCAGTAAATTAAGAGATTGTTTCTTAGCTATGCGTTGCGGAGTTTCTGGTAGATGGAAGTAAAATGTAATGTTATACAGTGAGTTTTTGTTTTTCTCCCGGAGTTCTTTTATTGTACAAAGAAAAACTAGCTTCTTTTATATCTAGAAAAATGGCAAGGAGAAAGGGATGAAAAATGAAGGAAAAGAAGAGAATATGAAGTTCAGTCACTATCTTTTTACCAAGTTCTTATTAAACTAGACGGTTGGAAGGACAAATAGGAAAGGACAACTTGTCCATCTTTTGCCTATATATCAACATAGGAAGTGGAACTAATTTACAGAAACAAGCACAACTACTTTCCCGTACACCTTCCCCCCCTCCGGCCCTTCCCCTTAATTTTGCAAACACAAAGGATAATGTAAACCAACACAATTAAGTATTAATTGTCACCAGAATCTAAAGTTTCAAACTGGTTTATATGCTAAATATATTCAGTATGACATGAAGTGAGAAAAGGACCATGGGTTTGTTTTGTTTGTATTTTGTATTGTAATTATGATTTCTGTGTTAAACATGAAAAACCTATTGTGAACTAGGGATAGATATTGATTCTAGTCCTTTAAGCATTATATATTGTCACTCTGTTTAGAGAATTGTGAATACTGGATATTTTGGGTTACTTTTTGGTCAGTGTTACATGCCCCAGTCAGGCTTGTGTACTTTATGTGAAGCTGGTTTGCTTCAGAAAATTTATTTAAGTATTTACTATATTCAAGTTCTCATGAAACTAGTTCACATCCCTTTTTACTTGATAAACCACGTCTTTGAAACTGTTGAAGCTGTGCAGGCGTTTTATACGAAGATGCAAGCAAGGATGTTTGCAATTTGTGATTCTTAAGCCTATATTAGTTGCAGTGACACTCATTCTTTATGCAAAAGGCAGATATCATGATGGAAATTTCAGTGCAGGACAATCGTATTTGTACCTCACTATCATCTATACTTTTTCATACTCTCTGGCATTGTATGCCTTGGCCTTGTTCTACGTCGCATGCAGGGATTTGCTCCAACCTTTTAATCCCGTTCCAAAGTTCATCATCATCAAGTCTGTTGTTTTCCTGACTTACTGGCAGGTATTGGTCATGACTGGTTTTTTTTTTTTTTTTTTTTTATCAGGGTCATGACTGTTATTTTAGTTACAGTTGATTGTTTCAATTGGTCAAGTGAAGTAGTCGTTCTGCTCTAATTGTAACATTCACTGGTTGGTTTTATCCTTCAGGTGAAGTACTAGTTCTGTTCTATAACATTTACTTATAAATTTTATCAATTTGTCTGTAATGAATTAAAGGAAATACAGCAAATTGGTGACCACTGTTGAGCCTTTGTGGCTCTATATTACATCTAATTACCAATTACTTCTCGCTGACATGCCTCACTTTTACTGCATAGTACTTGTGTCATAATTTGTTGTGGTTTTAGATCAGTTAGTTTTCTTTTATAGTATGAGAACGACCTAATTAGGTGTATGTTTCTGCTCTATTTCTGAGGTTAGATGTTTAAAACTGGTCTTTAATTTATGCTGTTCATTTCCTTTTTGTGTTAGGGTGTTTTGGTTTTTTTAGCGGCAAAGTCTGGGTTCATAAAAGATACGAAGGAAGCTGCTGAATTTCAAAATTTTATAATTTGTGTTGAGATGCTTATTGCTGCTGTTGGCCATCTTTATGCGTTTCCGTACAAGGAATATTCTGGTGCGAACATCGGCACTACTCGTGGGTTTTCAGAAAATCTCGCACATGCTGTCAAATTAAATGACTTTTACCATGACACTGTTCATCAGGTTTGTCATGATATATTAGGCTCGTCCTGTGTTGCATCTGTTGATCTCTTGTATTGTTTTTATTAATATTTTCTGCTTATCGATTCCTTTCCTTTGAACTTCATATAGTCTTTTTTGATAAATTGCAGTTTGCACCAACTTACCATGATTATGTACTCTACAACCATAGTGACAGTGAGGGGGAATCAAGGACATACCGAGCTAAAACCTTTGTCCCTACCGGACTTGAAATGGACTCTGTCAGAAAAAATAAACATATGCTTGGAAACAAGTTAGAAGGCATACAGCTATCTAGTTTATCGTCTTCTGGTAGTAGCACTCCCGGTAACCAGAGCCCAGAACAAGTCTTAGTGGATATCTCAAAATCAGAGGCAATGAACCCTTCTCTGCTACTGGATGCTTCGCTCGAGGCCCCCAATGACCTCACTCTTGTTGACATAGACATGTCCAATTATTCAGAAGAGGTACCAGCAGTTAATGATCTTGGGACAAGGTGACTTGTGTATAGTTCCGCAATCGTAATTTCTTACCCAAAGGTTCTTTGATACTGATATCTGTTTTTTTATTCCTCTTTCTTGTTCTTGTCTTGCCTTCATAAATTCTTTTGTTGTTATGGTCATTAGGTTCTGTACATGTAGGATACTCGTTCTCAACAGAGGGAACACTTGATAGTCTTACACAGTTACACGAAGTATGTTTAAGTTTTTACTGTATACAGAAATCATAGTTGTCCGGCTCCTCCCATATCTTTCAAAAATCAGTCAGGTTGATTACCTCTCCTGTCTATACACAATATGAGACTCTGTATTTTCATTCATTGTATGAAATGGAACCAAACATTGGATCAGACTTCTCGAGGTGGTCGAGGTACAGTGGATATGCATTGTAGGGAAGTTTCAGTTGCAATAATGTTGATTGTTACATGTTTGTGATAAGCCTCGTCTTGATCAAGACATGATGTTGATTAATGTGATTAATTCTTATCAAGTTATCATATACCTCTTGACTTAAATTCTGTTCATCAGACTGGGCCTGTTTAGGAAAGGAAATAAATTTATTTTTAAGATTATCCAAATGAGCCCACCATCACCTCTGCTCTCGTTCATTTTGGAATTTAGTTGTATACCGCAATTTTAAAAATCACTTTGAACCAAATGTTTTAGTAGGTGGTGTAAAGGAAAGGTCCCAGTCCCTTTGCCCGCCAGAAAAGAGAATAAGGAAAGCAAAAAGCTTTAAAGTATACAGCAGCCCCATTATCAAAGTCACATTTATTCGCATATTTACACCTCATGAATATGTCATTATTATTCTTTTACTGTACCATCACTATGGTTTTAGTATGGTTCAAAGTTGGATTAATTGATATGGTTTTAGTATTTTTTTATTTATTAAATTAAATGATCTTGTTTAGTTTGTTTTTGTTTCACATAAAGTTATATTTCTCCATTTTTTACAAATTTGAAATTCATACCCTTAAATTATAAAATTGAATAAAATTCATTCATCAATTTACATTTCATTCATCAATTTACATTTTACTCTTAAAAATATAATTGTTAATTTTGTTTAATGTATTAGATCCTAAATAGTAAATATAACAAATAGTAAATATTAAATATAACTATGGTAATACAAAGTTAAAGTTTTGGATTCATGTTCTAGAAATGTACCCTCATCTGTACGAAAAATATGATAATTGAATACACAAACTACTCCCTCCGTCCACAGCAAGCTTACATAAATTGTTTGCACAAAATGCGACTCTTATAAAATATAGTTCTATAACGTATTTTTGATTTTTTTTCTTTTTTTAATAAAAGTTTAAACTTCAAATTTTTTTTCAGGAATTTTTTTAAATATAAATGTAAGTATACTTTATAAAAGTCTTAAAATACGTGCCAAAAAGTAGCGTAAAAAATCTGGTGGGACGGAGGAGTATATTTTAGCTCATTGTTGAGTTTTATCTCTATCACGATTTAATTTTTAGCACATATTTGTGACAACTACGGGATAAAAAACTAAAAGAAATTCCAAATTTTGAATTAATTAATGATATATAAAAATCAATTTCTATAAGATTAATTGTAAATGTGTAAATAAATATAAAATATCGACAGTCATATTGAATTCTATTTAAAAATTGATAGAAAAAATGTAACATACATAAAAACAAAAGGTTATTGGAATAATAAAATATTTAAAAAAAATAAGCAGCGCAATCATATTTAAGACAAATTATAAACTAGATATTCTAATATTTAGGACAAAATGAATCAATATGCAGTTACACTAGATCTAAATCACATTGTAAATAAATTTGTATAAGATATCATAAATCTTTTCACTTTTGGGATAACTTATCTGATTTTGATCATAATTTATATATTTTTTATGACCTCAAGAAAATTAAAATTTATATAGCTTACAGTTATCATAATATATATTAAATTTAATTTAAATATCTTTGCACTTATATAAAATGTCAGAATGTTATAAAATATAAGAGTTGTCAAAAATAAAGTGTCCGAATTGATGACTGGCATATGAATCTCCCAATATTAATTTGTAAAAATAAAAATATTTTATCTGACAAGGTGTCAATAATATTTCGGAAAAAACAAACTAATTTGCACACTCAATCGGACAAATAAAATAATAATAATCGTAAACACTTGCAAAATACCCAACTAGAAGCACGAGTATTCTTTTTAATTTTCGACCGAAAGTACATAAATTTATGAACCCCTCGGGCCCTCATTTTCCAACTTCCACTCCTCCCTTCTCTTCTCCAACCTTCTCCTCTGCTTTACATTCTGTCTCCCTCTGCATACAATGAATGCGAATGAAATGAGTTACATTCCAATATTCAGGCCAGAGATGGGGTCTTACTCTGAGACAGAGAAGAGAGCATTGTTTCTCAGGAGTTACCATTTCTCAAGAAAGCAGTCCTTTTCAGAAAGAATCAAGAAATCTTTCTTCAGGATCAAGAGGGTCATCAGGGTCAGGCTCCGATCCGCCAAAAGGCTGAGGAAAATAGTGTGGTTCAGACTCAAGAATGGAATGTTCTGCTCTACTAGAACCAGAACGAGGTTTCTTCGAATGCAAACTAGAGATGCACAAAAAATCTGGACCCGAAGACGCTGCAAAGCGTATGTTAGTTCATGGCCATCTTCTTGTTTATGGTAGGAGGTAAATCAGGGTGATTATTGCAATGTGTTTGTTGGAGGAATTGATTTAGGAAGATTTGTAGTTAATTGTATGGATTATAGTTTATGCTGTTGGCTAGGTTTCTAATAAGAATTATTTTACCGCTGGATTATTATGTTTTGCTTCTTTTTTTTTCATGTCAGTGTTTCGTGATTTCTTCTGTTTTTTGTTTATATTTTGGAAGTTTCTTTTAACGACATTGTTTTTATGAAGACTAGTTATATTTATTCATATACAGTACATTATTGACTATATTAATTCAATAATTGTGTAGATTTAGTCTTGAAGAATAATCAAAGATTAAATAAATATATGTGGTCTGAAGTTAATATTACAATAAAAATATATTTTTTAAAACTTATGTTGAAAATGTAAGTGTACAGCTTCTGATACAATTTTTTTAGGAAAATGCTTAGTGCACGTAACTGTGTACAGATACAATTTTTTTAGGAAAATGCTTAGTGCACAAAAATTTGTATATAATGACACGTGAAGAGTTTTAGTTGGAATGAATCCCCTGTATTTACATCTAACAACTTCAATTAAAATTATGTACAAACTTTTTATACACAATTATGTGCACCTAATACAGCAATACTACTCTTTTGTTTAAGATATAAAAAATTATAATTTTTTATAATATTTGAGAAGTAATTCATTTTATCCTAAACTGGTACTACTAGTTACTATTCTAAATTTTTAACACACATTTCAATACAGTATTGATGTGTGTGTTAATTTTAATAAATTAATATTTAGATTATTAATTCGAGATTGTTGTACATTGAGTAATAAAAATCTGGAGTTACGGCAGTACAATGGGGAAGTGTGACCATTGAGCATGCGAGTTATAAATGCACAAAACTCAGGGCATTTGTTGTTGAAATCATTAAATCTGATGTTTAATAAGCTGTAAATGAATTGGAGCGGACGGACAACTAACAGTGAGCTGTGTTATATCTGCATGCTCCGAAGATCGGGGAATAGTATTTTTACTAGAATCGATCAGGATTTTAGTTTCTGATGACTTCCTGGTTAAAGTGATTTATATTGTAAATTAATTGAAATCGGTATGTGATTGTGTGAATCGAAAGTTAATTCCTCATTTTCCGATAATCATCGATAATTCTGGTTTCATTGGTGTGATTTTTAGTACGAGTAGATTCTAATTTTAGACACCCGTGTGAAATTCTCCTCATAAGAAATTCTTACACCATGTTGCTTAAGATCCAAGATTTATACCGTTGGGTTACGTTGACTTTTAACACGACGGCTCTCAGCTCGTGGCTTGCCGTATCTTCGTGCACATATCACAATTATATCTGCAAATATTTAATTATATAGACTACACAGCAGTCAAGACTCTGAGACTCAACACTGTGAAAATGAGAAACGGACTCCAATTAAATTCGAGTGATCTCGATTCCTTTTGTTTAACAAATCAACTCATAGGTCGTCTAAACAAATTTAAAAAAAAATGATTCTTTACTAAAATAAAGAAGTGGATGAAAAGTAAATGAGTTAATAAAGTGTTTGGAAAAGAAGCAGAATTTCTGAAGGAGAAGCTAGCATTCTCAGCTTCGCTTCTATTTATTTATACACACGGGTCAAAAGAAGCAGAAGTCAGAAGCAACTCCGGCTTCTTTGAAACAAACATACCCTCAATCTCAAATCCCTTAATCCCTTAAATATTAAATCCTGTTGCCAAAAATCTGCTCTTTTTACACCCCCTGCCCCAAGAGTTGCATACTATTTACAAAAACTGCCATAAACTTTACCTTTTTTGTGGCTTTTTCATGGAAATGAAAAAAATGTTTATAATAAATAAAAAAAGCTTTATACCTCATATAGACCCACTACTTTTGTTATCACGTGCCTTGTGTATACGGTTAAAGTTAATGTAGCACAGTTCAGACAACTGCTTTAAAGCCGGATTACTGTCTCCTTCCATTTTTGTCCGGGAAGGAGTTTAACGCTGTCCTTCATTCTTCTTCGGTACATAAGCCGCCAAAAATAATTAACAACCACGCACGAATTCCACAGCAGTGTATTCCAGATCGGTGTTTAAAACATTTGTCGGCATGTTAATTGAAATTCAAATCCACCCTTTATTGGAAGAAATTCAAAGAATACATGAATTGTTCAGGCAATTGGTGTTGACCCATTCTGCATTCTCCTTCGTTTTTATCCGGGAAAGGATACTCCTCTGCAGTACTTTGAAGATGGTGAGGGAAGCTGCCAAAACCTTGGTCAGGCAACGCCGTTTGTCACCACGAATTGTTTCAATCCATGCCATATTTGGGTGTACAGCTCAAATTCGATTTCATTTCCACAAGATTGAAACTGGGTTTCAGCTTTATCTTCTCCAACCAAGGTGTGCTGTTTTCATTTTTTCAATCTGCAGCTTCAGGGATGAAAGAGGTTAATAACTGAACCTAGCCCATTTCTTTAAAATCAGATTAATATATACAGGACATTTTTATAATCCATGTTATGGAAACAATTTTCAGGGAACTTATAATCATCTGAAACTTGATAATTTTCCATCTCTATGCAATGAATCTGGTAAGTTTGAGCAACATGTTGATTTTGTTGTTTTCCGATTTAATAAATCTGTAAAATGATTCAGATAATTAGATTCTTGCCATCCTATGTTTGTACTTTTAAATTATTTAGGTTCGAAAAATAAAAGAAGAATGACAATGGAGTCACAATATAAAGAGAATGTCAGCCCCAATAATCACCAGCTGATTAATAGAAGTGATGGTGCACCAGGTATTTACTGCTAACTTCACCCCCTGCATGATGACATGTTGCAATGGCTTTTAATTTAATAGGCCTTCTATAGGACAAAGCACAACAACTACCTAGGCTTTTATCCCCTCATATGCTTGATTTTTTAAGATAAATAGCAGATTTTCTTTACACTATTTGAAGCCTTAATAGCTTTATTTTTGTTATTATTGATTATTATTGATTGTTGATGCAGTTGTGTTGAGTAGCCCTGGCTCATCCTCTGTTAATGGAGGGATACCTTTATCCAACCATATTATCCCCTCGAATGCCCAGGTATCTATTGTTGGAATAGTTGAATTTGATAAATAATAGCCCTGTCAAATTAACTTGGACAAAACAGTTGCTTCCATGGGTTTAAGCTTCAATGGTTTAAGTTGTCATTAGATAAATCTGACCATCCCATGTTTGAATTTTTAACAGTTTATAGGCCTACGACTAATCGAAACTGGAGTGCCACCAATATTACTTCTACAAGGACTCCTCTAACCCACATTGCAAACTCTGTCAATGGATTTGGAGGTATTTTCTGGACAACTTAATAAGGATTACTGTGATCTTTTGTGCCCACTTTTAATGTTAATAGATGTCCGTCTCTGTAGCATGTGTGTTCCATACTCCCGGGTCTTCATCTGTTACTCCTGGAAGAAGGCCTTTGTCCAATATCTCCAATATTTCAAATCGTAGCCCAGGTATCTATGTTCTGATTGTCATATGTTGAACATGATAAACATTGACTTTCATGCATTTTTAATCTCACTGTATTATATATCTATGCTATTAATTTCTCTTTAATTAAAACTTTTGCAGTTTTCTTCAATACTCCCGGCTCTTCATCTGCAGTCCAAGGAAGGAATAGTCCTATTTATTCTCCAACAATAAAAGCCCAATATTCAAAATCTCCCTTGAACCAAATCAGATCAGGTAAGTTACCAGCGTTTAAATCTCTATGTAACACTAAATCTCTATGTAACACTAAAATAAACTGTATCAGCAGGGGCTGTAATCTTATGACCCTCTTCTGATTCTGACTCACGTTATTTCACCAAATGTTCCCTCTGCAGATAATACAGTTGATCCACCATTGTCATCCAATATTGTAAGCTTTGTTGTTGGAGATTCTCATGTGCCTGCTTCATCTGTCACTGGATCTCCTTCCACCATTCCCTCCAACAAAACATGGCTCAAAAGATCAACTACTAACGTCGGACAAGCAGAATCAGTAGTCAACTTTAAGAACAAAAAAAGTCGAACGCTGGATAAGGAGACTTTGTCGCAGTCCACTACATGTTTGTTTGGACCAGACGAAGGTAGAGGTATCATTATTCTAACATTCCCCACTCTTCATTTGTTTCTCTTTTCTTTATTTATTCAGAGTCCTGTTTTTGAATTAATCTTCTGTAATACAATATGTTTAGATGTAAACAGTGCATCTCCAGAGTTTGTCACTGAGGATTGTGAACTAATTTATGATGGTGGTTAGTTTTCACTACTCTCCACACCTGCTATGTTCACCTTCTCCCATGTTTGCACATTCCAGTCTGACTACAGGAATTTCACAGATTTGTTCAATGATTCGGATACTGATGTCGAAGACACAAACATAGGAGATGAAGAATCTATTGAATCAGATGGAGTTCCCACTGAAGAAGGCAAGTTTTTGTTATGATCCTATTGTATGTATATTACATGTAGTGTTCACTTTAATTATATACATGCATAACCGTTGCTGCTTAACAGGTTATTGCAGTTTGGGTCCTCCAACTGCAATATGTCAAAGTTGTCATGCAATAATGTGGAAAGAAGAGCGTGTAAATAAAAATGTTGTGAGAGGAACTCCTGAATTCTCCACATGTTGTGGCAAGGGTCAGATAAAACTTCCGAAAGCACCTCCCACTCCATCATACTTATACCAGGTTTATAATGACCCAAAGAAGGCCAAGAAGTTCAGAAAAAATATTCGGATGTACAACACGATGTTTGCTTTTACCTCTATGGGTGGGAAAGTGGACCATTCCATTAACAACGGCTCATCACCTTACATATACCGTCTAAATGGTCAAAACCATCACGTCTTCGGTTCCCTTATACCAAATGAAGGTGATGACCCAAAGTTCTGCCAACTTTACATATATGACACTGAACATGAATTGGAGAATAGACTCAAGTGGGTGAAGGTTGATGATGGTAAGATTGTTGATTCTGAAATAGTCAAGGGTTTGCTGGACATGCTTGATTCGACAAATGAGCTGGTTCCTTTCTTTCGCATGGCACGTGACAGATTCAAAGATGAACCAGTGCAAGATCTCAAAATTGTCATGAAAGTATCTCGTGCAGCAAGTGGACGAGAGAATTTTATTGGTCCGTCAAATGAAGTTGGTGCAATCATGGTGGGAGATTTGGAAGATACATGTGGTGAGCGGGATATTATCATTGAATCTAAGAGTAATGGCCTTGAACGTATTTCAGACATACATCCTAAACTCATGGCCCTGCAGTACCCCCTTCTTTTTCCCAATGGGGAGGATGGATATCATGATGATATTCCTTATTCGCTCACCCAAAAAAATTCTGCAAAGAAGCGGGAAAGAGTCACCATGAAAGAGTATTACTCCTACAGGTTACAAGTTCGACACGATGAAGGTACACTTCTTAATATTTTTCATTCCTGTTTCCCTTTTGTATCAGACTTATTATAATAGAATAATACTGTAGCTGAAACAGAATCGAAAACTAACCCGTTTTTCTGTTTTACATCAACAGGCAATACTCCAAGGCTTGGTGGGAGATTGTTCCAGCAATATATAGTACTGGATGCCTTTTCTGCCATTGAACAAGCCCGTTTATGGTGGTTTCGTACACACCAGACCACATTACGGAATGATCTTTATTCAAACATCAGTAAACACGTGCGTGATGGTGAAGATTCTTCAAGTAATGTTGGCAAAGGCTTTATACTCCCTGCAAGTTTTTTAGGCTCTAAACGATACATGCAAGAAAATTTTCAAGATGCACTCGCCGTATGCCGTTACATTGGCCACCCCGATATTTTTCTTACCATGACTACTAACCCCCTGTGGGACGAGATAGTTCAGATGATGAAGCACATGCCTGATTGTTTGACGGTAGATTGTCCTGACATAATAGCACGTGTTTTCAAGCTGAAACTTGATCAAATTGTAGACGATATTAAGAAGAAATCATATTTTGGAGTATGTGTTGCAAGTAAGTCCCACTGTACTTACTTTTTTACATGCATTGTTTTTTGTAAATACTAATACAATATAGAATGTGCTGATCTTCTATCTTTTATGTTTGTCAACTAAATATTTCCCCTCTTGCATTACTTTACTGTTATTAGTTAAAGTATCAGCCAGAACAAATGTTTTTAGGAATATAATTACTGTAAATTATTTTAATTGAACACCTCTAAAGGTTAACAGGGGAAATGTTTTCTTAATCGAACAAGGAGGCTCCTATAAAATGAAATAAGTTCACATACCAGTACAATAAAAAATTATAAATGACTTCAGTTAAAGTATAACAGTGGCTTACAAATTCATCAATCAAAGGGTCTGCTTCGTTCACAAAGTTCACAAATTTCAAACCAACTTTTCTAACATTAACTAGCACCAAAAAAAATATATCAAATACACTTATAATAAACACAGTAATTTAAACAAGAAATCTGGTGTGATATTTAAGAGGTAAAGAAATACCATTGCGAGGACGTGTTTTCTGAAATTGATGAACCACACATGGGTACTCAATCTCTAAACGATCAGTCCCAATCACATAAACATTGAAATGCATGGACCCATCAAATTCAAATACAAGCATTTCCCCAACTTTCAAGTCCAAATCCGCATAAACAGTGGAAAGCCCAGATATAGTTCCATTCTCTTCATTGTGCATAACTGGAACCTCATAACCATTAAGGAATTTCAACAGGAAAGTGTTGGGAATAAGGTTGCCATATTTGCTTATAATTTTTCCAGGCAATTTCTGAGATAATAAGAGATGGTTAGAGAAGCAACTACAAGTAATTAATAGTTAAACAAGTGTACTAACCATTTCATCAGATTCCATATCAGCAATTGTTAATATCTTGATAAATTTCTCTACAACAACCCCTGATAAATCCATAGCCCTATGCAAATTTGAGCCAAAAACCAATTGTTAAAGGCATGCAAGCATATGATACAAGCAAAAAAATAAGAAGCAATTTACAGCTAACCTACAAGATTGGAGTGAAATGAACTACCAAGTGCGATTAACGTGGTGAAAGCTTCTTGCAGCAGCTGAGTACTGATTCTTAATTTAACAGAGAATTGTAAATTCTTTAAGTCTCCACTAATAGGACCGTTACCAGCATCCAATTTAATGGGAATTGATTGTAATAGCCTAATTAGTTGGGAAGTACCATTAAAACAATTCAGGCACCATTATTATGCTACATGTTTCAAGAAGAATTTTGAATATTTGCTGCTTTATTCTTTTTTCCAGATTTCGATAACATAGTCTGAACCGATGAAGAGGATAAAGTAATATATTCAAATTGAAAAAATTGTTTTCTACAAATATTTGGAAATTCCCAAAAAAAGAACTAAAAAAAAAATGAAACGAATTTTTCAAAAATTTACTGAAAAATTGAGAACCATATTCCATAAGAAATGCATTTTGAACAATAGAATTATCTTCGAAATATTCCAAAACAAAAAGAATTGAATATTATCTTCGAAAGAGTACTCATAGATTTATTTCACATTTTTTCAAATATTTCCCCTACAAAATGGTAAGCGTGTCCTATGTATGAAAATTATTCAGGAAAAATGGAAAGTTTTAAAAAAAAATTAGTCATAATTTAATGACAAAAATGAGTGTAGTGTATAAATGTATTGTAAAAAATTTGGACTAATTGAAACTGAATATTAGGTTCAAAAAATTCTTCTAATATTAAGTTAACATTTTTCCAAACTTGAACCAAAATTTTGGTGAATGTGTCCTATAATGAAAATTAGTCGGACTAAATTGAACGTTTTAAGAAAATTTTTGTAATGATTGAATGGGAAAATTTAGTTTAGTGTATAATTTCATTTGCTTCAGGTTAAAAAAAAAATTGCAAGAAAAGGTTTGATTTGTAATTCAATAAAATTTTATTCTAAAACAAAAATTTATTTTCAAAGCCCTTGCGTAGCGGGCATAAATACTAGTATGAAATACTCCCTCCGTCCCTATTTATCTGTCCACTTTGGAAGTAAAAATTTGTCCCTATTTATCTGTCCATTTATACTTTCAAAACTAATTTAATGATAGATTTTCAAATATATCTCCATAATTTCAATTTTCAAGACTTGACTTATTTAAAACTTGGTTGAATTCATGTTTTCAAGACATAAAGTAGGGGTATTCCACCATTTTCAAGATATTAATTAGAGGTATTTAATGAAAAAGTTTATACAATCAATTATTTCTTGGTATGTGTTTTTTATTCCAAAATGGACAGATAAAAAGGGACGGAGGGAGTATATGTTTAGCAAATAAATAAATTTTAAATCATTTATTCAAGGTCAATCTAAATTCAATTTAAAATCGGCTCGAGTTTATTAAACTGAACTCATTAAAAGAATAAAACTTTTATATATTATAAATTCTAAAATTGTTAAAATCACATGGCATTCTTCATATTTTAAATTAAAATAATTAACTAAATAGCAATGTAGTGTCCCAAAATTATGCTAAGAAAATAGAAGCTTTGACAATTAATATATTTAAATAAAAAACTCCGTCTGTCCCTAGATAAGGTAATTTTGGCAAACGAAACTTTGACATGTATTTTAATGCTATTTGAAAATATAGTTTATAAAATATTTTTATTTTTTTTGGAAAAGAATAATTTAAAAATAAGTTGCGAGACTTTGTGTATGGTGCGCGTCACATAGTGCTTGTTTGGTTACCAATAGGAAGTTAAATCCTATGTAATTTGAAATTACTATGGAAATTATTATAAATGAGAAAATAAAATTTGTGTTTGGTTGATAGATAAGTTTTAACTTACTACAGAAAGTGCAAGTTACCAAGGGGGTCTAGCCGTCTAGGTCAATAACTTCCTATGTTTTGTAGGCATTTAAAATTCCAAGGAACTTACACTTCCCCAATTAATGTCAATCAAACAGTTTCATCAAATACTACTTACTAGAAATTTCTACTCCCCACATATCTAGATGTGGTATAGATTCTCCCCGAATAAAAAAGCTAACAGTGAATGCAACAAAACTAGATATTGGGCTCTTCAAACCACAGCATCCATATATGTTGGGCCACTGCACAAAATGGGCCCTACGCACTGCCCAAGCTTCTTTGTCCTCTCCTCATTGTTTGACTGGACTCCAGGGCTGGCCGCTGGAGCGTCTGCAAGTCGAAGTTGCAGGTACCATATTTCTGGTAATTTTGTTCCGGGGCAAATCCAACAGTGATCTAAAGGTCCAAATTTGGACCGATTTTGGTCTAAATCCTTCCAACAGTGGCCTAAATCTTGGTCCAAATTTAGGCCGGTGAATAGTATCGGCTTAAATTTAGGCTGACACTATTCACCGGCCTCAATCTTTTTAATAATATAATAATAACTGTTTATCTTTTTTATATTTAGTTGATCAAATGATTTTATGTTAATATAATTATTAAATATTTATAAATTATATTTAATATATTTTACTTAAATAATCATATAAATATTATTATGAAATATAATAATATTAAATAATCTTAAAATAATTCAAATTAACAACACATTAAAATGCTCGATTTCAACAATTTCTTGGACGATATCAAAAAATAAAAAATAAAAAAAGCTCATATTGCACTTCAAGATGCATTAATTGAGTATTTGTGGGAGCACATATTAATTTGGAGTAGTATTGAATCTTTGTAAATTTTATTTTAGTTAATTAAATAAAATATTAAATTTTCTTTTATTTTCTAATTTAATGAATTTATTGAGTTTAATATTAATATGAAATCTTATATTATTGTTAAAAAGATTAGAATAATAATATAAAAATTGTTAGAAAAATAAAATATTGATATATGAATTTGGACCAAAATTTAGGCCAAACTGTTAGAATGGAAAGATGGTTCGGTGCATTTGTTAAGCAAATAAGCTATAAATCATTAGCTTAATTACATCAGACAACACTAAGGATAACATTTTTTACATACACGGTCTTTCTAAAGATTGTTCATTACTACCTTCATCCCAAATTTAATCAGTTAGTTCACTTCGGGCACGTAATTTTAGGTGCATTGATCGTCTAGTTCTGAAATTTAATTTTTTTGATTTTTTTTGTTAACGAAAATTCCATATCTAAAATTTTATTTGCAAAAAAAAAAATTAAAAATAAATAATGTAGTTATGCAATCAATGAACCTTAACATGTGTGCCCGAAGTCAACAAGCTCGTTTAATTTGAGATGGAGGGAGTATAATATATTAATGGGTCATGTTTTTCGTAAAACCATTAGTTTAAGAACCATTAGAACCAGCTTCTAATATTAATAAGGGTTCTGCAACATAACTGCACATGGAAAAAGTGTAGTGTTTATGTATTATATTTTAAAATTATTTTTTAACAAGCAAAAAACATGTATTTTAGATTTAGATCCTGAATTTTTTTTAAAATTTAGAGTTCTACAACAACAGAATCTTAAGAGTTATATGGTTATATTTTAAGAACTGGTTTTTTATTTAGCGTGATCCTATATTAAAGGGTAGTTTATTCTAGGGTAACTAACATAAGTGAAATATAAATATGTATCTTCATTCCCTCCCTATGTTAGTGTTTGTTTTATAAAATTTGACATTTTTTTTAGGTCTATCAAACTTCTTTTATTATTCATTCCCCACCCCAAACTAGTTATTTGATTTTTCTTTCCTTATTTTTTTCCCATTTTCATTCATATTTTATTTCAATCATCATTATAAACAAAAATGATATGTAAATGGTTTTTTGAAAATCAAAATTAAATTTTATTTTCACTTATATAAATTAAAAATAATTTTGGTATAATTTATAAGTCAAATCATTTAAAAAATAATATATTTTTAAATAATAAAATATATTAAATTCTAAAAATAAAAAATAAAATATATTATTATAAACCTAAATATTATTAAATTTTTTCAAGTTATGTAATATTTGAAAAATGAAATATAAAAATAATCATATAATTTTTCATTCCGTTTCCGGATTAAAACTAAAGAGGTGATATAATTAAACATCATTTCTTTTTCTTTCAGAATTATATTCTGTTTCCCCAAGTTGAACCAAACAGATTCTAAATGGAATTTTACTATTTTATATAATTTTATACGAATTCTAGGACAAAAGAATGCATTATTAATCCGTACTTGTCATCCACCCATTAGATGCATCTTTGGTGCTGCAAAACTGAAAATGTTCAATATGATATATCGGTCCTAAAACAATTATTAATGGATTAAACAAGAAAAATAATTCCTAAGCTATTATATCCCACTAGCTTTTTTGGCCCGTGCTACGCACACGGGTATTGATTCTTTGATTTTTATCGACTTAATCTATACTTTGCTTTAAAAAAAAACTTAATATATACTTTATGTCGTGATTAACCCCAAATCTGACGGGTAATCAACGCAGTCAAATTATTTATTATGAGTTTTAAATTATAGAATTTTAAATGTTTATTAGCATTTTGTCTCGTGCTACGCATACGTGTATGTTTTTTGTTTTTTTTATCGAGTTAACCTATACATTTTTATTAACAAACAGTATGATATGAGATATAAGTTATGAAAGCAACGTACGTAAGAGTCAAAAAACTCGAGTTTTGTTATTAGCGAACAGTACGTTGTAGATGTTAAAAATAATATATACAAATGTCGATTGAATAAATAAAATCACGCAACAGAAATTATAACGACGCGGACTATATAAATCTTTGTATTTAGAAATATATATAATTATTAATTTAACCTGATTATGCAGATTACAGAGCTTCCATCCATTCCTCAATTATAAAATTAAGGTGAATATGCTGATGATAGAGTTTTCTCCCTTCCTTAATAAAAATTGATAAATAAGTTAAGAAATAATTAATCTTAAGGTAATACATCAATAAAAGAATACATATGTAGTCATAATTCAGTTACATTACTAAAATTATATGCTAAGATTATTGCCTGTTATGAAAATTGATAATAAAAAGAGATATACGCGATAAACATCTATAATGGAATAGATTCTGTATTGATTTTATACCGGAATAGATTTTTAATTAGTGTCATTAATATAAATAAATATTTAATATAATAATAATAATTCATGTTTGCAATAAAAATTTATAATTTTATGGATCTATTATCGAATCATTATTTGTATAGTTAAATAATCAAAAATATTAGGTAATATGTTCCAAAATATTTATAAAAGATATGAAAATAGTAATGATTGTATAATTAAAATTTCTTGGCGTCGTCTAAAGGCGACGCCTCGAATGTTAAATAAAATAACAAAAAATATAAAAAACTATATGTAAAATTTTTATTGTGAAGTTATTTAAATGAAAATATGCTCATTTATGAAATTTTTATTTAAATAAAAATATACTCGTAGCATTTTGGCCCGTGCTACGCACACGGATATAATTTTTTGTTTTTTAATCTAGTTAAACTATACATTTTTTATTAATAAACAGTATGATATAAGATATAAGTTATGAAAGACAACGTATGTAAGAGTCAAAATACTCGAGTTATGTTATTGACGATCAGTGCGTTGTAGATGTTAAGCATAATATATACGAATGTCGATTGAAAAAAAATAAAATCACGCAACAAAAATTATAATGACGCGGACGATATAAATCTTTGTGTTTAGAAACATAAATGATTATAAACTTAACCTGATTATGCGTATCATAAAGCTTCAATCCATACCTTAATTATAAAATTAAGGTGAATATGCAAATGATAGAGTTTCCTCTCTTCCTTAAAAAAAATTGATAAATAGGTTAAGAAATAAATAACTTTAAGGTAATACATCAATAAAGAAATACATATGTAGTCATCATTCAGTTAGATTACTACAATTATATGCTACGATTATTGCTTATATTGAAAATTGATAATAAAAAGATATACGTGATAAATATTTATAATGGAATAGATTCTGTATTGATTTTATAACGGAATAGATTTTTAATTAGTATCATTAATATAATCAAATATTTAATAAAATAATAATATTTCATGTTTGGAATAAAAATTTATAACTTTATGGATCTATTATCAAATCATTATCTGTATTGTTAAATAATCAAAAATATCAGGTATTATTTTCTAAAATATTTATAAAAGATACCAAAATAATAACGACTATAGAATTAAAATTTCTCGGCGTCGCCTAAGGGCGACTCCTCGAATCTTAAATAAAATAACAAAAAATTATAGTACACCGTATGTGAAAATTTTTATTGTCAAGTTATTTAAATAAAAATTTGCTCCTTTATCAAATTTTTATTTCAATAAAAATATGCTCATAGCATTTTGGCCCGTGCTATGCACACGGGTATGATTTTTTGATTTTTTTATGTAGTTAAACTATACATTTTTTTATTGACAAACGGTATGATATGAGATATAAGTTCAGAAAGGCAGCGTAGGTAACAGTCAAAATACCCGAGTTATGTTATTGGCCATCAATACGCTGTAGATGTTAAAGGTAATATATACGAATGTCGAATGAAAAAAATAAAGTCACACAACAGAAATTATAACGACGCGTACTGTATAAATTTTTGTATTTTGAAACATTAATAACAATAAACTTAACCCAGTTATGCAAGTTATAAAGCTTCCTTCCATTCCTTAATTATAAAATTATGGTGAATATGCTGCTGATAGAGTTTCCTCCCGTCCTTAATAAAAATTGATAAATATTTATAACGGGATATATTTTTCATTAATATCATTAATATAATCAAATATTTGATATAATAATAGTATTTCATGTTTGGAATAAAAATCTATAAGTTTATGGATATATTATTAAATCATTATTTGTATAGTTAAAATAATAAAAAAATATTAAGTAATTTTTATCTAAAATATTTATAAAAAAACATGAAAATAGTAATGATTATATAATTAAAATAGCAAAAAATAATAATAAACTGTATGCAAAGAATTTTATTGTTAAGTTATTTGAATAAAACGATGCTCATCTATCAAATTTTAATTCAAATAAAAAAATGCTCATAGCATTTTAGCCCGTGCTACGTACACAGATAGGATTTTTTTGTTTTTTTTCCAGTTAAGCTATACATTTTTTTATTAACAAACAGTATGATATGAGATATAAGTTATGAAAGACAACGTAATAGATTTTTCATTAGTATCATTAATTAAAGTGAATATGCTGATGATAGAGTTTCCTCCCGTCCTTAGTAAAAATTGATAAACATGTTAAAAAATAATTAACCTTGAAGGAATAATCAATAAAGAAATACATGTGTGATTTAAAAAGAAAAAAGAAATACATATGTAGTCATAATTGAGTTACATTACCAAAACTATATGCTACAATTATTGTCTATATTAGAAATTGACAATAAGAATATATACGTCATAAATATCAACAATGGAATAGATTCTGTATCGATTTTATAATGGAACAGATTTTTCATTAGTATCATTAATATAACCAAATTTTAATATAATAATAATAATTTATGTTTGGAATAAAAATTTATAAGTTTATGGATCTATTATTAAATCATTAATTGTATAGTTAAAATAATTAAAAAATAATTTTTTTTCAAAAATATTTATAAAAGACATGGAAATAGTAATGACTATATAATTAAAATTTCTCGTTGTCACCTAATGGCAACACCTCGTATCTTGAATAGAATAACAAAAAATTATAATAAACCGCATGTAAAAAATTTTATTGTTAATTTATTTAAATAAATATATGCTCATTTATTACCACATGAAAATTATTTAAGCATTTTGGCCCGTGCTACACACACAGGTATGAAAAGAAAATGCTCTATTAATAATGAAATTATAACAAAAATTCTTGATCTGAAAATTGAATGTAATGAACATGAAAACTGTATAAATTAAACGAAAAAGTATTGTTGTAGTAATAAATGTCAAAATCTGTGGAAATCAAATGAAGTTTGACTTCCTATTCGCATATAAGCTATTACAGTCCAGATTCATGTATCGAAAATTTGTAAAACCGAGTGTATGAATACTTCCTTATATATCAAGAGCTGAAATTATGGAATGAGAAAAGACTCCATTAATTTGAATTTATAACAAAAAGTTTTGATTTGAAAATTAAATATAGTGTATATGTAAACCACCACATTTTATACAAAAATGGATTGTAATAATAAATGCCAAAATTATTGAAAATCAAATAAAATTTGACTATTTTTCCTTATTTACATATAAGTTATAGCAGGCTAGATTCATGTATCTGAAAATTTTAAAAGTCTAATATATAGAAACTTCTTTATCAAGAGTTAAAATTGTGAAGTGAAAAAAAATACTCCATTAATCGGAAATTAAAACAAAAAGTCCATCTGAGAATTGAATATAGTAAATATGAAAACTGCACAAATTATACGAAAAAGTTTTGTAATATTAAATGCTAAAAAAAGTGGAAATCAAATTATGTTTGACTACGTTTCCTTTTTTGTTATGAATTATAGCAGTCTATATCCATGTATCAGAAAATATTCAAAAATAATAATTAATATATAAAAATATCAAAAGTCTTGATTTGAAAATTAAATGTATTGAATATGGAAACCAATATATATTATACAAAAAAGGATTGTAATAATAACGGCCAAAATCAGTTAAACAAATTAAAATTCGACTATTTTTCCTTATTTACATATGGGTTATAGCATGATAGACTCATATATCCAAAAATTTAAAAGGTCAAATATATATAAAAAAATCTTATCAAGATCTAAAATTATGGAGTGAAAAAAAACTCTATTAATTTGAAATTATAACAAAAAGTCTTGATTTGAAAATTTAAATATAATGAACGTGGAAACCACAAACATTAAATGTAAATGGTATTTTAGTAATTAATGTCAACATCAATGAAAATCAAATAAAGTTTGACTTCCCTATTTGCATATGAGCGAGCTATAACAGTCTAGATATATGTATCCGAATATTTAAAAATCTAATATATAAAAACTTTCTTATCGAAAAAAGAATTAATGCCAAAATCATCGAAAATCAAATATATTTTGACAACATTTCCTTATACACATATGAGTTATGGTAGGCTAGATTCATGTATCTGGACGGAAATTGGGTTGTATTCATTCTCGGTGTCTCTTGTCAAAATACAATGACACGCAATAAGAAGTAAACAAAAAGCCTTGATCAGATGTTGAGAAAAAGTGAATATAAATCTTCACACGGTGAGCATCCGATAGTGGCCTGGACGAATCATCTCTTTTCAGCAGCTGCAAAGAAAACTCAATCATAAAAAAAGGATCAATAAATGCATTAATGGACATATATGCATCATAATCACTATCAATACGAAAGGAAATTATGCAAAAATAATGTCAAAAAAATTAATTACAAAATATCATGTCATCTATACAATATAAAAAACTTAAAAACTGGAACAAAAATACAAAAAAATAGAACATACACCAATGATAAGCTACAATCCCATATGTGGAGGTCGTATACTTTCAAAAAAGGCCTCTCCAGCTTTCCAAACTTTCACCCAATAACTACCTTAATCCAATATTAGGTGAATCATATGAGCTCCACACATGAGAATACCTATTAATTAATAACAGACATAAACTTATTACAAATTGTTGTATATCACACTAATGATTCTACATGAAGACGTTAACGACAATACGATCGCGTCCAAGACTTTTGAGGAACCAAGACCAAGAGTACTGTATCTTGAAAATGAATGCGTATGAAAACTTTACTCTAGTGCGGAAATCAATTACCTGATGCATGTGCTTTCTTTTGATTCTTGGAAATTGTCTCAACACTTATACCACGATCCACGTCCATTTCTTTTCACACCTGCAGAAACAAAATTTTACGATTATAATCGAGGATTTCGATACTGCAACATTATCATCGAAAGGATTGCAAAACCTGTTGACGACGTTGAATCCGTCTTCATGCTAAAAAAACACGACCACCGTTATCACTGCAATATAAAATAAATGTTACTACCATACACTCTACAAATCGAGAGAGAAAAAAATGATCAAATGATTACAGATGCAAGTAGATAATAAGAATTTCGAATTTTAAATAAAAAATAGCAGAGAGAGCATAATGGAGGAGGGAGAGATTGATTTAGATAAATAAGCACGGATTTGTTATGATTAATTATCATGTTTGAATTTGAAATCAATTAGACGTAGTAATGAGTGCCATGATTGGAGGAACCGAATTCAATACCTTTTTCAAACTCTCATATGGTTGGAAGATGCTATGAGATCCAAAAAGCTCAATGAGTGGCTTGATCAATGGAACAACAATAAATGCCACGCTCCTGATATGGCAGGAACTTGTTGCATGCCCAGTGGAAATCGGGTGGGTCGCATAAAAACCCGGAATATTCTTTCATGGTGTTAAGTTGAATGAGAAAGCTGCCGGGTCGATCCGAAGCTTAATGGGTTGATCCAAGAGAAAGTGAAATTACCAAAGCAGCCTTAAAAAATGACTCATGCTTTAAGAATTATATAGATTCATCTGGTTGTTGCACTAAACTTGTGTTAAGTCCCACGTCATCGAATCTTTTTAGTATTGGTTGGGTTCGAAGTTTCAGTATCGCGATGAACTAGGTCTCCAACTTGAAAGTTTTTGATCCTAGACTTCTTGTTGTAGTGATCTCTTGTTTTCATCTTATACTTTTCCATCCTTTCAATAGCTTGATCCCATACTTCATCAATCAAGTCAAGATTGGAATGTAGTCCTTCTTCATTGGCCATCTCATCAATATAGCCCTATGGGATGGGGATCCAACTTCGATTGGTAGCATTGTCTCTGTTCTGTAAGCCAGCTTGAATGTGGTTTCACCTGTGCTTGTTATAGGACTTGTTCTGCATGCCCAAAGAATGTGGGGCAACTCATCTGTCCATTTGCTCTTACTTTCTTCCAAACTTTTCTCAATACCTCGGAGAAGGATATGATTTGTTACTTCAACTTGCCCGTTTCCTTGGAGATAGGCTACTGATAATTTCTTCTGTTGGATTCTCCTTTCCTTCGGGTAATCTCAAAATCTGATCCCACGAATTGTGGTCCATTGTTTGAGACCAGGACCCTTGGTAATCTGAATCTCATCAAGATGTTGTCCATGATATAGTTTTGCTGGTTAATGGTCCTCATCGTCTTTGCTTCCACCCACTTAATCATGTAGTTAATGGAGACCAACAAATAACTAAAATCTCCTTTAACTTGAGGGAATGGTCCCATTATGTATATTTCTTAGACAACAAATGGGATTGGAGATAGGACTGGGGATGGAAGGACTAGTCTCATCTGAATCACATTGCTGAATAGCTGACAATTCTCTTGGTGGATAGTTGGCCAATAGTAACCATGTCTGATGATCTTGTAGGCTAAAGCTTTCGCAGACATATGATCACCACATATTCCTTCACGAACCTCCCTTAGACAATATTCAACCTCTTCCGGACCTATACATTTCAGGATCGGGAAGGGGTAGGTCCTGCTGAAGAGTATTTCTTGTTCAACAAAGAACTTGGCTACTTCAGCTTTCAATCTTTGAGCTTTTCCATTGTCATCATGGAGTTCTCCCTTCTCTAGATAGTTGATTAGATGATTCATCCAATTAGGATCTTCATTGATTTCCAAAATCTCTTCACTTTCGATTGTCGGCTTTTGCAATTCTTCAAAGTAAACTGAGCTATCAAGATCTACAGAGTTCTGGAATAGCTTGGAGAGAATATCAGCTTCCATATTTTCTTCCCTATTGACTTGCAGGATCTGGTGGTTGGGTATCAATGCCAAGTAGCTCTGCACCAAAGCTTGATATTTGGTTAGGATTGAATCTTTGGCTAGTTATTCTCCATTTGTTTACTTGAACATAATTTGAGAATCGCTATAAATTATGAGGCTTTGCATTCCCAGAGTTCTAGCCAGTTTTAATCCAACAGGGAGTGCTTCGTATTCCGCTTGGTTCTTGGTTGCTGCAAAATTAAAAGAGATTGTTGTTTTGATGATGAAATCGTCTGGACTTTTCATAATAAGTCACGCTCTTGATCTTTAGGAGTTGAAGATCCGTCCACATGAAGGACCAAAGCGTCCGGCTTAGAATTGGCATTGCTCATGGGTCTATCTCTATTGGTCCTGATTCAGTTTCCGGAAAGTTGCCTTCCACAACAAAATCCACTAGGACCTGGGCTTTGATAGCTGTCATGGGAATGAAAGTTAAGCTGAATTGGCTTAACTCAATTACCTAATTCACCAATCTTCTAGAGGCATCCTGCTTGTGAATGATCTTTCGCAGAGGTTGATCTGTAACAATTCTGATTTCTCTCCCTTGAAAATAATGTTTGAGTTTCCTGAATACTATCACGAGAGCAAATGCAAATTTCTCTAGGTTCGGAAATCTAGTCTCCGTATCCTTCAACACTTGACTTACATAGTAAACATGCTTTTGATGGCTTGAATCCTCCCTCATCAGGGCTGCTCCGACAGCGAAGGTCCCGGAAAAAAAGGTATAGATATAATGGTTCGCCCTGTTGGGCCTTGGTTAAGATTGGTGGCTTGGAGAGGTATTCCTTAACTTCCTTTAAAGAAAATATATAACTATCATGTTACCTTCTTGTCTTATTGTATATAAAGTTGAAATTTAATTTATATAAGACTAAAAATATATTACAGTATAAAAATATGTTCGTGGTTTTGAGTCGCCGAAATTAGGGTTCTAGCCGCCATTTCTCTCTTTTCAACCTTCATCCTTGTTACTGATTAATCATCTTCATTCCTCCATCTTATTTCCTATTTATTAGTTTTATTAATAAAATTAAGATCTAACCCTTTTTGGGTGAGTTCTTTTTGAGTAACTTGTCATCATGGTTGATAGTCGTGCCCATCTTTTTGAGATGCTTGTGTTTTGTTTCTAAGAAGGACTTACATAGTGTCGTGGGTGATCCGTAAGGCTCTCATCAAATAATGCATGATGGTGAATATTGCAAGAGGTCACATTTCACTACAAATAATTGTTTATGTTTTGGGGTCATTTGTGGATCAAATATCAGTTTATGTAACTGATAATTCTTAACATTGATTACAGATGATGCTTATATGAAGGTCAATTGCGATGCTATTATGTTACATATGTAGGTTGGATTGCTCGAGATTTGATTGTAATACTTTTTAAATTAAAGAATTTAAATATTCTATGTGTTAAGCGATCTGAAAATAGAATATTCATTTGTTTAGTTAGTTTTTTTGTTTCATAATCAGGTTGTGATTGACAAGTTCGAGAATTTGTTCCATAAATTTCAGTCATTTATTAATTTCTTTCATTTTCTATCGAAATAAATATATATAACAATATCAACTTTTTTTAAGTTATCTTTATCACGTATCTTTTCCTTTATTCTGTTTTCAAAGTAAAATTTTTGATCAATACAAAAATTGACCAAATTCGTCTCCGCCACTTATTTTTCTCTTCATCCCCTTTTTTGAAATTAAAATTTAATTGACATAAAGATTTACGAAATTTATCCCGCTCACGTGAGATAGAGCAAGTTGGTTCCGTGACCACCTGCACATCCGTCAACCGTAATAATGTGATATCGAGTAAAAAAGGCGAACCCAAGTTCCATGGCTTCTTTTTCACTTTCCGATACTAGTCCACCAGTAAATCACCAACTGTAAAGTGTAAAAATTCGATAATCTGTGGTCCAAGTCCAGGTCAGCAGCTGCACGTGTCAAGCACAATGCTCTGATACTCCGTTCACGTGAAGTGGGACCGAAATCACGTGACATATTGGTTGGCAGGGGACATAGTAAGTTCAGACATTTGTGTCTCAATTACGAAGCTTTGTGAGTAAACCAAACAAGTAGCTTGGGACTCAACAACTGTTCTTCTATTATTCTCTGCACGATGTTACATCGGATGGTATCGCTTTCCCAGTCCGGTTTGCTAACTCGCATTCTTACCCTTTTACTCGCTCGAAAATTTATTTTAGGATCGAGAGTGTATTATTGATAGGGCCGTAATTCGAGCCGAGCATGGCGAGTTTCGAGCCGAGATTAATTCGAGTAAAATTTAATCGAGTCGAGCCGAGTCGGTTAATAATCGAGTCTAAATCTTTGCCCAAACTCGACTCGGTTAATTTCACGAGTCGAGTCGAACCGGCTCGTTTAGCTAAACGAGTCGAGCGAGCTAACTCGTATAATTTTACACTTAATCGAGTCCAAACCTCTACCCGAACTCGACTCATTTAATTTCACGAGTCGAGTCGAGCCGGCTCGTTTAATTAAATGAGCCGAAACTTTTACCCGAACTCGACTCGTTTAACGAGTCGAGCTGAGCCCACTCAAACGAGTTCGAGTCGGGCGAGCCCACTTATTGTAATATTTATACCTAAAACTGATAATATCCAGAAATCACATGAAGTCACAATTTGAGTTCCGAGATATTGGTGGTGTTTGGCAACCGCTTAAAAGCCGACTTCTAGCTTATAAGCCAACTTCTACTTTTTGCGGAGTGTTTGTGTAAAGAAGTTAGAAGTACTTCTGGTGACTTATAAGCTGAGAAGTTGGAAGTTAGAAATGCTAGCTTTTTTTCTTGACTTATTTTTTTTTCGAAATTTAACTTCACAACAATGTGTAGGATCATTCTAAAAGATAGTTTATGATATTTTATTATTATTTTAGCAATTTTTATACCTAATAAGTCATGAATTTTAATGAATTTATCCAAACACTTAAATAGCTTATAAGTCCAAACCAACTTATCACTTATAATCCACTTCTTTACTTTAAGCAATAAGTCACTTCTTTTAAGCCCAGCCAAACGGCCCCATTATGTTAAATAACCCGCTTTATTCTAGAAGAAAAGATGTTTATCGACATTATATTGTATTTTGACATGATTTCGACGAAAAACATAAATGATATCGTTAAAATAATAAATTTTTATCAACTCAACTAAATATGGAAAAATCGAACAATCATTACTGCACAGATAACCATCTTTTCCATATTTTCATTAGAAAATAATGTTTTTATTTTTAGATCTGACAAGCAACACAACCCTCCATAGCACTGCATCAGGGTGAGGTCTTTACAGTGAGCTCCCATACCACCTTTCACCTTATCTCCCTGCCTTCCAATCGGATACATACGACAGGATTCCCCCCATACTTACTCAGATACACTGATCCCATTCTTTTTAATCTTTTTTTATTCCCTCACTTTTATTTGTCAGAAATAACAAAAGTCCAAGATTCCGTTTATTTATCAGAAAATAACTACTCCCTCCGTCCCAGTCAATAGTATACATTGGGGGACGGGGGCGCGGCACGGACTTTAATGCTTCAATATAGTATAGTTCTGTAAATTATTTTTAAGATTTTCTTTTTTTTATATAAAAGTATAACATTTATATTTTTATACAAAAAAAGAAAATCTTAAAAATAAATTGTGAAACTATGTTTTATAAGAGCCTTAAAAAGCGTGTCGAGCAGTGATAAAAAACGTATACAATTGACTGGGACAGAGGGAGTAAAATTTGACTAATATTTTGTAAAAATTTTATTTTCTATGAAATCATTTTAAATGATATTCCGGTGTATTTCCAATATTTCCATGCCTGCATGAAAATCATGCTTGTGCAATTATAGGCACAATATCATAATCACCCTTTACCTGTTGAGGAAAATAAAAATCATCTCTTTGTCCTCC
The DNA here is from genome assembly GCF_001625215.2 of Daucus carota subsp. sativus. NCBI lineage: Eukaryota > Viridiplantae > Streptophyta > Magnoliopsida > Apiales > Apiaceae > Daucus > Daucus carota. The sequence goes on from NC_030381.2 coordinate 27,884,085, forward strand.
ACTTTCCCTCTGTGCTTATTTTAATATATCTCCATGTGTATTATTGAGTGTGCTTACTATTTTAAGGTTTTTGTGGGGCACTTCAAATTTTGGCCCTTGAGAGCATCAACAAGTTCTTGAACTTGAGGAAGCAAGCAATTTGTGTAATGGGGATTTGAGGGTGAGCTTTCCCATTATGGTATCAGGGCCCACCTGGGGTTTCCATATTTAAGTGCTTCTTCAAGCTGTTGCTATCATCTTCAGTTCTTCACCTCCATCTTCACTTCTCAGCAAAGGTCAGATTTTTGGTCTTTTTTGTGTTTGTAATGTGTATCTATAGTCTACTCTTTGCTGAAACTTAGTTTAATCTTATTTGTGCTTTGTTTTTGTAAATAGTGTTATGTTGGATTGTTGGTTTCATATTTTGTATAGATTTTGTTAGTATGTGCTACTGTTCTTGAATGTACAGCAAGATTCTTGAATGAGCATGAACTGTGTGACACATGTCTTTAAATCATTGACATTTTTGTCAGAATATTGAAGATGATTTCTTGTTATTACTTAGTAGTGATCAGATTCTTTAATTTTTAGTATTTATTTTAGTAATGGTCAATTAGAGAAACTTTATATAGTCACTCCCTAGGGACTGCACGTCTGCTACGCTGGGACTTGAATCATCGACCTCTTGTTACCAACACAAGGGGTACCTACTAGACTACGATGTTAGGGATATTAGGTTCTTGGTTTATTATAGATGCGGTTAAATTTTACTAGTTTTTTACTGTCTAGCGATCACAATAGATATCAAAAATTTTGGCCCATGAACAATTAAAGAGTATTCTTTATATTTTTTATTTTTTTGTTTTTACTGAATAGCAGCAAGATTTTTGAATTATAGCATGAAGTGTGTATTATGTCTTTATATTAGTAACATTTTTGACAGAATATTGAAGATGATAATTTCCTGTAACCACTTAATGATCAGATTCTTAAATTTTTAATTTTTTTGGTAATGGTTAATTAGAGAAATTTTTTAAACTCACCTGTCCATGACTGCACTAAGACTTGAACTTTCGACCTCTTGTCACCAACAGGGGGTACCTGGCCGAAAGTCTAGTGAGGGCCGATTATTTTTTAGCCACATAATAATAGGAGTTAGTATAGAATGAAAATTCATATGAACTACAATATCATAATAATATTTACATAGGGATTTAATATCAAAGTGCCCACCGTTATTGCTAAAAACTATAAGGTAACTACTCGATCTGCACGTAGACTCATTTTAGGCACTAGAATTATTATTATATATATATATATATATCACTATGTTAAATCTTGAAAAATAATCAACAGAAAACTTAATACAATCCTAATCAGTAGATGATGTGGGAGCCACATGGATCGCAAAAACAAAAAGAACTAGAGCCCTTAGGATCTAAATCTAATACATGTTTTTTGCATCGTTGTGTGTATTCAAAAATAATTTCAAAATATAATACATAAATACGACTTTTTTTTTTTCATGTGCAGTTCTGCTGCAGAACTTATTAATACTAGAATTAAGACTAAGGGTTCTAAAGGTTTTTAGGCCAAGGGTTCTAAGTGGAACATGATCCTACTAATATATATGTGAATTGAACAGATTTTTTTTTTAAAAGCCCGACTACAACGTTAGGGATATTGGTCCTTGTTTTATAGGTCCTCGTTTGTGGGTTATCCCGTGGTATAAAATCCAAATTTTGGTATATATCGACCAGTCTTGGTTTTTGTCACAAGGATACTAATATAATTATCATGTTGCTGAACTGTCAATTTTGAAATATGGATCAGTGTTTTATTATAAAGGATCTGATATTAATTTTTGTCATTGTGCTTCTTGAAGTTGTGAAAGTGTGCTTAGGCTCAAAGCCAATCTAAGCACTGAGTTTGCACTTTGATTTGAAAAACCCAATCTCTTCCAAGAAGCTTTGGGAAACTTTAAGCACTTTTTACCACGTTTTACAGAAGGGGTTAACTGGATTTGACTTATTCCGTAACTCCTCACATTTGATTACAATCAACAAAAATTGGAACTTGCCAATTGTGTGGAAGTTCTTATAATCTCTCAGAATAAGTTTATGGTTAAAGAATGAACATTTTATGTTGTCATTGGTATATATATTTTTGTTTACAAGTATAATTATGAAACAGTTTTGTATGCTGCTTGAATTTGTTTGCCATAGACAGCGTTATTTCTGATTTTTTTTAGTATATACTATTTAGTGCGTTCATGTCATGCATGTTTTGATTTTTAGTATTGTGCTTCTCTTTGTTGGAGCACACCGCTTTGCATCTAAGGCTTTAAGCTCTGGCAGCCCCCTTAAACCCTGCTCCCGAGTTTTTTAGGAGAGAAAGCAAGTGAATGCAAGTGAAAGCAAATGTGCTTTCACTTTCATCCCACTTTTGGAGTGAAAGTATGCTATATTTGCATCCACTTTCACTTGCTTTCCTCCTTTTAAAAAACTCGGGAGCACAAACAGGAGTGAAAGTTACATAACTTTACTTCCTTTTCACTTGCTTTCCTCCCTAATTATAACTCGGGAGCAGGGCGTTAGAGTTTCCTCTTTTAAAAGCTATAGCTTCTGTTAAACTTAATTCATGAATTACACAATTAGTTGTCGTACGTGGCCTTTGTGGGTTTTCTTTGGTTAGTTTATTGAGTTCTTAATTGAAATGTGCCCTAAGTAGCCTGATATTTCTCCTTTTCTTTTTCTTATTAGCATTTAACTGAATCTAGGTAAGTATGTCATCTTCACGACCTGCAAACTCTTCCAGCAACGCGGGAAGAGCGAACCAAAATTCAAGGGTCGTACTGACCACAATAGATGCAAAGATCCATGCCGATTTTGAAGAGTCGGGTTCTTCTTTTGACTACTCGAGCTCGGTGCGAGTTACCAGTGCCGTTGGTGAAAATTTATCAATTCAGTCTAACAAGTTAACTAACACTTACCTCCATCACATCCAAAAAGGAAAGCTTATCCAGCCCGTTGGCTGTTTGTTAGCAGTAGATGAAAAATCTTTCAAGATTATGGCGTACAGTGAAAATGCTCCTGAAATGCTGACGATGGTTACTCATGCTGTTCCAAGTGTCGGCGAACATTCAGTTCTTGGCATTGGAACTGACGTGAGGACAATCTTTACAGCCCCTAGTGCAGCTGCCTTGCAGAAAGCGGTAGGATTTGCTGATATCAATTTGTTGAATCCGATATTAGTTCACTGTAAATCTTCTGGGAAACCATATTATGCAATTGCTCACAGAGTCACAGGCAGTTTGATCATTGACTTTGAGCCTGTTAAGCCTTACGAAGTCCCTATGACTGCAGCAGGGGCCCTACAATCATATAAGCTAGCAAGCAAAGCAGTTAATCGGTTGCAGGCTTTACCTGGTGGGAGCATGGAAAGACTCTGCGATACGATGGTGCAGGAAGTTTTTGAACTCACAGGTTATGACAGGGTAATGGCCTATAAATTTCACGACGATGATCATGGGGAGGTGATAGCTGAGGTTACAAAGCCAGACATGGAGCCGTATTTGGGTTTGCATTATCCAGCTACCGATGTCCCCCAGGCTGCACGATTTTTATTCCTGAAGAACAAGGTTCGTATGATCTGTGATTGCCGTGCAAAACATGTGCCAGTGCTGCAAGATGAAAAGCTTCCCTTTGAACTGACCTTGTGTGGGTCAACCCTTAGGGCTCCACATAGTTGCCATCTACAATATATGGAAAACATGAATTCTATTGCTTCACTAGTAATGGCAGTTGTAATCAATGATTCTGAGGAAATGGTTGAAAGCTCTGATCGAAATAGTGTGAAGAGTAAGAAACTTTGGGGCTTAGTGGTGTGCCATAACACAAGTCCAAGGTTTGTACCTTTTCCTCTTAGGTATGCTTGTGAGTTTCTTGCTCAAGTTTTTGCTATTCACGTCAGTAAAGAGTTAGAATTGGAAAATCAGATAGTGGAGAAGAATATCCTGCGCACTCAGACTCTGTTGTGTGATTTGCTGATGCGAGATGCTCCTCTTGGAATTATATCACAGACTCCAAACATGATGGATCTTGTGAAATGTGAAGGTGCTGCCCTATTATATAAAAATAAGGTTTATAGATTGGGTGCTACACCAAGCGACTACCAGCTTCGGGATATTGTTTCATGGCTCACTGAATACCATACGGATTCCACGGGTTTGAGTACAGATAGCCTGTATGATGCTGGGTTCCCTGGAGCTCTTGCTCTAGGGGATGTAGTATGTGGAATGGCAGTTGTGAAGATAACTTCCCAGGACATGCTTTTCTGGTTCAGGTCTCATGCTGCTTGTCATATCCGATGGGGTGGTGCCAAGCACGAGCCTGAGGAGAAGGATGATGGCAGAAAGATGCACCCAAGGTCATCCTTTAAAGCTTTTCTGGAGGTTGTGAAGACAAGAAGTGCAACTTGGAAGGACTTTGAGATGGATGCAATCCATTCTCTGCAGCTTATCTTGCGGAAAGCACTCAGTGATGAAAAAGCAGTGGTTCCAAAAGGCGATGATTTCCGTTCAAACACTGATGTTATTCATACAAAGCTCAATGACCTAAATATTGATGGCATACAGGAACTAGAAGCAGTTACAAGTGAGATGGTCAGGCTGATTGAAACAGCCACAGTACCAATATTTGCAGTTGATGCAGATAAAATAGTAAATGGGTGGAATACAAAAATTGCTGAATTGACCGGTCTTCCTGTGGATAAAGCCATGGGAAAGCATTTAATAACCCTCGTGGAAGATTCTTCAGTTGATACAGTGGAAAAAATGCTGGCATTTGCACTGCAGGGTATGATCTCTCAGTCTTTAAAGTAGATCAACTTCTTTCGCTGGTAGTAAATATTTACTAAAGTATATATATGTGCTCTTTTATTTGCATGCACATACATGTAAATTTAAAAACAAATGGTTATTTTCTTCCTCAATTATGCAAATGATAGTTATTGAACATTCTAAAATGACTGCATTTCTAGTCTGCGGTGTGCTATTCTTTCGAGAGGAAAAACTGAACAATACAATTTCTGATCGGATGTCATCTTGTTTTATTTCTTTGTTCCATGTGTGTCAGGGAAAGAAGAGCAAGGTATTCAATTTGAATTCAAAACTCACGGATCTAGGGATGGCTCAGTTCCAATTACTCTAGTTGTTAATGCTTGTGCGAGTAGAGGTATCCATGACAATGTTGTTGGTGTATGTTTTGTGGCCCAAGATGTTACCAGTCAGAAGACCATCATGGATAAATTTACACGAATTCAAGGAGATTATAAAGCTATAGTGCAAAATCCAAACCCATTGATTCCCCCAATATTTGGTACAGATGAATTTGGTTGGTGCTCTGAGTGGAATCAAGCTATGACAGAGTTGTCTGGATGGCATAGAGAGGATGTTATGAATAAAATGCTTCTTGGGGAAATCTTTGGAATCCAAGCGTCATGTTGTCATTTGAAAAATAGGGAGGCATTTATAAATCTTGGGGTTGTACTAAACAATGCTTTGACAGGTCAGACGTCTGAAAAGATTCCTTTCAGCTTCTTTTCACGGGACGGGAAATATGTGGAGTGCCTGCTCTGTGCAAGCAAAAAGTTAGATGCAGAGGGTACAGTTACTGGGATCTTTTGCTTTTTGCAGTTAGCAAGCCAAGAGCTTCAGCAAGCACTTCATATACAGCGCTTAACAGAACAGACGGCTGTGAAGAGACTGAAAACATTAGCTTATCTGAGAAGGCAAGCTAAAAATCCTCTCTGTGGTATTAATTTTATTCGGGAGAAGTTGGAAGAGACTGGCTTGGGAGAAGAGCAAACGGGACTTCTGCGGACGAGTGTCCATTGCCAGCGTCAACTCAACAGAATACTTGATGACACGGATCTTGATAGCATCATTGACGGGTATCTTCTATTTGACTTAATTGCAATGAGTAGATCTACTATCTGAACTTGTTAGATCAATAGCCCTTCCAAATTCCTATGCTGTTGAGAGGAACCTTTACGTAGACCATGTACTTTAGCAAACAATTATAATAGTATATGCTATATGCATTACAAGACATGCACTAGAAACATCATTTTGAGATCATCGTAAATTCCTTATATTCCCTAAATGTGTTGCATATGGATAGATGGGACTGAAATGAACCTATCTGACTTGTACCTTCATAAATGTTCTTAGGTATAACCTTACTTGAAATGGCTTCAATTTGAGTGACTTTATAGTAGTTTAAATCAGAAACATTCTCAAGGACATCAAAACCTAGCCACTCATGTCAAGATTAAGTGCTAAAATATATTTCATGCGCCCTGTCATGTTAATTATTATTGAACTGTCTTTTATTATGGAAATACATATGTCCTTACTGATTTAATACAAAGATGTGTAACCAGTTCAATCATTTTTATCTTATACCTTTCTTCCCCAACTTCTACAGATATCTGGACCTGGAAATGTCAGAGTTCAGGCTTCATGATGTCTACGTTGCATCTAGGAGTCAAGTCTTGATGAGGAGCAGTGGAAAGGCTATTCAAGTAGTTGATAATTTCTCTGAAGAGATGATGTCTGAAACTTTGTATGGAGATGGTCTCAGGCTTCAGCAAGTCCTTGCTGATTTCATGTCGATTTGTGTGAACCTTACTCCAGTTGGTGGTCATCTTGGCATTTCAGTTACTCTAACGAAGGATAATCTGGGGAAATCTGTTCAACTTGTGCATTTGGAAATCAGGTATAAGAAACATCTGCTATCCTCTATGTAGTTGTATATATTGAACTGCTGGTAGTGCAATAACCTCTTTTAGATTAAAATAAACTTTCTCATATTTTTTGGCATATTCACTGAAGATCAGCCCTTGAGTAAGGCTATATAGAGTATAGATACAGAAGATTCCATTCTTAATTTCTATAAATTAATATACCTAGTAAAATAAAGGAAAATTGTGAAAGTCTCTTGTATTCTATCTAGGGGGACGGAGGGAGTAACATTTAGTTTAAACAGAAAAGCAATTTGGTAAAAAAAGAAATAAAATTTTTGTTTACAGAAAAGATAATTGTTGTAACTGAAGCTCCACAGTTTGTTTCGTCAAAAAGGCATTTACTTTGGAATCTTCTCTTATCAGCCAGTATACTCTCAGAAAGTTAGGTTTGGAGTAACCGACTTTTACACAGATTTACCGGGTCTCTTCGTTTAAACAATAGGTTGTGCTTTTTGTACTGTAATGTAGCGACCAATAAACACATATCTGATAAATGATAACACCTAATTGACCATGCAAGATATTTGATTGTTTTGTGACTTCAGATAATTCCTTAAAAGAATTTTCCTTTAGTTGCCATGAGCTTATATTCTATATCCTAGTACGTGTACTTACAGAGAACCCCCCTTCCTTTCCCAAATTTTATGAAAAAAACATGTCAATGATCAATTTATAATCCCTTAAAAGATTTGCCGTGCTTTCTTCACTGGAGGAGATGTTTACGCCTTCGAAAACATGTCAATACTTATTTGTATTATGTTTCTTGATGCAGGATAACACATGCTGGAGCCGGGGTACCAGAAGACTTGTTGAGCCAGATGTTTGGAGGTAATTCTGAAACATCCGAGGAGGGCATAAGTCTGCTGATTAGCAGAAAATTAGTGAAGCTCATGAATGGAGATGTTCATTATTTGAGGGAGGCCGGGAAGTCCACTTTCATAATTACTGTCGAACTTGCTGCAGCAAGTAAGCACGAATCTTAAAAGTTGTTATTTGAGAAATGACTTATGTTCAAATCCCAACTACAAATGAGTTATGTACCACTACTCTATGTTGTACTTTGTTTTGTATCTTTTACTCGAAGCCATTGATAGTTTTGTGTATATGCTGAATAATTGGTAGATTGACATGCAGAACTTTATTTGATCGACCGTCTCCAAGAACGTCGTCATATAGTTACATTTTGTCGAATAATTCAAATCTTCCGAGCCAGCTGATTAAGAACTTGGCTGGCATTGTGTTTTGAGTTCTATATGATGTTCTGATTCTGAATTGTCTGGGCATAAATAGAATTTTTAGTCATTATATACTTTTGCCTCTACTAATATAATATCATATATAAATGATAGAGTATTAAAAAGTACTTTTAAGGTGTTAAAATCTCATTGCAAATCACATTGCTGGTAAACCTGTTCCATTTGGTTATATATTTAACTTTACTCAAAATGTCCCTTCTACCAAGAATTAACACAAGTGAAATGATGAGTAAAAAACAATCAAAAGTCAAAAGGTTGATTTATTTACCCTCATACTAACGTCACAACCGTTCATTCATATACAATTTAAACGAATCCCATTCCGTTTATCCAATCCTGAACCTTAAATAATTTTTCTTTGGTGGTGTATTTGATTGATTTTAATGAATTGTTTTTAATTTATGGATTTTAATGGATTGTATGTTTTTTTTTTTTTATGTGGATTGTTGATAAAATGTGACAGTGTTGATATAAATTCTTTAGCATTTAAGCACAACACTTCAAAATCTTATGGTTTTTGATGGGATTTCAAAAAATTTAAAACACATTTGGAAATTCTATAAAATCCATCATTTCATAAAATCCAAATTTTTTTATTAATATTTGATTTTAAACAATCTCAATTGAATATCATCATATTTTAAAGCGTAATATAAAATTCTGATTGAATACTATCATATATTACTATATTAGCTAGCTTCTACTTCTGGAATAAAATACCGCAATCAGATAACTGTAAATATTGCAATCAGATAAATTAACACATTCGATTATAATATTATTTTCGAAATAAAACATTAGTCCAATTATACGAGCGGTCATAATGCTTTCAAAAATAAACCTAAAACAACACAAAAAATTAAGTCATATACATGTTTGAATAGTTGTACAGTATCCTTACAGTTACATAAAGCTACCAATTTCTTATGTGGGCAAACTAGTATTTACCCATTTTAAAGCAAATTTAATCCAATTTGTTTACGAATTCTACTAAAAAATGATTTGATCCAACATGAAAGGTCTAATACTCACACAGAATTACAATTTTCATTAATCAATTTCTAAAATTTATATCAAACTTGAGCTTGGGAATCTGCTCTAGGCATTGTTAAATATAAGAAACATGTTAGTTCCCCCGATGTTCTCAAATTCCCTTTCTAAAATATTTTATGAATGATTTTATTCACTATATAATGAAATTATCCTAATCACATAAATCACCTAATTAGACATTACATTATTTGAGAAAATAAAATAAAATTTGGTTAAATAACGTGGTCACTCTAGACACTAAGGGTCTGTTTGGGAGTCCTGTTAAAAATTGCTGTGCTGTCAGAAAAAGTATTGGTAAAAAAAGTGTTGTCATAAAAATCAGATAACTGTTTGGTAATTTTTTTGATATTTGCTTATTTTGAGTTTAAATATTAAAAAAATAATGTTTTTAATGAGATTTGATTATGAAATCTATAACTGATTTCTGCAAAAGCTGAAAAGCAGCTTTTTCCAAAAGCATGGGAGAACCTGCTTTTTCTAAAAGCAGCTTTTCAGCCAAAAGCTGCTGTTCGGATCTGTCAGGGACGGAACCAGAATTTTAGTACAACGAGATCAAGAAATATTAAGAACCGATTCAAATTATTTTCAAAATTTTTACATTATAATTTTTATGTTTTAGGACACTTGGCAGGGATCCGAGCTCACTCGCTTCCCCCTAATTCCACCCCTTACAATTTCTGTCATGGTTCATTTTTAGTGATTCCAGACTTATCCATGACTGCAAAAAGTCAACAGAAGCCGAATTCTTTGTTCATGGTTTTAAGCTGTAATCACTTTTCTTTTATTTTTTTCCCCTCATTTATAGTTGTGGGTTTTAGACTTTTTGCCATTTTGTTGAGGATTTAGTTCTATTCAAAATTTCATATACTTATTGTTTCATTCTTGCAAATTTATGAGTTCATGGCCTTGCTCTACTCTTAATTCTTGAACTGTCATTAATGTCTTTCTTTGTTCATATGAGCTATAGGTTTAAACGAGGAGTCATGGAGATCGTTTAGGTACTTGATATATTTTAACGAGTTTGGTGGACACTTTGATCTGAATCCTTTTTACGTCTAAACAGGTGTTAAGATGAATGGATATGCCTGCAAAGAGAACTTCACTGCTGATGATTTCTTTTTCGCGGGATTGTCCAAGCCAGGACTCACCAACAACACATTTGGTTCATTGGTGACCGGAGCCAATGTGCAGAAGATCCCCGGACTAAACACACTCGGGGTCTCATTTTCACGCATAGACTATGCCCCTGGTGGCCTCAACCCTCCTCACACGCACCCTCGTGCCACAGAAATTGCGTTTGTGCTTGATGGAGAGCTTGAGGTTGGATTCATTACGACAACAGGTACCCTGTACTCCAAGACCGTCAAGAAAGGTGAAATCTTCGTGTTCCCTAAGGGACTTGTCCACTTCCAGAAGAACAATGGCAAGGTACCTGCTGCAGTCATTGTCGCGTTTAATAGTCAGTTGCCTGGCACTCAATCCATTGGCGCCACATTGTTTGCCGCGGTGCCCCCAGTGCCAGATTATGTGCTGTCACAAGCATTCCAAATTGGCACCAAAGATGTTCAGAAAATTAAGTCAAGATTTGCACCAAAGTGATGTTAATGTAACATTGCATCTGCAGGTTTCTGTTGATTGTATTTCGGAAAAATTTGTGAGGTCAGTTGTTACAGTAGATGAGGTTTACTTTAGTCCTTTGCGCGTTGAGAATCTTAAACTTGTTTGTAATGCTGTACTGATATTTAAAATTTTCTTCTCTGAGTACTTCTAATAAAATGGGAGGTTAATGTTCTTGGTGATATTTAACAAATTTTTTTTACTGATTTATTTAAAATCAGTCAAGTCTTACACGAAGGAATTTGCTAATTTTTAAGGGAAAACATGACTAAGAATAAAAAAATACATCGATTTTTCTGACTCAGCCGGGGCTTCAGCCTGGATTAGCCTCTCCTGGTTCCGCACCCCTGATGTCAGCTCATATATAAAAGTAACAATTTTTTTCGACGAAGGCCATTCAGTGCATGATCAAAGTCACATCGAACCTCCTGGCTACATATGCTTCTGGATAGAGGTAATCAAAGCGAATTTATGGGGATGACATTTAAGCATAATAGAATATAATTCTATAGAAAAACCATAAAATGTAGCTAGCACATAGTTTAACGATCTTAACAACTCTGAGACAACCAGCATTGATTGGCGTTTGGTTTCCAAGAACTCCAAAACAGGGGAGAATATCTCTCTGCTAGCTGGGAGTATTCTCAGCTTACACAAGCATGCTTGTTTGCTTCCCTGAAGAATCTTTAGGGAGGTTTGCAGCCAACTGAGTTAGTTAATTTCGGCTTTTTTTTATGTGATGTTGTCAATTTCTTCTATTTATGTCATGTCGAATGCACATATTTTATTTCCAGAAAATAAGCAGGTTGCGCTAGAAACTCTTCGCTTTCATATATATCTTATTCCAAAATTTTGTACTAATGCAACTTTGATCCGATATAAAATTGTAAATTAGGTTACAGACAGACATGAGTTATATGTGTCTCAGTTCATGTGTGCATATAAAATTGCTGCAGAAAGAGATGCTTTGTTGTTTAGGCGATTGATCTTATGCGAAAATCGTTGTACACAATGTGTGGTCTGGCTTATATGATAAGGTAGCAGCACCTATATATGAATGTAGACATCAGTGAGTACTTTGCACCAGCTAGCAATACCTTGTATTGCTCTTGATCATTTATCCGCTGATATGGCAAGACATGTTTACTTAGATTCTTTTCAGTTTTCATTAAAACTCGGCTTCTGTTTTTTGTTGTCTGATAATTTTGTTTAAAATTTGGAAACAGGCAGAGATGGAGGTCGGAGAAGCTGCAAACAAGTATCTCAGCCCATGGAACAAGAACAAAGAAAAAGGTGGATTCAGAGCCGCCTCATTCGTTTATGGTATGTTTCTCCAAACTATTGATAGCTACCCTGGTAACACTAAAATGTTACGTGACTAACTAGAGATCTGATACCATGTTAAGTGACCAGTTCTCGTAACCCGAACGTGTTAGGGAAAGGACTTTACATGACCATATTTTATTTTCACAAATAACATGGGACAATTTTTAATTTATTGCTACTTTGTTGGTGTAGGGTTTGTGTTTTTGGATAACATAGGATTTATAGCAAACATGGTAAGTATGGTCCTGTACTTCATGTTACAAATGCACTTCAACCTCTCTGGTGCATCCACTACCCTCACCAACTTCATGGGATCTACTTTCTTGCTATCTGTCATCGGCGGCTTCATCTCAGACACTTTCATCAGCAGATTCCACACTTGCATTATATTTGGTGCCCTCGAAGTCATGGTATATTTACGCACACTTCCTGCATATGGACTTTACTGATTTAGCTATAAGCAGAACTATAAAAATGGCAATAAAAGTGTCAGATAATGGATATTATCTGACTTCTGTTTACTTTGCCTATATACATAAACTTCAGGGTCTGGCCTTGATAACAATTCAAGCTCGGTTTGACAAATTACATCCTGACCCTTGTTCGGTCCAAGAATCAAGCTGTTTGAAAGGTGGTATTTCTGTGATGTTTTATGGTTCTCTTGCTCTATTAGCACTTGGCAGTGGTGGTGTCAGAGGCGCCCTTCCAGCACTTGGAGCTGACCAGTTCGACGTCAATGATCCCAAGAGTGCGAAAGCCCTTGCAACTTACTTCAACTATCTTATTCTTGCCACCAGCGCTGGGGCATGTATTGGAGTGACCTTTGTTGTTTACCTTAGCATGCATGTTCACTGGTATTGGGGATTTTTCGTGGCCACCGTCCTTTCCTGCACTGCTTTCTCTTTTCTTTACACTGGCAAGGCTTTCTATCGCCTCCAAGTACCCGAAGATAGCCCTCTTGTTAAAGTTGTCCAGGTCTTTTTCTCATAATGCCTTAAGTCTTCAACAGTTGTCATTTTCATTCAGTTTAATCAGAAGCTAGCAAATTAAACAGTTGCAATGCTTGATGGATCACAGGTTATAGTTGTGGCCATTAAAAATAGAAAGTTGCCATTAGCAGAGAATTCTGCTGAACTATACGAGACGAATGAAAAAGAATCAGGACTTTCAGTTTATCGCAGAATACCACACACCAAACAGTTCAGGTAAGCCTGAATGGTCGAGTTCTCGGGTTCTTGTCCAATATTGTCAGTCTGTTACCCTAAATTGAGAAAGTATTTTTGATATCTTTTTCATTGGAACTATAATCCTACTAGTTAAATTTTTTCAACCCGTGATCGGATAATTTCAGTTGGCTAGACAAGGCTGCAATTTTGAGGAAAGAATCCAAACAGGAGCCTACAGCCTCAACTGGATGGACGATTTGCACGGTGACTCAAGTTGAAGAAGTAAAGATCATAACAAGAATGATACCTATTATATTTAGTACCATAATAATGAACACATGCTTGGCTCAACTCCAGACATTCTCAGTCGAACAAGGTTTCATCATGAACCGATATATAGGCTCCTTCCAAATTGAAGCTCCCACAATTCCAGTCATACCTCTTTTATTCATGTGCATTCTCATTCCTCTCTACGAGTTTGTTTTCGTCCCATTTGCCCGTAAGATCACTAAACACCCCACCGGCATTACTCAACTGCAACGCGTGGGAATTGGCCTAGTTCTATCCGTGCTATCAATGGCAATAGCAGGCATTGTTGAAGTAAAAAGGCGAAAGTATGCTCTTGACCACCCTGGAGAGTCCATCAGCATTTTCTGGCTCTCATTTCAGTTTGGCATTTTTGGTATCGCGGATATGTTCACTCTAGTAGGCCTCCTGGAGTTTTTCTACAGGGAGGCCCCTATCAAAATGAGGTCGTTATCGACCTCGTTTACATGGATTTCACTGTCATTCGGATACTTCTTAAGCACCATATTTGTGACCATGATCAACTCTGTGACCAAGAAAGTTACACCAAGCAAAAAAGGATGGTTGCATGGACAAGACCTTGATACTAACAACTTGGACCTGTTTTATTGGTTTTTAGCCATTCTGAGTTGCCTCAACTTTGTACATTATCTGTATTGGGCCAACTGGTACAAGTACAAAACAGAACAAGTGATGATTGAGCCCCTGCAGGCTCAGGAGTCAATATCCACAAGTGCTGCCTACTTGATAAAAAAGGATGATGGTAAGGCTCAGAATGAGTAAAAGCCATCTACATGTTTTATGTGGTAATTAGATGGGATGTTCTGGTAGTCTAAGTTCTATTTTCTGGTCTTTCATGTGTAAAATTTTGTAAAGGGCAATGCTCTGGACATATGCCCCATGGTTCTTTCAATCTAATAATGACAATTTTGTTAACATGTAAAATATTGTTATAGCATTGTTTTAGTGTGGGATGTATTTCATTACCTTTCTTATTAAGGAATTTTCATTATTTTTTTATGATATAATGTGTATTGTTCTTAATATCGGTGATAAATACCGATTAATCATCATTCCATAACACGTCGAACGGTAGTTCTCCGATTATCCAATTATCAACTGATCAACTCCTAATTAATCTAATTAATTGTAAATTTGTGCTTATCAAATAAATCTAATTCGTATTTTTTTACTACAACTCAAGATAGTGCTATTTTAGGGACACTAAAATGAGAGTTATAGGATCGCTTTTATAACTAGCACCGAAATCTGTCTTTACATTAGATTGTTGTATAAACCTCTTCTACGAGAATTATGTTTTATTAGTCCAAGTTAAATGAAAATATATCTACTATCCTAAGTTAGGTATCATTAATATTATTAGTCAGTTTTCTAAACAAATTGTATTAAAATATTTAATAAAAATAATATATTTTAAAAGACAAAACAATTATTAAGCAAAATATATAATAAAAATTATTTTATAAGTAACCACGAATTTCTGCGCTCGTCGAAATAAATAATCAAGGATTTAGGTGCCAAATTAGATTGAGGGTTCTAAACATAACTAAATAATAAATAAACTTAATATTTCTTCTTAAAATATTTTTTGGTCAACATCCTTTGAGAGAAGAGGGACAGCCTAGTAGTGCAATAAATGTAAATTCCGGTGCTGAAAATGACTAGGTCACATCTCATCATCCCATCCTGTTCAGTCTTCTGATCAAAAGAAATTACCCACATTTTACTTTAATAATTTGTTGTTTTTTAATGGCTAGGACTTGAAAAAACCCCACAATGTTCTTTTGACAGATCACAAGCATGTGATGAAAGAACATCATCATACAGCACACTTTCTTGCTAAGCTCTGCTGGTTTTTCCTTTAGTGTGTTGTTCTAAGCTTTTCTTGGTTGTTGCCAACCATATCATTCTTCTATAAATCTTGTTGCTTTCTTTTTCTTTCTAGATACTTCAAAGCTTTTTATCCATGGCTAGTGAAGCTGGTGTAGCAGATCATCCTACTTCCTCTGAGGTACTCTTTTATCTTGCATTCTGCATGTATGTCTCAGCTTAATGTTTATATGTTTGTTTATTGTTAGTTGTTACTGTGTAGTACTATAGGAAAATTTTATGTTCTTGCTCAGAATCAACATGAATTTTAGTACTGTAAGGCCATTTAATTTGATGGAAACTAGAATGTTAAGCTTTGGTTGAGCCGAAAAGCGGTTTGATTTTAGTATGATGGTGTTTCAGAGTTCAATCATGGTAGTACTCATCTCTGAACTGATTTGCCTAGTTATAACTGATATTAATTAGAACTGAGAAGGTGGCAAGATGTTTACAAATTGTTGAAAATATCTTATTTGAATAAGGATTATGTGTTTAAATACAGTAGTTCTGGCACCAAGTATAATATGTTGTTGCAGATGATATGAGATTTCTGCAACAGACTGAACAGACAAGCTTTCTGAATAGAAGATTGAAATATGCAGAACAAGGGATCAATTAATAATGCTAAACACAAGTCTTTCTGAAGCTATATTGAAAAACTTCATCGATGATATATTCTTTAATTTATCCTAAATCACTGTAATAAATACTGAACAAATAATTTTAGGATCACAGGCATATATAATTGCAGTAGTTGAGGATATTGAGTTTTTTCCTAATTTCTGTTTCTCTGGTGCGGATATTACCAATCGAAGTTGGACTAGATGTAAATTAGGAATCACACAGCAAAATGGCTTTCTATAGTAGCCGGAATATGTAATGCTTGTCTTTGTGAGATCACTTGTGAAATATCTATATTGAAAGGCACGTATGATTTTAACAGGAACTTATCGGTGAAACTCATACACAGATGACTTCACCAAGTTCCGATCTCCTCCCACTTTGCATATTTAAATTTTCTATGAGACGTTAATATATTCATGCTTTCCTGAGAATGCTCGTGAAATCTGTTAATATGTCATGTTAATCTCTAAAATTTTGAAATGAGAGGTTATTGCTAAGATAATTTGCAGAAGGGGGTTATCTGGTTTGCCAGGTAACGCTTAAGATGATAATGCAGATCACATGTTATGATTAAAAGATGCTGCACTGTCACCTTTATTTTTTAAACACTGACTTTAACTTTTCATTTTTAATTCTCTCTTCGACTTTTTTCTTGCTTTTAACTTCTTTTAGTGAGGCATTGTAATCTTTTTCCTTGAATGGAAATGATTGATTTTGACATTATTGCAGCAGGCACAGGAAGTTCATGAAGAGGTAAAAGCATGTGAACCAGAGATCATTTCTCCAGCTGAGGTAGAGAAGCCAGAACTCAACTCGTTGCCAGTTCCTGTGGCGCCTTTGTCTGAATCTGAAGATAAGATTGAGGCAAAGCCAATTCAGGCCCCAACGAATGAAGAGCTAAAGGAAAGAGACGAGGAAGAGAAAGCTCCTATTGCACCTGTAGCTGATGCTGAAGAGAAAATTGAAGGCAAGAATATCGAGTCTTCTGTAGTTACACAGGAAAAGATAACTGTTGAGGAAGAAATGTCAACAGTAGAAATGGAGCCAACTTCAGAGGAAAAGCTGAAATCTGAGGACTTCACTAGTCCAAGTGTTGTTTTGGCTGAAGAAGTCCAGCCTCTGGCTTCTGAAGTACTTCCTTCTATCGCACCTGAATCAAACGTTGAAGATAAGAGTTTTGAGCCTTCCATAATTGAATTAAATGTCGCAAGTGAGACTCATGTAGCTGCAGAAGCAAAGATCGTTGCTGAGCCTCCTCTAGTAGAAGAGAACATTGTTACTGAGCCTTTTGTAGTGGAAGAAAAGCTTGTTCAGAGTCTTGTAACTGAAGAAGAGAAGAACACCACTGAGTCTCCCGTAGTGGAAGAGAAGATATCAACTCAGACTCCTTTAGTGGAAGATAAGCTTGTTCAGACTCCTGTGGTTGAAGAAGAAAAGGACACCATTGAGGCACTTGCGGTGGAAGACAAGTTGTCAACTGAGACTCCTGCAGTGGAAGATAAACTTGTTCAGACTCCTGCGGTTGAAGTAGCAGACGACACAATTGAGAAACTTGTATTGGAAACAAAGACTGAAACTGAGACTCCTATAATTGAAGAAGCAAAGATCACTGCAGAGCCTCCTGTGGTAGAAGAGAAGATCGTGATTGAGCCTCTTCCAGTAGAAAAGATTCTACACACTTTTGCCGTTAAAGAAACTGAGGAAACCAATGAGCAACTTGTAACAAATGAGGAAATCTTATCTGAGGCAGGACAAGAAAAGCTTGTTCAGGCTCCTGTGGTTGAAGAGACAAAGGTCATGACAGAGCAAATTATAGATGAAGAAAAGACCGCAACTGAGACTTCTGAAACCAAAGAAGAGAACAGCGGTATAGAGCCTCCTCCAATGAAAGAGAAGTTTGAAACTGAGCCTCCAGTTGAAGAGAAGAATGTTAAGATTCTTACAGTTGAAGAAACAAGAAACAGTGCCGAGACTCCTATTGTTCAAGAAGTGAAAAGCATGACTGGGACTCCTTTAGTTGTAGAAGAGAATTATGCTACTGGAGCTCCTCTAGTCGAACAGAAGATCATGACAGAACCTTCAGTAGACGAGAAGATCGTGACAGAAACTCCTGTAGAAGAGAAGATTGTTGAGAATCCAGTGGTTGGAGGTTCGAAGAACAAAACCGAAACTCCTAATGTTGAGGAAGTGAAGAATGAGACCAAGCCTCCTGTAGTTGAAGAAGAGAATGATGCCATTGAGGCTCCCATAGCTGAAGAAGAAAAAAGCTTCACTGAGCCTCCTGTAGTAGAAGAAGCAAATCACATATCTGAGTCTTTTGTAGTACCTGAAGAAGTGAAGAAGGCTGTAAATACTCCTGATGCCTTTATTTCTGTTGAAAATGAATCTATAGTGGCACAAGATTGTGCTGCTGAGACAGACTCACCTGATGTCTCAGAACCAGAAGTTAAGATTGCTGAAAGCAAGCCAGTGACCGACAATTCTGAATCACAGGAAGCAGAGGAAGCAAAGGTGGAGCTTGTTGAGGTAAAGTTAGGAGAGAATGAAAAAGCAGTTGAAATTCTAGAGTTATCAACGAAAATTGATGATAAAAAAGAGGAGGAAGTCGTAGGTCCTGTTAAGGATTTAGAACAAGAGTTGGTGAAAGACGAAGGAATTCCTGAACCACAGCCTATTAAGGAAGAAGTTCATGAAACATCAACTACTGTGGTAGACGAAGCACAAGTACATGTAGTAGTTGAAGCTCAGAAAAGTGTGGAGGTCCCAAAGCAAGACGAATCCACTGAAGAAACTTCTGTAGAAGCCATAAGTTTAGGCGAAGCTTTACTACCAACCAAAGAAGATCAACCTGATGCAAAAGAAGAGATTTCAGCTGGCAAAGCAGATTTAGATGAAGAGTTACCGAAACAAGAAGCTCATACATTAATGAAGGTTGAAGCGGAAAATGAAGTCAGAGATGTGAAAGCTGAGGACTGTTCTCAGCTTGAGACAACAGAAGCTGAGGAAGTTGTTAAATCTATTCCAAACACTGAGGTTGCTGAAAACCTCTTGGAAGGCATCATTTCATCCAGAGACGTGGAACCAGTTGCAGAAAATGGGAACAAAGACAAGAAAAGTGAATCTGTCACTCCAGCTGAAACCGGTAGTAATGGAACAATGGAGGATAAAACATCAGAAAAACCTGATGATAATAAACTGGAGAAGCCTGATGCGGAGGAGAAAGGAGAGGACAACGAGACTAAGGATCTTGATGATAAAGCAACGTTGCAAGACCTCCCTCAAGAGGTGGTTACAGTACAATCCACTCAAAAGCAGTCAAAAACCATCTTATCAAAGGTGAAAAACACATTTGTCAAGGCAAAAAAGGCTATCACTGGAAAATCCAACGGGAAAACGCCTTCTTTTGACCCTAAAGGAGAGATTAAAGTATAATTGTTTGCAGAGTAAAGCATTATGGCATGATCTTCCTTGCTGTTATGATACAGATTGCTGTTTTTTTGTTTTTTTTTTGGTTGTGTTTTATTGTTTGTCGGCCTGAGTGTTCATAGACAGTATACATAGTGCTTTGTTCAAAAATTTATAGCTTGTAATATAGGAGAACAACTTTATATTGTCCATTCTATATTTCTCGGTTGTATCATATTTAGTATGTATGGTTGGCATCATAGTGATTTGTTGGAAAGGTTGAAGGTTAATGTACTAAGGTTGTTCTACATTTGCATGTTGTTATAATGAATTCATAATAGCTTGATATTGCTTTAAGGAGACAGTTACGTAGTAGACTCGGGTTTTCATATATATCCTTTCCTCGTTGATTTTTTCATTTTTTGATTATCAGTAGTCTGCTGACGGTTTACACACACAAACACGACTATATTGTTTTGCAATTCACAAGTACAATGGTCAAATTCATGGGTCTGTCGAACTATGCTTATAATGCTTTTCATTCAATATTAAGTATCAACTAAAGAAAATCAGAAAAAATGCAAAATTGATCTTTGATAAATTTTAAGAATGCCTGGTGAGTGGTGATACACAGATGAGCTCAAAAAACGTCTATAAAAAAATGACTTGTTGGTACACCTAGTAAGAACATACTTAAGTTCTTCTCAGAATACCAAAATTTGTAAAACTTCTTAATTCTTGTTGTATGCTCCTCGAAAAAAATCACGACGAGTTTCTAACCTTTTTTTTCACCTCATTCCCTGATACCCCTGTGCTTTCGGTATCCTAGTTGCAATATATCAAACTCAGGATACAAAAACTTCAACTCCATGAGGCCACCAAAGTCCTCTGATCCATAGGTTCGACTCTGGCTTTCAAGAACTGCGTATTAAAATGCAGGTTTATTTGGTGTCTGGACTAAAATGATAATGATATCTAACTTGTGTAAATCAAGTGATAGGATAAATTACAGTGGAAATTAGAAACTGAATCAAAATTAATGAATTTAAATCACTAGCATCACTACCCGGTGCTGTGGCGGAACCAGGATTAAAATTTTGGGATGGCTCAAATATCTAATTATATCCACAAGTATAAGGGGCCGCCGCCTGCCGGAAAGAAGGAGAGTAGATCGGAACTTCAAATAGGGATGTTGGATATGCTGTGAAATTACGGATGTTGTCCTTTCCGCACTGCATTTCCCGCACCCCCGCGTATTGGTGAACGATATTCGTCATTATGCCACCTGGCGCGCATCCCCTGCCGCACCGATGCGCCCCGTGCGCACCCCCTTGCGATTCTTCAGTAATGTGCCATATTCCTGCTTTTAATGTGAAATAGAGTTTTGGTCACTGAACCGATCTATAACTTTCACTTGGGTCATTGTACTCAAAAAACTGTCAGTCAACTGATTATATTGATAAAAAATTTCAATCAGGACACTGCCCGTTAGTAACGTTAAAACTTGGACAGAAAGATAAATCAACAGGTGATGTGACTTGTTTTCCACCAACGTGGCAGTTTGAAACAAGGCACTCGGGTCATATGACCGTTGCACCTGCCATTTAAATCACATACACCCATTCTTTTCTCTCATCTCCCCGGCATCTTCATTTTTAAAATTAAGGTTCATGTCTATATTCAAGATGATGAGCGAAATGTATACTTATGTTGTTTCGTGCCCAGTTGCCCGATTCTCATCTTCACCACAAGTCTTCGTTTCAACATCCCCAGCATCATTAGCTCCACCTTCATTAGTGCCTTCGTCTTCAAAATCTTTTGGTTGAGTAACACGAACCTCAATACGAGTTCGTACCATATTTGGAATTATGGTTTAGATCAGTTAATTTAGGGTTTAGATCGATGAGATACAGATGGATTAAATGATATGAATTGGGGAGAGATAATGGTCGGGGTTTAATTACTTGTGTGGGTCATAAGATAGTTAGGTGGTTTTATTAGCGGGCGGGTTGAAGAGCTGATGTGGCAGCACATGTGTGGGCATTTAACAAAAGACCGTCTAAAGTCAACAAGTATTAACGGTTGTGAAATTTTTATCGTGATCAATGATTCAATTGAATATTTTTACTAGTTAAGTGACCTTACTGACAGCTTTTTGAGTACGAGGATCCAGGTGAAAGTTATATAGGTCAGTTCAATGACCAAAACGTCATTTAACCCTTTTCCCCTTTTAAGAAAATATCTCACCACTTTCTGAACACATTTCTGTATAAGTTCTTGTTGTCTTTATTGA
Source organism: Daucus carota subsp. sativus (assembly GCF_001625215.2). Lineage (NCBI taxonomy): Eukaryota > Viridiplantae > Streptophyta > Magnoliopsida > Apiales > Apiaceae > Daucus > Daucus carota. The sequence goes on from NC_030381.2 coordinate 27,905,807, forward strand.
AGCATATTCTTTATCTTAAACGAATCCCTAACCAAATTCACAATACAACAAAGATGATCAAAAAAATCACTTAGTGTATGAGAACATTTAGCCACAACAACAACTAATAACTGCAATTTCATGACTAATTTAAAGTAATCCGAGAGTCCCAAATTAGACTATAACAATTCAATAATTCAGAACTAACAAAAAAATCAAAATTATCATTCTAATTAGCGAGGGCTTCCGAAATCAATTCAGGATCAAACGACGGTATATGTGTAAGAGAACACTCTTCAAACTCTAATTCTTGGAAACTCCCGATTAACAATTTCATTATACAAAATCATTAATGACAAAAAAAGATTAAAGACTAAAAATTTATCCAAGAATCAGAAAACCCATGAACAAAAAAATGAGAATATTAAAGGATAATCAATCAATTTATCATATCTTGATGATTGGAAAACAAGTGCGAAAACAGAGTATTGAGTAAATACGAAATCACCTATTGAATTTGTAATTCGATAAGCCCCTCTCTATTTATCAGGGTCGCGCTCAAGAAAGAACCAGTCCGTAAATTATAACCATGGAACCACTAAGGTTCTAGAACCTTAAATTTTAAATAGATTTTTAGGATCTAAATCTATATACATGTTTTTTTCCCATGTTTTTTCATCGTTGTGTGTGTTCAAAAATAATTTTAAAAAACATAGATATTGACATTTTTTGCATGTAAAGTTCTGCTGCAGAACTCTAACTAATCTATACTATACTATAATAAGCCAACATAAGAATAATTTATAGTCGTACAAAATTTTGGTTTGGTCATCTCTTTTGTAACTACAAGTCTGTCCCATATAAACTTCTCTTACTCTTACAATATTAAAGAGTTTTATACCGTTTAAATTACTAACACTTGAGATGTAGTACAAGATAAAAACTCCACCATTATTCTTTTAAATATATTTAATATACTATATTATAATAAACCGACATCGGTATAATTTGCAGTCGTCCAAAAAATATAATCAGTTGGTAAATATAATCTGGTTAAAATCCAATTCATCAATTCTAAAATACTAATAAGATGATGTTAAAATTTAAATTATAATTAATAAAGTACGAATTCTATACCAGCTTGTGCGTAAGGTAAGTGTTATATGAGTTCTCTCTCTAATTATTCTCTCTCGAACATGACCCTATTTATTATTGTACATTTTAAAAAAATTATGTTGACATCTATAATTCAGCAGAGGCTAAAAAAATATTTTCGCTGTTTTTTCGAGGTCGGGGTAGCTCTAGCATCCCCACACCCTCTGCATCCGTCACTGACCAGGTGGTGTCATTGTATTAGTTGAGTTATCATTTGCACTTTCTCCGGCATTCGTATCTTCATATATCAAATAAAACACACTTCAAATTTTGAACATAATTAGCTTATTTCCAGGTTATTCAGTGTGATAACATGAGTCAAATCATTGCGTTTTATAAGCTCCCCCTAAATTCTTAATTTTGAACGTATAATAACTTAGATGACCGAATCTTACCTCTAGTAATTATGTGAACAAATCTTACCTCTAGCCATTACATGATTATGGAGCCATTTGGCCAAGCTTAAAAAAAGTGATTTCGTGCTTAAAGTGAAGAAGTGGATTAGAAGTGAGAAGTAAAAAATTTAATAAAGTGTTTGGAAAAGAAGCAGAAGCTCTGAGAGAGAAGATAGCATTCCCAGCTTCTTAAAAATGCTTCTGCTTATTTACACAAACGGGTCAAGAAAAGTAGAAGCCAGAAGCAGTTTCTGCTTGTCGAAAACAAACACCCCCTATATTTGTTGGTACTGATGTGTATTCACTTTCGACGACTTGACTAAGCAAGTTATATCGACCAGTATCGTGTTTTCACTTTTTCATTTATGACAACTTGACTAAGTAAGATTTCGAGAGTTAATTCTGATATTATATGTGACGACCCAAATTAAATCCAGAATCTTTTTCACAAATCGGGTAAAGCCTGGAATTTCAAATCTGAAATTAGCTGAATTATATCGGTATAAATGCAACAACTTGACTAGTAAACAAGCCCACAAAAAGTCCTGAAAAGATCATAATTTGGTAATTATTCTTATGCACTGAACTAAAACTTTACTCTTCGATGTGGGACTAACGTGACACATTCATGAATGGAACAAGACAAACCTAGTAAGGCGATTTTACAAAAATGTCTAATATTAAGGTTTCATTACATTTTCTTATAAAAATTTGTGTAACTTCTTCACTAAAAAAATTTATTCATGCACAACAACACACCAAGATTGCCGATGTAACGAACTTCTGGTCTTATCATTCTCCAAGTCCAGTTACCTATATTCGGTCAAACAAACGGTTCAAGCCAGCGGGCTATGAGTAGCCAAACCGTAACCGACACACGGCTCGGGAGGTCAGGATTCGGGTTTATCGGGTTGACGGTTCAAGGCTTTTTTTAAAAGATAGTTTTTTTTTTATTTTATTATAGTAAAACTCATTTGTAAATTTTAACCGCAGATCAATAATTGTTAATAAGTTGTAAACTAATAATTATTAATAAGTTGCCATCAATTATTAGTTATTAAATATATTCGAATTTATGATTTCAGTTTAATATTAAAATATAATTTAATTATTAATAAGTTGTAAACTAATAATTAATATTTTGAAAAAACAGGACGATACCTCGTATAAAATTTTATATATATATTGGAGACTCTTCATAAAAAATTCAACATAATCGCGTCAACAAATTAAATAAAAATACACAACAAAATATATTCATCACCATCCATGGATCGTCTTCGCCGTCCGAGTCATCTTCTTGTTTCTCTTATTGTCTTTTCTCAGCTTGATCTCAAGCCTTTTTGCAAACACAAATCTTTAACGCGTTTGGCACAAAAACTGATCTCTTCTCATCTAAAACTCATCCTCCTGCACTAAAAATAAATTCTTATGTAAATGTCGAGACAGGGACTACTAATACGTCTCGTGCAACTTTAGCTGAAACTGAAAAGTGTATGTCATAATTCTTTCATTATGTTAATATTTCAAAATTGTCGTCTAATTTGTACTTATAAGGAAAAAATCCGAAGCATAGTAGTATTAGCTAGAAGGTGCAGGACTCGACTTAGTACAAATTCTATATTTTCGGTTTTAGTTTATATATTTGAAATAGTACTAATAAATCTACTAGAACTCCTTATTTTTTGTGGTATAGCATTTTGAGTTCTCGGAACATACGAGTCTATAAGACGATACAAAAAATAGAGACAGTAACACATAAAATATAACTATATGAAACTCCTAATACTTCATGCTAATGTTAAAACATATTTTCTAAACCTTCCTGTTTAACACCGGGAACAAGTAGGCATGCAATACCATAAATATAGAGAAAAACTGTAAAATATTCAATCTATTTCACTTTCATATCATGAATAATTGAACTAAAGTATTCATTTTCTTCATAATCACGTAAAGTGGTAACAATACTAACACACTCAATTATAACATGATTTACATTTAGTTCGTTGACACAAGAAAATAGCTTGGTGGCATGTGCATAGCAGGCAGTTATATCACGTATAGTATTAGCCAATTGCCAATCCATTTTTATAATTAATACACCCCTGTATTGGTTGTTAGGATCAGAATTATATAATTCAGTGATAATGGCCTTAAATTTAAGTACTTCATTTATTAATTTATAAGTCGGTCTCCACCTCGGATAGAGGTGGCCAAATGAGCGGTTTTGAACTGTTCGTTCGGGACCGGCCCACCAAAAAATTCGACAAAATTCGATTCGGAACGAGTTTGATTAGGCCCGGACCGGCTCGTTATATTTTACGAAGCAAATACGAATCCTGATATAAGAAATCGGAACCGTCCCGCGAATTAACGAGCCACTCAAGAGTGCGAGCGAACCGCGGTTCGAACAAACGAATCCAACGAACGAACTGGGTAGGCGAGCTAGTCAACGGGCTGAACGAACGAGTCAACGAGCAAACGAGTACCATCACAATTTACGACCAATGAACAATCATGATATACGGAGTATTTGATTGTCAAAAATATCATTGGCTTTTCTGACAAAGGAGAAAATTAATTAATATTAAAATTAAACATGTTTGAAAGGTTGTAAATTGTAATTATATATATATTAGCTTATAACTCATGCAATGTATGAATATATTTTTAATAATTAGTAATTTTTTACATAGATTTATATTAATAGTTGATTATTGATTAATATATATTTGAAGGAATTTGAAATCTAAAATTTTACTAATATTTTAGTGAAATAGTGAAAATTTAATAAAAGTATTTTTAATAATTAATAATTATATATATATATATATATATATATATATATATATATATATATATATATTTTTAAATTAATAGTGTGTATTGTACTAGACTACAAATCAACGATCAAAATTTTGCATATTTAATTTAAATAATATAATATAGATGTCGGACTTATTTAAATAATATAAATTAAAATCTTTTAACTAACACGTCAAAAAGGTTAGCACATGAATAAAAGTATGTGAAATCAGAATTAATAACTGAAGTAACCAGACGCGAATCAATTTATGATTCGTGAATTGATTCATGATTCGTGAATCAGAATTGATTCGCGAAGCGGGAATGATTCGCAGTTTAAGGCTGGCTGAGTGGGTATGTTCTGTCTCGAATTTTTTTCAGTTTTTTTGACTTCTTTTATTTACAAAATAGTAAATTTATTTTAAAAAAAATATTTGATTAATTAGTTAAATTTGAGTTTTTTTTTGGGAAATCTACAAAACTACCTACCTTTTCTTTAATTATTTACAAAAATACTACCTTCCAGAATTCTTTTTAAAAATACCTTTTCATAAAATCTTTTTTTCAAAAATACTGTTTGCAACTTTTGCAACCTCATCTGCAACTCCAGGCGGCGCCAGCCGTGTTGCAACCTCTTTTGCAACTTCATATGCAACCGAATTCCTGATTTCAAGTTCCAGTTTTCAAATGTCGTTTTCGACCTCATTTTCGGAATCGATATATATATATATATATATATATATATCGATTCCGAAAATGAGGTCGAAAACGACATTTGAAAACTGGAACTTGAAATCAGGATTTGTAATTGCATATATGGTTGCATATGGTTGTATTCAGTTGCATATGGTTGCATTCAGTTGATTCTATTGTAATCTAATGGCCCCGCCAGGGGCACACCATACATCTGTTGTTACTTACGGTTTTCAGTTGCATTTAGTTGCAACTGAGGTTGCAAATGAAGTTGCAACTGCAGTTGCAACTTCATTTGCAACCTCATTTGCAACTTTTGCAACCTCATTTGCAACTTTTGCAACTTACAGTTTTCAGTTGAACTAGTTGCAATTGCAGTTGCAACTTTCCATTTTTATTTGCAACTTTTGCAACCTCATTTGCAACTTTTGCAACCTCATTTCCATTTTTATTTGCAACTTTTGCAACCTCATTTGCAACTTTTACGGCTGCGCCGCCCAAGGTTGCAAATGAGGTTGCAAAGGTTGCAAATCGTATTTTTGAAAAATTTTTTTTATGAAAAGGTATTTTTAAAAACAATGAAAAAGATGGTAGTATTTTTTAAAAAATAATTTTACAGATGGGTATTTTTAAAAAGATCCCATTTTTTTTTTGGGCCGACGAGTGGAGAAAAAAATTTCTCTTGCTCAACAATATTATTCTCATCATTTTCTTGATAATCTTCATGAAATGTCTTGTCAACATTATTGTCAAATATCATATCTTCATCACTATTATCGTTGTTGGATTATCACTTTTAGATTGGTCACCCTCATAACCGTTGTCAACATTATTGTCAAATATCATATCTTCATCACTATTATCGTTGTTGGATTATCACTCTTAGATTGGTCACCCTCATAACCGCTGTCAATATCTTCAGGGTCATTAAATTTATTGTACAACCCCTCAAACTCTCTTTCGATTCGATTCTATTTTAGCTTGAGTTAATTTTGGAAAAACATTTGCATTGCATTTGGATTTTTTTCGTGAAATGTTCCAATTTCATCTATTAACATGACAAGTGGTGGAAGCTTTGTCATAAAAATCTTAACATAAGCGAACCACGATTGATCATTTGACACATCTACAAAACATAAGGAACACTTTCTAACTCAAATAATATTCCAACATCTAATAAATGATATGATAGACTAAAATAACCACCATGTGAATCACTTGATACAAATATTATGTGTTACTCTATCAAACTCATTTCATTACAAAATATGGACTCATCATTATATTGTTTCTAAAATTTTCTTCAATTTGACCCTCAATTATATAATTTAATTATGAATTGTTGATCTAGTAGTGAATTACATATACAAAAAACAAAAGATAGAGTTTACGATTATCAAAGAAAACTGGTGTCGCGCTACTGAAACTGACACAAATATAGACATTTTCATAACAACATATTGACTATGAACCTCTCAAAACAAATATCGATTATCAAAATGACTCAATATTATTCACTAATTTAAAACAAATCTAGCAATACCAACACATGATATATTACACATGAGTGATATGCACACTCATGTGTATATAAATATATTAAAATCCTGAACATTTATAAGAATATTTGTTAGCTTCATCCTAACTCTGCCTATCCATGTCATTAATGTTGGAATCGTAGTTGCTTAGTTTACACAATAATTGAGAACATAAGATTTTTGAAGACAAAATGAAATGAATTAAACAATAATTGAAATAATTGTATTACACATTCACTTGTTTTGATCGTTATATCCCTTTCACTTGGTTTGGTTTTCTGTTCAGAACACTATATGTGCGTCTCACATATTTGACGAAATTTCGTCGGATGATCAAACTAAACTAATATAGTATGTTATCCTTTCAAATTCTTAAACTAAATTGACAAAAAAAAAAAATCAACTAATCATTTTAGTGTGAAAATAAAATAGTTAAGACCACTGTAATGCATTTTTGTTTTTTATAATATTTTGAGACAAATTTTATCATAAAATATTATATGTTAAATAATATTTATTTGATTAATCTTTTTCCAATTTTACAATTATATGGGACCCACCTATCATATTATGTCAAACCACATTAAAGGTTTTAGGCTAATTATATCTTAAAATAATTACGATTTTGTAATTTATATGATCCAATTTTTAAATTATATTGACGTCATGTGTTTGTTATTGTAAACGATCATATTAGAAATATAAGTTAGTTTATTAATATTAAATAATAAATCTTTGTTATTAAATTAAATATTAAGAATTATCATATATTACGCAAGATATAAGATAGTAAATATAGTAAATATTAAATTATTTTATTTCATTTGACTTCATTATTTTGTTATTTTTAATATTTATAAAAGGTTAATGTTACATATCTCAAATCCTGTCCCAAATTGCATGACAGATAAATGACCCAATTTAATTGGGTGTTCTGTATGTATACGCGTAGTCCCATTATATCAATGTGAATCTTGTCCCAAATAACGTGACAGATAAATAACCGACTTTAATTGGGTATTCTATATATATACCGGTAGTTCTATTATTATTAACGTGAATGAAACCAATCAAAAACAACTATCGATCATTTGTCATTTGGAAGTAAAAATTTGATAACAATTTTTGAAATAACACTTTCCATTCATAAAATGCAGTAAATTTGGATACTGACTTGGATTTATGACTATACTCTACATTAAATTAAAAAATTAAAAATTAAAAGCAATTTTATTAATAACAATCTGGAATTAAGACCCGAAAAACCAGTTCCTAGAAAGCACATTGTAGAGTATCCATCTGTATCTCACTCAAGAAGAAGTGTTTCTCTGACATCCATCGAAGATGAAAGAAGGAACAGCCACCTGTGTCGAAATCATCCTGGCCATCATCCTCCCTCCTCTCGGTGTTTTCCTTCGCTTCGGCTGTCAGGTATATTATTTTTTATTATCAAATTTATTACGAAATCGAACTTATGAATTATCGTACATTAATTGCAAGATCTTCGGTTGATTGCATGACCCATATATGTTCTGATCCTCCGGATCTTATTAGAAATATGTAGTTATGTATCTGCATGCATAAATCACGTAAATTAGCGTGTTTATGTGCACGTGTATTTGTGTACCTTTTTGATTAATGTTATTACATGGTGGGGTTGCAAGGTGGAGTTCTGGATCTGCTTGTTGCTCACTTTTTTTGGATATCTGCCTGGAATTCTCTATGCAGTTTATGCTATTACAAAATGAAATTCCACCAATGCCCCTTGATTCCAGGTACTAATTTTCTGTATATTTCGAGAGTTTTTGTTATTAATCTCTTTTTGTGATTTCGGTTGCATAGATGATTTTATGTGGCGTCGAATTTGTTTTTTAGGTTCTTGTTAGGAATTGGTGTTTCGGGTGTGGTTATAAATGCAATATATTTTTTTTAATTATTAATGTTAGCTGAAAGTTATGATTCCGGGGGATTGATGATTTGATTGGGCTCAAAAGGAATTGATGGTCACAAATGTAATAGACTTTTTAATTACTGATGTTAGCTAAAAGTTGTGATTCAGGGTGATTGACAATTTGATTGGGCTCAAAACTTATATTTAGGCGTTGAAGCTAACTTAGTTATATTTAATATATACCGACAAAAAGAAGTTATATATAATATGACAAAATTTATATTTGATTGCAATTTGAGTCAACCTCAAGTTTGTTTACCCCCAGTATCTCAGTCTTTTGCATTGCCAGGCCCAAGACGAATGTTTGGTCGATTGTGTCACATAAGGGTTTGGTTTGGGATTCTTATATGCATTAACATATGTAGGTTGCTCTAGTATTTTCTTATTTGAGTTGTATTGTTGGTGGCACGATTGCACTCGATTTTAGATGGTCTTTTTCTGGTTTTTTTTGTACTAAACCCCTCTAAAATAATTTTCTACATCCTTGACTTATGTGCATTGTAGTGCTAAGGGAAGCCTAGTGCCTTTGTCTAGCTAGGTGAGTAGCTGTGATTTTAAGTATGCACACGAAACTATTTAAAGTCTTGAGTCAGTGCTTGGTGTTTGCCAAAGTGAAGGGCAGCATCAGCAATTGTAGACACTAGCACTTCGCGTTGAGAAGGAAAGATTAATTGGAGGATATACCTCTATGATAGTATTCAAGCTCCAGTGTTTGGGGGCGTCTCTGCTCATTTACAGGTCCTTGGATAATTTGGCTTCAGGACATGTAAACATGTTTAAAGTCTTGACTAACTGTCTTTGAAATTCAAAACAGTGACCAGGCAACCTTTGCAAGCCTAGAAGACTATTTTGAAACATATATAGTTCGAATCAATTGAATTCTAGTTTTCACTTCGAAAGCTTATGTTTGAAGGGCTTAGATTTTATTTCGCGAATAAAACTTAATAAGTTGTTTTCTCCTTTGTTATGCTAACAATCTCATCTGATGTGCGTGTGTCCATTTTTCTCGTAACCTTTTCGGATCAAGATACTTGCATAACTGATAGTGATTTATTTCAAACTGATTGTATTACGGTTTTTCTTGTCAGTTTCAAAACGTTCAAGCATGTAACTGAAGGTGATACATTTCCTCTTTTTTTTGCAGGTAGGAGAAAGAGGGTTTCGCAGTATTTTCTTCAGTTGGTTGAGAAACTCAGAGTTGTTTGAGGGACTACCATTTCGTTTTATGCTTTTTAGTTCTTATTTAGATGTCCTAGACTGTTTCTTTGTAATTGTTTGGATCAGCTTTTAGTATTAATGCTTGTGAGACTTTAGTTAAATCCTTTTTCTTATTTATACTATTCTGGTTAAATTCAGTATGTTTCTGGTTGTGATATAGCTTTTTCATAAGGCTTTAAATGGGCTAATCATAACAGGTTAGGAAAAAATCCTACTATGACTTGACATGTTACATGCTTATTTAGTTCCTGACCTGGACGTTTATTAACTGAATACAAAGAGTTGAGCCTGAACTGGAGCCATACTTCCTCTAGCTGACATATGTTCAGCTGGGAAGACTTGAGGCTGAACTTCCTACGACTAATGTCAGTCAGTCGAGGTTTTTCTTGCTCTCTGCCCACTCATTAGATAACTCAAAAATTTCAAAGAGGTTTTTTTAAGAATAGATCAAACTGTCTGATGCATTCTCCATAAATGTTCTCCAGAAATATACATATTTGCTAGCGAATCAAAAAAATGAAACATATTTTTATCTATCCTCAAGTGCTCATCAGGATGAAGCGTACATTCAGCATATGCATTTTACTTGGCAATTGTTTATTTCATTTCTCCTCCTTTCTTCGTATTATCTTCTCTCTCAGGTCATAGTTCATGCCATAGATTTGTTAGTCGTCAAAATGTCCTCATTTCATTCAAATGATCCAACTAGGTGATGAAGTGAAGAGCCGGAGTAACACAGATCTTTATATCAACTAATACGTTGTACACACGGATTCATCTTAGATTATGTGTCATCTGATTGATTATGCCTTCTGCATACGAAGCTTTTATGCAACCTGGGCGTATCGTTTTGGCCTTATAGTGATGCATGATCAGATTTTGCAGCTTCAGAAATGAGGCGTGGTAATTTGAAGCTTGTTGTGATTCTCTCCTGTCATTATCAGCTCAGTAGTCAAAAATCTTTGTTAAGTGTTGATTCGCATGGCCTTCGACAGAAACTTATTTGTTTCACATTCAAAATAAAATTTAAACAGTTTTTAGATATTTTCATTGTATTTTCGATGTCCAGTGAAGTCAATGACAAGCAAAAGTAAAGGGGATTTGATGGAAAGAGATACTGTAACACAAAGTAAGAGGCAGAGGTACAATTATTGACATTGATGCAGAGAATAAAGCTTGAAGGTGAAAGAAATAATTACCCATGTTCATGGAGATTTTATGCAGAGACATTGCAAACCAGAATCTTCACTACAAGTAACATGGCTCTAAGGGTCTAACATATAGCCTTTGGCAAAGTTCTGCAATGTTTTACTGGAGGAGATATCAGGAGAGAGCATCTTACAGACAACAAGTACCGCAACTCCCCCTCCCGAGAAATGCTAAAACTGCTTGACAGCAACCCCTTGGCGTCGCAGAGTTAGTAAGGGTCTTGGTATTTTCTTTCCTCGATCAGATATTATTATTTTTATTGTTACTGAGAATGGCTGGTCGTAAAAATTAAATAAATTAGGATATGGATTCACACCTATTCGAATAGAAGGTACATGTCTCTATTAAGTTTAAAGATGATCAGAACCTCAAACCTTCACTTGTTGATTTAAGTCCAACACTTCTTTTCACTAATCAATTCTTTTTCTCTTTTTTGCAAAATAAATTCTGTTCTCTTTACAACTTGCAGACAATAATTAGCCGAATTCTGTGTCATCAAGGCCTTGTTCAATTTAAAGATGCTGCAAACCATTTTGAAATATTTGTTGCCTGAGTTTTGATTGTGTGTTAACAAAAAAAATCCCTATTCAAAGTGTATTTGACAATTTCCCAAGTCCTCAGTACTTGTTGGGACATCTCCCGGAAAGTCTCATACTAATGGATATGACTTGCGTGTGAGATAATCCAACAATTTCCCTGTTCAGGAATAGGACTTTGCCTTCACTATTCCTTCATATTTTGCCGCTTGAATCCCTCAAAAGTCATGCTAAGATTTCATATGGCTACTTGTCTCCCGCAGGCTCATATACTAGAAGAGCCCCTGCTCTGCCTAATTCCAGACTTCTAAACCTACTCACTCAATCTAAGATAGTTACAAATTTAAACTCTTAAGTTGTGTTCACTTGGATGGAATGGAATGAAAAATTATAAGAAGTTTCATGGAGAAAGAAGAAAGTATGAGAGAATAGTGATTAAGTATGAGTGAGTCTAAATTTAATTAAAATTATATATATTTTCTATAATCTCCCCCAATTTAGAGTACAAATTTCATTCCTTTCTTCCCCTTACATTCCATTCAAGTGAACACAGCCTTAATACCACATTCTTTACCTCCTTACAAGTATGTTATTGTATGTTTTAGGACACACAGCATGTGTGTTTTTTGGGTCCCCATTCATTAACAATCATCCACTCCCGGAATAACTCCACAATTAACTAGTTTAATGTCATCATTCTAAAGGCTTTACTTCTTGAAAACATGAGGATAAACTGCATCTTCTAAAAAACTTTTCCCTACTCCATTTTTCTTCTGTGTCAGTGTTTTACTAAAGGGTGTAATAGTGTGGCAGTCAAAGTAGTGAAGAACAAGATAGAATCCCAGTTACCTTTAGGGACCGGCCCTCCTTCAAATCCAGAAAAGCACTTTGGAATTCTTCTAATAAAATGTGAAGGAAAGTTGTGCTTTATAGTCAATAATTCTATGATCCACATTAAAATACATAGTGACTGTGGTCTTTCCTATCATACCTTTCATCTGGACTGTGGTATGCATGCTGTTCATATTGCATGTCTCAGACGTAAGCTTGTAACAGACTCTGAAACTGTGCAGCAGATATATTACTTCAACAAAGGATCCGAAAAGTATAGAAAAGTTAAAAAGGATGATACTTAGACTATATTTTTGAAGGAGACTTAGACACCATTTATTTATGCAGATGATACATTCCAACATAGGCGAGTGTCGTGGTCCACCACATGAAACAAACTAGCTTCAAATTTCACTATGTTGGTTTAAACTTAGAAGGCCAGTGTTTTGAATTTATACATTGTCTTTGAGGTAGATAATTAGAAGGAATGTATTGATCATTATTTTCTGATTATTTACAATTTACATATCGAGAATCATAGTCTATGCAACAATTAATAAATGTGCTGATAGAAACAAATTAACAGAAGGAGTCTAGTTGGAAACATCGACAAGGTTCCAGTTCTTTTGAGTTATTGCAATGTAAGCAGAAGCTCTTTTGTCAATACCAGGTTCAGCTACCCACCGGCCTCTGTCTTCATCACTCGGATAAACTTTGTAAGATTTAACACAGTCATCCGTTCCACTTACGTCTTTGCCTCTTCGAGTTCTTGAACTCTTGAAAATGCTGAAGATACCGAATGACTTCTTCTGCCTGCTACCTCCCATTGTTACTAGGCGCAGAAGCAAACTTTAAGTGTTGGGAGAAAAGTAAGTTTTATCTGTGTGTGTGCTCTTGGTTTTGAAAATTAATTGGAAGCTGTGATGAATTTATAGCAAGATAGTCTCACTAAAGGTAGAGAATATATAAAGTCCAGGACTTTAAGTTTATTGGTGGAGATGAAATGATACGAAATTACTCCTGCTAGTGGGATGAAGCCTGATTTTATGTGAACCTCTGGTTAAGTTAATGGAAAAAAAACATGTTAAATGAGATACTTAATTAAAGAGACTGTTGCTTTCACCGCGCTTTCTTACAAGCCAAAAAAGAACTTAACCTCTTTCTGTAAATGTCTTATGGCTGGTGCAGACATTACTACAACTGTAATATTTCCATGTTTGTCGAATGAGGAATAGTCCAGCTTCCAAATTCCCTTAAAAATGAATTTCCTTGAAAATCTACGGAAGATTTAGTTGCGTGAATTTCTTTCTTAAATTGTGTATTTGTTATGTCTTTGTTTTCTCTTTCTGCTGCACGTTAAACTTTTAATATGCTGCCTGTCTAGTAGTCTGTTACAGGCAGTGACAACTAGTATCAACTTAGAAGCTCAAAGAGAAATATGAACTGTACTAAAATAACCCTTCTAGGCAGGAGAAGCCTCGGTGGCTAAGTCCTAGTGAATTAATCAGTTCTAGGAAGATGAAGCCTAGGTACCTGTAGATGAGGGGAACTCTAATGCTAAATATGAAATTAGCCATCCTGTCTAAGGATTTTTATTTTATGTTTATGACTTTCAGTTTTAACTTTTAACTGTGTTCATTTTATATTTTTTATATCAAAAACATCTGAATCCAAACTATTCAGTTCAACTAAAACCAGAAGCTCGAGGCACAAGGTCTAAGTGAAACCAGAAAAACTTTATACAGAGAATTCGAACACGGGTGTAGGAAACAGGCTTTTGGTGATTATGATTCATGAGGGTAGTGCATTACAGCTTCTGTACAAAACCTAAACCATCAAAATTGAACTAATAGAGTAATATGATAATACTATAACCTGAAATCCTAAAGAATGGAGTTAAGATGTACGAAAAATAGTTACTTTTAAGCTGTCATGCAGAACTTGTCTATTGATGTTCATGTCCACAACTTTTTGCATCAATGTTTGACAAGTAAAAAAATGATCCATTATTATTTCTATAAGAAGTACTCTTTCAGTTGTAATTAACTTTCTTAATAATCTCACAAGCTGCTTAATTACTACTCCTATAATATGGTTGTGTTTGGTCTAGGAGTTCTCACCTGAGAATCATGTTCTTTTTCAGATTTATGTCTGAGAAAAGAATTTTAAACATTCTTTTAGATATTTGTTTTGGATTTCAGATCTCTGCCAGTAAATGTTCTACTTTAGAGGAAAAATGAAGGTGGTTTGTTGGTGAGTGCACACAGCTGAAAATTCTTAAGATATGGAATAACTATTAGACTCTCTGGCCTATGTATGTTAATTATAACAGTACTGGTTATGTCGTCCAGATATTAGCGATGCAGCTTATTGGTCGTTTATCTTCCATATCATCGGCTCAGCATTTTGCTCGTTTACCTTATAGTTCAGCGCAATTATTGAAGTATGATACAATTATTCACCATGGAAAAATTATTGCAGATCGATATTCAATATTCACGGAGATCTTTAGAACAGCAGCATCATTGCCAGACATTCAATATTCAATGCATTCACACATGGCTCTAACATCTAGTCTCTTGCCTATGACAAAAAAAAATATGATCAGAAAGCATCTAACATGATAGTAGGACCCTTTCCAAGAAAGTATAAATAAATTTATAAAATTGTAAAGCAAAAAGGAAGAGGAAAGAAATGATTTGGCTAGCAGTTAAATTTTAAATTGTGCTGCTGTGAATTTACAAGGCCACTTAATAATCTTGATGCAGGACCTAAATCTCCCTCTCTTCCTGTCACAAGAGATGTGTCTGTTAGTCTGCGAGTATATTTAATATCTGCAACAAACTTGGTCTAAAAAAATCGACACTAAAATTTATCAAGCCAGCTGCTCCCAATAATATCTCTCATTAGGTTCTTGATGCCTCTGTAATCTTGAAGATGTTGAATAGGCCAAAGGTTACTTTTGGCTCCTACATTTACCTGAGCCTTCCATTGTGTCTGGTATAGACATAATAAGACAAGTCAAGTGTACACTTTAAAGTTCTTTTGTTGTGCTGTCTTAGTTACACTAACATGGATGGTCTGTAATGAAATTATAACAGAGATACCTCTTGGTTGGGAGTATAAATAGGTGGAGAATCTAGGTGGTCTAAGACTGTATCAAATGAAATGTCCACTGCATTTAAAGATGCAAGGATTTGAAATACTATGCTTCAATCATATTTAAGGGTCCCTAAAAGAATGCCAATTTTTTTGATTTAGTACTGTGTACCATGGGTCCATTATGTCTTTGAAACAATGACTAATTCAGTTTAATTCCATTTTTAAAAACTAATCCCAAGTGATTAGGCGGGAGAAGAGGGTTAAACTGAAAATTTTCCGAGGGCCAACACAAAATTAAGAGTATGAAATAATTTCTTTGAGTTGATTATTTATGGGGTTAAGTGGCTAATTCATACTGGCACTAAGATCTAACTTGCAACTGGGTTATTGAGCTCAAAAACCTAGCAGTTATATATATGGACTGCTAAAAGCTTGCATTTGAGTCATTAAACATAGGCAAAACTTGCAGAGCTACTAATTTCTGTTCACTTTTAATGGAAGTCCTTATAATCTTGACATAATTCAACATGAAACAACCAAAAATCAAACTCCATCCTTGTGTCCTCTCATCCTCCGGAAGAAAACTGAACACAAATCATGCATTTTATTGATAAAGAACGAAAACTGGTTTGAATGATCATTACTTATTACAGGCGATACATGCAACAGGCAAAGTAAAACACCACAATTGATAGAGTATTTGGCCTTGCAGTAACGATCTCTTCCCTGTTTGATGTGCACCAGTGTCCTTCACTGTGTTCTAACTCAATGCTCAGCAAAATACAAATTAAGTACTATAAGAAAAGCATGGTAAAGAACAACTGTGAATTACTATTGCTACTGAAACTAATACTCTCCATTCTACAGGAATTCAGGAAGGTATTCCTTGAAAATTTAGGTCTAAGTTATTCTTGTTGTTTGAGGTCATGCAATTAGATCTTTCCCCTGAGAAGGAATTCATATATAACCATATTGCATGTTCTAGATCATTTCTGTGACTTCTTTATCCGGTAAAGCTCAGAAAATGTAATCCAGATTTTACATGAGATGGAGATCATAAAGGAACGAAAAGCTGGACATGATGGACCCTTGAACTCACCAGAAGCGAAAGCCTGGAAGTAAGCAGGAAGGTGTAATGTAGAAATGTGCAGGAGACCAGGTTAGCTTGCTTCGCGAATGTCATGGTCACAAAGGTTCTATTTCTCAAGATGATTAACATTAATCACTAAAAACAGTTCTAATCAACATAATTAGTATGAGAACATATCATAGTATAGGTTTTTAAATTGGCTTTCTGTGTAATTATGAAGGCCAATGCATAAGATACTGGAAACACATGCAAATGAACAAAAATTAAATTTATTAAATCATGTTCTGAATATCTGCAATTTACATATTGAGAATCAAAATATACATAGTGCAACAATTATAAATGTACATAAGAATAAAGGAATTCACAGGCTTATATCATCTAATTGGAAACATCAGCAAGGTTCCAGTTTCTCTGCGATTTTGCAATGTAAGCAGAAGCTTTCCTGTCAATACCAGGCTCAGCTACCCATCGGCCTCTATCTTCATCACTTCGATACACTTTGTAAGACTTCACAAAGTCTTCAGTTCCACCCATGTCGTTGCCTCTTCGAGTTCTTGAACTCCTGAAAATGCTGAAAAGTCCAAAAGCCTTCTTCTGCCTGTTACCACCTCCCATTGTTTTCAGACACAGCTGAATGCAGACTACGACGAAAGAGAGTAGTATGTTGTGTATGCTCTTGGTTTTGCAGTTTAAATGGAAGCTCTAATGAATTTATAGTACTAGGGTAACTAAAGAGTGGAGAATCTTTGAGTTGCAAAACTTTTGATTATTGGTTTGTATCAAATGATATGAAACTAGTGGGAAGGGAAAAAAGGAAGTGCCTTTTGAATTGAACCTGAGTTTGATGGTTGACTGAAACATCCTTATTGGAGTATCTGATCAAAGGGATCTTCTGTTTCCTGGCACTTTCTTTCACTGTATGAAAAAACACTTGACCCCTATTAGTAAAATTTTTTGGTAGTTACTGCATCCAGTTGAATACAGAAATTCTTCTTCAGTTACTGCAACTGGTATGATTATCTTCGGCCAGTACTTATCAAATAATAAATATCTAACAAAATCTCGGCACGCAGTCTGGCCTATAATAATGCAGTTTTTAGTACTGAAATCAAAAGATTGTTGTCTGGTTTGGTACTAAACTTTTTGTAAAAGAAAAAAAAAAGTAGTTTTACATATCCATGCATTTGGAGGTTTATGATTCTATTCTATGTACAAGAACTTACAGTTGGTATCAACTAACAACCGAAACCGAAACGCTTAGCTATTCGTGTCGTCGGGGATCAGATCATGGTCGAGCGGGACGATAAAAATACCATCCCTGCAACCAAGACACTTAGCTTTCAATTCTTAAAAAATAGTGTTGCAGAACTTGTTAAATAACATATACAGTAATATGAAACACATTTCAAATGTAAATGCCATCTATAACACATAATACACGATCAGGGAACGAAGCTACATAGAAATCTAAACTTTACGAAAGTTTTTATATTGTCCCCGTAACACTAAATTTCGGGTTTAAATAGGATTGGCATTCTCTTCGTATATAAAAGACATTACTTTATGGACCAATTCCATGCTCTTCTTAATCTTGGGCTTGTACAAATGAAACACATGGGCTTCACCTTCAGTCTCCACCACCTCCACCTTTCCAGCCCATCCACTTTTACCCAACACCTCACCATAATACTTGGCTCTATATTTCAGAAAATCATCTTCTGTACCAAAAACCAAAGCCCTTTTGCACACCAAGCTCGACAATTTCGGATCCAAACCCGGGTTCATCCACGGGTCATCCGCTCCACTACTTGTTGGGCATGCTAATACCCAAAACTTCTCAATATAGGCCCTTTTTTCGGTATCATCCGTTTCTCCACCCACTGGATCCTTGCCCCAAAAATACGGATGCATGAGAATCAGCCCATCAAAGTCCAGCCCATTAACTTTCTCCGACCCGGCCCGCATAGCCATGCAATGCGCGATATTTGCACCCGCACTATCTCCCGATATATGTACACGTCCAAAATCGGCATACTCGCTGAGCCATGCCTCCGGGCCAGTGCCATTGCAATGAGAAGCCACCCATCGGATAGCATTCCAAGAATCATCGTAGGCCACCGGGACCGGATGTTCCGGTGGCCTTCTATAATCGATCGATATCAAAATAATGTTGCTTTCCGCGACAAAAGAATTAAGAAATGGCTGGTAAAAAGTGGAAAACGGTGTAAAACAATAAAATCCTCCCCCGTGGAAATAAATCACAAGCGGAAGTTTTTTGGCCGGGTCTCTGATTTTCGGTAGATAAAGCCTAGCAGATACTCCGCTCTCTGGTGTGACGAGCACGTCTTTGGATTCGACACCGGTTTCGGGATCAATGCCAGCAGGAACCGTGTCCGTGCCCATTAATCGTTCCACGGTACCATCTTTGTACACTCTTATAAAACGAGGCAGTTCATAATCCAGCTCTGCCATTACAAGGAGAATGAAGTGTGACAAAATTAGTGATCGTTGAAACTTGAAATGAGATAAGCCAGTGTTGATGTGTGGTGTCGAAATTGCCGATTGCCAATTATTTAAGTGAATAATGCTTCACTTTTATTATTAAAAAATTATTGGTCAAGTATGTCGTGCTCGTGAGATTAGTGGGATGTAGTCATGTAGATGTAATGGCCGGCGGAGACTAATAAATTACACATTCGTATCTTATTATGATTTATTATTAAAAGAAATTTCAACTTTTCGTTACATTATTGCCTATAATAAATATTACCCATCACTGTTATAATCAATATAAAAACATCTGCCATGAGATGAGAGAGCTTTGGCATAATTTCCACGCGACAGGAATTTTACATCATTTTTATAAAGTACAAGCTTGAAAATTTCAAGTTCCCAGAATTTGTCAAAGACTATTTTTATTTGTTACATTTAATCTTGTTATATCGACTAGATTTGTTAAAAATTATTTTTAATTATTAAGAGCGGTAAAAGAACTAAAGAACCGTAAAATATCTTAACAAAGTTTAGTTTAATTAATTAGTCACTGATTTTTATTATTTTAAAATAGTTGATTCTGTTTTTAACTGGTCAGAAAATATGTACTTCTTATGTCCCAACAAGCTATTTATGTTATTTTTTGGCACGTATTTCGAAACTTTTATAAAGAGTATTATTTCATAATATTTTTTAAAAAAAATTCTAAATAATTATTTGACGTTTAAATTTTTATTTGGAAAAAAAACACTCCCCATGCGAGCACTCTGATATTTAACTGAATAAGGTGGATTAGCCAGGAACAGATGAGACCCTTCAAGAACTGTATGCAGATGATATGAGGTATAAATATTCTCTGATCAGACTTCCAAGAACCATTTGTAGATGATATGAATTCAGAATCTACTGAGATATGATTTGGTGGAATTAATTCGCATCAGAAGTCAAGTTTAGGTTCAATCCAGCGATATGGAATTAATTTTAAGTTTAAAATTGGACTCGATGGAAGTTTTAGAGTGTAGAGTTTAGTTTGAAAACTCGAATCAAAATTAATAAACATTGAAAAAAATTTGGAGATAACAAATTTGACACGATGAAATATATGAAATAACTAATTACTTGTATGAACTATACATATAATACAAAGACAATAATGTAAGCTAGATTAGACTTGCGAGTTTTAAAAATCAAATAATTACAAAGTCGAACTCAGATTGATACTATTCAAAAGTTCAAACTCGAGTTCGACTCAATTACTTTTAATTATAATTTAAATATTTTTTTGAGGTAAAACAACTTACTTTCAACTCAACTGCAATCCATCAATTATAATATTTAAGACATATTATTGTTTAGCATTATTGAAATATAATTTTGTTATCTAATCTGATGCTTACATCATTATTTTGGTATTAATATTTTTTTAGAATTTCATAAATTTTAAAGGAAATAATACTCCACAAACATTCAAATAATATTATTCTATTCTCTGGGTTACTTTATTTCTCCCAAAACATTGAACTCTCCGTACAAATCACTTTTTATTGCAAACAATTAATAAACATAATCATATAAGGATTAATATTATTTATTTAATATATTATGTATTTCATTATTTATCTTTAATATATTATTAGTTATTATAAATTTATTAATAGAAATCAGAAACTAGATAGGATGCGTATATTCGATTTTTATTTTTTTTTGAAGTGGTAATCTAGATCCAGATTTATAAGAAATCCGGACAGGATATTGGATTCAATTTTTTTATTCAAATATCGGAATTTCTGATATTTTTCTTTAATTTAGATCGAAAATTTGGATTGTCCGATTTTCGGATTTTTATTCTCATTTCTGACTGTGACAACATAAAATTAACTTTTTCGAAACTCGAAAAATAGTGTATTGTTATTAAAGTTGCAATTCATTTAATTGTTTTTTTTCAAAAACATAAAAAAAATTGAAAAAATGTTGATTGTACTTTTGAAATTTAAAAACTTAGAGAGATACTATTTGTGTAATTTCTTTCAAAAGAATATTTATACTTGAAAACATGTTAAATATTCTCGGCATTTGAAGTAATCAAGTGATACCTGGGTTTGATGACGTAGAACTATGACACCAAACCAACCAGATAGCAAAGGCTAACAAACCACTGCGAGAAACAGCAACTAAAACAACATCAACGGAAAGGGAAGGCACAAAGAGACCACTCCTAGTCTCCTAGACTCCAATAAGGTTCTCAATGGCTGTCATAAGAATATGTATAAATTTTCCTATAAATTATCGTTTGTAGCTATAAATTTTTGATACTCTCTCCGTCCCTTTTTAGTTGTCACATTTGGTATTGTACTAGTCAAATTGATCAAAATTTAACTGAAATTTATTAATATTTTATCTATTGAAAAAATAAAAAATATACGTCACCGGAAATAACTTTTTTTTTTTGAGAAAATTAACTTTTAATCTACTTTAATATGTAATTTTTAGTTTTTTTTTTAAATAATGAAAGAGTGACTTATAATCTTTGGTCAAAAATTAGTCAATTTGATTAACAAAAATAGAAATGTGACAACTAAAAAACGAAGAGGAAATATCTTAAGATATGTATATAAAAGTCATAATTAACTAAAACAAGGATCGAGGAAGTCCCTTTATGTAATATATTAGAATTAAGATACATATTCTAAAGTATAAATTTTTGTTGTTTTATATAATGACGATTTTATGGCGTAATATTTTAAGCACTCTATGCCTTTCTTTTCTCATAACCTACTCTAATATTTATTTATATAAAAATATAACAACTCGATATAGGTATAATTTATAATTTTATTGTTTCAAATAATAATCATTAGTAAAAGTTGTTTAAATCTTTTATAATTGATTGTAGCTGTTTAACATTCTTGTATGAATATTCCATACTTAATAACTACAATGTTTAACTTAGACATTTAATTAATTAAATTATATAAATACATATATTACTTTTCAAAAATTAATAACATAATCTGTTGTACGAATATAAATTCAAAAATACAATTTATGATAATCAAAAAATTTTCATAACCTAACTTATATCCAAAATAGAATATAATTCTTATTTTTAACTACCACAATAACATAAGCTAATAATAAGTTAATACAAACTACAAATTAATCTAAACCAAACAATTAACATGTATCCTCCCACAAATCCCTTGATCGTCTCGAATATACCACACACAATAAACATGTATCCTCCCACAAATCCCTTAATCGTTTTTTTATAATCCGACTTTATTGTATTTTTCTTCATCTCCCAACAATCAATTTCCCTACCATATTTGATCCAAATAATCAATTTTCATATCATATTTTATATATTTCGATGTGATTTATAAGTTTTTTATTTTGATTTTTAGTTTTTATTCTAAGAGAGATTTGTAGTGGAGTGACACCGTGTGTGTGATGTTCAAGTGAGAACCATTAGAGAGAACCATAGAATCCTTGCCTTATTTTTAGTATTAAGTAGGATTCTGCAGCAGAACTTAAGTATTAGTTAGGGTTTTGCAGCAGAACTTCACATGCAAAAAAATGTCAATATCTATGTATTATATTTTAAAATTATTTTTGAACGATAAAAAAAACATGAACAAAACATGTATTTAGATTTAGATCCTAAAAATCTATTTAAAATTTAGAGTTCTGCAGCAGAACCTTTGTGGTTTCTATGATTCTATTTTAAAGATGGGTTCTCTCTAAAGCGCGACCTTTTATATATATAGGCCAATGCTCAAAACAGAACACTTTTAAAAAAAGAACAACACAGAACACTTTAGAATCAAATGTAGAATCTCATTAAAAACTTGAATTAAATTCAAATTTTAAGGTGATTAACGTTTTATTATGAATAAAAACAGTATCCACCATGTTTAACAATAAATATAAATTAAAAATAACATGATTCTATGTAAAATAATCGTGCAAAAGATATATCTATATGATTCTATTCTGGATTCTATTCTTGATTCTAATCTGGATTCTATAATATTTCATATTAATAATTTGGATGAGTTCGGATGTTAGAATTCATATATCAAATTTAATTACTACTCCCTCCGTCCCCCTCAATTGTTTACATTGGAGGGGGACACGGAGACCAAGACAATGTATGAAAAATGAGTAAAATTAGATGGAAAGTGGGTAAAGTGGTGGGACCTACCAATATTTAATAATAGATTTGAGATAGTGGAAGAAAGTAGTGGGTGTAATAGTAGTTTTTATTGTTAAATACTCCCTCCGTTTCAAAATACATGTCCACTTTAGCAAAAAAAATTTGTTTCAAAATACTTGTCCACTCCAACTTTCAATGTCAATTTATATTTCCAAAATCAACTCTCCTTCACATATTACAAATTCATATTTCCAAGATCAACCATACACCACACATTATGTTCAATTAATGACTTAATACACATCTTTTTTCTCACAATCCACTTTTCTTAAACTATGTGATTTTTTTAAAGTGGACATGTAATTTGAAACGGAGGGAGTATGAGATAGTAGTGGAAGATAGTGGGTGTAATGATGGGAAAAACTTACTATTTATAATAACGTAAAGAAATGAGAGGGACATCCCAAAATAGTAACTGTAAAGAAATGAGAGGGACAGAGAGAGTACTTAACTATGTAATTATAACCTTAACAAGTCATTTTTTATGAAAAATGAAGTGTTATGACAGTGTTCTGTGTTGTTTTTTTTTAAGGTGTTCTGTGTGGAGTGCAACCCTATATATATATATATATATATATAAATCCCCAGTCGACTAATATATATTAGATTACGATTTTAACACGAACAAATATCTAATAAATTAAAATTTATAAATATAAATGATAAAGAAATGAATATGAAACGTATTTTATACTCCCTCCGTCCCGTCCATTTCTTATCGAATGGGTTGGGCACGGAGATTAATAAATATGTATAAAGTAGTGGAAAAGAGGAAGCAAAGTGGGTAAAATGATGGGACCCATTTATTTTTAATGTATAAAAATAAGATAGTGGAGTAAAAGTAGTGTGAAAAGGAAGGAAAAGTGGAGAAGTGGTGGGACCCATTGACTATTTTTGGTAAGTTTTGAAATGTAAAGAATTGGGTGGGACACCCCAAAAAGGAAAGTGTAAAGAAATGGATGGGACGGAGTAGGGATGGCAATCGGGTCGGATCGGGTCGGGTTTCATGAAATCCATATCCAATCCGTTATATTTCGGATCGGATCGGGTTCGGGTTTGGATATTAAAATGTAAAATCCAAATCCAATCCGTCGGGTTTTTTCGGGTTTCGGATCGGATTCGGGTTTCAACCGGATATCTTAAAAAAAAAATTAAAAATTATAAACCTGTCTGAACTATGATAATTAAGTATTTTTTTTTCAAAATTAAGATTATTGGATTGGATTTTATTGGTTTAAATTAGAATAATATAAACTTAAACCATATTAATTTTCATTATTACCAATATACAATATATTTTATACAATATATTATTAATGAAGTATTTGTCTTAAATAGAAATCCTTATTCCTTTAACCTAGTCTATTGATATTGAGAGTATTATATTACATTCATCCAAATAATTAAATATAAATATGTTATATATATAGACACACACACACACATTCATATTAAATTATTTATAATATATATATAATATTCGGGTTTTTTTCGGGTTTCGGGTTCGGATCGGGTTCGGATAGGATTTCGGGTTTCGGATCAGATTTCGGATCGGTAGAGGTCATATCCATATCCAAATCCAAAAAATTTCGGGTACAAAAATCAAATCCATATCCAAATCCAAATCCAAAAATTCGGGTTCGGTATATCCAAAAATTCGGGTTTCGGATCGGGTATCCGTCGGATCGGATTATTTTGCCATCCCTAGGACGGAGGGAGTACATCACATGAGAAATAAAATAATTTTATT
This sequence comes from Daucus carota subsp. sativus, assembly GCF_001625215.2. Lineage (NCBI taxonomy): Eukaryota > Viridiplantae > Streptophyta > Magnoliopsida > Apiales > Apiaceae > Daucus > Daucus carota. Next base: position 27,930,774 of record NC_030381.2, read on the forward strand.
TAAATGAGTTGAACTAGATTTTTACTCGGCATATAAATCTAATAAAAATAAATTGTTTAAAATTGAATAAAATATAGAAGAAAACTCAAAAAACGTCATTCATTCTAATTCATAACTAATCATAATTATTTTTAAATGCAAAAATTGAAAATAACATGTTAATTTAAGATGACAAATTTCTACGTGATAATACTGAAGAACACAAATGAAGGACAACAAGAAGACAACTTAGCGGATACAGTATATTTTATAACCGAACCGAGAAAACGATGAACATATCATCAGATTGGTCAAACTTGGGGGAGAAGAGAATGAGAAAAAAACAGAGACTTTTCTGTTACTCCACGTAAATTAAGGAACATGACTATGATTCAATCTCATGTAACTAACCCCCCTCACAAGTCACCACATGAATTTATACATACCAAACTCAAATCACACTACAAATCCATCACACTTTTCGAGAAACAACAATGGCATCCGACGAAGAATTAGTTCACAACTTCCCTCCTTACTTTCAGGTCCTCAAAAACGGCGCCGTCAAGAGGTTCTTTAACGACTCTTTTTTTCCGACCACCGGCGATGAGCCCAACAGCGACGGCGTTTTGACCCGGGATGTTGTGGTCTCGACGGAGCCTAAAGTGGGTGCGAGGCTTTTCTTGCCGAAGATCACTGACCCGACCCGGAAGCTGCCGCTCCTGGTTTATATCCATGGAGGTGGGTTTTCGATCGGGTCGGCTTTTTTTAAGCTGTTTACGGATTATGTGAGTTCCCTCGTTGCGCTTTCTGGGGTTGTGGCGGTGTCGGTGGAGTATCGGTTGGCGCCGGAGAATCCGATTCCGGCGTGTTATGAGGATACTTGGGAGGTTTTGAAGTGGGTTGGTGGTCACGGGTCGGGTCAAGGGTCCGACCCGTGGTTGAACAAGTACGCGGATTTCGGGCGGGTGTTTTTGGCGGGGGATAGTGCGGGTGCGAATATTGCACACAACATGGCTGTTCGGGTCGGGTCGGAGGATCCGGGGGTGAAGATCTCGGGTATGGTTTTGGTGCACCCGTTTTTCGGGAATGATGAGGTGAGTCCAATGTGGAAGGTGATATGTCCGGATACAAGTGGGCCTGATGACCCGAGGTATAACCCGGCTGCAAATTCGGGTTTGATGGGGAAGATTGGGTGTGGGAAGGTGTTAGTTTGTATCGCCGGGAATGATGAGTTGAAGAGTAGGGGATTGAGTTATTACAAGGCGTTGAAGAAAAGTGAGTGGAGCGGCGAGACGGAGATTTTTGAGACCGAAGGTGAGGAGCATGTGTTTCATGTTTTTAATCCGGCTTGTGAGAAAGCTGCTGTGTTGCGAGAGAAAATTGCTCGTTATTTCAACAATTGACTGGAATCAAGTAGGCTGTCGGGGATGAATTAGTAGATGACAATGATCAATAAAATGAGAAGATCGTGAGACTTAGGTTTATTTTATTTTGTGTAGGTTATCTTTGTTTAATAAATCATGTGTTATTTACTTCAAAAATGAAACGTAGTTGAGGTTTAGAGTGAAATTTTTTCGAATGTACCTTGAAATATGTATCAGAGAATTTGAATCTTTAGGCCTTGATAATAATGGATATTGGCTGATGAAATTTGAGTTCGAAGTTCATCTTGTTGGCTTTAATTGAATTCCTTAGGAGCATAACATTTTTGGATCCATACTTTTACCGGAAACTATAAAGTTTCTCCATGGTTAAAAGATCTTCAGACTTGGATTCAGTGTGGTAATATGAGTTATTGAGAGGCAAATCTTTGTGGACAATGGAAGTTCCTGACAATGCTCTTGTGGCATCTTTGTCAGGTTATGAAGGAAACAAATGAACCTATTTGTGATATGATTTACAAGCCTGGAGAGATTTGAGCTTCTGATTAGGTGTGATCCCTGGATTCGTTGCTTTTCCCTTCTGTTGCCATATAAGCCAGATTTAATTTCAGCTGCTGAGTCCTCCGTTATGTCTAGTTTACCAGATTTCATAAATGGTAAGGTGATGGCTGGAAATTTTCTGGTGTCAAATTACCATTAATCTTTTGTAGCTTCGCGAGGCTGCTAGCAATATTTCTATTACTCTTCAAGACTCAGAATCCGGATGTGGGCTGGCGCCTGGTACAACCTGGTTTGGTCTCCGTTGTAAGTTCCTAAGTTTGGCTTCTACTTTGGGTTGGTATTTATGAGACGTTTAATAACAAGGTCACAAGGATCAGATGTTCGTTTGGATCTATATTGAACCTGCTATTTACTTTGCAATGAGTAAAGTCTGGGAAGTAAGACTTTAAATGACGTCGACTATGGATGCATCATTATGTTAGCATAACATAACCTGCATGTTGGTCACTATTCGAATTCTTTCTCTGGTTATGTTCTATGAATTGGATGAGAAATGCAGAGTGTTGGGCTTTGTTGCATTCAACTGATATCAAGCATCAGTACAGTAAACTTTATACTCCTACGTCTCACTTTTTTGCACACATTTCAATATGCTTTGCCCGGGCCTTAAATTATTATTTTTTTGAATTAAACCATCTTTTATCTATTTTTATTTAAAAAAGAAAATTTTAAAAATAATAATTTTAGAGGCCCGGTCAAAGCACATTGAAATATATGAAAAAGTCAAGCGTCATATGAAAAAAACAGAGGGAGAAATGGATAGGAGATTGCTCCGTGCTGCCAGCAGCCGATTAGCAGGAGAGCTAGTTGAGAAAACCAGAATGGTGGTCCGTGAGCTGTTTTCCTCAAGCAGCCGATTAGCAGGAGAGCTAGTTGAGAAAACCAGAATGGTGTCTCTTCTCTGTATTTGTGGAGGCTAGTTCCTGGAACTGCCTACTCTGGTCTTTTATGTTTGAGTTGGAGAGAATTTCTTCTAAAGAGCCCTGGGTAACCCCTGATATCTGTTTGTGCAAAGGTCATGGTCACAAATGTCATGTTTTGCAAGATGGTCGACATCTATCACCTGAACACTGGCGAGGTCACGATAATAAGTTTCTGAACATATACAATGAACAAATAACTTTTCAATTAATTGACCTTCTGGTGTAATTAACAAGGCTAATGTTTAAAATGAGAAGCATCAGCAAGGTTCCCGTACATTTGGTACAATCTTGGCTAGCAGTTAAATTCTGAAGGGTGCTGCTGTAGATTGAATAAGCCACTATACAATCCCATTGCAGGACCAAACTCCGAAACAGCTCAAGGTCTGCTAATGTCACACTCCCTCCAGACTCTTCCAGGGCAAATATGTCCGATTATAGTAAGAACGCTGAACGCTTGCTTATAGCCTAGTAGTTATCCTTCTCTTCCATTTTTACAGTAGATATATCTCTTCGTTGCAGAATATGAATTTTTGCAACAAACTTGGTGGAAAATTATACTGTAGATACTAGGAACGAGACATGGCAATTCGTTCACTACCTCTCATCTAGTGTACTTTCTTGTTTCAGTGTACTAGTCAAATCCAGCCGGGACTCGTTTATGATTCGTCTAATTTCGTATTCTCTACTTTTTCATGACCTGTTATCTTGTGACACTATATAAAAATAAATAATTATATATGTGAAAATATTATATTTTTAAATTGTATTTTTACAAATATACATTAAGTATAGATATCGCCATTATATTTATATACAATATTATAAATTAAATATTTTTTTAACTATGAATAGTAGCATTGTTCAAATATAAATTTTACATGCGGTCTATTTTCAGATCACGTACTTAAAATGAAAACACAAATGCTGAATTAAATTTTTATTTGGTGTTTTCGTGTCTACGTGTAAAATTTTCGGGTCTACTAACAGCCATCAGGCATCAGGTGAGCTACTTCCAATAATGTCTCACTCAAAATCATTTTATGTTCTCGATGTCTCGGAACCTGGAAGGTGTTAAACAGGCCAAAGGACTTCTTTTGGCTGCTACAATTACCTGAGCCTTCCGTTGTGTCTGGTATAGACATAATAAGACAAATTAAGCGTGCACTTTAAAGCTCCTTTTTTGTGATGTCTAAGTCACAATAACATGGATGGTCTGCAATGAAATTATATCAGAGATACCTCTTGGTTGGAGTATTAATAGGCCCAGAATCTAGGTGGTCTATGGCTGTATCAAATGAAACGTCCAGTGCATTTCAAAGATGCAGTGATTTGAAATAATATGCTTCAAATTCATGGTATCCTGTATAACTAAGACAAAATTGTTGATTTGATCCTTTTACCGCTGATCCAGAAGCCATCAGGCGGCCGAATAGGGTGAAATAGTTTTTACAGGGGTGATTCAGTGGCGGAACCAGGAATAAAAATGACAGGGCCTAAAAAATAAAATATAAACTTGTCATTTATAATTTAGAATTAGCCGGGGCTTAAATGGAAAAGGTCAGCTATTTTTTAAGAACAAAACATGACTAAATATTAAAAAAATCACAGATTTCTCTGACTTAGCCGGGGCTTTAACCCGGGTTAACCTTCCCCTGAATCGTCCACTGGGGTGATTATCAGAGAAAGAAAATTGGCTTAAATGATCATTACTCATTACAGGTGATACATGCAACACTCAAGTAAAGTATCAAACTTGATAGAGTATCTGGCCTTGCAGTTAAGCGCAGTACTGCAGTTACTGTCCGTCTGCAAGAAGCGTAGTGAAGATCTATTGCTGCTGAACCTAATAATTTGTCTACAAGAACGTGTTCCTTGAAAATCTTTTCAACAAACAGTTTGAAAGAAAAAAGGAAAATCTAGGACTACTCAGTTATTCTTGTTGTTTTAGGTCATGCAGTTAGATCTTTCTCCTGACAAGAAATTCTTGTGTAACCATAAGGCCTCTAGGAAATTTCTGCGACTGTTTTGGTCCATGAAGCGCACTACATATAATCCAAATTTGATATGCGAAAGAAATTAGAAAGGAATGAAGAGCTAGAGATGATTCACCCTTAAATTCAGAAAAGCAGAAGCCTGGAAATAAGCAAGCTGCTATAGTCTAGAAAAATAATAATTTGCAGGAGACTTGGTAACCTGTCTTCGTGAATGTCATTGCCACGAAGGCTGTGCTCTGCAAAATGGTGTACATCCATCATATGAAGAATGGCGATATGAACATAGTATTTGTGATTTCTGAACATATATGAGCATCTAGGTTTTTAATTTATTGACCTTCTGGAGAAATTTACAATTCCAAAAATTAAAGGAGACGAACTCATTAACGTAATGGGATAAAATATTAAATTTCTTCTGAATATCTTTTACTTACATATTGAAAATCATAAATAGACAGTGCAACAAGTTAAAAATTTATGCAGGAAGAAAGGAATTCACAGATGAGAGATAATTCATATCATCTAGTTTGAAACATCAGCCAGGTTCCAGTTCCTTTGCGATTTTGCTATGTAAGCGGAAGCTTTCTTGTCAATACCAGGCTCAGCTACCCAATGGCCTCTATCTTCATCACTTCGATACACTTTGTACAGTTTCACAAAGTCATCAGTTCCATTCATGTCTTTGCCTCTTCGAGTTCTTGTACTCCTGAAAATGCTGAAAAGTCCAAAAGACTTCTTCTGCCTGTTACTACCTCCCATTGTTTTCAGACGCAGCTCAATGCAGACTGAGACGGAAAAGAAAGTAGTGTATTGTGTTTGCTCTTGGCTTTGCAAACTAAATGGCAGCTCTAATGAATTTATAATACCAGGGTAACTATTGAGGGGGAGAATCTTCAAGTTCCTAAGCTTTTTATTATTGGTTTGTATCCAATGATATGAAATTACTCTGCTAGTGGGAAGGGAAAAAAGAATTGCCTTTTAAACTTGAGTTTGATTGTTGACTGAAGCATCCTTATTGGGGTATCTGATCAAAGGGATCTTCATTTTCCCTGCACTTGCTTCCACTGTGAAGGACTTGACCCCTATTCGTAAAGTTTTTTGTACTTACTGCTTCGAGTTGAAGACAGAAATTCGTTCCTTAACTACTGCAACTGGCTATAATTTATCTTCAACCACTTTACACTGTGTGGTGTAACTTTATATAATTCATCTTCAACTTTACGCGAAGTTAGGGATACTCAGATGATATTTGCCTATAGTCTGGCCTGTGATAATGAAGTTTTAGGTGTAACCAAATAAAATGTTGGCAAAATAAGATGTACTATAGGATAAGAGATGAAAAGAATTACTTCTAGCTTGGTACTTAACTTCTTATAGAAGAAAATTAGTGGTTCTATACTTTTTACTCTTAATATACATATTCGTACATCTGCAGATATAGTGTTCTATGCACAGGTAACAGCTAGTATCAACTGAGACACTAAGCTCGCGATTCTGTGAAAATCAGTGTTGCAGAACAATGTTTTATCACAAATTGTACAGAAGTATATAAATAACTTCATCAAAATAGTGGCATGTTTGTGCATGTTTTAGCAGCGAGCTACTTCACTGCTGCAGAACCAGGCTCACACTTTAGTCATCCACTAGCGGATATTAGTGACTGAGTTGAAGCACATCCGCATAGCACAAGAAATAACTCATAGGCTTTCTCAAAGTTCTTTTTTAAGTCAACAGAATTAAAGCCGAAGGCACAAGCACTTGAGACTGCTATAGATTGGAATAGTTGTTAGTTCCTTGGTGCTTTCCTGCAGAATTCAAACCATCAAACACGAAATGCCTATTGATCTTAGTCCACCACCAGCAGCTTCTGTATCAATGTTCAGAAAGGCTAAAGCTATTTAGTAGATGAAATATAGTGGAACATAAAGGAGAATCCACCTTTTTAAGTACTAAACTTGGTAATTAAGATGCCTACCTATCATATTCTGGTAGAAGCTTTACATGTAATTCCCTAAGCTAATAATCATTAATGCTGTTTCATTGATCAACATATAGCTGAAACAACTTGGTGGGCTTGGTTTTTGATGCATTTCAATTGATATTTGATAGTGAACCAACACAGTGTTAGACATGATAATTTTTTTGTTAACATAATCATCATATACTGATTAACCGCTTCTCCTAGCACAATAACACTCTTAACTTGGCTGATATTTGATTTTCGGATTTATTATCAAGTGAGTAACAAAAGTGGGCTCTATATATCAAGTTGGTTACTTAAGTCGGTTTACTATTATTAAGTGAGTCGCCAAAGTGGGCTCTATTTACTATTTATTTTTTATCATATAGTTATTTCTTTGTTTTAATTAAAAATAAATAATAAATAAACTTGATAAAATCTAAATATATTATCATATATACTAGAAGTCATAATCTTGTACTTAGTTGTGGTAAAATTCAAGAATAATGTGTAAACCTCTATGAATAATATTTTACTCCTTGAACTCATATTTAGAGATACGTAACTGACTCAAATGACCGATTTGAGACCGTTTTGAGTTCGGTGACCAACTTGATATCGAACCCACTTTGGTGACTCACTTGATAATTAACCTTTTAAACATCTGCTTCCTTGAACTTAGTTGTCTCGTATGTTATTTGCAACTCAAAGGGTGTTCCCACTTCCCTACATGAACTTACAATCGTCCAACACGTTTTAAAACTTTATATGCTCTCCAGAATCATAGCCTTAAATGAGCTGGAGCTTAACCAGAATCTTCATTTGTAATCACAGAATAACCAAAAAAATTATAAATGGTAGACAATGTACATGCTATAAATAACATGCAGTCAAGTTTATCTCTCAGAGAACACAGAGAGTTGAAGATCTTAATAACAGAGATTTATTATCTCATGCACCCACTGGTAGAAGTCTTAAACTTTCTACTGGAAGCTTAAAGTAGAGGTTTATCGAGATTAAGGATGAAATGATGAATAGAATCATAAAACCAGCAAAATTCACTATACAAATATAAACTTGTAGCATATGATTCACTCAGTAGACAGATAAGATTCACTAAAAGTACAGATACAGATACAATTTAAAAAATTATCTTTCCATGATTATTATAATGATCATTTGAACTGCACATACAAGGATGCATCATACTATAAAACAATACAGATTATAATTCAACAAGCAACAATTGCCAGACAAAGCAGATTTCAATGCACTGGAGACTAAGTTAGTTGGAAACTTCAGAGCGGTTCCAGTTTGCCTGAACTGTCGCGATATAAGCAGAAGCTTTAGTGTCAATTCTACGGTCAGCTATCCATCGCCCTCGGTCTTCATCACTAGGATACACTCTGTAAGCGTTTACCAAATCATCTGATACCCCGTCTACATCTTCTACTCTTCGGGCCCTCTTCTTCGTCTTGAACATGCTGAAAAGACTAAAGGACTTCTTCTGCTTGTAGCTGTTACCTCCCATTGTGTTCAACACCAAGTGCAAATGCAAAAGGAAGAAAGTAGTACTTGAAATTTACTTCCTCAGTTTGCTTCAAATGACTATTTGGTTATAGCTCAACTGAATTTATATCGATGATCTGAGGACTGGGAATCTTGGAGGGTCCGACTTAGTTTGATTAACAAATAATTTATGATAGATGCATTGAAAGTAAATATTTGCTGGAAAAAACATAGGCCATTGGTTTCTTGGTTGACTGAAACAACCTTAGTTCATGATTTTGGCTTCAATATTCTACAGTACTTTTAGTTCCTAGAGTTGGAAAATTTCATGTGTAAGGAATCAAGATATTTGAATGCTCCTTCTGAAGCACTGATGAATTTCTTCCAATCTTTCTTTGAAATTTCGATTTTAGTACATATATAAGCAAGAAATATAGTGATTGCCACTCCAAAAACACTGTAATTGTTAAAGCTTCAGGCGGGAAAAACCCGCTCAGAGATTTTTGCATCAATTGCTTGTCAGGGACCCGGACCCATCTTATGATACGTTACAAAAAAGTAGTCCTCGCCTCCTCGGAAAAAGAAGATCTTTCTGGGAAGAAGGCTGCAATAGTCTGCAAACAAACCAATCATTTTAATGAAGTATAAAAGTGGCACTTGTTTGGCAAGTTGCCATTCGAAACACGCGCAAAAAAGTTTGCAACAAATCTAGAAAAATCGTGTTTCTTGTGAATGATTCCATTGTTGCTGTGAAATCAAGTTATTGATTAAAAATGCAGAAAATAGCATAACTTTACAGTTTGCAAGCACGTTGTTCTCACACGTAAACCTACATACTTAACTCACATCTTTGTTTTCTGCAACTAATTAGTAGTTTATCAAAGAAACAAGAGAAGAAAGTTAAAAAGTTGAAGGTAGAATCACAAGATGAAACAAGGAAAGGAGGGGGTGTTGCCCTAGATGCCCCTGTTTAATGAAAATGGTCCAGAATACAAGGGTCGGAAAAATTTGTCATAATCTATTATTTTGTAATCCAAAAATGCAAGATTGGGTTTCGTTTATCACAAACCTTTTCTATCACAAATAAGAATCCAACTAATACAGAAAAATGTGAAGCATATCCTACAAGCACTGCATGCAATTTTTTCAAAAAGATAACAGAATTCATATTTTTGAGAATCAAAAGAAATTTAGATGGGTTGATAAAAGGCAGGGAAACTAACAGTTGGACCAGCAAGCAAGGATGTCCCAGAATCTACAATAGCAGAACAACCTCCATCACAATAGCCTGAGGGGAAAACATAGGAGACTCATAATCTGTTTCCCAACTAAGTCTAAGGTAATGAAACAAATATAGAAATTAATTGACTTTTGTGCTCTTGACATTTACACTAAAATAAATTTACAGCTTATTAAAATGCCTGAAAATTTATTGACTAGATTAGACTGTATTATTATGTTTGGTTTAGATCACTTATTCAATCTTTCTAAATTGGTCATAAACATGGCTGATAATGTTTACTTCTCATGCTGCTTGTGACCAAAACATCTTCAGGAAAAAGACTAGTAGCAAAGTAAGGATAGAAAAGTGTATGCTACAAACTAACTATTTTTATGTTAGATGCATTGAAAATCACTACTATATTTGCTGGAAAAGACATAGACCATTGGTTTCTTGGTTGACTGAAACAACCTTAGTTCTTTAATTTTGGTTGCAATATTCTACTGTTCTTTTAGTACCTAGAGTTAGAAAATCTCATGTGTCATGTGTAAGGAATCAAGATATTTGAATGCTCCTTCTGAAGCACTCATGAATTTCAATCCGGGGGGTTTCAACGTGTCCAACCTTTTACTGAAATTTCGATGTCAGTACATATATAAGCAAGAAATATAGTGATTGCCACTCTAAAAACACTGTAATTGTTAAAACATCAGACGGGAAAAACCCGCTCAGAGATGTTTGCATCAATTGCTTGTCAGGGACCCGGACCCATCTTATGATACGTTACAAAAAAGTAGTCCTCATAAAGAGAAGATCTTTCAGGGAAGAAGGCTGCAATAGTCTGCAAACAAACCAATCATTTTAATGGAGTATAAAATCGAGTTTCTTGTAAATGATTCCATTGTTGCTGTGAAATCAAGTTATTGATTAAAAATGCAGAAAATAGCATAACTTTACAGTTTGCAAGCACGTTGTTCTCACACGTAAACCTACCTAGTTAACTCACATCTTTGTTTTCTGCAACTAATTAGTAGTTTATCAAAGAAACAAGAGAAGAAATTTGAAAAAGTTGAAGGTGGAATCACAAGAAGAAACAAGGAAAGGTGGGGGTGTTGGATCCAGATGCCATAGATTTGATGAAAATAGCACCAAATACAAAGGTCGGAGCTAAATGCAAATCAGTTTTGCTTAATGCAATTCGCACAAATTACTCTCCTAGCCTTTTAGTACAGTCAATACGTATTAAATGCTGAATGTGAGTGGGGGTATATTAGAGGCGCTTAGGTGATTACGAGGAGCATTTGCATTTTAGTGTTTTCCTGTGTTATTATTTAGAAGAAAGATTTTAATAATTAAAATTGTCTTTGATAATTTTTAAATTCAATTCTTTAATATATATCAAATTTTAAATTGACATCACACAATTAATAATTATCATAAAGATATTTTATAAAATTTTAAGATTTTATCATATTTTACTTATTTTAAATATTCTTTAAATTGTCTTTGGTTAAAATTTTAAATTCAAATCTTTAAATTAGAAATTATTAGAAAGATATTTTACTTTTGTCAATACTTATTTCATATTTTCAGTATAATTAATATATCATCGTGTTTAGTAAAATTATGTTATTCTGAAAATGAGTAGAATCAATTTATCTTGAACTCTTTTTATCACAGTATATATATTGTTTTTATTTTATAAAAAATAATATTTTATTTGTCTCTCGTATTGATTGTTTATATGTATTTTAAAAATAAAAAAGACAGCTTCATATATTTTTCCAATTTTTTTTCTCTCAAATAAAATTTTAAAATCTAATTTTATTAAAAACAATAATTTTAAGTAAAAGTTAGTGGAGCAATTGGTCTATATTTTAAAATACATGTTTAAAAAAAATGATAACTTTGGACACATGAGGTAAATAAAAAAAATAGTAAATATTATATATAAATCATGCTTTGATATCTAAGTTACTTGTAATTTTCACTTTTCACGTGTTATAATTTTGATATTGAATAATTATTATTTTATATAAATAAATATTACACCGTGCTAATGTCTTTTACCACTATATATTCTAATCAAAAGTTGTATATACTAATTTGAGCATAGCAAGTAAATATAATCACAATATGTACTCAAGTATAAATAAGATATAAATAAGATTTTTTTCAAAAAAAAGATATAAATAAGATTTTTTATTTGTCATTTTAAGTTTCAACATTTAATTTTAGATATTTTGAATGCAAGACAAATTTAATTAATTTGTATTATATTTTTAATGAAAAATTTGATTATATGTTTTTTAATAAAACAATTATAATTTTAACTATCCTGTCGAAATATTTAAAAATGTGTGGTAAAAATCTAAACATCAACTAATATTAAAGAACTCATTTACAGTATTTAGAAAATGTTAAAAAAATTAATCTTACAATAATATATTGATCTTTTTTTTTGAAACGAAATAATATATATATCGATGTTATTTAAACATTATTTTGGTTTACTTACAAAAATAAGGAAACGCTACATATATGGCAGGAAAGATAAAACTGTAAACAGGAAAGATAAAACTGTAAACAGATTCTCATTAGTGTTGATGCTGTACCGCCGTACACATTTAATGTTGCACGTAAAATTAGAAGGGATAGTAAAGTAATTTCTCTGAATTGCATAAGCAAAACTGATTTGCATTTAGCAACCATGATAATTTATTATTTTGCGATCTAAAATGAAAGATCATGTTGCGCTTATCCTCTTTTGTTTCATGTAGCATTATGTTCTCAAATACATGATCGTGTTGCGTTTCTTAAGATTTTTCAGATTAAAACGCAACACAATTTATTGTTTTTTTTTCGGAAATCAAAATATTAAATTGTCTCACGTTAATAAATAATATTTGAGATCATTTCTCTCGTCTTTTCTCGAAAGGAGGAGGGAAGGGGAAATAAAAAGTAAAAGATGGTAAACCTACCGCTAAGAGGGAAAAGTTGTAATCAAATTATGTTTGCCAATCCAAGTTGTATATCATCAAAATAAGAAAAATTATCTTTAATACAAGTGATTCGATAATTTCATTAATACGAAGGCGTTTTGGAATAGGTCGATTTTGCCGGCCGATCGTATGATTGTAACTCTATCTATAATATAACAGCTAGGAGCATATACGAATCCTGCTAATTAGTTTAGTAATTAGAAGGCTTAGCATTTTCTTTGCTCTGAACTTGCTATTCTACGTAAAGTTGATTATCAGATTCTTTCATGCATGGTTTCAATGTATTATTTGTTCTTTAAACATGATTAGTATGACACGTAAACGAACAAATGATTTATTAATAGCAGTTAATCAAATTGCAGTACGACATTAGATGCCTTGTACATTTGTAAAATTTTAATATGCTTCGTAAAGGCATCGCAACAACAAAAAATCCCAAAACTTTTCGCAGTAGTTTATGTTGAAAGAAAGTTTCAGGCTGGAGAAGGAAAACGTGCAAGGAGGTCGAAATTCGCAGAAAGTGCCTGTAAAATTTTTAAAAATTAGATTTAAAAAAAAACACAGGACATCACTTGAATAAAATGTAAGTTGGATTTGAATTCAGAATGGCCTAAAAATTAACAACCTCGAATAGTAAATTTTTTATTTACTATTCGAGGTTGTCAACTCGATCGGAGGTCAAGACTTTGGTCCGGCGGAAACAACACTGGAACTCCAAATTTGCATCATAGAACAGGCTTAGAACCTAGAGCCAGTATCATGCAAGGCTCATTCTTTAAGTAGACCTTTTGTTGATGAGGTCTTTTGCCTAATGTCGCAAAATGTAAGTTTGAAACTTCTTAAAACATGCCATACAAAGTCAATAAGCATTCAGAGACTTCTATAACAGTTCCTAATTCTTAGAAAACCAAACAAGAACAACAGCATAGAAAGTCAATAACCAGGACAGTAATGAAAGTTATTTACACATCCAGAAAACTGTCAATGGCACAACAAATTTATGAAGGTTAGGGACCAGATAGGAGATCATCTCCGATGAAACCAGCGGTAAGTCTAGTACCCATAGTTCCAAAAGCTTTTTGAATCTCTGACATCTTCGCCCTGCGGAAAGCCTGCAAAACATGTAGTTTACTCTGCAAATTTTGCCTTTTAGCATCATCAATATGACAGTCAATTGCATGAAGCTCGGGAATCAGGGGCTTTGAGAACTTAAGATGTTCTATATAGTTCAGGCGCCTTCTCAACCATCCTATGTTCAATCCTCGATTCCCCAAGTAAGCAAATGCATCCCTGTAATCAGCAATCATTTCAGAATCAACCTCATTCAAGAATGTTTTGGTGAAGTCGTTCACAGAGGTGCACAGCATATTCAAATTCATTGTACATAATTTCTTGTTTTTTGAGGTGAATTGATCAAAGGTTTCCGGGTATTTGTGGAAAATGCGATCGAGTAGACATACAAACTCAGAGTTGACCTTATGGCCCTGCCATAACCCGATATCTTTATTACCCTGAGAAGAGCTTGCCCGATCGTTGCTTACCCCCACAAGAGCAGGATTAGTTTGTCTAGATCTGTTGGCATTATCTGAAGAATTCTCCATCACATACGGTTCTCGAACCCCCGTGTCAAGAGTGTCAGAACTCACAGCTTCATTTATATTTTGACAATCACCAAGTTCCTTAGTTGGAGCTGCCATGGGCTCTGGGAGCACCATATTTTCAGCTGCCACTGAAACTGCTCGTGTTTGGGTCTGGAAAAAGCATTCGAAACTTGGGTGATGAATAAAACAATAGCCTTAAGAAATATATTTAGTTTTACCAGGAAAAAAAATGGACAAAAATTTAGTACAGTACACACTGTAGACTAGCATTACATACATATTACTGACAACTCTCACACCAAACTTGATAATATTTTGTGTATAGTAAAAACTAAAAAGTGTGTACCATGATTAAAAGTCTGTATCAACTTTTAGATTTAGTGCAAACTGCAAAGTGTGTAGTTATAGTTTAAAAATGGAAAGTCTGTACCTTAACTTTATAGCTTAGTGCAGTATTAATGTTAACATGTAATTAACAACATTAATCAGAATTTCATTGATAAATGATTAGCAATAAATAATCAAATACATTAAAAAAATAAAATGATTAATCGATAAAAATAATATACAATATTCAGTATATTACTTATTGGGGATATAATGAAAATAGTAAGTTTATTTAACTTATACATACATATACCATGTTTGTAACAATATCACTAATTGTATTAATATTAATAAATAATTACTACACCAGTTCCATATTTATTAGCTACAGCCTACTGCTATAATCACAATACACTTACCAAGTATTTCAATTCATTGAAAAGAATTTGGCAGGACCTGGATCTCTTCGAAGCCTGAATGGAATCTACCGAAGATAATTAACAGTCAAAGAAAGTTATAGAGAACAATCGTATATTCAAATTTTTGTCCGGACTCGAGGTGGAGTTTGATAAAGTGAGGGGGAGAATTATTGGTAGAAAACTTGCTTGCAGATGGTAGTTATTCTTATTCACATATATCTGGGGCAGGTTCGGTAAGATTGTCTAAGGAAATAGTACTTGAATCTGTTCTTCATCTTCCTAAACTTGCTTGCAATCTTTTGTCAGTCAGCAGATTCTCCAAAGACTCTAACTGTTCAATTACCTTTTGTGATTCCTCATGTTTTTTAGAACCAAAACTCGGGATAGACAATTGGCAGTGCTAAGATGATCAATGGCCTTTACTACTTTAAGGACTTTTTCGCTAGTAATAAAATTTCTCAAGGGCTTAGTACTATGAGTTCTCTTTTTATTTGTGACCAAGTAATGATTTGGCATTGTCGATTAGGTCATCCTAGCTTTTCTTATATAAAACATTTGTTCCTGAGGTTATTTAAAATTGTTGCTTCTTTATCTTTTCAATGTGAATGTTGTTTTGCGTAAAAAGTTAAGAAATGGTTTTCTTAACTTTTATAGATGATCATACTCGACTATGTCAGGTGTTTTTAATGAAGGAAAAAAATGAGTCTGGAAAAAAAAATCAAGACTTTTGCAACATGATTGAAAAGAAAACTAATTTTATACAAAAATCAATATCTTGAGAAATAATAATGGAACAGAGTATTTCAATAAACATGTTAATAAGTTTTTCAAGGAAATGAAGTATTATGCATCAATCGACATGTTCGGTAGTCGATACTCCTAAATAAAATGGAATATTTGAAAGTATATATAAGATTCTGTTAGAAGTAGCTAGAGGTATGATGTTTTACATTAATATTCTATAAAATTTACGTGGAGATGCTATATGGACCGTTGATGCTGATGTATTATTATTTAGGATTAGATGAAATTGTAATTATTATAAAGTTTAACTATATTATATATAGATTATTCGGGAATTCTAGAAAATGAAAGGTATTTGCTTCCTTTATCAGGAGATCTTTAATTAATTGTTATTTGGTATCTGAGTTAAGGTATCTACTCTTATGCAATGAGATATAACTTATTATTATTGTAAGATTATTGATTATTAATGAACCGAGATTGTTCTCTCGTGTTATAGGTTGCGATCGATGCAAATTATTCTTCTGTGGTTGAGAAATCCTCGAGATAGTGATTCTTCTACGGTTGGATCATTTTGGGGCTTATGGATTTTCTACAGTTAATCCACATTATCTGTCCTTTCCTTTAATTTAATTGTTTGTCCTTCATCAATTGTTGCATTCTTCATTAATAGGATGCATACACATGTTTGGAATTTTATTACTCCCACAAGTCTTGAAAGTTTTTTATTGAATCTAGAACAAATTTGAACTTATCTCAAAATTTGTGGTTGTATAGCCTATGTACTCATACCGAAAAGATCTCAATCCAAATTAAATCCTAGATCGGAGAAATGTGTTTTTTGGCATGCTCCCAGTAAAAAAGGTATAAATTTTTTAATAATTTAACAAAACCGTTTCATATAACCATGGATGCCACTTTCTTGGAAAAACATCCATTTGAAAATTTTGATTAGAGGAAGAAATTAAAGAAACCAAATTTTTGGGAGCTTTCAGATCCTCCTAATGTAAACATTGACCACTGTTTTGATAATAAAATAAGGAAAATGAACCAATAATTATCAATTCTGATATTGCTTTGATAGAAAAGGAAATACTACAAAGGAAGAATACCTGAAATAATCTTGAGCCTAATGATTATTCTAGGACAAATGTCCTTTAGAAAGAAAAAAAAAGGCAATCCGATAAATCCTCACAAGCTACATCTGAAGTCCCAAGCGAAGGTAACTTAAATAACTCAGGTATTTCTTCATTTCCAAACTCCTCTTCCATCTCTATAGATATTTCCCAGGCAATTGACCCTGATACCTATTGCTCTTCGGAAAAGAACTCGATCTTGTACCCAACACCCCGTTCCTAAATACATATCCTATGATGATTAATTTAAAACACATAGAGCATTTACTGCTAAGAGTTTTTAAGGATGGAGATAGAAAAGTATATTTCTAATTGTAACTAAATCTTCCAATTAGTTGTGGAAACAAATTGAAGCAAAATAGTATAGCTATTAAACGATGACTTTAGTTTACTAGAGTTATCGACATATTATTTTAGCTCGGTGGAAACAAAACCTTTTTCCTCGGGATCCTTTCAAAAGTTATCCTTGGATCCAAATCACAATAATTTATATTATATTTTTCCTCCCATATGTCATTGAGAGGTAAAGGATTAAATCCTTTAAGGAAATAAAGTTTTTTATCGGAATATGAATTAAACCGAAAGACCCCTTAAACTTAATGTGCCCCGAAATATTTAGGAAGCATTTGATGATTTGAATATGAAATTGGCCTGGGAGGTTGTCAAGGAACCTAAAGGTAAAAATATTGTAGGTTGCTTTCAGACCTATGGAGTAGATCATTTCCTTCGGTAGCCAAAATAAATTCACATAGACTCTTGTCATCTTTTGGAGTTAACTTTGACCGGCCTTTATTTGAACTAGATGTAAAAAATTCTTTTATTAACAGAGATTTAGAGGAAGAGGTGATCATGAGTATCCCTCCAGGTTTTGAAAGTAAATTTGCACCAGGGACAGTTTAAAGACTAAAAATTACTCTCAAGTAGTCCCCTATAACCTAGTTTGAACGGTTCTTGTTTAAAACTGTTAAGAAATATGGAGATGTTCAAAGCCAAGCAGAAGACCATACTTGCTCTCTAGACATTCAAATAAAGGTTAAGTTGTTGTTTTGATTTTATATATTGATGACATTCCTAACAGGCAATGATCACGAAAAACTTAGTCCATTAAAGGAGAAACTTGCTACGGAAGTTGAGATCAAGGACTTGGGAGTGCTGAAGAACTTTCTTGGAATGGAGTTTGCCATGTCCAAAGAATGCATGTCACCCAACAATGTATGTTCTAGTCTTGTTAAGTGACAGGAATGTTGGGATGTAAGCCTGCTAAAACTCCTATAGAACCTAATGTAAAATTGAAACCTGCAAATCCTGAATGTATTATTAACAAGAAACGCTATCAAAGACTTGTTGAAAAGTTAAGTTACTTGTCTCACATGCGTTTGGATATAGCCTTTCCAGTTAGTCACTGTTCATTTGTCGGTGGAAATTAGTTACATGGAGAAAAAACAAAACGTGGTTGCTTGTAGTAGTGCTAAAGCTGATTTTTGAGCACCTGCACATGGAATATGTGAAGTTGGTAGGTTAATGTCCGGCATCGCCCGTGTTCAATGTGGATAAGGAGGTTGTTGAAGGAACTGAAGGTTTCAGAATTATATAATGCAACAACAAGGCTATGATTTCAATTGCACATAACCCTGCGCTTCATGACCATACTAAGCACATAGAGGTTGACAAACATTATATCAAAGGGAGAATGGATTCTGGATTAATCCACATGACCTATGTCCCTACCAGACAACAGACATCCGACATATTCACCAAGGGATTGTATAAGAAACAATTTGAATGGTTGGTTAGCAAGCTGGGAATGGAAGGCATTTTTAAACTGGCTTGAGGGGGAGTGTTGAGAATTAGGACTGATTTTGAGGGATAGATGTAAATATATATTAATATGATAGACATCAACATATATCGATTAGGAAATTATGATATGTAAGTAGCTGCTATGTATTCACTGTACACTAAATTCAGTTGGCAGATTTGAAGCCTTTAGTTATGGTTGTAACCATGTAAACTCCTATATAGGGGGAATCAATAACCATATATGATTATTCCTCTAGAATAAAATTTCTAGTCTTCTCAAAGAAAAATATTAGATTCATTACATACCCGAGGCAGTGATGTGACAATGGTTGCTCCAGGAGAGCCATTAAGTAAGTAGCGTCGTAGAAAACCAGGTACACTTGATTCTCTATATTCTTTTGGTAGCTTCACACACTTCAAGTTATAGAATGGAGAAGAACAACTTGCTAGATCGTAATGCTTAGCAAGTGCCTACAAAACAAGCAAAAAATATTTGAGAAAAAACACAGAACATCAATCTAATGAACTGTGACATGAATGGAAATTTCCTAATGCACCAAATAAAACAACAAGCCCACTCCTTATGTAATTCTTCAATGAAGTATCTGATTTCAGAGGAAGCTGGATTCCTCGAGAAGCTCAAGAAAATGACTTATTACTGTGTCTTAGCACCAAAAAGTGATGTTGCTGCTAAAAGAGCACCATATCTCCAATAATTGGTTCTATATTTAACTAAAATGTTTAAATTTAGCAAACTTTTGCATTCATGGGTATAAAGTTTGTTCCGTCTCTTTTTTAAACATTTCAATGATGAGACAAATATGGAACACTATATTTTATGCTATATATAGCACGAACAATAGCATTGTGCTATTTTAGCACAAGGTTTAGCACACCCTTGGAGTGGTGTACCTTACTTTTTATTTCATAATATAGCATACCATGGCCTTGCTCTGAGCCTAATACCTTGAAATTTGGTGAAGTTTGGTGTTTAACTTCAATTTAAATATTAATGCTGAACTGCAATACATGCTTAGCGTGTAATATAGTCAGTAGTCACAAAAAGAAGTATCTGTTGATGAGCAAAACAAGTTTGTAACTATCATGGGCATATTCAAACATAGAACTTTGTGCTTTTATATACCGAATTTAATGTGTATTTGGGGGGCTGGATCTTTGACCGTAGTTATAATTAATTAAATTTGTCAGAGACATAAAGGAAGACTCAAAAACAAATTATACAAAGGCCAGAACTATCAATATTATCTTTAATAAAAGAAGCAAATGAAGACAATTATGATATCTCTACACAAAAAAATTTATATAAATTTACCTGAATGCTCTCCAAGTCAAAGGAAAGATTCTTTGCAGCACCAAGTCCTGAAAGCATACATGTAAACCACTGACGGTATATTTGCATATCTCCGGGGCCCACATATTTGAGCCAATCCTTTAACTTTACATCGATATTCTCCACCTCAGCAGCTTTAAACGTAATTAAAAATATACCAAAAGAACTGAAGTTGCAGAGCTGTGGAGCCGAAACCACAATCATACCATGAGGAGCATCATTAGGAGGTTCACGACTGATCCTGATATTCAGGTTCAGCAATTGAGGACAAGATATGATATGAACTTCTTGAATAGACTTGAGTATAACTAATGTGAGATTTTTTAGACTGTCAAGGTTGGAGAACATGTCACTCAGATTCTTGGGAAGAGCACTATCATCCAGATGTAGATTCATTAAAGCTGGGAGATCCCATACCATTTTGGATATTTTACAGTAACACAGACGGAGGGATGTTAGATTAGGCAGAGAAAAAGACGTTTCTGATATATCCCAAGAGTCAAGCTGCAACGTTCTCAAGGCAGGCAAGGAGGTCAGCCATAACTCAGGTAACTTGGGATGTACACCCCGTTCCCAGTAATGTAACATGGAACGGGAACCATTTTTCAAGTGAAGAGTAGTTAAAGCAGGCAAATCCCAACAATCCGGTTCCACTGGACATACCTCAAGAGGCATATCTAATGTGAGTTCTCTCAAAACCTTGGAGCTAAAGGGAGATAACTTACGAGCCTTATGGTTATAACGTAAGGCAATATCTAAACATTCCACATTATGATCAATTGCATACTGGATAAACCTCTGAATCACACATCCACGAAACCTCTTCCTCGAAACACTCTGCGGTACAGTTAATCTCGCGGGAACACACATTCTCAATTCGGAAATATTCGATTGATGGTTTCGGTTAGTCAATACATGGCGAATAAACATAGCATAATTGGGTATATTCAACAAAGCATGTATGGTGAAAATGTCCATAGATTCCAGGTACCGACCAAAAGAAATGAAAGGGAGAGTAGTCCACATAAGCTTCCATCGTTTGGAGAGAACGCTGGCTTGAACTGCCTCTTTAGTATCTAGAAATGAGTAGATTTTGTGAATCAGTTCATCTGGCAGTGCGCTGAGCCTGTCTTCGCCTTGAGATTCAATTGTGATTGTTGCTTTCTTCTTCTTCTTCACCGCAGAAGCCATTTCGTAACTCAGAGTTTCAGAATTTTTGAAAACCCTAGTCCCTAACCCTTCCGACATTTGGGCGCTTGTTTGAAGTACTTCCGCGTTCAGTTGATATATGTTTGTGCAATATTCTCACCCTGACCCTCTGTCCCGTGTACATATTTTATACTCCCTCCGTCCCCCTGAATTGTATACATTGGGGGACGGGGACGCGGCACGGACTTTAATGCTCCTGTAAAGTATAGTTGTCTAATTTATTTTTAAAATTTATTTTTTCTGAATTAAAGTTTGGATGTTCTATTTTTATTCAGAAAAAAAAATCTGAAAAATAAGTAATGGAACTATATTTTATAAGAGCATTGAAATGCGTGTCGAACAGTTAAAAAGAAACGTATACAATTAAATGGGACAGAGGGAGTATGTCATTTTAACGTATGTAATGGATAGTATAAATTATTATTTTTGATTAATTTTTTTTGTAAATTAAAATTTTGATTATATATTTTTATTCAGAAAAAAAAATTTAAAAAATAATATTTTTAACTATCCGGTCAAAGCACTTAAAAGTATGTGCCAAAAAATCAAACGTCATATATTAAAAATAGAGAAAGTACTCCGTCTACTCCGTCTGACCCGATTAACCTTATTAAATATAATTTTCATAATATAATATTGGGATCTTTTTAAAAATACCCATCTGTAAAATTATTTTTTTAAAAATACTACCATCTTTTTCATTGTTTTTCAAAATACCTTTTCATAAAAAAAAAATTTCAAAAATACGATTTGCAACTTTTGCAACCTCATTTGCAACCTTGGGCGGCGCAGCCGTAAAAGTTGCAAATGAGGTTGCAAAAGTTGCAAATGAGGTTGCAACTGCAATTGCAACTAGTTCAACTGAAAACTGTAAGTTGCAAAAGTTGCAAATGAGGTTGCAAAAGTTGCAAATGAGGTTGCAAATGAAGTTGCAACTGCAGTTGCAACTTTTGCAACTGCAGTTGCAACTTCATTTGCAACCTCAGTTGCAACTAAATGCAACTGAAAATTATATATAGTTGCAAATGAGGTTGCAAAAGTTGCAAATGAGGTTGCAACTGCAGTTGCAACTTTTGCAACCTCAGTTGCAACTAAATGCAACTGTAAGTAACAACAGATGTATGGTGTGCCCCCAGCGGGGCCATTAGATTACAATAGAATCAACTGAATGCAACCATATGCAACTGAATACAACCATATGCAACCATATATGCAATTACAAATCCTGATTTCAAGTTCCAGTTTTCAAATGTCATTTTCGACCTCATTTTCGGAATATATATATATATATATATATATATATATATATATATATATATATATATATATATATATATATATATATATATATATAGATTCAAAAGTTGCAACACGGCTGGCGCCGCCTGTAGTTGCAAATGAGGAACACGGCTGGCGCCGCCTGTAGTTGCAAATGAGGTTGCAAAAGTTGCAAACAGTATTTTTGAAAAAAAAAATTTATGAAAAGGTATTTTTAAAAATAATTCTGGAAGGTAGTATTTTTGAAAACAATAAAAGAAAAGGTATGTAGTTTTGTAGATTTCCCTATAATATTAAAATTTTCGTTTTCTGAATAAAAATTTGTTGTTTACATTTTTATTAAATAAGAGAAAACTTTAAAAAAATATTATGTAATTATACTTTATTATAATATTGAAATGCGTGAAAAACAGTGAACATATACATTCTATTAAAACGGAAGGAGTATGTTTTTCTCATTGTTCACTAATCAATATTAATACTTTATAAATTATAATTTCTATGATGTATTTTAAAAACTATTTTTAAATATTAAATTTTTATTTAGAAAATTTATAAAAAATATTATATGTGTATTAAAATGTGTAACGCGTGCCGTCCTCGTCCCCAATATATAATTATATACAACTTCGAGAGAAAGATGGAATAGTCTTTAGCTTCTTTTTAACATATCCGATTTATGTACTTGTCTTGTTAAACGTTAATCTGGTCAAAAATTATTTTCAAAAAAAATCGATCAATATCAAATAATTGGTAAAACATGTATATTTGATTAAAAGTCAGTCGATTACAACAATTTTAAGAAAAATTATTCTAAAATTTGAAAATTATTTTTAATTAAAATGAAAAAATAAAATGGAATGCAATATTTTGTGTGAAAGGTTAAAAATACATATACTTTTTAATCTTGATTTTTTTCTAATTTTTACACTAGTTCTATTTAAATATTTCTATTTTCAGATATATTTAACACATTATTATCCAGATATTCGTAAAAAAAAATTTGCATATCTTAGACATTCACTTAGATGTCAGAAATTCCTAATATATTTTTACGACAAAAAATTCTGTCAGAATATATTTTATGTGGATACGTATATATATTATTATTATTAAGAGTATCTACATCCATGAAAATTCTTTAACTTAAAAATTATTAATACATGCTATAAATAAAAATTATAGTAATCATGTAATAAAAAATTTTAACTGCAATGATACCAGGGACGAAGCCAGCAAACATCTATAAGGGGGGCCAAAAATATTTCATCTAACACAGTAAAATTTTTCGTTAACACGGTAAAATATTCAATATAAAATAAATTTCAAAATACTAGTAAAAACATAATAGTAAAGTTTTGTATTCTTTTAAATCAAGAAATCAAATATATAATTGTGTCAACTAAAACATCTAGCTATTTCTCTTTCAATATATGTAAGTATAAAATGATCAGTAAACTCATCATAATAACTCTAACGGGGGTGTATTCGATTGGGATTTTAATGCATTGTTTTTAGTCTATGGATTTTAATGGATTGTATGGGATTTTGATTTTGTGCGGATTCTTGATGAAATGTCGTAGAGTTGATAGGATTTAGGTACAATGCTTCAAAATCTCATTGAATTTGATGGGATTTCAAAAAACTTAAAATACACTGAAGAATGCCACAAAATCCATCATTTTATGAAATGAAAAAAAATCCATCAGCATTTGAATACCATCAGATTTTAATGGATTTTAAACAATCCCAATTGAATACCATCAGATTTTAAAGCATAATTTAAAATCCAATTGAATACCACCAGATTTTGTGGCATAATTTAAAATCCCAATTGAATACCTCAAGAATTTAATGGATTTCAAACAATCCCAATCGAATACCCTCGGATTTCATGAATGCAAAAAAATCCTTTAAAATCCCAATCCAATACACCCCTCTAAGTTATATAGTAATCTTTGATTAGCAAGTAACACACATTAAATGAAATTGTATTTTGAATAGGAGTAAGTAATATATTAACAATCTCTCAAAAATTAAATATTATGCCTATTACCCTTACAAAAAATAATATTATGTTTGTTAAGAAGATGATAGGTTATAGTTTAAATAAGTGAAAATATTACCGGGATGATGAAATTTGAATTGATGATCAGTAGATAAATATTAATATTAATTAAAAAACTAATAATGCACGAGGACTAACTCTATTCTACAAAAATGAAGAAGTGAGGTATAAGTTTCTCAGATAACCATATTGACGTTTACCTTTATCACATAATACATTCCACGGTCTTTTTTTTTAAATAGTATAATTGTATATATGCATATTTTTGAATTTGGTCTAATACATAAATTAGAGAAATCTAAGAATTAAAATCAAATTTTATAATGTTAAATATTAGAACAAATATTTTCTGGGGGGGCCAAATTTTTATATTTATATAAATGAATAGATAAAATACAATTTTTTCAAAATTATATAATACAAATTTTATTATTAGGGAAACCCTAGGGGGGCCATGGCCCCTTCTGGCCCCTATAGCTTCGTCCCCGAATGATACATTCATCTTATCTTTAATGTTTTCTATATTTGTCGAATTTCTACAGACTTGTAAAAAATCAGTAAGAAAATTCTACATTATTTGTTATCATATTGAACTGACATATATTAATTTATAACAATTTAAAATATTAATAACATATTTATTCTAAAATATAACCGACCAATCTAGTGAACACCGTCAAAAAATAATATCGGAGGAATTCAACAAATTTTAGGTAATGTCCCACAACTCCAATTTAACCGTCCCACGCCCTATGAAAATATAAATAAAGTTTTCTACCGAACCTGACTAGAGGGATACAAACAAGAGTTCTTCATTTTACGAAGTTTATTGGCATTATAAATTTCCTTAAGATTAAAAATTAAATAATTGTTACAAAGTTTAACATAAGATTAAAAAAATTAAATTATTCCTCAGAAAACAATTTATATGTTAGTAAAACTTATTCTCCACAAAATCCAGAAGTAGCAAACAATATATACCACTACAGATGTTCATAGACTTATTAATTATGCAACAGCAAAGTATAAACTAGATACATGGACAAGCACCAAAGTTCAGTAATGTCTTACAATAACAACATATTACTCAGATGTTGTGATTTGAAGAGAAGATAGAAAGTATTCTCTTCAAAAGACACTGGAAATAATACATACTTCACCAGGTGCCTTTGGTATTAATAACACAGACAAACCGGAATGTTTAGGCAACTATGACTTAATTAGCACTAACCAAGTGCAGCCTAACCAAGTGCAGCCTCACAAACTCGTAGATGTAGAGTTTCCGATGGCTGCTAGTTGAATGGTAGTCATCAAGTAGATTCAGCAAAGCCTAGTTGAAGATTACCGTAGTCAAAGATGGTATGATATACACCCATGAAAACATCTCCAAGGATCCTGCAGAATTTTTTCTTGGCGTTAGAGACAATGGTTTTCTGAAATGCCATTCCAGAAGGGAAAAAAAAAAGTCTGTGGACGTAACACTTGTGTGTGAGGACATCAATGCAGCATGCCCTCTTTGACTTTTTAGTTACCTCAAATTGTAAGAATTAAAAACTCAGTATCTAATCCATTCGTCGACTTAAATTAAGTTGATACTAGTCAAACTAATTACGTATAGGCGATGCCTTGGGTTTTATTGTGAAGAAATGTATAGTAACATAGCAGATATTTAATGTATGGGTCCTATGGGACTTCATGGCAACACCCTCAATTTGAGTTGCAGCAAATTACACGGTATCATTTGACTTGAGTTGGGAGGTAATGTGAGAAAATACATTATACTTTGACTTGATTCTTAAGCAGATAAAGAAAAAGAGCAGCATAAAAATATAAACAGCAATATTACATACCACAGCGGGCCTTTTGGAGGTGGCACATCCAGAGCTATAAACCCACTAAGACAGACGGTAGCAACACCTTCTCCAGTTTTAAGTATATACTGAAACAAAACAAAAGACAAGGCAACTTGGAAATAAACCACTAAAGCAAGTACTTTTTGTTTACCAATTTTCATCTTGACCTTAACAATGGTAATATCAATCATTAGATGCTTTCTCTTATGGCGCCTCTTAACTTTAGCTTAGCGGTATAATACTAAAATAAACTCTGCCTAGTCAATGACTAATGCATGCATACATTGTGTCGAAAATGATAAGTATGCTGGCTTTACGAGAGTATCACAATGTGAAAAGCATTATCATCAAAACCTTTAGGATATTTGGAATTCAGGGAAAAAAAATCTTCAAACCTGTTCTGGGGTGAGACTGAAAGTTTTCTTTCCAATTGTAAATGTGATGTTTGGCATTTTGGAGAGGCTGTTGCAATCAATTACTGATTCTCCCATTGGACTTGGAAAACTTTCACAGAGCTGATAAAACGTAAATTAAATATTCAATGCCGCACAAACTAAATCATAAAAGAAGTTTCAAGAGTTACTTAAAGAGATAGTCTTAAATTGATCACCTGATTCACATAGTTAAGCACCGACTCCTTAGTTCCCTTTTGTTTCAGTTGAGTTGAGACCCAAGACACAAGCAGTTCGCATGCAGTGCATCCAAGGTCATCGCTAGAAGAAGCCTCCCCTTGGTCGGCCTTTTCGACAACTGTTTTAATGATTGAACTGAAACGAAAACTTCTATAATTGTCAACCATTGTCCAATAAGAAATTATGATTACAGGAGCAAAAATAACATCCGGTCATGTTAACTGAATCCACATATACATCAACAAATTATATTTGCTATTGGGTTTATAGGAACTTTATATACGTGCTAGTGGAAGTGCAACCAACCTAGGGTAACATTCGCTCTAAGAATTTGACTTTAAATGTTATACATTAATTACAAAATAACCTACAGCAATCCTCCCAGCCGACATTTCATCCATGAAATAACAGCCATAATGATTATAACAATTGTTTAAAAGCAAAATTGTGATCATAAAAGCTGTTGGGACATAGTAAAGCCAGATACTGTATATGAAATAGTTCAGATATCCAAACCTCTGATGTTTTCCATATGAGGAACACAAGCCAATTTGTGAACATACTACGTCAGGTCCCAACTGTAAGTAACATGATAAATAAATTATGATACTAAAGCTTAACTAAATAAGGATTAAATATACCATATACTTAAGAGATGCATGAAAAACAAACCCCTGATACTAGAAGATCCCATATCATTTCTCCATATTCAGACACAACTTCTTTACATTCCATGCTGACTATTCCTTCTGCTCCTATGGCATGGTTAATTTGGGTCACCACATTCTGAAGTTGATAGACCAACAAAGATTGTTAGGATTTCTCAACAGACTTTGGTAAAAAAAAAAAAAAAGGCTTTTTTCAAAAATACCCAAGTTAAATATTTTTTTCCCAAAAATATGATGCAACCACAATTGCAAGTTGCAACTGTTGCAACATGAAAAGCAAATAATTTCAACCAGGGTTGCAACCTCATATGCAACTTTGACCTTAATTTTTAAAAAAAGTTTGAAAACATAGGTATTTTTACAAATTTGCCAAAAACAAATAGCAGACAAAATAATTTCAATGTGAAAACCACATACGGGAGGGTAAGACCAGATATTCACTATAATGAATATATAACAAAAATGGAGACACTCCCTCACTTAATTCGTGATCAAATCACCATATTTGATGCAAAAATCTCTCTTGAACATGTCCTACAAAAATCTCTAGTCTTCTCATACACTCATTGCCAACAATCAACCGTTTCTATATGCACCATAACTTTTCCTATCATAATCAACTTAGAACCCTTATGTATAATAATTAATAATTACCAACTTCCTCATCTTAAATAGGAATTTTAATACAAATTAATATATTTTCACAAACCTTTTCTATCATAAATAAGAATACAACTCATATAGGAATGTGGGGCATATCCTACAAGCACTGCGTGCAATTTTTTCAAAAAGATAACTGACTTCATATTTTGAGAATCAGAAGAAATTCGGATCGGTTGATAAAAGGCAGGGAAACTAACAGTTGGACCAGCAAGCAAGGATGTCCCAGAATCCACAATAGCAGAACAACCTCCATCACAATAACCTGAGGGGAAAACATTGGAGACTCATAATCTGTTTTCCAACTAAGTCTAAGGTAATAAAACAAATAAAGAAATTAATTGACTTTTGTGCTCTTAACATTTATCACAAAAAGAAATTTACAGCTTATTAAAATGCCTGAAAATTTATTGACTAGATTAGACCTGAACCACAATAATATTCCTGTTAAGACTCCGAAGTCCTGTATTAGTATGTTTGGTTTAGATCACTTATTCAAACTTTCTAAATTGGTCATAAACATAGCTGGAAATGTTAACTTCCCATGCTGCTTTTAACCAAAACATCTTTTAGAAAAAAGACTAGTAGCAAGTAAGGATAGAAAAGTGAATGCTACACATTAAAATTTATCAAAAGTTCACTTTAAAACAAAAATTAAAAAATTGACCTGTCGACATATTTCCAATGAGAAAATCGCCCATATCAAACTGTGAAAAGAAAAAAAGATGATCAGCTTTAATAGAAGAATATAACAAAAAAATCAGATTAGATTACCACTTCATCTTTGAACAATACAAACCTGCCAGTAACCCTTATCAGTTATTGGAACGTAAGTGTGCTCCCCCTTGAAATGTTTTGGGTCAACACCACCAAAAACAAGCTCACCCCCCTCTTCTGCATCTGCATCTCGATTAAGCCAAAATGAGAATACCTCTTCCTTCACCAGACCCTGGTCCACCATATTGTACCTGCATTTTGTAGAAATTTAGATACATTAAAGACAGAAGCACAAAACAGGGAAAAGTCTCTCTTCAAGGATGTAAAGTTCTAAAAAACAACTGGGTCCAAAATGATACCAGGGTGGAACCACATTTCCGACAGAAATTTCCTGGAATCCAAGTCCAAGAATCCCATCAAATTTTGCCACTACAAAAGAAAGGCTTCCTTCTTTCGTAGTCTCAATGAAAACCTACATTAATAGTCAAGACCATCAGACTATTAATAAAAGGTCTCAAATTTGAGTTGAGTGTGAAAAAATGGCAGACGTACTTGATCCTTGATCAAAAGATCCCCAACTTCGACATTGTCTTGACTTAGGAAGCCAGAAACTGATCCTGATCCATAATTTATTGTAACCTTTTTTCCTACGATAAATCAATCAAACAATTCATGCATTCAAACTATTTATATATTATAAGCTTGATAGATTTTCTTATAGTAAACAACTTCGAGACTGAATGAAGCTTGATGTCTTTTACCATTTTCAGTATATGTACTAGATTTCTTTGATTTGTACTTGGGATGTAACCAGCAAGCAATCTGCACATAATTTTATATATTATGTGACTTTCCAAGTATGAGGAATGGAAGATAGTGAGTGTAAGTTTCCCTAATAACTCACCGAGAAGTAGCATTTTGATGATGGAACCCAGAGATTTGAACTCCCAGTATCAAATATGACAGTGAATTTCTGGAGAGGTGAGCCAATACCAATTTCTCCATAATATTGGGCATCCAAATAGTTTGTTAGAGATACAGTATCGATGTCCGAATCACCCAAACCAGTCTTCACATATTTACTATCTAGTTTACTACTTCTGGCAGCTTTAATGCTGTCGCGATCCAACTGCCGTTTTTTCAAACCAACTCTCAATAAACCATCAGAGGAAGCATTAATAAGAGTGCATGTGAAAGCCCATAAACAGAGAATTGTCCAAAGATACTTATTCCCCATGTTCTACGGATTCTGTTAATAAATGACTAAAAGTTAAATTGTGCGAATAACATGAAAAGAGAGCAGGCTAATCTAGATAATAAAAAATGCATACCAAATACAAAATGCTATAACTACAAAATAGAGTGATTTTGAATAAGACAGACAGAAGCCAAATCGGTTGAGAATCAATTACACTATTTATCAGGCAAAAAATATTGAAAACAAAGCTGCTGAAGGGAAAACAAAGTACTAAGTTATGATCAAGGATCACTAGCATCACAAACAGTGTATCAAGAAGCCAATTCTCGATTATGAAAACTCCTGAACAGAACTGGAGAGATAAGCGACAAAACCCCTAAATCAACTTGTAGATTTTATCAACCAACCATTTTTTATGAATCTGGTCCCTCTTGTTAAAACTTCAGTCCTCCACCTCAAAATTGGATAATTTCATTTAATCAACCCTAAGGGGGGTGTTTTAACAGCAAAAGAACTAAACTCAAGTCATTAACATATAACCTCGAAAACATAACAGCAGCTGATTCTCAGAGAGAAACTCAGTACTCATCACACCAAGAAGCAACTAAGAATCTCATTACCCTAACCATATCACAACAAAAAATTCTAAACAAGTCATGACCCATCAGACATAATCCACTTCACATCAAGTTGACCAAAGTTCAAGATTGATCAAAGTACTAACAAGGTTCATATGCTCAGTCCTCAACCTAAAAATATCATCTTATCTTTAATTCCAAGTTAAAACAGTGACAAGAAAGCACATACAAGGTGAGTTATTAACTATGATAAGAAAAGATTGGAGATCATAGGCTCAGGGTTGTGAAGAAATGAAGCGAGTTGATGTAAGAAAGGAGACGTGTACGTGGGAAAGATAAAAGTCATACCTTGGAGTGTTCACGAGGAGTAGTTTATGAGGTTGTACGTATGTGTAAGAACTCGAAGTGAGGAGGAGTGATATAAATAAGCAAAGGAGATAAAGATAAAATAATAATAATGGTATATGCTCAATGCTGCAGTGCTGCTTCACCCACCTCATCCCTCCCACCTAATAGTCATTCAAAGCACGGTTAAATTTCAACGATTCTACCGACTCAACGACGTGATTTGTCCATTCCATTTTTAAAATTACACTGATCATAAATGACATACAGTTAAACCTTTTTAAAATAATACTCTTAGGATGGGGAAAAAATATTATTTTATTGAATTTATTATTTTACGTGTACTGTACATCATCTCAAGCGTGTCATCAAAGGAAACATTTGAAGCAATCAACACTTTAAGGGGTCGTTTGGTTCGAAGGGTGGTATCGGGTTGGAATGAGGAATCGGGTTAAGCTGGTATGGGTTCGAGGTATCATATCTGATATCATGTGTTTGGTTGAGTGCTGGAATCAATATATACAATTTTTGTAAAAATAAGTTATTAATTTATATTAATTGAAAAAATTAATAAAATTATTATTGTTATATATTTTTGCATCATTGATTTAATTTTATATAAAATATTAATATTTGATTACTTAAATAAATACAAAAAAATAAAAAATAAATGGATTCTCATACCTCCATCTCATACCCACCTCCCTACCTAGGTATCAAAAACTCATACCTTGGGGGTCTAAGCTATGGGTTTGAGATTTAATTTTTCCCAACCAAACACCAGGTATGGGTTTGGAATGGACAAACTCCATACCTGATTCCACATACCCATGAACCAAACGACCCCTAAACAATTACTCCTTCCATTCCAAAATAATAGTCGCTTTGACTTTGTGCACGTATTTTGAGGTGTAAAATAACCATACTTCTACACATTATATTTGAAATTTTATTTTTCTGAATAAAAATTTAAAATCTCTATTTTTATTCAGAAAAAGAAAATTTCAAAAATAACATGTGCAAGTATGTTTTTTTTGCACTTCAAAATACGTGCACAAAGTCAAAGCGACTATTATTTTGGAATGGAGGGAGTACTTGTTACAGCATGAGCAAAATATATCGGGAGTTATTTATGTTTTACATAAAGTCAAGGATGAGGTTAATTTTGGCCTTGGTGGAAGGAAGAAACAAGCTACCATAGATTCATATCTTTTTCTTTCACACGATTCATATCTTAAAAAGAACTGAAATTTATAATTCATATAGAGTACATTATATTACTTTACATATTACCTGGGCCTTTAATGAATTTCTAAATTTTTATTATCTTATACTTTTAGCGAAAATATTACTTTACAACATTGGCCCAAGTTAGGACCGACAAAATTTATTACTTAAGTGAGGTTATTATTTTATTGGATATTACTTAATTGAGATTTAACTGTATATCATAATTTTTATATTTATAAAAGTATATCACTTTTTGAATTGACGATAAAAAATATAATTTTTGCCGCAAGGGTTGGTTCAGCTGGTTAAAGAGTGGACTTGTATCCTGGTCACAAGTTCAACTCCCGAAAGAGGAAGAAATTTGTGATTATGTCTCAGCCGTGCGCACCCGAACATAACGGTTGCGAGTTCCTACGTTAAATAATATATATATATATATATATATATATATATATAATTTATTAATTTTTTGTGAATAAATGATATGATGTATTTATATAATTTTTACAGACATAATTGATTAATATGTGTGTTGTGTATGATGCAAACCTCATGATAACAAAAATCCGAAATGCATTTATTTTTAAAATGTGTATAGTTTAGAATATCCATTTTAGAAATTGTATGTCTGTTTTTTCGAAATATATTACTCATTCCAAAAATTTGTATTCCACAATACCTATTTCCGGGATGTTTTAATAATTTGTATTGATATAAACGATTTTCCATCGCAAATTTGTATATACATATCATACACTCTGCCTTTCAAGTGTTTGACTAATGCCTGTGAAACACTTGTTATAGTATTATTCTTGTTTTCATCCTTATGCAAGATTATACTTGTTCTCCCTGATATCACTATGCATGTTTTTTGGTTTTATCTTACACAGACTAACTTGTTCATGCTTGTACCATTTCAGGCTCCATTAGTAGAAACTATGTTACAAGTTAGTCCTGTTCTCGTAAAATTATATACTGCATTCTTATTCGCTACTGGCTAGTATCGGTTAGACATTCTATGCGATAAACAGAAATCGTGTTCATGTGTTTATAAGATAATAACCTATCGAAATTGAAAAAAGAGACTAAGAACAATGGTATAAAAGATTGAAAAAAGAGACGAAGAACAATGGTATAAAAAAGTAACGAGTCCACTATAAAACTGTCCCCTTGGAACGTATTTCACCAGTTGAACGAATAGCCTCCCATGACAAAACGGGTTATTCATAATTCAGCTTGTGATGTTGATGTCCTAGAATTCTTCTTATGTTGTTGCTTCTCCTGTTTGGATATAGTATCATTGATTCACATTCTTGAAGCATCCTTAGAAATGCGTACTTCATTGCAGGTCCTATAATCATGGTTCCCCGGAGTCTTAGGTGGGCTGCCTGTGGTGCCATCTCTGTAATGGCCCTGATTCGCTAGTTTTCTTTATTGACGAATTATGTGGGAAATCTGCAGGACCTTCGAAAGACGTTAGTGTGTGCTGTGATCAATTTAATTTCTGTCTGAGAAGTTTCTGGTTGATTAATCACAAGCTAAAAGATGCTAATCTACGCTGCTGTGGTTCTGTCTATCTTCATTAGGCCGCCGAAGACATTCACAGGGTGATGATCCACCTTGTTGGCAAATTGTCTTGCAGAAATAAGCTTAACATCATTTAAGCTATTTATCAAACAACTACAATTATAACTAACCAAATAAAGAAATCTTCTAAGATGAACATCGAATTACCCGTGCCTCCAACAGTTTTGCCACCTAATCTCTAGCCACAAAACTGAACCCATATCGACATGATGCCAAACCCCCATACTGTACCAAAGAGATTCTACCACCTCTTTGCAAGAACTACAGGACACCAAGATGTGCAAAATAGACTCTGGAGCCCTTCTACAAATAGGATGACATCCACAATTTTTTCTCTTATCGAACCATAGTTGGCAGGCACCCTACAACTGCATCCACGAGTGATTCTTTTGCCTTCGTTGGTATTTTTAATTGCCACAGATTCTCCAGAAACCCAAATCTAGTTCCCCTTCTTCAGTAAATACTGAATCTTTTGCATATAAACTAACCCCAGTTCTGCTGTTTTAAGAGCCACCCAAGTTAATGTCCAGGGAAATAACAATTCAGTCAAAGGAATCCCAAACAGGTCGCAAAGTACACAAATTTAATGACATGATCTTTATTTCAAAAGTATGATTCTCAATAAGGAAAAGCAAAAAATGAGATGATCCGCTCATGCGATGAACTTAAATGTTATCGTATATAAGAACAAATAGCATGCCATATATGTAGCTAACACTATAATGCATGCATAGAGTTGTGATTCTCTCTATTATGTTAATTCTGCACTTAAGGTAACTGACAAACAACAACAAACACTCCAGTCTTGCAAGAGGATTTTCAGGCAAGTCCTGTATGCAGAGCTAACTTTTGTGCTATTCGGGTCCTGAGGAACTTGGATCATGTTTTGAAGCTCTGAGATCCGGTGTTCTTAAAGCTGCATAAGCATGAGTATTATTCGTCTCAAGTACTTTGCCTTCAACTACATTAAGAGGAAGCATGAAACAGTTACCAGAATTTTCTTGCTAGCAATGACTAAACATGTAAGAGCATCTCCAACAAATTAGCATTAGCTATATGATGCCTTAAACTATAATTTTGAGGAATATGCTACAAAAATCCACTTCAACAGAGTCTTAGTCATTCCCTTGAACTTTTAGAATCCACTTTTCATTCCTCATAAATTGGTAAGGGCTAACACATTCCTCATTTGGTTTTTAATGATAAAAATTCAGTTCTCACCTATGGCGCACTCTTTCCCACATTTTTTACATTATCTTTTTGCTAATAGATTTTGAATTTAATACTATAACAATAACAAGGAACACAAATAGAGATTATTGTTGGAGTTGTCATTCAATATAGAGTCCTTATTTTTTATAAATTGAATTGTTTATTATATATATATTTGGGGAACCTCACTAGGATACTGCTCGAGATGCTCTAATTATGCAAATGCAGAAAGAAATTATATTTCAGGATTTAAGATGCATCTTACAATGTCGCAGCTATTTCGAAAAAGTTACAGGAAAAATTCAAAGAGCTTTACATTTGACATCACAATCACATAAAGTAGAATTTAAAGTTCTGACATACACACTTAACATGTAACCAGTGTGGTTATAAGCGTGCTTAAAGCTTGTAATCCAAACTGAGGCTTAAGCAAAGCTCACATGTCGGGATTCGCTTTCCAAAATCCCAGGGATAAAGCTTTGATTTAACGTGCTTACTAACAAAGTGCAGAGTGCAAAAAAAAAAAAAAAACTAAGAAACGCGCTTTATGTGTAGAAGCGAGTTTTGATCAGATCTGAACAATATTTTAAAAAGTGCGCCAATATGGTAGTTAACATCCATTCCACAACTAATAGTGGCCAATGCAAACAAAATTGTATCGTCAGATCATCTACTAGGAGTAAGGAAAAACTGACGAGATTGAAGAGGAATTTCAGCATGAGAATAAGGAAAAATAGGAGTTGAACTTGTGGAGAACAAGCATCTTGATCCTAATTATGATGAAGATTTAGGTGATTTCGACGACAAAGAACATGTTGATGCAGAAATTTAGCTTTTGTTAGCTTCTAACATGCCTTAAATTATCATGAAACAACGACCTAAGAACAACTTAGTCTGCACTTCAGGTTACTGTTATTAATTGGAAGGTCTAGTATTTACACATATTCAAAATATATAACTAATATAGTGCACTTAGTTCTGAGAGGCCCACACATAAGCTACAGGAGGCCCCTTGAGCTTCGCTGCACTTTTTGCCTTTGAAAACACTGGGTGAAACAAAATGATATCCAGGCTACCATAAATTAAAGACAAAAGTACATAATTATACATAAGACATGAAGAATGTTCTGTGTAATCCTGTTGATAAGATATGAAAAATGAATTAGGCAAATGCCGATGGTCTTATTAAAACATAATTATACATATTTTTATATTGAAACTATAGCTGGACTAGTAAAAGCATATCCTTAAAAAGCAGAGTCCTTCTTCTGGAATTGAGTCCTTTACTAATAGACATCTTTTATGCACAAAAAGTATAAGAAGGGACCTAGGCAACCTTGGCAGAAATTTGAAAAAGATCAACATATCATTGAAGAGTTCCAATTCTTGAAAAAAGGGGCTTAAAATCTTAGGGTCAATAAAGCATAAGAGACAAGATGGCTACACATCATACACTTTGTCCTCAAAATCGTAGATTTCACGAAAAGATTTTATCGCTTGCTCGGTGATGCTACACTAGTCATAGCGATAAAAAATTGGTTCCCGCACTAAGAAAACAATGGATCCACAGACATGGAGCAATTTTATTATGATCACAATGGAGTTGGTAATTGTATAACATTTTGCTGCTTAAGCTTTGTGAAAAGGATTTTTAACTTGTATATGAATATGATCTAAAAGAAATATATAGCAACAACTAACCAACAGGCACGTAATGCTAGATAGCATTACAAACAAAATTGGTTTGGCATATATAATTGGTAGTTAATTAACTGCACTAAACAACATACCTTCTCAACCGTCAAGATGCGCACAAGTGAACCCATCGGCAACAAGTTTTATAACTGCATCCCTGAACCTCAAATAGTCATCTAGTTTATTGTAAACCTGATGAGAAATTCTAGCATAGCCCGTAATAGGATTAACCTCACCATCTTCTGGAGCTCTGTAATAAATAGGCACTTCTACCTTATAACTATTTCTCAAGTGGGTCCTCAAATTCAAAGCATCTGCATCACTTGAAATCCCTAAAGAAACTGGCAGTCCTACCATAACCATACTTGAAGACATCTCTGGTGGCGAACCAAGATTCGTACCCCAAGCATTCACCAGCATATCCCCCATTTCCACAACTTTCTCATGATTCCTCTTCCTTATACCCTCAATCCCACCTTCAAACCTATTCACAAACTCCATGACCTCAGGCACGACAACCTGAGCACTATAATCCCTAGTGCCAATCCATCCACTCTCAACAGCTATCCCATTACCATACTCATGTGAAACCACCGGATGATGCAAATCTTTCATCTTGTCCGTGTTCGCACAATGCAAAAACGCAACAGAAGGCGGACAAAAGAACCACTTATGTAAATTACTAGTATAAAAATCGGCACCAATATCATTCACATCAATCTCAACATTCCCAATAGCATGCGCCCCATCCACAAAAATAAAATCAACTCCCTCATCCCGACACAATTGTACCAACTCTTTAACCGGAATAACCACACTAGGCATCGACGTAATATGATCAATCACAGCCAACCTAACCTTCTTACCCCCCACCTTCCCCAAATCCAAAGCCTTCTTAAACTCATCAACAATATCATCATTACACAACAAAGGAAAAGGCAATTTCACTTCAATCACCCGCCCGCCTGCCCGCTTAACATAAGCATGGACAGACTTCTTGACAGCACCATAAGCATAATGCAACATAACCGCCGCATCACCAAGATCAAACTTTGACTCAATAAAACACCAAGAAACATGCTGAAGAACAACAGCCGCAGCAGTAGTGGCATTATCAACAACACAAACCTCATCGACACTGTTAGCGCAGATAAGGTGTTTGATGAAATGCCTAGTCGAAAGAATAGACGGTTTGAGGGTATTGTAGTAGTAATGATCAGGCTGTTTGAGCCACTGGAGCTGGTGGTGCTGATGGGCTGCGATAACTGAAGATGGGCAGGACCCAAAACTGCCGTTGTTGATCCGGGCGACTGATGGATCATGGTGGGAGAACTCAGACTCAAGCTCAGAGGGACTCATCAGAGCTGAAGATGGTGGCTTTGATGGTGAATCATTGCCCGTTTTGATTGTTATGAGATGGGGTTGAGGTGGTGTTTGAAGAGAGGATCAGAATTCACAAGTGGTGAGATGTGATATGCTGGCCGGAGATGCATACATGAGTTGTTTCTAGTGGTGTTTATTGCGTATGCAAATACTGCACTTGCACTATTTTATTTCGAATGTGTGAGAGAGATGGGGAAAGAACGTATAATTTTATCCAATACGTCAAGACAAGAAGTTGAGTACTAAAATCACCGGAGTGGCTCTTCTTAAGAGCATCTCCAATAAACTCTTTATCCAAGCTCTTAAAACAAAAATTAAAGAACATGAGCAAAAATGGCACTCCAGCAACCTCTTAGTAACTCTTTAAAAAGTTAAGAAAAGTTAAGAGGCTCTTCTCTCTCCTCATTTGTAGGAGCGGATGCCCAGCTCTTAACTCATATTTTATTAATAAAATTCATTCCGTCTAATCATTTCACACGTTTTCCCTCTCTTTTGCTTTGCTTTCCCTCTCTTTCGATTATACTTTTCCCTCCAACATTTTTGTGAACAAGAATATATATACTCTGGGTAGGTTCTTTTCACAACATCTGACTATCCATTTTCTCTTCTTCACAGCATGGTTTTTTTTGTCAAAGATTTTTAAACTTCAGATTGTTAAATTGATGGACTTTACAAACAGATCAAATGATTGTCGCTCATCACCACCGGCTATTGTTGATGGCCAGAATCACCAATCTCAGGTTTTTTCTTAAATTTTAGTTACTTTTTTTCCTTGAAATAGGTGTATAGAAATTTAATTTTTTCTTGATTCTAATTCAATTTTTATGAAATTGAGTTTTTAAAGCTTATATTTTAGATTTTGACGTAAAAGAATTGTGGTGGTACTTGATTCTTTTGATCTACTGTGGCTATTAAAATGACTGCATAGTTCAATGATTTTTGGGTGATTTTAAAAGCTGCAGACCCTCTCTTTTTTTAACTTGATAGGTGCACTTAAGGATGAATTACAGTGAACAAGTACCTTCTTTTCCAAATATGCTTGGTGCAGAATGTTTTGTATATGATGAATTTGCCAGACCAAATTTAAGTGCTCATCTCACACAAAGTCACGAAGAAGAAAATGCTGAAGTAATATCAATCTCATCTCAAGACTTTAGCTCACAAAAGGTGAAGGAGAAAAGACAACGAACCAGAAACTTTAGTAAGCAGGAGGATGAGCTACTAATCTCAGCATGGCAAAATGTATCATTTGATCCTATCACAGGGGTTGATCAAAAAAATGAAACTTACTGGCAAAGAGTGCACAGCTACTTTATGAAACATAAAGACTTTCAATCTGATCGTACCAGCTGTTCATTGATGCATCGTTGGTCCGTGATACAACTTGCCGTCAATAAATTTCAAGGATATTATAACCAAGTAGAAGGAAAAAGTGGGTGCTCTGAAGCTGATAAGGTAATTTTTTTCCTAGTAATTTGTATTTAATAGACTACTCACATGAATGATACAAGAGTTGTGGATTTTTTTAACAGATTAATAATGCGAAGGATATGTATAAAAATCTTTGCAAACACAACTTTTCTCTTGAGCACTGCTGGAATCTACTGAGACATTTGCCTAAATGGAATATTGAGTTTGGTACAAAGAAAGCAAAAATTTTCCAAAAGGACAGTCCAAAAGTTTCTTCTCCCTCAACTCCGGATTGTGAAATGTTAGGAAACTCAGCCTTTGAAAGGCCAATTGGGAGGAAAGCTGCAAAAGAAATCCAGAAAAAAAGAAAGAAATTAGACAATGAGTTCGGTGATTATGGTGGAGCTGCAATATTAGAGAAAATGATGGCTGATCAGAATGAATGCAGGAAACAAAGAAATGAGCATCTCAAAGAAATGCGACAGTTAGCAAAAGATAGAGATGAGCGCGAGAAGAGAAGAGCAGCGGCAGAACAAGATGAAGCTGATGCCAAAATAATGGCTATGGATACAAGTTCTATGGGGGCAATTGAAGTTGAGTATTTTAACTCCAGAAAACAAGAGATTATTGAAAGAAGGCGCAATTTGTTTGCTAAGTAATCACTACTTTCTTTATCAGAATATCTTTTGACAATTGATTTGGACTACAAATGTTTAAATGCCTCAACATTTTTGGAATATATGTATTTGACAATTGTATGGTTTAATATCAGCTCATTATGCACATTTTGGAATGATCAATGTTGTTTGTTTTGTTTATTAGTTTTGCTCTCATTGCGGCTAACAGAAAACTATAGATGGTTAAAGAATAAATAATAAATCTATAAACAACTTTCCAGAATGCAAACAAGCCCAACAAATTCATTCTTTTCCTATGTCTGTTGTCTGCATAATGTACATAAAGAAAATTGCTTTAGTCAATTCTTGTGCTTTTTAACTAGGGAAGCTCTAAGAGCAAGTTGGTCGAATGTTAAGCATTCACCACCAGTCTTGATCCAGGAGTTAACAGAGAAGTGTGGCTCTTCTGGCTTGGCTTCTGCCATGAGTTCACTCAGAGGCTCAAAGCAACAACTAATTTCTATGATTTAATTGTCTACTTTAATCAGGAAGCTAAATTAACAAATAAGCACATAAATTCATCAAAAAGAACTAAATAACCAAAGCAGATATACTCATTAAGAGTATCAAAAAACACCCTTTTAGCTCCAGATGAAATCAACCTATTTAGTCCATACAAATTAACCTATCCTCTCCCAGGTGATTCATAACCAGGTAAGCCAAGTCTTAGCTCACATGAAGAGAAACTCAGCAACTAATTTCTATAATTTACAAGATTTTAAATGAATATTTTAAAAGATTTAAAAATCTATAGAAGAGCGATATTGCAGATAGCCAACAGAGCAACGATATATTAGTTCTGCATAAACCAGAACCTTAACAAATGTTAATAACAGTTATGTTTAACTAATGTCAATAGCAGTTATAGATGAAAAAAACATAGTAAGGACCAGAAACATTCATAAAAGGAGCACATCAAACAGAACCTACCACGCTGCTGTAGGGCAGTTTTTCCATCTCCAATGCATACAATCTATGCTGCCTAGCATCCCCGGAAAACCACGCTGCTTAGCAACCTCCATCAATCTATTAATATCAGCACTATTTGGCTTTCTTAAGTACTGCTCACCAAAAATCTGCACAATTGCTGTGACAAATTTTTTTAAACTTTCAATTGCGGTGCTTTCACCAATTCGAATATAGTCATCAATTGCATCTGCAGGGACTCCATATGCAATAATTCTTAATGCTGCAGTTATCTTTTGGAGTGATGATAGACCAAGAATTCCTGCTGCATTATATCTTTGCACGAAGTAGGGATCATGTGACTCAATCGCAGCTTGAATTCGAACAAATAATGATCTTCTCATACGAAATCTCCTACGAAAAATATAATCCGGATATGTAGGATTATCACTGAAATAATCACGATAGATAAGTTGATTACCTAAATCTCTATTACGGCGAATCATACGGTGGTTGAACACTGATCCTCCATGACGAACTACCCTCGAACTACTTCTGCGAATGAGTTCCGAAAATGAAGCCAGA
Organism: Daucus carota subsp. sativus; assembly: GCF_001625215.2. NCBI lineage: Eukaryota > Viridiplantae > Streptophyta > Magnoliopsida > Apiales > Apiaceae > Daucus > Daucus carota. The sequence continues at coordinate 27,972,575 of NC_030381.2, forward strand.
GCAATATTCATTTCATCCTCTTCCTCCACTTCTTCTTGAACCAAATATGCTATGATATCATCAGGATCCATTATAAAAGAAATTGATATGAAATATGAAGCAAGTGAAGTGATAACTTTGATTTATAAAAGATAAATTATGAAGCAGGTGACTTGATAAAGCAAGACTTTTTAGTTTTTATATACTGCATATTGGCACATATTACCGTTGGAAGAAAGGGACGTTGGCAGTACAGTAGTGGAGTTCAAAATATGAATTTAATATAAATAGAGAATAAGGATAAAGAGTGTTGTTGGAGTTGGACACGGGAATCTATGTAATAACTTGTTAGGAGCCACATTATTTATATTATTTTTAAGAGGATGTTAGGAGCCTATTGGAGATGCTCTAACTTCTTTAATAGTCCGACTCCCGTATTTAAGATTAATTATCAATTTTTCTGTTTTTAAATCTTCATTCTCTCGCCGGTTATGTTATTTTTGCTCTTTTTTACTCTTCCATCTTCTCTTCATATTTTTAATAAGATCAAAATCTAAATTTCATGAATGAGAATCTTGTTAAATATCTTCTTATCAAGATTTTTAGACATGCCCATATTTTTGAAATATTATTATGTTATATTTCAAATTTTGTGTGTACTTATGATTGTTTGCAGAATATTTACAAGACTAGCATCAAATCCTAGGACGGTGATAAATATTGTAAGAACTCGTTTTTGGTAACAAAAATTTGTTCATATTTTAAAAATATTTGTTATTTCTATATCAATTAATGTAATTGATGCGGTAGTTGTGAACACTAGACTATAATTGATGCGGTAGTTGTGAACACTAGACTATAGACGATGTTCATGTCATTGCTAATTTCAATGTTACAAAATGATTATTTATTTAGCTCGTCTTTTATTTCACAGTAAGATAGTAGTTGAAAATTCGGAAATTTGATCCGACTGACTTCTGATTAGTATTTTTATTAATAAAATCATTTCTTTATAATAAAAAATCACCATGAGTGCTATTCTTTCATAGCCCACTTTGGAGAGGATTGTAGTAACAATCTTTTCATGATTTTTTGTTATTGAAAAATATGACAATGAACTAATTTATACGTATCATTTATATATAAAATATTTATTATTTTTATTATAAATTTTTTTAAAAGAGTGTCGTTTAGTAGTATTAGTTTATATGAATATCATCTAATTTTGACGGGATGATATTTAATATGATCAAAAATTAATCCGTTTCATTAAAAATATCTATCATTAGACAAAAAGTATGTTATACTAGGTTTTTGTTATTATTGCAACTTAAAAATAATTTAATCATGATGGAGATTAAAATATAAGATCACTGATCCAAAACGTGGAGTAATTATTAATATTATTGCTATATGATTTTAAGTGTGTGATTTAAAAATAAATGGTTTCACGAGAATAAATATCTATATTTTTCGAAAAATATATTATCATATTATATTGAGAAATTATGAATGGTACCATTATGTAATTGGCTTCTTCAAGTGGTACCATTTTGTGTTTTTGACTTACAAGCGGTACCACTCAGTTTATGATCCGTTAACGATACTACCGTTCCGTCCATTAAAACGTTAAAAACATTAATTGACTGTGTTTATCTCGTATTTTTCCTTTAAAAAACACATAAAATACAACTGATATCCGTATTTTTTCTTTGTGTTTTTTGTTTAGGGTTTAGGGTTACTCCTCCTTTCGATCCTCAGTCACCATCAGCACCAAAGATTTCAACTCAGCCTTCATGCCCTTCTGCCACTACCGACTCCGGCGAAATCGCCGCAACGACAACACCCGTTCTTTACAAAATCAACCCCTCACCCTTACTCGACCTCTCCTATTTCACTTCCCAGACCTGTTCCCAGTCATCGCCCCGACCGACCGCCAGATCAAACCCAATCACCACCAAATTACATCGCAAGCACAAGATACAAACATAGTCATACCAACTCACTTAATATATGTATATAAATCAACCCACCTCGCACCCACCTGGCACCTGGATCAAGCTTCTGGATCGGTTGAATTAGTGCTCAAAACCTAATCTTCTTTTTTGCTCTGTAACCCACCGCCTCTGTTGTACGTATAAATTGAATATCTGCTTTGTTTTTTATTTGATTCTCATTCAGCTATACACACACATGCACACAAAAAAGAAAAAAAAAATACGAATATCATATGTATTTTATGTGTTTTTAAAGGAAAAATACGAACTAAATATGGTCAACTAACGTTATTAACGTTTTAATGGACGGAATGGTAGTATTGTTAACGGCTCATAAACTGAGTGACACCACTTGTAAGTCAAAAACATGAAATAGTACCATTTAGAGAAGCCAAATACACAATGATATCATTCATAGTTTTCATATTATATTTCCTCCCTATTTTTTAGTTGTTCACTGTTAGTAATTAATAGTGAAATTAATCATTTATTTATCAGAAGTTATGGATAAGTCTTTTATTCTTTAAAAAGCTGAAAATGACATTTTGAATAAATTTTATATCCTCTATATCTGTAATCATATAATTTTTATATACTTTTTCAGTTATATAATTTATATAAAATATAGTCAAAAAAATTTCATTTTGAGCATTTAAAAGATGAAAATTGTACAACTAAAAAGAGAGGAGGTATAAAATTTAACGAAATCATTTCATAAAGAAATCGGATCATGGGTAACTCCGAATATATTCGGTTCTGAACTCCTCAAGTTGTCCCTGAAAGAATCCGTTGCTACAGTATGCTGCTGCTATTTATGTACAGATTCATGTAAAATCTCTTTTGCTCAGATTCCACAAAAAGGTATCATCTTTACAATCTTCTTCACAAATCTTTTGGTGGGGTTTTCTTGGTTTGTGATTTTGGATTCGTTTCTGCCCTGTACTGTTTACTTGTGTTATTTGATTTGTTAGTACCTATATGTGTGTAAGTACATAAATGGATGGGATAGGTATTTTGGGTTTTGGTTGATTGTTGTTGTGTTTTCTTGTTTGTTTGGTGTTGGGTTTTAGTTTTTAGCTGGAAAAGAATGCATCTTGGTGTGTGCTGATCTTGTGTGTTTGTTCATTGTTGTATAGAGGAAAATGGGTTTGAGTAATGATTTTTTTGTGGAATAATGGGAGGCCTGCCTAATGGGAAGTTCCGGCATTACATTTTGTATGTTTAGGAAAATGACATGACTGTCAGGTTTGGTTCTTCGTAGTTGGTTGTCTGGCCTTTTTTTAGGATTTTGTTTGAAGGGGCCTCAAAGTCGGTTAATAATAGAAATCATTGAGCTCCTCAATTGTCAGCTACTTTCGTAATCCGAGGTCCACTCCACTCCCAAAGCTTTATTCTGTCCCGGATCCTCCTCCTCTTCTGAAAAACAGGAAGGAGAAGGATCTTCTTTTGGTGGATCCCTCTTGTTACCGAACTTCTCCTCAGGAGGATAGATGGGGCAATTGTACAAGTTCATGAAGAGGGCTGGACGAGTGGAATGAGGAGATGAAGCAGGGCCTAGCAATAGGGCTAAATAGAAACTAAACGGTCCAAATCCGGTGCTGCATTAGTTTAGGGAGCAGCGTGATAATAGCTGCTCCGCATCCCTAAGCGCACTGCCCTACTAGGCAGCCTGCTTGCTCCCCTTTCTTCAGCTCTTTATGCCACCTTTATCCTTGTTAGAAAATTGAAAATGTAAATTTATCAAGTATGCATTAATTAGAAAGTCAGAAGAAGATAATTCTAAGATGATGAAAGATTATCTTTCAGTTTCAGAAAGAAAGATGGTATATGCTGGGGCAGGACTTTGGCTTGAATACTTTTTGATTTCTGTTAGTATAAAACTACCAATGTCCCATGTTTAAACAAAGAGTAGAAGTATTTTGGTTATGATGAAAACTGATACATATAATAGTTTGTTTATAAGAAATGAATGCGTTTGTTGACTTATAATATTGAATGAATAAGTATGGAGATGTAATATTCTATTTACAATAGAAATTTTGATTTGTGATATCTGTTTGGATAGAAAAGAAGATATTTTGACTTCTGAAAAAACAAATTAATTTTATGTGATTTAGGACATGGCTGGGAAGAAGGTTATTGCTATATGTCTATCAGGTGGTGAGTTTGAGAAGGACGAGGATGGCAATTTGTTTTATATAGGAGGGGATGCACATGCCATGGAAGTTGACGATGAAATGACATATGATAATTTCATAACAGAGGTAGCGGAGATGTTCAACTACAGCACCATGGCCATGTCTATCAAATATTTCCTTTTGGATAATAAGAAGACGCTTATTTCAATTTCAAATGATAAAGATCTGAAACGCATGATTAAATTCCATGGTGACTGCAACACCACCGACATATATGTTATGAATGAAGAAGTTGTCACTGCAGATGTCTCAAGCATGCCTGGGAGTAGGTAGTTACCTTGCTGACTTGTGTTATAGTTGAATCTTACCTGTTCAGGTTAGACATTGGGAACATGTATATTGCAGGTCAAGCAGGACAAGTTTGTCTGAAGATGGGATTTTTGTTGATGCTCCTGCTAGTCTTGGGGATGATATTTTTGGTGACTCAAGTGAACCCAGTCTCCTGCTTGATGCGAACTTTGATATTGGAGATGATTCAAACAATGTGGATGCCCTTTTTGATATACCTAGTGATCTGCCTCTGCCTCTCCTAACTTATAATGGTGAAAAGCACGTGAAAGCCGCACAACAGTGGCAGAACATTATAACAGGTGTTGGCCAAAGGTTTAACAGTGTACATGAGTTCCGCGAGTCCTTGCGTAAATATGCCATTGCACATCAGTTTGCTTTTAGGTATAAGAAGAATGATAGTCACCGCGTGACTGTTAGGTGCAAGGTTGATAGTTGCCCATGGAGAATTCATGCATCAAGGTTGTCTACTACCCAACTAATTTGTATTAAGAAAATGGATTCAGCACATACATGTGAAGGAACTGCTGTACCAACTGGTCATCAGGCAACAAGAAGTTGGGTTGCAAGTGTGATCAAGGAGAAATTGAAGGAAGTTCCGAATTATAAACCCAGGGATATCGTTGAGGACATAAAGAATGAGTACGGAATTCAACTTAATTACTTTCAGGCGTGGCGTGGGAAAGAAATTGCCAAGGAGCAGCTTCAAGGTTCATATAAAGAGGCATATGGTCAGCTTCCCAGTTTATGTGATTCAATAATGGAGACAAATCCTGGCAGTCTTGCTACATTCACTACTAAGGATGACTCAAGCTTTCATCGCCTTTTTGTATCATTTCATGCATCAATTTATGGTTTCCAACATGGCTGTCGGCCTCTTCTTTTCCTTGATAGTGTAACCTTGAATTCGAAGTATCAAGGAACGTTGTTGACTGCAACTGCTGCTGATGGAAATGATGGTGTGTTTCCTGTTGCTTTTGCTGTAGTAGACGCAGAAACGAATGATAATTGGCATTGGTTTCTTGTGCAGCTCAAAAATGCCTTATCAACTTGTCGTGGTATAACTTTCGTGGCAGATAGAGAGAAGGGTATGAAGGAGTCAATTATCAACATATTTCAGGACCAGAATGTTTACCATGGTTACTGTTTGCATTACCTCTCAGAGAAACTTGTTAGAGATTTAAAGGGCCAGTTTTCCCTTGAAGTTAAGCGTCTCATGATAGAGGATTTATTTGCTGCAGCGTATGCAGGTACTCCCGAGGGCTTCCAAATATGTGCGGAGCGCATAAAAAATATTTCAGTTGAAGCTTACAATTGGATCAATCAAAATGAACCTGAGCATTGGGCCAATGCGTTCTTCCCAGGAGCAAGATATAACCATTTGACGTCAAACTTTGGGGATGAGTTCTACGGATGGGTATCAGAGGCACATGAACTTCCAATAACTCAGATGGTGGATGCTATACGGTGTAAGATGATGGATGTAATGTATGCCCGCAGGGTAGAATCCAGTCAATGGCTGACGAGGTTAACTCCGTTCATGGAGGAAAAGCTAAAGAAGGAGAGTGTCCATGTTCATCCACATCCTGTGTTAATCTCATCTGGCAACAAAGTTGAGGTTCATGGTGACTCCATTGAAGTTGTTGACATTGATAACTTCATTTGTAGTTGTAAAGGCTGGCAACTTACCGGATTGCCTTGCTGCCATACTATCCCCGTCATTGCTTGCCTTAATCGTGATCCATATGATTATTGTTCTGTATACTTCACTGCTGTGAACTACAGGTTAACATATTCAGAATCAGTGCATCCTATCCTCATTATTGATAAGGCGGTGAATGATTCCTCTCAGGGTGCATTGTCAGTGACAGTCAAAGCTCCTCCTACTCTTCGTCCACCAGGTCGGCCAGTGACAAAGAAAAGCAAATCTATAGGCAAACGTCAACTCCAATGTGGGAGATGCAAGGGCACTGGGCACAACAAGTCAACATGCAAGGAGTTATTAGGGACTTAGCCTGGGTAAGAAATAAGCTGAAGCCTTTCTACAAATTCACTACACTATCACAACCAGTTGCCTGTTGGATATATGTTATGGTAAAATAGGATTTTTTTTCTTCCTCTCCTGACCTTGTGTGTGTTCCCATTTTAGAAACTATAACTTTAGCAATTGATGATCAACCTCTGAAATCGCAGATAATGTCAATTGAGGGTAGTTGTTAAGAATTTGGTAGGTAACTGAAGCTTACTTAGTTGTTGGCATATGCGGCAAACTAAAACTATCACAGATCTAGTTGGTTCTGTAATTGCAAAAAATAATGACCTTCAATCAAAATTATATTCATAAATAATATAATGAAACGGACAGCACAAATTATAGGAGTTGAGTTGTCTCATTGTGATCATTAGAAAGGATGTTATTGTTGCTGACATCTGTTCAGTGCAGAGAAATCAATGTTCTATTTTTTGTTGATATCATTGATTATGTTGATAATAAGAAGTTATGGAGAAAAAGAATATATATATATAGGTTGTCTAATAAAATATACTAGATGCTTGATGTTTGTTTGAGATATTATAACTGTCAATGAAATATGTGTTTACCTAGTAAAGTTCCAACACTTTTGATGTCATTGGCCTCATTGAGGATATTGTTTGGTTGATCCATATAACAGTTGGAAGAGGCATTACCTGATTTCGAAACAAGTTCAAAGTTCTAGGGTACAATGATATATACTTTACCATTTATTTGACTGCACTATGACTTGTTTTTCCATTCTACGAAGGACAACTTGTAACTGATTTTGTCATTCTGCATTATAATTGTCTGATGTCATAAACAAAGTAACGGAAACTATAATCTCAGTTGAACTAATCATTATAGGCAGTGCTTTCTGAAGATAGCCTAATCACTCTCCTTTGCATGCTATGATAGTTCCGTCCTTTGTATTTGTATTCAGATTCTGGTATATATATATCATTAATCATTGAGGTGTAATCCTTGATATTCCCATGAAGTTACGAAATCTGTGTGACATTCATATACAATGATAGTTATAGTAATTCAGGGACCATGGCCCCTGCATTGGGTATAATATGCATTGAGGAGAGGCGGGTAACTGAATATCACTTCTTTTAAGAGAATTATGGTTAAAATTCACATTACATAGCTTCTCTATTTTGGTACAATGTAATTATGCTGTAATTGACGATTTTTTTGTAATTGAATTTGATGTTCATAGTTAATTTCCTAATGTCAAACTTTTCATGTACTACTTAGGTATTAGTAGCCAACAACCGTTGTTTGGCTTGTTTTGTTCAGTATCTAGACTAGTTGGTATATTTCACATCCCTGGATAGGAAATAAGTAGTTCAGTTACTGACAGGTAGTGAGATTTAACTATATTGTCTGGGAGTCGTAAACTTCACGACACCCATTCTTAAACTGTTAAGCTTGACATGGGTGTCAATGTCCTGTTATGGTTATTTTGATTTTGTCTTGTTGATAGAATTCGTTTTGACTCACCCTCAAGTCCTTGCCCTAAATTTGGATTATCAACTGCTTAGTGTATATTGATTATAACGACCTAGAATAGCAAAATTTTAAGTTTGAACTTCTCGTTGCAGGGTTGTATTTCGCAGACTGTTCCAAGACGATGTACCTGAGCTTCGAGGAAAAGCTTTTTTATTATTTTGCATGTCATTTTCGTAATTTCTTCTTTTCGCATTTAGAGGATGATATCAGGGAAGATAGATTTTAGAGTTTATCTGGCGCTATAGTAGTGACTTTGCCACGATTAATGTAAATAGCTGGAATGAGTGAATGATCTTACAAATTTTTTTTTTACATTAAGCCCCATCTTACAGTTTTTTGTTCTCCCACTTTTATTGATACTCCCTCTGTTAGAATATAATAGTCGTTTGACTTTTTTTCACGTATTTTTAAGAGTTTTGACTGTACACTTGTAAATATTATTTTTAAAATTTTTTTGTGAATAAAAATTAGTGTCATATTTTTATTCACAAAAAGTAATTTTTAAAGATAATATTTTTAAGTGTTCGGTCAAAACTCTTAAAAGTCGTGAAAAAAAGTCAGGCGACTATTATATCCTAACAAGAGAGAGTATTATTCTGTAAATTAGTCGGTCAAAGACTAACTAGTTCAAGATCTCTGGAGTTGTACTGCACATTCTCAGTTACTAGAAGTATGGAGTAGTTCTTAGTTAGAGTAGTACTTCAACTTGTGTAGTACATACATTTGTTGGTTAGCTGTCTCAATATAGTAGTACTTGATCTTTAAAAGATACATGTAGTACACTAAAGACTAAGTAGTACTTGGTGTACTGGCAAGTGTTACAACATCTTCCTTATTCAATTTGTATATATAGTGTTCTTTGCAAGACTATGTTCATCTCAGTACATAGCAACATAGACACCTATGTTGTGCTTAGACATGCTTGTCGTGTACTTTTGTGTTTGTGGATCCCGAATCCGTACCAGCCTCATGCTCAATGTACGCGGTGTTGAAGTTATGTGCATTGAGATTCACTAGTATATCAAACTACTGCAGTTGCACTGCATGAGACAATCTGATCAAGTATACCTGTATGTTGTGTTATCGGAGTTCTGGTTTTTCATTGTCGGAGTTTGGGTTTTCCGAAGGTAAATGACGGAAGAGGATAGACGGGGACGAGGCGGAGCCTGAAATGGATGGTTGAACACCTACATTATGGTGTGACTATTCTTTCCATGCACTGCCTCTTCCCTGGCTACCCACTCCATATCTTTCACTTCATGTCTTGGTATATTCATCTGTAGCAATCATTATTGTTTGTTCTGCATATACCCCCTTTAGTTTCATATTAAATTATTTATCAATCTTTTTCTTTTACCCTTCGGCTTTTAGTTGGCTCGGGCGGACCTACATTGAGAGTAACGGGAGATGGCCTCCGAATCTTATATTCGTAATTACATCCCTCTAACAGAGTAGTATACATATGAAAATTAAGAAAAAATTGTAGAATCCATTAATATTTAATTTATAAAATAAGTTTAGTGGAAGAATATAGGTAATGTAGTTAATTAATTATGAGTATATTATAAAATTTTATTATTTTGAGGATATATATATAATTGAGTGAGATGTTCCAAAATGACGGGGGATGAAATAAGCGAAATTTATACAGTGTCATGTAGCTAGTTTTTTCTAAATTTTAAAATATACTGGCACAGCCCATTAAAATTAAAGTTCATCAGTTAAATTTAGGATTAAAACCTGTTACCTGTTATAGTTTATACGCACATCCTTCGTTCAAAACTTGAGGAGAAGAACTCGAAATGATAAATTATTTATTACTTTTCTTTTTATTATGTGATGCTGACTTTAAAAAAAATTGTTTTGTGTCATAGTAAAATTTATTTCAGATTTGCAACTGTTTAATTATTGACATTATTTTGCTTTTATTAATTTTTAAACTTCTTATTATATTTAAAATGTGAAGTTTTATTCAGTCAATCATATCGTATGATCACGTTTACAAGTTCCCGATCTATTTTTATGAACGAAATGAAACAAAACCAGATATATTTTTATGAACGAAATGAAACAAAAGTGGAATAAATGAATTCTTAATAACAGAATTTCTTTAAAATGAAAGTTAAGAAATTGAATCGAAACCTTATATATACGTGGCTCTGAATCCCCCTACTTTTAGAATGATTGTGCGAAAAGAAAAAGATAAATTATTTTTCATTACTCATTTCGTTTTAATTTATTTGTTTTTGATATTAGATATTTTTTAGGATACAGTGACTAAGGTTTAACTGGTAACTAATGATTATCCTCGCAAAATCTTTAAAAATTAAGAAAAACACATTTTAAAATAGAATGTATATAATATTGATGATATATCTTTTACATATTTTTTTTATCATCTTATATACGTAGAGTTAGATCAAAAATTAGTCATTGTGATCATGAAAAAAAAGAAAAATAAAACAAACAAATTAAAAAAGAGAGCATAACAATTTCTCTTTTGAATTTAGGTATATAATAGTTAAAGTATCTTAAAGTCTGTTTGACTGTTTGAAGTCTTTTTTGAATTTAAGTATTATATTATACTAGCTAAAATATTTTAGAATTCGCTTGACTGAGTTTAAAATTATAATTTTATGTGATAAACTCAGACTTCAAAATGTCCGTTTGAGTAGTTTTGACTTATTAAATAATTTGTGTGTTACTAAAAATATAATAATAAAAATAAAAATGACTTATGAAATTTATGACTTATAAATAATTTTTTATTAAAATAAAAGTTTAATAAAATTAAGTTACCGAAAAGATATATCAAACTAACTTCTGATTTCTAAGTCAATTTCCGACTTAATTCTGATTTTAAGTCGGTTTCTGACTTACTACACAAACATATATTTTTGATTCAAAATCAACAGCAGCTTTAAATCCCGAACTACGAACATGATCAGTTCAAGAGTTCGATTCATATATAAAATCAAACGGATAAATTCAAATTAATGAAATAATTACGATTTAATTATGATGGATCGATGAAATAAGAGGTTACGATCAGTTTAAGAGTTCGATTCCACTCAAATTTGGGAAAATTTCAAATTAAAAATAGAAAACATTCATCGATGTATTATTATTAATTGAAATTAATATAATATTTATTGTAATTAAATTTGTTACTAAAATATACAATTCGCTCAATTATATAAAAATATAGAAGTAATTTTTAATATATTATTTATATATACTTATTAAATTATCATCTTTAATTAAAAATTATATAATATGATTAAAATTAAATAATTTCATCAAACACAAATATAAAAGAATTTCATCAATAATTTCCTTCCTAATTCCTATTGAATCACGACACCACAAGAGGTGAGAAACCACCGTGACCATGGCAAAACAGGCGGAGTCCCCGCTGACCGGCGAGTTGACTCCGGCGAACTCCACCATCTGCGGGCAATGCAAATCAGAGTCAAGCCCCTTCCTCCACTACATAAAGCACCGCGGCCTCTTCCGCCGCCTCTGCACCACCTGTGTTCTCCGCTTCAACTCCCAGTCCTTCTGCCCCTCTTGCTTCTCTCTCTACAACCCCACCACCCCTCTCCAAGATTCCACCACCCCTTGTTCTAAATGCTACTCCATCTCTCATTCTTCGTGTATAGAAGGGTTGTCAAGCGGGTCCCAGGTAAATAACAACCCTAACAAACTCAATAACAAACCTAACAACCCTTCTATACCTTATGTGTGCCCGCTTTGTAATTCTCCGCCGGTCTTTCGGGTTACGAAGAATGAGGTGATTGATAAGAAGTCTGCGGCTGCGTTGCTGGCAGCTTCCAGGATTTCGTATGATTCAATGTGTAAGGCGAAGGCTGTGGCGAGAGCGGAGGTGGATAAGAGGGGGAAGGAGGCTTGGTCTACGAAGAAAAGGGCGAGGGATGCTATCGAGCATGTGGCGAGTATTCAGGAGAGGTTGAAGGTGGAGTCGAGGGGGGTGGGGTTTGGGGGGAATTTGAGTAGGATTGTGGGGAATGTTGGGGAGAGGAATTTGTTTGGGGATGGGGTTAGGGTGGATAGAGTTGATAGTTCCAGTGCGGTTTTAGCTTCGTTGAATGCGGTTGAGTTGAATGATAAGGAGCAGGAACAAAAAAGTGGCAAGGGGAATGTGTTGATGGGCGGTGGTTTGATGCCTGCTGGGGAGAATGGTGGAGTTAGTGGAATTGATGAGAAACCTAGTGCGGTCATGGGTCCTTATGTGCAAAATAATCATCCTAGAGATGGGAATGGTGGGTCGTATCAGTGATTTTTGTGTGCTGAATGCTATGGATTAGGTAAGCTTTCTATGCAACTATGTTGTGCGTGACTTTGTGCATGAGTTATCTTCAGATCAAGATTGTATTTTCCTTGTTTAATTGTAATGTGTATTTCAATATGAGTCTGTGTTTCAATCAAGATTGTGTCTTTTCTGTTTGTCAGTGATGTCTGTTTTCTATTACAACATGTGTTTCAGTCATTATTGTGGTTTGGTGATTTTTCTTTTGGTGTTCAGATCAAGAGTTTGTTTTGATGGTTTAGCAGTGATGTTTATTCAATGTGCATTCATGTGATCAAAATTGTTTTTTTATTAATTTGCTTGTAATGTCTATCACAACACGAGTTATGTGTTTGTGTCCCAATCAATATTATATTATTCTTGTTTACTAGTAATGTGTATTAACAACATGCTTCTTTGTGATCGAGATTGCATCTTTTTGGTTTTCTCATCATGTCTATCACAATATGACTTGTGTGTGCATGTGCATATGTGTTTTCAGAACAATATTGCATCTTTTTAATTTGGTGGTGATGTCTATTACAACATGAGTTGTCTGTGCATGTGCATGTGTGTGTCCACTGTTCAGATCAAGATTGTTTTTTTTTTATTTGCTCGTGATGTCCACTACAACATGAGTTGTGTATGCGTGTGCGTATGTGTGTTCAGATAAAGACTATGTTTTGAAGTTTACTTTTCTACTATTTTTTTACTCGTGTGTTTACTGAAAATATTTTTTGCAGTGTACTAGTGATGTCTATTATAATACATGTGTGTCTCTACGGGTGCGTTTGTAATTGAGCTTGTGCTTTTCTTGTTTCTTAGTGCTCTGTTACGTGTTTTCCCATGTTTGTACGGAAGATTGTGTTTTTGTAGTTTACTAATGATGTCTATAAGAGCAGGGGGGAAGGGGATGTGCTGAAGCCTAAAACATATTCACTTATAAAAGCGATACTCAATTTTGAACTGATAGTTAATGCAGGACAGATTTAAGAACACTGTTTTTTAATATGTTGATATTTGACTATAGTTCGTGAAATTTTGAAATTCATGCGATAATAATGAATTTGTTAGAAACTTTAAGAAAATCAGCTTGAATATCTGCAAGATTACATCTTACAATCTGTTAGGATACATAAATTATTCTTAATCAATTAATGTTTTCCTAAAAGCTGAACTATATATACGCGCCTATCGAATTTTGCTAAATAAGTAATCTTTAAATGAGAACGTTTTCTTTAATTATTTGAGCGTTTATATTATTGATTCTAAACATACAAACAAAAAATTTTATTATTATATTTTAATATATTTTAATCAAACAAACCACAATTTACGTTGAAATTATACTATAATTATATATAATTAGTAAAAAATATACTAAAGCTTATAATTACTAATGAAGACATCATGTCAAATATTAAAAGTAATATGTACATCTCACAGTTATAAATAATATTTATTATACATTGTTATACAAATGTTATTTATTTATTTAACGAGAATAATCAATCAATGAAATGGTCACATTCCTTCTTAATTTCTATTGAATCAATGACACCTCAAGAAGTCAAAAACCACCATAATGATTGCGGTCAATGCAAGTCAGAATCGAGTCCATTCCTCCACTACATAAAGCTGGTGAGGAAGCTGAGGTGGAGAAAAGGGGTAAAGAGGCTTGGTCTGTGAAGAAAAGCGCTACTATTGAGCATGTGGTGAGTATTGAGGAGAGGTTAATGGAGGAGTCAGGAGGGGTGAGTGATAGTTTGGGTTTTGGGGGAAATTCGAGTAGGGTTGTGGGGAATGTTGGGGAGAGGAATTTATTTGGGGATGGGGTCGGGATTGATAGAGTTGATGGTTCGAGTGCAGTTTTTGCGTCCAAGATTGTGGCTGAATTGAATGATAAGGAGAAGGAACGAAAAAGTGGCAAGGAAAATGTGTTGATGGGTGTTGGTTTGATGCCTGTTGGAGGCAATGGCGGGGTTGGTGTAAGTGGAGGTGATGTTTTTGTTCGTCAGCTGGTGGTTCCAGTTGCTGATGAGACACCTATAGCTTTTATGAGTCCATATGTGCAAAATAATCATCTCAGAGATGAGAATGGTGGTTCATATCAGTGATTTTCATGTGTCAAAAGTTATGGATTAGGTGAACAAGCTATGCAACTATGTTGTGTGTGACCGTGTCTATGAGTTTATCTTCAGATCAAGATTGTATTCTCTGGCTTGATTGTGATATGTATTACAGTATGAGTCTGTATTTAATCAAGATTGTGTCTTTTTCGTTTACCAGTGATGTTTGTTCTCTACTACAACATGTGATCAAGATTGTGGTTTTGTAATTTTGCTCCTGATTGTTCTATTACAGCTTGAGTAATGCATGTTTGTGTTTAGATCAAGAGTTTGTTTTTATGGTTTAGCAGTGGTGTTTATTACAATGTGCATTCATGCGATCAAAATTGATTTTTTATTAGTTTTGCTGTGATACTATTACAACATGAGTTATGTGTTTGTGTCCCAGTCAATATTGTATACTTCTTGTTTAATAGTGATGTCTATAACAACGTGTATTTCTGTGATCAAGATTGCATCTTCTTAGTTTTCTTGTGATGTCCATTACAACATGACTTGTGTGTGCATGTGTGTTCAGGAGAAGATTGTGTCTTTTTAATTTTCTTGTTTATTATGATGCCCTTGTCTTTGCGCACGCAGAAAATGTGCTGAATCTTATTCACTTCATTCAATAAATTTTTTATTTTAGATAGCTTGTATTTTAATAGAAAAGAGAAACCAAGTGAGAAAGTGAAAATTCTATTGCTTAAAGAGTCGAAGCTGTAGCCTGTCTACTTTGAAACCCTAGCAATTAAGCAAGTGTAGTAGCAGACTGTAGGGAGGTCACTAGTACAAGGCTCTAACGATTTGTGGTTTAATTTGCAGGTGGCTTTGTTCTTGAAAGTCTAGTTTGCTGGTCAATGGGTTTTCATGATCAATGGAAGCAAAGTAGTTGATGCTTTCCGTGGGTTGGTCTTTGCCGACGTAGTTGGTTAGAGTTTCTCAGTTGATCTAGTAGAATGTCAAGTTATTAAACTACGTTTCTAATGTTTTTCTTTGTTTATGTTTTTAATGTTTTCATGTCAACTTCCAAATTTATTATGATGTATAGATTCGGTGAATAGTTTGTTTTACTTTGTGCAGCAGTTGAACCATGGTTTGAAATCCTGAAAAATTAAATATCATTGGAACTATCACTGATGTCTTTTGATTTTTATTTAACTAATTTTGCCGGTATAGTTTTTTGGAGTCTTTAAGCTGCTAATATTTTGGAATCAATGCCCTGCAAACTTAGAAAGTAGGCTGATTGCTTTTGCACAATAGCTGTAAACTAGTCCTTCTAGATTAACTGCATTACTGGGCGGCTATAATCCGTGAATTATACTCTGACATACGTTTGTATGTCACCATGCTTTGAACATATAACAGTTGTATGTTGAAGATTTTTTTGACACTATGAGATGCTAGAATCAGCAATTAGAGAGCTTGAGAGTAAAATTTAGGAGAATTTGCTTGTTTAACAGATATTTTTTAAACTGCTAACCAAACGCACGCAAACAGGTGCTAGTTTAGAGAGCAATGGAATTATGGAGATGCTGTTGGAGTTAAATCTTAAATCGGTCCGGTTTGCATTTTGAACTGTGAAATAGAATTATGATTCCAGTGAAACGAAGAAAAATGCTACTTACTAAATTAATTTCTGTAGATATTTTTTTTCATGCCATACCAACATACCATACTCAGCTGAAGACCCAAAATTCATTACAATCCTGTTCAACTTGTTGAAGGCCAAAACCATGGTACACAATATCTAGTATTCCACACACAAAAAAGGTTAAATTTTAAAATATGATAACCTGCATGAAATTTGATAACCCGACCCGACCCGCAACCCGATTTACTGAGACGAAACCCGAAAGTGATCCGAAAATCACCCGATTAACCCGAAATGGACCTGAAATTGAATGTAAGTTCACTGACATTTGCGGGCTCAAAAGGCTGCCTAATAGCTCTGAAGACTCAGATAAGGTCTCTTGATATTTCTAAAAAGAGAAATTATAAGATACAAGGCAATGGAAATAATAGCAGACACTCAGAGCACCATCCAACATCTTGATGTACCACATTTCACAACGAGATGTAAGAATGAGTTCTTTCAAATATCCAAGACAAACGACAAATAACCAAGATTGATGGTTAAGAAAGTACATATTTAATCTCATGTCAAGTAAATTTTGTTCCAAAGGGTGATCTCTGCTACATTCTTATAACACTGTTTCTGGCTCAATTTACTTTAGGGGGCAATTTAAAACTAAAGGGAAATTCTGGTGGTGCTCAATGGTTAGCCCAGGTAACACCGGGTGGTTACATGCAAACCTCCTAATGAAGAGACTCTATCGTCTTAGTTTACCCCTTCAACATATAATTACACTATCCATTTAGTACCACTCAACTAACCTGCCATTACAATCTTGTGCAAATCTCAAGTGAGACTTCTTGGTGGAATGTCATGCCCAAAGGTAAAACATAATGAGAACTTATTTTTTACTGTACCACTGCCACAGGCAACTATAGGTTCACCGTTCATGTAAAGCTTGAAACTTTTACAATTTACATAGACATACTAATGGTATCAACAATCTTGACTTAAAAACATGGTTGATTGGTGATTCTTAAATAACTAATTTGAATTCTTGGTGACTGTATCCTATACCTCAGGTTTAACCTTAACATCCCCATTTGGTAACATACTTTGCGCTTGGGCAACCCATTTAGCTTCCTGCATAAGAATTCAAAAACTCAATTGAAACTACATAAAATGGCAGCAAAAAACAAGTGGGGATGACTATCCCGCCAAGAACAAAAAGAAAACCCACAAACACTTGCTGACTATCTAGCGAGGTGAAATGTACAAGTAAATGATCAAGCTTTCTATACAATTCAATTTTTACTGCACATTGTGGAGAAATGCAAATAGTGACTAGAGTCCTATATGATGTAAATGTAAAGTCTCACGCTACAAATCCAACACACAAGATGGACAACAAATATCACCCAATGTGCACACATAAAGATGACATGAAGATATATACAGAAACCATTAGTGCATTGTAAGAATTAGCAGTAATATTAACTTACAGCAGCAGATGCAAAACGTATCTCTCGATAAGTTTCCACTTCATCAGGAAATGATTGGTCAAGCTCTTCAAGAAGATGCTTTCTCAAACCCTATAGAACACATAGTGAAGCAATCAGACATACTCAAAATATTAGTACAAATTTTGATGTCAGGGAACAGATCTAAGTAGGCAACCTTAGAACTCAACAAACAAAGTCTAGTAAAAGTCAATCCTACAACAGATATATACAAGAACTACAACAATAGTCGGCCAAAAAGAGTTGAAGTATTTAATCTACAACTAGATACTAAAAGAACCAAATTATCATATGCAAATGTACATATTATTAAATAATATTTGACAGAGGGTATCTGTAATATCTAGTATAGTGTACACCACTTTAAATAATTCGTAAGATAAATAATTACATAACACATGAAGAAACTATTGTTCACACACTATAAATGTATATAAGTCGCCACCTTGTTGTTAAAAGTGCAAAGCAATATTAGATCGCACAGCACAGATGGAGCAATACCAACTGAACGTAAGCATTCAATACAAGTGCATAAACTCAGTGCAACAAATACGCACGGCTCAACAGAAAATTGGTAGAATCCAAAAAGAAAAAATTACTGTAATCGACACTAAAAGATCATATTTGAACTCTGAACATCAATAATATATATTTGGGCCGCCCGAGAGATCTTAACAGTAACAGCATGAAAAGAAGAATAAAAGACTGAAAATAGGAAAGAATTAAGATATAAACAGAAGATACATAATGATAAAGAGAAAAGAAGAGGAAGGGTCAAAGAAACGAACCCATAAGCAGCAACCACAAATCAACAGAGAATTCAAATCAGTCATTGATAAAGATGAGGGATTATATATGATAAAGAATTAACAAGCCCTTGTCTAGTGCAATTAGTTGTTGCATCTCTTGTTATTATAATTCATAAATACAAGTTTATTTCGACTCTTTCCACTATGAAGCATGAGTGCAGTGCGAGTGTGGGTGCAGAGATACATGCATATTTAAATTCGGGAAAATCAAGCGTACGGGAATTCAGGTGCAGGGGAGTTCAGCAAATATTAAAATATTAAAAATATGTGTTATATATATAATTATTCAGCAAAATCAAGAAGTATCAATAAAATTTATCTTATAACAACTACATTAAATATTAACTTATTAACTATAATTTTGAAAAATCAAAGTGTAAAAAAAAAAAGAGTAGTAAATTCCACTTTGCACCCAGTATCATAGGGTGTTTTTGTGATTTGGCCTCATTGTTTAAAACATTGCATGTTGCAACCTAAGTTTGTGGTCTCTCACATTTTGCACCCCTTCGACCGTTTTTCATCCAAATCATCGTTAAACTTGCATAATTGAGACTATATAATTTAACGAAAATTATTAGCCCTAAACCCCTTTAATTTCATAAAAGTTGAACAAACACACCCACAAAATCGCAAACACAGCCCCAAAACCGTAAACACCCCAAATCCAGTTCACCTCCAAATCGAAAGCACACCCAAATCACAGTACCAATTTTGAGCAACAAACTCATATTCTCACTATACCCAAACGATGAAAACAACCACTACATTCCTCCTCCAACTTAGCACCTCGTGTTGTCTCTAAACACACACATACACACATATTAAGGTTCCTGACATTCTACTTGAAATGGACAAAAAACAAGGCTTCTTCTCAAACTAAGACGATGTCATCCGAAACTTATCTCCTGCAAGGTCACGCTCCAAGAGTCCGGGTTTGAGGGAGACATTGATGCCTTGAAAGAGGGTCCAAATTCGTATGGAGGTGAAATGGGGGATTCCTAATGGGTCAGATTGGGTCGGTGGATGATGGGTCAGCTCTCTCAAACCCCAACTATGAACCCCAATGTGCTTAAATGATCTGATCTCAGATTGTTGCTTGGTTTTATGGTGTGTTTTGAGTTTGAAACAGCTGCACAAATCATGAAGAACAAGAATGCCAGTAGAGATGCAGACAATGGTAGATTTGTGCTCTGGTAGATGAATCCGGATATGTGGTATGTAGAGCTTGCAGTCGGGGAAAGTAAGGTTCAAGCAGGTTGTAATGGGAAGCTTGTTTGGAGGCATACTCCTTGGCTTGGTACTCATACTGCCAAATGTCCTGTTAGTATATAAAGGAAATAATATTACCATTAAAATTATGTAATCTCAAGTATGCCCTTGCCCTCTGTTAAGTGTTAACTTTAACAATGATTTGAATGGGAAACGGTCAAAGGGGTGCAAAATGTGAGAGACAAAAAATTTAGGGTGCAAATGACATGTTTTAAAGAGTGAGACCAAATCGCAAAAACACGTTAAGATACTGGGTGCAAAGTGGAATTTACTCAAAAAAGAGTCGAACATGGACACACTGTCCATATATACACAGACAAGATACATGAGTTTGTAATAATGCATACACCGATGTACACAAATAAGGCCACTACATACACATACATGATACAATCTGAATCGTCACACATACATATATAAATATACAAATCAGTTACATGCGAGAAGACGACGGCTGAGTACAAGAAGAGAACCTTCCTCTTGATATGTAAGTGTGTCGTTTAATTAGGGCTCCATCGATTTGTGGATATAAAGTCAAAAAAATAATTAATTTGACCGAAAAATTATGATATTTACCCCTTATGGCCCTATCCCTTCCCCAGATCCCCCGCCAAATCCTCCCCCCCAAGAAAAAAAGGTGATACGCCGCAGTACGCGCCCTGCCTCAACTGTACGACGTATGCACCTGATGAAAACTGTGGTACCAACCAACCATACCCGTGCTACCCACCATTTTGACAACACTAAATCTAGTAAGACTAGCCCTTCAATTTTATTGTTGATATTATTTATGAGCTCTACAACTATTACGTTTCTATGCACAGAACTATCTTTAATGAGACTTTCCCTTCAATTTGCTCATTGCAATTGTGCTACTGGTTGGCTTTATGCTTCTGCATATATTACGAGTAAATTGCAAAGCACAAATTCCTAGATTAGATACCAAAAAAACACCTTAATTATCAGCCAAATTCACTTCAATTATTATCCCACAATTGAATAGTTCAGTAAACTAAAAGATGACGTCTAAATGGAGAGAGAACCTCCCTCTTCATATGTAAGTGTGTAGTTTAATTAGGGCTCCAATAACTTGGGAATATGATCACCCACAAATCCCCACCGTGAAATATTGTGATACGCCAGGTTGTGCACTCAATACGCACCCACACTCAGCATGTACCCTGCCTCAACAGTATGACGTATGGCGCCCGGTTCGCACTGCGGTACCAAGTTACCAACCAACCGTACCCTTGCTACCCACCTTTTTGATAACTCTAACTTTAATGAGACTTGCTCTGTAAGTTTATATGTACATAACTATCTTTAATGAGACTTGCCCTTCAATTTGCTCATTGCAATTGCCTTTATGCTTCTTGGTATATTAGGAGCAATTGCAAAGCACAAATTTCTAGCCTTGATCCCAAAAAACACCTAATTATTAGCCAAATTCACTTCAATCAAGTATCCCGCGACAGAATACTTCAGTAAACTTTGCAATATAATCTGTAAAGAGTAGTTCCACATTAGAACACTAATTTGTCCAAACTCCAACCAAGACATTAAGTACAAAATACATACTTAGATAATTGGAAAATTTGATCAAGACACTAAACTTATTGCAAAATACATAATGCATTCCCTTATGAAGAGCAAAGCCAAATATACAAAAATCACATACATTACCAGTGCAAGGAACATGACAATTACCTTTAACGCATCAGCCATGCCTTTGGTAATCTGATTTTTGGCAATACATTTATTCAACACATCCCTCGTAAACTCATCCGGATTCTTCCCATCATCAATCAAACTACCAATCACACAAATTAATCAAAACCCTTACACCAAAACCCGATAAACAAAATTTTCCAACAAAACCTACTTACTTGAACACTTCCATAGGCACATCAATGTTGCACTTCTCCGGCAATTTCGACATGTTATCTAGTTCTAACACAAGGTTGTTCCTGCCAAACTTATCGTATGAACAGATATTTAATTAAATCAGACAGATGGGGTGAGAGAACTCAAAAACAATTACATACAGGCGTTGAAGGAGACGCGGTTGAGAAGCGAGATTGAAAGAAGAGACGGTGAGATTTAGCTGGTGAAGCAATCCCAGGGATTTTTGAATTGAATTGATGGTTTCATCTAGGTTTTTAGGATCTTGTGAGGATGTTGCTGCTGTTGTTTCGGTGGGTGAAACGACGCCGTTGCCGCCAGAGGGTGCCAGGGAGTCCATTGCAGTTGATGTCGAGCTTCTGGTTTCTGAGTTGTCCGATTAATTAGGCCTTGCCGCTGAATTTAGTCCATACCAGACAAGGTAACAAAAACACCTTTTAAAACCTTCTTTCTTGTATTCCAGCCCATGGCTTCGCAAGCAGAAAGCTTATGGGATATTATTTTAGCTTCCAATTGCAAAGATTTCATCTGTCAAAACTATTACCCTTTTGTATTTCTTATGGTTTTCATATGTATTTCTTGGCTCTCTGTCTTTTATCTTTTAGAGCAAGTCCAATGGTGGTGTTAAAGTAGGTGCTATTGCTATAATATAGCATCCAAGCAAAAAATTCAACTCCAATGGGATGCTAAACTTGAATGTAAAATAGCAAAATGCTATACTTGGTTCTATATATAGAACCAACTATCGATGGTGCTATAATTGCCACATAAGCATGCAAGTGACAAAATATATTAATAAAGTAATAGTGACAAATATAGTTATGTACTTAAAGATTATGTAATTAGAATATAGCTTTATTTGGATATGTTTGGTGCTATTTTGCATTTACCATTGGACCATAAGTTCTATTTTAGCACCAAAAATCACTTTTTGGTTTCAAATTATAACAATAGCTACATCTATTTTAACATCACCATTGGACTTGCTCTTAGACTTACCCGGGTGGCCCTGCATGGGAAAACACTACTTGTGGTCCAAATATTGCCGGAATCCGATACATCTAGCAGCCATGGCAAAGGTGTTGAAAGCAAGACGGCTCATGGCTTCGATTGATATTTGACTTTTTGATCTATATATTAAGGTGTAAATAAAAAAGTAGTGACAATTAACATAAAATTTTCAATTTTTATATCAAATTAAAGTTTGGAGATTTTATTTGATACAAATGGTATATATTAAAGTATTTTTTGGGGTTGCTGTTGCAGACAGTAACAGCAGCTTTTTGTTAAAAAACAGGTGCAACACAGTTTGATGAATTTAAAAACAGCTTTTCAGCTAAAAAATGTTTTTAGAAAAAACAAGTGCTCTCATGCTTTTAGAAAAACCTGCTTTTAGCTTTTGCAGAAAGCTATTAGAGATTTTATCATCAAACCTCATCAAAAATATTATTATTTTTATATTATAATTTAAAATAAGTAAATATTAAAAAAATTATCAAACAATTATCTGATTTCTATAACAACACTCACATCAATTTTTAACAGCCCTTGGCCCTTTGGTACCAGAACTCAAGTTTGGGTATGGACCCTCTAGGTTGAAACACGGCGTTTGCTGTATCCGATTGTCTATAGCTTGGAGTAAGGATGAACAGAGACTCGAGGGAAAATAATAGCACCAATTTTTTCTAGTGTGTAGGTTCAAATACACTTTAAACTTCTTTAGTGCTTTGAATGTTGTATGAGTTGTAAATGCTGTATGATCTGACTGTTTTTTTTATATAAAATGAATTCATAGTCTGGATGAAAAGTAACTTACTGTCATAAACCCTACGTCCTCTTGTGGTGCTAACAGACTTTACGATTCATTACAGTAAAGAGCTGTGGTTCTGAGCCTCCAGTATCCGATGTCTGAGTTTCAGAATCAGATTTTTCCTGGCATAGGCAGCTCAGGGGCCGCAGCGAGGCTTAGCCTTCACAGGTGGAGGCTTCAGAGACGCAGACTGCGGTTAGGTTTCTGGTTTTGGAGGAGTTGATGGTGGTTTTGGCTAATGGCTCAACTTTAAGCCATCTCCCACGGCCTAGTCTCGTGCCTGGCACTCGTAAAACCCTAACGTTATAAGTTACATATTCGGATATAACTTGATATGATAGATATTAGTAGACTATACGATGATAGTTACATGGTCAATGTATGTGCTCTCAACAATGGATCCTTTGAAATATGAAGAGCATTTCGAATGAATTTCATATTGCGAAACAGAGGAGATGGTTGATAATTTACACGCGACTGTTGCGGAAGTTAAAGCTTTCAATAACTTGGCTCAACTACCTAGCTGCCTAACATTTACTCATCTATTCAAACATCTTTGATTTTGTGGATTGCAGTGCAGTTATTGACAAGCAAGTACATAATAATAGAAATGTTTCATGTGTGTTCTTGCTGGGAGAAAGTAGTAATAAGTTTTCGTCATAATTACATGCCACGAGGAACCCTAGCTACTGTTAATAGGAAGTTTATTTCCCTATATAAGTGGAGCTTGATGCAGAACTAATCTTCATTATATCACAAAGAAACACACACACAGAGGGAGAGAGAGATAAAGAGAGAGGGAGAGAGAGATGGAAAGAGTTGGTTGCAAGCTGTTGGTGGTGGTGAGTGTTCTTGTTGTGATACTGGGATGGGAGGGTGTTGAAGGGGGGAGGAGGATGCCGATGAAGGAGAAACTCGACGAGGAAGTTGATCAGCCAGAAGACTACAGCGGAAGTTTTAGCGGGACTCTGCCTGGTCCAATGACCGGAACCTTTCATAGCCCTGGCTACACTCTCGACTTTCCTACCCCTGGTTTAACCACCGGAACTCTTCCTACCCCTATCTTAGGCTCCGGCTCTCCAACCTTCTGTGGCTTTCCTGGAGTCATGTGCACCCCTCCGACAACTCCAGTTGTGCCTGCATCACTTGGTGGCCGTACTGGCTCACCATGATCAGACTTGGAAAGCGAGTTTTAGTCACCGGTCTTTAGTCCGTAACTAGTAGTATTTCTATTCTGAAGTCTTGTTATGGTTAGGGTACGTTAATCAGTGTTGTTAAGGGTTTGAGTGTAACGATTAGCTGCTTCGTGCTTAACTATCTTGTATTTATGTTCTTGAAAAGCTTGTTATGAACTGGTTGATTGCTTATTTTAGGTGCATAAGGAAGATCAAACAGAAAGCGGAAACTAATGCAGTAGACCTAAAGACGAAAAAATTGGACTCAAACTACACACTTCTATAAAAAACAGTAGTCTAACATTCAATCTATCTCTATGCAATGTGACAATGTCATTTCACCCAACCAAACATGGCCATTAGTCCAATATCTATGCACGAACTAAATTATCACTATAACAAAATATATATGGAGTATACAGATTAGGGTTCTTAGTAGCACCAACCTTTAACCACACAAAGTCCTTAATGAAAATCAAATTTGATGAAAACATAGTCTTAAAACAAAATATTCACTGTATTACCAAGTATACGACAAGGCATGCATATTGTACCAAAACGTTTGTCCCTGGTCTCTAATAAACCCAATTTACTAAATTTTTAGTCTTGCAAATCCAGACTTGGGTATTTTTTGATCACAGTCACAGGGCAGTGATGCCGCAAAAGGATTTGATATTAGCAGGCCTAACTTAAAAGTATTAGCTAAAACACTGATGGCAATTAAGTTACAAACAGCCACTTGACTGTCAATACGATCATATTCCCTCTGTTATCTTAAAATCGCCACTAGTTTCTTGCCGCCTCCATTCTGCCAGACCCCACCAACTGCCAACTTTCTTGAACGCTCATTACTTTGAGATGGTTTTTGTTGGGACAGATCAGGAGTAGATTCGGAATGACCCAGACCTAGAAGTGCTGCAGGGGAATCCTCGCCAAGGCGAACCCTGTGAAACTTAGAGGTTTTCTTGCGAGGCTTGTTCCCTTCCCCAATCTTTTTTGAGCTGCTACTTGACGTGTAGTCATTCAGGAGAGTGTTTTCAACTGGGACCATGATAGAAGAGCCTGAGTTAGTTACTCCATCAGCCACTGACACCTTAGACTTCCCTTTCATTGAACGATAACCATCTTTTTCTAAGATTTCTATGCCTTCTTCAGGTGGTCTGTGACCTGAATGCAAAACCTTTGCACTGCTTATCAAGTTGTCAGCCACGCCTGGGTTAATGCTTGTCTCAACTCCCACAAGCTTCTCCTTTCCTTTCCTGGAAGTCTTATGTTCTTTTAACTGACGGTTGACCATATCTGCACTAGTTTCTGAAGAGCTGCTGCTCACTAAATTGATCTTAGAAGCCTCAAGTAGCTCCTTTTGCTTCTGAGCGTCAGGACAAAGTTTAGCTAGTTCAGAGAGAAGATGTGACAAGCCAAACTGATGCACGTATGCAACATATTCACCTGTATTTATCACACCCTGTCGATATTCTCCGGATATAATTTTGAAAATAGTGTATCGGTCCTCGTCAAATAGTAAACCAGCTCGAATTCTTTGAACTAGAGACTTGTTAGCAGCTTTAGTTTCTTCCACCTTAACCAACAGTTGGTTACTAGCGGCTGAATCTTTTGTCTTTGTTAGGGAAACAGGTGGAAAATCAGCATTAGAAGAATAGGAACCTTTTGCTAAAAGATTCGGTTCAGAGGCAGAGTGGTTAACCTTTCTTGAGCCACTAACAGTACTTGATGACCGGTCAGAACCTGCTGATACACTCACATAATCCGCTAGAGTCCTGTTTCCAGGGATTGCATTATCATGTCGCACAAGTATACTTTCAGAGGCAGGCTTACCAAGGGAGGAACTGGAAGAAGCAAAGGAAGACTTATGTCCTGAAATTGTTGTCAGCCTTGACTTTGAACCACTGCTCGATGATGCTGTGGGGTGAAGATTTACTCGCGTCCCAGCTTGAGCAGAATGGAGGACAGCCACATTGTTATGGCGACGAAGGCGAGCAGCCATAGTATTCTTCCCTGACCCTTTCCCTTTGCTTCTCAAGTTTTGCTGATTATTTTTAGTAGACACGGGAAGTGGAGGAAAAGATGACTCTTCTAGGGGGACGTTCCTGGCATTCCGTCCCTGTTGATGATGGTGACTTGATGATGGCTCAAACTCTCTGCTAGAAGATAGTAATTCAAGTGGCCTGAATTTAGAATCATTTTCTGCTGCTGCTCCAATACTGGATAAAACTTCGAAACCAGATGAGCTAGCATGATGGATATTGGCATTAGTTGGCTCAAGGCTGGCTTGAACTGCTCTAGAAAGTTCAATGTCAAAATGATCCGGATGGAAACTGCGTCCTCTTCGATGACGATCTTGTTCAGTATTTCTTTCATATCTGAAACTTGTTGGGATCTTCAGATTTTACATGAAAATTAAGCACTATATTAGTACAAGAAATGGACATAGAGGTAATCAAAGCTAAATTCCGGTATATATCTTTCTGAAGATATAATCAATGATATATTACCTGCAACACAGCATTACGCTTGGACCTAGACATGCGTCCTCCATGCTCCATGGCATTATGTCTCTGCGGATTTTAAATTTCTTTTCAAAGTAAGATTCAATTCCAAAGATATCTTTAAAGATCACACAAGTATAGTCAGCTAAAAAACATACAATGAAATGACTTTTTCATGGATACAAATTTTTTTGTATGAACTTATGATAGGCACTCACCTTCATTTCAGACTCGGT
Organism: Daucus carota subsp. sativus; assembly: GCF_001625215.2. Taxonomy (NCBI): domain Eukaryota; kingdom Viridiplantae; phylum Streptophyta; class Magnoliopsida; order Apiales; family Apiaceae; genus Daucus; species Daucus carota. The sequence goes on from NC_030381.2 coordinate 27,999,790, forward strand.
TGCAAATACAATGAACTTTTTTGCTAGGCAGCCTTCATCTTCACAAAGCATGTGGTCACCACGAAAATGGATCTGAACATAACAATTTAATGCTAATTTCTGAATGGTCTATGCACTAAATAAAACTAAAGATATACAAAAATTGGGTCCAACAAAAATACTAGCCTCCAACTCATCATAGTTCCTGTAGTACTCAAAATGTCCCGGATGCTGCCTGCACTAAGGTAAGATTATTATGTAGAGGAGCAAATGCATTATTTTGAACAGCAAGCAAAATTAACTCTGCACAAAGAAAAGGAGAACATAGACAACCTTTGACATATATGACAGGTATAATGTTCCGTAGACATATGTGTATACAGCTCATTCTCCCCATAGAACGGGTTTCTGCAGAACTCACACATGGGATGTCCCATGAAACCACCTCTTTCAGCTTCACTGCCATCGACCTCTGAGTCACCAGTGTTTATATGCTGATTTAGTTGCTCTTTAGTATACAACTTTTGTTCACATATAAATATCTGATCAAGATTTAGATCAAAGTCAGAAAGATAGTTTTGGTAAAAAGGGAAAATCAAATTCTTGAGAAAAGAATGTATAAGAATAGACCTACCATACACTTTTCAAATTACAAGCTATGATAAAAATAAAAACCCCTTCAAATTCTACATGTGAAGTCCCATCAACTTTATCCGCAAATACATAAGAAAGTAGATATTAATAAAACAATTCAGATTACACGTAATATGTTTTTGCTAAAAATATTACTAGTCAGCTAACAAATATGGTCAAAGAAATGCCAATTCATTCCTATATTTCAAGTAAGGGTTACAAAACTCGAGCAAGAGAGGAAACTTATTACAGAAATCCATCTAATGCATTTTAACATTAACCTCATACAACACAACCACAGCTTTAAATTTCAGAGCTAGGTACCCGTCCAAGTCAAAGGTACACATATAATTTAAATTACAGGCTGGGAGAGAATTTATGTAGAAGACAGGAACAAGCAAAAAAGTCAAAAAACTAAGAAACCCACAAGGCTGCATAACAATTTAAATGTTCAAGCTGTAAATGATAGAATGAGCTATATTACCTTTCTGCCTTCTAGACAGAGATTGCACATGACCAGCTTATGGTGACATGATAAGTGATCCTTTAATTGGTCAATATTTTTAAAATTCCCATATCTTTTGGTATTTCCATTTCCTTGTTGATGCACCTTGTCGCAAATGATGCATGAAAGTTTACACATAGCTTTGACCGTCTTGTACTGATCAGGATCATCAAAAAATGCATGTGTGCCTTCATGATACCAATATGAGCCAGCTTTACCTTCTTTAGGCTCAGAAGGAAAAACTGAGAAGTCCCTGATCATACTTGTATAATCCCCTTGTGCCTGATTACCAAGTTACACCAATAAAATAGACTAATATTTAACAACTACTTATTCAGGCTCATATAAACTGCAACTATGTGTAATGTGTTAGAGCCGGTCATTTATTTAACCTTATCTGTAATAGCTTGTAACTAGCAGCAGAAGGTATAAAACACAAAGGGGAAAACGGATCTCGGACAAAAAAAAAAAGAAACGTATAAATCTATCATTTTCTAGACTTGAAAACTGGTGAAACAACAGTATTCTGACTGAAAACCATGATCCTCAAGAATCAAGACAGTAAATTACAAATAATTAAAATTTTTAATAAATAATTGAAATCTAAAAGCACGAACCTTGGTCACAAAGACAGTATCAAGGTTGGACTTGCAGATGCAACAGTTCTGATCATCACATATAAATCTAAGCCGAGCAACACAAGTAGAGCAGACCTCACGATGTCCACATTGTCCATAGGCAGTCCACTCAAGTGTCTCAGCACAGACAGCACAACTATCATCCATTTTTCTCTGTATAATAACGAAAATAAACCAAAATGAAACAAATAACATAAATCATACTCTGCACTAGTTGGCTTCCTAAAAATGTTCAAACATATGTCTTTATGTTTTACTTTTTCCAGAAAATAAAAGGCCATCCGTCCCACATTAGATGCTAAACTATTCCAGGTGCATATTATGAACAAACACATAATTTATTATATTTTGCTTAACATTGCTTTCGACTATTTTATGGTATCACTAGGTCATTAAACATTCTTCGCTAACCTTCACCACTGAGTACAAGTTAGGACAGTTTATGAGAGGTAAAATAGCTAGCAGAACAGACCAGAATACTCCATCTGCAACATGTGACACACTTTAACTCTTGAAAGCCAATGTAAGTTAATTTTGAATTCAAAGTTAACAATCAACTTTTTTTCCTGCACACGCTTGAATACACATTTATTTACATGTTTTTCAACTAATTCAGGTTTTCTATTTACTTTGTTTTGGATCAAATTAAATCTTGAATTGAGTGCCAAAACTTTCAAAAATCTAAATAGCCTACTATTTCAAACTGGCGGAAAAATAAAAAACCACGGCAAACAATAATTGAAGATGTCATTACATGTATAATACTAGAATTCAACTTAGGAAGAATGCTATCTTATTAGACGTCATGCAGAATGGGTATAGAAATTATCAAATTAATAAACCTAAAGCAAGTGCCTAGGTTATACCCTTTGGTGTCTGTGAACAGAGTAAAGTCTCACTCTATCTAGGAAAGGCAATCTGTAACTGACAATTTGTCATGGAATAGCACAAATGCATAATGTCCATGTAGAAATCAGGAGTTTGATGAGAACAAAATATATGCATGATTTAACCATTTGAGGGATCTAGGGCCCTGAAAAATCTAGATAAGAAAACAGATCAACTGGATAGCATTGGGATAGCCTAAAACACATATGCAAACATCCTAGGGATGCAAAAAAAACAAAGGTACTCAACTAACTTGCTTACAGAAGTGGGAAAGAACTGGATTAGTTGATGTTTAATTTAATTGAGAAATGGTGACACATACTTGTTTCACCAGCAACATTAATTAGGCAAGGGAGCAATGACTCAACCCACAACGCCTGATTGTGACCTTGAGTTGCATCTCCATAGCAGATTTTTTTGTAAAAGCTTAGGAACAAAATCTATACATATATCAATCAGAAAAGTAGAAACAGATTCTATAGAATAGAACGGACTACTGATCATCTTACAAGCTAATATAGTACAAAAGCAACTATAATCCGATATTCATTTATATTTATAACTCGATAGCAATTGGCAGAATTGGCATTCTCTGTGAATTCCCATCAAGAGCCAGAACCCCTTGGGAATCAGCTAAAATGATTCCACCTTTAAGATATTGATGAACACTCTTAAGTTTATCTGAAATGGCATAAATAAAACTAGTTATTTAGGTTTTTATGTTTGATTGAACTTTAACTTGCTCTGACTTTAAATCGTTCTAGAATTTTGACTCGCTGTCTTCTTAGAAAATGGGGTATCAACTGAATTGTCTTAACAATATTTAGTATTTTAAATACATTAAAAAAATTGTATTAGATATCATTAATTTAGTTAATAACAATATTGGTATTTATATAATATAAATAAAATAAGACCCCAGTTTTTGCAGGAAAATTATAAGTGCTCAAAATTCAGGAAAGGGTTAAATTTGGGGGCAAGTTAAAGGTAAAACATAAACAACCTAAATACCTAGTTTCATTTACAGTCCGTTTATGCTAAAGTCAAGAGTGTTTCATCAATATTTCGAAGATGGAATCATTTCAGCTTTATTCCAAATGGGTTTAGGCTCTTGATGGGAGTTCTCACAAAATGTCAATGCCAACAGGTGGCTGGTATTGGAACTTTAACCTGTAAAGGGGGAGGTCGTGTTTATGGGTCAAGGTAGACTATTAATATAGATCTGAAGAATGGAGATGTCCTGCATTCGTATATGTTAGGGGATTAAACATGTCGTGATTTTATGTAATTGCTTCGCTACCCTTATATACGATTGTATATATATATCTTATTCTAGTTGCTTATGTGCTAAATTAGCTTGTTAGATAATTACTAATTAGTCATCCGCTTTATAGATTTTATTTCTACTTTTCTGGTTGATATATCATATATGTATAGATTTTTTTCCCCAAGTTCTTACAAAAAAATTCTGCCATGGAGGTGCAACTCCAAGGGCATGACACGTGTTGTGGGTTGAATCATTGCTACTTTGCCTATTTGATGTTGCTGGTGAAACAGGTACCATGTCACCATTTCTCAATTATTTTGCAAGCAAGTTAGCTGAGTCCCTTTATTTTCTATACACACTATTTTCTATAAAACCATAATGCAGCCCCTTCCTAGAAATTCCAAAAGAGAATGTTCTAAATTCCTATCAGAAATAAACTATAAGGTGCATAAAGAAAGAAAAACATCTCCAATACACCTTGGTTTGCAAACAACATAGAGATCAGCACTAAAATTCGAGTAAATGAAACCAAATCTCTGTTACTTTGCACAAATGAGACCAACTCTCATTCATCATGACAAATTATTCTTCTATATTTAATTATTTATGGATTAATGAAAGAGGGTCTAAAATGTATATTTCTGTCTTTTTAATTTAACTACAAATGTGCCAGTAGAACCTTACTCTAATCAACCAAAGGCCATCCAATCAACCAAAGGCCAAATGCCCAATACCATCAGGGGCAATACACAGCTGCCTTATATGCCTTATAAGCTCATCAAATGCAAACATTTAGAAGCAGCAACTTATAACCTCATCAAATCCAAAAAATATCACTTGTATGGCTTTTATACATTCAGAAATCAGAATCCAAAAGGCCAGATAATTACACAAGTTATAGGATAAAAATTAGTTCGCGCAGTCCAGCTTTTGCGCAATGATCCAGTAGATTGCAAGCACAACTGATCAAACAAAATGAACACATGAAATTTTTACATTTCATCAAATGACTATTACACTGAGTCGGTGACTACAATACAACAGGGAAATCTGATACAAGTTCAGAAAAAACCCAATCCACTTGGTAATAACCAAAGTCAAATACTTGTGATCAAATAGAGATCACCTTATAGCCTTCAGAAACATTAAGAAAAACTCGAAAAGCGCAATGCGGGTATATCCTATTCACTCCAAACAACATTTAATTAAAACATACATGATCCAAATCCAAACATTTCTGCGTACTTAAAACAAATATACAAACATATGCAACTTTATATTACTTCCAAGCAAAAGGGCTAAACAATAACATAAAAAAACAAACACCCAGAGTAAAGAAAGTGAAGATCAAAGCTTAAACTAAATGGGTAGCTAAAAATCTGCAGATATAAAACAATTCAATACATTCAAGATTGGGGCAAACCTTAAGTTAGGGCTTGATCAAGATTGGAGCAAAGGGTGATTCAGAAAATGGGCTCTGAATATTTCTTGTCAATCACCGAGTATACAAGATTTTAAATATATTAGAGGAAAATATTCGGGGTTGATTGTGTCGAGACCATTTTCTAAGGTTGTATGTAAATGTTTCAGAGTTATAAATACGTTGGCAAGCGGCAGCTTGTTTGGGGGCGGGTAGGGAACTAAGGGAAGGCTGCAGGGGTAAAATTGTATTTGTAAAGATTTCTTTTTGACTTACTAAAATGGTTAACATTTGTAAATCTTTGGGAAGTTTGGTTAAAATTATTGTGTTGTTTGATAAAAAAAAGTGATATTTAATAATTATTTTTGATATTTAAATATTTTGAATTATAATATAATAATTTAATATTTTGGATGAGGTATGATGGTGAAATTTATAATATTTTTCTGAAACACCGACAAGTAGTTTGAACATTAGAATCTATTTTTTCTAAAACCGGTTTTTATAGTAAAAATTATTGTTTGAAAAATTATTTTTAGATTTATCAAATAGATATTAACCTTTTTTTAATATTTTACTAATATTGTCATGGGAAGCAGTAATGTCAAATGAAAACTTAATTTAAATTATATTAATCTTTTTGAAACCATTTAAGTTGTATTTTATTTCATAGCGTAATATTCTAAATAAAATATTAAATAATTGATGTAAAATGTCAATATTTGGCAGTGAAGTGGTTTGGAACAAAGGATAGGAGACGCTTAAAAAAGCTTATAATTTTTGGATTGTTGGATGAATATCCAAGCATCAAGATGCAAAGCGGCTAATGAACAAAATCTTATTTAGGGTCTGTTTGGGGGTGCTGTTAAAAAATGCTGTGCGGGTAAAAAAAGTGCTATGGTAGAAATCGGATAACTGTTTGGTAATTTTTTTGATATTAGCTTATTTTAAGTTATAATATAAAAAAAATATTTTTTGTAGTGATGTTTGATAATAAAATTTGTAACAGCTTCCTGCAAAAGCTGAAACCAGCTTTTTCCAAAAGGACCTACTTTTTCTAAAAGCAGCTTTTCAACTAAAAGCTGCTGTTCAGAAAAGCTGCTTTTAGATTTACCAAACAGTTTTTCACCTGCTTTTCAGCAAAAAGCTGCTGTTGTTGTCTGCAACAACCACCCCAAACAGTAACTTATTCGGAAGTAACTTCATTTTAACCTCGACTTTACTTATTTTGATCAAGTATGGCCTATTCTCAACATCAACTTATTTAAAGAGATAAAGATAAGTCAACTCATGGACATATATCATGCTCTACAGAAGAATAATTCTATCACACTTAATTTTCAAAATCAGAATGCTACTTCTTTTAGTGAAACTTGATCCTGGCAGCTCAAATTCCGAAGACAGTGGAGATCCTCCTTCTACAAGACCCATTGCGTCGTATGATGGTCTTGAATGTCAATATCAAACAGCAAGCTATAAAACAAATTCTTTCAAGTTTATGGAAATCACCGTAATGAAGTTTTTGATTCTAAGGCTTTGGCTGAAGCTAGGAAGGTTCGAGACGAGGATGCTTAAGTACAGGTCATGGAAGCCTGAGGCATCAACTCCCACTTCAAGTCTAGGCTCTGTCAAGAGGGCTGTAAATTTCTTAACTGTGAAGGATTAGGTGCAACTGACAGGAAGCCGAACACTTAAATGTGATTATCATAAAATGCAAAACTGATCATTCATGTGCAGGTGTGTTTTATCTTTAAACCTTTGCATTCAGTTGTTATAAACTCGTAACATGATCAAAGATTCAGACGCATTGTCCAGTGTTACAGTTTCAACAGTGAATTTTTTTTTTTTTTTTGCCACCACTAATCCAGAACTCCATATCCAGGCCCGTGTGGCCTAGATTATAGATAACTTGTAAGTTGAAAAATGTACATAGTTTATAACTTAAAAGTGACTTGTGAGCCGAAACAAGTACCTTTCACCACCGAAATTTTAGGTATGTATCTGAATTCCAACAGATAATATATTCCACAGAAGACTATGACTTGCATGGACAAGTAGTAGTTGAAATAGACAACTTGTTTTCCATGAAGACCTGAGCTGGTTGACCCAGCTTAGGGCAGCATTGTAATCTACCATTCATATGATGACTTCCTCACCATAGAAAATTTCAGCTATGAACCTTCTTAAATTAATAGTAAATGTGCAGAAACGCAATATTAATTAACTTCAACATTAGATAAGTTAAGACAAGGTAAACGCTCAAATCAGTTGATCGACTTATAAGTTACTTATAAGATAACATAAACATATTTCTCACATAGAGACCAAACCAACAGTTGGATTCACTTGGGGCTACAATTTGGATTAATCCCTTTATGTCCAAAAGTGCATGCACCAAGTCTTTAAGTCCAAACATAGAACCTGAGGTCTTCCACCAGCAACTTATGTGCAATAAAACAAGACAATTATGACACTGCAGCCTGCAGATACTTCAGACAAGTTATACTATTGATATTTTATAATCTAGACTCAAGAGTCCTGCATCATCTATTTTCTTCAAGAAATGAGGAGGATCCTCATTTGCAGTATTTTTGTTCTTGTGTTTACGATCATGCAAGGAGTTCGATCTGATCCCCAAGCAGAGGAGCTGCTTCGACAGTGCAGTAATTTCAACACAACCAACGACTTGTCGGTGTTTTTAAGCAATTTTAATAAGACATTTGGAGACATGAGGAAACAGTTGTCAAACGCTCACTTTGCAACAGCTTATTATACTGATGTATTTGGAATGATACAGTGCAGGAACTATCTATCTATTGCAGACTGTCTTGCTTGTTTTGATGCTGGCCTCGCACAGATCAGACGCGATTGCCCTCAAGCGGATGGTGCTCATCTGATCTACCAGGGATGCTTCCTCAGGTTTGATCAACTTTCTTGAACTACTTCATGTGTAGTTGACCATAACCTCCAACAAGATTCGATGATCAGGGAGGTTACATCAATATGCTAAAAATAATTATATTGTGAATGTTGAAAAATGTTTGTTGTAGCATAAGATCCTGTTGGGGTCTTTCTTTAACACTTTAAGGTTTTAAATGAGCCGGTTACTTAACATGGTATTACAGCTCAATTTAGGAGAAGACCCACGCGTGAGTCCCTCCATCATCATAATATTGGTGGATGTTGCAATCGTATGATTGAGGGGATTGAAAAGTAGTGAGACTAAAAAAGATATGTAGCCAAAAATTCACCAGGTTTTTACAGTTTAATTTTTTTAGTAATTTTTTTTTTTGGTTTTTTTGATTAAGGTATGAAGCTCGCAACTTCTATAAACAAATATCATTTGAAGACTCTTCCGGGGTATGTATAAATAACCGGACTGCTCCAAAAGCAACTGCTTTTCAACCAGCTGTTGAAGGGTTGTTAACAGAACTTGTGGCTGCCACACCAAAGATCAAAACTTTCTTTGCAGCAGCAAAAAGGCAGGTTTTTGATGGTGGCCCAACAGCAATAGCAACAGTGTATGTTGTGGCACAATGTGTAGAAAATATTAGCCGGAGTGACTGTGATACGTGCTTATCAAGAGCGTATATCAATGTGGAAACATGTCCTCCTCAAGCAGGGGGGAGCTCGGTAGATGCTGGCTGTTTCCTGAGATATTCTGATACTCCTTTCTTTTCAGATAACGATGTTACTGATATCGCGATTTACCTAGAAAGAGGTGACACATTGATCAACCGAGTCACTTTTGCTTTCTAATCATATAAGTATCTTGGTCTAGGTTCTTTAAAAAATTCGTCGTTGTTTTGTTGCATAACGTTAATCAAGACTATCAGCCATATTTCACTTCAGATTACGAATTTATGATATGTGATCTGTTCATGTGATGAGTGAAATTGTGCATTCCAGGTGGTTCAAACACGAAGACACCCCTGATCGTGGGATTGATTGGTGGTCTATGCCTTGTTCTGCTTATGCTTGCTCTGCTTTTATGGTATCGAGTACTGAGAAAACCGAATAAAGCTGAAAGAGGTGATTAATATTAGCCAACAAAGATCGTTATGCACAAATTTATGATACATTTCAATGAGATGGATAATTCTGTCTTTACATATCACTCTTTAGATGAATTAGTTTTCTTGGTACTGTAGGCAATATATTAGGCGTAACCAAGTTGCAGGGAGCAATGCTGTACAATTACAAAGATTTGAAATCAGCAACAAAGAATTTTAGTGTAGAATACAAAGTCGGGGAAGGAGGTTTTGGAGACGTATACAAGGCGAGTACTTCAGTATAACAACCATCTCAGACTCACATTAATACGTATAATTAACTTTGTGTACTGAATTAACTATGTCGTGAACAGGGCATTATAGAGAACGGACACATAGTTGCAGTAAAGAAACTTGCTGTAGTGACAAGCAAGGAAAAGGCGGATTTTGAGAGCGAAGTTAGGCTTATAAGTAATGTTCATCACAGAAATATTCTCCGTCTTCTAGGATGCAGTGGAAAAGGGCCAGTGCAGCTTCTCGTGTATGAATACATGGAAAACGGAAGCCTTGATACATTTTTATATGGTGAGTTGTTAGCCTTAAACTGACAACTCCAGAGCTTCTTCATGTTTAATCTGAAACACATTCTTATGGGCAGGTGAGAAACGCGGCACCCTCAGCTGGAAACAACGGATTGACATAATCTTGGGTATAGCCCGGGGTCTTGCTTATCTACATGAACAATTTCATGTTTGCATCATACACCGAGACATGAAATCTAGCAATATTCTACTTGATGATGGCTTTCAACCCAAAATTGCAGATTTCGGGTTGGCAAGACTTCTGCCAAAGGACCAAAGTCATCTTACCACTAGATATGCAGGGACCTTGTAAGTCCTCATCCTAATAATAAATCATCTTCTCTCCACCTCTTAACATTACATTCATATGGCCTTAATTAAGATACTATATGACGGAAAATTTCACAAATATAATTTCAAATAATCCAGGGGTTACACAGCACCAGAGTATGCTATTCACGGGCACTTGTCTGAGAAAGTTGATACCTACGGATTTGGAATCGTTGTCCTTGAAATAATCAGTGGCCGAAGGTGCAGTGATATGATGAATGAGCTTCGCACTGAATCTCTTCTCCCATATGTAAGTGTTTCCTTCTGTAAAACCTCCTCAAATACCTTAAGATTGCATTTGAGAACATGTATTTCATTTCAAATTTTGGATCTCAAGTGACATGATTTGAGGTGCCATTTCAAATATTCAGTTTTATACTAGTATTTGAATGTCCTGGATTTCAAATGAAATCCAAATCCATTTGTTTTATATATCCACACACGTCATTTGATCAAATCCAGTACACCGATTTCAAATGAAATTCAAGTTCCCAAACAAGTCATAAGGTTTTCACTGAGTTGGTCATTTATCATGGTATCAGTTCAACGGTACGCACAGTGGGAGAATGTTGAATAATATAGTATCCTGTTAAGACCTCCCTCTAATACCTTAACGTTATCATCTATCATGGTGCAACACAGGCATGGAAACTGTATGAGAGTGGCAGACACTCCAAGTTGATCGATGAGACAATAGACCCGAGTGAATACGATGTCGAAAATGCTAAGAAGATGATAGAGATTGGTCTCAAGTGCACTCAGTCACCAGTATCCATAAGGCCAGCAATGTCTGAAGTTGTTGTTCTGCTCGTAAATGATGGATCACTCGAACAGAAGCCTCCGAACATGCCTAAATTTGTCCAGATTACTCACGGAGTCGACAATGATAGCTCCACATCTACTGCACCATCGTTCTCTAAGGCCACTGCTACTTTCACCAAATTCACAGGGCGTTAACAGGTTCTTATTGTAAGACAAAAAATTGAAGTGTTCCTAGATATGCTTATTAATTTGGAACTTAGGACTTTATATTCAAAAGAGAAATTCTCTATGGTACACTCGTGTAATTTGCTTTTCCTGTTGGTATAACTACATTTCTGACTTCTATGCATGATACTCTCATAGTAATGTTTCACTCCCACCTATACACTTCTGTTAACAAAACGTTAAAGTTTAAGTAAACATGCCATTACAAGTATAAAACTAAATATTTAAATTATATTAAATTATACATTTATGTATCCTTATGCAAGCTTGTTTTTTTATGTCACTCTTCCGGTTAATTGATTGTTTGAATTTTGTTAGTTGATTCCTCAAATCGATGTTTGTATGTGTGTGTTCCGATTGTGTTTGTGTGGTGCGTGTGTTCTGATGGAGTCACAACGATGATTGGCGGCGATGGTTTGGTCGAGATCGAAGCCACGAGAGAAGAGAGAGTGAGAGTATAGGGTGCGATGGGTCGTGTCGCCGAAACCGGAGATCGGAGGCGACGACGTTAGTATTTAACGGAGGGAGGTGGAGGTTGGGTTAGAGGTGGTATTGGGGGATTCGTGACGGAGGGAATATGGATGGAAGATGGTACGAGGAGTTGAGGGAGAAAGGGCGGCCGACGGCTTGCCACAACACCGCTGTTATGAGATGGGTTGTTACCCAGGAAAAGTAGAAAGAAAGCTCAGACAAAGAGATTGATTGATTTGAGGCGGCCGGACTGTCCGGTGAAGTGGGTATCAATTAATTGAATTATAAAATTATCTAATAATTGGAATTCTGTCAAAATTAACGACCGACTAACTTTTAGCTTAACGGAAAGGTATTGGTGGGAAAGTTTTTATATCATGAGGGTATCATGCGTGGAAGTCAAAAATGTAGTTGTACCAATGGGAAAAACCAATTACACGAGTGTACCATAGAGAATTTCCCTATTCAAAAATTTGAATTATCTAAATTATTCGATTGAAGAATTTATATGGAATAAGGACACATTGTAAAATTTTAAAAAAAACAAAAACAAATAATATAAAATTTAAAAATTTAATAAACAAATTGAATATGATTATATAACATAACTTTACCGTGTGCGATATACGGGCAAAATTGCTAGTTGTAAGACCAAAAATTTAAGTGTTCCTAAATATGCTTATCAATTTGGAATTTAGGACTTTATATTCAAAAAAAATTGAATTATCCAAATTATTCACATTTACAGATCGTGATTCAGCACGTATCGGGTTTTAAAAATCAACCGGAATCAGATCATATAATAATGATTTGTTGCAGCTAAGTCCTCATACTTGGAAAAAACCGCTTTTCATCTTTTGCAGGAATTTTTTATAAATTTCGTCAATAAAAACTTATTAAAAATATTATTATTCATATTACAATTCTAAATATATCAATATCAAATTATATGATTTTTACAATATTTTTCCTGACAGCACAATCGGTTTTTAACAGTACTTTTAAACAGATTTTAAATTACTCAATATGTTAGACGCGATTTCTTTTGCGAGATTAAAATCACTCGCTAATAAAAGAAAACCGGCATGACAACGTGTCAACGGTATCAATTATTTGTTACAGACCAAACTAATATATACCGAATGATGAATGTGAGTATGCAGCCAATGAATGTGAGTTATGCAGCCAATGTGAAACAAATTTTATAGAAAAAATCTGACTCGTGGGATTTGATTCATTCATACATGATATAAAAACACAAATATATTCCAAACAATAAACAAAAATCTATGGCGTCGATATCGTGATATGGCCGGCCTTTGTGGTCTAACAAGCAAACCTTGGACCACCAAGTTATGATGATTATTTTTCAAAAGTATTAATTGATGAAATAGTCTTAAAATATCAAAAAGGAACTTTTTGAACGATTGTGACTTGGACATAAACAATACGGACGAATTTATGTGTCACATTGCCATAAATAATAATTTCATAATTTTTTTATTATTCTTTTAAATTTTTTAACCAAAAGTGAAAATAAGTTAAAAGTAGAAAAAATTGTATTAATTTGAATATTTAAATTTAAGATAATAGATTTTAATTTTGTAATATTTTCAGAGTAATCATAGTATAATTTTTAAGCCAAGTGGGTGTTTGACACGGGCTTATAAGCTTGGCTTCTGGAATTATAAGTTAGAAGCACTTATTTGTACCGTTTGTGTAATAAGTCAAGAAGTACTTAAAAAAAGCTATGAATGCTAGTTTTTTTCTCACGGCTTCTACTTATTTTCCAAACACTTTTATTACTTATAAGTCTAAACTTGCTTCTAACTTTTACTCCACTTTTTTATTTTAAGCAATAGCATTTATTTTAAACTCACCCACCTGCCCCTAAGTTTCAAGTTTCAGATACAAGTGGTTGACTCTTCGATGTCTTTGGAATAATTCAATTACTTTTAAATGCATCGTTTACCTGCACTATATTAAACCGGTGCGGTTTGCAAGCAGCGACCACAAACGATTAGTTGCAACTTGCAAGGTAGAAAAATAAGTGGTTGATGATGAAAATGGTAGAGATATTTATATTTTTGGGACTAAATATATAAAAGAAATTATATAATATTGAAATATTAGTCAATGATTTATCTATTTTTGATGTGAGATAAGCTAGCTATAAATTTCTTTAAATTATAACCAAGTAATATGTGTTTTAATTATTGATCGGATAAGAAAAAAAAGAAGGATTAAAAGCTACAAATGAAATTTAATATGTTTGCAGGAAATGATTTTGAGCTATCTAAGGGCAAATCCAGCAGTGATCCAAAGATCCAAATTTGGGGCAGATTACCCCAAATTCTGCTCCAGCAGTGATCCAAATTTGGATCAGTGAATAGTACTGATCCAAATTTGGATCACCACTGTTCACTGATCCAAATTTGGATCACCTACTTTATCATAAAATAATGATTTTGTTATTTTTATATATTTCGTTTATCGGACTTAAAATTAATTTGTGATATTAATATATAATTATTAATAGTTTATAATTAATAATTAATAAAATTAATGTTTTAGTAAAAACTTAGAATAATAGGAAAGTAAATTTTATAGAAATCGAAAAAAAAACTACATGACATGCATAAAATAAAAAGTACATATAATGTATAAAACAAAATTAGAATACCGGGAGATCCTTAAACTTCATCTTCATTTCCTTGATTTTGAGATACTTTGATCGATGTTAAAAAAATAATTAAAATATTTAATTGAATATAATATAAGTAGTTAATAATGATTAAAAATTAAATTTAAGATTATATAATTTAATATAAAATTTATGTAATATAATATACAAAAAGTAATTGGGATCAGAATTTGGATCACGCTGCTGGATTTGATCAGAAATTTGGATCAGAATTTAGATCACTTGATGATCCAAATTTGGATTTTTGGATCACAATTGCTGGAGATGGCCTAAGAAAAGGCAATTTTTGATTTCATGATTAAATTATAAATCAAGTAATAATACATGTATTAAGATTTCAATTTTTGATTAAAGAAATTTTTAATCATCAAATAACAATTATAACATGCCGTGATTAGTGGTGGCCAAACGGGCGGTCCGGGACGGGCCGGGCCGAATTTTTATCGGGCCAGGTTATAGAAACATGATTCGTAACCGGCCCGTCTGATTAGGCGGGCCAGTCCGGTTCCGGGCCGAATTCGTCTGAATCAGCTCGTGAACCGATTCGCGGGTTCACGAGTTGAAACGGTTCATTTTTTATTTTTTTTAAATCTATTTTTTATTTGTTTTAATCAAATATTTGTTTTAAATAATCATTTTATTTTATAAATAAAAGAAGTCAATAGAAAAGAAGTCAGGAAAAAATAAAATAAAGCACGACACAAATCATATTTAGTGTCTTGGAACGGGAAGTCTGGAACTCGCAAGCGGGCCGAACGATTCGTTCGATTTGCCTGTTACTTGCTTTAATTCGTGAACTGTAAAGTTATATTTATAAAACCGCAAATTATCATATATATTAAATAAAATAAAATAAAATAAAATAAAAGAGGACGGTACCTCTGTATAATTTTATTAATTAAAAAAATATTTTACAATTAATTTGAGAGGACTCCTTTTTAAAAAACGGAACAAACCGCAGGTGAACGTTAGAAGCAGGGGAACGTTGGCGCGTGAGGGAAACGATCGGGCCTGGATTCGTTCGAACCGGTTGATTCGTTCGATTCGTCCAGCCCGTTCGATTCGTCCAGCTCGTTGACAGCTCGTGGCAGCTCGTTGACTTGCGGTTCGTTCGTTTGGTTGGTTCGTTCGAACCGCGAGTCGTTCGCCCGGTTCTTAGCTCGGTAATTCGCGGGCCGGTTACGGACCGGTTACGATTTCTTATATCCTGATTCGTATTCGATTCGGGATATTTAACGAGCCGGTCCGGGCCGGTTCAAATTCGTTACGGGTCGAATTTTAACGAATAATTTGACGGTTCAGTTCCGAACGAGCGGTTCGAAACCGCTCATTTGGCCAGCTCTAGCCGTGATTGAGTAGTACATGATTTGTGCTCAAGGAAACCGATAAAATATGTAAAGTATATATATATAAGTAAGTATATATATATATATATATATATATATATATATATATATATATATATATATAATTTGAAAATTAGTTAAAAGTTAGGTTAACTGAAATTAATTGATATAATATACTGTGTAAAATTTGTTTAACCGATAAGATACTGTGTTTATTAACTATATTGGTTGGTTATATTCTAAAAATAGTAGTATATATTAATATTTTGATTTGTTATAATAGAATATATCGCTTCAACATGGTGTAATAAATGATATATGAAATTTTGAAATAGATTTCTTACGACAGAGATTTGACAAATATAGTCGAGGGTGGTTATATTTATAAATAAACATATTTAGTCTATTCTAATATGCAACCTTCAAATTTTTAAAATAACGAATAGATTATATGTAATGTTTAGTCAAAAATCGGTCAATTTGACTATTTGAAAACTATGAAAACTAAAATAGACATTTGTTAACAGGTGAATGAAGCTGGATGCGCTGAACGACACACTCATTTTTGATTTAGATTGTTTGACAACTTTTTTTCTAATCTGGATGATGCCAAAAACAGCTGGACGAGAGACCATAGAGAATATAGCAGGTGTCGTCCAGAAGTGTATTGTAACCCTAAACTTGGTTGTATGGTGGCACTCGCATATCATTTCTTTAAAAATTTGTTAAAAACGTGTAATTGTTCTCTTCTTTTAAATAATAAAAATTACATATAAATGTTATTAATATAAATTTTGCATTAGAATTAGATTTAATATTATGCAACTGGAAGGTTCACTATTTTTTAATAAAAATATTTAAAATTTATAATTTTTTTATATATTATATTGTTATATATATAATAATTTAAAATTTTGAATATTAAAAATTTTCACCTTCATGAAAACTTATCTTTCAATTTATGTTAATGAGCCGAATTATCAAAAAATTAATATTTATATCTATTTTTTTGAAGATAAATATTTATATCTATTATTAAATATTTAAAATATGTATTTGATTATTAAGAAAATATTAAAATTCAAAAAAGATAAAATAAATAAAAGTCACCAGATATAAATATACAGATGACAAAAAATATAACTGATTTAACAGTATTCATGTATTATAAACCAGTCATCCAGATATATTAGAAAAAAAAAAATAACAAACAACAACATTTCATTCATTCAAAATTCAAATCATTCAGAAATTCAACTCGTTCAGAAATAACTTTTCAGATTTGACAAATGACCCCTAAAAGTAGACGAAACGAATAGTAATTTTTAAGTTAACGTAGACCAAATCAATTGCGAGCTACAAATATTTTAGTTAATGTAGGTTGAATTACTTGAAATGTTATTGCGTTAGTTTTCAGATTAAAGAATTGGAATATTTTATATATTAAGCTATACAAAGTAGAATGACTGATTAATGTGCAATGAGGTCGTAATTGATGGTTTGGGATTTGTTCGGACTTGTATCTGATGTTTGTTTTGTTTAACATTTTATTCCAATAAACCTATTCATCTGTCTAAAAAAGACCCAAGTCCAGAACTAAAAAAAAGAAATCATTGGACAAAAAAGTTGTCTTGAGTTCATTTTGTCATAAATTATAATTAGTTGCATTTATAGCTGCGAACTGTATTTTCGCAAGAATTTTCAAGAGATAATATATCGTAATTTCTTTTGAAAAAGATGATATTTAACATATATTCAAATAGCTTTATATATATTACTTTATATATATTAATATTATAGTATAGTAGAGTAGATGCATTACTTTAATCAGGGCGATCTTCCTATTAATTTTGTTAAGCAAGCAAATAACGAAGTGCATGTTTGAACCCGTATATCTTGTATGCTTAATATCTTTATTGATTTTATGTCTTCTCCATTTTGCATTTTGTGTTGGAGACAGTATTTAGCTTAATAAAATCCTTCCTTTTCCAAAAAAAAAAAAAGAAGTGGAATTTTTTTTAAAATTATTAATTAACGATAACATTACTTCCCCTATACAAAGAAGAAGATATTTTTAAATGGAAGATTTTCTCATAATTTTTTATTATAATTTAATGATATATATTTTCTCACAACATGATTCAAAGCCGGAAATATTTTTGAATTTAAATTATTATTCGACAAATATATACAGGCTAATATACATCCACGGCCACCTTCTCACTTCTGACTTCTGAGTTATGACCCACAAGGGCACAACACACAAATATGGCTTCCATTGATACCTCTAATTTAAGCCAAGCAAACACATCACATATGGATCAGAAAAGACACCTTGACCTCAAGCGCACATATCTCAGGGTTGGTTTATGCCTTTAGAAGAACGACTGAGGTAACAAAAAAAGAAATCAAGTAAATATTTCATATAATCTTTGCTTAAGTAAATAATTCCAGTTGAGCAATGAAAAGAAGTCAAATTCTAAAAAATGATGTAAAAATATGTAATATGGGTGATGTGACAATATAAATAACATAAATAATTTCACCCGCGGGCCGCGGCGGTGTATTTAATTTTCATCATTCTGAAGTAAATCATTCTTTTTCTTAATGCCGGTAGAATGATTTTACAGTGATAATCGAATCTCGACTTTTAGTGACAGAAGAAAATTCGAACATTGACCATTTTACAATATTATTATGAATATCATCACTTAAAAACTCCACCAAATGAAAGACAATGTCAAAGCTATAATCCACAGCTTCATACAAATTAGTTGCTTCATCGATCAATCCCAAGCAAGAATGAGATTGCGGATTAAACGCAGAGTCATGCAGGTCCTGATGATCAGTCTTGTGTTTATGTTAACCTTAAGAGGAGTTGTGACAGATCCTCAGACCAAGCTGCTAAACCAAGAATGCAGCCAGTTCAAAACTCCCGACACTCTGTCGAATTTCAACAGCAATTTTAACAAAACATTTGGCGACATCAGGAGCCAGCTGCGGTCTAGTGACGTGCACTTTGCTACGTCGTTTAGTTTAGATGTGTTTGGGATGGCGCAGTGCAGGAACTATCTGTCTACTGCAGACTGTGTGGCTTGTGTCGATGCTGGTGTGAGTCAGATGGCGCGGAGCTGCCCTGCCTATGATGGTGCTCATGTCGTTTTTGAAGGCTGCTTCCTCAGGTAATAGTTTAATTTTTGTTTGTTTTTTCGTTTCCAAGAAGACCATCTTGTGAGGCCTTGAGAAGATTTCTTGATTCTAAAATTTAATTTTTTCTCTGTTTACTCAAGGTATGAGGCGCACAACTTCTTTAATGAGCTTACATTTCAAGACAATTCCGGGGTGTGTAGCATTAACCGGAGTGTATCCCAGGCGGCTGCTTTTAATCAAGTGGTGGAAGGGCTGCTACCTGATCTTGTAGCTGCCACACCAAAGATGAATAAGGCCTTTGCCGCGACTACAAGGCAAGTGTTTGATGTTGGGGCAACAGCAACAGTTTATGCTGTGGCTCAATGTATTGAAACTATCAGCAAGAGTGATTGCCAGAGTTGCTTGACAATTGCCTATAATAACATACAGAATTGCCCTCCAGAAGCGGATGGTAGTGCCATCAATATGCGGTGTTTTATGAGATACTCCAACACCTCCTTTTTTCCTGACAACCAGATAACTAACATCGCGCCATATCTAAAAGGAGGTGATTTACTGATTTGTACTTTCCGCCTTGGTATCCTTGTATCGTTTGGTTCAGATCATGGTCAATTGTTACATAACAATACTAGGATATCGATGAATTCAGACAAAAAGAGTTTAGACTCTAGCGTTACTCAAGTAATTTCTTCTGTTTTTTTGCTCTTGGAACTTCACATTTGTTTTGAATATATAGGAGGTTCGAGTATGAAGACAGGCATCATTGGAGCTGTAGTTGGAGGGTTGAGCTGTCTTTTGCTCATACTTTCGTTCTTTTTATGGAAGAGATTAAGAATGTCTAAAGAGGCTGGAAGAGGTAAGCAAGATGAATTAAAACAATACTTATTCAAGTTATTTTCTATTAAAAATCAACTTATCTAATTATTTTGATATTCTTCTAATCTTTGTTTATCTATCTTGCAGGTGATATATCAGGCATAAACGGTCTGCAAGGGCCACAAATATACAGCTACAGAGATCTGAAAGCCGCGACAAAAGATTTTAGTCTAGAATACAAAGTAGGAGAAGGAGGTTTCGGAGATGTATACAAGGTAACTCCTATTTTACTCATACTACTCATTTCTCAATGGTTCCCAATCCCAGTGTTCTTAAAAGTTTTCGGTTTCTTGATCAAAAGCCAGGGTTCCAGTGTTCTGCATAAGTGATGTTTAGAAAGTTTCGAAATCCATCTTCTAATTGTGGCATTTGGCCTTGCATATTTGTTTTTGTTTGGCTCTGTACAAGAACAGGGCATTATAAAGAATGGGGATATAGTTGCAGTAAAGAAACTGGCTATAATTTCAGCCCGAATAAATACTGAATTCGAGAGTGAAGTTCGGCTTATAAGTAATGTTCATCATCGAAACATCATCCGTCTGCTAGGCTGCAGTGCCAAAGGCCCTGAGAAACTTCTTGTCTACGAATACATGGAGAACGGAAGCCTTGATACGTTCTTATATGGTAAGATGACCTTAATCTTTCTACTGACATAGTTTCGTATGAACCTACTATATACTAATGCCTTATAAATTTTGTCGTTGGTAGGGGACAAACGTGGGACTCTCACTTGGAAACAAAGGGCCGACATTATTTTGGGCACGGCCAGGGGCCTCACCTATATACATGAACAATTTCATGTCTGCATCATCCATCGAGATATAAAATCTAGCAACATTCTGCTTGATGATGATTTTCAACCGAAAATTGCTGATTTCGGGCTGGCAAGACTTCTGCCTAATGACCAAACTCACCTCAGCACTAGGTTTGCAGGGACCTTGTAAGTCATACTAATAAAAACTTCACTAATTTTTCGATCACAGAGATATCTGTACCAATATCATAGATTTTAAAGATTTACTTGAACACGCCAGGGGATACATTGCACCAGAGTATGCAATTCATGGACACTTGTCTGAGAAAGTCGATACCTATGCCTACGGAGTTATGGTGCTTGAAATCATAAGCGGCCAGAGATGCAGTGATATGACAAATGAGCCTGGCAAAGAATCTCTTCTTCAATACGTAAGTTAACATTGTTGAAGAGTATCATATCATGCTATCAGAGCTCGGTTTTGGAAGGGACTCGGGTTCGAGTTTCTATAGCCCATTTTTTTTAATTTAAATATTTAGGGCCTTCCTCTGATATCTTAAGCGTAAAACAGGCATGGAAGTTGTACGAGAACGACATGCATTCGGAGCTGATAGACGAGACGTTAGATCCAAGTGAATATGAAGTGGAAAATGTAAAGAAGATAATTGAAATCGCCTTGAAGTGCACACAGTCACCAGTTTCGATTAGGCCAACGATGTCTGAAGTGGTGGTGCTGCTTGTAAAGGAAGGATCAGTGGAACAAAAGGCGCCAAGCAAACCAAGCTTGGTCCAGTTGGATCAGAATGTCATTGCTGGTGTTTCAGCATCTACTGAACCATCAGTCTCCGGTGCCTCGCTTACTTTCACCGACTTTAAAGGTCGTTAGCAGATTTTAGTGTCATTGAAATATCCGAAAACGCGCTTAAGTTATCTTATAAACAAAAAATGTACGGATTTTTCATCTTGAAAGTGATTTACAGATCGGTATCAAATGCCTCCCTGTTAAAAAGGTGTATAACTAGATGTGTCAATTGTGTTGTATTTTCAGGATTTTGTGTAGGGTGAAATTCATATCTAATTTTTCGAATTTGTGTACCTAATTTCGAACTCATACCTGTTTCAAAACATGTCGTATAGTTTTCGTGTAAAATTTAATTAAATTAAAAATACAATTTTTATGTATTATATAGTGAAATATATATTAAATGTTTATATTTGTATATAATTATGTATAAATTTGTATATGTATTTACATTATCCATATAAATAAATAAATATATATATATAAATATATTTCATGAACATGTATTTTATATAAAATATACCTTCGTGTATATAAAATAATCTCCGAAGTAGATATTAAATTTAACATGTATTTTGCTTTTCGTATATTGGATATTAAAAATCTAATTCAAATTTTCATATTATATTTTAGTGTCGTGTATCATTACCTGTATTACAACAAACATCCATCGATAGTCGATACCTCCATTTTATAGTAAAAATAATATTATTTCGTATGATCAACATTTTGGAGTCGACACAATTTTCGTGATGTAACATGATGTATAACAGTACTACAGTAGTGTGCACATTGTGCGGTCCAGTTGAAATTGTTTCGAGTCTTTGACCCATAAAAACAAAAATAAAAGTATATAAAGAAATAAGACTTTCCCGCCAAATTGATGTGAGCGACACTGCCGCCATTTTATCAATAAAGATCACAGAGAGGAAACAAACAATACAAAACGACGCTGTTCCCCTCTAAATCCACCTCAAACGACACTCTACATAATTGCCACCACTTTTATTAATCCCAAATGTATGTATATGTGTATCTATTTCTAGGGCTTTGAAGGCCAAAAGCTTCCACGGGACGATCGCTTCACAAACCCTAATCTCGTAAGTTGTTTTTTCTCACTTATTCACTCATTTATCTTGGTTTAATCAGTGTTTTTTTGTACCCATGTGGTTAAAATTAGGGTTTACGATTAGCAGCATGTTTGATTGAGTTGGTATAAAATTGAATTGTGGGTGTGGTTTTTTAGTGATTTGCTGTAATTGGTACTTGTCGAATATCGTATATTTTATACATTTGTGGAATTTAGATAGTTTAATTCTTGTAGTCGGATGATTGTGGGTGCTGATGATGAACATATAATGACCCGAGGCCACAACTAGATGAAAATATGAAGGCATTTAAACTCACTTATCGTGTTGATGTGAGATGTCACAATAAATGTGTGGAGCATCGCGGTGAACATTTTACCACTATACTCCGCTTTTGTACAAGTGGAAAGTCGAAGACCGTCACTGAGACAAACTGTTTGTGTTGGCCTTATAATTTGTTGGCTCATTAATCATCATATTGTCTGTTTTTGTCTTTCTAATAATAAAGAACTGGATACGCTCATAAATGTATTTAACTGTTACTTAATAATACTCCCTCTGTCCCTCTGAAATGTATACGTATGGATTGGACACGGAGACTAAGAAAAGTGTATAAAGTAATGAAAAGTATGAAGAAAGAGAAAGAAAAGTGGGTAAAATGGTGGGACCCGTCAATATATAATTGTTAGATTTGGAAAAGTAGTTGAAAGTAGTGGGTGAGTGGGGTTTTTATATTATAAAAATTTACTATTTTGGGAAAATTTTGAAATGTATAGAATTAAGTGGGACATCCAAAAAAGGAAAGTGTATAGAATTAAATGGGACGGAGGGAGTAAATTAATAATGCGATCCTTGCTTACTAAATGAAGGATCCGAATATACTTAAATGCCTATTTTTTATCTGTCAACTTGTTTTTCAGCGGTTTGGATCCCTTAATTGGTTCTAGATTTCACAATTGCAATATTTCATAATTAGTCTCGTCCAGGTTTTGCCTTTTTTATATCCAAGAAATTAACTGACTGACCACTGACCAGTGTTGGTTATTTTCTTGTTTAGGTGGTTAATTGCTATATATAGTTTAAAATAAATGCCCTATGGTACTTTTGTTCATAGACTATGAAAGTAATAATATACTTTCAAAATTTTACTTTTAAAATCAATTGTTTTGTGAGTGAGGCTGAAGTTTTTTTAAATTTTGACTATGATAATACATCTATACAGTTTGTGTATGACCAATTTTTCACTTTGTGAGCTGTTTTGGTTAGTTGGTGGTGGTTAAATGTATCAAGTTTTTCATGTTTCTTTTTAGTATACGAAGTTTGACATATTCCTGGCGTCTAGTAAAGTTTGAGCTATTCCTATTAACTGTAGGCAGTCTAAAAGTTATTTTTTTTTCTTTTTTGAATTTTGGCTGAGAATTCATGTTGATAACCAACATTGCACTTTGAGTTGTTTTATGTTAGTCGGTGGTGGTGAAAGATTTGATGTTATTTTTGATTTTACCATATGAAATTTAATACATTCTTTCAACTAAGAAAGTTCGAGTTATCCCTAATTACTGGAAGAAGATTTGATAGTATGTGATATTTTTCAGTGGATATATTTTAGTTGATAGTTTACCTGTATAACTGTATTGAAAGCATAAGACTCTGTTAATAGCCTTCTGGTATGATAATTTATGAGAAAGGCAGAATAAATAAGATGAATATTAGAAAATCACTGGTACAGTAATCTCCACCATGATTTATTTTTTTATTGACTCCCTTCTGCCTAATTTCCCCTATTTCCCTCCCAACAGATACTTGCTCCTAGATTTTTTCTCCCTTTGGGTTCACTGTTTTTGAGGAGAAGAATGTTATAACAAACTGATTATTATTTGTTTTGTCTCGTTGTTTACAGGTGATCTATATTATACATAGACTAAAATGGTTGAACAGAAAAATAGCAATGTTGCTTCAGGTACTTATACTATCAATGCAGATAATTTCAAAACTCGGTTGAAGATATTGTATTCTCACTGGACTGAAAACTGTAATGATCTGTGGGGTTCTTCTGAAGTTATTACGATAGCAACTCCTCCACCATCAGAAGACCTACGTTATCTAAAATCATCAGCCCTAAATATCTGGTTGGTTGGGTATGAGTTCCCAGATACCATTATGGTTTTCATGAAAAAGCAGATTCATTTTTTGTGTAGTTTGAAGAAGGCTTCTATACTTGGAGGTTTAAAAGGACCGGCTAGGGAGGCTCTTGATATTGAAATTGTAATACACGTGAAGACCAAAAATGATGATGGATCTGCATTAATGGATGCTGTAGTCCGTGCAGTACGTGCTCAGTCGGAAGTGGATACCCCGGTTGTTGGACATATATCAAGAGAGACTCCTGAGGGGAGTCTTTTGGAGAAGTGGGCTAAGAAACTAAATAATGAAAACTTCGTCCTTGCTGACATATCAAATGGTTTTTCTGACCTATTTGCTGTGAAGGACAGTGATGAGATTACAAATGTGAAGAAATCTGCTTATTGGACTTCATCAGTGATGAAGCTTTTTGTGGTCCCAAAGATGGAGAAAATCATTGACGAGGAGAAAAAAGTTTCTCACTCTTCATTAATGGACGAGACAGAGAAGGTGATTGCTGAACCTGCAAAGATCAAGGTGAAGCTAAAGGCTGAAAATGTTGATATCTGCTACCCACCAATTTTTCAGAGTGGTGGAGAATTTGATCTAAAACCAAGTGCATCAAGCAATGACCAGAGCCTCTACTACGATTCTACTAGTGTTATATTGTGCGCAATTGGGACTCGTTACAGCAGCTACTGCTCTAATGTTGCACGCACTTTCCTTATAGATGCTAATGCAATACAGACAAAGGCTTACGAAGTCCTCCTAAGAGCCCAAGAAGCAGCAATTAGTGTTTTGAGGCCCGGTAACAAAGCTAGTGCTGCCTACCAAGCAGCTCTTTCTGTAGTTCAGAAAAATACTCCAGAACTGGTTGCAAACTTGACCAAATCAGCTGGAACAGGAATTGGCCTTGAATTCCGTGAGTCAGGACTTGCTTTAAATGGAAAGAATGACAGGGTGCTTAAAATAGGCATGGTTTTTAATGTTTCACTTGGTTTCCAGAATTTGCTTACCAACACCAAAGATCCGAAGACCCAAAAAGTCTCCATGTTGCTTGCAGATACTGTTGTTATTGCTGAAAAAGGTCCAGAAGTAGTGACTTCTACAAGCAGCAAAGCTGTTAAGGATGTTGCATACACCTTCAAAGAGAGTGAAGAAGAAGATGAGGAGGAGCTGGGAGATATAGAAGCAACTGTTGGTGATCCAAATACTCTTAAGACGACACTCAGGTCGGTTAATCATGAAATGTCAAAGGAAGAGCTTAGAAGAAATCATCAAGCAGAACTTGCCCGCCAAAAGAATATTGAAACTGCTAGGAGGCTAACTGCTGCAGGCTCTGGTGCGGTGGATAATCGTGGTGGCATGAGATCCTCAGGTGACTTGGTTGCATATAAGAATGTAAATGATGTACCTCCTCCCAGAGGTTTACTAATTCAAATAGATCAAAGGAATGAAGCCATTCTATTGCCTATTTATGGTAGCATGGTTCCCTTTCATGTGGCTACTATAAAGAGTGTTAGCAGCCAGCAGGATACCAGTCGTAATTGCTATATCCGAATCATATTTAATGTACCTGGTACTCCTTTCAATCCATATGATCAGAACACCTTAAAGTTTCAAAACTTCATTTTTGTTAAGGAAGTGTCGTTCCGGTCAAGGGATCCAAGGCACAGTAGTGAGGTTGTGCAACAGATCAAAACCCTCCGTAAGCAGGTTGCTTCCCGAGAGTCAGAGAAAGCTGAGAGGGCAACTTTAGTTACTCAAGAAAAGCTCCAACTAGCAGGTTCAAAGTTCAAGCCAATTAGGTTGTCTGATCTATGGATCCGTCCAGTGTTTGGTGGTCGTGGAAGAAAGCTGACAGGTACATTAGAAGCACATGTAAATGGATTGCGATATTCAACTTCACGGCCTGATGAGCGTGTGGATGTTATGTATGCTAACATCAAGCATGCTTTCTTCCAGCCAGCTGAAAAAGAAATGATAACTCTTCTGCACTTCCATTTGCACAATCACATCATGGTGGGAAACAAGAAAACTAAGGATGTGCAATTCTACTGTGAAGTGATGGATGTGGTGCAGACAATTGGAGGTGGAAAGAGGTCGGCTTATGACCCTGACGAGATTGAGGAAGAACAACGAGAGAGGGCTCGTAAAAACAAAATTAACTCAGACTTTCAAAATTTTGTAAATCGTGTAAATGATTTATGGGGCCAACCTCAGCTTAAAGAGTTGGACTTGGAGTTTGATCAGCCACTAAGAGAGCTTGGCTTCCATGGGGTTCCATACAAATCCTCTTCCTTTGTGGTTCCGACATCAAGCTGCCTGGTCGAGCTTATAGAGATGCCTTTTGTCGTTATCTCTTTAAGTGAGATTGAAATTGTTAACCTGGAGAGAGTTGGGCTTGGTCAGAAAAACTTTGACATGGCAATTGTTTTCACTGACTTTAAGCGTGATGTTTTCCGGATCGATTCAATTCCTTCATCATCCCTGGATGGTATCAAAGAGTGGCTTGATACAACAGACATAAAGTACTATGAGAGCAGACTTAATATGAACTGGAAAACTATACTGAAAACAATCACCGATGACCCAGAAAAGTTCATTGAGGAGGGTGGATGGGAATTTTTGAATTTGGAGGCTAGCGATTCAGATTCTGAGAAATCTGTCGAGTCAGACCAAGGATATGAGCCATCTGATGTACAATCTGATTCGGAATCAGATGACGACGACGATGATGATAGTGCCTCTTTGGTGGATTCTGAGGAAGATGACGAAGAAGATTCTGAGGAAGGTGATGAAGAGGAGGAAGAAGGAAAAACATGGGAAGAGTTGGAAAAGGAAGCAACCACTGCAGATAGAGAACACGGAGCTGAATCGGACAGTGAAGAGGAGAGGAAAAGACGGAAATCAAAATCATATGGGAAGTCACGGGCACCTTCAGGTGGCAACTTCAGTAAGAGGCCGAGAATGAGGTGAACAGGTGAGTGATATCAGGTTCCCTTTTCTCAAAATCCTACAGAACTATTGACGTTAGTTCCAGATATAGCAGTTTGATTATTATTTTCTTGGAGTTCTTTCAAGAAACAGTAGTATAGATGCCTCGCTTTATAGTGACTAATTGACTATGCTCGAACTTTCTCTTTGAAACATGCAACGAATTGTATATATTAGGTTTTCATATTCACTGTTTAGGCAAGTTTTAAAATGAAAAAGAAAATGAGGGAGAGTTTATTTAATGTTTCTTTATTCTCAGAGAAATCTAGACACATGGCTGTAAGAATTATATATAAACTACAAATCTTCCATAGTTGCTGTACTGGCCTTTTTGTTCTGTTTAACACTCTTAGTGATCAAGTTCTGTATAGGAAATCTGAAATTATTTAAGTATAAAAAATGGAAAAAACGCTTTCACTCTCATAGTTTGACATCAATTGCTGTTGTAGTTTAAGTTATTGTAGACCTATGACATTCATTCAGTTACTTTTTACAGTGGTGTACATTATATCTAGATCGTTTCTTTGTTTAATTTTCTTATTGTGTGTCAAACCACAGTGTTATTCTTGCATCAACTCCCATACTCTTATACTAGTCTATTGATTGGGTATTGCTGCTATACTGGATTCATCTCTTAGTACATTAGGTACAAATTTGTACCTATGAATGTGAGGACAAGACTAAATAATAAACATGCTCGTCAGCAGCGAGTGTTAAAACTAATCAGAGTGATTGTTACACATTTATTCTATTGGGGAAGTTGCAGTGAGATTATTTCTCCATGAATACTTGTTTGAAGGTTGATTACTAGTTTAAATAATTTTCTTTCCTTACCACTTGCCTAGCTTCAAAACCATACTTGCACTATTGGAAAATAAGTAATTGATTATACAATGTGTTTTTTAAGATATGCTCTTCACTAATACAGACTTTTAAGTTATTTTTATCTCTCTATTTGCAGTATCAGATCATAAAAAATCTAGGGTTTACAAGATGGGCTTGAAGTGCTTGGAAGATGGAGGCTACCATAGTTAATTGGGAAATCATTATCTTTATGTAGAGCCTTTGGCTGTCTTGTGATCTGCACGAAGCTTAACTTAGTCCTTTCAACTTTTGTCTACGACACTTTTGCATTTCCCAGTTTGTCTGAACTGCTTTCCCAGTTTGTCTGAACTGTTTAGCGACATTAAGTAGATAGGTTTGTCAACTTTCTTTGTTATGGTTATGAATTATGATGGTTGGTTCACTGTTTCGGAGAAGTGAAGACATTGCTTCATTATATGATTGTCATAGTACTGCTGAGCACGTTTTGAAACCAGATTATCTGGCTTGACAGATGCTTGTTTAACGTCGATTCTGATAATACATGTTTATTGGTAATGCTAATGCCGATTCAGGGGTGAATCTGAGTCGAACATCAGAGAATTTCAGTACGATGTGATTCGACCCGACTCTGTAATTTATTGTGTGGATTAGGCTCAGATAAAATCTATCTCTTTCATTTTACACTCAAGTTCATGAATGAATACAAGTGCTCAATTTTCCAGATGATCCAGTGGAATTTTTTTTTTAGCTTTTTGAAACTATACATCTTAAAATAATGCACATAACTATAACTAATATATAAAATTAATTTGAATCCACGTGTTTACGTTGATTTAAATTTTACAGTTATGATTTGGATTTGATTTTGTACTTTTTGTTTTTTATTATCAAAATTTAAACATTTTATCATACTATATATATTATGAAGTTATTGAGTTAATATTTATAAATTATCCTTAAATTAGGCAGCAATATACTAAATCCAACTGTATATGTATAATAAATTTTATATAAATAGAAAGCCAAGTGAAATGAAATGTTCTAGTAAAAATGAGTAAATTTAAATAATAAATAATTTTGGACGTCTCAAAATTTATCAAAATTAAATTTCTGTAAAATATGTGAATTGAAAAATCATCCATTTATCGAATATTTTATATTTATTTATCAAGATTCGATTGTATGTATAAAGTATAAACGACTTCATTTTTCTTTCTAAAGAACGAGGAAAAGGGCAAGTGATCCTCCTGCATCTCTCTCTCTCAATCTCTCTCGATCTCTCGTGAGTTTTCCTGCCCCCTTTTGAATCTCAAGCTCTATGTATCGTATCTATTCCATTCTGAACCCATCGTTACATCTCTATCTCTTTCAGATCTATTCTTATTTTTGTGAATTACTCCATTTGTGCAATTGTTGATTTATATAGCTTAATTCTCTTGATTTTAGGGAGCCCTTTTTGTTTTTATATGCATATATTTAAGCTTCATTTAGTTATAGCCCTTTAGTTACCTGTTACATAGATGTGTATCTGTGTGTATGATTCTTCCTTTTTAGAGATCAATGACATTAGATTTGTGTAGAATTGGTGTAATTGGGTTTATTTTTTTGTGGGTAGTTGCATGATTTCGAAAGAAAGTGCCTTTTGTTTGGCTCAGGTTAATTGTGGTTTACTGACGTAAATTATGGAACATGTGATTGGTTTGATATGATGATTATTTAAATTCAAGGAATGTGATGTTAAATTTTTTCTGTTTGGGGTTTTCGAGGATCCTGGTTTCCCTTTTTTTTTTTTTTGATTGTTAGTTTGTGAGAATGTCGTTGCTTTGTCGTATGCTGGTAAATATGCGCACACTAAGGGTAGCAAGAGGGTCATGCTTAGATTTATTTTCTGTTTTTGAAATATTTCTTCTGTCGAATTGAGTTGCGTCACCTATGAAAGATGAAAGCTTGAAGGACTCATCATTAACTTTTAGCTGATGATATATTGTTACCCTTGTGAAAGTGACCAGCATTGTTTTATTAGTTCTAGGGTAAATATAGATTGACTTTGTCTCCTGCCCCTTACCTTTCTTGTTCTCTTACATTTGCATTTAATTAATTAGCTTGGGTACAAGGTTTGAATTCTACTACTGGCTGACAGATTTAAGGAAAAATGGGGTTGTCTTTCACCAAGCTGTTCAGTCGGTTGTTTGCAAAAAAGGAGATGCGTATACTTATGGTCGGTCTCGATGCTGCGGGTAAGACCACCATATTGTACAAGCTCAAATTGGGAGAGATTGTTACTACCATTCCAACAATTGGTATGATTTCTCTACTTACTGCCATCTGTTCAGTTGTGTCATATTGAAGAATACTACTGCTTATGTCATTTTTTCAAGTTGGGCAAATTAAACTCATTTCTGTATTGCACAGGGTTCAATGTGGAGACTGTGGAATACAAGAACATCAGCTTCACTGTCTGGGACGTTGGTGGTCAGGACAAGGTATGCAGTGTTTTGTTTTCAGAATAAATTTCGTGTGGAAAAGCCCATTTTGATGCATGCACTTATTGTGATATCTATTTTACCACCATATAAGCATATGTTGAGGAAATGATTACCAATTATATGTTTTCCTAGACTTAATACTTTTCAAAGGTATATTGTTACGGATGTACTACATTAACATAGTGTAATATAATTATATAATGCTCATTAAAGTAGCTGGAACAACTTCTATTAAGTTCTTAGGATATTCCAGGTCAAGTTTTGTGTTTGTCTGCTTATGCTAAAATTCTTTGTATGGTGTCAAACTGACTTAATACTTGTCAAAGGTATATTCTTACGGATTACATTAACATGGTGTAATATAATTATATAATGCACATTAAAGTAGCTGGAACAACTTCTATTAAGTTCTTAGGATATTCAAGGTCAAGTTTTGTGTTTGTCTACTTATGCTAAAATTTCTTTGTATGGTGTCAAACTGATTTCAATAATTGCCCACTAGAAGTAGGAGATAAACAGTTTCTATTTTCCCAATCATATTTATATATAACATTAAAGTTGACTGCATCATCACTAACGTTGACTACTGTTTAATATGCGGAGTATTCGTATGTAGACTTAGCACGTCCCTGAACTTGTTTCGTCTAAATGTATATATACTCGAATTTGCTTACCTATATTTTGTTTTTTTTTTTAATTTTAAAAGCCGTGCAATATGTAGTTTGGTAGTTCTCTGACCAATGGCCATGTTATACTATTCTACTAATATCAATTTATAATCTGCGTATGAGTGGTACACTTTTATGAAATTCTCATTTTGCTATTGCAGATTCGGCCCCTGTGGCGTCACTATTTCCAAAATACCCAAGGCCTCATCTTTGTCGTTGATAGCAATGACAGGGATCGTGTGGTTGAAGCGAGGGATGAGTTGCACAGGATGCTGAACGAGGTATTTGTACACTTCAAATTAGTTTTTTCTTTTATAATTTCCCCCCATTTTTTGAAATTGAATGGTAAGGGGTGATAGCCGCATTAGATTACTAAAACCCTTTGCAGAAGAGTAGGAAAGCCGATGTTGAATTTGCAGAACTGACAAATACATCTATATGATGACTTATAATCTAGATGTTATCCCTTACGTATGGTTTTGTACTCTCATGCAAACAGCAAGAAGCATGTGGAGCTACCAAAAAAATAATGTGAATAGCTAGTCCCCAATCTTAATAAGTACATCACATCATTAATTCATATATAACCCGATTAGGCATCAGTATTCAGCGCAGAGTTCATTATCAATTGTATGTAACCTGGTTAGGCAACGTCATTTGACGCACAGATAATTATCATTCATTATCAATTGATGAAAACTTTCTGCCATTTTTATTTCAATTGTATCTAACCTGGTTATGCATTAGGCAAGAGATCATTATCATTAATTATCAATGCTTTTTAATATCTTTTACAGTAACTATCTTACTTATTTTACATAGGATGAGCTGAGAGATGCAGTGCTGCTTGTTTTTGCTAACAAACAAGATCTACCCAATGCCATGAATGCCGCTGAGATAACTGATAAGCTTGGTCTTCACTCTCTCAGGCAGCGCCACTGGTATATCTCTCGCTCTTGACTAGTGTGTACATGTAATGCATGTTTGTGATATTTATACCAAATCAAATTGTCCTATTCAATGTTCTAGGTACATCCAGAGCACATGTGCAACATCTGGGGAAGGGCTGTACGAGGGCCTGGACTGGCTTTCCAACAATATTGCTAACAAGGTATATTGACTTCTATAGAACTATGTCAACTTTTTTTTTGAAGATTCCTGATTCATTGTCATGTCTTCACATTGTTGCAGGGTTGATGACATGATTTACCATGGCCTTTTGAGCTGGATCCAGAACGGAGATGCCCGTTTTTCTTTAGGACTATGTTATGTTCATCTTATTTTGTGTGATTGGCCTGTTTGGTGTTCAGTTTATTGTCTATAGCACTTATACTAGTTTTATCCTTTGGTGTGGTTAGGAGCTCTCTGCCTTTCAGTCACTGAGGTTCTTTGAACTAGTTGTATCAAGGTTATTATTTAGTAATGGAGTAAAAACTACCTGGCTTTTCGTATTTAATATCCTATTCATTTGAATTTATGATTATTAAAACCTAAGAATGACTCGTATATTTTATTTTTAAATTTTAACTATACCGAAATTTCAGACTCTTTTGGACTTGCAGAGTTTTTTGAGTTAAATTGAGGAATGCTTGTAACTGATTTTCTAAAGCAAGTTCAAGACTGTTCAATTAAGAGCCCTATTCAATAATACATCAAGTGATTAGATGAGGGAGACCAACAACTTTTTGCAGTATTCAGAAGGTAAAATTAAAATGTAAAACAAATTTCGGTCAATGTATCTGGTTACAAATAAAAACTGCTATGATGGACAAATTTCGTTCAATGTATCTGGTTACAAGCGCGATGAGATAGCTCGAGTGGTAAGGGCTTATCTCTTGTCGTCCCAGGTACTGGGTTAGATTCTTGCTCATCCCCGAAATTTGTTAGAACAGATACTCACTTGTAAGCATATAAGCCTAAATTGTCAAAAAAAAAAAAAAAAAACCCTGCTAGGATGGACATAATATTATTCACATTTAACTTGTAAGGTGATCCGTCAGTCTCAAAACTCAGCAATGCGATTAGTTATATGCTATTTTATAATTGTATTTTAATAATTACACACACTAAGTATTCTTAGGATGAATTTCATACCTTCGATTATTTGTACGATGAATTTCAGACTCTCGATCATTTTCGATCATCTGTAAAGGAGACTCATTTGTCATCTTACGTATTCGTATGATGAATTTCATATCCTCGATCATTTTTATGATGAGTTTCAGACTCTCGATCATTTGTAAAGGAGACTCGTTCGTCATCTTGAGAAGTTTCAAACCCTTGATAAAAGAGACTCACTCATTCGCCTTCAAATTCTCAACATCTTGACAAAGATGACAGAAAAAATCCGGTATGATGGATATCCGATCTATTTGACCCAAATGGATTTAAGAAATCCGACATATTGAGTTTGGATTCATTGTTTAAAGGCGGAAGAGATTGTATTTGGATTTAGATATTAACCAATATCCGACTTGAAATCTAAAATCCAATCTAAACTCGATTCGAACGCGAAACTCACAAAAAATCTAATACTTCCTCGGTCTTAATTCATCTGTCTTGTTTGACTTTTTATGGTCAAATTGACCAAAATTTGACCGATAATTAGTGATTATTTGTTATATGATCTTGAAAATTGAAAAATTATCCATCAATCTAAATAATCATAATATCCAAAAAAAATTAAATTAAAACTTACAATTATATGTAGGTATGTATAATTTATTAAATATATATATGAATATAATAAGTAGTATCACATTGAATAAATCATTTTATGAAGATTTAGACTTAAATAAGATATTAAAATTTTATAAAATGATGACTCTTTACTTACAAATGTAATGTTTAAAAAAAATATTTATGAGTTTGAATCAAATATGAACGATAGATCGTATTGAGTATTCGGGTAGGATTATATTCGGGTAGGATTATATTATGAAAAATGATATGAGACCTAATCTAAGCAGCAATATAGGAGTGCTCATACAGATATACAGATATAAGCTGCTCATTAAGATATAAGCCGAGACACCGGATAGTCCATATCAATTTAAAGCGCTAATGCCAGAACACAACTGCTTTATTGATGTATTTGCATTAATAAAACTTACACGGGGTACATAAAAATGAATATATAATATTCCCATAGCTCAGGAATCATATTCAGGTTTGCCGTAGCAATAGAAAAACTGCAAGCCATATACAACAAATACTGAATATAAATTAAAAATAGGTATAGCTATAAATCATGTTTGTTTATGATGTGTCTTTATGTGAATGAGCCTACTGTCTGATCACTCTGTTTGAACTGAGGACAAAATTCTCTTCTCCAGCAACGGTCGAGTTAAGTCTTCCAGCTGCCCAGCCATTGTTTACTGGACGTGCTGGATCCCCAATAACACGAGTGCCATCCACTTGATCTTCGAATTCAGGAAGACCCTTAGCTTTCCTTTCCTTCCTTACCTTTCTAGCCTCGTCTCTTTCTTTCCTTAGCCAGCTCTCCACAGTTCTCTGCATTTCCAATAACCATTAGAAACACATCAAGTAAATGCAGTCATGTCTCTGAATTGAAATAGTTATACATATGGTCGTGTTGGATTGAGTTATGATCACTTCAGATTATATTTTCAATATTACAGTAATTTTTGAGAAACTATGGTATTGCATTTTAAAGTTAAGTTTCAATGATGCAAGTATTTGAATGGATTGTAGAATGTTTAAAGAGTACACAAGAATCACTGATAGTTCAATTGAACAAATATATGTTCCTCCTAGAGGATAAAAAAAATTATATGCAGCAAAAAAAGGCTCAATAGTCCTGATTCTAATCATTGATGAATCTCATTAAAGAATAACCAAAAACTGTAAGAAACCACCATATTTGAATTGAAACAAAGAGATGACATTACAATATCAAATCAATAATGAACATAGAAAAGACTTACCATTAGTGACAATTTACTGATTTTCTTAACTTCATCCATAGGCATTGCTAACTGCAGCTTCCCATGAGCCACATAAACCTGAAATGAGAATGCCTTAAAATTTATAGAAGGCATATAACTCGAACGCAAGCTTGAGCATAACTGAAAGAATATTGCTTACGATATGAGAAGGCCAACTCTCAAGGCCATCGAATATATGGGTTGCATAGATAATAGTAGCACCGCGCTCTTCACAATCCTTTTTAAGAAAGCTTAGAAGGTCAGCCCTTGCAAGCACATCTAGATCAACTGTAATTTCATCAAGAAGAAGAACCTACACAGATAAGAGTGATGGTGTTATAATGACTTCGTGATAGAGATCTTGAGAGGCACTTCGGTTGAAGTTGTTACCTTAAATGGCTTTAACAATCCCATACATATTTGCACTCTTCTTCTCTGGCCGTCTGATACCTTATGTAATCTCCACGACAAATTAACATCTAACACCTAAAATTCCAAAATAAAGCACCATAAAATAGATGAAAAAGGTACGATAATACCACCTGCAATTGACTGTAAAAGAAAACAAGGGAAATAAATTCATTGATTTTGCAGCAATCATCAGAAAGGAAAAAAATCAAATACACTTCATCTTCTTCTTTGGTATCTACATCTTTACATGGTTAATTGAGTTAATTGATATTAGTGGTAGATTTTGAGGGTGAAGGCCAATTATATCCTTTTCTGATCTGTGGCCAAATAATACCAATTGGATACACATCTTCAATAGAAGATTGTTTGATACACATTTCTGTGCAGCATATTTGGCCTAATATGTGCATATCTCACTGATTCATAATTATTGGGCATGTACACTTACAACGCGCTTAATCACAATCCGAACGTGATGATAAAAACTAGTTTAGAAAAGATCTATGAAGAAATGAGGTAGTATAAATAGGTTATATGTATACATATACATATCACTTTTCTACCTTCCACTGCTGGAGAATAAAGATTTCCAGTTCTCACACTATGGCCCTCACAATTTCAGTTCTTCAGATATATATATATAGGCATTTGCTCAAATACAAACCAAATCTCGCCTACAAACTAAAAACCAGACGCGCAATCACTAAAACAAGCGGCGCAATCACTAAATAATAAACTTATATCAGGACACGGAACTACTAAAATAGATCGATTAATCACTAAATAATAAACTCACATTATACCAGAAAACCTGGATCCCCACCAGCCCCCACCCCCACTCCATGGTTCAAAATCACCATCACCACGAGGACTCCGACCATCACCATGAGCCCCATCACCACCATTCTCGTCCTTTCAACTCTTCAAACACGAATTTATACATTTTTAATTATAATTTTTAATGAATCAATTAATGCCCCCCTATTTGTAATAAATTGACGAGTTCGGTGGTAGTCGGAACCTATGATGGTGGCTGGGAATCGGTGGTGGTGGCGTTGATTGGAAGTTGATGTGTATATACGTATGAATCTGGTATTGGGTGTGTGTAATATTTAGTGATTAATCTGGTGTTTTTAGTGATTTCGTGTCCTGTTGGGTCTGGTTTTTAGTTTGTAGGTGAGAATTGGTTTGTAGTAGAGTAAGACCCTATATATATATATATATATATATATATATATATATATATATATAGGGTTGCACTCCACACAGAACACTTTAAAAAAAGAACAACACAGAACACCATCATAACACTTTATTTTTCATAAAAAATGATTTGTTATGATTATAATTACATAGTTAAGGACTAACTAAACTTAATATGTGAAATCTAACATCCAAATCTATCCAAATTATTAATATGAAATATTATAGAATCTAGAATAGAATCCAAAACAGAATCCAGAATGGAATCATGTATATATTCTTTACATGACTAATATCACATAGAATCATATTATTTTTAATCCATAATTGTTGTTAAACATGCTAGATACTATTATTATTCATAATAAATGGTTAATTAGCTTAAAGTTAGAATTTAATTCAAGTTTTACATGAGATTCTATGTTCGATTCCAAAGTGTTCTTCTTTGTTCTTCTTTTAAGGGTGTTCTGTTTTGAGCAATGCCATATATATATATATATATATATATATATATATATATATATATATATATATATATATATATATATATATATATATATATATATATATATATATATATATATAGGGTCAGGTTCAAGATAGAACCAAGTTATTGTTAGAACTTAGAACTCGCTAAGGACCATTAGATCTAAGTATATTATATGGTTGAGATTGAAATTACAATTAATTACGAAGTACTATATGCATTAAATATGTACATATTTATGACCATTAACTAATCACTTTAAATAAAATGACTTACTTACCATAACTAGTTTTAGTTTTAATTATAATTATTATATATTGCTGCAGTATACTCTATTTTGTAAATAGATTATATCCTATATGTTTTTAATCATATCATACTATTATTGAGGAACATATAATTACAATATACCAATATATTCAATATATCATTTTTTATATATTTAAAAATATATAAGAAATATATCTTTTTATGTCATAAATTCATTCAAACAAAAGAAAATACTATTGCAGTATACATATATAAATTATACTCTTACACTATTGTCGAACTAATACAAAAATAACATAACTATAGTATATATCATTGCAGTATATGTAAGTAATAGATAAAATAATAGATTCAATTCAGAAACACGATATAAGCCAAAATGAAAATAATTAGTGAATTCATTATTTTATCTAAAACTTAAATATACTGCAATGGTATACCATATTATATTTGTAAATTGATTTGATTATTTTATATTTAACTTAGATATACTGCAATGGTATACTATAATTATATCATGTGTGATATATTTCCTGATATAGTGAGATATGATATATAATTTATTACCTAATATAATGTAAAATATAATGTGTGCTTTAATGAGGGAAGATATTAAATGATTTAATATAATTGCCCTTTAGATAATGGCCATAGATTTTAAATAAATCTGACGGATGTCTACGGTCCTAAGTTCTAATTCTAATATAGGTTCTGATTTGAACCTCACCCATATATACACACACACACACACACACACACACATATATATATATATATATAAACATATAGGAGCAGTATGTCAATATTTCATAAAAGTGTCGCATCTAACTGACCTTGAGGATTATCCTAACAACATCAACGAAAAAAACCACCGCAAACTTTTATAGATAAAGTTTACAGATATCCACATGGCATCTAACTGGTGTTAATATATTAATTAAATTCCGCTTTTAGTTTTCTTCTTCTTATGAAAGATTGATATATTATTGTGTCATTATACCAAAAATTTTGTAGGTGTGCTGGGGTTTTCTTTCTTTTTTTATGGGGGCCCGGAGGGTGGGTGGGGAGGATGTTCCCTACCACACTGAAACCAATGATAGAGGTTCCATGAATTTACTCTCATGTAAAAAGATTAAATATTTGAAATTAGAGACACGACCAAAGAGATGCCCTACTAATGGAGAACACTTAAAAGATGAATAAAAAATAATTGGAGCCAAAGTAGAACCATCGAAACTTGGAACATGGAACCTGGGGACCAAAGTTCTGCTTATACATATCACTATTATACACCAAGTTTTTAGAGAAGCAGCATTACACATAAAATTAAAACCAATGCTTTTTTTTTTTAATTTTAATTGGCAGGTACACTAGATTCTAATAACCTGATAAAGTTCAATCATAAAACAACAAAAGATGCCATGCATATGAAGAACACTTAAATTCAAATAAAAAAATTGGAGCTTAAGTAGAGCAATTGGAGCTAGTAACATGGAACTCACGGATCAAAGTTTATGCTTATAGATAACACTATTGTAACCTAAAGTCATGTATGGTTCAAGGCATTATACTCTCCAGAATCAGGAGTATTACCCTATTTATTCTAAATATAAAGGACCAAGATTCCATGTTTCAAGGGCATTATAATCTCTGGACTAATATCTTATTTATTTATTCCAAATTTAAAGGACCGAAATTCCATAGGAGTAGATTCCAATGTTATTTCTTTGGTTCATTTCTATGAAGTGTGATATCTTCTCTCACTAGGCATCATAATCTCAGTATAATGAACCAGGATGATAATTATTTTGTGGTTGACTACAACAATAGAACTTTATATATAATAAGGTAATAATCCGGGGATTATAATCCTTCAAAACAAACATAGACTAAAGCTGGGTAAACTAGATTTTGTAAACCAAATGAAGTTCATGCACATATAAATTTTACACATGGAAAACATAACAAAAAAAATTTCCATTTATATGTGACGACGTGTAAAATTTATAAAAAAATATCCATTTTTAGACCCGTAATCTCAAGTTTTGAAGATTGAATCTAAATTCTATATAAAAGTGTTATTATAAAAAATCATTATATTGGAAATTATTCTACATACCTATATGAGTTCATACCACGTAAACACCAAAACAAGTACTACATAAGACTCAGAAGGTTTAAGTTTGTTTAAAAATCCAGTATGGTCTTTTAAACCAATTCAAATATATTTTAAGTATGTTGTTATTGTGTATTTATTTGTAGTAATTACTTCAGTTACATGCTAT
Organism: Daucus carota subsp. sativus; assembly: GCF_001625215.2. Taxonomy (NCBI): domain Eukaryota; kingdom Viridiplantae; phylum Streptophyta; class Magnoliopsida; order Apiales; family Apiaceae; genus Daucus; species Daucus carota. The sequence goes on from NC_030381.2 coordinate 28,039,901, forward strand.
TGTAAGATACACCAAAATATTTATTACATCTTTTGAACCCATATTTGAACCAAAACCGTTTTCCTTGTGGAGCAACCCGTTGTTCCTCACTTAAGCTTGTCACTTCATCCTAATTATATTATACGAAAAAGTAAAATATCAACAATAAGGTGCTTGTTAGAACTTAAAAGCTAGTACTATCCATATACCACAACTCAGAATTTTAGGACTACTACATTAGAAAGGTTATAATATGGTTGAAGTTTTGTACTGCAGAACTTGCTTCCAGTTGGGGATATTATATTCATATAACCAACATATCTCATCTAAAAGTAGGGAAACCCGTAACTTTCTCTTTTGGTATCAAACAAGAGTCCACTAACACATTTGGTGCAGCAACTAACACTATATATGACTATATCAGTACTTAGTAATCTGGTTTTGAACATTTTAATGCTATAACATACTACTAAATTTAAACTCAATATGCTGTAAGAGAGAATCAAGAAACATACTATGCAGTACAAAAAATTTAACACCAAAACAGAGTTGTGATAACTAATAACTTGTTTTGCATGGAAGTGAAAACATCATATCATCAAAGTCATCAAACATGGAAAGGGATTGTAGCCCTTACAACCTAAATCAAAGAAGAAATACATCGCATAATACCTTAATAAGTTCATCTCTTCTTTGTGGATCAACCCCAGATACTCCATAAATCATCTTCTCAGCAGAAATATCCATTTGTATTGGAACATCAAATCCAGCAAAAGCAACTTCACGCCTCCACTGTAAAAGAGAATTTGATCAATTAAGTCATTACCTAATTCAAATGTAAAGAGCCTCTTCCAGAATTCAATTTTCACTGCTCAATCTCTACAAAGCAATAAACTGAATATCTACCAGACTTGGCATATCAATACAAAGTGACATTGAGTTTTCAGGTAATCCTATTGAGATGAGAATTTATATTTTTTTCTCGAACAATTTTTGTTCTTGTTTTAATTTGCTAATTACCAAATCTACATCAATTTAGCTTAGAAACCACACCCCATTTGAGAAAACATAGTCTGTATAAGGACTATAAGTTACGGAAATAGATACTAGCACACCTAACTTTTTTTAGCAAATTACTTGTAAGGCTCTCCTCCACCTTCTCATACTTCCAGAGAGCAGGGTGGAGTCTGAGACACGCATTCATCTAAATGTCATAATTCTGGGAACTATTCTTCTTCCCCCGCTAATTGTATATACCCACCTCTAGCATTCAGCAGTCACTAGTATGGGTGGATCTAATTTCATGCTTGGGTTAACACGTCCTATATTCTACTAATATCAAGTACCTTAAAATTTGCAACTCTTTATATACATTGCGGCCGTTTCAATAAGCTTCAACTATTATTTAAGTTTGGTAAATAGATGCTTCACTCTTGGCACAAGGTATATAATCTTGCTTGATTCAAATACAGACCCAAACTGTTCTAATACATCATCATGCATTTCTACAACAAAAACATAGAATTACATCTGATTTATTTTTCTGGCGACAAACAATGAAAGTTCCTATGTATGTTCATTAAAGGTGAGAATAATAACTAACTTTCTAAATACTTTGCATTAGATGACAAAAGATCCCGGGTGAATTCTAAAACTTAAGAAGTTTGCTACACCATATAAGCGAAATAGAATTCACAGCATTACCATCTACTGATAGAAATGTATGAAATTTTTTCGATACAAAAAACAGCGAAATGAGCAAAAAATGTTTAGTACATTACAATTTACAAACCTCTCCACCGAGATAACACAATTGGGCAGATGAAATCAAAGAAGTGTCATGGAACGCGGATCGACCCATGACCCGAACCATATCTTGGTCCACCATATGCTTCCCTCCTAAAATCTTTAATATCGTAGTTTTGCCTAGATTATTATTACAAAATCACACCATTAATCAAAAGAATACAATGAGCGAGATAAAATAGAGAGGGATTAAGAGATTACCGGCGCCATTAGCTCCGACGAGAAGACAGCGATGACCCGGATTGAGAGTCAGAGAGAAATCTTGAATGAGTGGCTTTGAACCGGGTGGTGGGTGGCCGTCGATGCCGGGGTATGTGAAGCGGAGATTGTTGATCACCACCGTCGGTGTGGCTGTTGCATTGTCTTCGCTGCTGGGAATCATATCTTGAATTGATATATAGGAAGGGGGAGAGAGAGAGAGAGATATTTGAAGAGAAGGGGTTGTTTAGTTTGGAGAGATAGAGAGAGATCGGGTTGCTGTAAGAGAGAGAGAGGGAGGGAGATTTGAAGAGATGTGTAGTTTTGTTTGGGTCAGTTGTAATTATATATACTACATAGATGACATGTAGTAGACACGAGTAAAGTAGTTGGTGAGTTATGTTAGAGGGAGATGGCCTTGTTGGAGGAGAATGCGCGAGAGATCGTGTCGCTCTCTGCATCCACAGCCTTAGCTTTTGCTCCCTCCGTCCCATTTAGATGTATACATTTGTATCGGGCACGGAGACTAAGAAAAATATATAAAGTAATGTAAAGTAATAAGAAAGCAAAAGAAAAGTAGGTAAAGTGGTGGGACCCATTAAAAAGTGTATAAAGTAATGTAAAGTAATAAGAAAGAGAAAGAAAAGTAGGTAAAGTGGTGGGACCCATTAATATTTAAGTGATAGATTTAGAAAAGTAGATGAAGTTAGTGGATGAGTGAGATTTTTATATTTATAAAAGTTTACTATTTTAGAAAAGTTTTGAAATGTATAGAATTGAATTGAACATCCCGAAAAGAAAAGTGTATAGAAATCAGAGGGACGGAGGGAGTATACAATTCTAGGACCAGCCCTGGCGGTGCCTTTTCTCCTCAACCCAGGTCAAGTAATCAAACGCAAGTAAAAGGGATGATAAATGAATCTGGCCGGGGGGCGAGCCTGAAAGTACAAAACTACCAAGGTTGTGCAGCAAAATCTTATTTTTTTTAAACATATTTTCAAGATTTAAATTTAAATAAATGTGTTTTGCATCGTTGTGTGTGTTCTAAAATAAATTTAAAATATAATATATAAACACGACATTTTTTATATGTACAGTTCTGTTGTTGAACCTTATTAACACTAGAAGATTCTTAGGGTTCTTAGGCTAATGGTTTTAAGAGGAACATGACTAGGGCCGCGTAAAATCGAACCGTACATATTCGGTCCGGTTCGGTTTGGAATATTTTAAAACTCCGGTTAATTCGGTTTTAACGGGACCAAAAGTTCGGTTCAGTTTGATTTCTGAAAACCATAAGTTCGGTTTAACCGAAATAACCGAAGTTTTTTTTATATATTTTTTTAAATTATATTTATATATAATATTAATAATATTTATATATAATAATAATAATACATAAGTATTAGATACAAATCTTTAAACATATGTTCAAATATTATATTTATATATAATAATAATAATATTTATATGTAAATCTCGGTTTTAACCGAACTAAACTGAAAAACCGAAGTATTTTCGGTTCGGTTCGGTTTGAAACACAACTACGGTTCGGCTCGGTTTCTAAAAATATAAAAATTTGGTTTTCAGTTATTTTGTTCCGGTTCAGTTTTCAATCGAACCGACGGTTTGCTCAACCCTAAACATGGCCCGGTTTCTGTAACCTTTATTATTAAATTTTTATATATTATTAACAAGTAAAATTAAGAGACGAACAAATAGTTGAATTTATATTCCCACCAAAACTCATATCCCTCCCCAAAAAGATCATAAACAGACTCCCCCTTCATTACTGTCACCAACATTGCTCACTTCTTCATTACATACTATTCTTCCTTCTTCAAATCTAGCTATAATTACCCCTAGACTTGGACCTTGATAAGTATTATATACATGTAACTTAACCACTCCAGTAAATTTTGAAACCCTAGCCAACTCTAAAATTTGTTCATCAGAAGTCAACGATTGATACCTTTTATCTAGAGTTACCCCATCTTTCATGTAATAAATTGTATCTTCATCGTCTACAACATCACTAGCCTTACCCCTAATTTTCTCAATTATCATTGTTATAGTATCAACATTATTCCACACCTTCTTAAATTTTCCACAATAATTATACCCAGTGGAAGTCATAAATCCACTTTCATGATGCACTACTGGCCTGTAGGACCTCCTGAATAATAAAAATTAACCAAACGAAATCCAAACATTCAAACACTTATTTGTAAATGTAAATACGAATATAGTTGCGCAACAAAACATGCAACTCAAATCTTGTTTTGGATATATATACGAATATACACTTACCGATTTTTTTTGTGTCATTTATGTCCAGTAGCTCGGGATTTCAAATCATCAAGAAATGCATCTCCACCAGCTCGATCTTTGATAATCCAGTCTTTACGCTCTAATTCAGTAGCTCGATTGATTGATTTTCCCGTTGTCTGAGCTCAATCTTCGATAGCACGCTTTTTCTTAGTAAGTTATAATGCAATCAGGGTGTGGATCGGGACGAGTTACATGAGAATAGGTTGGGTTATTATCGAGTCGGGTTAAACTAATCGGGTCAGGGGATAAGTGACACAAAAATATCTGAGAGTTAACGTTGCCCGTTAAAGTCAAAGACAAGTTTAACGACACTAAAATATTTTTTAAGTTTAATCTCGTGATTTTAAGTCTCCGCATATTTTATTATTTAAATGATTTTTTTTTCACCCGATAGGCCAAGTGAGAGTTTTGGTATTGTATACTATACAATAGTGACATCAAATTCCTTTATCTTACAAATATCCTCCAACATCAAGTCTAAGCAATGTGCAGCGCAATGAGTCCAATATAATGTAGGAATCTGACGACTCAACAAGTCTCCAGCAGCCTTAAAATTAGCTTCATTGTCCGTCACAACCTAGAACATAAAAATTCAGTTTTATAGCAGAAAAACAAGTTTGTAGCAGAAAAAACAGTGCAGTTCATAACTGAAAAACAACAGATTTATAGCTGAAAAACAACAGGTTTATAGCAGAAAAACTGGGCAGTTTATAACAAAAAAACAACATATTTATAGCAGAAAAACAGGGCAGTTTGTGCTGAAAATGTGAGCAGTTTAGAGCAATTTAGGACAGATTAGAGCAGTTTAATGTACCTGAATTACTAGATCTTTCCCTATTGCATTAATTTCTTCCTCAAAAAGATCGGCCAACATTGTTGCATCTTGAACTTGGCTTGAAACATCAACGGAAGATAAGAAGGTTCCTTCTGGACAATTAACAAGAAAGTTAATCAAGTGTCTACCCCACTTATCGGTCCATCCATCCGACATGAATGAACAACCATATTGCTTCCAAGCTTTCTCTTGTTTTTCTTTTAACTTGTCTGTCTCTTTTTTTGCTTTCTCGAGTAATTACATTCTTAACTCATGATAAGTAGGCGGTTTTAAACGCGGTCCAAATTGTCCAATTGACTCAACCATGATTTCATAACTCCTTGATTTGCGGCATTGAATGGTATACCATTTTCATAAAAGAAGTTAGCAATGTGCATTTTCACCGTTTTCTTTTCTTCATCACTCTTTGTACAATTTTCAAGAGTAGTTTGCTTTGCACCTTTAGTATGTCTTTCCTTAATCACTTCTTCGGGAGTTTTCAGAATCATGCTTGCAATACTCTTTGAGGATTTTGAAGCCGGTATTATGAAGGCTATTTTTCTTTTTGAAGTTAAATCCAAACTAAGCATTGTATTGGAAGCTGCAATTGATGCATTGTGCGATAGAATATCACGAATCTCATCATCGTCAATATCAACATCATCATCATCACCCCCGAACACATATTTTTTTTTTACAAAGAATGCATTGTACCACATTCTTATTATTTAAATCCGGCCAAAATCCATATTTTTAGGTCGGATCAGCAGATTTGACCTTCCTTTTGGGGTCATTAGACGGATCATAAACAGCCTCGTTCGATGCCTCAGACATTCTGTAGATTAAACAAGTGTGTGTGTACTGGCATTAAAAAACAGCTACTGCAGATTACTTTGTGTGTATATATAAGTGTGTGTGTGTGTGTGTGTGTGTGTCTGTGTATATACAAGTATGTGCGTGTATCAGTGTGTATCATTGTGTATAAGTGTGTGTATCAGTGTTTATAAGTGTGTATAACAGTGTTTTTGTGTATGTATATAAGTGTGCGTGCATGTAACTGTGTATATATACAAGTGTGTGTGTGTGTGTGTGTGTAAGAGGAGAGGATGCAGATTGCAGAGATTATTTGGAGAGAAGAAGAGATAAAGGGAATCTGAGTTGGAGTCTAAAGAAGCTTCAATCGACTACCAAGACTAATAGCGAATTGGAATCGACTTGTGGCTGCTGGGCTTTCGTTTCTAGGGTTTAAACCAACTGGATGTTATGTTTTAATCAACTGGGTTGTTGGGCTTTTGCGGGGCTGTTGTTTTTCTTAAACTAAGTATTCTAGTCGACCCAACTAGCCGACCCAGTCGACTAGTCGAACACCAGTCGGGCGAAACACTAACATTCTTCTCGTCGACCTCTCCTTAGCGACTGCTCAACTAGTCAAGTGACTCAACAACAATGTGGTATAGTGACGAGATAAATCATTAATCCAAGGTCAGTTACGGTGCTATTAGTTTCATAACTGATATAGGTTGGATTGCTCGATATATCATTGTAATACCTTTTAGATTAAAAAAATGAATATTTTATGTGTTAAGCGATCTGAAAACAAAACGACTATTTGTATCCTGTTTTTTGTTTCCCCATCATATTATAGTTAACAGTTCGGGGGGTTTATCCCGACTTATTTCCAATTTCTGTCTTGTTGAGTGTTTGGTCTTAAAATCATTTTTTTGTAAAAAAAAAAAAAGTATGTTTGGACACAAGAATTTAGATATTTCAAAAATTCATATCTAGAATCACAAAAGAATTATTATGTGATTATTTAATAAATTTATGTACATTCAATATATATAATCATATGTATTCTCCATTTGAATATTGGACAGTTGATAAAGACGATTGATTGATTGATACTCTTTCAAGAGACGTATATAATTCAAGAGACGCATATAATTGATATTTTTTATCTCTCAAAGTGACAACAATCCTAGTAATTTTATATGTAATTATTATTTCCCGGAAATGGTCCCTTTTTAAAATTGCTTTGTTTTGAAGCTTTATTTCACGATAAAACGTTTATTTTTAAATAATTTTTTATACATAATAATTTGCCCTCATAATATTGTTTATTTTTAATACAAGTATACTTTAACTGCACAATCACGACAGATTGAACAAAAAATTGAGGGAAATTTGAAATCAGGAATGAGTTACAGACGACTAGTGCCCAACTCTGGACAACACAAAATCCCTGTAAATGTTTTAGACAGCATTCAAGAAATCAAAAACCTAACAAACCCATCATTTAAAACTCAAACCCCATCATTCTTAGCCACTAATCTCCTCAAATCATATTTTGGAAGGGGCTTAATTGAGGAAGCACGCACACTGTTCGATGAAATGTCTGAGAGAGACGTTGTTGCCTGGACTGCCATGATTTCTGGTTATGCTTCTTGCAATTACTATACCAATGCATGGAATGTGTTTTTGAAAATGTTGAGGGGATGTGGTGATCCCCCGAATGCGTTTACGCTGTCTAGTGTGTTGAAGGTTTGCAAGGGGATGAATTCACTTTCTTCTGGGGCTTTGGTTCATGGGTTGGCTCTTAAACATGGTTTGAATGGTTGTTCTTATGTTGATAACTGTTTGCTGGATATGTATGCTACTTGTGGCTGTAATATGGATGCTGCATGCGCGGTTTTTCAAGATATGGAGGTTAAGATCCCAGTGGCGTGGACTATTTTGATCACTGGGTACACTCATCGGGGTGATGGTCATGGAGCTCTACAAGTTTTTAGACAAATGTGGATGGTAGGTACTCACTATATTGATTTAGAGTTTCTTATACCGTTTTACATGGCTGTCACGCTATAAAGGTCATTTGGTATATAACAAGTTAAAACATCAAGGATCGATGGTACACACCCATAAATTTTAAGGCCCAAAAGGTCATTAAGCCTTCTAGTGAATCACTATGTTATTATGAGTTTCTTATAAATGTTTGCAAATATATATAGTTTGATACCTTGCTCAGTACTCTCTTTCAACTGAACCATTCGGTAGCAGAAAATTCAACCGTGTAAAGGCCAGTTAGTGTTACTTAAGTTATCTTCATTGTCCGTGTCTGGAATAATGATTTGTTTCTTTTTGCCCCTTGAGAGTTAATGTCACAGCCCACAGATGAAGGGCATGATGTAAGAGACTAACAATTGTACTGTGGAATAATTTTTTTCATGGACGGTATACAGCTTTGTGGAGCCAAATTTTCTAATTGTTATAACCATTTAATTAAGTTATCCATAACCAGGATTATAAAGAAGCAAAGGAATCAATATATTTTCATCAAGATTTGCAGACCAACATAATCTCAAAGCCAACTCTCAGAATTTCGGCCCCGTACTAAAAATTAAATTCTAAGCCCTAAATGATGACAAAAACTTATTATTGAAGTAGATAATATATATGCTTTATTAATTTGTTTTACTATTATAACAACAATTATCTGAGTACCAGTCCTGAAAATTGAATTATAAATTATGAATATTAGATATACTACTAAAGTTGGAGTTGATAAATGAAAAACGCACAGTGTCATAGACACACACACACACACACATATATTTTGTATTTAAGAAGTATAATTAATAGAAAATGGACCTATAAGATTTCGGGACCTTGTACAGTGGGGCGCATCGGTTTCGCACACCCACATCATTGGGCCTACATCATTGCATAACCACCTATGTTTCCACCAAAGAAATATGTTGTTTTGTTTTTGTGAATTTGATGGCAATTTTTATATGCACAATTGCACCTTTACTTTGGCAAAATATATGTTTATTCATAATTTGATTAGATGGTATATTTTGTTTTTTATATGTATTTCAGTTCTGATAGTTGTATTTAATAAATTATATGGTTTTGCAACAGGAAAAACTTGAAGCAAGTCCATTTGGCGTTTCTATAGCAGTAAAAGCTTGCACCTCAATTGAATCTTCGACATGTGGCATGCAAATCCATGCTTTAGTACGGAAATGTGGGTTTGATTCCAATATTCCTGTTATGAATTCTATTCTAGATATGTATTGTAGGTGTAATTTGTTTTCTGAAGCACGTCTATGTTTTTATGGAATGATTCAGAGAGACTTAGTTACTTGGAATATTTTTATTGCTGGATATGAAATGTTGCATCCAAATGAGTCCCTGTATATATTCTCACAAATGGGAATAGAGGGGCTTAGTCCCAACAGCTTCACATATTCAAGCATTATAGCGGCATGTGCTAATTTAGCAGTTTTAGGTTGTGGACAGCAAGTTCATGGAGGGATTTTTCAAAGAGGTCTCGAAGGGGATTTACCTCTGGCTAATGCCCTTATAGACATGTATGCCAAGTGTGGAAGCATAATGGATTCATGTAGAATTTTTAGTCAAATGAACCGTAAAGATTTGGTATCATGGACTTCTATGATGATTGGGTATGGGAGCCATGGTTATGGCAAAGAAGCTGTTACTTTGTTTAATGAAATGGTCAAATCAGGTATTCGGCCTGATCGGATTGTATTTGTGGCAGTCATTGGGGCCTGTAGCCATGCTGGCATGGTTGATGAAGGCATGCGTTACTTCAAATCGATGACTGTTGATTACAAAGTTTCCCCCAATCAGGAGGTTTACGGATGTGTAGTTGATTTGCTTGGTCGAAGTGGTAGAGTTGAGGAAGCTTTTAAACTGATAGAAAGTATGCCATTTAAGCCTGACGAATCTGTTTGGGGAGCGCTTTTAGGAGCTTGTAAGGCTCATGGAATTTCAGATCTTAGCAAACGTGCAGCTCAGAGAGTACTAGAGTCGAAGCCTAGTGTTGCAGGAAGTTATGTGATGCTAGCAAATATTTTTGCAGCTCAGGGTGATTGGGGGGATTTTGCAAGAATGAGAAAGTTGATGAGGGGAACCGGAAACAAGAAAGAGGCTGGTAGGAGTTGGGTGGAGCTCAGAGACCAGGTCTATAGCTTTGTTGTTGGAGATGTAATCGGTCCTCATATTGTATTGGCTCGTGAAGTCACTGAATTATTTAGTCAGCATATGCAAGAAACAGCTTGTTTTCGTGATCTCGATTTCTTGTTTTATGACTCCTTATGTGGGCTTCACCCTGTTGTAAGCCACAGTATTGATCCAAAGGCTATTTAAGGAATATTTGTCTAGCCGAATATGTCCATTTCTTAGTCTGTACTCTATAGCCACAGGTTGATAAACAGAAAAATCAAGCTATAGGGAATGTTCCTAGTAGCAATTGGTTTGCTTGACAGCGGGTTTTGACAAGGAACTTAAGTTGAAAAAGCACAGGAGTGCGGTGCTTGCCATACCTCGAAAGGATCCAAGGCTTTTCAAATTTGCTTCAGCAATTGCAAAAATGTGCATGATATGGACAGCATAGACCGCCTCACTACGTTGTTCAGAGAAATAGAAATGGCTGATACCTTTAGTTGATGAACTGCAAAGGTTAAAGTTTATACCAAAGAAAGGCCGAATACAATGCAGCTGGTTCTTGTGTAGAAGCCAAAGTTCATGACTGACACTTAAACATAAGACAGATTACATTTTTCTGCAAAGTTGGGGGCGATTGGTACTTAAATATGAACATGGAAAGTACACTACACTCAATATGTTCAAGTGTGTTAAATTCTCGAATTCATTCTTTAATGGCCTACATGCTGGAATTTTTATTATAACTACTGTACTATTGGGGTCAAGCATGCGTGATTCTAGGGGTTGGATCACCGCAACCCATACCTAATTTCTGGAATAAGTTTTGTTTCTATGGATAAGTTTCCTTGTGGAAGCATTGGTCGATCTCCTATGCTTGTCATAGACTACCTATGATTGGGTGCTCAAGTCTCCTGGACCATCAGGTTAGTCTAGCTCAGATTTAGTATACTGGCAATGTCCATCTAAATGGCTCTGTGGGACCTCTAAGCTTCTACTTGTATCCCTAATATATATTAGAAACTGCATGTACACTATTCATCTTCCAAACTGATGTTAAAATTCTGATAATTTGTCCAACTTAATGCAGTGTAAAATTATGGATAGACAAGTTGTTCGGTAGTTGGCATGTGGTTAGGTTGCCCACCTTAAATACCATTCCGGCGTTCTCACTTGGTGGAGCACAGCCTTCCTGGTACGTGATTTCTGTCTTCTGTGCATACAGTTTTAACGTTAATATCAGAACTATACAGTGGTTAATATTGCAGTATGTTTTAATCTTAGCAGAGCTCCTTGACTCGTGAAGTTAATAACCATTCCCACATTCATGAGGTCTATGGTTAACATAATATATCTTTGGCAATAGTGTCTTACTCCGAGTTATACTATATAGGTACCACGGTTTCAAGTTACATCTATGATCTATTACTGTTTGACAAGCACCTCGGTTCTAGTAGCACGTTCTTCAAAATGTAGAGAAAATCAGGAGAATAAAAACAAAGAAGATATGATACGTTAAGGGACTGATACATATGCAAAAGGTTTGTTTTGTGGGTAGTGAAAGCATAGGAGTAATACATTTCTAAGTAATAATTTTTCTCAAGCCGAGCAAAAGGCTGGAAAGTGAAAACAATTAAGCAAAAGGGATATTCTGAAATATTCAAGTACTTAAATGCATGTATTGGTTTTGTACATATGGCTCGTGTATGGATTTTGATACATGTAAAATACTAAGGAACATATTACCTTATGTTTAAATATGAGGATTACTCGAAACATGGAAATTTATCAACAAATTCACACATCAAGTTCAAGTAGATATATAGCATAAGTTGATTACAGGAGGTTCAAATTCTAAGCAAACCATCCGAAATCATTATTACCAGCTTTTATTTGTAAACATGGATCTCTTTATTTGTTAGTTGCTACTAAATCTCCTTCATATCACCTTCCTCTGTCCCATTAGCTTCTGTCATTCTGTGTTCCATCTTAGGTACTGCCATTTCCTTCAGTTTTTTCCCATATTCCACATCTTGAACTTTAAAAGCTGACACTAACAAGCTCCTATACAGTCCAGATGATATCTTAAAGATTATCTTCCTGGTAGGCGGATTGTCGAGATAGATGTCACTTAATGTTACCCCCATGAAGAGCTCCTTAGTCTTGACACCAGATAGCTATCTTGATCCTGCCTTTTCCAACATAAGCAGTTACCTCAGTTCCGTAAAAAACAGGTAAAAAGTGCAGTAAATTTGATCTGAGTATAAAACTAGTCCAGGCCTTTTTTTTCACAAGTCCAGCAGGGTTTTCACCTAGCACTACTGCTCTAACAATAAATAGCTGAAACCTACAACATTAATTAGGTTGTCAATAATAGCAAATGCGTATTAATTTCACTGCTATGTGCATAGTGGCCGTGTCTGACCACCTCTGGCCTCTAATTACCTCGTCCTTGACATTAATCAGGTTGTTGAGGTTAGCCTATGAGCAATAAATTCAATGGACTGCAATCACCATTGTAAAAGCTTTCGACCAACACCAAGGAAAACTAACCACAAAAGAAGACGGAACAGCGATCTGGAATGATCTGAATACAATTCAAATGGACAGCAGGTTTTAGTAGAAAAACATAGAGGCTTATCGCTTTTGTTACACACAAAATTGCATTTATTGTCGGCCTAAATGATTAGCTCTGCATAACAGCAGTACATTCTTGAAATACAAACAACAATAATAGTAGAATCACAGAAAATTTGATGAACCAAACTGTGCATTTTCATAGGCAATCAGGCCTCCTTCACTTCACCAGTGGGTTCTTCACAACCCTCAATCTCGAAAGCAGACGTAGGGAAGGTCCGGTACAGACCTGTTGGAGTCTTGAAAGTGATCTTCCCAGTAGGAGGATCATCAACATAAATATCACTAAGTTTGATCCACAACAAGAGCTCCTTAGACTTGACACCAGTTAGTTTCTTGATCTTGCCTTTCTCGATAACCGCCGTGACCTCATTAGCATAAGAAGTGAGCTTTCCAATTTTTTCGAAGGTGTGATCAGTTCTTTTCTTCTGTTTGAGCCACACAAAGCCGGTTTCCTTGACATACCCACATTCCTCCATATCTTTGAGGGGCAGAAGGCCATTTGGTAAACCCATTTCTGTGAGAAGAAATTTTGATTTTACTTGACAGATTTCATTTCCATGGTACACTTCTGTTGCACTTGCCTTGATTTCTTCTGTGACTGCAGACATTTTTATCTTTCTTTCTTTTTTGTTGTGGAACTGCAGGTTTGTATGATTAGTTTTATAGTTGACATGAAAGATGTTGCCCTTGAATGTTTAACAAAATTGCAAAAGTGCCACCTGGTTTTATGTTGATCTTTCATTGAATTTTCTGTATAGATAGGGTAATAGGTCATTTCCATTCATTGTAAAAGTTTTCTACAAATGGGGACATTGAAGCCAAAGTTCTGACTGAAATTTCCATCGTAAATGATTGATTTTCCTTCTATTTCTTTGGCTAAATGAACTCTTTTTAACGAAAAAAAAATATTTGTTTTTAATTTCAACTTTCCATATCACCAAAGCGGCCATGGATATTATCAAGATTTCCGATAACAGCAGTTTGCAACTGAACATCAGACGGATGACAGCAACATTATGATGCAAGTCATAACCCTATATTTTACTTTAACACATGCTACGACCAAACAAGTAGACATCCACCTGAACACACGTAAACACACATTAATTCTTCTTCCACTAAATACACGTAAGTATTAAAAAAAAAGAAAAAAAAAAGAGCTATTGACATAAACTCAGAGCAGTTGGTTTAACTAGTTGATTCAAAAATTAGAGTTATATCATATGCAACTATTATTAAAATTTCACGTAATCATCTTAACACGTTATTAGAGAAATTAAAATTTAAAACTAATAGATTGACCTGCGATTTATAATTTATTTATATAAATGTGATATTCTTGGTCATTTCAAAGTGTGACTGCTAAATGACAAAATATTTTTAAAAATTTAATAAAAAACTTAATCATAATAGTTGTAATAAATTGGGTATTTTCAAAACACTTTCTTTGACATAATTTTATTAATTTAACTCTCCTGTTATATTATATACTTCATATGTCCCGCTCATGTCTATACAACTTTTTTATTGCTTTGCACGCATATTAAGATTTTTATAAAATTTGTTTTTGAAATTTTTATTTCTGAAAAAAATTTAAACATTAAAATTTTGTTACTTAAAATTTAAAATAAAATTTATAAAAATTATATTGAGAATTTTGAGATGTGTGCTCAACCCTCTATCCAAATGTACACTTCTCACCACTATACCTTACCATAATCTATTTGAATTAATCAAGTATTGATCGAAAATATATAATGTTAATATTTGTTAAATCTAATTAGGTGAATTGAATAGGTATCAGCAAAATTTCGAATACAACATGATAAAAAAATTAAGTTAATCTCAACATATAAATTATCAATTACTCATCTAACCATTATTCACTTGCCCTCCGATTCTTAAAGTTCACATAAGTTAATTACATATGCTTAGACGAACAAATTTTCTAGTATTACTTTCAACAAGAGAAAAGGTGTAAAACATGTTCTTTGGAGGATTATATATGTTGCACAACATGTTTGCAGAACACCTGTTCAGCTTACAAAACACACATAGTACTTTAAGTACTCCAATATACATAGAACTATAAAACCTAACTTTGTAATCATATTGCACGTATATCTCATGTGCCTAGTTAAATTTTTGAATCTTCAAACACTACATAATATTTAAGAAACAAAGAAACAATACATAAAAAAAAAAGGCTGCCATAGTAATTGGCGGTATCATCATGCGCCTTTCCTCGTTCATAAATATATAGTACATCGCTCGAGTAAAAGAAAATATAATTTTTTACTTCCACAATGAATTTCTAGTTTGAGAATATTTAGCAAAAGCAACTCAAGCAATTCAGAGAGATACTTCAATGGAATCATAAAAAGGGAATCTATTTTGGAATACTTCACTTCCTTTTCTTCTTTCCTCCAGCTTCTGATGTTTCACCTCCTAAAGATTAATCATGAAAAGATTTTAATTAGAATACTTGAGACAAAATTTAAGTAGACGAAAACTTGCAGAGTACATTATATCACCAATATTTAACCGGGTTATATACTACTTCCATTTAAGTGTCTAACTTTATCTCAAGAATAAAGGGCGATCACTCTAAATATATTAATTTTACGTTATTAAAACCAAGAGATATCATTCAATCCATGGTGTGCTAATATCTATGTTAATGGTTCACAACCCAACATATACATATCCCCACCAAGTCTAAGAACCTTGCAATAAAGTTTTTACGTCAACATGTCATCAATATCTATCAACTAAGACAAAAAATTACTTAAGGAGTGCTAATTATTATTTTATAGCTCATGATAGCTTGCAACAAACTCCTTATCTAATACCAGGTCCCACCACTATACTTACTTTTCTTTTTTTGCTTCCTTTTCTTCTTTCCTCCGGCTTCAGATGTTTCACCTTCCTAAACATTAAGCATCACAAGATTCTAATTAGAATACTTAGAGACAAAATTTAAGTAGACGGAAACTTAGAGTACATTATATCATCAATATTTAACCCAGTTATATTATATTTCCATTTAGGTGTCTAACCTTGTCTCAAGAATAAAGGGCAATCACTCCAAATATATTAATTTTACATCATTAAAACCAAAACATATCATTCAATCCATGTTGTGCTAATATCTATGTTAATGGTTCACAACCCAACATATACATATCCCCACCAAGTCTAAGAACCTTGCAATAAAGTTTATATGTCAACATGTCATCAATATCTATCAACTAAGACAAAAAATTACTTAAGAAGTGCTAATTATTATTTTATAGCTCATGATCGCTTGCAACAAACTCCTTATCTATTACCCATTACTGACTCACACTTTTCACCAAAAGTCATAGTCAAACACTTAATTATCTAATGAAAATTCAAGATAGTACAAAAATATATATATATAGTTTAGCATTTGATCATAAAATAGAATGGTCATTAGGAAGCAGGACAAACCTGAATAAAACTGTAAGAAAGTGTCTTCAAATGTTCCACATGGACCAGTAAATCACTCTTTAAATAAGCCGAACTATACATCCCTACAATACGACCTTTCGAGCTGAAGATAGGTGCACCCGAACAACCTGGTTGTCCATGCAAGTTATGCGCTTGAACAAAGATTGTTTCGGGATCAAAATAGTCGATATTCTTAGAATGAACAATATCTCCAAATGGCCTCCTCTCAAAAGCAACGGTACCACTGGTGTAGGATAAAATATCACCATCACTGGAAACGACCATATGCAAATCCTGTCCAACCCGGACCTTTTTAGCAAATTTAGCATACTTCAACTTATTAGGCACCTCAATCTGCAGCAAAGCTATATCCCATTTCCACTCCAATTTGACAACTCTTGCAACATACATTTGAGTAGCTCTCCCACCATTGACTCTAACATTTACCCGATAACCAATAACAGTAGACTCATCAAAAAGATGACTAGCTGTCAAAATTAAACCATTGGAATCGATGAGTGCGCCATGCCCAATACAACTTGATTTCTTATTGTATATCAGAACAACCTTTTCTTCTATTTTCGTCAATTCGTTTAAACTTAGGAACATGATGTTTAAACCTACAAATAAGAGAAATTTGAACATTATATATTATATAGGCATAAACTTAATATATATCAAACTTAATACACAAAAAAGGGATCAATCACACATATCAAACAATCAATTTTGCAATTCAAAACGACATAAACACACTCTTGCCACATACAAGTATATGTATTTTGTAACTAACCATGACTGATTTAAAATTATAGTTGAGCTTAGCATAACCTTTCAACCGTATTTTATGTACTTTTGTACATATTCAAAAGTATACACACATCAAGACTATAAACAATTGAAACCACAGTTAGCAACATCAGCTTGTGTATTAATAATCATTAGGTATAAGTAGATTCATAAAAAATGAGAGCCTTTTACTAATATAAAATATATAACCATTTGAGGGATCTAAGGCCCTGAAATAATCTAGATAAGAATCATTTCAGCTCTATGTCAAATGGGTATAGGCTCTTGATGGGAATTCTCACAAAATGTCAATGCCAACAATTGGCTGGTATTGGAACTTTAACCTGTAAAAAGGGAGGTCGTGTTTATGTGTCAAGGTAGAGTATCAATACAGATCTGACGAATGGAGATGTCCTGCGTTCTTATATGTCAAGGGATTAAACATGTCGTGATTTTATGTAATTGCTTTGCTACCCGTATATACGATTGTAAGTATTCCTTTTTTGCTATCGAGTAATTAAATTGAATAAATATCTGATTCTAGTTGCTTATGTACTAAATTAGCTTGTTAGATAATTAGTCATCCGTTTTCTAGACTTTATTTCTACTTTCTGGTTGATAGGTGTATAGATTTTTTTCCCAAGTTTTTACAAAAAAATTCTGCCATGGAGATGCAACTCCAAGGGCATGATACGTGTTGTGCATTGAATCATTGCTACTTTGCCTATTTGATGTTGCTGGTGAAACAGGTACCATGTCACCATTTCTCAATTATTATGTAAGCAAGTTAGCTGAGTCCCTTTATTTTCTGGATCCACTATCTTCTATAAAACCATAATGCAGCCCCTTCCTAGAAACTCCAAAAGAGAATGTTCTAATTTCCTATCAGAAATAAATTATAAGGTGCATAAAGAAAGAAAAACATCTCCAATACACCTTGGTTTGCAAACAACATAGACATCAGCACTAAAATTCGAGTAAATGAAACCAAATTTCTGCTACTTTGCACAAGAGAGACCAACTCGCATTCATCATGACAAATTATTCTTCTATATTTATGGATTAATGAAAGAGGGTCTAAAATGTATTTTTCTGTCTTTTAAATCCAACTACTGATGTGCCAGTAGAACTTATAACCTCATCAAATCCAAAAAACATCACATATATGGCTTTTATACCTTTAGAATCCAAAAGGCCAGAAAATTACACAAGTTATAGGATAAAATTAGTTCTTACAGTCCAGCTTTTGCGCAATGATCCAGTAGATTGGAAGCACAACTGATCAAACAAAATGAACACATGAAATCTACACATTTCATCAAAAGACTATTACACTTAGTCGGTGACTACAATACAAAAGGAAAATCTGATACAAGTTCAGGAAAAAACCAATCCACTTAGAAATAACTAAAGTCAAACACTTGTGATCAAATAGAGATCATCTTATAGACTTCAGAAACATTAAAAAAAAAAAAAAAAAAACCTCGCAAAGCACAATGTGGGTATATCCTATTCACTCTAAACAACATTTGATTAACACATACATGATCCAAATCGACACATTTCTGCATACTTACACAAATATACAAACATATACAACTTTATATTACTTTCAAGCAGAAGGGTTAAACAATAACATATAAAAAACAAACACCCGCAATCAAAGCTTTAACTAGATGGGTAGCTAAAAATCTGCAGATATAAAAACAATTTAATATATTCAAGATTGGGGCAAACCTTAAGTTAGGGCTTGATCAAGATTGAAGCAAAAGGGTGATTTGGAAAATGGGCTCTGAATATTTCTTGTCAATCACCTAGTATATATGATTTAAGTATATTAGAGGAAAATATTTGGGGTTGATTGTGTTGAGACCATTTTCTAAGGTTGTATGTATATGTTTCTGAGTGAAAAATACGTTGGCAAGCGGCAGCTTGTTTCAAGCTGGGGGTCGGGCGGGGAGGTTGCAGGGGTAATATTGTATTTGTAAAGATTTCTTTTTAATTACTAAAATGGTTTAGACTTTAGAGTGTAAGATCTTATGGAAAAATATTAGTAAATATGTTGTATTGTTTAGAATATTACTAGTAAAGTAGTGTCTGAGATTGTTGTTGTAGATGTATTAAATAATTTTTTTCGGTAAACAATTGTTTTTTAAATCTCACTAAAGATATTATTTTATTATATTATAAATCAAAATAATAAAATATCAAAAAATTACCAAACACTTATTCTACGACAACACTTTTTCTAGGACACAACAATTTTTAACAACGCCCCAAATATATCCTATTAGTTTGAAGTGTGGTTAAAGTTTGTTAGACAATTGGAAAATTGTTTTTATAAAAAAGTGATATTTAATATAAAAAAAAATTTGATATATATATATTTTCAATTATGATATAAAAAAATAATAGTTTGATGAGGTATAATAGTGAAATTTATGATAATTTTTGTCAAAGCTGACAAACTGTTTTTTTCAAAAATATTGGAATCTGCTATTTTTAAAAGCAATTTTTGAATTTAAAATTACTATTACAAAAGTTTTTTTAGATTTATCAAAGCCTTAATTTAGATTGTATTAATCTTTTTAAAACAATTTAGGTTATATTTTATTCGATAGCATAACATTCTAAAATAAAATATTAATTGATTGTTATAAAATGTTAAAAAAAATTTTTGTGAAGTGGTTTGGAACAAAAGAGTCGTTTAAAAATTATAAGATTAGATTACATGGGTCCTAGTCCATAACAATTTTCATTCATGAAACTTTTTAGTTAGCTTGCAATTTTTAGATTGTCTGGATGAATATCCAACCATCAAGATTCAAAACTGCTAATGAACAAAATCATATTTCTTCGGAAATAACTTCATTTAAAGCTCGACTTTTCAGTGCAATGATGCCTTCTAAGACTCGTGATCAGGGGGAATCCGAGTCTACAGAATCTACAACTTGTTTCGCCTGACAAACATCAATCTCCGTCTGACATCAACTTCCACTTAAAGTCTAGACACTGTCAAGAGGGCTGTATATTTCTTAACTGTTCAGATGGCCGGATGTTACTTTCCGAGTCTTTTGCCAGTTCCCCTTTTATTAATTTACTATTTGAAATCAATTAATTTTGTTATAAACTCGTAACATGATCAAAAATTCAGAGGCATAGTCCGGTGTTACAGTTTCAAAAGTGAACAAAATTATTTTTGCCACCACTAATCCAAAACTCCATATCCAGGCCCGTGTGGCCTAGATTACCAATAACTTGTAAGTTGAAAAATGCACATACTCTATAACTTATAAGTGACTTGTAAGCCGAAACAAGTCCCGTCACCACCAAAATTTTAGGTATGTATGATGTATCTAAATTCCAACAGATAATATATGGCATAAAAGACTGACTTGCAAGGAAAAGTAGTAGTTGAAATAGACAACTTGTTTTCCATGAGGACATGAGCTGGTTGACCGAGCTTACGGCAGCATTGTAATTCACCATTCATATTATGACTTCCTCACCATAGAATATATCAGCTATCATCCCATTATTCTAAGAAAAACAGTTAGAACCTTCTTAAACTAAGAGTAAATGTGCAGAAACGCAATATTAATCAACTTCATGCATTACTAGAAATTTTGCATTAAACATCGCCTAAAAACCGATGTCCCGATTTTTTCAGGCGATGTCTTTGTCGGTGATGTCTATTGTACCCATGTTAGACATCGGCTAAGAGGCGATGTCTTAAACAAAGTAGACATCCAAATTTAGATGAGCCGGTTACTTAACATGGTATTAGAGCTTAGTTAGGAGAAGACTCTTGTTTGAGTCCCTCTACCCCATGATATTGGCTTATGTTGTACAACTGAGGGGATTGAAAAGTAGTGAGACTTAAAAGGATATGCCATAGGCAAAAATCTACCAGGTTTTTGCAGTTCAATTTATTACTAAATTTTTTGGATATTTCAATTAAGGTATGAAGCTCGCAACTTCTACAAATGTTCACTAAGCCCTAACTGATGATAAAAACTTCTTAACAAAGTAGATAATATATAAGCTTTATTCAGTTATTTTACTTTTATAACAACAAATATTCGAGTACCAGTCCTGAAAATTAAATTAGAAATTATGAACATTAGACAGACTACTAAAGTTGGAGTTGATAAATGAAAAATGTAGTGTCGTATAATTTGATGGCAATTGTTATATGCACAATTGCATCTCTACTTTGGCAAAATATACGTTTATACATAATTTAATTGGATGGTATATTTTGGTTTTTATATGTTTTTCAGTTCTGATATTTTTATTTAATAAATTATATAGTTGTGCAACAGGAGAAAGTTGAAGCAAGTCCATTTAGCGTTTCTATAGCAGTAAGAGCTTGCACCTCAATCGTATCTTCTACATGTGGCATGCAAATGCATGCCGTGGTACTAAAATGTAAAATGTGGGTTTGATTTCAATATTCCTGTTATGAATTCTATACTAGATATGTATTGTAGGTGTAATTGTTTTCTGAAGCACGTCTATGTATTGTTATGAATTTTTTATGGAAACAAGAAAGAGGCTGGTAGGAGATGGGTGGAGCTCAGAGACCAGGTCTATAGCTTTGTTGTTGGAGATGTAATCAGTCCTCGTATTGTATCGGCTCGTGAAGTCACTGAATTATTCAGTCAGCATATGCAAGAAACAGCTTGTTTTCGTGATCTAGATTTCTTGTTTTATGACTCCTTATGTGGGCTTCACCCTGTTGTAAGCCACAGGTTTGATCCAAAGACTGTTTGAGGAATATTTGCCTAGCCGAATTTGTCCATTTCTTAGTCTGTAGCCACAGGATGATAAACAGAAAAATCAAGCTATAAGGAATGTTCCTAGTAGCAATTGGTTGCTTGACAGCGGGTTTTAATTGACTAGGAACTTAAGTTGAGAAAGCACAGTAGCGCAGCGCTTGCCATACCTCGAAAGGATCCAAGGCTTTTAAAATTTGTTTCAGCAATTGCAAAAATGTTCATGATATGGACAGCATAGACTTTGAAGTACTTATGGAAACTTCAAGGTAAAAGTTAATTTATCGGGTTCGAAAGAGGAATCAGAATCCAAACATTCTGATTAGAGGCCACAACAGAATTGGATTGATGGAAAATGGTCGTGGTTTCACAGCTATGACATTTTGTGCTCTCACACTAGACATTCTTGACTTTGAAGTTAACAGCTTGTCAGTTTCTGTAAGCTCAGATTAGAAACTGCATGTGCACTATTCATCTTCCAAACTGATGGATCAGATTCTGATATTTGGTCTAATTTAGTTCAGTGTAAAAGCATGGATAGACAAGTTCTTCAGTAGTTGGCATGTGGTTAGGTTGCCCACCTTGAATATATACCATTCTGGCGTTCTCACTTGGTGGCGCACAGCCTTCCTGGTACGTGATATCTGTCTTCTGTGCATACAGTTTTAACGTTAATGTCAGAACTATACAGTGGTTAGTGATTAATATTGCAGTAGGTTTTAATCTTATCAGAGCTCCTTGACTCGTGAAGTTAATAACCATTCCCACAGTCATGAGGTCTATGGTTGACACTTGACATAATATATCTTTGGAAATATTCTCTTGCTCCGAGTTATACTATATAAGTAGCACAGTTTCAACTTACAACTATGATCTATTACTGTTTCACAGTTACCTCGGCTCTACTAAAAGAGCTAGCCCCGTGTAATCAGGGACATCCTACCGTGCCTTATCCACCGCGTTCTTTAAAAAAATGTAGAGGAAATTAGAAGAGTTAAAACAAAGAAGATATGATACATCAAGGGAATGATACATATGCAAAAGGTATGTTTGTGGGTAGCTAAAACTTACACATCTTTGAAATATTGAAGTACTTGAATCCATGTACTGGTTTAATACATATGGCTCGTGTATGATTTTCAATACATGTATACATTACTGAGGAACAAATTACCTTACATTAAATATGATGGATTACTCGAAACAAAGAAGTTTATCAACAAATTCACACATCAAGTTCAAGTAGATATATAGCATAATCTGATTACAGGAGGTTCAGATTCTAGGCAAACCATCCGGAATTATTATTACCAGCTTTCATTTGTAAACATGGATCTCTTTATTTGTTAGTTGCTACTCTCCTTTGTAGACATTTTTATCTTTCTTTCTTTTTTGTTGTGGAACTGCAGGTTTGTATGATTAGTTTTATAGTTGACATGAAAGATGTTGCCCTTGAATGTTTAACAAAATTGCAGAAGTGCCACATGGTTTTAACTGAAACTTCAATAATATATGACTCTGATGATTGATTTTTCTTCTATTTTTTGGCTAAATAAACTCTTTCCTAAACGTAGAAATTAAATATTTGTTTTTAATTTCAACTTTAATTTTAAATTTCCAATAATATCAAGATTGTTGTTTGAACTTTTTTTTAACAATTCCATAATAAAACTGATCATAAATGGTGTTCAGATTTTAGGGTCAGTTTGAGAGTGATGTTTGAAGCTGATATGCCAAAGAAATTGTGATAAGTTTTCTTTTATAAATATAACAAATATAGTGACTACAATTACATGTCTTCTAAATGTGTCATTAAAATAATTGGTTAATCCTGCAGATTTATTCTCTGTTGTCCAAGGACACCCGCATTCAACTCTGACTCACTTCCATGATTCGACTCCGGCTCTTGAAGTATTAGAACAGACACTCATTTCTAAGGCAAATACGCCTAAATTGTCAAAAATAAAAAACAAAAACAGATATATTTGAATTATTTAGGAGGGAAAGGAAAAAATTAGAGAGCAAAATTGTCAAAATTAAAAAATAATAATATATTTAAATTATTAAGGAGGGAAAAGAAGAGATTAGAGAGAAAGATATGTTGTAACCGAATTCTTTATCAATAAAAATAATCCTATAAACACTTCCCGGAAAAGGTAAAAACCACCATTTCGAAAAAGGGTTTGTCTAGTGTCCCATTGACACATGATACGCACTAAAATTTCGGGTTAATGCTATATTTCGTCACTCAACTATACCAAAACTTTCAGTTGGTCTACCGAATTAAAAAAGTTTTCATTTAAATAACAAAGCATCTAAAAAATTTCAATCACGAGATTAAGGATAAAAAACATTTCAGCACCGTTAAACATTTATTTGACTTTAACGGAAAACGTTAGTTTTAACGGAATTGAATGTTTTTGCATCCTTGTACTGCGTTGCATGTTCTAAAACCAGCGGGGAAACCAATCAGTTTACTTGCTCGATAGATTCAGTAGTAGACCTCACCCAGAATTGCCCCTGCTTGTGTGTATATATACGTGTTCATGTATGTATAGGCTATTGGATTTTGTTGATGGTTTGGATGGAAAGAAAACAGTCGGAAGGGATTGTGTCCACCGGCGACGGTAAAAAGAAAGAGAGAAGGAGAGGCTGTGTGAGAAGAAAGGGCGGATGAGGTTGGTGTTGTAAATGGCATGCTCCACTTATCGACAACCCCCAGCTACAAGGGTGTATGGAAGCCTCAGCAAATTCCAAACTCCGTCTACTTGAACTTGACATACCTGATTATGAGCCAATTGCTGCAATTGGCATTAAAATTTACTAATTTAGACAATGCAAGATAGCATATTGTTCGACAACATTTTGATAGCAAGTGATAGAGAAGATATTAGTTGTCCTTTTAGTTGGTAGGACAACTGAAAATTTTGATCGAAAACAGTGATGAAATAGAGCACTAAAACGTTAAATTTTTAACGGAATGACCTTTTTGCAAGTTTTAAATGGTACAATTAGTTGACTAAGAATTTTTTTCACTCCGTAGGCTAACTGAAAGTTTTAATCGAGTACAGTGATGAAATAGAGCATTAAATACAAGAAGTCGTGTAAGCAATCAAAACCATCCAAATTCATATTAATATGAATCATGAACAAACCATAGAAAAACCGTTTAAAAAATATGAGATTTGGAAACAGCTTTGATGTTCTAACTGCTTTTAAAATTACTAAATTTTTTAACTTTTTTTCAACAAAAACCTGTTACTCCGTGATAGCCAACATCAATGAACAAAAAACTGTTAAACTGTTCTTACTGTAACAATATCAACCTGACCTTAATAGCTAAAAAACAGCCTCTTAAAAAAAATATGGGGATTTTGAAACAACTTTATTGACAACTTTTCAACAAAAAATTACTGTCAATCGGACCCCTCCACAGCAAGTGAACATTGTCCAGGCATTGGTTGGTGAAAAGCAAAAGATGATACCAAATCAAAAAAAGCAGATATGGATGTAACATCTGATAGTCAGACTTACAAAATGCCAACCCGAATCTAAACATTTCGGCAGGACAGAGGAAAGAGCGGTTTAAATTACAGAACCAAAACCAATAAATGTATATTAGCAACTAGCAAGGCACATGGATCCAACCAATGAGTAGAGAAGTTACAAATGTATTATCTCCCATACCCCCAGGTTTCTTCCGGTAAAGGCCATCTATACAGAAAACAAGGGTACATATGTCAGCAATTGGTAGGAGTGTCACATAAAAGGACATGAGTGCTAGCATCATATCCCTTTTTATCATATATTCAGCAAACCACATAAAATGCACAAATCAAATCTGAAAATAGTTACCTGTTCAATGTTCTGGCGCTCTGAGTATGTAAAAGTACAGAGATTGGAAAAGGTTTAATAAAACCTGCTCTCTTAACCATCACTGTCACGGGTTCCTTGCCCTTGTCCAATAATACACTAGCAAACTACATCATCATCAAAATAGAAAGTAAAACCCAAACAAGCAATGACATTACGATGATGTAAATAAAATACAACACTATTAGAAAGGCCAAAGCTGACAATTAATAAACTAAACTAAAGCTGTTGGTCATAACCATAATTATCTAATTTAATAGAAGAGTTAATAGGTGTTGAGGGGGTGGGGGGTTGAAAAGCCTCTTCCATATTTCTTCCGATTTTAGTATATTTTCATGTCCACATGTTTTCCTCCAAAATCTCCTTTCCAAACAAACTTAGAGTTGCCATATAGGATTTGGTCCACGTATAGTAGAAATTGCTTATTCATAATAGTGAAAGATGAATAATACCTCCAGAGAACTTTCAACATGCTTTCCATCAATCTGAATTACAACATCATCGGTGCATATTCCAGCATCAGAAGCAGGCGATCTCAATTCTACCTGGTAATGGTCAAAACACTCATATGCTAAACAAGTAGGAAATCATGATCGATCATGAAACGACCTGAGCACACTTTTAATCAGTGATATATATTAAAAGCAAGGGATGCATATAAACCATAGGAAATTATACCTACACGAGAAACACTTTAATTGGATTTATTTTGTAGTGGAGGAACTAGGGAAAGGTGATAACACACTCACCTTTCTTGTAGGAACTATGGACATCACAATTGTTTAAAGCTTTAAAAGTGTTGAAGTTTAGTTGACATTTGCAGTTAAGAATTGATTTAGTTTCCTTTATTATGGGAATGATGTCAGGGAACTGATTATAATCACTTTCAGATTAAGTGCTGATTTGATTGCTAGTTTATATGGATACTTGTCTGTCCAGAATAAGGCTATATATTCTTAGACTTGTCCTGTACTTGAGTATGCTGAATAATACAGTAATATAATCTATCAAGTTTTTCCTTCCTTTTATTCTTTCTCACATAAAGTAAAACAGATACTTTTATTATTCTGCAACTAATAATGTAAAATATATACAAAATTAATTTAATTATTTCTTGTTTGCATCAATAATTGCCTCTTGGCATGATGTAGATCTCTATTTTATTTGTGATTAGTATCTTTTATCGTAAAGATTCGAATTGTAGTGATCAAGTTCGTGTATATTATCATGATTCAACCATAAATTTTTCGGGTTAAATGGCTTAAACATAATCAAACTCTGGTTGAACTTCCAAGTAGTGCCGGCCACACGAGCGGTTCGAGCTGTGTCTTGCTAATTCAAAATGAAATGTACTTGCAGTGGGCAGAGGACAGAGGTGCTGCTTTTGGTTTGGTAGTAGCCATGCCAATTCGACTAGGTTCGTGTTGTGCCTAACCCGACCCAGTTCATGCCGTGTTTTGACCGATTTTGTCAATGGTTCGGATCGTGCCGAATTGCCCGTTTGGCCGGCTCTACTTGTAAGTGGGTCGTTAAACTGAAAAAACTTGCATTCGACAATTAATTAAAAGTAGCATTCTAGTGACTATACTAAAGGGGTGTATTCGTCTCATGTCAAGAATGATACAAAAAAGATATTTCTCAGGCCAAACTATATACACACAGATAAGAACAGGTGTTTTCTCCATGGTTTTGTTTCCTAATCAAATAAATTAATAGTATCAGTTTCCACTGCTCCCACTAATTCTACGGGTTTATCTTCAAAGATATGCGAAGTTATTTCGATCTGGCTAGAAACTTACTAACTTATTGTAGTTGTATATTGAACCTATGTATAACTTGTTAAAACTTGTAAGAGCTAATTTTACCAAAAGTAAATTCCTTTCTGCTGAAAAGAACAGTTTCATAGTTGCAACATACTAGAATACTTTCTAGGTCCATCAAAACCATTGTAATTTTGAGTTGAATATCTCTTGTCTGCATTTAATGAAATTTTTAAGTCCTGCCCCGAATTTAAACTTTACTTACCTGCCTTAATTTTGACTTTGATTTGCCTACAAACTTACTTTTCACAAGTGAAGAGAATACAGCTAGGTCTACAACTCTTTCTATTCCATCATGTAACATACACATAAATACATACAAACAGAGAAATTAGACACAAAAGAAAAATGATGTTCAAATATATATAGGGTCAGGTTCCAGATAGAACCTCTTAATCTTAGAACCTTAGAATCTCATTACCAACCGTCGAATTAAAGATAATCAAATGAATAAGATAAAATGTTAGGTTTTGTATATACATTAAATGACAATATTGAATTCCATGATCAATGCAAACTTTCTAAAATTATATAATTCAACCACATATCTTTATATCTTGTATTGCTGTAGAATATTTGTATAAAGATGATAAATAAAATTCACTAATTGAAAAAAAATACTTCCCTTGTACTGCAGCAGAATATTGGTATAAAGATCCTACGTATAATATAATATATTTATTTATAAAAATACTTCTTATAAATATGTATACTTTGAAACATATCAGGTTTTTTAAAAAAATTAATTATAATAAGTGTTTTATTTAAATATCCTAATAATATTATGCATGGGTATTCAGATGTATATCTGTAGCAGTATTCTAGCTTTTGTCATACTAGTAGATGCTTTATTTAAATACTTCCCTTGTACTGCTACAAAATATTTGTATAAAGACCCTACATGCAATTTACTTATTAAAAATACTCCCTCTGGTCCTTATTATAAGTCACTAAGACTTTTTGCACACAATTCTAGGTGCTTTGACCACACACTTAAAATTATTTTTTTTTAAATTTTCTCTTTCTGAATTAAAATATATATCGCATATTTTAATTCAGAAAAAAAATGAAAAATAATAATTTTAATTAGGTGGTCAAAGCACCTAGAATTGTGTGCAAAAAATCTTGGTGTCTTATAATAAGGACCAGATGGAGTAGTACTTCTTATGAACATGTATACTTTGAAACAATATTAGAGTTATAAAACAACAATTATAATGAGTGTTTATTTAAATATCCTAATAATATTATGCATGAGTATTCAAATGTATATTTCAAATTATATTAAAAATACTTTTAAACACGCATATTCTGCAGCAGTATTCTAGCTTTTGCAATACTAGTAGATGTTTTATTCTAAATATTTTGCTTGAATACATTTATGTCAAATTTCATGGAAAAGTTTATTAACGTATGTGCTGCAATGTTTATTATTGCTAATGGGCATGATATTAGCAATCATTGTGATTAGAAATTGTTTTAATAAGTTTCCATGTAAAAAATGATATACTAGTATTACTAAATTTGATAGATCTAGACCTTTAACTAGATTAAATCTAATGAATATAATAGTTCTAAGTTCTAATTATAATGTTGGTTCTAATTTGAACCTAACCCTATATATATGTGTGCGGGCGCGCGCTCGCGCGAAATAAAAATGAACACATTGTAGCTTATCCCTAAAACATGGAACCATGGGTGTATTTGACACTATAAAGAATATGGTCCTAAGTAGGGCTGAGCAAAAAACCGAAAAAAACCCGAACCGAAACCGAAACCGGCAAAAACCGGTAAAAACCGAGCCGAAACAAACCGAGCCGAAACCGAAACCGAAAACTAAAAAACCGAACCGAGTTCATGGGTTTGGTTCCGGTTATTAGTAAAAACCGAACCGGAAAAAACCGAACCGATAATTTAAATAATATAAATATTTATAATATTATATATATATATATATATATATATAATTTATAAGAAATTTTTTATTTAAATATATATATGATATTTATAATTTGGGCCAGTGTTAATTGATTGTTGCATAAAATATACAGTCCACTGTCCAGTGACTCCGGTCTAGACTCCACAATCCATATACTGATACAGAAGCTGTCCTGATGATTTAAAATGAAACATTGGATCTATTGCTATGCTTTTGTGCTGGATATTTATAAGCATGTGTTTTAAGATGTGTAATTAGTTATCTCAACGACTTAACTTCACTGGTTTAGGAGATGATAATCTCTCCCTTTCAGATTAGCAGCAGTCCATTTTGACTTCTTTTGTTTGTTACAAAATTGATCAAACAGGTCACAGGTGCATCAAAAGTGTGTAATTGTTCCCCAACTAGTAACTGCAGAGTCTGCAGTGGTATTAATGTAAATCCACTGTTTATTAATTATGTTTCTAGATTGCGCGGTTCAATTTGTCTCCATATTATTTGTCAATTTTGTAGTTGTCGGTTTTGTAACCGAAACCGATCCGATTATAACCGAACCGGCTTTTTTAAACCGAAACCGGAACCGAATCCGAACCGGCAGTTGCGGTTTTCGATTTTAAAAACCGAGGATATACGGTTGCGGTTCCGGTTTTATCCCGAAACCGAGCCGAACCGGCCCATGCTCTCCCCTAGTCCTAAGATCTTCTAGTCGCTTGGGTATTTAGGACTTGAAGTGAGAGAAGAAACACTAAATGAGTATGGATCCTTACAACAAATCTACAATTTTAAAGGTCGACAACTGCATCTTCATGGTGCTTTCATTTAAGCAATATAGCCACTACTTCGTTTAAACTAGTTTTGAAATTATAAAAAGAGATAAAGGAACACTTAAGAGATATGGGAACACTAACCTTTCTAACTAACACACCAACTAAGTTAGGGGAGATATGAATTAACTTTTCCAACTGACCAAGCTCTATATTTTTTAAGTCTGATAACTCAAGTCCAAGCCATGGTCGAGGGACCTCCCTGCACATCCCAAGAAACAATATCTAAGAACTAATCAATAGAAAAAACACATTCTTCAAAAATGAATAATTTAAAGACTTAAATAAAATAAAAAAAGAAGAAAAGCAGACATGTTACTGCCACAACATGCATAAAATGAGAGCAATTAAATTAAACCAATAACCTCAACATCCAGCGGACAAGCAAATACGAGCCTAGTCAAGAAATTTAACATACAAATTTCATATCTCAATGTACTAAAAGGGCTCATTCCTTCCTTTTTCAGGCAAGGACAATCTTTCCATCAGGATTTGATCCAGCAATATTGGAAGTAAGAAGCACTTTTAACGTCTACAAAAATATAATCCACAAAATACCCTCTTGCATTGGAAGTCCGATTCGATTTCACCTACTTGATTATATTAGTAGGCTGTGTTACTCCGACTCACCTACTCCGGCGACCGTACCCGTGTCGACACGACACGACACGGGATACGAGCTCCGTACAGGCTCTAAGCAGCCCTAAAAGCCAAAACTTGGCACCACTACAGTCCCCACTAGCCCCCACCCCGTCCCTATATAGGCCCACCTCGGGCTCCATCCCCGGCCCCAAAACCCTTCCCAATCTACTTAATTGCATTGGTTAGTATTTAGTTTGTATTAGAGTGGGACCCCATATATATGTGGGTGGAATACTCCCAGCCATATGACCATACTCTTGATTTCATACATGGAAACTAAGAATCCATTATGTTTGTCAAAAATTTGCAAAAATGTCATTAGTTTACAAGAGATGTCATCAGGTGCAATACAAGGGAATGATACCCATATAATATGTTAAGAGGAGCAAACATCTTCATACGAATTCATATGTATTTTCAGAAGGTAGGCATTCCATAATCTAGAATATAGCATAAGTGTGAAAAGCATATGCTTGCAAAATAATATGATAGAACATATCCTAAAAAACAAAAGCCAAACATGACAAATTTGCACCTAAAGTTTTTAGGCCAATACCTAAAGTTCACCAAGTGCTCCAAGCATTTTAAGGCGATATTGATGGGCAAAAACGGAGTGCGAGCTAAACTGTGAAAGTTCAGTCCAATGACGCATCCACTGTAATTAATAAGTGGTCCTCCTATACCATTCTGGAAAAATAAATAGTTAATCAGACTGGACAGTGTCCCACTTCGTACAAAGTCTAGAAATAACATATGACAAATTATAGACATATGAACTTGTACTGATGCATGCAACTTATTCCACTTATGTTTACAAGGACCCCTCAAAATCCTCACTAAAATTAGCTTATAAATGTTTCCAGTCAACTCTCAGATTTATATCGATATATTATATTGCACCGATACTGTAAGGAAATATAATACATGCAGAACTTCATAGAGATTGCACTTGCACCATTATTGGTAGGCATGAGCATGGTGTGGTTTGGTTCGGTTTGGACTAAAAACAGCACCATAACCATATTAATTCGGTTTTTAAAATTGAAAACCAAAACCAAACCATATATAAATGGTTCGGTTCAGTTTTTAAAATTCGGTTTCGATTTTAAATGTTGCGGTTTCGGTCTTAAAACCAATTTTATAAAATATTTTTTAATATATTTATTTAGCTAATTTTAAAGAAGAATATCTCTAGCCTCTTGCGGGTGTACTCATCTAATCATCTTCATTATGACCCTAGCAGTTGATCTAATTATCTAATTATGTTTATAGGACATTATATCAGATTTTGCCATAATATAAAAAGCTCATACGACCATAATGTTAGAATATTTTGACTAAAGAGAAATCTGGGGTCACTTACTAAGAGGTTACAGCTATATCCTTCCATTCTCATTCAGGAAGCCGTATCTTGGATTAAGCATTGAATAGATTTTAGTAAATGAATGAATGGATAAATTGAGCAAGAAAGGAATAGACTAATTACACATGCAGCTATTTTTGTGCTGCAGACATTATTCATATAATATTATTTATATAAATATAAATATAAAATAATATTTATTATAATTATTATTGTGGTTCGGTTCGGTTTGTATTCAGTTTTAGAAAACTTAAAACCAAACCAAAACCACATTATTGGTGCGGTTTTTATTTGTTTCGGTTTTTAATTGGTGCGGTTTTATTTGGTACGGTTTTATGCGGTTTTGTATGGTTTCAGTTTCGGATTATGGTTCGATTTTGCTCATCCCTGATTATTGGTAACTGCTATACGCTTAGTATAGAGCATATCAGAAGCTTTATGAAGTTGCAACTATAGAGTTCTTCGTTGAACTGATTCAGTTTATGTTGCTCAGACACGTGCATTGTCCAGCTGAGCTTGAAAGAATTAAGAATTTACGGATATTTTGTACTTCGATATATCTAAAACAAAGACGAGTTTAGATTCTACACCTTTTTCCCTGTAAATACGACTATTCAAAATTTCAAACACACGTTTTAAATACCTCAAGCACTTTGTATCTCTTTAATCAAGTTAAAACACCTCCGAACTTTTCAATACTTTAAATTCTCTTATTCTCCTACTGTTGAAATCTGTATGATATTTAAAAGGTGGCTATTCTTCGTTACAAGTTCAATGGAGTCCAAAACACTAAACTCCTCATTTCTTTTTTACTTACCATATCCCCCAGGGGGATAAAATGAATATAAGAATTAAAAAAACTTAGCAGTAAAGCACTAACTGTCACTATGGTTCAGGTAATCATTTAACCTTAAACTACCCAGAAAAAGCTTTTCATTTCTCCACATAAAACATGTGATTTTTCAATAAAAACTACTCCATTGTTCATATACAATAATTTTCAGGAGACACTTACATGTAGAAAACAACAGTAAACGCAACATCAGTTCTCGTAATTTTAGTAAATTAAAATTAAAACACGTAATACAAATGAAAATCGTACATCAAAACAACCATTTACTCATGTCGCTAATGTATGCATATCTAATCAAACACAACATAGGAAAGTGAGGGGATTGTTGTTACCTTGGTGATTTCACTATGCGCCATAAAAAGATCTTTACAATCTAACTCAGAGTCTCCCGTACTGGACCAAGGAGAAACGCCTAATTAATAATAAGGTTGCATCAAAAAGAAATATGAAATTGCAACTGCGCATAGTCAACAGATCTTCCGTTACACAAGATCGCAATCATGGTGGAAAATGTATATTTAGTAGAACAAAGAAACAAGTATACGCATTGCTAAATAAAGACATGCTACATTCTACAGTTGAACCTCGATTAAGTAATAATCGATAAAGTAATATCCTCACTAAAATAATATTTTTTTCTGGCCCCAACATAATGTACATAGTGTATTTTTACTCTCGATAAAGTAATAAACTCGATAAAGTAATATTTTTCGTTGGTCCCAACGTTATTACTTTAAAGAGGTTTAACGTACCTAAACATGTCAATGTGATATCCCTAAAAGCAAAAATGAGCACTTGAGTTGAGGCCCAAAGAGCATGAAGTTCCAAACAGAAAAAAGACTTACATAATCTTGCCAGGCGCTGCCATAATGTGGTAGCGGTCATCATAATAACGACCCAAAGCAATAACAGCCATTCCTGGACGGAGCTCAATCAATCCCTGGTTTGCAATTGTATCGCGGTGACGTGCAAGATGAAATGACATATCACCAAAGCGGGCATGGCGCTCCATATATTTATCAAGATTTCCAATAACAGCAGTTTTCAATTGAACATCAGACTTGATACGGATGGCAGCAACATTATAATGCAAGTCATAACCCAATATTTCACCCTCACACATGCTACGACCAAGCAAGTAGACATCCACCTGAAAACTGGACCATTATTTCAGTTCAAAAGCATTTTTTACATAAATTCTGCCTCCAATAGATACACGCAAGTATACGGAAAAACCGGTTATAAAAGATAAGAGCTATTGACATTAATTTAGAGCAGTTGGTTAACTAGGTAGGTAAGATCAATATGGAATATAATGAAGGGGATGAAATAAATTGGTGACCTTTACTTGTAAGGGTTTATTGGTTTAGCTTTTGTATGGAGTCATTTCTGTTATTAATTCATCAACTATTTAAATCACTCAATAAGCTAATCACATTTTCTATAAAGGGAAGCATATTTAAAATGTATTAGGGTTATTTTATTTCAAGCTAATTACACTTGGGTCACAAATTTGCATACCACATCACACAATTTGCATACTCATTTGACCACAATCAACAATCAAACAAGCATAAGCCTAAAATTACTTTACAACTTCATGTATTAATTCGTGAAAGGGAATGCGGTAAATTAGTCCCTCACCTATACTTCAGATGAAATGACCCCACTAGTTTCATCAACTCTGAAACTTAGCTTAATCCTGGTTGAATTTTTTACCCAAAACTATGGCATGGAGACTTAACAATTTAAAAAAAAAAAAAAAAAGATAACTAAAGAATAACATTTGACTGTGTCATTGTATTATAATAAAAAAAAAATTGTGTCAAACTATGGATTTTACATGAAACTCAAATTGAGTCTGAATTTAACAATTGGTGAAAGCAATTACAAGCGATTGTTACATTGAAAGGTTGTGGGGTTTAATCAGAAAACCAAGCAAAGATAATGGGTAATTTGCCATTCCTTATTTATGAAGGGGGGAGGCATACATATGCAGACATGTCTTTTTCTCCACAATAGAGGAATAGACGATTGGACATTTGAACTTGATATGGATATGAAAGACCCGATCAGAATAGGATAGAAGGATAGATCTCTAAAAATTAAGTTTAGACTATTCCTAATCCTATCCACAAAGCCACTAGAAAACAAGGCCACTTATGATAACAAGCAAGTACAAAGCCAGAGTTGTACAGTCCTATGTTAGTATTTATATCTATAGTTGTATTGCTTCTTCCAGCAGGAAAAGACACACCTACAAATATAAAAAGCCCAATAAACACACCTTGAGAATTAATTAAAGTACTACAGTATCCAAATAATTAACCTTTACAACTTGTAGCCTAGTTAAAGGCGCAGTACAAAAAAGCAAGACCAGTAAATATAGTAATAGTAATAGTAATAGTAATACATCCTACTTGTCGAACCCTATTTGAAGAGTAAAGTACAAACAAGATGGTTCCTAGACGAAGAAATATAAACTCAAGGAAGCCCATACTATAGAATTCTAGTTCTATTCCGTATCAAAACAAGGCACCATCCACTTGGCACCCTACAATAGTATGTAGTGGCTTTCCGCCGCTAAGACGACTTAAAACTAAGGATAACATCTAGGACCCAATCCAGATCCATAAATTCATACTATTACATGGGATATATCTTCACAATTTTGGTACAAACGATCTGAGACAAACACAGGTTTACTCTGTGATGGATCCATACTTTCACTTTTACATTACAGATATTCAAAGATAAGTGATTGTTTTTTTATTTGCGTGCTACGAAGATGTATCATCAACGTTCTTGGGTTGGAAAAGGAAAAATAAATTAATACATGACCTATGTTACTCCGACTCTTCTATTTAGGTTGCCGCACCCGTGTCGGACACTTGGACACTCGGACACGACACTTATTTCGTGTCGGATCCTTTGACTAAAATGTGGACACTTTGACCAATTTAAAAATCAAATATGAGTAGAACTTACAATTGAAAAGAAATATGTGAGAAAAAAGAAAGAAGCAAGACTGAGATTTAAGTACAAAAGACCCTTAATTTGCAAAATCCCTTACAAAATCATGTCTAATATGAGTTTTATTGTTACTTTTTGTTAAGATGTCTAACTTACCATACTTGTTTATTAGTATATTACGATGTGTCCCCGTACCCGTGTCCAAAAATAGGACAGTGTCCCCGTGTCCCCAATTTCCATAGTTCTCAAGTCCGACACTCGGATATGTGTCGTGTCCGACACTCCGTACCCGGGTCCGAGTAACATAGGACATGACAACTAATAGCTATGTTATTGAATAAATATTTATTTTGTGCTCTTTCCTTTAAGTGAAAAAAAATGTACATGTGGATCCCGTTATCAATACCAATCGACTCCAAGGATCTAGATCAGATTTTTGTGAATACTGTCCAACTCCAATCTGTTACCGTCTCTATATTTGATTAGTAACAG
The DNA here is from genome assembly GCF_001625215.2 of Daucus carota subsp. sativus. Classification (NCBI taxonomy): domain Eukaryota; kingdom Viridiplantae; phylum Streptophyta; class Magnoliopsida; order Apiales; family Apiaceae; genus Daucus; species Daucus carota. The sequence goes on from NC_030381.2 coordinate 28,076,454, forward strand.
GGTGAATGGTCTTAGAAAGGATTGTTCTTGTGATGGGCCAAGAGACTGAGAACACAGTGCTTAGCAAGCATACACTCAAACTGTAATCAGTGTTTCCATAAATGAAATTGTAATGGGGCCCACACACACTTGGCAAAACTCTATTTTCTCAAATACCCATCAATTAAAGTTTATAACTTCAAGCAAAAGATAGACGTTCAAGACAAAAAAAAATACTAGTAGTATTAGTAAAAAGGATATAGAATTTTCAACCTTTATATCATCAGCCACACTATCTTGTATAGTTGGAGATCTAAGAAGGGATGCAGAAGTCAAGATGGTACCCAAAAATCCACCATCTGCAGCATACGAGCTAATGATAGTCCCAGAACATATAAATAGCCGCTGCGAACCTGAAATCCAACAACAATCAGAGGGAAAAGAATGTCGAATTAACACGAAAAAGAAATCATTAGTCTGCATAATAATAACAATAACGATAATGATTACAATGATACCAGTGTAGGAGATGAGAGCAACAACAAAAGGTGAAGCATCAAGAGCAGCACGCTTTGTTTTCCAATCCAAATGCTTGTTTTCAAGATAATCATCGAATTTCCCAAAGTGATGCAGTTTCTGAGTGGATATAGCTAGAATAATAATAATAAATAATTTAATTGAGCTTAATTTAGGTTTTAACAAGTAGAATTGAAGAGGTGAGTGAAATACACATATAGACAAAGAAAAAACACCTGATTCAATACTGTCGAATGATCTCCGCCATGGTTTGTACAACGTCTTTGGTTTCGACCAAAACCTGGCCTTCAGCTTCTTACGTCGCATCGCCGCAAATAAATTATGAATTTTATCTGTGTTTGTATTTGGTTTGCTTTGGTTAGGTTTTACGAACACTTACTTCTAGGGGGGGAAAAACCCGAAAAACCCGCGAACCCGACCCCGATCAACCCAACCGTTCGAAACCGCAATATTAACTTCATTTATCTTTAACCCGAATAAGTTGGGTTGGGTCAAGTTTTAACAAATTTCAACTCTTATCCAACCCAACCCTACCCGTTACATTATATATAAATTATAAATTATATATAATAATAAATGAATTTTTAATGTTGATAAATAATTAAAAATATAAATTTTGACTAAAGTTAATATATATAAGTTAAGGGCTTATTTGCACTAAAATTGAAAATAACAGATATTTAGCTGGACCTCATCTTTGTAGCAAAAATCAGTAGTCCGGATCAGCCTTTGCCTTTGTTAACAGGATATACATGGAAGGTAAAAAGTATATGCTATTTACTTCAAATTTTAAATATGTATTCAATTAATACTTAATCAACATGTAAAACAGGTTGGTGATCAGTATCCTTTTATTGATCCAAAGAAGCTGAGTTAGCCAAAAATCATGAAATTATCAATCAGAACACACATATTTTAACCGACCCAAATAAAAAATATAGGGTATTCTAGCTGACTCACCCAAATCAAACCAAACTAAATTCTAACCGATCCAAACCAATAAAATTTAGACTGAAGTTTAATTGGATTAGAAATTATTGAAACCGAATAGTGGGTTAGGTTAGGGTTTCGGGTAAAATCGACCCAACCCAACCTATGAACACCCTTACTTACTTCAATGTTAAGTTGTTAACATCTATAAAAACGACACAGGCATGTCTATAAAAAAAAAACCCTACACTGAAATGTCCGGATCCGCTCGAATTCGTATTTGTATTTGTATTTGAATTTCAAACTTTTCAAAAGAGCATGTCAAAAAAAACTTTTCAAAAGAGAATATTGGATCCGAGAGATATTATCCGAATATGGATACTATCAGGACTTGAAACCAATTTTCAATCAGATTTTTTATATTTATATTAAAAGGTCAAAAAGTTTTAAAAAATAGGAAAAATTATAAACTTATTTTTAAAGATTGAATAAAAAATTATACGATCATCAAAAATTATTTATATTTCGAGGTATCTATAATAGACCTAAATGATCGATTTGAGACCGTTTTGAGTTTGATGACAAAATTGATATATTGAATCCACCTTGGTGATCCACTTTGCCCTCCAATTCTCAAAGTTCCCAGAAATTAATCAACTTACAACTAGTGTGTAAAAAGAGGGAATCGGATCTAATCAGTAATGTCGCGGAACAAGGATTAATCATAGATTAATTAAATTGATTGAAATTTAATCAAAGATTTAATCAGTTCGACGAGTATGAAACATGGATTAATCGGTGAAGATTAATCCATAAATAAATAATGTCTGGATTGAAGAAATTTATTAATTTAAAAAGTTATTAATTTATTGATAAATTAATAATTATTAATTTAAAGAGTTTTTAACCGATTATACTATACATACCAAACAAAAAAGTATATTGTATATAAACTAATATACCAAACAAAAAGACAAATTAGTGTATGCCTTTTAGAATTACATTGCAGCGAACTTAGGACTCAACTTAAATTAGTAACTACCATGTTCATATGTATTGGAAATCAATAACGATTTTTAAAGTATTGTAAAACAAAATGAATAAATGTGTTCAATATATTCTTAAACAAGTTTGGCATATATAAATTACCTGAATATGTTAGAGTATTCAAACATATCTCACCTAAAAGGTGTTACGAAATCTAAAAGGAAAACAAACAACTATTCAATACTATTTCAATAGAGTGTAATATATTTTTGGGAAATCTACAAAACTACCTACCTTTTCTTCTATTGTTTTCAAAAATACTACCTTCAAGAATTATTTTTAAAAATACCTTTTCATAAATTTTTTTTTTCAAAAATACTGTTTGCAACTTTTGCAACCTCATTTGCAACTACAGGCGGCGCCAGCCGTGTTGCAACCTCTTTTGCAACTTCATATGCAGCTGAATTCCTGATTTCAAGTTCCAGTTTTCAAATGTCATTTTGGACCTCATTTTCGGAATCGATATATATATATATATATATCGATTCCGAAAATGAGGTCGAAAATGACATTTGAAAACTGGAACTTGAAATTAGGATTTGTAATTGCATATATGGTTGCATATAGTTGTATTCAGTTGCATATGGTTGCATTTAGTTGATTCTATTGTAATCTAATGGCCCCGCCAGGGGCACACCATACATCTGTTGTTACTTACAGTTTTCAGTTGCATTTAGTTGCAATTGAGGTTGCAAATGAAGTTGCAAAAGTTGCAACTGCAGTTGCAACCTCATTTGCAACTTTTGCAACCTCATTTACAACTATATATAGTTTTCAGTTGCATTTAGTTGCAACCGAGGTTGCAACTTCATTTGCAACCTCATTTGCAACTTTTGCAACTTACAGTTTTCAGTTGAACTAGTTGCAATTGCAGTTGCAACAGTTGCAACTTTCCATTTTTATTTGCAACTTTTGCAACCTCATTTGCAACTTTTGCAACCTCATTTGCAACTTTTACGGCTGCGCCGCCCAAGGTTGCAAATGAGGTTGCAAAAGTTGCAAATCGTATTTTTGAAAAAAAAAAAATTTATGAAAAGGTATTTTTAAAAACAATGAAAAAGATGGTAGTATTTTTAAAAAAATAATTTTACAGATGGGTATTTTTAAAAAGATCCCTATATTTTTTTTCAGTTTCTAAAAATTATTAATTTATGATCTTCTTGGGAACGAAAATTATAAAGTGATCTCCCAAAAAATAATTATCTTACTATTTTATCAATTTTTTCAATTTTTTACATTGACCCAAAGTCAGGACCGAGCAAATTTATTATTTTAGAGAGTTTATTAATTTATCAAGCATTAATTTAAAAAGTTTCTGCCGTAACAAAGGGTCTTTTAAACGTAGTCTGTGATGGGAAAAAGTCTCTTTATAAGCCTATATTTTTATTGGGAGAAAAACAATTTTGAAAAAAACATTATATATAAATATTTTTCTTAATATTTTAAATTATGAATGAAAAATCAAAATGACTATTATTTTGAAATTAAGGAAGTATTAACTACTGTCAATCAAATTTTTAATTGATTTTTCTCGATTGTTCGTATTTTATAATAAATATTCAAGATTTTACGTGATTATTTTGTATATATAAACTTCAACTTTGATTTCATTGCTTTCTTCTTCTTCTAGATTAATCTTTATATGTGTGAGATTTATTTATTTATTTATACTTTTTCCATTTTTAAAATTCCGCTTTTATAATTTTTAGTAGATACGTCAAGGTTTTTGGGCTATATAGTTAAAAACATTATTTTTAATCTTTTTTGAATTAGAAAACAGATTTTAAAATCATTTTGGATTTTGAGAAGTCCCCGAGAGTTCTTTGGCATATTTTAAAATCCTTTTGAATTTTGCTGTCTACCTAAGAAAAGCTGGGGGCTTGCAAGTTGCAACTTTTATGACGGCCAAGGAAATAGGATAATATTTTATACTCCCTAGATCCTTCGTCCCTATTATCTTTTTACAGTTTTTTTTCATTAAGACGCATTTTAAAACTAAGTTATGAAAATATATTTTGTAGGACTAGAATATATGCCAAACTCTCATCCCCATTCTCTATCTCTTTAACCAAGAGGATATTATTCTGTTTTGATATTATTTTCTTACCTTTCAATGGAGCTTTTGAATTCAAATGATTGTGCTATTTCCATACTACATCATTCACTGTAGGAAACTAGGCTTCTTAACTTTGAAACCAGAAAATAAGCGTCTTACACAGGCGTATAATTTCGTTCCGTCTAAGTCATTAACATGTTCAACTGTTGGGCATCTAAGGCAGTCGTTAATGGCAGATATGCATATAAGACAGGCGTCACGTGTGCATACAACTGAGAGGCTGAGTGCTAAAAATGGGGACTACAAATACAACACCATCTTAGTAGTGTCTGGTGGGAATATATATCACCCGATACCCGCTGCAGGAACAGGTAAATGGGGGCAGTACTAAATAGTAAATAGGGTCATTTGGGCAATTTTTCACAGATATACTCATGTTAATAAGTTCAATATTTTCTACCAACAGTTGACTCTCATTTCTCTCATACAACTTTGAGCATTCTCGTATGCCCTGTGCATATCCACAATGTTGGTCCCGAGACTCGATTTGCGTTTCATTTTTTCAACAAGATTTATAGTTCAAAACATAAATATACACTGCAAAGTAATATACACTGCAAATCATGCTGGGGCCCGATCCCAGGCTCCAACCATGGGGCAAGACATGAATTCATTAAGCTTTTCTGATACAAAGTAATATACACTGCAAATCCGGCTGGGGGCAAGTACCCCCACTGCCTCCAGCCTAACTCCATCCCTGGGTAAAGGCATATATATCAACTTTTTTCATATTGTACTCTGTTCTTATTATTCAGTTCTTATAATGAAATTCATTAAAGGCAAGACAAATGCAAGGTCAAGAAACCATGGAAGAGCAGATGCAATACCTTGAGAGGAGTCCCTACTGAATTTCCATCACAACTAATAATAACATCGTCACAACATAGACCACCACGCCCAGCAGAAGACTCTTGTTTTAACTGTTTGACACTGGAAAGCCATGAAACCAAGCAAATAATAGCATATAGATAGAGTCTGCACTTTGAAACAAATACTCCCTCCGTCCCCTTTTACATGTCTCTTTTAAGAAAATTACGCATCTTAAGAAAGTTTTATTTCCTGGTCTCCCCTAATAATTGTAGTTTTTCAAATTAAGTTGCGTGTATATGTATATTAGTCAAAGATTGGAAATTGTAGTCAAGGGTATACTTTGGAAAAATATTTAAAAAGTACTTTTGAAAAGAGAAAGAGGGACAAGTATTTTGGCACAAATTATTTTTTCATAAGGGACATGTAAAAGGGTAAGGAGGGGGTGACATTTATCCATAAAAGACAAACTAATGCTCTACATTAAAACCTTTTTCAATAAGTAAACAACACTAATGAAAATAGAGAACTTCACAAAAATATATACTTCCTCCACTTCATGATACATGCATGATTACCCTTTTAATGTTGAACTCTCTTGAAAGATGATTTCTTAGCATTCCGAGAGCATATATTCCATTAGCACTAGGGGCACACTGCATATTACGTTATTCAAGATTGCTACATGAGAATCCAGCCAGACATCCCTGAAGCAATAAGTCACTCACTGAATTTATGATCGAGATTGCTTTGTCATGTGTTCTTTATCTGCAAAATAAAGTAACCTGTTTCAACAAACAACACATGGCTTCTAAACTTTATGCAGCAATATATTTACAAAACAATACGTCATGTACATTATTTTATTTTGGTACGGTGAACTTTTAGGATAACTTAGTGATGAAAAGACAACAGAGAAGCTACTGTTATTTGAAAATATGGACTAAATTGTCAAAAGAAAAGAAAAAAATAAGTCGCATGATCACGGACTCAAATTCTAAAACCAAGCAAGCCTCAATAGGACAACTTTCTGTCACATGCGCTGAGAACCCAGTCACTTGTAATTATATTCCAATTAAAAAAAAGAGTAAAATTATTATATTTTCCTTCATAAGCCCTTCACACTTTGCCCCATTAACCATTTGAACAAGTAATGTGAAAAGATCTTTAGGCGGTTTCATCTTCCTACCTCTTGTTTGGATTTTCCTTTTCTTCTTAATCTGCAAAATGAAGCAACATGGTTCAACAACCCACATGTGGCTTCTAAAATTTATGTAGCACTATCTTTGCAAAATATTATGTCGTGTATATTATTTTAATTTGGTACGGTGAATTTTTCGGATAACGTAGTGATGATAAAACAAGAAAGAAGATACCGTTGTTCGAAAATATGGACAAGATTGTTAAAAGAAGAAAGAATAAGTCAAATGATCATAGACTCGAATTTCAAAACCAAGCAAGCCTCTCCAGGACAAATTTTTGTTACATGCGTTCAGAACCCAGCCACTTATAATTACACAAGAGCGACAAGGTTTTCGAAAGGAAGTTAACCACTCACGTACATTCAATTACAATTTACATCACCCCTCCCACAAACCAAAAGAAGAATTGGAAACATTGGTAGCTCACTACAAGTCATAGTCGATTATATACCTACCTATTGGATATTTAAGATATTATGAACAAAATTTTCGTTTAGCTTCTGATCTTGTCTGTAAATGAGTTTGTATTAGTTAAGTATATAGGTTGAGTAGGGTACAGCACGAGATGTGTGGTTATCAAAAGGTGATAGCAGACAGTAGAAGATATTTGCATGACAATTATGCATAGAACATATCATACAAAACATATCTAATACCTTCACAGTGGTAGTAGTGATGGGGTTACAAGGCAGGGCAAAGGAAGAAGAAAGGTTTGAAAACATTTATTCATCAAATACAAATAAATTGACCACCATAACTCTCCAAGACGCTTTTAAGAAAGATGCTTTTACGAAACGTAAGCATATAAACTAGTAATGGAAGGTATATTTCACATGTAAATTTCCTTTAGAGTAATTGGTAAATATTATATTATAAACACTTATACTTGATTGAAAAAAAGACTTTGTAAAATAACGGGGTCGAGCAGAAACTTTTGAAACCTCAAACCAAGCAGACAACTTGTAAAAAAAACAAATAAAATTACCAATTTAACCTACATACTTACATGTATATAACATATCTGTTTGTCATCATTGAAGCAGTGACCTATATTTCTGAGCATACATGTGGTTTTCCAATACGATCACATTTTTTGTTCTGCGAAGAAGCTTATTCAACTAAATGGGTAATGTTACCAGAAACAACTAGGATGATGGCAAGTATTCAAATTTCCATGTCATCGAATTCATGTGTGTTCACAGAGAAAAGAAGATTATGTATACATTACAAAGTTTCATATAAAAAACTAGCAGATGAATTCCAAAAAAATTCTACCAAATAAAATAAATCCTATCAAAAAAAAACCAAAAGTCAGGAGGTAGAAAAATCAAACCAACTTGGCAACTATTGGGTACTAATAATATAATAACAATCAAAAGGTAGAGCAGTTTTCCCTTGACATAAAGGAGATAACAAATACAAGCAACTATGCTTACAGTTTCAAGTGAAACCCTTGCTTTGAGCCATTTCCTAACAGACCAAAAAGTCCAATGGCATCCCTGCATGATACATACAGCATACAAAAGGCGGATATCATTACAAAATTCAACTCAATGCATGTAAAACAAAGAGAAAGGTTGTGTATTCCGTACCTTTCTCCTTTTTACACAAGCATGAATTCTCATATTCTTAACCTACGAAAAGGGCAAAAGGGGTTAGAGGGGACTTTTAAGTTAAATGAGCTTAAACATTTCAGATCAACTTAAGAAAATGCAGCAGAAAAGTAAGAGTACATATTGGATGTGAATGCATTAGTGTTAGACATTGCTCCTTATTGCTAGTGTAGATTTTGGCAAAACTTTCAAATACTATTCTTTCAAATACTACAAAATTTTAAACAGATATGATAATTGTTGATGAAACAATCTTAAAGCGCATATTCTAAGCAACAGGAAGGCTACTGTACTCTTCCAGGACTAGTCTCAAAAAAGAATAAAAAATTATAAGCATGGAATATGAATATTAAATAAATAGCCTAGGTTTCCCCAACTCAGGTACATGTGTAGGTCACGGGTGTGGACCCAAGTATTGGACTAGACAATATTTTGAATTTATGCTTAAAGTGAAGTGTCCGATGTCATCTGTCTCGGTCACTAAAATTGTACACAAGTCATGAAGCTTTAACTAGTGTTCCTGAAACTTCCTGATTCCCCTTGCTTTTGTTTGCATCTCCTTAGTTTGCACAATTTTCTGCAAATATCAAATGTCTTTTACAGAATATTTAGGATATTGTACTTGTTAAATTCTGTTTCAAGCACTTGTCCATGAAGGCATAAATTCAGCACTTCAGGGACAAACAAGTCCTCGAATTCCGCACTTTGGTAATTCCATAAAAGTACATAATTGCCAAAGATATTAGGCATGCTTTAGCTCGCAAGAAAATAAGGCTCATCGTAATCATCTCCCGTAGGTGTTCATAAAGCCAAATTCCCCTTCAAATTATCTCTATGTCCATATCTGTTTTACTAGCAGGACCACAGATGATGTGATATTTCCAAACCATGAAGTAATTGCATAGGCCCTATCCTCCATCTAGGTCCGAGGTTAATTCCCTCAATCGGTGGGAGACCTCATGAAGACATGCATAAATAGAACTAACCACCAGTATAGTCAAAAGAACTAAAGGAGTTTACAAGAAGAAGAATCAAGCCTGTTCAATTATAACTCCTTTGGTTACATGAGGGAATGTTCCAGTAGTTCATCCAGCTTCTCTAACTTTGCAGTGTAAAGATTAGCAACACCCATTCCAAGATAAGGGCCTTGGAACTTGCCTGTGAGACATAACAAACGACATTAGATGAAAATCAAGTTTCTAGTATCACCGATAGGAAACATATTATATGGAATATAAGTTTCTAGTATCACCTATTTTCTTCAGATCCTCCAAACACTTCAATGCAATATTTATCAGCAGAAATGCATTGAATCGGCTCAAGGCAAAGCTTACTCCAATGACTTCTCCATAACAATTGATGACGGGTCCTCCAACAACAATCTCACAAAAACCCGTGTCAATACAGAAGTTATATATGCATATGGTACAATTAATTGACTTGGTCCTACCATCATTGCACAGAACTACATGCAAAAGCAGGTGGTGCACTATCTATTCAGCTGTCTCTGAGAATCGAACAGGTACCTACCTCAGTCACTGTGCACGACGTCCAGAAAAGCTCTTTGCAATCATGATGAAAATCATCACAACTGAATCATTTTGAAAACAGGAAACATGCATAAGAAGAAGAAGAAAGCCCTCGAAAAATGCGGCACTAGACATAAGTTTTTGTAGAGAGTCTAATTTTACCAAAATAAGACACTTAGTCAAAGATTTAATAGTATAAGATGAAACACAATTCTATGTTTGGTATAATACATCTATAACTGATGAACACCTGAAAAACCCAGGAGCAGCCATTATATCAAAAGGTGCCTCGAAGTCAGAACTAATGCTATGACAAGTTTACTAGGAAATAGATTATACCGAGTTGAAACTGTTTCTTCGTCTCCATGCAATAGCGAAATTGCACCGCCTAGCATAGATGTGTTAGAATCTATTGCTATACTATCACCATCGCATCCCATTTTAGCAGTTGAGAGAAGTGGATCAGACTTGACGCTGATAATTGCGATGCTGTAATAGAAGTCGTATGTCAAAACTTTCCCCTCTCGTATAATTTACCGCTGGATAGACATACATCAATCTGAAATGACATAATCATTTGAAACTGGGTGTATTATATGTACCAAAAGAAAAGGTAATATGGCTAGGGAAAAAGGTTCGAATTTGACACATTTAATGCAATAAAAACTGTATGAATGTACCAAAAAACTCAGTGTTTATATCACTTAACACCCCTTATTCTATCTGCTTAGCTGTGGTTTCTCTAGAGGCTACTGTTTCCTCATTCACTTGGTGCACAAGGGTATGTGCAGAACTCCTCTCCGCACTTATTTTTTTGTTCCATCTGTTTTATTTCAGCAAATTGTAGACACACATACGACATCATGCTTATCTTATTTTCCACGGGACACTTCCAAAGCTGTTTGGATAACGATTCTCTCAGGAATTCCATAATAGTCGCTATTAAAATCGCTGTAGCTAATTATGTTTAGTCACTATATTTTCTAGTTACAAGTACCTAGGGTATCTCAGGCAATTGGTCATTTTTACCTTTATTAGGAAAGAAGGCAGATCGACTACTGCCTATGAAAAGCAGTACTTGATGTGCTTTCATTTTATGCATGTGATAAAATTCCCCTGGATTCTCTTAACAGTAAAGATGTTGGTTTCCTCTATAAACTTACTAATCTCCCTCAAAAAATAACTCCAGAGACTTGAAAACAAAAAACATGTGAAAAACAATATCATTAACAGATTCTCAGCAAGTACTAACGATGCTTAGAGTTGACTACAACCATTACCCCTATTTGAACAAGCAATTGAGGTTTAAACTATGCAACACTAAACATGGAATAGAGCATTTCTTAATTCTTTTGAATACTGAATAGTAGTGATTCAATTAGATATGATGCAAGCATTCTATTTAGTCAATTAGTGTGGGTACATCCATGAGTTGCGATGGTATTATTTTTTAAGTCTGTCTTTAACAACAAGCACATTAATACCTACCAATCTTTAACGCGTCTCCTTCTAGTTGGCGAGCATCAGAAGGAACAATGTCTCCTAGTTTGATGCTCACTATATCACCAGGAACCAACACACTGCATCTTCTTCTTTCCATTTTCCATCGCGTAAAACCTGGGGCACGGAGATCAAATTAAAGTGGCAATAAAAATGATGGTAAACCAGAATCATGATTCATGACAGAACGGTTATTTACTTTTGCCTTTGGAGCCAACCGAGCCATAAGAGCAGCAGCTGCGTTTCCAGCATTGTTTTCTTCGATAAAACTAATAGTAGAATTGATTATCAATAGAATCAGGATGCCAAAAAAGTCATGATAATCTCGACCCTTGTTCTGGACAAAACATGCTTATCTAAGTGAGAATCAAATTGTCCGAACTCAATAATCTAGCCTAAGTTCAACTTGTTGCATGTGATGTTTAACATATACATACATACATATATATATATATATATATATATATATATATATATATATTGTAAAGGCCAGATTCATACCCCTCCATGTGCAAGACCAATCGCCATTATAGCTGCACCTTCCATTCCAACACCCATGACAATGGATTCCACATAAAATCCCAGAAACTTCAATACTTTACTTTCCTTTAGACAAAAAAAACACGAGCCAAATCAATCAGCAAAACGCAAGCATACACGTCAAAAACACACAAATGTAACACCAAACAGAGTAGATTGACAACCTTTTTCTCCTCGAGTTTGTTATATCCAAACAATTCTAGATTTCTAGTCATTTAGTAACCTCGTCAGACGTCAGACCCTCTCGCGTACATTTTAGGTGCTGGAAAACCTCTTCCAGTGGTGCATTTTCCTGCGAAAAACACATAATTAGAATGCACGAGAGAGGGAAATGGATGATGATTTAATTTCTCTGTCAGCAAGTCTGCATGTACCAGATCAAATCCTTCTTCAACAATATCAGCAAGCGAAGTCTCCTTTCCACTCATTTCGTTATTAACCTGCAACTGAAACTATATTTTCCTAACAAATTCAACAAACACATTCGAATCCATGGTTTCATATGTGAGATAAATGATGTACCTTATATGAAGATTACACAAGTCAACTTCTACAACATATAATGCAAACTGATAAATACTTGCCTTGCAAGTGTATTGGTTTTCATAAAAGTTTGGCAAGTCACAAGTATATATACACATAACACAACACAACGCAAAGACTGGGCAAGTGACAGGTAAACTACACCAGACAAACAAACACTAAATACACCTAAGTTATGTACAAAAGTAATTAAAATTTTATACATATTCATACAATTAACGTATACAAATTTAAAGTCGAATAAAAAAGTTCAGTATTCATTAGTCACTCGAAATCCTGGCAAGTAGTAATACAGTAATCCTAATAAAAGAAATGATGCTTGTTATTAAAACATTGATTAATACTTTAACAAATGGTGAAAGAATACAAAAGTTGGCTGATGAGACAACGGGTGATTGATTTATGTGCTACTCAGAGTGTGTAGTTCTGGTTCTTGTTGTCAATATCTAGGCCTCTTAACTTGGCAAAGATTCCACCTTTCCTTTAAGAGTATGAAGCTCTCTAAGTCTGCAAAATTGGAAATGGCAGACATAATTAGTCTGAATAAGTCTGCACTAAAATTTACCGTGAAAAAGTTAGTTTCATATGCTGCCCAGAAGAATATAGCAGTCATTAAGGCCATGTAAGAACCAAGAACAACACCAGTTGCGAAAATTTCTTTAAGCTTCCAACTGTCAGGCAATGGAGAAGGTTTTACTCTGTCTTTCGATATAGTCATGATCGTGCTTCATAGGAAGAAACAATAACTCGGTTAAAAAGCACTAGAGTTTTTTTCAAAAAATAAGTAGTTTTAACCCATGCTTTTCACATGAATACTCAAGAACCAAGACGAATAATTACCATCGTTGATAATAGCAATGACAAGCACCATGAAAGGGGGAAAGTCAAATTCCAGAAAACAGTCAGCAACACAAAGCGGAGCCTAGTACAAAAAGGGTTGTCTGTTTTTCTTGTAACTTCACAATACGAATGGTGATCGAGACAGCATATATCTGCAGAAAGTAGCAGTGTTAGTTAAGGATTTATTATTTTTCACAGCCTGATAAGAAAGTTGGGATAATTTAGATGATTGGCTCCTAAAATACTGCACCGTGTAGTTCTTCATTCTTTGAAATATTGAGCGGCTTGTGAATCCTGCACTGATAATTACACTCAATCCAGGTTCTGTGAGCACTATATCAGAGGCACTACGAGCTGCATCCGTTGAATCTGCCACAGCGATTCCAATGTCTGCCTTCTTCAAGGCCAGTGCATCATTAACGCCATCACCAGTCATCCCACAAATGTGCTTTAATTCTTGCAGCCTCTTTACAATCTCATATTTATGATCTTCAAGAACATATTATAGTAAGGCATCAGAAAGGCGCAGGATACGTGTATCAGTAAACTTATAACAAAATTGCCATGTCCAACACATACCAAGAAAGACGCCAGCAAAACCATCAGCTTTCTCAATGAGTTCGTCTATAGGTAGAGATGAAGAATCCCCATTACCATTCTTAGACAGCAAAGCTGATGAAGGGTACATATTTGTTCCCATTCCAAGTCTTCTACCCGTTTCTTTGCCAATTGCCAGTTGGTCTCCTGTAAAACATTTCAACGATAAGCAAACGTCATAAAGACCTGTTATGTCGCCTTTAACTTACAGGTATGTCTATTACACCTGTTATCATCTTGACACTGACACCAAGTTCCAGAGCTCTTCTAATTGTTTCAGCAGTATCGTGACTAGGTGGATCAGAAAGAGGAAGAAGTGCAATGAACTCCCAAGGCCCACCAGAACTGTCTTTGTTGTTATCAGGCACTTCCTGCACAAAAAGCAACCGTAAACAACCCATGAGTTCATCTACATAACCATGTGCATCAAAGGTACCTAAGAGACTGCTTATCACAACAATAAAGGGACCTAAACAGTAATCTATGAGATCTTAACCATTTAACTGACGAGCAACTCCAAGGGATCGAAGTCCACATTCTGCAAAATTATCAATTACTAAATGTACCCTCTTTTCAATATTGGATTTGTTATGTGCAAGGTCAAGAATCTACAAAACATAACGCCAAAAGAAGAAATAAAATGCATTCTATGAAATTTCTGTGATCCATATAGATTGCAGAAGCTTGTTTTACCTGCTCCGGTGCACCTTTACTAACTCTATGCATAGTACCAGCTTTGTCGATGTATGTAAGTGCTGTTCTTTTGTCAGTTGGATTGAATGGCAAAAAATGGACCTCAGTTATCCCAGCTCGTGCCTTTGATAAAACAAGAATGCAAATAAGAATTATCTGACTTGCATGAGAACAATGCCAAGCCGCCAAGGTGCTTAGAAACACAGATAAAATACCTCCTTAGAGCAAGTCCAATGGTGAGCTATATCTTGTTCTATATCTATATTATAGCTCAAAATCAAAAAATTTCAACTCCAATGGTGTGCTAAACTTGGTGCTAAAATAGCATATTGCTATAGTTGGTGCTATATTTAGCACAAACTATAGCAATAGCTATAATTGCCACCTCATCAAAAAGTAAAAAAGTGGTGGGAAATGAATAATAAATAGATTTATATCTCAACCTATTCAAGTACATGAATGCACATATATTCATTTGGCACAAGATATAGCACCAACCATTGGAGTTGTGATATTATTTTAGCACCAAAAACCACTTTTTGGTGCTATATAATAGCAATAGCTACACTTATTTTTAGCTCACCATTGGACTTGCTCTTAGGGTCTTGCAACATTGCAACAATAGCAGCATCAACTGCATCTTGATTCTCTAACCTCGATGCTCTTGCAGCCATTAGTACTGCATCGTCCTTGTCCACTCCCTTAGCAAACACCTGCAATGACAAAGACGGCATCAATAAAAGTGGATGTGTAACATAAATATACAAAATCATATTATAGGTAGTCGGAAGTAATAACCTCAATCATATTTTTATCAACAGTGAGCTTGTTAAGGTTCAATGTGCCAGTTTTGTCGCTGCACAGAAAATCCATTCCAGCCATTTCCTCGATAGCTGTCATACGTTTTGTAATGGCACCCTATGGAGGAAGAAAATACATATTTTCAGGTACACCAAATAAAAGAAAACCTAAAAAATGATCAGATTTGTGCAGACCTGCTGAGACAGACGATGTGAACCGATAGCCATGGTGACAGAAAGAATAGTAGGCATTGCAATAGGAATCCCACCAATGAGAAGCACCAGAAGGTTATCTATACCAACCTTACATTCCCTTCTTGAAGTCCATATATTACAATGATTTCAATCACCATTCCGACAGCAATTGAGCAAATACAAAAAATTCTAATCGACGTTAATACCTGGAAACCGTACAATGGAAATTCCTTTGATGCTACGGAAAAAACACTTGAATAGTATAATTACGTCTTACCATCTGGAAATGACCAACATGTGTGGTATTTTCCACAAGATGAGCAGCCTTTCCGAAGAAAGTATGTAGTCCAGTTGCAATTATAACTAGATCAATTTCACCTTGCTTATAAGAACAGTGATTATAAATCCTCAGGAGATTAATACATTATCAATATTCAGAGAAAAGTATTATTATAATCAAAAGTCTCTTTCATCATAAGCTAATACAAGGATATACATATATATATAGGCTGTTTACAAACCCAAACAGATGGGTAAAATAGGTAAGATCCCAACTAACTAATAAAGATTCCAGCTGCAACTACTAAAAACTATATAAGATTGTTATCACTAACACATGAGTGAAGTGTTTTGGCATGAATTCCAAAACATTGATCATTAACGGCCAAATAATATATCCCAATTATTTGTCCACGACAATTAAACAAAGGCATTCCACTTGCTCCTCCTCTGCCATCACCATGAACATTATTCACCATAACAAAGTATACGGAACTCGACAAGCGACGAAAGCAACTCAGATCATCAACATAAAGAATGTGTCTTGCACTTGCATCCAATTCACCTTTGTCCGATTCATCTTTGTCCGATTCACCTTCTTCCGATTCATCTTCTTCCGATTCATCTTCTTCCGATTCTCTTCCATTTCTTTTTTTTAATTGGACCAAGTATTGCCTCAAAGACTGAGTCAGCTCACCATGCGCTCGACATGGAAAAGAAATATGTCCTACTGGAAAAGAGAAGTCTAAGAAGGCTGGATGACCAATGGGATATATCTCTTCACCTATTTTTAGTTCATCGGTGCAAATTTGGGCATATGGAAATCCGGTTTCAGGTATCGGGTCTATTTGAAGAATAGCAAGACCTAAATTTGGATGGAATGAATAAAGAGAAGCTGCATATGTGTTGCCCTTGTTGATTTTCACTTGTAATCTACTAATTGGGTTTCCCTCGATATCTTGCAGCATATGTGACAAGGTTAAAACATGTCCTTGTGGTGATATGAATACACCTCCCCCTTCGCAATCAAACCCACCTTCTTCACCTTCTGCCCAAACTTCTACATTAACCACTACATTTTTCATTTTCATGTAAAAACGTTTTTTTTGCTTCTCCGAAAGTTTCCCATTAACTACGTGACATTCAAATGATTCTGCCATTTCCTGCTACGTTGAAAAAACTACGTTCCTGTAACAGAAGGTGTTTGTTGACTTGAGGAGACCATATATAACAACAGTAGAGAATATATTGTAGAACACAAAGAGCAATATGTATATATTGTAAGCTTATAGAACACAATGGATTAAACAAATTAGAAATTAGATCAGTTGTATATTTATAGGATAAAGAGTAAACGGCTCTACTTCAGTTACCAATAAAATAAAAGTTTGCAACCGCTACAAACACATAAGCAAACAAAATAAGGCAACTGCTATGAAATACACAGATAAGATATATGGATAACTATAATCACATACGCAAGTACAAAATCAGGGCAAACAAACATCAGGGATACCTTGTTTACTAGAAATTAGGGATCGCGAGATCGTGGCTTCGAGTTGAGGGAGATTTTCAGGGCTTCGATTGCGGGTCAAACTTAGAATTGTGACTTATTTAAGCTTCAATCCAGGGATTCAAATTCGCAGCAACGCGAGTTCAGATTTCAGAAGACTAACGAGTAACTTACTGGAGTCTGGAGCTGGAGCTGGACTTAAGAAGCTGGACTCGTATTTATTTGTGTTTGGGCTTTAAAATAGACTTAATTACTAAAAAAACTATACAACTATCATGTTTTTTTCAATTTAAGCATAATAGTATATTTATTGCGGGATAATGCAAGTAACTTTAAAAAATTATTTTTAGAAAACTCAATCCCACTAATCCATAATCATGGTTAAGTTAAAATTGAAATGTATGCCACATATATTGTCAAGTTATAAATTAATTAGTATATGAATTTTATTACTTTTTTTACTATCGAGTTAAAAGGTCAAAATCCTAATTCATATTTTACACGAATATAGAGCGAGTTATAATTTATGTTTGAAGGCACAAGACAATGTTAGCATGATTTTTATGAAACACCCATAGCCTACTGGCTACATGTGTGTGATTGTATTGATAATTTTCCATGTGATTTATGATATTTGTATCGAATTTATAAATTATATTATGACGAACCTTGATAATTCAAATAAAAATTGCCCGCAAGGGTTGGTTCAACTGTTTAAAGAGGGGACTTGTATCCTTTTGGTCACAGGTTCGACTTCCGAAGGGAGCAGAATTTGTGATTATGCCTCTTGGACCCGAACCTGTCACTTAAGTGCAGTTTGCAGGCTATTATGTGAACTCGTGGGTTTACCCAGTGCGCCCTGCGGAAAAAAAATTATGCCTCTTGGACCAGATCTTGCCACTTAAGTGCAGTTTGCAGGCTATTATGTGAACTCGTGGGTTTACCCAGTGCGCCCTACGGAAAAAAAAACTGATTGTTTGGTGTGTGTACAATGAATTATGTAAATATTTAAAATAAAATTATAAAAAAATAATATTTTAGTAAAGTTGTGTATAACATTCATTTAACCATGGTTAGAAATATTTTCAAATTGGGTTCTCTCAAATACGTTTTCTATTAGTTAGTTGCATTTTTTTGCAACAAAATTAGATTTATGGTTAAAATGAAAAAATCACAATAGTTTAATAGTTTTTTCGGTAATTAAGTCTTTAAAATATGTCGGGCTTGGAATTTGGATACCGCTGCTTCAGAGTACAGAGTATATAGACTCATCATAGTTACAGTATACTAGTATGTTGCCCGCTCCACATGAGCGTTGGAAAATAATGTTTTTGAAAAAAATATTCTTGATTAAATTTGTATTTGATTATAGTTGAGATTTTTTGATTTTGGATGAAAATTATTTTAATTTTTTTTCTATTTCTTGTTCTCATCTAAAATAAATTTTAAAATAAAAAATATCTGATAATAGAGCTAATCTCATTAGTCCAATTTTTGGTACGATTAGAGGTGACAATCGTTTCGTTTCGTGTATTTTTGTGTTTTGTGTACTCGAAGGTGAAGCTTGTATCCGCCCGTTATTGGTTTCGTGTACTTGATTTGAAACCCGTATACGATCCGAAACGTTTTGTGTTTTTTTCGTGTACTTTCGGTGTATATTATATATAAATATATTAATATAATTTTAATCAAAAATAGTTTTAATATAAATTTCCCTGTATAATTTTACACAATTATATATATATATATATATGTGTGTATATATAATATATATTATAACATATATATAATAAAAATTATGTAGAAATATTTCGTTTACTTTCGTGTACCCGAAATCAGGTTTTATCCGGGTTTAAACTTGAATTTTTTCGGATTTCGAGCCGGACCGAATTTTGTTGAAAAATAGTAGGTTTGCTTAAAATCTTCAGACCGTGCCAGGACAGATCGGATTTTTCAAATTTTTTTCAGATCGGATTTCAGATTTTTTGAACATCTCTGGTCCAAACAAATACAAAACCAATATAATCAGTTAATAAAACCTAATTAACAATATCACTATGTTTACCAAGCTAATTACAATATAAAATCAAAATAAAACGAAGCTAATTGAATTTATAAATCATAATTACAAGATAAGTATATAAACCACATATGAGAGTAAAGATCGATGATAAACTTAGAATAAGAATAAAAGATCAGCAGTCGTGCAGTGAGGTGATACGTATTTTAGGGCAACGGAGGATGACATGTATGAGAGGGCAAAGGTGTTACGTATTTTTTTTTTATTTTTTGATTTTCATCTTAATGGTTTGTTAATTCTAGGAATATTTATAAAAATATTAATTTTTTAAAAATAATTTACAAAAACATTTTCAAGTTGAATGTTTTTTAAAATGTTCTCTTTTTTTTGCAAATCATTTACCAAAATACGACTAGCGACTTCTGGAACCTCATTTGCCATATCAATTTACAATTGTTGCAAATGGGATCGCATAAGTTGCAAGTCGTATTTGTTGCCAATGAAATTTCTCATTTGCAATTGCGGTGTTGCAAATTAGTCGAGGTAAAAGAAATTTCATATAGGTACTATTATCTTGTGCCTTGATGAGTATATTAAGAACTACAAAATTAACTGACAAACATCAATATTGCAGGAAACGACGAAGTCTAAGAAGTATCCTCCAATTGGTGATAGTGGTTGTAGAAATCAATAAACGGAGCAATTTTTCAATAAGGGAAAAAGAAAAGAAGAAAACTAGCACAACTTTTAATTTTGAAATATACTTATATGTAGTTTGTAATATCGTGTTGGTATATGATAATAATAAACCGGGCAAACTAGTTAACTCTAGTCAGGTGCCGGTTGAAATGGATGAAATTAATCCAGAGAACAATTCAGAAGTGTGTGAACAAGATATTGATGAAGAATTGTGTGAACGAGACACTGATGAAAAAATGGCTGATGTTGATACAAAAAAGTTCAGGATTCAAATGTAAGATATGATTATTCGCAACTTTTTCTAATTAAGTTAAAATTGTTGTAAACAATTATGTTGTAAACTATTGTTGATGGCTGAAAAAGACCATACATTGAGAAACCTGACGAGCAAAATGAATTTGGATCTCCTTTGCTTATAGCAGAAGAGTAGAAGATACAGTTTGAAATGGAGTAATTATATAGTTTTTATATTTAAAAGATGGGTCCTGTTCCTTGACAACCGCGTGTTAGATAAGGGTTATCTAACACACTGTACGGGGGCCGTTAGATTTATATTTCAAAGGCCCAGATCCAATCTGAGATTTTAATGTATCTGCTATAAAAAACCGCGGATAGGGAAAACTCCCTTCCGCGGTAAATAACCGCGGATAGGGAGTTTTCCCTTCCGCGGAAAATAACCGCGGATACATTAAAAACCCAAAATTGGATCTGAACCCTTGAAATATAAATCTAACGGCCCCCGTACAGTGTGTTAGATAACCCTTATCTAACACGCGGTTGCTGTGGAACAGGACCCTTAAAAGATTTAGTTAATAATTCACTTTACTACTGCATAAATTGTCGACAAAGAAGATTATAGAAGTGGCAATCGTTTCGTTTCAATACTTTCGTTTCGTGTTTCATGTACTCGAAAATGAAACCCATATCCGCGCGTTGTTAATTTCGTGTACCTGATTTGAAACCCGTATCCGATCCGAAACGTTTCGTGTATTTTTCGTGTACATTATATATAAATATATTTAATATAATTTTAATCAAAAAATAGTTTTAATATACATTTTCCTATATAATTTTACTAAACATGAATGATATATTTATTCTCGCATACAATTATCTATAAACTTGTTAATGTATCTATAATATATATATATATATATATATATCTACATATACATATAAATATATATTTATTTAGCACAAATATATATATTTAATGTATTATAACATATATATAATAAAATTTATGCACAAATATTTCGTGTACCCAAAATGAAAACCCATATCTGACACGAAATCTATCGTGTAATTTCGTGTTCGTGTACTTTCGTGTATCAAAAATTAAAACTCGTATTTATTTTTTTCTTATCGTTTTATTTCGTGTTAGCGTGTTACGTGTCAAATTGTCAGGCCTTCAAGATTCTACAAAATTGAATGTATGTGAGGATCAAATGGTGTTTCCTTATACACACAAACATATCGTGAGTTGCGGTACAACTGTGTCATCTAAGGCATCGGTGATTTTATATATGGTGACGGAGCGGTTATTATTCATAACTGTTTAATCATCGTCAGCACAGTTACTGCACAAGGGAGAACAGACCATCACGAAAAGCTATAGTTGCAAGAAAATTGCAAACACCAACATACTCTTCTTCTCAGTTTGTTAATCTGCATGTCTGCATCATTATACCCAACAACATTAAATTTGTTTAAATTAGGATAGAATAAGCCAAAATTAATTATACAACTTAGATTTTTGAATATTCTTTCAATTACATTTAGTTAGACAATGGGCGCAAACACAAACATTATGCATGATATGAGGTCTTGAAGTCTTGAGACGTTTAAGCACAATAAAGCCTCAATCATACTCCGATATTTTGTGATATCTACATTATTATGTAATTAATCTGAAAACAGCTTGCTAATCGGGTGACCCAAATTGGTGGTATTTAGTGATACCTATGTTATGTTATTACCTAATTAATCTGAACAGCTTACTAGCTAGGTGATCCGAACGGAAGCCTACATTATTATGTACTGTCGAGTCGTCCGATGAGAAATAGAGAAAATAACCAAATGAAAAAGAAAGAAAGAGAGATTTATGTGAAGGATTTTTGAACACAACATTATATGAAGAATTTATGTGAAAACTTGGGATTAAGCATTTTCCTTTTATCTTTTTTTTTTCCTCTCATTAAAAAGTCGTGGAACACAATCATAAGGAAAGTTCACTCACCCATTGCTTTGTATGCAAATCACAATCCTGGACAGGTACAACTTCTCTGTTGTAACACTATAAATCTTAAGAAGTAGCTTCAAGGGAATGTTACGTGATCGGTTCAAACAGTCGCTCCATCCTGCAAATGAAGGTATATTTGTTCTAGGGATGTTCATTTCCCATATATTGACCATCAGTAGATATACGGTTTCCTAAAGTGATTTAGAAAATTAGGGGTTGTAGCCTTGCATGGACCATAGAGTCGTTATATACAAGAGCATCTCCAGCAGTGTCTTAGTGTCTTCCTAATAAATATTATAAAATATTGAAACCTAGTGATTTAGGACAAGATTTTGTATTTCAATTCCAACAATGATCCTTATAATTCATTCCTTATTATTATTATAATAATAAATTTGGAAAGAGATTGATAAAAGATGGAAGGAAGAGAGAGAAAATAAGTTACAATAAGAGAGAGAAATGATTTTTTTATTAAAGAAATCAAATAAGGCATGGCTAGTGGTGCCTTATTAATAAGGCATGGAAGGAGGATCCTAGTGATTTAAGGCACTTCTAAGACACTGCTGGAACACTAATTTATGTCACATTCCTTATAATTGGACTTAGGACATGATATAGGAAAGCTGCTGGAGTTGCTCTAAGTTTAGACACTTTGCCCTCTACATAACTAGTGTTCCGTCTATTTTTTAAGAGGAGCTGGGCTGAGACCCTAAAGTGTATAAGAAAGAATAACTCTTATGCCAACCTTTAATTTTTGGCCATCATCATGCAAAACTCTTAAAATATGGGTATATAAAGTGCAATTTAGACTAAATATATCAATTTAAGCGTAATATGATTACCAGGTATACAAAAAATAAGACATATTACGATTTAAGCGTAATATGATTCTGCATCTTGATTCATTACATGCACCATGAGCCAAATGAACCAGGAAACACAACTAACAAATAAATACTAGAGACAAAAGGATGTCAATAGAGAAATGTGTTCAAGCTTTTTCCATGTCATGGAGTGTATATGTAACTGGCTTGACAAACTGCTCATCAAAAATCTAAGATAACCCATCTCAACTTTTATCTGAAAGACAAAGACATGCATAAAAAAGACAGTCAAGAAGTTGAATAGACACTAGAATTTTAAAAAAAAACTGCTGTTTGCGATTTGCAAGATATGATGTACTTGATTAAATATACACTCTTACCTTTTCTCTCCCTAGCTAGTTTATCTTCTAATTCGGAAAAGTCAAAGTCGCCAACATATGGGTCATGCCACCTGCAAAAAGGGGGGGAAAACATGGACCATTATCAAATTTGTCTAGAAAAGATTATAATGTGGGTCTTCTTTGCTATTTTAGCAAAAGTAGTATTTAGTTGGACGGAAAAACTTTTTAATGGATAATAATCTCCATAAAACAAAATCTTTCAATGGAGAAAACAATTGTAGATTAGCTTTGTATGGTTCCTCATATGCAAAGTTAAAGGAGAAAAGGATGAACACGATGAAAGAGAAGATGGATGTTTGGACAGAAAATAGGATGAAAAATAGGGAGGAAAGTACAGCATGCATTCTGTTAAGAAAATGTTTACAATTTTTTTTCCTAACCTTGACAAACCAAACAAAGGAAAAGCTACTTTGTGTACAATATGTTTTCCACAAACCAAAGACATTAAAAAAGGGCTTATTTATAAGGATTCTCACTTTTCTTTTGACTATGTTCTTAATACCCGACTTTAGGATAACTTCCTCTCCAGTAAAGGAAGAATCAATTGGTACTCCCTCAGGAGATATTGCCTAAAAAAGTCAACTCTTTCTTACCTGTTCATCTTTGGGCTAGTGCCAACTGTCACAGTCAGCTTTAGTTGACCAATTCTTGGCCTTAGCACAATCAGCTCAACAGGCTTCCCTTCTTGGTTCCATAGAACTTCAGTCAGCTATAAATAGCACAAATTAGTATTATTTCACAAAAAAAAAAAAGATTAAATGCCCAATAAACATAGGACAATGAAGTAAGTTTTTTTTGTTCTATAATTTCAAGGTTGAGGGTGTCCCATAACCCTTCTAATCAAAACAAGTAAATTTTCTCTGTCACCTAAATTTGGGCTTTCCAGGTTGAGGAGACTCCCCTCTCCCCCTACACTTCACATCAAGAAAAAGAAGATGATAAAAAAAAAAGTGCACCATCACTAGCAATCTCCCTCTACTTGTATTTGATAGCGAAAGGTATATACCAATTATAATCTCTGTTACACGGACTCGACTTGAAGTGCGCAACATGGATGCTAGTCAAAGTGTCGGACAGATTGGCAATATTATGAAATTTTAACTTGTTCTTGGCCTAAAGTAGATGTCCGAGTGTCCATGCGCGTGTCAGAGTAGTGAGTGTCAGACATATGTATTTATGCAAAAACAAAGATTCAGTATATACAAATAATGTGTTACTTCACACACATCTCTTTTACTTCTTTAGCAGTCACATTTTAAATGAAGTAAGCTAACTTGTAATAGGGGAACTAAACTAAAACCCACCCTATTGAATAATATTTTATACCATATAATCATGTTCCATGCCCTCCATAACACAGTCAAAACCATATTTGCTCAGAGTAGCATATTTACTCATAGTATCATACACGACTTGCCCTAAATCCAAATTTCCTTTTTCCCTCTCGCTTGGAAGATTCATGGAGATCAAAAGAAGAGTTAAAAAAATAACAAGTTCAAAATCAATTTAATTAACGAACTCCAGTTGCAAAGCTCTGGACTGTTTTGACACCATACATTATTTAATTGTTCCCTCTCTCTTTAACCAAGAGGATATTATTCTATACTGATTTTATTTTCTTGCCTCTCAAATGTAGCTTTTGAATTCAAATGATTGTGGTACCTCCATACTATATCATTCACTCTAAGAACTAGGCTTATTTAACTTTTGAACCAGGAAAATAGCGTCTTACATAGGCGTAAACATCATATACACGTCTTACATAGGTGTATAATTTTGTTCCGCCCAAGTCATTAACGTGTTTAACTATTGAGCATGCAAGGCAGTCTTCAATGGCAGATATGCATATAAGACAGGCGTCACGTGTGCATATTCATACGCCTATAGGTTTGGCGTCTCAAACTGGATACATTTTACATGGAGCATCTGAAAATATTATGCCAAAGGTTGAACACATCTTGTGATTTTTTGTTTTGTTGCAATGAATACGTTTTAATAACCATCACCAACACTCTGCTGGTAACATCAGAGAAACAAAAAAATCAACCAAGGTGAAGACAAACTTTTCATCTAAAACAATAGACATCCACGACGGCATGACCAACCTAAGTAATCAAAGTCGAGGGTGTGTGCCAATTTCACTCTCAATTTCGAGCATTTGAATCTCATTTTTCAACTCAGTGCTCAAATTACTGGTATAAGAGCATGTTTTGATAAAAGGGATTATATGACTGAGAGGCTGAGTGCAGAGTGCTAAACATCAGAAGTCCAAATACGCCTTCATCTAAGTAGTATCTGGTGGGAAAATATATCACCCGCTGCAGGAACAGGTAAATGGGGGCAGTATGTTGCACTAAAATACTAAATAGGGTCATTTGGAAACTTTTCAGACATACTGATGTTAATAAGTTCAATAGTTTTAACCAACAGTTGACTCTCATTTCTCTCAAACAACCTTGAATTTTCTCATATGCCCTATGCATATCTACTATGTCGGTCACAAGACTCAATTTTTGTTTCATTTTTTTCAACAAGATTTAAATTTCTTACATCAGTAAAGGCATATTTATCGAAAAATTTCATATTGTACTCTGTTCTTATTATTCAGTTCTTTTAATGAAATTCATTAAAGAAAAGACAAATGCAAGATTAAGAAACCATGGAAGAGCAGATGCAATACCTCGAGAGGACTCCCTACTGAATTTCCATCACAACTAATAATAACATCGTCGCAACATAGACCATCACGACCAGCAGGAGATTCTTGTTTTAACTGTTTGACATTGGAAAGCTCATGCAGGTAAAGCCATAAAACCAAGAAAATAATAGCATATAGATAGAGTCTGCACTTTAAAACAAATACTCCCTCCGTCCCCTTTTACATGTCTCTTTTAAGAAAATTACGCATCTTAAGACAATTAGTTGAGTTTTTTGTTTCCTTGTCTCCCCTATTGATTGCAGTGCATTAAATTAAGTTGTGTATATATGTATATTAGTCGAAGACTGGAAATTGTAGTCAAGGGTATACTTTGGGAAAAATATTCAAAAAATACTTTTGAAAAGAGAAAGGGACAAATATTTTGGCACAAATTTATTTTTTATAAGGGACGTGTAAAAGGGTAAGGAGGGGGTGACATTTATATATAAAAGACAAACCAATGCTCAACATTAGAACCTTTTTAAATAAGTAAACAACAATTATGATAATAGAAAACTTCATATCAATATATATTTACTCCACTTTATGATACATGCATGATTACCCTTTTAACGTTGCACTCTCTTGAAAGATGTTTTCTTAGCATTCTAAGAGCATATATTCCATTAGCACTAGGGGCACAGAGCATATTACGTTGTTCAAGATTGCTACATGAGAATCCAGCCAAAAATCCTTGAACCAATAAGTCACTCACTGAATTAATGATCGAGATTGCTTTGTCATGTGTTCTGTC
This sequence comes from Daucus carota subsp. sativus, assembly GCF_001625215.2. Classification (NCBI taxonomy): domain Eukaryota; kingdom Viridiplantae; phylum Streptophyta; class Magnoliopsida; order Apiales; family Apiaceae; genus Daucus; species Daucus carota. Next base: position 28,103,352 of record NC_030381.2, read on the forward strand.
ATCATCCGCATTTGGTATTATATAACCTCCACGAATTCCAGACACAACACAACATGCTGACATTATGAAATAAACTACAATATTTGTTCAGCCGAAATGCTATTTGGCTTTCAAACTAATGACACGAGAATTTTATGTAAGGAGTAGATGCCACGAAAGAAAAATTGAGAGTACGGATAATAAATCAAAGTGTTTTCTATTGGCGATGGTACATACGTCCACCGTGTTTTTTCAAATTGCAAATTCTTCCCCAGTTGATCAGTCGCATCTCATTAATGGCTCCTGCCCCAAAAGGATACTATGAAGCTATAACCCGAATTCAAATATAGAACATTAAGAAGAAACCCACTAAACCTTACGATGACACCAGTTACGAGACCTATTATCCAAGGTGAATCTGATGCAAGTTTTTTATATTATTATTAAATATGATTATTCATTAAATTATAAGGTCTAAAATATTCTGGAGAACAGAGATTTGTTAATTACATATATCTTAGTAGGTAAGTAACAGTATTAGTTAATAATTATAGGAATTGTTTCCTTTTATCTATGATTTTGCTAGGTCTCCAAGTTACTAGTTTTTCAATATAAACAATTGTAATATTTTTTACTTTTATCAAATAGAATTGATACACATGAAGATTTAATTGCACATCTGAAGTATGAGCTGGAAATCATTACTAGAGCAAATATTAAAGTTATCAAAGGACACGAGTGCTAAATTGCAAAAAATGCAACGGACTTGTAAATTTAATATTTAGAGGAAATTAGTGAAAAGCAAAACTCTGGAGTTAAATCCAGAACACTTTTGAAATCGTAAAAATTTGTTGACCATAAGCCTGATGAGTTTGTTTGTGGAGTCATAAAGGATGTTGAAACTGAGCCACGGATGGAGCAAGGTCACTTTGTTCGAAAAGAAAAAATTTAAGATAAAGTAGATTCAGTTGATCATATAGATATATCGATTCCATAATGGTTTTACAAAGCCAACATGATCATATTTTTCAATCGCTTCCACAAATTCATGTCCAACTCATATAGAGACCCATTCAACGATTGTTGATTCTTAACGTTCGCCGCAAAGTTTTTGAATTTTCTTGATGTAAACCATAAAACAATGAAACTAATAATTATTTCAACTATATTAATTATATAAAAGGATGTTTTTGTAATTATTAATTATATTATATAGTTGAGAATATTCTAGAAAATTAGATATGTGGTGGTAAATAAATAATAGGTAGTAGTTAGTGATAAAGCAATTATTTCGTTTTATCTATAAATTTACTTGGTCTCCAAGGTACTAGTTTTTCTATAATAACAATTGTAAGCATGTTCTTTTTTTATTGGACAGGGTTGAATTATATGAATCAAATTAGAGGATGTATTGTTTGATTGAGTGTTGCATGGTTCATGGGCCAGACTATGGAATAGCTATGAAGCATGAGTGCGGGTGCGGAGATACGTGGTGCGGGAATACGGGAATTCGGCAAAAAAATGTAATATATGGGGATTCGGGTGCGGGGGGATACGGCAAAAAAAATATTAAAAAAAAATATATATTATATTTATATATATAGTTAATCAACAAAACAAAGAAGGATTTTCAAAAAAAAAAACAAAACAAAACAAAGAAGGAGCATTCAAATCAAATCAAATAGTCAAATAATTCACATTTACAATACATAATTATAATATTTACTTGCCACAACCAATCAGCCAAACAATTAAAAACTACAAGGCAGCAGAACAAACAACCCAGGTAGGCACCCAACATCTGTACATACAATACATACCAGCTACAGTACACCAATACAACAACGAAATCACAACAACTAAGACTTGTATATGCATATACATATATACATACACATACAGCTCATATGTGGAAGACGATAGAAAGAGAAGACCGCAAGATGAATAAAGAGAAGAGAAGAGAGAAGAGCGGATGATGGCAAAACGACACTGCGGCTGAATTATCATGGCTGAATCGCGGCGCTTCTCTCCTTATTTGGCCTTTGAATTAGGGGAAACTTTTTTCAAAATTACAAATACTGCCCTTCCCGCACCCCCTTTGCTGCACCCCCGTGAATCCCCAACCCGTCACCCGATACAACGGGATACGCCAAGCGGCGCACTCAGTGCGCACCCGACCGCACCGCCGCACCAGCACTGCACCCGGTGCGCAGCAGCTGGATGCCGCACCCATGCTTCCTAGTGGAATAGTGATCCAGTTCCCTTGTTACAGAACACGATTCCACCTTTAGCTTTAGCGATCCACCTTTAACTTCGGCGATATAAGAAAGGAAGATAACTTGACACTATTTTGATTAAAATTATTTTTTAAAAACATACTTTAGTAAAAGAAATAAGAAAAGGAGTTGGGAAGATGATAAAAAGATACACGAGACATGCTTTAGTTAAAAAACATATTTACATCCCCTTGTAAATACGTATTGAAGGTCCTTATTAACCATAAATTTTCATTTTTAGATTAACTTACTTCTTTATTTTCAGGTAAAATAAATATTTTAATTATAAAAACCATACCTAGACTATATATTGTTTATTAAAAATCACTAAAAAGTGATCCTCATATTGACCCGCGAACCGGATTCACATGTCATCGTACCCAATTCGAAAAAACTAACATTTTATGTCCCTGATCCGATACCACGTACCCGAACCACCCACCCGTGAACCACGCAACACTGGTTTGATTCCATGGAGCATAATCACTTCCAACAAACTCCTATATCTACAAACCGACCCTCAATTTCAGGTGCAAAGATTCTAATAAGAGGCATACTAACAAGGAATAATAATTGTTCCACTCAACCTAGATCTGAATAAAGATTGTTCCACTCTACCTAATCTCAAGAGCAGAACTTCTCACTTTTTCATCAAAAAGAAGCACAATTATTATATCTTTTCGTTCATAGACCCTTCCACTTTGCCTAATTTCGCTTTCTTATTTTAAGTAATGTGAAAAGAGCTTTAGGTGGTACCTTCATGTTCCCATCTATTGTTTGGATTCTCTTTTTCTTCTTTATCTGCAAAATGAAGTAACATGTTTCAACAAACAACATATGGCTTCTAAACTTTATGCAGCAATATATTTACAAAATAATATATTAATGTCATGTACATTATTTTATTTTGGTACGATGAGCTTTTAGGATAACTTAGTGATGGTAAAACCACGGAGAAGCTATTGTCATTTGAAAATATGGACAAAAGAAAAAAATAATAGGTCGAACAATCATGGACTCAAATTCCAAAACCAAGCAAGCCTCGCTAGGCAATTTTTTGTTGCATGCATTGAGAAGTGAGAACCCAGTTGCTTGCAATTATATTCCAATAAAACAAAAGTAAAATTATTATATTTTCCTTCATAAGCCCTTCACACTTTGTCCCCATTAACCATTTTAATAAGTAATGTGAAAAGATCTTTAGACGGTACCTTCATCTTCCTACCACTTGTTTGGATTCTCTTTTTCTTCTCAATCTGCAAAATGAGGAAGTATGGTTTAACAAACAACATATGGCTTCTAATTTTATGTAGCACCATATTTGCAAAATATTATGTTGTATATATTATTTTATTTTGGTAGGTGAACTTTTCGGATAACGTAGTGATGCTAAAACAAGAAAGAAGATACTGTTGTTCGAAAATATGGACAAAATTGTTAAAAGAAGAAAGAAAAAGTCGCATGACCATAACCAAGCAAGCCTCTCCAGCCACTTGTAATTACACGAGAGCTACAAGGTTTTCAAAAGGAAGTTCAACCACTCACGGACATTCAATTACATCCCCCTCCCACAAACCAAAAGAAGAATTGGAAATATTGGTAGCTCACTACAAGTCATAGTCGATTATATACCTACCTATTGGGTATTCAAGATATTACGAACTAAATTTTCATTAAGCTTCTGGTCTTGTTTGTCAATGAATTTGTATTAGTTAAGTGAATAGGTTGAGTAGGTGACAACACGAGATGCGTGGTTATCAAAAGGTGATAGCAGATGATAGATAATATTTGCATGACAATAATGCATAAAACATATATGATACAAAACATATCTAATGCTTTCACAGTGGTAGTAGTGATGAGGTTACAAGGCAGCGCAAAGGAAGAAGAAAGGTTTGAAAACACTTATTAATCAAATAAATATAAATTGACCAACATAACTCTCCAAAACATTTTTACCAAACATAAGCAGATAAACTAATAAGGGAAGGTATATTTCACAACATGCAGATTTCCTTTAGGGTAATTGGTAAATATTATATTATAAACACTTATACTTGATGAAAAACAGACTTTGTTAAACAACAGGGTCGAGCAAAAACTTTTGAAACCTCAAACCAAGAAGACAACTTGTAAAAAAACAAATAAAATCACCAATTTATTATTTTAACCTACATACGTAAATGTATAACACAGTTATTTGTCATCATTGAAGCAGGGACTTACATACATGTGGTTTTCCAATATGATCACATTTTTTGTTCTGCGAAGAAGCCTATTCAACTAAATAAGTAATGTTACAAGAAACAACTAAGACGATGGCAAGGTTTCAAATTTCCATGTCATTGACATCATGTATGTTCACAGAGAAACGAAGATTATGTATACATCACAAATTTTCATATTAATATACTAGCAGATGAATTCTGAAAAAATACTACCAAATGAAATAAATCCAATCCAAAAAAAATCCAAGTCCAGAGGTAGAAAAATCACACCAACTAAGTACTATTGGGTACTAATAAAATAACAACAATCAAAAGGTAGAGCAGTTTTCCCTAGACAGAATGGAGATAACAAATACAAGAAACTATGCTTACATTTTGAAGTAGGACCCTTGCTTTGAGCCATTTCCTAACAGACCAAAAAGTCCAATGGCATACCTGCATGATACAAGCAGCATAGAAAAAGGCGGACATCATAAAAAAAAATCAACTCGATGCATGTAAAGCAAAGAGAAAGGTTATGTATACCTTACCTTTCTCCTTTTCACACGAGCATGAATTCTCATATTCTCAACCTACGAAGAGGGCAAAAGGGGTTAGAGGGGACTTTAAAGTTAAATGAGCTTAAACATTTCAGATCAACTTGAGAAAACGCAGGAGAAAAGTATGAGTATATATTGGATGTGAATGCATTAATGTTAAACATTGCTCCTTAATGCTAGTGTAGATTTTGGCACTACTTATAATTCTGAATTAAAAAATGTATAATATAATAATTCCTGCAATAGGATCTAAACTTTCAAATACCTATTCTTTCAAATACTGTAACAATTTAAACAGATATGATAATTGTTGATGAAACAATCTTAAACCACATACTCTAGGTAACAGGAAGTCTACCGTACTCTTCCAGGACTAGTCCCAAAATAAGAATACAAACATAATAAGTATGGAATGTGAATATAAAATAAATAGCCTAGGTTTTCCCCAACTCAGGTACATGTGTAGGTCACGGGTGTGGACCCAAGTACTGGACTAGAAAATATTTCGAATTTTAATGCTTTAAATGAAGTTTCCAGTTGTTATCTATCTCGGTCACTAAAATTGTATACAAGTCATAAACTTTAACTAGTGTTCCTGAACCATCCTGATTCCCTTTGCTTTTGTTTGCATTTCCTTAGTTTGCACAATTTTCTGTGAATATCAAATGTCTTCTACAAAACATTTAGGATATTGTACTTTTTAAATTCTGTTTCAAGCACATGTCCATTATGGCATAAATTCAGCAGTTCGAGGATGAACGAGTCCTCGAATTCCGCACTTTGGTAATTTACATAAAAGTACATAATTGCCTAAGATATTAGGCATGCTTTAGCTCACAAGAGAACACAAGGCTCATAGTAATCATCTCCCTTGGTGTTTTTCAAACCAAAATCCCCTTCAAACTATCTATGTCCATATCTGTTTTACTAGCAGGACCACAGATAATGTGACATTTCCAAACCATGCAGTAATTGCATAGGCCTTATCCTCCATCTAGGTCCGAGGTTAATTCCCTCAATCCGTGGGAGACCTAATGAAGACGTGCATAAATAGAACTAACCACCAGTATAGTCAAAAGAACCAAAGGAGTTTGCTAAATTTTGGATTATATCAACATCAAACCTAACATATTACCATCCCATCACAAGCAGAAGAGTCAAACCTGTTCAATTATAACTCCTTTGGTTACATGAGGGAATGTTCCAGTCAGTTCATCCAGCTTCTCTAACTTTGCAGTGTAAAGATTAGCAACACCCACTCCAAGATAAGGCCTTGGAACTTGCCTGTGAGACATAACAAACGAGATTACATGGAAAACAAGTTTTTCGTATCACCTATAGGAAACACATTACATGGAAAATAAGTTTCTAGTATCACCTATTTTCCTTCAGATCCTCCAAACACTTCAATGCAATATTTATCGGCAGAAATGCATTGACTGGGCTTAAGGCAAAGCTTACTCCAATGACTTCTCCATAACAATTGATGACGGGTCCTCCAACAACAATCTTACAAAAACCCGTGTCAATATAGAAGTTAAATATGCAAATGGTACAATTAATTGACTTATTGGTACCATCATTGCACAAAACTACATACAATAGCATGTGGTCTGCACTACCTACTCAGCTGTCTCTGAGAATCGAATAGGTACCTACCTTAGTCACTTTGCACGTCGTCCAGAAAAGCTCTTTGCAATCATGATGAAAATCATTACAACTGAATCATTTTGAACAGGAAACAGGCATAAGAAGAAGAAAGCCCTCTAAAAATGCAGCACTATACATAAGTTTTTGTATAGAGTCTAATTTCACCAAAATAAGACGCTTGGTCAAAGATTTAATAGAATAAAAGATGAAGCAAACAATTCTATGTTTGATATAATACAATTATAACTGATGCACACCTGAAATAACCAGGAGCAGCCATAATCTCAAAGGGTGCTTCAAAGTTACGAGCTAATGCTATGACAAGTTTACCAGGAAATAGATTATACCGAGTTGAAACTGTTTCTTCATCTCCATGCAATAACGAAATTGCACCGTCTAGCATAGATGTGTTAGAATCTATTGCTATACTATCATCAACGCATCTCATTTTAGCAGTTGAGAGAAGTGCATCAGACTTGATGCTGATAATTGCGATGTTGTAATAGAAGTCGTATGTCAAAACTTTCCCCTCGTATAATTTACCGCTGGATAGATATACATTAATCTGAAATAACATAATCATTTGAAACTGGGTGGCATCATATGTACCGGAAGAAAAGGTAATATGGCTAGAAAAAAAGTTTGTGTCAACATTTAATGCAATACAAACTGTATGAATGTACCAAAAAACTCAGTGTTTATATCACTTAGCACCCCTTATTCTATCTGCTTAGCTGTGGTTTCTCTAGAGGCTACTGTTCACTCAATCACTTGGTGCACAAGGGTATGTGCAGAACTCCTCTCCGCACTTATTTTTTTGTTCCATCTGTTTTATTTCAGCAAATTGTAGACACACATAAGACACTATGCTTATCTTATTTTCCACGGGAGACTTCCAAAGCTGTTTGTATAATGATTCTCCCAGGAACTCCATAATAGTCTCTATTAAAATGGCCGTAGCAAATTATTTTTGGTGCCTATATTTTCTAGTTACAAGTATCTACGGTATTTTAGGCAGTTGGTCATATTTATCTTTATTAGGAAAGAAGGCAGATCAACTACTGCCTATGAAAAGCAGTACTTGATGTACTTTCATTTTATGCGTGTGATAAAAATGGACTTGTTCCCCTGGATTAGATATCTTAACAGTGGTTCCGGTCTTTATCTACGAGCAGATCCTCTAATAACTTACTAATCACCCTCGAAAAAAACTCCAGAGACAATAGAAAACATTAAACATGTGAAAAAAACAATATCCTTAACAGATTTCCAGCAAGTACTAACAATGCTGAGCATTGACTACAACCATTATCCCTGTTGAACAAGAAATTGAGGTTTAAACTATGTAACACTAAACATGAAATAGAGCATTCATATATTCTTTTGAATACGGAGTAGTGGTGATTGGATTAAATATGATGCATGCATTCTATCTAGTCAATTAGCATGGGTACATCCATGACTTGCAATGGTATTGAGTCCTTACTATCATTGCTTCTGGGAGCAGTGCAGTTGCAACTCTATTCGATAGATAAGAATGATCACAAGAGATTTGGCTTAACCTTGATAATCATCTTAGTTAAGAGGTAGCAGATTGCATAATAAAGGTGACCACAGTCTTTATACACTTATAATTTAGAAACCAACTCTCACTGGACTATAGGAGAAGATTTCCGCATTGTTTAGCTATTTTTACTTACTACATGCTACATTTTAATTACAAAAGAAAGAATGGACAAATATTAATAGTTCATTGACACAACTAAATAAGCAAAAAGATTTTATAGACATCAGGAGAAGAAAAGGCAAACTAAGCAGCATTACTAACCATAAGATTAGGTAAAATAGAAGCTTCATCATCAGGACCTCGCAGGAAAGTTGCAGAAGTTAAGATAGTAGACAGGAAACTTTCATCATGGGCCTCACACTCTATGATAGTCCCAGAGCCAAGAAATACCACTTTGTCACCTGTAACACATAGTAAACTTTAACCACGCGGAAAACATTAACAAGGACCATTGTGAAAAACATACAAATAAATACTTTTCGATGGATTCACAGATAACATATGGAAACCCTAATTACGCAAGCCTAAGCATGGATTTGAACACTATATGTCCAGACCTATTAACCTAGAGTCTCATGACATTGGAAAGAAAGTAAGCCATCACTGACGTCAAAAGTATGGGTCATATCGCCTGGATAGACAGCTAGGACCATAGAAGATGGCATAGCTGAAAGTAAACCAGATTATCTCATATTTGGGACTCGGAGAAACTGCATATAGAATTATTATGCAATCCCGCACCAAAATGGTACATCTAACAAAGAAACAGACGATCCAGAAAGACACACTCCTCACTAAGGAGCACTCTGTTATTTGTTTGCCGAGACAATCTTTTAATTCATTATTCAAACGGTGCAAAATATTTAAGCAGTATAAATTCAAACTGGAAACCTTACAGTTCATGGCAACTAGCAAGTAACACTGAGATAAATGAAGCTTTCTACTCTCCACCCCTCTACCTTCCTTCCACTGTAATGTTATACCTTAAGGGTACAGTCACTGAGCGACCCAAGGTGTACTTTAGTGAGGTCTCTAATGCATAATTTATTTCGCATCAGATTACAGGCAGATGTATGCAAAACTGTAAACACCGGATTCCATACCCAAAAGGCCACAACTATTCCATTTATCAAAGTTATATGATGCTTTAGTGATTTACGTTAAATGTTGGTGCCAACTAAGAATTTAACTTACCTCGTTGGGAAACAGATAGACGAGCTTACTTTTGGATCAAGGATTTGGATAGTTAACTTTAGAGGTGGAAGATTCAGAGATGTCCTTGGGTGATCTATCGGACCTTTTTATTCTTTCATTTTTCAAGAAATAGGTGAGGGGTTGTTTCCTCGTAGTAGTTGCTAAAGCATCTATTGTGTTATTGTGGCCTACCCCAACCGCCATCTTCCTCTTTAGAAGGTCTAGAGTGTTTCCATCCATCAAGTCTGTCCCGTTAATATCTAATTGTAATGGGGGCTGTTGTGATGGGAGAAAGCAAATTTTTTTGAGATTTTAGGGGCCATTTCTTTTATGGTATCCAAAACCAATGGGAGCAAAAAGTCTGCCAAGAAACACAGGATGAAATCTCTCCCAACTCATTACCTCTATTGTCATCTATTTTGTCAAGAAATTCAGTGCCAAATACACATCGCAAATTGCTCCTCAACAACGAGCTCTTCTTCCCATCTCCCGAAGATTGATCAGAATTGCCCAGTCAATATACTCATATATAATGGCAACCTGATGTGTGCAGTGTGCATATATTTTTCTTGGTAAAAACAATTAAACTCAAACATATAAGAAAATGCAATAAGAATGTTCTCTAATCATACTTTCTACAACTTCCCATCAATATTGCATGTCAACCCCCTTATTTGTTATCTCAAAACATTTGAAACGACATTCGAAAACCTAGAACTTAAAAGAATGGCCTAATTTTAAGGAACTGTCAGCTAGGGGTGGGCATAGGTAAAAATTATTTGCACACAATTCTGACTGGGATCAACTATAAGTTTGGTCCAACTTGACTTACTTTTAAATGGATCCTATTTAAACCCATTTTTTTAGATAAGCATATACTCTCTAGGCTCATTTATATTGGCCACAATTCAAAATTTGCTTGTCCCAAAAACTATCGGCCAAGTTCAGTTTATATGGAGAGTTAAGTGTTGATTATGTTAACTTGTTTGAAAAATAATATAATTTTTTGGTAACTATTAGTATGTTTAAATTGAGTGAACAACTGTGGAATTTGATTGGTGGACAAAACAAATGTGACAGAGGGAGTATCAGTTACCCTAAAGCATAAACATGCATATGATTACAGAAGTACTTGATTATGTTAATTGCTTAAACAATGTTTACAAACCTAAACTCAAACTCGACCTCAATAGCTAGCTTCGACCTCAATAGCTAGCTAAACTCACACAATGCCGCAACTTTCTTTATTATTCATGTACTGTAGCTGATTACTTGCTACTTTCCTTTCCTTACAGAGAAAAGACATCAAAAAAACAATAAAAGCTGCCAGGAAGTAGAAAAAATACCGGTTCGACTTATAAGAGAGACAACACTGGGAGAAGCTTGGAGGATAGCATTCTTGGTGCCGATGTCAAATTTATCATAATTCTTTATAATAGCATCCAACTTGGAGAAATCGTGCGAGCATTGTACTATACCTACTATATGCCAAGCAAAAAACAAAGTAAGACTTGATAAAAAAAGGTAATCGACAAATCATATATATATAATGGAAGGTGTCTAACATCTACCTCGCCGTAGCCCCATTCTCCGAAAGTCTACAATGAATTATTACAACTCGTCAGTAGAACATTCTTTCATACAATCAACTATAGTCAGCATATAGATAGAGGAGGCGGAGGTAGAGAGAGAACCTGAGATAGATCGAGTGATAAATAATCGGTACGCTTAGGGTTACCGAGCAGTTTCCGGTCAAGGAGGTGATTCAACAGTGAGACAAACAACACGGCGATTTTTAACCGGTAGTATACTCACAGAAATCGTGTTCGTTGCCGAATCGGATTTATTCCTAAAAAGAAAAAATCTGTTTTTTTTTATATTAAACTTTTGATTTGTACACTTAAAGTAACTTTATGTGAGTTGACCGCATAATAAACATTATTATTTTTAGTTGATTTTTTTTATGAATTAAAATTTTGATTATATACTTTTATTCAGAAAAACAAAATTTTAAAAATAATATTTTTAACTATCCGATCAAAGCACTTAAAATGTGTGCCAAAAAGTCATCATATATTAAAAAACAGAGGGAGTAGTAAGTGAGATTTTTTAGTTAAATTAAATTTATTTTTTGACTTTTTCCAAATTTTGACCGGTTGATCTTAAAAATTGAAAATATACATTTTAAAGTAGAATAACTTTAAATACTAGTATTATATTTTTCATAATTTTTCAAATTTTTTATATATATAAATTTCGGTTAAGTTTTGGTCAATTTGACTATAAAAAGTGGCAAATAAATTAATCAGAAATTAATTAGAAAATTTGAATAATAAATTAATTATTGAAAATATATTTATCTAAATATCATTATCATGTTATATACAAAAAAAAAAATATCACTTTCAAATTCTAATTTTAGGCTGTTTTTGATTTGAAACTACTCTTAAGATAATATCTTTTTTAACTACTTTTAAACTATACTATATTGCATAAATTACTACACTTATACTCTATAATTTTAGGCTGTTTTTGATTTGATTTTAGCCAGGATCTGCGCCTCTTAGTTCTTGTATATACGTAAACTGACGTAGGAGAGTTGATTAAAGTTGAGGTTTCTAAGAGCTGGAAAACCAACTAATCAAGGCTAATATGTTAGAGTAAAAATGAGCTCCAATCGGTACCAGGAAACAAAACCATGAATTGTGAGGGGAAAAAACTCCCATGTAAGAAGCTGCAAACATGTCCAACAATATAAAATGAGAAAGCATGAAAGACACAAATAAACACATGAATATCTTTGTAAAGTGTTCTGAATGGACAGAATGCGAACAAAAATATAACAATCAATTCAGAGATCTAATTGACAATATATATAAACATTAAAATAACCTGATTACCTCTTAAAATGGTTAAGAGCATAGAGCGTGCTGCTCCTAATTTCAAACCTCTGCTTCCTATTTTCAAAGCCTTCTCTGACGTCGAGAATAGCAGAGACACGGGTAAAAAAGATTCTCTGTTATTTGACTAATTAGTTCCATGATAGTGTGGCAATAAAAGTCATAAATAAGTCTAAACAAAGGATGTATACTAATTTAAAAGTCATACAATTGGTGATATAATTTTTCATGCCTTTTTTAACACCAAAGACCATCAAAAGGGCATATCGTGAGCTCAAACTGCTTGCAACAGCAACCAATCTTGGTAGCATATATATTTTTGGCTTAGATATACTGAGAATTCACAAAAGAGAATGAATATGAGATTTATATGAAGTGCCAAACATTTGCAAAGTTCAATACTGTCGAACACTGAGCACTGTCAGGGCATTCTACATGTGTCAGACCGCATAAAGTATGGCTAGATGAAAGAAAATATACACAACTCAAATATTACAACAATTTCGCAAGTATGCAACACCAAAAAAAAGTACAACAGATAAATAATTACGGAAGATACTGACCAAACATGTAGTAACTAACAAGTCAGCATCAAAAAAATCACGGGAGATGGAATAGTTATATAAAATTCTTCACAGCAGGATTTCTCAGAGTCTTGTCATACTTGGTTGTATCCTGGAAACAGAAAAAACACTCAGCATAGGGTTCGTACAAATTCACAGCAGGAGGGAAGGGGAGAGCTGAGAGCGGGAGCAAGAGAGAGGGTAAGAGCGGGAGCGAGGGAGCGGGGGAGGGAGGGAGGGAGGGGGGGGGGAGTCTAACCAGGAGGAGTCCTTGCAACTGCAGCTATTGGAGGATCGGAGGAACATAATAGCAACTCTGCTGAAATACAGAAAAGAACACTCTTATAAACAGAGATCTGAATGACAATGCAAAGATCATAATATGAATGAAGATTTGCATCTTCCTGCAATGCTCAGAAATAATGCTTTACCTGGAAGAAAGGATGCTGAAGAACTTCCAAGGCAGTTGGCCTCTTGCAAGGATCCCACGACAGGAACAAAGCAACTGTCAATATTAGGTAAATTCAAGAAAAAGATTAAGCCAATAAAATCAAGCTTTCATAAAGGGCTTGTTCTTCAGAAACCCCACCAGAATTTTGTGCAGTCGGAGTATATGGTTCTGAACCGTACTCTCCATTAAGATTGAGGTGTCTCATTAGTTTGAAAAGCCTCTGCTTCTCCTCAGCAGATTGTGCTCCATAACCCTAGAAAAGGAATAATAAAACACCAAATTGATCATAAGCTAATAATTCCATAAATTTATAGCATTTGGCAACACTTAATTTCTTATCAAAACAAATTATATTAACTCGTACCTTGGTGCAACAAAAATTAACAATTCGAACAATCAAACTGACAAAGAATAACATTAACGACTGTTATTGCCAAACAAAATCTTATACTAAACCAATAAAATGTAAAATGCATATGATATACATATATTAAAAATTCCAATTCCTATATCATGTTTGATCAGGAAACAAAAACATAAACATTGCACATATGTTGAAATGATTAGCACTGAACAAAAAGCGTAAAAGGTAAATTCAATTTTTCGGATAACAATTCAATTCAGAATTCAGATGTATCTGCATGAGCATATTGCGATGATCATTTGCAGCGGAAGTAGCCAAGGGTGAGGCCAGATGCTGCAACCAGGCATAATGAAGCCACCGTGCCATGACTGCATCACCAGCATCAGTAGCAGAACCCGCACTGCGCAGCGATCCACCAGTAGTCCTAGGCTAATCATACATAGCAGTTGCCGCAGTATTACTCTGCTGCATCTGATCACGCATGTGGCGCTGTGATCAACGTTGAGGAGCCAATTTTCATAATTTTACTCGATCACGAAAATTTTCAAATTCCAAGAGCTTGGATCACCGCTTCAAAAACACCACACACAACACATTCAATAACATTTCCAGCACAATAATCCAAACAAACACGTGTGTCTGTAATCACTAACAATTTATCCAACTGAACCAAAAGCAACACGAGAACAGAGTTGACCCACGCAATCATCCAGTTCATATTTATCAATTTCACAATTACAACAAACTGAAGCGCTAACCATTCTAATTACCAAATGTCACAACAGTATTGCATTTCAACAGAAGCACGATTAATATAACCAAATAAATAATTACATAAAAGCAAATTAGATAATTAACAGAAAGAGAGACTACCAGATGGCGAAGAGACTGTGTGAAACTCAGAATACTGTGTGAAACTGGGAATCTGAGGATCGATCAGAACTGGAAGCTTTGAAATGGAAAGCAAAAGGTCTTTTAACTGTACCAAAATTTTATTTTTTTTGACGGATAACTGTAACAATTAATAAGCTAGAAAAATAAAGGAACAATAATTAATTTAAAAATATTTTAATTTTAATTTTAAATCACCAAGAAGAGCCTGAAAATCAGAAAAATAAGATGGAGAGATATGAAAGATGACACATCATCCTCTTGAAATCCTCCTTTATATAGATATATATAGATATAGATAGATATATAGATATAGATTGATTTTTGTTTCTACTGCATAAGATTGACTATTATACTACAAAGAAAAGGTGCGAGTATAAATGTTTCCCATGTCAAGCTCTGTTCTTGTACTTGTTCTTGTTAGTTGACATCAACAGCACCGAAAAATCGGCTGCAGACTGATGCGTGCTCAGTGAAAGAACAAATTGAGACCGAGTAATTGCAAAAGGTTTCGCATTTTGATCCCTCTGCAAGGGTCCAGATTTTGTTCTCTGCTACCGTATAATCACATGTGCAGGTAATATTTTCAATGTGCACTGTCCATCTTCACCTGGAGATCACAATTAATACAGAGGCTTTTACAATCTCAACATATATTCTTGAGCAATTGCTCTCTGAGCTAGACAACGAAATATAGAACTAGAGCAATATACAGGTGTAGAATTCAAACTTTAGGAAAGGCTACATGATTACAAGTCCTTGATTGATATTAAAATTATGGCAATAGTTCGGACACAGCAGTTACAGTTCTCAGCTAGCCAACATTCCCCGTTGGACATATATATGTTAAAGTTACTTCTATAACAGGAACAACACAAAAAGTTGCGGGATAATACATTGTAAAAAATAAACCAGACACAAATATGACAAGTTGACAGCGATAATAAAGAAGAGGCACGAAGAATAGAAAACAGATGGCAGATGGCAGAGTTTCATAAACAAGAAACACATCAGTCCAATATTTCATATAAAAAGAAATTGCATGTAAATTAAAAACATAGTTACATTCCCCTAAACTATAAACATAAATGTTGCATGTGTTCTAAAGCAATTGGGTTTAGATTGTTTGGCGAGGAGTTGATACCAGATAGAACTCGGAGTTTCAGTAGAGTTTTGGTTCCTTAGGAGCAATGTAAACGACGGTGCTGTCAGTCATCAATGTAGGGATTTGTTAACACAGAGTTATTAATTGCAAAGTGATGCCGCTGTCAGTCATCAATATAGCTTTGTAGAATATCACAGAAACGAAATTAGGTGCTCTCCACACTCTGTATGAGTGTGAAACATAATATCATATTGCAAACGCAACAGCTCAGATAATTTAAGAAAGAATTGGCAGAATAACTCTGCTATCAGAATTTGGTTGATCACAAATTTACAAGTAATACAAGGCAACCAAACATCAACCAAAGTTTAAAACGAAACTTTAAAACGAAAGAAGATTGGAGAAACTTTAAAACGAAAGAAGATTTGAAGACAATAGTATTCATAGTTTAAACATCAACCAACAAACACAAATTTCAAAAGCCTTCCATAACAGGGGAAATATCATGTCCATCTTATAATAAATATTGTAGATTTGACATAAATGTATGGATCATGCAAAAATATAAGCTTGACACCTCTGTCATGCAATCTCAACACTGACGAACTTAGCAGACTGAAATACCTTTTTACAGAGGAACGGCGACCCATTCTCTTTTCTTAGAAGAACATACAATTTCATCTCTATAGGGAACTAGAACCCACTCTCTTTCTAAAGTGACATATAATTTCTGCTGCAGATAAGACAAATCAATAATAATTATATAAATTGGAAAATGAACTTGATCCAAATAATGATAATAAGTAAGAAGATTTTACTTTATTAGTGAGATGTATAAGCAGGCATAAGAACATTCATAGATTCAAGGCTTACTTCACCCCCAAGCCTTAATTACTACTCCCTCCGTCCCGAAAAGATTGAGCTGCTTTGACTTTCACGGAGATTAAGAAAAAGGTAGTAAAAAGGTTGAAAAGTTGGTAAAGTGGTGGGACCCATCAAAATTTTAATAATAGATTTGAGATAGTGGAGGAAAGTAGTGGGTGTAATAGTGTTTATATTATTATAGAATAGAGATAGTGGAAGAAAGTAGTGGGTGTAATAGTGAAAAGTAGTGTTCAAAAATAGTAAGTTTAATAGGTTCATTCTTTTTGGGACGTCCCAAAAAGGAATAAGTGTCAATTAAAATGGGACGGAGGGAGTAAGATGTAAAATGCAGATGTAGTTTAAATCATAATTGTCATCTGGAAAAGAAATATTTCTCCACCATATCAAATTGAAGTGAACATATTATTAAAGAGCTAGGAAACATGAAAGAGATAAAAAGGAAAGTAAGCCTTTTTACCATAATAGTAGAGATCAAAGCTATTTCTCTACCATATCCCTGTCCAAGCTTCACTAAATTCCAAATAGTTGACAATTTAGAGTTAAATTTCATGGATAAATATCATACCATATGAATCTGATGAACAGATGAAAACTCTTCAAATTATATTTAACATGTAGATTTGTTTTGGTAGTTCACTTAAGAATACCATTACAAATAAAATATGGTTTTCTCAAAGTTAAAAGCACCTCCTTTTGAATGAGAAGACTTTTGATCAAAAGAAGTATATAATGGTTCTAAAACTGATATAACATAGCCGTTATATAGCACTTGCAAGAGATATAACAGAACGAAGGACATCCCACTGAAAATGAAGTATATCATACCTCAATTTTCTGTAGAAATAGTGTTAGTGGTGTTCCAATGGATAAAATGATTACTACCTAAAAACTGATCAAAGCCTGAGAGGAACTGAGGATGAGCACTGGGAAAGAGAATTCTGCCGGTCCACCAACGATTAAAAGTGATGGTTCAGTGTGTTGTGTCCGGAAGTTGTTTCTCCACTAGAGCTAAGAAAGATTTCATTAGTTTACTGATCCTTTTCGCCTAAAGCATTGACTCCTAATTAATGGGTGAAACTCAATTATGTATAAAAGTAAAGAAAAAAATTGCCTTATCCCCATTCTCTATCGACAAAATAGGGATGGGTAGCTTTATATCTTATCTATCATAGGTGTAGGAGATTTTCACGAGTGGCTCATAGATAAGCTGATGAATCAATTCAAGCACCACTCCACAACCAACATCCTTTTGACTACCAGCATCTACATCATCCCAACATTGATTACTTTGAAGTAGGCCAACATTGATCGCTTATAATAACTAACAGGGTAGGAGAATGATCCATCTATACAAAAGGCCAAATGTTTCCTACGAATTAAGGTTACAAAGGACTGTCATAACGGTGCAGCCTCAAGCAATCATGATCATCTATCTAATCATCAAAATTTGTTGGCTGAAGACATTATTGTTGTGTTGCTTTAAACAATTTAAACATTTTTCCTCTAAAAGGTTTTAAGATGTTTGGTACCTTGGCTACATCTGACTTTAGAACTCAGATTATTCATATTTGCATCTTTAAACTGTTGATTAGCATTTGTCAGATTCTTGAAGAAGAGTTTTCTCCATGAAACTGGTCAACCTGTAGGCAGCCATAAATCAAGTATCAAATGGAAATCAACTGGAAAGAGTGCAACACATATGCAAATAAAAGCAATCTCTTGCAAAAAATTCAAAAACAATATAACTTTGGCAGAACACACAAAACAATTCAACAAAATGCTATATTATTATATATTTGCAGCTCAGAAATATATTTGCTATAACAACATACCTGTTGCTCAAGATCTGTTCTGCCTGCTCTCTTCTTCTGGATTGCCTAGGAGACTATGCTGGAGTCCATCCTATGAATATGTATCTCATTCTCATGATTTTACTTATACAAACACAAACACAAACTATACCTTTAATTCAAGATCTAATAAATTAACAAATGGTTGATCAGATCAAACAACCAAAATTTACAATGTCATTAGTAAGCAAGTATTCGGGGCTTTTAAAAACTTTTAGTTCATAAATACACCTAAGTTATGTACAACAAAAATTGAAAACATGCAATTATAGTTCATTTGCCTTTTTATAGAGATTAAATAGTTCTGCATACATGAGTTCATCAGACTATATAAAATGATTAATAAAGACAATTTAGAATTTTTACATCAAAGTGAATATGCCACAAAAGGGAACAAATATATAGTTACAACTAAGGAATCATACTACTTTACTACTTATATATCCGGCTCTTGCCAACACTCGATGACTTGTGACTCTTCTGGCTTCTTGTAGTTGTTTTCTTTCCCTTGCCCTTGTGGTTAAAACCCGCAATGCTTGCATTGATCTCAGCAACATGGATAGCATGATCTTCTGCTTGAAAAGTGAAGCTATACAAACCTACTATGTTCCCGTCCGAATCTAAAAATGGCGCCCCAGTACCACCAAATCTACCGCAACCATGCACATTCTTAGCTTGAATTAACCTCACCGAATCATCCAACATGCTAAAGTCATCGATAATTTTATTCTTCTTTGCTTCTAGATTAGCAATTCTTTCGAATTTGGACATCTTATGCATATTCAAAGCACGATATATGCTAATACAGGTCTTTTCTACACAGGATATATTCCCCACTTTGTATGCGAAGGTTTGTCCCCCGGGATGACCAATAAAATGAATCTCGGAACCCCTGCTCAACTCGTCTCCTCCACAGTATAGTTGAGCACAAACAAACCCGTCTTCAGGTTTGTTTAAAATATCTAACAATGCAACATCTCTTGCCGGATCATGATGCAGAACTTGAGCAGCATATGTCGTCTTATCATAACAAGCAATGCGTAAATCCCTTTTCCCCGCGCCAACATGAGCAGCTGTCAACACCAAATGCTTTGAACCAACTTCTAAAAACACTCCACCGCCCTTGAGTTCATCAAACTCATCATAAATACAAACAATGCTCCTGCACATTCTCTCGTAAAGCTCACCTCGTTCTTCTACACTTAGTATTTTGCTTGCCATTTTATTTCTGAAACATGAATATCATACAGTATCAAAAACAATATTCACTAACAACATTTTGGACTCCCTTTCTTTTTTGGCAGGGGTACTTAAGAGCAACTCCAACCACGTTCTCTATATTGGTTATCTAAAATAGTTTATAATAATTTATAGAGAATGAGTTTGGCTAGTGGCAGAAGCCATATACAGATTTGTAAAAATTTTACAGAATGGGGAGCAGTGTTGGAATGGCCCAATACATAAGGGGTGAGTGCCCTGGGAGTTGCCTTATGTATCCATTTTACAAATGCAAAACTAGGAGGGGAAAAAGCCTACATTGTCAAACTGCACTAGATCAGCTGAGCTGAAAATTTTCACGTACATTGTGCACAAAATTGATAGAATCTCTTCCATTTATATCAGTTAAGTGAAGTTTGTGTGCGATTAATATTAAAACGGCTGAGTATGCAAGAAAAGTGTACCTGAGTAGTTGTCGGAAATGGGGGAACGAAGCTGTCGGCACCTGGGATGAAGCTGATTAAACTAGGGCTATACACAGCAACTTGTTTACTTCCCTCTTCCCTTTCCCATTTTAAATGCTAAATATGATGGTTAATGTCTTTTTCCAATTTATTAAAAATTGATATATTTATCTACCTTTCATTGTTTATATACAAAAATCATAGATAAATATATAAATTGAAATTTTATATTCATAGTCTAATTTATAATCTAATTTTTAACGTTATTATATTCATTTTTATATGAAAAATAAGAGATCATGTATTGAAATTTGATTAATTATTATAAAAAATTAATCATATTTAAAAAAAATTACAATATTTATTTATATATTATAAATGGGTAATAGAAATAAATTATCATTTATTTATATGTAGTAATTTATAGATGATAAAAAACATAACCAAAATGTTTTATTACAAAGTATACCTATGTTTATTTATTATAAAATAGTATAGATTATATTTGATCAACAGAAAACTAAAAGGTTTCAAAAATAAATTTTGTTTTTTAAATAAAAATACAGTTTGAGGAAATAAATATACTCAACTCTCCTCGTGACAAGAACATTGAGTCATTGAACAAATAATAGACAAGTGCGAATATGACTTGAATCTCTAAAGTTTTGCTATTTCACATGTCGTTCAAATTAAACATGTGTTATTTTGAGCTTTCACTCTCACAATTACCTTATTTTAAGATAACATGAATTTATGTAACAAAATAGTTGTTAATATGAATTTTAAATAAACTTAATAATCTGTAATGCTACATCTATGGAAGCACTAAAACATCATTAATAAATAATAACCAACTAATCGAATACTCCTATACTCTTAAGGCAACGATAGTGGTGTAATAGAATTCTGTAGTTGTGGGTGTGACCTTAAATTTATTTAATTCTCTAAGTTCTGAATAATTTTATAAAATTGCAAGCACTTTAGCCGGTGGCGCAACCAGAAATTAGACTTGCGGGCTCAAACAATATTATTCACGGGTCATTCGAGTACGAAGTACGAGATCGGGTACATAAAACGCTAGCTCTTATGAATCGGGTACGATGACCCGCGAATTTGGTTCGCGGTTCGATATCTTGATCCCTTTAAGTGATTTTTCACGGAATAATATATAGCAAACTCGAACGTGATCCCTAGTGATCCAGGTCGAAGAGGAATCGTGTTCCAGAACATTTCCAATTGAACACTTTTTATCTAGAATGCAGGAGTATTTCTTAAGATTATACAAGCTGCTTGAAGATTATCTATGCACATTTTAATATATCAAAAGAGTAATGTAATTATGTGCAAAGTTTTTTAAAATCAAGTAAGTAACCATCACAATTCTTAAAAAGAATGTGAAATCACTACTAGAAAAACTGTAATAGACATCACCCTTTTAACATCGCTCCCTGATGCAACCGATGTTAAAAGATTTTATGACATCACGTTTTATAATAACGATGTCTTTGTGGTGTTCAAACATCACTTTCTGGGTCAATCGATGTCTTAACTACATTTTAAAAAAAAAATATGCGCGTCCCCAATTGTTTCCCACCGGTTACCAAATAATTCCCCCGCCTTTCGAAATTTTTCCCAACCTTCAAATCTTTTCGGCAGAAATAAAAAACAACAAAAACAAAAATCCTAACAAACAAATATAAACACACCCACAGAACTCTCTCCCTTCGACTTTCTCAAACTCAAACTCACGTCCATCTCTCTCAACTCTCTCAAACAGTATGAACCCTAATTCCTCTCTACACTCCACAACTCGGTCTCTCCGCAGCTTTCAATCTCTACAAGCTCAGCCTCATCTCTCCAAACCTCAGTCTCTCTTCAACGAAGCTTATCAAAATCAAAACTACCCTCTCGCTCCCAAGGTTAAAGCTGCTATCTCGGTGTACAAAGGTCGAAAGCTCAGTTATGTAAGCTGCTCAGTCTCTCTCTACAAATTTCATCTACATTAATTTTTTATAGATTTTAATTTAGGGTTTCAATTTGGGGGTTCAGATTTGGGGGGTTTTATTTGGAAGGCGTTGAGTCTGTTTAAGAGGATGCAAGATGGTAATGTTGAGATGGATAAGGTTACATTACTTCCTGCTTAATACGAGACCTCACAAACTTGGATTGGGTTCAAATTTGGATTTTATGATTTTGATGGTGAAATTTGGGTTATGATTTTATAGTTAAAATCCAAAAGATTGAATTTTTTTTAGTCCTAACTTCCAAATTAGTTGCTGTGTATTGGTTTTTTCTTGTGGAAAGGCAAGAATTTTCTGGAGTTTTGGCTTATGACCAGGAACTATAATGTGAAACTCGAAGAGGGACACCAGGCTCGAACCTTCTATGCTTGTACCAAGAGTATATGGTGGTATCTGTAAGGCTAGAATGTTAAGGATTACAAGAGTGTGAATTAATGATATTGAACATCATTACAGAAATATATTTTGTTAATGAAAATATTAAAAGATTAGGAAGCAATTCTTCGTGAGTATCGGGTATATGCAGTGACTTAATTATTTAATGCATTACTACTAGGCACTAGCAATGTCCATTTTACAAATTACAATGCTCAGTAATTGTCAATAAAAGATCAGATAATAAACTTAAGTCCAGGAGTAGTATCGTGTTTAATATGTGGATATGAAAATTGTTAGTCTCGAACCAAATGCTTGATTTTAATTTTTAAAGTGTGATTACCTCTGTTGGGTTAAATCCCTTTAGTTGCATAAATATATCCAACTTGTTTCTTTTTTTAAAGAGCATATTAATAAGAGGCCACAAATTCTATTTATCAATGATGTTTTCTGTGCATGTGTGGTCTTGTATTAAGCAATTAGTAAACTGCGGATATGTGAGGATTGTCACTTATTTATGTGTGGTCCAATTATAGGTCGGGCGATTCTCTCGGGTATGTACCTTGGCCTCATTTTCCTATAAGGCCCTGGAGATGCTGCATCTTGTTATGATAACTATGAGATATTACTCTGTTATATGTTTAGATGTTCAATCCAGTGTATCAGAATATATATAGTTATATACTTCACAACTTCAAATAACATTTAACTATGAGATATGGCTTTGTTATATGTTTATCATGTCATAATGACACTGTGCAATTTGTTTAATATTGTAGATATATTATGGGTTGAGGCTGATGACACTAGCGATCATATCGTTCCATTTCCTCGTGGATGTGAAGAACTACCTGCAGATGTGCCGAAGATCTTACTAAGAAGCCAAAAAATAAAGAGATTGCCAATGGGAAAATGTCAAAGCAGAAGAAGCATGTTTTATTCGAGTGAGTTAGACGGGGTTAAACAAGAGATATCTTTCGAATGTTATAATAATAAATTTCTTTCAGCTGCCGGAGACAGTGTAGACTCATGGAACAAATCCTTGGCCAAGGCTTCCAAGAATTCGAGGGGTACTATAGCTTGCTATTTTTTTCTACCTGCTCTGCTGTTCTTATTGAATTGTGGCTATGACAATAATACATAATTTTTATATATGTATGGGTTTCTTAGAACAAAATAAAGTAGCACCCCCAAGTAGCTTAAACAGAAGTTAAACTATAAATGCAGACTTCTTGACTAATTAAAAAGATGCCTGCAACATATTATATTATGAGAAGCTTGTGATTAACTTGTTATAATAGTTCATATCTAACTTTCTTGTCTATTGACTAGTTCAAAGGTAGTAGTGGAGCTTTTGTATATTTTTTATTTATTTTATGGCCAGGTAAAACAGGAACTTTTTTGTAATTTTTGGACCTTGGGAAAGGAGACTTTACAAAATTATAGCAGTTTATTGTTTAGCTAGGCATTAGGCATTAGATAGTGAAGGGCGTCTTGTGACGGTAGAGTTTGATTCTTTATATCTGCTATGTAGTTATGTTCCAAATTCAGGAGATGGTCTAAGAAGATTGGTGAGAGGCATGGAAATATTAGTGACCAATTAATCTTGTATTATGTGTTCAGTGACAATTTACATATCATTTAATTTTTCTCTCAAATGTGCATGTGAACATTGGCAGATTTTGCCTAGTTGAGGGGCTGATGACAATTGTCAATTCAATCACAGGTGAAGCTGTTTACTTGTACTCTATCTATTAGTTCAGTCAAATCATAAACTTCAGCACGGCGGTGGAGAAGCATCTGAAGCTGATTTTTTTGAGGTTTACAACGTGGTTCTGTATCTTGGCATAGTTGGCATAATTGTGTATGTTTTGATTTCATGTTGTCGGATATTTTGGCTAGTGTACAATTAGAATTAGAAAAGATGGATGAATATTTCTTGTAATTGATGTTTGGATTAGATGAAAATGTTGTACTTTTTGATGTTTGGATATTGGTTGGCTGGATATGTATATAATTGATATTATGCAGTAATTTGGATCTGGTAGCTTCTTGGTTTGGCAAAAAACTATGTCTAAACTGCATATTACACATCATATACTCTAAATATATTGATGTCTATACCTATATTTTACATCAGATAAAACGCCATAAAATGATGTCTAGTATATCTTTAACATCACCTAATAAGAAACTAGAAGACGTCTAAAAGTCCTTTCAACATCACTACATTGAAAAAAAATGATGTGAAACTAGCTTATTGGCATAGACTATATAATATGAGATGATGTCTTATGGGTTTTTAACATCATAAATTTTATCAGAGATGATGTCTGAATTTGGTTTACACATCGACTTTAGATTAAAAACTGATGTCTATGATGTTTCAGACATCGATTATTTATTTAAATTTGATGTCTATTGTGTTTAAGACATCGCCTTTTAGCCGATGTCTAATATGGGTACTATAGACATCACCGACAAAGACATCGCCTAAAAAAAACCAGGACATCGGTTTTTAGGCGATGTCTAATGCAAAATTTCTAGTAGTGAATTATGTTCATAAAACCGCGGAACCCCAATATTATGTTTATCAAACAGCGATTCATCAAATTATATACCACTCAATTGTTCAAAGTTCAAACTTTAATTCTTGAGAAATCTGGAACCCTCAATTAACAATTTTCTTATACAAAATCACAGCAAATACGAAAAGATTAAAAAATAACAATTTATCCAGGAAGCAATCAAAATATCATAATTTGAAATTTGGAAAGCAAATCTCTCTCTATGATATTTATAATCCAGCGGGAACAAAAATAATTATATTGACATCTCAATAGTTCAATCAGGAGCTTGGGAAAAAAATATACACTATTTTTTCGGGTTCATGAGCTCTAACCTCCCCTTTCCGCCGCTGACTTTAGCTATGTCGATGGTAGTGTGGATATATATATTTCATTTCTGAAACTGTGAGTGGGGTTGGTGAAGTGCTGCCTTATGAATTATGATCCACTTCGATTCCCATGATGAATTCCATGACACATGCCTCTTCGATTACTGTTTATTTTATTTTTCATAAATAACTCATTTTTTTTAAAGATTATAATATATGTTTTTTTTTTAAAAATAAGTGACTCAAACAAATATGTTTAAAATATATTTAAGTTGTGTTTTTCTTACCTAACTTTTATGAAAAGACAGCCAAACATGGTGACAATAATCTATTACTTGGACTTAATTCTCTTTAAATACCCAGCCAAAGCTGTTGAAAAATACCAAGTTGTAAACAGAGAGAAACTTAGCATGGCAATGAGAAGGGTAGGTTTTTCATTCATGTTGGTTACATTGTTTTTTGCATGCGCAACAACAAATGACGAGAAGGACAAGGAGGAATGTACGCAACAGTTGGTGGGGTTAGCCACGTGTTTGCAGTATGTGGGAGGAAACGCAAAATCTCCAACTCCAGATTGTTGTAATGGTCTCAAACAGTTGTTGAAAACCAACAGAAAGTGTTTGTGTGTGATTGTTAAGGATCGGAACGACCCGGATTTGGGGCTTGACATTAATGTCACCCTTGCTTTAGGCCTCCCTTCTGTTTGTCATGCCCCTGCCAACGTTTCCCAGTGCCCTGGTACGTTTTTGTTAGGTGTTCAGTTCTTCTAAAATCTCGAGGTGTTAGGAAAAGGAGTCTATGGGAGGTTCTTATATTCTAACAGTTTTTGTGTGGTTTTTCGACTGACAATGTTTTGCAGCTCTTCTACATTTGGCTCCTAATTCAGCAGATGCCCAGGTGTTCTATCAGTTTGGCCGTGCCATGGTTTCGGGTAATGCTACTGAGTCGGGCACTAGAGGTAACTCTCATACTATGCCTTCCAAAATTTTGAACTTATTTTCAAAATGCAACTTCTGCAACATGATAACCAGAGTGGCCATGGCCAGTGCACAAGTAAAAGTTAGATGAAATAAATTAAAATTGAGCGATTTTGCAGGCGCAGTTAAAGCTAATGCAACACGGAGCAGCAGTAGTGAAACGAGCAGTGTTCCACAAAAGAACTCCGGGGGTGACAGTAAACAGGGAAGATTTGAATCGAAGTTGCAACTAGTGGTTCTTTTTGTAATCGTCGACGTTATATTTCAAATATTTAACTAGTAATCTTCGGTGACAGAGGCAGGTGTAAGTTATAAGATTTAATGGTGGTTGTTCATTCTCTCCTGCTGCAATCTTGTGTTTCTTCCTTTGTATATCGTTTCAGTTTGTTAATGGAAATTGTCAGATTTGTCGTATTTTAACATGGTAATAAATTAATAATCCTCCTCTGCACTGGAATAAAATGCTAGAAATACCAGCACGTTCCTCTATTTAGTGACAACTTTGTCAATGAATAATACAAATTGATGAGGCCTAGTGAAGGAGGTGGTTTATCCATTTGTCGACGACGCTTGGAGAACCATACCAGGGACGCGACTCATCATCTGAACCTACCGGAGAGTGGTAGACTCCATCCAAACTTATGTTCAGTGCACCTTCGAGATGGGCAGATACTTCTGGCACGACGCCATCACCCCATACGTCTGCCTGCCCGCAAACCTGATACATTGTTACAGCAATTAGAAAATTTAGGCTCTGAGCTTGATTATTCACTGACAATCAAGTAGACTACCACATGTACACTAAATGGAAAAAGAGGATGTTTACCTGTTTGTAGCCCTGGCCAACAAAACGAGCACGAAATGTAGTGCCACTGGATGTTGCTGTAAGACTTGTTCCATTTTCAATCATCACCTCTGAAGCTGGTTGCTGCACGGGAACAGGAATAGTGGATACAGAATTTGTGTCTTCATTTCCGAAGAAACGAGCACCTTGGATATACCTGTAGGTTATGTAAACCAGCAATTTGTTTAAGGCATTAGGCTCTGTCTAAGAATATTACATGATGATGATGCCAATTACTTAATTAGCACCTTTCAGCTTTAAAAAAAGCGAAAGCTTAGCGTTTAAAATTTCTAGTGTACCTCCCTGCTACGCAAACATATCTCAGTTCTGGGGTATAAACAGCCTTTGCACAATTATTTTCAACATAGCTCAAGAGCCCCCTCGTCTGATCAATAACTCCGGATATTCCTTTTGGTGGCGGTCTGTAAGGTGATTATGTTAAACAGCGATGATTTTGGTCTTATGCAACAAGAACTATAGGTTGATCATACTTACAAGAGAGGAGATCCTAGAGTCAATAACAAGGAAATATTTGAGGTCCCGTATTCTTCCATGTAAACTCGCGCTAGCCATCCTCCTGCAGAGTGTCCGATTAAGGACAGTTGCCTACCTATGAAAGACAGGTTAGTAGATTAAACCAATGGATTCTAAATTATGTGCAAAAACTAACAGACATTTACGTGGCTGTACAATGCATACCTTGGGCCAGCTCCTTCGCTACACTAATGGCCTCATCAACCCGATTCAAGTACCTACCAACAAGATACTACATTTTAAAAAAAAAACTACTTCACTTAGTAGATTAGGTTCCTAATAGACTCATATCCAAGTACGAAAGAGGAGCAATGAGTACCAATCAAGAACGGGACGAGGCTGGAGTGTGCCACTCCAGTAATTAGGATCCAGTAAACCAGCAGCATTCCTAAGCCAGTCAATCCTTGCAACATTTGCCACCACAGTTGGGACTCCATAGTCTTGTAATGTTAGTACTAACTGTTGATAGTCACTCGTGTTGTTTCCCAACCCCTACAACAAACACACATTCATTAAGTTCTCTATCCATCTTCAAGAACTTCTTTAATCACCACAATGTCAAAAAACAATATTTAGACTTAAATACTCATTTTAGCTTTTCACAATATTTTCAACTCCAGATACATTTCCACCGTCTAACCAGCCTAGGCTACAGCCCCGACTGAAAAAACTAACGATATCTTGGAATCCTGATTCTGATACTAATTGTGTGTGACTGAGAAGTATGGAGGAAGGGAGTAACCGGAAGAATGACAGCAGGGCGAGGAGAAGTGAGTGGTTGAGAATTAGCAGAGCAACAAGTCCATGATCTCCTCCTGATGCATGCAGGAGCACCCCCTCTCCATGTTCTAGTAGGTTTTCTTGGATGGAATGGTGATTGTATTGTCAATGGTGATGACCTCAAAGCCAGAGTCATCCCCCCACACAGGAAACAAAGTAATATCTACCTTTCACCTTACATGTTATCTTCTTTGGTTCTGTGGCCCTTGTTTCATCATCTTCATCACTATAAACTGGTATATATACTATTTTCATTTAATATATGTTGCTTTTTATTATTATTTCTAGTCACGGTTCACTTGAAACCTTGGCAATTCAGCTAAGAAATATTGAAATTACATATAATTGTGTCATTGTGGGATAAGCAAATAAACTTTTGTAAATATATATGTTTTTACAATTATTTATGAAAATTAAAATCGAGTTAACAAATTGAATATTACTCTACTTAGCACACAAAATCCCGGGAAATAGTAAAATAGTAATTGCTAATAAAAGAAACGATGCTTGTTATTTAAACATCCATTGATACTTTAACAAATGGTAAAAGAATACAAAAGCTGGCTGATGAGACAATGAGTGATTAATTTATGTACTCCTCAGAGTGTGTAGTTCTGGTTCTTGTTGTCAATGTCTAGGCCTCTTAACTTGGCAAAAGATTCCACCTTTCCTTTAAGAGTATGAAGCTCTCTAAGTCTGCAAAATTGGAAATGGCAGACAGATTAGAATGAATAAGTCTGCACTACAGCCTCACTTGTAATCAAACTTGAAATTCGGAAACATTTGTTGCAGAGTCTTACCTTGCAATCTCTGCGCGCCTTTTAGCTTCTTCTGCCATGAAATTGAGGTCTCTGTATGTGTTGTTGTCAGAAAATATCTTTGGCTCTGCAGACTGCAGACCATGGAGTGTGCGTTGATCTGCAGCCCATGCAGCCTCACGAGCTCCCCTGCCGAAGTCCTTTTTGGTGCTAAATGCAGTCTGCAGATAGTTCAAGTGTAGATATTTTAGTAAATTTAGAAATTCTACATTTTGTTGAGACCAATTGTAATAGTTGAATGTTCTTACTCTTTTATCGACAACCAAGCCCCAAGCTCTTCCACTAAGTGCATATTGCACTGCGAATTTGAGGGGATCAAGTAACATATAGGTTACAATATTGTACAGCCAGATTACACCTGTCCATCCCCAGCCTATCTTCTGAATTCCTGCGGTATCCCAGCTTACTGTGGCAGATATCAGACTCGCAACCTGCAAATTTTCATAGCAGAAGTTATTAGCAAGTTAGCAGTTATGTGCAAAGGTGACTGAAACTGGAAGGTAAAGCAAAAGTCTCTACCAATTGTGCGAGGATGAAGGCAACAACAAGCAGCACACCAGGTCTTTCCGCGAAAGACCAACCTCTTGCACGTGTCACAAAAATTAAGGCCTGGCTGATAGTGCTAATTTGCAGATAAACAGCAGATGCCATCATTTCATTAAGATCCTTAGCTACTTCCTTATTTGACAGATCATATTCGTGCTTGTTGAAATTCTTTACGTGAAAATGTTTCTGCAGTATATAAATTTTATAGTCAATATACAAAGTTGTTTTATCAGGTGACAGAAATGAATGGCCTGTTCTTATGAAATTTACCGCAAAGAAGTTAGTTTCGTATGCTGCCCAGAAAAATATAGCAGTCATTAAGGCCATGTAAGAACCAAGAACAACCCCAGTTGCGAAAATTTCTTTAAGCTTCCAACTGTCAGGCAATGGAGAAGGTTTTACTCTGTCTTTCGATATAGTCATGATTGTACCTAATAGGAAGAGACAGTAACTCAATTAAAAAGCATTAGAGTTTCTTCGAAAAAGAAATAGTACAGATACATTCTTTTATTCATGAATATTCAAGAACCAGTATGAATAATTACCATCATTGAGAATTGCAATGACAAGCACCATGAAAGGCGGAAAATCAAACTCCCAGAAAACAGTCAGCAACACAAAGCCGAGCTGCAGTACACAGATTAGATTTACCACAAGACTTAAGAAGAGTCTTCTTTAAGCAGATTTTAGCACATTACTAGTAAATAGTGTGTTGTCTGTTCTTTATAACTTACCACAATACGAATGGTGATCGAGACAGCATATATCTGCAGAACATAGCAGCAGTTGTTAAGGATTTATTATTTACAGCTTCATAAAAGTTGAGGTTTTTTAGATGATTAGCTCTTTAAATACCGTGTAGTTTTTCATTCTTTGAAATATTGAGCGACTTGTCAATACAGCACTGATAATTACACTCAATCCAGGTTCTGTGAGCACTATATCAGAGGCACTACGTGCAGCATCCGTTGAATCTGCCACAGCAATTCCAATGTCTGCCTTCTTCAAGGCCGGTGCATCATTAACGCCATCACCAGTCATCCCACAAATGTGCTTTAATTCTTGCAGCCTCTTCACAATCTCATATTTGTGCTCTTCAAGTTATAGCAAGGCATCAGAAAAGCGCATATGTATATCAGTAAACTTATAACGATAATTGACAAGTCCTACACATACCAGGAAAGACGCCAGCAAAACCATCAGCTTTCTCAATGAGTTCGTCTATAGGTAGAGTTGAAGAATCCCCATTACCATTCTTACCGAGCAAAGCTGATGAAGGGTACATATTTGTTCCCATTCCAAGTCTTCTCCCGGTTTCTTTGCCAATGGCCAGTTGATCTCCTGTAGAAATTTCAATGATAATCAAACGTCAAAAAGACATCCTATGTTGCCTTCAACTGCATCACTTTGTGGTCCATTGTTTGAAAGCTGAAATTTTTTATCCTGAAAGCCCCAGAACATAGCATGTCTGAAATACCTGTTATCATCTTGACACTGACACCGAGTTCCAGAGCTCTTCTGATTGTTTCAGCACTATCGTGACGAGGTGGATCAAAGAGAGGAAGAAGTGCAATGAACTCCCAAGGCCCACCAGAACTGTCTTTGTTGTTATCAGGCACTTCCTACAGAAAGCAAACGTAAACAACCCATGAGTTCATCTACATAACCACGTGCATCATGGGTACCTAAGAGACTGCTTATCACAACAATAAAGGGACCTAAACAATAGGCTATTAGATCTTAACCAGTTACCTGACGAGCAACTCCAAGGGATCGAAGACCACGTTCTGCAAAATTATCAATTACTGAATGTACCTTCTTTTCAATTTTGGATTTGTTATGTGCCAGGTCAAGAATCTGCCAAACATAACACCAAAAGAACATATAAAGTGGATTCTTTAAAATCTATATGATGCATATAGATTGCAGAAGTTTGTTTACCTGCTCCGGTGCACCTTTACTAACTCTGTGCATAGTACCAGCTTTGTTGATGTATGTAAGTGCTGTTCTTTTGTCAGTTGGATTGAATGGCAGAAAATGGACCTCAGTTATTCCAGCTCGTGCCTTCGATAAAACAAGAATGCAAACAATAATTAGCTGACTTGCATGACAACAGGAGCGTTAATATTATCAAGAGGTGCTTAGAGACACATGTAAAATACCTCCTTAGGGTCTTGCAACATTGCAACGATAGCAGCATCGATTGCATCTTGATTCTCTAACCTCGATGCTCTTGCAGCCATTAGTACTACATCGTCCTTGTCCACTCCCTTAGCAAACACCTGCAATGACAAAGACGGCATCAATAAAAGCGAATGTGGAACATAAATATACAAAATCATATTAGTAGGTAGTCGGAAATAATAACCTCAATCATATTTTTATCAACAGTTAGCTTGTTAAGGGTCAATGTGCCAGTTTTGTCGCTGCAGAGAACATCCATTCCAGCCATTTCCTCGATAGCTGTCATACGTTTTGTAATGGCACCCTGTGGAGGAAGAGAATACATAATTTCAGTTACACCGAATAAAAGAGAACCTCTAAAATGATCAGATTTGTGCAGACCTGCTGAGACAGACGATGTGAACCGATAGCCATGGTGACAGAAAGAACAGTAGGCATAGCAATAGGAATCCCACCGATGAGAAGCACCAGAAGGTTATCTATACCAACGCGATAACCCCTCTCTTGAAGTCCATATATGACAATGATTTCAATCACCATTCCGACAGCAATTGAGCAAATACAAAAGTTTCCAATCGACGTTAAGACCTGAAAACCATTGAATGAAAATTCATTTGATGCTAGAAAAACAGATCAATAGTATAATTTAATTTCTAAAGAAATTAGCGTCTTAATCCACATACCGCCTGGAAATGACCAACATGTGTGGTATTTTCCACAAGATGAGCAGCCTTTCCGAAGAAAGTATGAACTCCGGTTGCAATGATAACTGCATCAATTTCACCTTGCTTACACGTTGAGCCCGAGTAAACGCCATCACCTGGATTCTTGGTTACTGGAAGTGATTCTCCAGTCAGAGCAGACTGCAAAGCAATGTAAATGATATGATGTTTCGTATTATTATTTAAGTTTGTCGTTAACAACAAGCACATTAATACCTGATCAATCTTTAACGCGTCTCCTTCTAGTAGGCGAGCATCAGAAGGAACAATGTCTCCTAGTTTGATGCTCACTATATCACCAGGAACCAGCGATACTGCATCTTCTTCTTTCCATTTTCCATCACGCAGAACCTGGAACACGAAAACACAGAGATCAAATCAAAGTGGCAATTAAAATGATGTTAAACCAGGATCATGACAGAGGGGGTATTTACTTTTGCCTTTGGAGCCAACCGAGCCATGAGAGCAGCAGCTGCATTTCCAGCATTGTTTTCTTCAATAAAACTAATCGTCGAATTGATTATCAGCAGAATGAGGATGCCGAAAAAGTCATGATAATCTGGACCCTTGTTCTGCACAAAACATGGTTACTTGAGTATCAAATTATCTCCTAAAATCTAGCATAAGTTTCAAAATATGGCATGTAACGTTTAAAATATTCCGAAAAGGCCAAAATCATACCCCTCCATGAGCAAGACCAATGGCCATAATAGCTGCAGCTTCCATCACCCATGACAATGGATTCCACATAAATCCCAGAAACTTCAATATTTTACTTTCCTATAGATGAAACAAACACGAGCCAAATCAATCAGCAAAACGCAGGCATAGACGTCAAAAATAGACAAATGTAACACTAAACAGAGTAGATTGACAACCTTTTTCTCCTCTAGTTTGTTATACCCAAACAATTCTAGTCGTTTAGTCACTTCGTCAGACGTCAGACCCTCTCGCGTACATTTTAGGTGCTGAAAGACCTCTTCCAACGGTGCATTTTCCTGCGAAAAACAGACAAGATTCAGCCACTGACATAACTCGAATGCACAAGAGAAATAGATGATTTAATTTCTGTGTCAGCAAGTCTAAATGTACCAGATCAACTCCTTCCTCAACAATGTCAGCAAGGGAAGTCTCCTTTCCACTCATTTTGTTATTAACCTGCAACTGAAACCAAATTTTACTAACAAATAAAACAAACACATTCGGAATCGATGGTTTCATAACAGAAATGTGTCAGATAATAAATAATGTACCTTATATGAAGATTACAGAAGTCAAGTTCTTGAACATATAATGCAAACTGATAAAAGCTTGCTTTGCAAGTCTATTGGTTTTCATAAAAGCTTGGCAAGTCACAAGTATATATACACAACATATAGAACCCGGCTAGGAAGAACCTGGGCTAGTGACAAGAAATATACAAAAACACAAACATTCTCTCCTACACAAATAATAAGCGAAAAATTCGAACTCACAAAAGTAATATCTTTAAAAAGATCAAAATAATTAAATATATATTAAAATCTCGATTAACTGATAATTAATAAATTAATAATCTATAATGAATTAATATTTAAATCACAAACTTTTGATTTCAAAATAATATATTTACATATTTAACTTCAATAAGAGCATCTCCAACCACACAAAACTCTTAGCTAAAAGGTGAGTTGGCATGCCAAATATAAAAAATTTAGCCAACCTGTCGAAAAAACACCTCTCCAACCACATAATCTGTTGTCTATAATTTTAACCAACCTCCTATAGATAGCTATATTTGTCGATCCGCTACAGGTCTGTAAGAAATTTGTAGGAAGATTACACATCATTTATTACCATATTAAATTGATATATTCTATTTTAATAATTCAAAATATTAATAACATACTGTTTTTAAATTATAACCAACCAATATAGCTGATTCCATTGAAGCACGATGTCTCACAGGTTCAGCAAATTTTACATAATGTCTTACAGGTCCAATTTAGCTAAGAATTATAGCCAACCCCGTTGGAGATGCTCTAATAATCTTGATATATTAATATTAATATGATCTAGGCTTTATTAATTTACAAAGATTTACCATATTTAAAATAAACCAACTTCCCCTTTACATTTGTACGAAAAGGGGTGGTTGGGCTTCCATCATCAAAACCGTCTTTTTTTCAATTTTCGTTATAATTGTTTTTATATTTTAGCTTCATTCGGTTTCGGTCATTCAAGTATCTTTTAAGTGAAAGTATATTATAATTTAATTTTGAGTGTAGATCAAGTGTCGGCCGATTCCGCCCGACTATGGGACGCAACATATAACAATATTTCTCGAAAAAATCTTAAAATGTCAACAAATGCTACATGCAACAAGATAAATGATAAATTAGTAGCCTCCTTACATCAACTAACGGCTAGTAAAATTTAGACAGTAAAGAGTGAGAAGCTGGCCTGGCCGGTCAAGTTGGAATTGTTCCTGCCGGCAATTTGTTTATTTCTGTATGCCCCAATGGTATTTTATTTATCATATAATAAGATTTTATGATAGTTTATTAATAGATATTATACAGGGATATCAAATTTGTGACTAAAAACAAACAAAAAAGTTGGCCAGGGTGAGTTTGAAAGAAGATTCTAATGACTACATCTGTTACAAAATATTTGTTTACTTACCTTTATTTTAAAATATTTTATCACTTATATTTTTAGGATAAAATTGATTTACAAATAATTATTTAATTTTTTATTTGTATTTTCAAAACTAAAGAGTCAATTGATCAAAGTGATGAACATGAGTACACATGTATGTATCTTTATTGTCAATGTTTGAAATTCCTTTTTTTTTTTTTTGAATAAACAATGTTTGAAATTCTAAACATGTGTATTTTCTTTTAAAAGGTACATGTATTATAAAATGGAGTTTTTATTAAATTTAATTTAAAAGAATATATGTCTTAATTTTCTTATTAAATGAATTTATCTTCCTGTAAATTAATATTTATTTTAATAGATGAGAGATAATTTGGTGATGGGAGATCCTTACTCCAACTCAATCTGGTTCTTATTATTCTTATATTAGTGAATAAAACTCAAAATTTTCAAAAACAATGGAAAGAATAAAATAAAGGTTTTTTTTTTAAGATTTTCGAGTATCATAGTGTAGACAAGGCCGGTGTATTCTCGTTTCAATCCATCTTAAAAGAAAATAAATTGTTCTCTATTTCCATCGCCGTGTCAAAAATTTAATATATTATATATATGTATACCATATTTATTATTAATAACTTAGGTGTATTATTATAATTTCTAATTTCTAATTTATTAAAAGAATTCTTTATTATTATTATTAAAGCATGATAATATTTATCATGAATTTTGGTATTAAAAGAATGATATTAAAGTGAAAAAAAAGAAGAAGATATCCTATAAGCTTTTAGATTAACATTTAGTTAAAAAAATATGTTAAAAAATATGAATATTTATATTTGAAATAAATAAGAAATTCTCTGATTATATTAATCCTAATTAGGGAGCAAACGAACTGGTAATTAGGGGTGAACAAAAAACCGTTTAACCCGCAAAACCGACCCAACCCGCACCTTATTTCGGCCGATCAAACCGAACCGTTCCAAACCGAGAAGTAATTGGGTTCGTTTTTTATTAACCCGAATAGATTGGGTTGGGTCAGGGTTTTTAATTTTTTAACCCCCACCCAACCCGACCCAACCCGTTTAAAATAACATAGTTCAATAGTCCACTATTAAAATTATAACAGTCCATCAAAATATTGCAGCCTAGCCCATTAGCATCTGACCTAAATCATTTCTCTATGCTTCTAGTTCATAGCTTGTTATTATGTTAATTTCTCTGTAAATATTGATAAATTTATTAATAATAGTTCGTAACCATCCTTAGATTATTATGCAAATGCAACGTGTTTGTCTATTTAACCACATTCTGTATGTAGCTTAGTAGTTTCAATCTGTTTGTCTATTTTGTACTTGTTAATCACCATAGCAGAGAGTGATGGAGTTGAAAAGCAAATGCTGTAATTTACTACTAGTACATCTATGTCTCTTGGACTGAGATTGAATCCAGATTTTTGAAATGCTGCAATGTGTTTCTGCAATGTGTAGTCTATTTAAACTAGTACTCCCTCCGTCCCAAAAAACGTTTCCCATTTGTAATGTCGGCACTGTTCATAACATGAGATAAATTACTAATTTACGTCTAATCTATAAGATAAAATATAGTCATGAGTGATCTTGTTGGATTCATATTTATGTGTACTTTAATACGGTGAAGGTTTTATATTTAATATAAATATAAAATTAAAGATATTAATGATCAAAACTGTGTATTGGCAAACGTGATAAGTACAAATGGGAAAAGTATTTAGGGACGGAGGGAGTAAGCTACATACATATTGTGTTTGTGTGTTTTTAATTTTGACGGGATAAAACCCGATAAACCCGACTCTACCCAACCCAACCCGACGTATGAATAATAGGGTTGGGTTGGAAATATATATGAGGGTTAACGGGTTCAAATTTTTATAACCCGATTAAATTGGGTTGGGTTGAATATTTGCCTCTAACCCGGCCGAACCAACCCGTGTTCACCCCTACTGGTAATCATATAGAATATATTAAAGGCACTGACTATACTTCAAATAGGTTCCAGCAGTACAGCCAGTGTTTTTATAGTCTTGATTATAAACAAACTTGAAAACAAATACACGACAAGCTGGTAAAAGCTGGACGGCTCCGTCCCGCACAGCCAAATGCCTCAGAACGGGCAACCAGGCAAAACAGTGTGGTGTTCTCTCCTTTCATGTCATTCTACACTTGCATGCTGTCCATTCTCGTTTTCTTCGGGTGTGAAACTAATATCCACTCCGCTGTGGATTCATTTAGAACACCTATCTCGAAATGTCCCGATTTTGTGTACGTTTAATTTTAAATATAAATATGTGTTAGTTTTTTTTATGCAAATAAATGTGTTAGTTATTAAATATTTATATTTACATGTAATTTTATATAAATTTGCTAATATATATCGTGAGAAATGTTAGTCTGTTGACTTTTTTACCGTATCTTTATGAGTTTTAACCAAACACTTATTATATTATTTTGAAAAATTCTTTTTATGATTATAAATATTATTTATTTTTATTTAGAGTAGGAAAATTTTAAAAATGATATTTTACTATAATGCAGTCAAATTCTTAAAATTAGTACGTGAATATAAGTGGAAAATTATTTATCGCTATATTTTAAGTACAAAAATTTATCGTTTGTACATCACAAATCATTATTTTTTTATATAACAATTATGATATATATATATATATATATATATATATATATATATATATATATATATATAAACACAAACACATATATGCAATATATATCATTATCTTCGCCCATACTATATCGAGGAACCTCCTGACATCATTATCAATCCTTCCCAATGTCGCACCCGTCACTTATAGTCACGACTGGTGTATCGCCGCTTATCACCATAACTTGCCACTCCTAGTGACCATTTACCCTATTACACATCTCATCTCATCACTTGATATCATCATGGGCCTTGTACAACTACAATTGATCATTAAGAATCGACCACCAATAACAAATATAAGTAAATTTTCTTGATTATCAAAAATAAAAATTGATAATTTTATAGCATAAAATAGTGGTTAATATAGTATAAACGGATGATTTTGGTTGTAAGCAATGATTGTCGGAGTAGTTTCTAACTTCCGGAATAATATTGATTTTTTATTTGATCACTTGAAACAAGGAAAATGGAGAGGATTAACAGAGGATGGAGGTTTGTCTTGGCGAGGTCTAGTGTTAAAATACTGGCTTCTGTTTTACCCGCCTGTACAAAAGAGTAGAAGCATTTTTAAGAATTTCTAAAAAGAGAAGTAAAAGTTGAGAAAATTAGCTTTTTATAACTCGTACTTCTATTCCATCGTCTTTTATAGTAACGCTTTACTTTGTTAAATAATTATACATTTTAAGTACAATTATCCAAATACTTATGTAACTTATAAGTCATATTATTCAAATTTTTTGATAACTTATAAATCATAACATACTTTATCGCTTATAATCTGTTTATTTATTTTACCCAATGAGTAAATTTTAAATTAAGCCAACTAGCATCCCATGTATACGGTTTTACTCCAACAACTAAAATAAAAATCAAACAAAGTCCTATGCAATTAAGGAAAATGTGAAATATTATGGGCTCGGGAATGGACTCTGAGATGGGTCTTGATGAGATTGGGCTGGGACCTAATAAGTTGGGGGTGAGGCCTTGTAACACTTAGCCACTTAGGTGTGGACTGTTGAACATGTCTAAAATCTGTTTAGAGTCTTGGTGATGCTTCGGAAGTTTTAAATAGATTTGTTGTTGGTTGATTGATCAGAGTTGGATGGAAAAGGGGTGAAGGGCTGTTGGGCGGAACTCGCGTCGGCAAGGCCGACGGAGTTTCGCGGCGGATGCAAGGGAGGGGGACCGGAGAAGAAAAGGGGGAAGGTTAGAGAAGTTGGTTAAAACTTGATAATATAGATGTACATAGATCTTATGGAAAAAAAGATACATCTGGGCTTCGGGACTTCGCAGGTGGCTGCTAAACTTGATATAACCAAATCAGTAGTGGGTCCATTAAATCACTTCTTTGTTCAGTTTGTGTTTTGTTTATATTCGTATACGAGCTTTCGCTCACTACTGATCCATGTTTCATTATTTTCCTCGGGCTGGTTATGTGGGCTACTTTCGGAAAGAGCGTGAGTTATGGTATTTGGAGTATCTAGTTGTATTTTTTCATCGGGCTAATCGAAAGAGCACGAGTTACGATATAAAGAATATCTAGTTGTATATTTTCAAACTGCTACTCCCGTAAGATTTTCAGATGTTGCCGCTCACTCCCTCCGTGTTCCTTTCTTTTGTGTGCGGTCAAGATTTAGTATTAGTTAATTACACATATTGTATCAAATTCTCTAATCTCATTAATCCATACACTCAGTTCGTTGTTGGCGTATTAAACATAGATATCGACACAAACATTATATCTATGTTAACCAGTGCGTACCAATGGATCATCACGGATGTTGGTTCATCGAAGGATTTGACAAGATTTCACACGGTTTCTAAATGTTTTTGGCGCGGTACCCGTATTCTTATGGTGGGGGTGTTCTGAATTCGTGTCACCATAGTCTACAATGCTATTACATGAGGGTGGGGGAAGGCAAGAGTGAGGCTCCGTTGGATTGGTGGCGGTTAGTGTATTGACGGTTGTTGCTTTGGCAGTGTAGATGAAGCAGAACCGACATGGATTGATTACACAAGAATAAATCAAGTTAATTCAAGAAAGTATGCAAATAATGGCAGTTCTTATCCAGTTTGATATCTCCGTTTCAGATCATTGTCACCCATCATCGACAAACGGGAATTGTTTAGGTAAGTCCCATGTGAAGAAAGCCATGGGCTAAGGTAATATATTAATATTATATCACACACTATTTATCTCTCTAATTTAAGGGCATGGTTACGTATATCTTAGCCTCCTTAGATGATGCTTTAAGCGGGAATATGTTTGGTTTGGTTTGGTTGGATATTTTCATTCTAAGATTGTAAGTTGTTGGAATTTATTATAATTTTAGTGGATTCAAGTGTTTAATTCGGGCCATTAAATCATTACTAAGTTCTAGTAATCGTATATATGTGTAATTTTTAGTTAGACACGTTAATCTCATTTTTATTTATCATCTTAATTTAATTCGTTAAAATTTTAGTTCAGATTGATGTGAATCGTTGGATACGATAAATATTTTGATTCTCACCTGTAATATATTAAATTTTATTTTTATAAATATTAATTTAAAAATATATATAAATATAAAATCCGGACAATCAATATATATATATAAAGGAGGATGCGGGCGTCTCTAGAATTGTTCGATTCAGTCTTCTGATTTTTCTTAAATTTCGGAGAGAAAATATAATTATAATTCAAAAATAAGGTTCAAGAATTCTAAAAGTAATACAACTCTTTTCTTATTGAATTCTAAAAATGATACAACTCTTTTTCTTTTTATTTAGTATTTCTTATTGAATTCTAAAGATAATACAATTTTTTTCTTATTTAGTAATCCAAAAAGAAATAGAATTATATTTAAAAAATTAGGTTTTAACCAATGACTAGGAATCATAAAATAATAATAATTAACAAAATCAATATATATATATATATAAAGGAGGATGCGGGCGTCTCTAGAATTGTTCGATTCAGTCTTCTGATTTTTCTTAAATTTCGGAGAGAAAATATAATTATAATTCAAAAATAAGGTTCAAGAATTCTAAAAGTAATACAACTCTTTTCTTATTGAATTCTAAAAATGATACAACTCTTTTTCTTTTTATTTAGTATTTCTTATTGAATTCTAAAGATAATACAATTTTTTTCTTATTTAGTAATCCAAAAAGAAATAGAATTATATTTAAAAAATTAGGTTTTAACCAATGACTAGGAATCATAAAATAATAATAATTAACAAAAAAAAATAGGATATATAAAATAAGAATCATATATTGATTTTATAATAATGTAAATGATTCTTGATTAGTATTGTGTTTGACGTGCACGGGAGGCGGCCCAAACTAATTTTTATCTAAATAATAATAATTTTCCAATTAGTATTATGTTTGACGAGAAAGTGGCTAATATAATTTTTATCTATGTTATAATTTTTTTTGTTGAAACGGCGGTTCAAAATAATTACAAAATAAAATAGGATATATAAAATAGGAATCATATATTGATTTTATAATAATGTAAATGATTCTTGATTAGTATTGTGTTTGACGGGAACGGGAGGCGGCCCAAACTAATTTTTATCTAAATAATAATAAATTTTCTATTAGTATTATGTTTGATGGGAAAGTGGCTAAAATAATTTTTTGTCCATGTTATAATATATTTTTTTTGTTAAAACGGTACCACGGTTCAAATTAATTTTTATCCAGTTATAATCTTTAATTTTATCATAATTAGAATAATTTTATTAGTGTTGTGTTTGACAGTATAGCGACTTAAACTAATATCTAAATTGTAATGTTTTTTTTATTAGTACTGTGTTTGACAAGAGAGCGGCTCAAACTAATTTTGATCTAAATTATAATATTTAATTTTATCTTAAAAATAATAATTATGGATTAATATTGTCTTTGACCGGAGGGAAGTTCGAACTAATTTTATTATTAGTATTGTGTTTGACATGATGTCCACTTATACAAATTTTTGTACTAATTATAATATTTTTTTATTAGTGATATGTTTAACGGGAAGATGACTCAAAATAATTTTAATGCTATTCATATCAAAATTTATAACGCCGCCGCGAAGCGCGGCTTTTTTCACTAGTTACATTATATTATATTTTGAAAATATTAAAAGATAATAAAAAGCTAAAGAAAAAACCCTTTTAAAATAGCCTTTGTTTTGCACGGGTTTTAAGTTAATAATATAAAAGTTTGGAAAAACTAAAAGTGAATTATAAAATTACGAATATATTTACTCTATATCATTATAACAGAGTATACAATATAGAAAAATATCCAAAATATCTATTATGGATGTTAATACGTTCAGAAACATTGTCCAAAACACCCACATATATTGTGATACTCTATTATATTCGCCCGGCTTTGCGGTATAGTCATGATGCTATTATACTGAAATATTTTGTGTTATTTAAAATGTTATTTATTGATTTATATTTTGGCCAAATAATATTGAAAAATTAATATGTTGAATACTCGTTCTATAATATATTTTTTGTGTTTTAAAATATAGGCCGTTTAATTTTTTAACATATACTTCTAGGTCCGTTGTTCGCATAATTAAACCTACTATATTTGGAATTATTTTTTCATATATAAAAAATGTAATTTATATAATAAATCATAAAAGAATTTTTCTTAATAATAATTTAATTACACGATTAATTTTTTTCTGAAAAGAAAAATTAGGCGACCTGTAGGCTGTATGGCTGTATTCCGAACTGGACACGAGGATCCAACTTGAAAAAAGCCGAGGGTAAAAGGAACCCTAACGTTTACTAAAGCGCACCGTTTCAATCAATCCCCACAACTTATTAGTTCTAAAACCCTAACAGCTTAAACCCAAAAATGAGGAGCATTACAAGCCAATCAACAATGTTGTTGAGATCAAAGACATACACAACTACTAATTTCTGCACAAAAGCACTTACTTCGGAGACTGGTACGAAGAAAGATAAAGTGGAAACGCTGTATAAAAGATTAAGTGCATTTAGAGAGGAAAGTGATGGTAATATTACAGACACACTTGATAATTGGGTCAAACAAGGACACTTTGTCAAGAGGTTTGATATTGTTGGTTATGTTAATCTGCTTCGCAAGTTTAAGAAGTATCAACAAGCTAATCAGGTACTATTTCCCCGTTTTTAGTGTTGGTTCCTGTTAGATGATTGTTGCAGCATATTTTCCGCGAGCCTGATATATATTTTTTGTTGTAACAATCATTTGTCGGGATGGGAAATGTTTATTAATATGCACTCGTATGACTGATTTCATGTTAGAAGCTGTGACCTCTTCATTAGAGATAAACCTTGTCATGAAATCTTGTCAGTTTGCTTAAGTGTGTAGTTTTTGTATGTTTAAGTGTAATTTGTTACCGGTGATGTGTCTATTCTATTTGAGCTGCCTACTTTAAATTGATTGGTTTTGGATGATTATTAAGATGTGTATATGATTATTGGTGTTCTGCTACCAAGCACAGTCTATTTCTTGCATAAATGGATTCCCATGTATACAAACTAAAGTAGAATTTCGTGTCTAGTCCTCTTTTAGGAAGTAGGATATATATAGTTGTAAGAAAACCAACTCAGTTTATGCACAGAGTGGAACTTAATTTAGTCAGGCACATAGCATGATTAGAAGATAAGTCTGGTTATCGTGCAGAATATGAATGTGAGAACCAGGATCTTGTTATTTCTTCAATAATGATAAGTATGGGGATTTTGGTAAATTTGAGCACAATCTTTAGTATAACTTAATTAGAACATACACCCAATCATCGTGCCAGTATATAAGTATACATGTCTTAACACTTCTGTCAATTTAACCCCCGACTGATGTGTCTGAGTTTCTTGCAACCTTCACATTGTTGTTCGTTACAATTGTGCTTCAAGCATGAATCAGTTAATCGGGTTTGGTCCTGTTAAGTATCTTGTAGGTACAAATCATCTCCTTAATCAAAATAAAATTTAAGAAGAATGTTCGTGTTTGATAAATATTCTGACACCACTTGAGTATTCATTCAGATGATGTGTTATTTACTTAAGTATTCATTTAGACGCTTATGGCCTTAGAACATGAGAGTCCTTAGCTAAAATACCTATGTGCAACAACAGATAGAGAATTTGTAGTAAATGTATCTCTTCACCTCACTATTTCCCTTGGCTAAAATTTGAGATAACCACATTTCATGGCTATATTTGTTGGGTAAAATTTTGGTAATTAATATTATAGCTAACCCCATTGGAGTACCCACCATTCCTCTTCGGTAAAATTTTAGCTAATCATTATTATAGCTTAGCTAACCATTTAGCTATTACCATTGGAGATGCTTTTATGCTATATTTAAGTTGGCCGTTATAATTTACCCCAAATTTGTTCCGCAGACTACTTGACTGTAGTCGAGTCTTCAAGTGCTAAATTTCTGTACATGATTACCTTATTTTCATTTGTACTCCTTTTTTCCAGGTATATGAATGGTTAGAAAAGACTAACAATAAAATGAACAATGCTGATCGTGCCATACGCATTGATCTTCTTGCCAAGACTGAGGGACTAGAATCAGCAGAGAAATACTTTGATAATCTCCAAGGATCTG
Organism: Daucus carota subsp. sativus; assembly: GCF_001625215.2. Classification (NCBI taxonomy): domain Eukaryota; kingdom Viridiplantae; phylum Streptophyta; class Magnoliopsida; order Apiales; family Apiaceae; genus Daucus; species Daucus carota. Next base: position 28,148,120 of record NC_030381.2, read on the forward strand.
CAAAGACCAAGAAAACGTATGGGGCGCTTCTTAATTGTTACTGCAAGGAAAAAAATTTGGAAAAGGCTTATAATCTCTTCGAGAAGATGAAGGACCTTCATCTTTCTTCTACTTTAAATTATAACAATATGATGTCCCTCTACTTGAACGTTGACAAGCCTGAACAATTACCTCTACTAGCCGAAGAAATGGAGGGGAAGAACATCATCTTTGATTTGTATACCTACAACCAATTAATGAATAGCTATGCGTCTCTGAAGAATCTAGATGCAGTAGAAGGTGTAATAGAGAAGATGAATAAGAATAAGATAAGGTGTGATTGGTTTACTCTTGGAAATCTAGCAAAAATTTATACAGATTCAGGTTTGTTTCAGAAGGCCGATGCTACTCTGTCTAAGATGGAGAAACTTGAAAATCTGCGCGATCGTGGGGCATTTCACATTCTAATTACTTTGTATGCACAAACATCTAACTTAGCCGGGGTTAATCGATCATGGGATTCTCTGAAGTTGGTTTATGAAAAACCCAGTAACGCTAGCTATCTTGTTCTACTTTTAGCTCTGTCTAAATTAGGGGAGGTGGATTCCCTTGAAAAGAATTACAGAGAGTGGGAATCAGATCACTCAAACTATGATGTCAGGGTCTCAAACGTTATCCTAGAATCATACCTTAAGCGTGACATGATTGAGGATGCCCAGCAAATTTTAGAAAATATAGTGCGAAATGGGGCGGAGCCCAATACAAGGACTTTCGAATCATTAACAACCTATCACATCAAGAAGCGGGATATTGATATGGCTCTGAAGTATCTGGAGATGGGTGCATCTAAAGCAAATTTCATGAAACACAAGATGTTTCCAAATGATGAAACAGTTAGAATGTTTCTGCAACACTTTGAGGAGGAAAATGATGTGGACAATGCAAAGAAATTTTGTACCTGCATGAAGATGATTGATCGTCTAGACCCCGCTATCTATGATTCCCTGATCTGCATGGATGTTTCTGCAGTAAAGTAAAACATTATATATCTTGAAAGTAACTGAAGACAGCAGTTTCATGAAAAGCCCAGATCAACAAAAGCTCAATGCTAGTACTTTAAACTGGGAATTTGGCTGGTAACTGTCACAATTTGTTGTTACTTAATACTATATGAGAAGAAATGACCGACATTCTTCAGCTATAGTCTAGACGAAGCAGGAATGAACAGCCATACTTATTTTGCAAGAACGTTTATCTGTTTGAAGTGCATTCTGGCAGTTGCCATCCCCTTTTTAGGTCAAAGGAAGCAATGAGTTTAGCTCGTTCTTACCTCTCTTTTTCTCATTTCTCTTTTGAAGAATCAAGCATCAAGTCAGGTTTATTTGCTAGGTAAAATATGCTTTCTCCCTGGAGAACATTATTATGGAAAATAATTTGCTGCTTCTTTTATCATTCTTTTTGGTAACTAAGCTTGATGGTGTATGAGGAGTGCATCCTTGTGTGTGCTCATGATTATAGCTTAAAATTATTTGAATTTGTGATTTCCCTGATTATATTTTAGTGATACCTGTGCGCTCAATTGTATCGATCAAACGGTCGCACTTATATGCTTGAGTTAACTGCTCAAAACTGAATCATATTTTTTGACAAAGCACGAGATAAATTTAGATGATTGGTATAATCGCTGATTCACAACTTGGCTTTTGTTTTAAACTGTATTATCCAATTCTTCATTTTGTTTAATGCATCCTTGTCAGACATGGATATTGTTTCATATGGACATTGTTTCATGTACCCCTACCAGACATGAATATGGATATGGATACTCCAACACTTATTAGACATGTATAGGGACCTGGAGGGATTCACAGTGGGGGTACCTGCCCCCACTCGATTCTGTTTATGTATGATATATATTCTGTTATTATGAAAATGTTAGTTATTGTCCCCATGATAAATGACCTAAAATTAGTTGTTTGTTGTTTGTAGTCGTTTGGCTAGGTTGGGGTTTTTTTTTGCCCATGCAAGTGAGCTTGCTTCTTTCTATTTACAATCTCTTTTTTGGAGATTGTCTATAGAAAGTTTTTGTGGCTAGCCTCTCGGATCCTTTGTATATATCTCTTTTCTTTATATATTTATCATTTAGATAAAAAAAAAAGGACCTAAAATGTCAGAGAATGGTTTGATTCTTGCCGGTGTTTTTTCCTCAAAATAGTCATCATTTTGCTTGCTTTTGTGCTTCAATTTTTCCTATATTGTGTTTAAATTGATAGAAAATCTCAGCGGTTATTAGATTTAAATTCTTTTGACCCCCCAACTACCAATTTCTAGATCCGTCCCTGTATATGGACACTCCTTGTCATGCATGGATATACTATGTATATGAACACTTAGACACTCATTTTATTTTTGGTAGAATTTTCTAAATTCAAGTCAACCATTTTCATTTTGTTTTATGTAACCTTGTCAGACATGGATATTGTTTCATATACCCTTGTTAGACATGGATATGGATTTTTCGAATATGGATGACACGACACTCTTTGTTATACATGGTATGATACTCCTGTCACAAATGGGTATGACTATTTCGACACTTATTTGGACATGTATATGGACATTTCGACACTTATTTTATTTTAGGTAGAATTTTCAAAATATTGTCAAGTCGAACCCATGTGTCCACTCCAACACTATTCTATTTTAGATAGAATTTTTAAAATATTATCAAGTCCGACCCACGTATCCCGGTCAAGTAACATATATATTTTAAATTAGGAAAATTGAATGGAATAAACTGTAGCTGCAATTTTCTATACATCTATACAATAATTGAATTGCAAATTGAATTGCATCATTCGCAAAAAATCCATTTTACTCTGATATATTAACATTAATGTCAAACATATTAATATGTTGGCTAAATTCAAAATCTCAAACACATTCCTTTAATATGATTGGTAAAATGAGCAATTCCAATCTGTACAGTGGCATGAATATCTAATAAACATTATAGTACAATAGTACTTTTACAACTGAATCTACTCTCCAGCCCAAAAAATAAAACTGTGGAACCAAACTTAACATTTAACCTATCTATGAGACAAAAACAATGGTAAAGCTCTTCTACTTGAACAAAGAAGAGAACAAATAAAAAATATAACAAAAGCAACTGGAAGATCGGGAGAAACCCTTAGAGACGGTCCATGGGAATAAAAGAGACCGTATTGTTATTTCTTGTCATTGCATAGCCAATGAAAACAGATACACACAAGGAGATGACAGATACGATAAGAGCAAAGGCACTAACAATGCCAGAAGAGTTCCTGGAAGCTAATTTTGTTTGTGCCGACGAGCCTGGGGTCATATCTAAAGGTACCCAGTCACAACCAACAGAGTAATGAGCTGATCCATGCCAAGGATTTCCATCAACTGGATACCAAAATGCAGCTGAAAACTTGCTTGGTTGACCAATGGTGAATTGCACATCCTGCAAGACAGTAGAAAGAGTCTCATTATTTGGTACTCAAGTTTGTAATCAAAGCCACAAGAGTCAAAAAATTAAAAAGCACCCCATGACATTTCTTGACATGATCTTTGCTCCAACGACACACAATTAAATAATCAGTTTCATGGTTTAATACCCATTTTTCGATTTATATAACTTTCTTGTAGCATGCATGATGGTTATTCGTTTTAAACTTTTTGGCTATCATTCTCATCTCTATAATGCATCTCATTTTTCACTTCTTCTCATCAGCACACACTTATGTTTAATACTAAACCTTTCATTAATTCTGAGCTTGCAGTTTAAATGGTATAGCAATTTTAGCCACGATTTATATTAGTCAAAGGACTTGAGAATGTTGGCATGTTGGCTCAGTATTAGACTAATATAGCATGCCCCAGAAGCAATGAAAATAATTTGTGCAGGGAGCTAAAAGATATTTAACATAATTATTTACAAAAAATAAAATTTGATTTTGTTGAGTAATTGAACCTGCTGAAATCGATCCATTGTTCTTAACGGTCTTGAAAATTCAAAGAAATATGTGCCTTTTTGACCAGAGGATCCGTAGGGAGTGTCTTCCTCTGTAAAACCTGTCAGCCAAGGTTGTCGACTCGAAGATTAAAATTGCCATGTAAATTCATAATATAATTGTCATATGTAACAATTAGGGAAATTAAACAAAGACAGTTATAAAAGCTGTATATAGATTAATTCGTTAACGATGATAAAAAAGAGCTATCAACAACATAAAAAATTTCCAAACCCAAACTTCCCCAGCTAAAGCAGGGTTTTTGAAGAATACAAATTATAGATTGTATTCAGAAACTACAGATATTTACCAGTATGTGTCATCAAGCTGCTATGCCACCATGCACCCTTCCAGTCATTTTGTGCACCAGAATCATTTCCTTATAGAAATGGGAAAAAAATCATCACAATTAAAGAGAAAATTTACAACTATTACATTACACTGCAATTCATATATAATCTATTTTCCCAACTCTTCATTTTGCCTTGAGTAGTCATGTCAGACACTAGTAACTTGATATTGGGACATGGGTATGGATACTTTAGGCCAGAAGCATGTAAAAGTTTCAAAGTGTTGCAGAGTCCGACACTTGGACTTGGACACGATACATGGAAGGACTTACAATATGATGTCTCTTCTAAAGCATGAACACCTAAATGTATTCAGGGTCATACTGTCATCATACTGAGGCAGCTACAAGTCAGGATCTCCAAGTCCCCGCAATGCATTTTTTTCATGTTTTTGGTGTTTTTGTGTATAAGTTGTAAAGTAAACTAGAGATTGCAGAACAGATAGGGAGAGAATAAAGAGAATTCAGAGAGATAGAGACAGAAAGAGAAGAGCTTGAGCTGAGAGAGAAAGAGAAGACAAATAGAAACCCTGGAGGGAGAGAGATATGACAACTGCTACTTATATTTACAGACTCGGCTAACTAACAACTTATAAGAAAGACACATACACCCCTTCACTAAAATACACCTAATACTTCTATTATCTGGTAGTCACACTACTATTAACAAGTAATGCTGCTGATATAGGCCAGTCCTCACACCACAGAAGTATAATTTTGTGTTCATTTAAACAAACTCAATCTGTAGTACGGTAATCATTCGTCTAACTTTAACAGACTATTTTATGCAACTGTACAACTGGAAAACAGGTTATTGATTGACATACAAGTACGTACAAGACATACCTGTTTTAATTCCATCAAGGTTTCGACAATGTGGATTCCAGGCATATAGATCTACCAAATGACCAAAACTATAAATGACAAGATTATTATCAGATATTATGTTTTGAATCAAAGCTGAGTGCTGATAGCTGACATTGACACATGAATAAGAAAGTTTAACAATAAAAGCCTATATTATGATTTACCTATCGCCTCCATTCCCCTTTTTGTTGTCTACTGGGTTACCGCCATATAAGCGACCTGGGATTGCATTCCCGAGAGAGAAGTGCATGATATCAACTTCATGCCCACGACAACTCTTGCTTGTGCATGCTTGTGGAGATTCTTTACACCCACCCATCTTTAAAAAGAGTAGGCCAATAAAGACAAAACATATGGAAGCAAACAAATATGTCTAATAGAATCCAACAGATTTTTTTAAGAAAAACTTACATTATGGTATGAGGCACTATCACCAACTCCAAACATCAGAGCTACTGATGGACATTTAGAATTATCTCTGCACAACACAGGAAGAATCAATCTACTTACAGGTTTGTTTTAATTTTTTAAAATGTTGTGAGTTCGCTCCATAGTAAGAAGCTACGAGCACATTTCAGTACACAGCAAATAGACAAATACACGCACAACAATGCTACAAAATATCCCCGCTATATATTTATGTTTCAAAATTGTTGCTTAGTTTTTGGGCACTGAAACCACCTAGGATGAAGGGCTAATATAAGATCATCCCATCTACTCAAAAAATAACTAATATATACTCCCTCCGTCCCAGCCAATTCTTTACATTGGATTTGGCCACGGAGGTTAAGAAATATGTATAAAATAGTGGAAAAGTGAAAGAAAAGTGGGTGAAGTCAAATTAAAACCAATTGACAGGTAAAATCAAATTAAAAACGAAGGTGATTATGTGGGATCATGTGTGAGGGTGTATTTAAATTGTGCGTGGTGAATTCTAGGGGGCCCTCAGATTGGGGTGGGGGGTGGGGGGGGGGGGGGGGGGGTCCAACAGGTGAAAATAAGATATCCAGGTACAATCAAAAGATTGAACTGCCAAAATCAAAGTCTGCAATGTTTATAACAGGGTGCAACAATTTGATGCAACTTGCACGAGTTTGTTGTGTATAATTAGAAGCGACTACATTTCAAAATTGGGTATGTAGTCAGTGATTCGGTGGAGGGACCAGTAGGTGAGGGTGGCCACTTACACAAGTTTTTTCATTTAAAAATAATAATAATTAATATTTAACTCAGTGTTACATAAGACGGGTCGATTTGAAACGGGTATAAGAATAAAATTACATTTGGGGAATCCAATACGTTACATTAGGTTAATCAAGTACTATGGAATGCACGGGGAGTCGGGAACAATGGAACGTATTAGTAAAATGGGTCTTTTTTATATACTTCATTATTATATTATACATATTTCAGTTATAGCCGACATTTTTATTTAATAAAGTACACATTTCTTGTCAAAATTATGGCAACTTGAGCATTAATATAAGTTTAATGGTTATTTTCTGATTACAAGGTATTTCAGCCCGTACATAATAGAAAAGGGACATAATAATGTTTAAAAATGATAACTTACGTGTAGTTTGTGATTGGATTTAACGTATCGGAGCTTTAACATGATAATTTAAGGCTTAATTTTTTGGGCCAGATTCCAATTCAAAATAAAACAAACATGCTTTGTAACCTAATCCATAAAACAAATCAAGAGCCGCATTTAAGCTACTTAGAGAGAAATATTTATATATAGATAGATTACATATAAATACACACACACACACACACACATATAAAGATGTATACCCAAAACCCTAATCCATCATTCTACTCTTCAAACTTACACCAGAAAAGCTTCATTCATCCAGTAAGTCACCATGGACGATCTGGTGGCGATTAGGGAAGTGTTCGCATACCAGTAGGAATGAATTGGATTGTAAATAGTAGGTCTGCACCACGTTCCTTGTTTCTATGCTTAAAACTATTCATCTACTTAGAATTCAGATATATGCATTGTTCCGGGAACACGTGTACTCACTAAGACTAACTGCTTATTTCTGCCTGTTGTGTATAATCTATACTGTTGAGTACAGCCCTGCACAACATTTTGACCTTACACTGATAACATCTCAAACTCAACTGTTCTGATATTAAAGTCAGTCCTATAGCTCCAGAAACTTGCAGCCTATGGGATAACTAGATGAAACAAGTCTTTAACAACTTTATTAGAATAATCTTCCTCTGCACAATCACGGCAAGCTTAAATTACAGCTACAAGCTACACCAAGTATGCTCTGCAATATGGTAATACCTACTAATCACGATCCATAATAATACCCAGATTTGTGCAAAATGCAAAATTATAAAACCAAACAACCTACACATATAGGAGCATACACGATACATGACGATTTCTATAGCACCATTCTGTTGGAACATTTATTTTTTTTTTACAAATATCTTTGAATCTCCTAAAAAAGTACTCCCTTATTTTCACCCAATTATTACAGTTATCCTTTTAGGATGTCTTATCCATTAAATCTTCCTAATATATATCATTCTTCTTTGTTATTATTAGTAGTGCCACTGACTCATACATATATTCTTCTCTTTATATACTATTTTAGTACTTGCTAAACCAAAATAATAAGGAATGGGTGAGACTGAGGTAACACAACATAAATGCAAATTAGAAAAAAAACACAAATCATTACCCCTTGGAGTATGCATAGTCTCCACCAACTTGCAAAAGGAAGTACACATCTTTTCCATCATGTAATGCCTGCAAAAGTTATAACATCACAATTCACAATCAAACATGCATACACTTATAATATATATACAGTGAATTTTTAAACCAAAAAATCATATATATATATATATATATATATATATATATATATATATATATATATATATATACGGTCTTTCTAATGTGTGCCCAAGGGCACACAATAATCACAAACTTTTATGAAAATGGGCTATTTTGATTGGTGGAATTGATGTGAATGCAGGGGGGCCACAAACATTTATTACCTATCCACCAATCAGGAGCTAGTATTTCCATGAAACTTAGTGACTATTGTGTGCCCATGGGCACACCATAGAAAATTCGATATATATATATATATATATATAAAGTTCACAACTTTAACATAAAATATATCACAGTACTTTTTCTTTTTGCTATTTCGACACATTCTCGAACTTTGATTAAGGAAGTAATGGCTATAACAATCAAGAAGTCTTTCTTATGGGTTCGATTGAAAACCATATTAATTTGGAGAACTGGAGAATACTCACACACACAAAAAAAAAAAAAAAAACAATACATTTTTTCCATGGAAAATGAAGGTGTCCAACAAAAGCACTACTTTGAGAAAAACTAAAACTCTGACAAAAATTTAAAAAAATTGTAGTATCAATTTTTTTGGACATACTGCCCATTAGTTCTCCAGAGCAGTAATATACATATGAACCTTCGATATATGTAGCAGCGGTGTTCTAAATAATGGCCTAGGTGGCCAATTAACCAGCGCCCGGGTAGGGCAAATACGCATAATATTGCAAAAAAAAAACAAAAAAGGCATTAAACATTTTGTGCAAAAGTCAGCAATTACTCAGGTCTAGGTGGGATTAATAGGTCAAAAATTCGAAAAGAAAGTCAGAACAAGGATAGAGAAGTACATGTTAATTTGTTAATATAAAACAAAACTAATGCATATAATGTGAATGTTTGCCTATAGCACAATTCGGTGTAATAAGAAATTTATATTCAAATCCATCCAATTAATCTCGTTAAAACAGAGTTAAGTATAAAACTATAAATAGGCCCAAGAAACGTGTTTAAACTTTAAATATTTTGATTATAATGTTTCGATGTGCCCATCAAAATATTTTAATAAAATAAAGAAGCAAGTCAATCGGCTCAAATACTGACCTGATAATGGTTTTGGCTTATACTCCCTCTGTTTTGAAATATAGGTCGCTTGACTTTTTGCACACACTTCTAAGTCATTTGACCTAGTTAAAATTGTTATTTTCAAAAAAATATTTTTTAAATAAAAATATATGATTAATATTATAATTTAGAAAAAGAAAATTTTAAAAATAACAATTTTAACTAAGAGGTGAAACGACTTAGAAGTGTGTGCCAAAAAGTCAAGCGACTTATCAAAAAAGAGGGAGTAGTATAAAAGTATAGAAATAGAATCCTTATCTAATCATCCATGAACAATTATATGGGAAAAAGCAAATATGCATACATATTACAACTTAACATAAAATTATATCAAACACAAGTGTCCGGGTCATGACAATCAATTGTTGCAGCAACCTATTTGTTTATGGGAATTCAGGTCATTTTTCCGCACTTCAGAAACCCCGGTTTCTATCTTTCAACTACAAAAAAAAAACGCGGAAAAATTGTTGACCATTTCCCCAAGCACACAACCAACTTAGTACTTTACTACATCCACACATATATACACATTAAATCTTAATCTCGAATAAGGAGCATAAGTAGAAAACAAACAAGTTCAAGATAACAAAATACACAATGAGTACCTTAACAGTCATTTTTCCACCTTTAAACTCATTTTCTTGATCCGGGTCAAGAGCAGGCAGCAAAGAAAACTCAAACCCATCAATATCCTCCCAATCATCTGCATGCCCATCAAGCGTTATGAGCCCGGGTCTAAATTCCGCCCCGACCCGTTTCTCCGGATCCGGGTCGCACCCCCAGGGTCCAGACTCTTCATGTGCTCTCACTCGGGTTGTCCCGAATGTTATTAACCCGAAGAGGACGACCCGGAGAAGAAGCATTGGACAGGAAGTGAAGGGGTTGTGTGAGAAGTGTCTGACCAGAGATTGAAACAATGTTTAAGTATATAAGTTTATTGTAAGTATATATATTGTGTGTGGCCGCCATGGTCTACTGGTAAAACTCATTAAATTACTCCGATGTTTCTTATGATATGGCTGTTATATATACCCATCTCGAAAGTGATATTTTATTTGGAAAAGTAGGATATATTTTAAAAGAGGAAAGTTCTATGGAGACCGCTATTTTATCGGAGACCTCGGAGACCACGTATGTTCTGCAATCAAAACACTGTAAAATACATTATTTTGTAAAATATGTTCTACAAATATCATGTATTCATTAAAATTGTTGAAGATCATCAATGTTTAATAAGTTGATAATGTATGTTCTGCAAGTTGAACAAATGTTCTGCAAATTAAACATATTTCATAGAACAAAACATTTTGTAATGTTCTACATGTAAAACTTATATGATATTCAAGATTTTAAATATAATAATGATTTCGGAGACCATGATTTGTAAAATTATACGTTTTGCAATATTTTTATGAAATATTTTACTTGCAGAACAGATGTGGTCTCCAAGTCTCCAGAAAAAATGTGGTCTCCATTGAACTTAACTCTATTTTAAAAGAAATATTTTGAATTCGGGAAAGAGTTATATTCCCTCACAATCCTATCATATACAAATTTATGTCAACAATAAAATAATAAATTATTGGACTAAAACTCATATGATGCACGAGTTCTGTTTTAATATTCAATATATAATCATATATTTTTCTTTAAAAAAATAAATAATTATATATTTTAAAATTTTACTTTAATCAATTGTTGAGTAATTTTGAACTTTAAATCTTCGAGAATATTTTACACTAAAAATATTAGATATTATGAGATATTATTTTAATGTTTATAATCGTGATAGATAAGATCTGACGATGATGAGTAATTTTATAATTAATCTGAACAAACTTTTATATGATTAGTCTAATAATATATTATAATTTATCTTTTTGACGAAAAACTAAGAATTCACTTAGCTGGGATAAACTCCTGAACCGTTGATTGCAACATGACTGTGAAGTAAAAAACAAATTGAACAAATAATCGTGTTGTTTTTAAGTTGTTTAACACATAGATTTGAAATTTTTTAATCTAAAAAGTATTACGTTTTTTATCTCTGAATAATTCCAACTTACACAAATTGACCTGCACATAAATATCGTCTGCAATCCAATTTAGCAGTTACATGAACTGGTACTGGGATAACAACTATCACAAAATACGAATAAATTTTTATCGCAAAAGGTGAAGTACTCTTGCGCTATTCAGCACCGTACTGATCATTCAAAATACAATATAAGTCTTTTAACACAGAAACATATCAAAACACAAAATACCAACATCTCAAAAAAAAATAAAAATGGACATGACAAAGAATCTTGATAACAAAAACTCACCCAAAAAAGGATCAGATCGTGATTTTATTTAAAAAAGACTAGTGAATAGGAGATATGATGAAAAGGCGGACAAATTTAATCAATAAAGGATATGAAGATGGAAAAACGGAGAAATGACACATGCAACCCTGAATTTAGAAGTCAGACTCCCAAAACTACAAATCCTAAAACCGTCAGCTAAAATAACTACCATATTATAAATATTAACATCTTGTTTATTTCTATAAAAAAATTGAGACTCATTCATCAACTATATATATTTCAAAAATAATAAAATTTCATAAAATAAAAAATTAATTAATTCCACTACATATATTTTATATAATAAATATTAGTTATTCCCACCACTTTATCATTCTCCTTAACTAATTATATATGTTCTTAATTTTCGTGTCTCATCTCATACATTATGTTTCACTGGAGAGAGTATGATTAGTCCGTCAGCCACCTCTACCTCTACGTATGTAAAGGCCGTTTGGGTAAATTTAAAATAAGTGAATCGTGCTTAAAATAAAAAAAAATAATAGAAATTAGAAACAAGTTAAGACTAATAAGTGATGAAAGTGTTTGGAAAATAAGCAGAAATCCGGAAACAAAAGTTAGCATTTCTAACTTTTTATAAGTGCTTCTTGACTTTTTACACAAATACGAAATAAGTGCTTCTAACTTATAAATCAGAAACCCGACTTTTAAGCCGGATACAAACACCCCCGTAGTTAAGTATCATATTATTTATTGTCATTATTAATATATTACATTTATAATAATATAAAATAATAATATATATTTTGAGTATATTTTAATAATTATGAACAACTTTAATTTGGAATAAATTACGTTAGAATTAATAATATATCAACCAACATCGAAGATAATGAGAAATGCTGAAAATAAGTATAAAGTATTAGATAAATATCATAAAGCTTGAATTAGAAAGGGATGATCATTAGATCTTGAATTTCAGTTAACTAGTTGATAATCCGCGCGTTGCGGCGACCTATAAAAATTATATTAATGATTCAATATTAATTTTTGTATAATGTAATAATTGTGTGGCTGTCTATAAAAAGTATATTAGTGATCAAAAATTAATATTTGTAGGATAAAATAAATGTTCAATTATAAAAATCTTGATGTGATACCAATACTAATATATAAAATTGCAAAATTGGACTATAATTCATGGTGAAAAATGAAAATAAATTTCTACACGTAATTAACAATTTAAAGCACGACGAATCTTAATTTCATTTGTGTTTTTTTTAAAAAGAAATCATGTTCTTACATTGTCAACTTCCTCCAATTTTTTTGGATTGATTGTGCACAAAAACATCTAACTTAAATCCGTGAGATAGCGGTCTGTAACCACCCTTACTTGTAACAACCTTTATTTTTTAATACTGTATGAACAGTGGTCACTTAAAAGTTGTTTGAACGGAGCAAACAGATAATGCATGAATAATATTTTCCTGTGTACAAAATAAATCATATAAAAATTAACAACAAACATATCCGATGAACAAAACAAATATTATAAAAAAATAATCAACAAACATACATCACTAATAGTTACTGTAATTTATTGATATCATCCATCAATATCATGTCAATACTATATTTTTTCTCCCGTGTTTGGATTTGTCGACTCAACACAGTGGTCTATAATTACCTTTGCTTGCAACAAAATTTTTTTTAATACCGTATAAACAGCCTTCACTTATCGTTGCAGAAGAACGGCACCACCGAGTTAGAAATCGAGCAAAAAAAACTATCACAAGAGAACTATCAATAGAGAGAGGTAGGGTTGTGATATTGAAAGAGAGATGATCTAAAACCCTCCAACTTATAGGGATATTTATAGGTGCATAGAGACTTGTGTGCTACTCTTTCCCATAATTAAATAATCTGAAACAAAATCAGATTAAAACTTTCAAGCTGCTATATTCCATAAATACTCTGAAACAAAATCAGATTCTGAAACTTGCTTCTAATATATCCGAAACTAAAAAAGGTAGTTCTAATTTTTGATAGTTTTCATCCGAAAATTCCAGAAAATTAAAAAAATAGAACGGAGCGATGTGAGAGGCGCCACCTACACGCACCTCGCTTCTCCTTTATATAAGTATACTAGTTGAGAAGCCGCGCGTTGCGGCGGCCTATAAAAATAGTATTAATGGTTCAATATTAATATTTGTAGAATGCAATAATTTTGTGACTGTCTATAAAAAGTATATTAATGATTAAAAATTAATATTTGTATGATAAAATAAATTTTATATTATAAAAATCTTGATGTAATACTAATACTAATATATAAAATTGCAAAATTGGATTATAATTCATGGTGAAAAAATAAAAATAAATTTCTATACGTAATTAACACTTTAAAGCACGACGAATCCTAATTTTATTTGTGTTTTTTTAAAAAGAAATCATGTTCTTACTTCGTCACCTTCCTCCAATTTTTTTGAATTGATTGTGCACAAAAACATCTAACTTACCGTGAGATAGCGGTCTATAACTACATTTGCTTGTAACAACCTTTATTTTTTAATACTGTATGAACAGTCTTCACTTAAAAGTTGCTTGAACGGAGCAAACAGATAATGCATGAATAATATTTTCCTGTGTACAAAGTAAATCATATGAAAATTCACAACAAATATGTCCGATGAACAAAACAAATATTTTAAAAAGAATAACCAACAAACATACACTAATATTGATATCATCCGTCAATATCATGTCAAGACTATATTTTCTTCTCGTGTTTGGATTTGTCGACTCCCACATAGCGGCCTATAACTACCTTTGCTTACAACAGCTTTTTTTTTTAATACCGTATTAAAGAGCCTTCATTTATCGTTGTAGAAGAAAGGCACCACTGAGTTAGAAATCGAGCAAGAGAACGAACTATCACAAGAGAATTCACCAGAGAGAGGTAGGGTTGTGTTTAGATGATCCAAAACCCTGCAACGTGTAGGGGTATTTATAAGTGCGTAGAGACTTGTGTGCTAATCTTTCTCATAATTAAATAATTAAAAACAAAATCAGATTAAAACTTTCAAGCTGCTATATTCCATAAATAATATGAAATAAAATCAGATTCAGAAACTTGTTTCTAATATATCCGAAACTAAAAAAGGTAGTTCTAATTTTTGATATTTTTCATCCGAAAATTCGAGAAAATTAAAAAAATAGAACGGAGCGATGTGAGAGGCGCCACTTACACGCCCCTCGCTTCTCCTTAATTAAAAAAATAGAACGGAGCGATGTGAGAGGCGCCACCTACACGCCCCTCGCTTCTCATTTATTTATATAAGTATATTGATTGATAGCTAATGATAACATAGGACGGTAACATGTAGGGAGTATGGTTGGGATGGAATTTAACTAAATTCAAATATCGTTTTAAGATTGAATCATCACAAATTAAAAATTCAATATCTAAATTCATATATGGTTTTGGATCAGATAGAATTTTTTTGGCTTTCGTAACTGCTTAATTTTTTGAAGTTTTTCACAAAAATATCGTTGCGAATTTTCAATATTTTTATAAATACATTTTTTATAAATTATTTACAAATATGCGTGCGTGCGTGCGATATGATTAAGTTTCGTTAGTGATGATATATGAATATCTTTGAGGTATTAAATCATTATAATAAATATGAGTTGAAACTAATTATTTACACAAGAAAAAAGAATATAAATGAGTATATATATTATTTGTATCATATTTATGATATTATAACACAAATATTTATATAAGTTACAAATTTTTGAAATATTTCAGATTAAATCAAGTTTCGAAATTCAAATCATATTTTAATTGGGCACATATAATATTCATATTCAAATTCAAATCCAAATTATTGTTTGTAAGTTCAAAATTTAGATTCAAATCTATAAATTCGACCTAGAGAATCCAATCTGATACGAGCGAATCGTTTATTCATTGAATCGAATCTGTCATCTCTAAAATAGTATAGGAGTTACAAGAAAATAATTATACACAACTTATTAAATACTTCAGTAATAGAAAAAGAAATTAAGTATTCGATAATAACACAATAGATATGATAATGACAATCGTTTCCTGCCAAACAATATTTTCTTATGATATGAAGAACAAAATCCTAGAATGAGTGTATATAGCCGATAAGCAACATGACCCCTCATACACATTAGAAATCAAGTGTATTTTCTTGATGATAAAATATCATGAAAAGATCGTTGCAAACAAACAATTTTAAGAGATCCGGACAAGAACACAATTCTTAAAATTTTATTTATATTCCCTGATTTCATCCAAACCACACGCAACTTCTACCCTACCATTAACTCATTAACAACGCAAATGACCAGAAAACTCTGCCATGAATGAAAATGACTGATGACCCTATCAACATAGAAAATTCAACGACAAATCAACATAAAACCAGGTGGCACTTCTGCAATTTTACTACACGTTCAAGGGCAACATCTTTCGTGTCATCTATAAAACTAATCAAACAAGCCTGCAGTTGCACACGAAAAAAGAGAGAAAAAGTAAAATGTCTGCAGTCACAGAAGAAATCAAGGCAAGTGCAACAGAAGTGTACCATGGAAATGAAATGTGTCAAATAAAATCAAAATTTATTCTCAGAGAAATGGGTTTACCAAATGGCCTTCTGCCACTCAAAGATATGGAGGAATGTGGGTATGTCAAAGAAACAGGCTTTGTGTGGCTCAAACAGAAGAAAAGAACTGATCACACTTTCCAAAAAATTGGAAAGCTCACTTCTTATGCTAATGAGGTCACAGCGGTTATTGAGAAAGGCAAGATCAAGAAACTGACTGGGGTCAAGACTAAGGAGCTCTTGTTTTGGATCAAACTTAGTGATATTTATGTTGATGATCCTCCTACTGGGAAGATCACTTTCAAGACTCCAACAGGTCTGTACCGGACCTTCCCTACGTCTGCTTTCGAGATTGAGGGTTGTGAAGAACCCAGTGGCCAAGTGAAGGAGGTCTGATTGCCTCTGAAAATGCACAGTTTGGTTCATCAAATTTTCTGTGATTCTACTATTATTGTTGTTAGTATTTGAAAAATGTCCTATGATTATGCTGGTAGTAATCATTTGGGCCGACAATAAATGCAATATTTTTGTGTAACAAAAGCGATAAGCCTCTATGTTTTACTAAAATCTACTGTCCATTTGAGTTCTGTATTCAGATCATTCCAGATCACCGTGGTTAGTTTTCCTTGGTGCTGGTCGATTTTTTTTTCACAATGTTGATGACAGACAATTGAATTTATTGCTCATTCGCTATTCTCAACAACCTGATTAATGTCGGAGGCAGGGACGAGGTAATTAGAGGCTAGAGGTGGTCAGACACGGCCTCTATGCACATAGCAGTGAAATTATCACGCTTTTGCTATTATTGACAACCTAATCAATGTCGTAGGCCCTCCATCCCAAAATAATGTAGTCTCTTTTGAAGAATTTTTTTATCCCATAATAGTTGGACCACGGAATTACAGAAGCTAATGGAACAGAGGAAGGTGATATGAAGGAGATTCAGTAGCAAGTAGCAACTAACAAATAAAGAGATCCATGTTTACGAATTAAAGCTGGCAATAATGATTCTGGATGGTTTGCCTAGAATCTGAAACTCGTGTAATAATATTATGTTATATTTCTACTTGAACTTGATGTGTGAATTTATTGATAAACTTCTATGTTTCGAGTAATCCAGAATATTAGGTAATATGTTCCACAGTATTTTACATGTACCGATATCCATACACGAGCCATATGTAGAAATCCAGTACATGCATTTAAGTACTTGAATATTTAAGGAGATCTGAGCCCTTCTGCATAATTGTTTTCACTTTCGAGCCTTTTGCTCTGCTTGAGAAAAATTATTACTTAGAAATGTATTATGTTTTAGCTACCTACAAAACAAACTTTTGCATATGTATCATTCCCTTAATGTATCATATCTTCTTTGATTTAATTCTTCTAATTTCCTCTATATTTTTAAGAACGTGCTGGTTAAGGCATGGTAGGATGTCCCTGATTACACGATAAAAGGGGGCTAGCTCTTCTACTAGAGCCAAGGTGCTTGTGAAACAGTAATAGATTATAGATGTAAGTTAAAACTGTGCCACCTATATAGTATAACTCGGAGTAAGACAATATTTCCAAAGATATATTATGTTAACCATAGACCTCATGAATGTGGAAATGGTTACCAACTTCACCAGTCAAGGAGCTCTGATAAGATTAAAACATACTGCAATATTAACCACTGTATAGTTCTGATATTAACGTTAAAAGTTAAAACTGTATGCAAAGAAGACAGAAATCACATACCAGGAAGGCTGTGCGCCACCAAGTGAGAACGGCAGAATTTTATTCAAGGTGGGCAACCTAATCACATGCCAACTACAAAACAACTTGTCTATCCATGCTTTTATACTGCACTAAGTTAGGCAAAATAACAGAATCTAATCCATCAGTTTGGAAGATGAATAGTGCACATGAAGTTTCTAATCTGAGTTTACAGAAACTATCAACTCCAAACTCAAGAATGTCTAGTGTGAGAGCACAAAATGTCATAGCTGTGAAACCACGACCATTTTTTCATCAATCCAATTCAGATGTGGCCTTTAATCAGAATGTTTGAATTCTAATTCCTCTTTCGAACCACTAAGTAGATAGATTAAATTTTACCTTGAAGTACTTTTGGAAACTACACCACCACCAATTATCATCGCACAGAGCATCAACTTCTTGAAGCAGACTGTAATAGTCTATCGTTGCAGTTTCAGGTGAATATGGTCGTATGTGCTTCATGTTGGCCATTGCTCTGAAAAGTTCTGTGCCATCATCATTTGTTAAACACTGATACTCAATCACAAATTCATCACTACTTAATTTCTAAAAGTATAGTCGCAGCAAACCAAGCACCTTGACTTCCATTCTCGTTGCTGGTAACTTCAACCAATGCCCCTTTCCCAAACTACCCAACAATATTTATGCAAGGTTCTTCAATATTTACCAAGCTTTTCTACTGTGTTTTTAGAAGGTTCTTGTACATTTCTACGTGATGCAATCTGCAGGAATAGATTTAAATATCATATATTAGGGATACAAGTAGAAGCTTAGAGGTCCCACAGAGCCATTTAGATGGACATTGCCAGTATACTAAATCTGAGTTAGACTAACCTGATGGTCCAGGAGACTTGAGCACCCAATGATAGGTAGTCCATCACAAGCATAGGAGACCGACCAATGCTTCCACAAGGAAACTTATCTGTAGAAACAAAACATACTCCAGACAATAGGTATGGGTTGCCGAGATCAAACCCCTAGAATCACGCGTGCTTGATCCCTATAGTACAGTAGTTAGAATAAAATTCCAGCATGTAGGTCATTTAAGAATGGATACGAGAATTTAACACACTTGAACATTGTTGCAATTGCTGAAGCAAATTTAAAAGCGTTGGATCCTTTCGAGGTATGGCAAGCACTGCACTACTGTGCTTTCTCAACTCAAGTTCCTTGTCAAAACCCGCTGTCAAGCAAACCAATTGTTACCAGGAATACCCTATAGCTTGATTTTTCTGTTTATCATCCGTGGTTACAGACTAATAAATGGACATATTCGGCTAGGCAAATATTCCTCAAATCGACTTTGGATCAATAGTTTGGCTTACAACAGGGTAAAGCCCAAATATGGAGTCATAAAAAAAAGAAATCTAGATCAGGAAAACAAGCTGTTTCTTGCATATGCTGACTAAATAGTTCAGTGACTTCACGAGCCGAAACAATATGAGGACTGATTACACCTCCAACAACAAAGCTATAGACCTGGTCTCTGAGCTCCACCCAGCTCCTAGTAGCCTCTTTCTCGTTTCCGGTTCCCCTCATTAACTTTCTCATTCTTGCAAAATCCCCCCAATCACCCTGAGCTGCAAAAATATTTGCTAGCATCACATAACTCCTGCAACACTAGGCTTCGACTCTAGTACTCTCTGAGCTGCATGTTTGCTAAGATCTGGAATTCCATGAGCCTTACAAGCTCCTAAAAGTGCTCCCCAAACAGATTCGTCAGGCTTAAATGGCATACTTTCTGTCAATTTAAAAGCTTCCTCAACTCTACCACTTCGACCAAGCAAATCAAATACACATCCGTAAACCTCCTGATTGGGGGGAAGTTTGTAATCAACAGTCATCGATTTGAAGTTACACATGCCTCCATCAACCATGCCAGCATGGCTACAATCCCCCATGACTGCTACAAATACTATCTGATCAAGCT
This sequence comes from Daucus carota subsp. sativus, assembly GCF_001625215.2. Classification (NCBI taxonomy): domain Eukaryota; kingdom Viridiplantae; phylum Streptophyta; class Magnoliopsida; order Apiales; family Apiaceae; genus Daucus; species Daucus carota. The sequence continues at coordinate 28,167,947 of NC_030381.2, forward strand.
GAATCCCTGATTTAACCATTTCATTAAACAAAGTACCAGCTTCTTTGCCATAACCAATCATCATAGAAGTCCATGATACCAAATCTTTACGGTTCATTTATGATTTAACTAAAAATTCTACATGAATCCATTATGCTTCCACACTTGGCATACATATCTATAAGGGCATTATCCAGAGGTAAATCCCCTTCGAGACCTCTTTAGAAGATCCCTCCATGAACTTGCTGTATACAACCCAAAACTGCTAAATTAGCACATGCCACTATAATGCTTGAATATGTGAAGCTGTTGGGACGATACCCCTCTAATCCCATCTGTGAGAATATGTACAGGGACTCATTTGGATGCAACATTTCATATCCAGCAATAAAAATATTCCAAGTAACTAAGTCTCTCTGAATCATTCCATAAAAACATAGACGTGCTTCAGAAAACAAATTACACCTACAATACATATCTAGCATTAGTATAAAATTCATAACAAGAATATTGGAATCAAACCCACATTTTACATTTTAGTACTACGGCATGCATTTGCATGCCACGCGTAGAAGATTCGATTGAGGTGCAAGCTCTTACTGCTATAGAAACGCTAAATGGACTTGCTTCAAGTTTCTCCTGCTGCACAACCATATAATTTATTAAATACAAATATCAGAACTGAAAAACATATAAAAAGAAAAATATACCCTCTAATCAAATTATGTATAAATATATATTTTGCCAAAGTAAAGGTGCAATTGTGCATCTAACAATTGCCATCAAATTCAAAAAAAAAAGAACAACATAATTATTTGGTGGAAACATAGGTGTTTGTGCAATGATGTGGGTGTGCGAAACCGATGCGCCCCACTGTACATGGTCCTGAAATCGTATGAGTCCATTTTCTATTAACTATACTTCTTAATACAAATATAAATATTATATGACACTGTACGTTTCTCATTTATCAACTCCAACTTTAGTAGTATATCAAATATTCATAATTTATGATTCAATTTTCAGGAGTGGTACTCGGATATTTGTTGTTATAATAGTAAAACAACTTAATAAAGCGTGTATTATCTACTTTGTTAAATAATTTTTTTATCATCAGTTAGGGATTAGTATTTAATTTTTAGTACGGGGCCAAAATTCTGTGAGATGGCCTTGAGATAATTTTGGTCTGTTTTGATTCTTTTGCTTCTTTATAATCCTGGTTACGGATCACTTAATTAAATGGTTATAACAATTAGAAAATTTGGCTGCAGCTGCACAAAGCTGTATACCGTCCATGAAAAAAATTATTCAACATTACAATTGTTAGTCTCTTACATCATGCCCTTCATCTGTGGGCTGTGACATTAACTCTTAAGGGGCAAAAAGAAACAAATCATTTTTCCAGACACGGACAATGTAGATAACTTAAGTAACACTAACTGGCCTTTACACAGTTGAATTTGCTGCTACCCGAATGGATCAGTTGAAAGAGAGTACTGAGAGGTATCAAACTATATATATTTGCAAACATTTATAAGAAACTCATATTATCATAGTGATTTACCCTAAGGCTTAATGACCTTTTGGGCCTTAAAATTTATGGGTGTATACCCATCAATCCCTGATGTTTTAACTCGTTCCTTTCAGCCCTCAATGTACTAGTTATATACCAAATGACCTTTACAGCGTGACAGCCTTATATAACAGTATAAGAAACTCTAAATTAATATAGTGAGTACCTACCATCCACATTTGTCAAAAAACTTGTAGAGCTCCAATCTCCATGACCATCACCGCGGTGAGTGTACCCAGTGATCAAAATAGTCCACGCCACAGGGATCTTAAACTCCATATCTTGAAAAACTGTGCATGCAGCATCTATATTACCGCCACAAGTAGCATACATATCCAGCAAACAATTATCAACATAAGAACAACCATCTAAACCATGTTTAAGAGCCAACCCATGAACCAAAGCCCCACAAGAAAGTGAATCCATCCCCTTGCAAACCTTCAACATGCTATACAATGTAAACGCATTTGGGGGATCACCACATTCCCTCAACATTTTCAGAAACACATTCCATGCATTAGTATAGTAATTGCACGAAGCCTAACCAGAAATCATGGCAGTCCAGGCACAACGTCTCTGTCAGACATTTCATCGAACAATGTGCGTGCTTCCTTAATTAAGCCCCTTCCAAAATATGATTTGAGGAGATTAGTGGCTAAGAATGACGGGGTTTGAGTTCTGAATAATGGGTTTGCTAGGTTTTTGATTTCTTGGAGGCTGTCTAAAACTTTCCCTCAATTTTCTGTTTCATCTGTCGTGATTGTGCAGTTAAAAATATCTATCTATGTATATTATAAATCCTGAACAGTGCCACATCATCAATGCTACATATTTCAAAAAAAAGTTCACATCAATGCCACATATTTTAGATTTTGCCATGTCATTATAATTTCCCTAATTTATTTAAGCGTATCAGAATAATCAATCACATATCTTTGAATTCCTAAAATTGAGCGTAATCAATGACTGACAATTACATTAAATTTTGAATGGTAATGCAATAACTACATTCCATAATCATAGCATTTTTTGAATGTTAAATTTGTACGGAACTAATTAAAATTGAAGAAGATAATTATATTGAATATACTGCCACAATTGTTAAGCTTATCATGTATCATATAACTACGCTTTAATTATATTAACTTATATATAAATAAATGAAGTGCTTAAAAATTGAAATTTATAATTATATTTTTATTTAATATTTAATATCCGGAAGTCGTCTAAAATTTAGCTATGTTACAAATATGTTGCTTTTTAATTTTCGGAATAATATATATTACATTTTCTAACATAGTGATATAAGTATTATAAAAAGTATTTTTATAAAAATATTACGTCATTAATTAGTATGTATTAAGCATTTTATGTAGGTCAACTTAATCATAGTAGATATGTACTATTACTTAAAGACATCAATCGGGTCGATCGAAACGGATTTCGCAAATTCCAAAATCGAATCCAAACTATATTATAAATCCTGAACAATGTCAAATCATCAATGTCACATATTTCAAAAAAAAAGTCCAAGTCAATAGCATCTATTTTAAATTTTGCCATGTCATATAATATTCCATATTTATTTTAGACCAATTAGATGTCCTAAGATTCTTAAAATTGTGCGTAATCAATGAGTCGGTCGAAATGGGTTTCACAAATACCAAAATCGAACCCAAATCTATGTATATTATAAATCCTGAACAGTGCCAAATCATCAATGCCACATATTTCAAAAAAAAAATCCACGACAAAAACACCTATTTTATATTTTGACGTGTCATATCATATTCCATATTTATTTTAGACCAATCACATGTCCTAAAAATCCTAAAATTGGGCATAATCATTAACTGACAATTATATTAAATTTTGAATGGTAATGCAATAACTACATTCCATGTATCATAGCATTTTTTGAATTTTGAGTTTGTACACAACTAATGAAAATTGAAGAAGATAATTATATTGAATATACTGTCACAATTTTTAAGCTTATCATGTATCATGTATCATATAACTAAGCGTTAATTATATTAATTTCTATATAAATAAAGTGTTTAAAAATTAAAATTGAAATTTATAATTATATTTTTATTTAATATTTAATATCCAGGAGTTGTCTAATATTTAGCTATGTCACAAATATATCAATTTTTAATTTTGGGAATAATACATATTAAAGTTTCTAACATAGTGATATAGATATTATAAAAAGTATTTTTATAAATTTTAATATTACGTCATTAATAGTACGTATTAAACATTTTATGTAGGTCACTTTGATCATAGTAGATATGTATCACTGTTACAAATAGCAATCGGGTCGGTCGAAATTGGTTTCGCAAATACCAAAATTGAACCCAAACTTGAAAAATTTAGGAATCTTAAACCTGAACTTGAAGGATATTACATGAGTAATTATTATTTATTCAACAAATAATATTAAATATATATATATAATATTAAATATAAATATCTTAATTTGGGTTTGGTAAAACACAATCCGCTCGGTACGAGTTAGACTTGGGTCGGGTAGAATTGTGACTGCCCTATACCTCATGAAACAAGAATGTAGTATAACTATCATTATAGTGGATAGTCATTCAAATATATTTATTCGATTTGACGTATAATTTTGATGTTCTTATTAACATAATGTTTTGTTTGATATATAATTTTAGTTTAATATTGTTTGACATATAATTTCACTTGAATTTTCTTGATATATAATAAGCTTAAGTATAAGAGAGTTATGTCTAATATAATTTTTTTCTTCCTACTTTATACTTTATTTGAAAGTTCAAATATAATTATTTATTAAATGTATTTGTGAAATAATAATAACAAAATTCAATAAAAATTTGAAGCCCGTGCGCGGAGCGCGGGCAAAAACGCTAGTATAAAGAAAAACGGAATAAAAGAAGTAGTAGGTTGGAAAAAAGAATCGGAAGCATTTGAAAATTACAATCATTCCACAATTATTATTATCGTAATCTGTAGATATAATAGTACTTGAATAATACTCCTACTGATTGATTTGATTCCCCTTGTTTCTCAATTCCCGAGTCTCGAGGACTGGCAGGCAGGAACTCACTCCCTCACTCTCTATATAAGCTTGACTCTGGTCTCTTCTTACATTCAACACCTTTGTCCAATTCAGTCTAATAATAATAAGATTAAATATGAGAAATCAAATATTCTCCCGTTTGCTCTCCTATTCCGCCGCTAGAAAATCGGCATCAGCAGCAGCAGCTTCTGCTCTTCAGGTTCCTGCAGATCCCTTCTCGATTCCAGTTTTGTGTCGATTATTCCTGTTATTATTATTAAGTATACACGTGTTTAGGTGCATCAACATCGGAATTGAACTCGGAGACCTCCTCCGGCCCCGGAATAGCCTCTACTATTATATAATTACTTTGGCTTTTTTCATGTATTTTTAATTATTTTGACTTGACGTTTTTGACTTTTGAGAATTAAGAATATATTAAAGGGAACCGATTTTTGTGCTGCTATAATTTAATATAACATTTGATTTTTGGTGTTTTTTAGCAAAGATAAATAAATATGAAATTTGAACATGAGCCTCCTCCCATGAGATGTTAAGTAATCAAGTTATCTAAAATCTCGAGATGTTAGATGAGCTGATTACTTTAGAAGTTAAGCTGAAAAATAACAGTACCATGTCCTTGATCATTGGTTTCGAATCTTGTTTAGAATTAAACAAATTTCTAAATACATTCCACTTTTAAATATAAATTTAACTAATTTTTTTAAAAAGTACTTTTTTGATCCATTTCCGCACAATTATAGCTCCACCTATTTTTGTTATAACTATAGGACAAAATATAGCATTGTTGTGTATACTGAACACCATTACAACGATGATAAAGGTATAGAATACAATATAGACACCATCGGACTTGCCCTTAGACTTAAATTTCAGAACATATTCATAGGGTTCCCTCCAAGGGTTGCTTGACTTTTTTTTTTTTTTTTTTTACGTATTTTCAAATACTTGACCCGGTAGTTAAAAGTAAAATTAATATACTTATTTTTTATTGTTTTGGAATTGTTAATGATCAAATTGAAGCGAACTTTTGAATTATTTTATTTTTGTTTACCCGAGTTGATGTCAATTGCTTGTGTGTTTACAGGCTCCTACTTATAAGACAGCAGCACCCACAGCTTGGCCACACCGATTTGCTGGATCTTCTGCGTTCGCTCGATATGCTAGTTCAGATGCATCGTTGCGCAATGAAATTAATGATGAAGGGTACACATACATTTTTGCAGTTAATTATGCTTATGTAGCATTGAGTTTCGACAAATTATACAATAGTTTGTTGGTGGGGTTTAAGATGCACGTGTCTATGATTTCTGTGTATATTTTATGTCACAAGCTTGTATCTTAGCTACTAAACCTACTTTAATTCTCAGATTTAAGGGACATGATATGTTGGCACCGTTTACTGCTGGGTGGCAAACTAGTGATTTAAATCCTCTCGTGATAGCTAAATCCGAGGTAAGAATTGTGGAACTTTTTTCATTCGAATGCCACATCAAGGCCTATGAAACCCAGAAATTAGTAAATGAAAATGTGCGTATACGAGCTTAACAATACATAGTTGTAAATGTAATATACATTCACCATAACATATGCCTTTGATACATTACGTCAATGAACCATCATTTTTTGTTTTTATGGTGCGATAAACATATTGAACATGGTGCGATATACCCAGATCATTGTTTGTTTTCATGGTCATTGCTACGCTTGATTTTTTTATAGTACGTACCAACAAAGGTTAACTGTCTTCTCACTTCTAGTACCCTGAATATTTTTAATTGATTTTTCAGGGTTCCTATGTCTATGATACAAGTGGAAAGAAGTATCTTGATTCTCTTGCCGGTCTGTGGTGCACGTCCTTAGGTATCCAGTCTATGTTTCTTATTTTAACCCCGTGAGGAGTTTCCTAGACAATATGCATTGACTCTTAAAATAGCAATCTCATGTTATATTGTTTAATCATAACCATTTGTTCCTTCTTGTTGATATAACTTCTTATGACCTACTTTTATACTCCCTACTTCTATCTTTCTATTTATGATTTAGTGTTCTGCGTACGTGCAACAATTGAAGTACTGTAAGTTTAGTTCTCACTAATACTTAGATGTTGTGGAGGTCTTCAAGGTCAATTGGTCATTTGATCATGCTATTCTGGTCTTATTTCCTACACGGTTGTGTGGGTACGATATTAGATAAAAGTTGCTCTCAAAATTTTAATTGTTTACTACATTGTGCACCTAGTTGTATCTATATTTTGTGGACGGTATTACATACAGGAGCAAGTTTGTAACAGGTAGTAGGAGTTAATGTAGTCATATGCTTTCATATGTGTATCAGTTTATATATTTTGAGACCTTTAATCATCCATAAACATTAAACGGTGAGTCATCATCGTAAAGTTTGCTAAAGAGTAAACATCAAATATGTAAGATTATATTTGTGAGTCATGAATACCGACCAACTGCCAATCTAGAAAATCTTTGGACTTGGATTCCTCCTAATATTTCATGGTTTTGCGTTTCTGTATGTAGTCTGTCCTATCTTAAGATTATGTCCTAGTTCTTGACAAATTGGTATTAGAGCCTATCGTTTTTAACCACTTTTAGCCAACTGAGTTCAACAAGAAAATAGAAAAACCTCATCATTGTGACATATTTGTTAAACAATACCACGATATGTTCTTGTGCACAAATCAAAATGGGACCTTCACCTGCAGATGATCGAATTCATTAGGGTTTTATCAAAAATTATCACGCTTGCTAGTATATCTTTAATTACCTCAAACTAATTTAAGCCATATATATTATATCAGGATCCTGGAGAAGCAGATTTAGAAATTTTGTTTGGCACATTTGATTGCAGAATAAATATAAAGTAAAGAAGCATATGTTGGTATTTTTTTCTTTTGAAAAACATTGTCTTGAATTTTTCCAAGTCGGACTAAGATCCACTTAAAAAGGTACAGAATATCCATTTGTATAAATAGAGGAATAATTCTGGATTTGAACCGTGAATCTCTCTCCTCTGGTTTTTTCTTTCAGTGTAATGTTAGTTTTAAAATTTTAAATACTTGTGTGCGTACATGCATTCACAGAGGCTTGTATCTCAATCTCAATCTCCTTTTCTTAACCAAGAGGAGAGGCTGAAGCCTATGAATCTTTCTCCTTAGCTTTGGAGACTTGAACCAGCAGAGGTGCATCCTCTAGGCTGTAAGCTACAGCTATGAATCTCTCTTCTTAGCCTTGAAGGTTCATATAGTATGTTAAAAAAGATCCTCTTTTTGGATTTGTTTATCTTTTTGTTGAGAGCATGTACTTGCGACGCCAGAAAGTCATCTAAGTATATTGTGGGCTTGTTTTACTATCATTCCATACTGCTGTTACAGTTTAAAATGTGCTTAGGTTTGCTATCAGGTTCAGCTTCATAAAGTCCACCAGATAACTCTTCACCGCCACATTCTCAGCTTTCCATTTTGGAAATTGGGTCAATTTCTTAAATCTGTGTGAGGTTTCAAATATGCATCCCAGCTTGTCAGCTTCATAAAGTTCACCAGATAACTTTCACCGCCACATTCTCAGCTTTCCATTTTGGAAATTGGGTCAATTTCTTAAATCTGTGTAAGGTTTCAAATATGCATCCCAGCTTGTCTGTGCCTTTTACTGTGAGCAGAGATATGTCTCTACAACCTGAGATCGGAGCGTTACTGGTACCACCATCCAGTTAAATGCCAATTTGACTCCTTATCCACAAATTTGTTATACCGATATTCGCATCGTTGTATTCATTATCTTTTATCTCTCTTTCTCTGTTATTGCCATTTGGTCTCAGAATCTCTGCTGTGATAATAGTTTGTATATAATTTTTTTTCTTCCTATTTTTTTAGTTACATCTGATAGCAATTTATATACAGTTAAAGGGAGCTCTTTGTTGAAAAGAAGGGTAAAGATTAAAATCTAGCATTAGTGACTGACGATAGTCAGAGGATACTTGATATCTAGCTAATTATATAGGAACTTCCCAGAACTTTAAAGCAAAAATATAATTGTATGATCTACTTACACAACACTAGTCCTTACCAGTCAAGTTAAAGCTGTATAACCTTTACATTAAAACGTGCCTGACATAATTGTTCTTGTATATTTTTCACAGCAGTGTATATGCATGGTTTTTAAAGTAGTCCACTTGAACAACAACTATGTGAGTGATTGAACAACATTTCTAAGCATCCGTATTAAGTTGATGTTCCCATTGCAATGCATCAGTAGATGACAATCAATTAGCAGTGTATGCTCTTCAGAAGACATAAACACTAAGCAATAGAAATTTAATAATATTCCCGAGAGTCCTCGTGTCTTTGGTATCAGTTGTTGGAAGTTAATTGTATTTTTTTGTTATTGTTATGAAGATGGGCCAATTGTCTGACACTCTGACTGTATCTATGCTATTATTGCATCTTGATGTGATAAGACTGACATCCGAATTAGAAACAGAGAATTGTAGATTAAAAAAAATCAAAGATAAGTTTGAATCAATCAAAGAAGAAGATAAATTTGTACTTCAACTGAGCAGAGGACTTGTCTGTAGCTCGCAAGTCGCAACCTATAACAAGAAAACAATCTCAATATGAATAATTGAAGATTTAAATTAATAAAAAAAATAGGTCTTATTCTATAGGACGAAAACCGTTAAACTTTATAGACAAGTGAAATTATATTAAAATGGAAAGAGTTCCTTTTATCATATTCTTTTCTTGACCTGTAATATTCCTAATAATCTATTTATTTATTGTTATTAGTCTGTACAATTTAATAAATTAAAGTTACATATATTCCTAGCTAATGATATTAAATAAATACAGATTAATGTATGTAACTTTTAGCTCCACGTAGGCAGCCCGGTAGACATGTGGCTCTAGAAGTCCACAAAGTCTTCATATTAATAAAGGTAAAGATTTATGCATTTTTATAATATATAACTGAAGCCCAAACATTAAGAACTTGGTTGGTTGCTTGGCTGGCAGTTTGGTCAGTTAATTATAGCCGTTAGATCGTCTAAAGCAAATAAATGATGACCATTCGATCTAACACAAAAGAACATATTGTATTTTAATATCTTAAATACTACCAAAAGTTTAAGGTCCGAATCCCGTCAACAACATATTATATTAAACATTTATGTAATTTGTTCTAAACATGCAAACAAAACATATCATTATATTTTTATCTTATTTTTTGAAAAAAACATATCATTTTATTCAAGTTATTTTATATAAATCAATAATTTTTTTTACAATAGAAGCTTATATATATATATATATATATATATATATAGGCTCATGATCAAATAGAAACCACTCTTAAAATAAAAACTAGAAACCAGTTTCCCTACCACTATTTATAACTACGGGTATCACTAATTTATACTGCACTAATCACTGTTTTTATACAGTATGTAAACAACGACTTTTATTATCAAAATTGAGAAAATCTACTTATCTAAATTATTGATAATCGATTATAGATGATTAATTTCATCCTTATGAAGGTTCTTGGTGGTAGGAAGCCGCAAGAGAAGTTGTATGATGATGGTAAGTAGTCGTTAGTTTTGTAAGTTATGATGGAAAGTGTATGTGACTATTGGTGATGATAGATAATGGTGGAAAGTCATGGAAACGTTTGGTAATGGTGGGAAGAGGTCCATTATTACGATTTGGGTGAATATGATGGTCATATACGTTGCATATATGTGTGTATATATATTTATATTCGCGAGATATGCTATATATAAATTAGTGATATGTTATGTACAAATTAGTGATTTCTGTAGTTAAAAATAGTGATAAAAAACTGTCCAAAAACTGGTTTTTAGTTTTTAGGCTAATTTGGTTTCTATTGGAATAGGAGACTCTCTCTCTCTCTCTCTCTCTATATATATATATATATATATATATATATATATATATACAAGTTAACATGTTTGATATCATGATATCAAAGAAGAACTGAGTATATAGAAAAATTACAGAATATCAAAGAAAGCCCGTTTCATTGCACGGGTTATAAGTTAGTTCCTAATAATTCATAAAAGTTATATTGCTGTGGTCTTACATATTTCTTCCTTTATTAATATTTTTCAGGAGGTAGTGAGCCTCGTCTGATTGATGCTGCTGCTAAACAACTTAGCACACTGCCATTTTATCATTCCTTCTGGAATCGTACTACAAAACCATCTTTGGTATGTTGATATTCATTCCTAAAGATTGTCTCACTTGCATATATGATTTTATTCATTTCGATTCTTAATTATGCAGGATCTTGCAAAAGAGCTTTTGGATATGTTTACTGCTTCTAAAATGGCAAAAGTATTCTTCACGAATAGTGGATCTGAAGCTAATGATACCCAGGTGCTGCAAGCAGTCATATTATTTTTGACCTTACACATCTTAACTAATTATTAAATAGGCAACACTTAAACAATACTTCTTCTAGCAAAATGAATGAGTTCCTCGTATGGAAGTTGGCTTCTTAGATAATGATGAAGTGGAAGCAGCATATAATCCAGCACTATGTTGAAGAGAATTGCTACTCTACGAGTCGCCCTACACTTTGAACTGCCAAATGATATTACTAGAGACTAAATATATATAAAGATAATGGAAATGACTGATCCAGTGGAGGTGACACGTAGATAAGGATGTAAGAAAGAGCTGTAACACTAACGTTTTGAAGTTCAAAGTCAACGTAGTGGACATTAAAAACTATACATTTTTATCGAGATTTGAGGCTCTACCTCTTAGAGAAATCTCATGATATATGAATGTTTAAGCTAAATAGAAGAGACAATTGGTGATGAGATTAGGAAAGAGACAAAGAAAATTATGACAGAATTGTATATATGTGCACATGTGTGACTACTGCGTAGATAGATGTGTATTCTATATAATAGGTGCCGAGCCTCTATTATGGTAAATAATTATGGTAAATAATTAAGTTACTGTTACACATAATATTCTAAAGCACTATAAAATTATCATGCCGTCATGGTGATGAGCTAATCACAGCATGTCAAATAAATGAAAGTTTAATTCAAAAACATTCATTGGCAGGTGAAGCTTGTTTGGTATTATAACAATGCACTTGGGAGGCCAAACAAAAAAAAGTTTATTGCTCGAGAAAAATCGTAAGATCATTCACTGCTTTTATTTTGTGCTCACTTAGAAAACTTTCTAGAGATCCTACTCTGATACTGTATGTGCATTTTGGCAGGTACCATGGATCTACTCTTATAGCAGCTAGTCTTTCAGGGTATTGTTCTGGAATTGTTTGTGTTGTCATCTATTTATAAAAAAATTTACCAACCTACTTTTTTATATGGACAGCCTTCCCGCACTGCACCAAAAATTTGATTTGCCAGCTCCATTTGTTTTGCACACTGATTGCCCGCATTACTGGCGATATCATCTTCCAGGTTGATTATTTGTATGTAATGCAGTGTTTTGTTTACAGAATTTGTAATTCCAAAACTAGTTATAATATGAAAGTTCTTATAGGTGAGACGGAAGAAGATTTCTCAACCAGATTAGCGAATAACTTGGAAGAGCTTATTATAAAAGAGGGACCAGAGACGGTATTTAGCTAATGTTCGAATTATACTATAGCATGAAGGATGATAATGGCTATTCATGTTTTAAGGCTGACTTTAATATATTTCGTTCAAGGTTGCTGCATTTATTGCAGAGCCGGTCATGGGGGCAGGGGGTGTGATACCACCACCAGCTACTTATTTTGAAAAGGTTAATTACTCTTTTTCTTTCTCTTATTTTATAAATGTTTTGTACTGCTCTTTGCATTGGAACTTAACAAGTCACCTGTAAGGGCCCTTGTAATTCTAAAAGCATGTGTAACACATATCACATGGCTAAACATTTTATAATGCATGTACGTGGAGAAATTGATATTAAATGAACAACTTAGAAGATAATCGAAACCGATTTACTCAGTAATCAGCAGTATTTGTAACATTTTAAATTTCCTGACATCATGTAATATTGGCATTCATCTGGCTCCAAAGAGGTATGTGAAGGTTTTTCCTTAATTCCCCCACTTGAAATAGACATATGGCTCAAAATCGTAGCTTGCACGTGCAATTAAAATTAATAAATTTTTATGCAAATCCTTCTTGTCAAGTCCTTTTTTCTACAATAGAACAATAACATGCATTAAAACTAGAAATCCAGTTCAATGCAAAAATACACAAAATATAGGAATAACCTTATCATGATTACATACACAAAATTCTTGTATCAAAGATGCTACCGTATATTCTAAAATCGTTCAAGAAACTTATTGTCCTTCATGATTTTGTTTAGAACCTGTAGGTTGTAGCCACTCTCTCCCTTTCAGCCTATTGAACTCTTACAGGCATATACATTATGTTTTTGCAGATTCAAGCTGTAGTGAAAAAATATGACATTCTCTTTATAGCGGATGAGGTATCAACATATTTCCTGTCTGTACGTTAATCAGTAATCTGATGTCTGTGGCTTGTGATTTTTATACCGTCCCAACAGCCTCTATTTAATGTTTTCTAGGTTATCTGTGCTTTTGGAAGATTAGGGACTATGTTTGGCTGCGACAAATACAACATTAAACCAGATCTTGTCTCTATAGCAAAGGTAAATAATCAGACTCAGGATGTCTAGTTATATGTTTTTGCTTCCTTTATCTAACTGAAAGTTACAGGCTCTTTCTTCTGGATACATGCCAATTGGTGCTGTTTTAGTGAGTCCAGAAGTTTCTGATGTTATATATTCTCAAAGCAATAAACTGGGTAAACTTATGGAACTTTTTAACATTGATTGGAGTTTTCCATGAGTTTGCTTCTAAAATCTATATTTTGTCAGGTACTTTCTCTCATGGATTTACCTATTCCGGGCACCCTGTTTCGTGTGCTGTTGCACTTGAAACACTAAAGATCTACAAGTATGTTTTAGATTTAACCTAAAGCCTTTGACTTAATTTTAAACAGTGTTGTACATCTGAAATGATTGATAGCTGCCTCATTTATTCACAGTTGATATTAGATAATATTGTGTTACAAAGTATTCATTGCAATTTACCCATCATCAATTGTTTGTTACTGTGTTTAAACAAGTGGTCGATTGACTCTCTATTTGAATGCAACAAGTCAAACCTTAATATTTCACTGCAAGAGTGTCAATGCACCACAAATAGTAGTAATAATAATAATAACTTAACTCATTATTATTTTATCGTCATTAATCATTATCATCTTTTGCTTATCCTGATTGCATGAGTTTCTACGACCAAGTCAGCACATTGCATGACAAGGAATGGAAGTAAGAATATAATAGAGTTTTTATATTATTTATCATATAATTTGTATGTCTGTTGTTCAGAAAACAGTGACCTGTAGGCTCTTGTTATTTAGGTTAATAAAAAATAAACCTTATTAGTTACAGGAGTTGGTCTGTTATGGTTTAATACTCAATAACTCAATATCTATGGTTCATGTTCGGCAGACTTGGTTAATATGCAGTTATTTCTATATCAATATCGGTTAAGACCTTCCTTGGTGGTTGGAAATGTATAGGGGTAGAAATTGTTCTGCGGTTCGATTTCCTAGTATTGATACTTTGTTCAATTCATATTCCCGTATATATATATATATATATATATAACAACTGAGCTTCTTGTTACATAGTTACTGGGGAGTCGAAAGAAAATTTAAAGAGTTAAGCAAGACTTGACTGCTGTATGATAGTTGATTTGGCCACTTTTGAGGACTGGGAGTACAGAAAATCTAAATATGGAATACACGATGATAAAACTTTAGAGGTCAATAAACTATATAATACTTAAAGCAAAACAAAAATGCAAGCATTGCTTTAATTCCATAGTACTATCTAGGAATATGGGACCAATTATTTCTCATCTAGTTTATCTGAGTGTGGACAAATGAATATTAAATTGACTTGTAGAGTATGATATTACTGTGTTATTAAGTATTTGTAACATTTTTGTTGATCTTATAAGTGTTGACCAACATTATAATTATTTATAATTATAACTACTTCTAAGATGATAGGCAAAAAACAAATATAAATTACAAATCAAACCATAATCGTGTAGCTGGATAATAAAAGTTTTGGATCCCGTGTCTGGTGGATACTATCAGCTAACAAGGATTTAATGGTCAGAATTTAAGACTTTTAACCTCATTTCCAGGGAAAGAAATATAGTTGATAGAGTGAAGAGTTTATCTCCAAAGTTTCAAGATGGTGTAAAGGCATTTTCTGACAGTCCAATAATTGGGGAGGTGATTCATATACCTTTTTTCTGTTGTGATAAGGTATGTTAATTTGTGTCCATACTTAACAGTTATTGTACTTTTTGTACTTTGTAGATAAGAGGAACCGGTTTGATAATCGGGACTGAGTTCGCGGATAACAAGTCACCAACTAATCCCTTCCCTCCAGAATGGGGTACGTTTGTGCAAGTCTTGAGTTGTGAAATGATTAATTTCATCTATTACTGTTTGAATCATTCAAGTTTACCACCACTCCAATTTTCATTGAAGTTTTCGTAATGTTTCCTCAGGGGTGGGTGCATATTTTGGTGCACAGTGTGAGAAGCATGGGATGTTAGTTCGTGTTGCTGGTGATAATATAATGATGTGTCCTCCGTTTATAATAACCCCGGAAGAACTTGATGAGGTAGGCCTCTATAATTGTACTAGCAGGTCTCCACCATAATCTTATCCGATCCCTGAGCATGACATTAGTTTGTTAGCATGCACATAGGTCTTTTATATCCATTGGGGTCGATTATCTGGTTTCATATTTAAATTGGAAACCCTTGCTTATAATGTCACTAAATATCTACTCATATATACTCTGAATGTTAAAAGATTTAAAGTTTATACCTTGTTATCCTGTAGTTAATAAGCACGTATGGGAAAGCTTTGAAGGCCACCGAGGAAAGAGTAAAGGAACTCAAAGATCAGAAGAAGTGAGCTGCGAATAGTTTCAGTAAGAAAAGAATGATAATTGCGAAAAAATTCAGCCCACAATTTGTGTATAGGTGTTAAGTCTCTTTAAAAACAAGTTACTAAATATTGTATGGTTTATAAAAGATCTCAGTTTGAACTTCACATTGTTAATGAAGCACAGATGAAATGAAGGAAAAGCACCGAAACAAAATCAGTTGGAAGAAATTTTTGCTAAACTCCAAAAATAAAACCAAGTACTACTCTTTTTTATTATTTAAATTTTTGTTATATGTTCTGGACTCTGGAGCACATCCGAGTTTTACATTCAATACATAAGAGGAAGGTCGACGAGTTGTCATCGACGGTGGAGAAATTAGAAAGAAGCGGGCATATGAGAAAAGTAGCTTGCCATTTTATAAATGGATAACTAAATTCAATTGCAAATTATGGGGCGTTTGGCTGGGTTTAAAAAAAAGTGACTTATTGGTTAAAATAAAAAAGTGGATTAGAAGTTAGAAGTTGGTTTGTACTTATAATGTTTGGATACCGTGACTTATAAGTTTTTTAAATATTTGGGTAGCTTAACTTATAAATTAGTGTAGTTTCATAATTTTGTAATATATTATTTGTTTTTTCTAAAAAATAAATTATAATAATATAAGATATTTTATTATTAATACATGAAATATTTTACAAACACAAAATTTTAAACTTTACATTAAAAGAAAAAAACTAATAACTAAATAATATTTTGATAAAGCTAAGATAATATTATAATTTTTCTTTTGTATCGGACAAAACAATTGATATGTAAAATTAATAATTAAGTGCTTCGATCAGTTTGCCAAACGGGCATTAAAAAAGTGAAAATGAGCTTATGCCACTTTTAAACCCAGAAATACGATTATGAGGTATGGATTTCTTCATTCCAAATTCGCAGCAGCTGATGTTTTTTGGTTAAGAATTTTTTTTATTAAACCTCAATTCTCAACTCATAAAATATGAGTTTTTCATATCCAGTCACCCAGACATGAAAGTGGGCTTCATATACGGGTACCAGGAATCAAAGTGTTTTTCCGTGTGTGTACACACACATGTAAATTTTTAATAAAAATATTAAATCAATAACTTAAAGTTATATAAAAAAATAGTTGAATGATATTTTAAATTAACCAAAATTAATTATTTAAAAATTTCATCATTCAACCAAACACATGATATCAATCACATTAATTCGATTCCTGATTCCAACTCTCAAACCAAACGACTTTAAGATCCCTTGAATCTGGATAAAAATAATCTTTGTATACTTTAACTCTTAAGATTTTTTATTCTTCGATCGTTCTTGAAATTTTAACCAACATCTGTTGATATTAGACTTATATCGTTAATATTAGTGACATAAAATTTATAAAAAAAGTATATAGCAAACCAAAATACTCATTTTTGAGCGTCCACTGCCCCAATATACCAGACATAGATTTGTGTCTCCCACCAATCGATCTCCATGGCATAAGTGCTATATTTCGATTTGAATTATAGAACTTTTTATTTTCAGTTTGTAACTTAGTTTAAAAAGGATTTGTAGTGGAGTAGGATCCAATATATATTACCTCTGTCCTCCGGACAGTAAACATTGGGGGACGGGAACGCGGCACGCACTTTAATTCTCCTATAAAGTGTAGTTGTGTAATTGATTTTTAAAATTTTCTTTTTCTAAATTAAAGTTTGGATGTTAAATTTTTATTCAGAAAAGAAAAATCTCGAATATAAGTTACGTAAATATATTTTATAAGAGTATTAAATTGCGTGTCGAGCAGTTGAAAATAAACGTTTAGAATTAAATAGGACAGAGCTTATAATATAAGCTATTTTAATAAGCTGTTAACTTCTGGCAAAAAAAAAAGAAGCTGTTAACTAGTTTCAAAACTTTGCCACTTTAGGAATATTTTATATACTAAAATTTACAAAATAATAAATTATTTAAGTGATATAACAGTTATAATTAAATAAAAAAAATAGATTTCTTATGAACAAAAAAGAGAGATCGAGGAAGTGAATTTTTTTATTCCAATAGTTTCCCAGTAGCTTTTGATCTATTATTGAGTTGTATTGAAATTAAATATAGAATCTTGATGGTATCCTAGACAACGGCAAGTGACATTCAGCTCCATTCATCCATCAACAAATGGTTCCTTGGTCTTTCTTTCTATCTTTTTTGGAAAAATAACACCACAAACTTAGTATCTATTTATTGATCGAAAATCTCTGTACAGAAATTAAACCAATTCTATTTGGTTAATTACTAAACAATCTTGACACTGAACAATGGCTTTTGGGGTTGGTTGTTGGGGTGGGGGGTTTAAAACCCCTGACAAGTAATGTTATAAATAAACTCACAAGATGTACAAAGTAGGATACTAAAAGCATGGGTTAACTATGTACTCAAGACCTATATCAGCTTTAAAGCATTATCTGTATGCGAGACAATGTCACCTGTCAACTACATATCCTGGCTGCTGGGCTGCTTGCCTCTGCAGTTCTTTCGTGAGAGAAATGCTGACAATCTGTGCATCTTTCTCCATGACCATGCCCTTCTCTTTTGTATTCAGAATATGTAACCCTTTGATAAAGATACAAGACAACAACATGCAGACCCTAATACATTAATATTTTACTTAAGCGTTGGTTGGGCAGGAGGATACGTTTCATCGAGAGCAATATCAGCAGGATCGCCGGTCCATGGTTTACCCTCTCTCCATTGAAATTTAATTCTCAACTTCCCATTTGCATCTACCCCAACAACTTGGCCTTTGCTTGCATGTGTTTCCATCCCCCATCCCCACCGTGGTGCAACGAGCCCTTCTCTAATCTTTACCATGTCCCCCACTACAAAAGGTCTGACCCTTTCCATCTCAGAGGCCTTGCAAATCCAAAGCTTCTCCCTAAAACAAAAAGCCACCCACAGATCACTATCTTCTATGCGGTGGACAACTCCAATGCTGGTATGAGTCACGTCACCCCATTGATGAGTTGGAGTCGAAACTGATGCTTTAACTTTGACCCAGTCCCCAATGTGAAGTTCCTCATCTTCTACCAGCACCACTTCAGATGGATCAAGCATCCAGGCTTTTGAGCCATAGGGTGTATATATCCTTAACTTTCCGTCTGCATCAATCGCTGATATGGATCCAATACTGGTATGACTGTGTCCCGACCATCCAAATCTTGGCTGTCTAACAGTAAGATTTACTTTGACTTGATTGCCAATTCTGAGCTTATCTACTCTTTGAAGATGAGTGATGGGTCCTTTCCACTGATCCTGCTCCCCGCAAAATCCTACAAAAATTGTTCCATCCCACTGATCTGTTTCGTAACCAATCCCTTGTACGACACCAATGCTACCTGGCCCGACAGATTTCCAACTACTAGCAGATTCGCTCAATTTCACCCACTCTCCCACTTCAAATATCTGCTCTATCTCAAGATCTACAGGATCCCCTCTCCACAAACCCGGCAATCCAAAAAAGGATACCCTCACTTCTCCGTCAGCATTGACACTAGTTATAACACCTCTGGAATCCTGCTGTGCCCCTCTCCAACCCCACCTTGGCTCAGCTAGTCCATCTCGAAACTTGACATATTGTCCAATTCTAAATCCTGAAACTTTTTCAACATCCATGTAATGAGTAATCCACTTTCCTTTCCGGAAACAGCATGCTAACTCCAGATAACCAGTATCAGGTACGCTATGGACAACTGCTAAACTTTCTTTCCCAATACTGTTCCAGTCATAACTAGGTCTAGTACCCAAACTAGGCTTGGACCGTACCCAGTCTCCAACTTCAAATCCCGACAGCTTTTCTGCATCTCCAGGAGAAACTCTCCACAAACTATGTCTTCCTGCTATTTTAACCTGTTTGTGATATATATCAAAAGTAAAATTCTCTCAGAAACTATACACCTAGCAAAAACTAAAATAACCTCTCCAAAAAATAAAAAAAATGTAACGATTATATTACCATTACCTAATCAGTGGGCTCAAGTAATTATAAAATTTTGTTTTCATGGAAAACAATTGACATTAAAACTGCAAAATTATTGTATCAAAGGAACGAAGAGAATATATATTATAACAGCCAGAAAGACTCTCTTTTGAACTTCTGGTGACTCCCTTGAAATATAACAGTCTTCACATATCAGAATATAAAGAGGTTATAGTGCAAGGTGACTGTTCGGGACACTCCGTACAAGATTAAAAATAAAGACAGCGATTGCTTACATTTAAAGTACCATCCATGTCAATTCTTGATATTTTTCCAATTGAAGCAGGAGTTTCATTTGACCATCCCAGCCGAGGCTGAGTAACGGATGGCATTATGTGAATCTCTTGTCCCACATCAAAAGGTGGAAGCTTCTCAACATCTGTCACAGAGCAACTAAAAGGTTTGCTTCTGAAACAGAAGGCAATACCTATATCGCCATCCTCCTCCAAACTGTGGATCACCCCAATGCTACTTCTTGTGATATCCTCCCAACCATATTTAGGAGATGAAACAGAAGCTTTCACTCTAACCCAGTCACCAACCTGCTAACATTCATAATAAGCACAAGAACATTACAGCTTTGCCCTGGAAACCAAATCTAATACATAGCAACGAAAATATCATCCAAGTAAAATCCACTCTGTTCTTCCTAGCGTGTTATAATTAATATAGGAAAAAGTACAGCCAGAACAGTAAGGCGCTCTGCTCCTTTTATAGTTTGAAACTTTGAGTCTATGATCCCCTTGGAGCTACCCTCAAAAGTACCCTAATGCAAAGCAGGAAAAATTACTTGCTCCCAGATAAAACACTCAAGCACATTCCTGGTCATACTTCCACAGAATGTTCATTACATTACCTTGAAATCGTCAACTTTTTCCATGTCAGAGGGATCAGCCTGCCATTGTATGGGTCGATTTGGTATGTCAATTATAAGGAGACCATCATTCTCTATCTCACTAATCCGTCCTACACTGTGATGTGTTTCACCTCCCCAAGCATATCTAGGCTCTGCAACAGAGCGCTTTACACATACACGGTCACCCATCTGCAGGAACGAGTGATAAATACTTGACTTTGAGATGAGACAAAAAATTTTAAGATGCAGGTTAATACTAATTTAGCAAAAAATAAAACCCAGTAGACACTATGCTAATTTTAAAAGCAAACCAGTATACATTACCCTGAATGGTTCCACATGTTCAACTTCTTCTGGTTCGCAATGCCATGGATTATTAAGATAACTCAATTCCAATAACAAACTATTATCTGGTCTGATACAATAAACTATACCGATGCTTCCAGGTGTTACAGATCCGAATCCATGCTTAGCTGTAGTAAGGGAGGGGCGAATTCGAACCCAGTCCCCAACCTTAAATTCTTCAACTCTAACCATTTCTGCGGGATCAGCTTTCCATCCTCTAGAAGCTCCAGGAAAACCGACACGTAGTATCCCATCATCATCAACACACAGAACTGTTCCAATGCTTTCACGTGATTGACCACGGAAACCAAATCTGTATAGAAAAGGTAACCATTTATGCTTAAATAACCTGATGGCACCAACATTAATTTCACAAACTCAAACTACAAGAAGCATAAACACTTGTAAATAACAGCATTTATAACTCATTTTGCACACAACAGGACATAACTAGATACTATCTAAAGAACTGGCTCACGGTAGAAAATGCATGCAAGTTGGTAAACATCGAATTACTAACAAAAATGTTTAAGTTCTCCACATAAGCAATGATCATCATCACAGATTCTGTCACCGATATATAGTTGCATTGGGGGGGGGGGGGGGGGGGGGGCTAAAAGGAGAAGGTTAATGACTGTAACAAAGACAGCAGCCTACTACTTGTTTGTTACTTTTAGAAATTAGATTACGTTGCTCCATTAGCAAAGTGAAAACTACGCAAATTAGGTGTCCAAGAAAAAAGGGTGACTAAACTTTTGGTATGTATAAATTAATAAATATTTTACTGACATTGTTTAATGTTATCACATCAAAAAACTACCAATTACGTGTAAAGCATAAGATGCACTGTTCAACGTTTAAGTGAACTCATCAGCTGGTTTCGCTGATAATAAATTGTGTCGAAAGAAAAATTATCTTTGCAGGCTTATGATCAGATATTTACAGCATCCACCATAGCAATTTGAATCGATCATTGAGAAAACTGTTTAACATGCTATTTTCTAGCATACACAAACCTTTCACTAATTACTATGCAATTTCCAAATGTCAGACATTACCGATTGATGGAACTTGCTAGTGAATACAAAACATTAGAAAGACAAATGCAAAAATCCTGCCAGTATTTCTGGGTGGGGCAAGTCAGATAGTTCAAACATAATGATGAGACAGACCTTGGCTCTTCAACATCTGCTTTAAGTTGAACATGCTGTCCCCTATCTAATGGAATTACTTTTATAACTTCATTTGCAAGTACTCGAGCTTCTCCAGAACAAAACGAAACCATGAGATTGTCTTTATCTGGAACACTTTGAACAAAGCCTACACTTTTGTGATTAGCACCTTGCCACCCATAAGTTGGATTAAGAACACTTCTTCTGAATTTGACCCAGTCTCCCACTTGATATCTGAATACACAATAAATTGAAGACAAAAAATTCACCAAAGCCATAAAACATATATTCCACAAAAGGAAACAAAAAAGGTTTTCTATTGTACTGTTATGCACACAACTCACATGGTAGGAAATAGATGAACTCCCTTACTTACAAGTGCCTCCATTAGATCTTCAGAAATCCATTCTCGAGGAAGGGCCTCCAAAAAGTCACGCAAAGTCTTGCCACTATTACAAGGTATAAATAAAATGGTATGACATCTATCGAACTCCGAAAATGGTGCTAAAAATTCATATTATAGGCATTGCACACAGGGATACTGTGGGACTTAATCATTTTTTTTATTAAGTGGACAAGGATGGTCCAAATTTTTTAGTAGATGATATAAATGGTATAGCCAAAATCATATGAAAAAGTAGGATTAATGTGCAATTTACCTGTGATTTCTCACTTCAACTGCAGCATCTGGATACCTAAGCATCACAATGATCCATTCAAGATTTTCCCGGATCATCTTTGCTGAATCAGCAGCTATATGAAAAGCATTGTCGCCTTCATCATCCTGTTAAAGCGAGGTTCTCATTGGAAAGCCACATATAAATTTACAAATCCATATAACTTTAATAAATGGCAAAGCAGCACTTAACATGCATAGAACCTCTTTACAGTGATAACTTCCCTAATAAGAAATTCCAGTCCTAAGTCAGGACCAGTGTCAAAATTTAATAACACCTCCATCATAATATTATAAGTATATTTTTGCTGATATTTTGTGTGCTGAACCACATTTCTAAATTTTATCTAAAGTGATATTTTCAATTTAATAAAATATTTTTATATACTTAATAAGTTTGAAAAATTTCCACGGTACTAGTCTGTACTAGGTTTGTTTGTCCACTATTGTTTACATAATCCACTACCTTCTGAATTGTCTTCAGCAAGTCTTGGTGATCTTTGTTTGTGGTGTTTATGGACAATGTGTCAATGTCAAACATACATACATACATGAATGTTATTGACTCTTTTTCAAAACCAAAAAACTAATATAACCTTCAATAGATTTGTATATTGTATGTTTTTGGTGGAGAAAAACACAATTTTAATCAATGTGGAGCATAAATATATAACCCCTCTATGTGATACTCTAAAGTGATACTTTTTTCGAACCCAGAGTAATCACTTTAAAGGGGTTCTACTGTAGAATAAATTTCTATAGATATACATATATAGATAGATATAACTATGCATTGAAAGTTAGTTAGAATCTAAGACAGATGAAAATTATGTCTTTCAAAAAAGGAAAAAAAAATGATTTCAACATTAGTGATAACTAGTCACCAAAAGGTTGTACCAGTGCACAAAGCTCCCAAGCAGGCTCCCTTACTTTTCATAAAGAAACTGTTGTGGGTTAGTCATTCAGATTTAGTAACTCTGTAATCCTAGATGATTAACATATAAACTTGAACTGAAGCTATATACTTTTTCTACATGTGTGGCATATGGGTCTTACATTTGGCTCCCTACTGATTCCTCTGGCTTCTTTTACTCACGTGTATGGATAAATGTTAGCTAGAACTTACCCCCCGCCCCCCCCCCCCCCCCAAAAAAAAAAAAAAAAAAACTTATAATAATGCAAGATCGCCATTCTCTATTAATGAATCACTGCTTAATAAGGAAACATTTAACAGAATTTCAGGATAGCGCATGTCCGAAACTCACATTTACAAGATCAAAATTCAACAAACACACAAGCAGCTGACTACAAACCCATCACAACTATCTATTATGAATATTCCTGTTGTCTAGAGGAAATATTGAGTGATTATGTCCTGACAGTATGTTAATGTATTGGGATTCGGGTGCAAGGGGATACAAAAAATATAAATATCTCAAAAGTATATAGTTCAAGAGACATTTTAATTAGAGTATAGATCCTTGATGATTAATGAACATAGTAAATAAGTGATTCAATAATTAACTTATTTACATAAATGTAATAATTAATAAATGAAAAAACAAGCATTGCATTTAAAAGGTACACCCTCTGTCCCAAAATAATTGTTTCTTTTACTTTTTGCACATGACTTGAGGTGCAAAAAACATGTACATCCACATATTATTTTTCAAACTTTCTTTTTCTAACTAAAAATTTAACATCTATACTTTTATTCAGAAAAAGAAAATTTATTAATAATTTGAGGAAGAATGTACTTTTTACACCTCAAACTACGTGCAAAAGATCAAAGCGACTATTTTTGGGACAGAGGGAGTACAACAAAACACATATTTCGGTGGGGGTAGTATGAATATATACACACAGCAGTCAACATAGAGTGAATACACACAGCGGTCAAACACCAGTCATACTCCACACATATATACTTACATACATATATAATAAACAGTAGGTATATACAGACTGGCGACCAAAACTGGTGATCAGCGATGAGAACTGGAGATGGAAGGCGAAGAACAGCAATTATGCTTCCACCCTCTCAGCCATCCCTCCAAATTAGGGCATGTTTGGATCAATTGGTATGTGGAAATCAGTCAAATTTACAATTTATGCCCTTCCCGCACCACTACCTATCTGATCGGTAAAAGATGGGGACATGCCAATGGGCACCCCTATGTAACAGGCCGCACCCCGCTCACCCCGGCAGTCCCGCACACAAACGTATGTTGTGCGCAGTAACACAAGTCGCTAGTTTAATAACTTACAAATCTGCTATGGTTTATAACAGTCACATATATTACATTTGAAAAAATAAATTTAATTTCTTATGTTTAACAGTTTTAATGATCGCATGTTCAGGCCATACTGGGCAGCAGTACCTAAGAGATACCTAAATTAATCAGTTCATTTGCTAACGACACATTTGTTTGGTACTTTATTACCTCTTCTAAAATGTTGCAAATAAATCTATACAAGCATGACTCCAATAGTATTATTTTATAGGATTTTATAAACCAACGACTTAATACAAAAGATTTCAACTTCTGCTGAAGTAGTAGTATACTCCATAGTATAGATAGTAAAGATAAATAGATATATAATTGACCGACCTGGAGATTGCAATTTGCACCGGCAGACAAAAGCAGTCCAACACATGATTTTGCTCCTCTGGCTAATGCCACATGAAGAGGAATAGTGTTGTGCACATTCCTTAAATTTACATCAACTCCAGCATCTAGAATGATCTGCCAAGATAAAAATACAATCAAATATCACATATAACAATACCAGAATAACTAAATAAAGATATATTGCTGATGAAAGAGGGATCAAGTAATATTGGAGAAGTTCAGGAATCCATTTTTAACACTTCTGATCTTCGCTATTTGCATGTTGAACAGTAGGAATTGATGAGAGTTTTGGAATAGAACTATAATTTTATTATTTATTTTTTACTGATTCCTCTAATCCCCTGCAAAGATAGGTTTTATCCTCTTGTATTAACGCTGTTTCTGGTCTTGTCACACGTTACAGTTCCATTCAACAATCATAAATTAAATTGAAGATTCTATAATACATGTAAAATTTGAGACCTAACATCATTATGTCTTCCACATCCAAAAGGAGTGGAATCCGTTCAAATCATGTTTAATCCGGGCAGCATTTGTTTATGTGAAAAAATTGAGAATTCAATCTACTCTTTACGCTGATAATGTAGATAACTGACTTGCCTTAACTAGCTCAACATCATTAGACATAGCAGCAGTGTGCAATGCTGTGCGTCCGTGCTGGTTGTCTTGTGCAGTAGGATCTGCTCCAGCAGCAAGCAGTATACGTACTATTTCTCTCCCCTCTGCAAGTTGACAGCTTAGGTTAAAACTAGTAAAGAAGAGAACCATATATCTTATCAAACCATGAAAGATAGCATAATAGTTGAAGCCACACTAATATTAAAACAAAAGTAACAGTTGAACCGACGTTTTGCTAAAATCTCTAGTCTTACCAACTTCATGATCCTTCTTTAAGGCTGCTGCCATGCACAATGAGGTACCAAGAGGACTCTCTATGTCAATGGCATCCGCAATCTCTTCTGCTGATGCTAATTCCACCCATCTCTTGACAACAGCAACATTCCATGTTGATACACATAAATGTAGAGGTCTGTGACAAGAAAATATAATTGATCCAACAAATTCAAAGCAGGACACTGAAACTTAACTGGGTCTGATATGTGGCAAAAATATACATCTCTAAGTACGTTAAAGAATTGAATTTATAACACATATATAAGAACAACTGAAAGTACATTTTTCTATTACATGCATCATTTGCTAATATAAAACATGTTCAACAATACCATTCACCACATTTAATTCCGTCTAGAAGAAACTGATAGAATAATTATAAAGAGTTGCTTGCCATAGAAATCCACTCGTACAAGTTTATGTTTGTCAGAAAGGGAACCAAAACTAACTCAACTTACATAACTAACGTAACAATTTCCAATAATTCCACCAAGTATGGATTGTTGAAAGTGGAGTTGACATACAATTAGAGCCCATATTAACCGTAGCTACACTATCAAGCCAAGTACTTGACATCTATTTATTTTTAATATAAATGCTAACTCTACAGCCTTCAGCTTAAAACTCAAAAAGCTGTTCATACCAACTTTTTAAAATCGAGTAGATACATTCTTAGAAACTTCCTCTATACGGGGCCAATTCACATATAGGAAGTAACTGAATTTCTCAACTAGCTAACTTACAAAATTGTCATCCAAATGACAATGTATACAACTGTAGCAGGTCCTGCATCTTTGTAAATAAGTACGAAACTTGTAACATCACAAATCCATTTTTACTTTTTCAAAATTTGAGGACTTCATAATCATAGATCTGCAACTAATGTACACTATATTTGCAGATTGGTCTGTGTGGTGGGTTGTTGAACAGATCAGTACACAGTAGGTATGGACATGAGTTCAGAGTCTTACAAACTGTAATAGAGCCGGACACAACAGGAGGCACCTTGCACACTATGGACAATTTGCTAGTTTGTCGAGTTCCACGAAGATGTCGCTCAATTAGGTGGGTGATTGTAATACCTCACATCGATTAGTTAGATTAAATGCTGATTTATCTAGTTCCATGAAGACGTCGACTCAATTAGGTGGGATGATTAAAACATCCCAGATGATTAGTTCATTTAAGTTTGAAACCTTCACAAGTACAAGTCTACAACTAATGGGCATCAAAATTGCTAACTCTTATGGATGTGGTTTGCTAGCTCTTTCAAATCAGCATGTGTTGGGTTCTATATTATTTGGTACACATTGGGCATGTGGGCTTCAGGTGTTACAAAACTAGTGGTAATTGAATAATCATGAGCAAAGGACATCCCATTCCTCCAACTATTATACTTAGGTTTCGGGGTGTTGAATGACCAAAAGTACCTTGCACACTTTCAGGGATCTGTGTGTGTCCAGTTCCACGAAGACGTTCTTAGTAGGGTGATTGTAACATTCAGTTTGATTAAGTTTGATACTTTATAAGCACAAGTTTACAACTTATGGGCATCGAAGTTGGTCTACTTATGGATAGAAAGGTGTTGGGTTGTTGAACAATTTGGCACAAACTACACCTGTGGACTTGGGCGTAAAGTGCTACAAAACCAATGGTAATTGGACAAAAAGGCATAAAACTCATCCAACTATTACACTTGCTTTTCAGGCTATTGAACTATTCAGTACACATTAGGCATGTGGACTTTGGCTTGGGGTGGCAAGTGGATAAGCAAGCGCATAGGGAAGATCATTCCTCTAACTAAATACTTACATTTATCAATGTTTTCAGGATAAGGATTGGGTACTTGCCCATTAGATGATGCTTTAGCATGTCTTCTACCAAAATGCAAGTCAGCAAGACCATCTTCGTGAAGTAATAAACATCATAGACAATGATAATGGTAGAACAAAGCAGTGCAACTTACGTCAAATTCTTTGAATTTGTAATTCCCATGGACTTGCAACCTCCACATTCCAATATCACTATAGCACAAGCAGTGTATTTCTTAGTAACTGCTCTATGTAGCACTGATTCACCTTCATCGTCCACTGCATTTGGATCCGCACCGGCCAACAACAACTCCTGTTGCCATCAAGCATGATACATTAATAATAGGAACATACAAATTATATTACTATAAAGTTTAAACTAGTCGAGCAAGGAAGAGTTATATATATAAGAATAATGTTCTCCTAAATATCAGTAATCTCACGAGGCTCTGTATTATGTATCAACTAATGTGGTTACATTTGTTGGCAATATTCTAAGGGATGTCTATTATTAGACCCTACCGTCAAACCTTAATCCCATAGCTCCTTACAAACAAAATTTTTTTCTACAGTTTCTATTCCACACGTTCAGGTATTCTAGGAACATATTATGCAATATAGAGCTAAAAAAAACCTACTCGCATGCAATCTGGTTGGCCATGGTAGGCACAGACATGTGCAACTGACGGACCAAAGCCATCTCGCAACCTAGATCTGACATTGGCATCTCTCTCTATAAGGGCACGAACACATTCTGGAGATCCAGCTGCTAAAGCAAATACAAGTGGGGGATCACCATCTTTGTCTAAAACATCAACATAGGCCTCTTCGTACTCCAAAATGGCATTCACAAGACCTGAACTACCACGTCTACAAGCCAGGTGAAGAGCAGTTTGCCCATCAGCATCCTGTGCTTCTAACAGAGTAGATAATGACTTAGTACCAGATCTCGATGCAATCTTAGCAAGCAAATCCCTGCACAAAGAGTAGGAAAAAGCAAAGATAATTAAGATCTCCAGTTCACTATTTAAACTAACATTGGACAATCAACGACAAAGAAAGTGAATCGACCTAACACCAGACAAATTGCCTTCAGAGACTAGCTGGTGCAAGTGGCATGACTCATCCTGGGGTGTTTCCATCTCAGGTAAAGATTGTTCCGTGCCATTCGTTTCAAGAAAATTGGCTACATCACTGCATACATAGACAAAACATATTAGTACACCTCTCTATTAAAGAACAAATAAATGTACATCCAAAGAAGATATGATCTTTTAAACAAGTTTTATGAAGAGAAAAAACCTAGAAGGGATTAGCAATTGTCATTAACGATGTAACAAGATACGTACTCCAAGAATATGGTAAGAACTGTAAGATGTGTCTTTTAGAAAAGGTAAAAGTTTGCGACGGACTGAAACAAGAAGACGAAAAAATCAAATCTAATGATCAAGGTCTTACTTGTCAGGGCTTGCAGGAGGACTGCGAGGTATCTCTTGCAGGTGCCTAAGAAATATAGCTAACATTGCATTAAACGTTGGCCTTCTAGATGCCTTGAACTGCAGACATTCACCGATCATCTTCCACAATTCCCTTGGTATGCCAACACCAACTACGCTTGCATATTGAGGAGGTTGTCTACGGGCCTTGACAACGGCTCGATAAATTTCTTCTGCACTTAAGCCAGCCCACCTGCAGAAATAATATTAGTCGTTGTCACTGTGATTCCTCTTTATTGGAAAAAGATATAGCGTAAACAAAAAGACAAGAGTAACTGCACATACGGAACAGAACCAGTACACATTTCCACCAGGGTACAACCGAAGCTCCAGGCATCAGATTCTGCTGATATGCCAATAGCATCATCCCAAAACAGATTTAAGGACTTTTTAGCTGGCTCCCATGCCTCTGGAGCAGTGTAGTTCGGACTCAGAAGGGTACAATCCATACATGAGTGTATTCTGGAGGAATCACATTCAGACCGAGCTTTCCGACAGGTGGATTTCTTTAAAATTAATGGAAGTCCATAATCAGAAACCACAGTACGAGCATTTGCATCTAAAAGAAGGTTCGATGGCTTTATATTCATACAAACAACTCCTGCTGCATGAAGTTCAGCCACACCACGAGCAATGTCTGCCCCATATCTGTAAAATCATGCATCAGAGAAGAGGAACACATTTTACTGAATTAACGAGCTTCGACAAAAAAATAGTAACAGTGTTTAGTGTATAGCTCTTAAAACTAGTTATCACAAGCTTGAGATATAAAAGTAACAAATGCAATAAACTGTGCAGCAGATTAGACGCGTAGGGAAATGAATTGACGACGTCAGCAAGCCATGCATCTTCTTACAAGTAGATATTGCTGATGGTAATGCGATTGGAATCTGTTAGAACGTCAAAAGGATTATTTATTCTAATTCCTTATCTAGTTTTATGTTACCCCTAACTAGACTCCCTGCCTTGTAAAACATATTAAGCCTCTCATTGCACTTCACTGTTCTTTTAAATTAGTAACTTTACTAAGCTCACCATACACCAAAAACAAATTGTGCTCGACTTCAAGTGATTATCTTATTGTTATCATACAAAACAAAACAATATAATAATGCAATGATCAAAATCAGATGTACTTACAAGGATCAAAAGGATTATTAATGGGTATATCTACACTTAGAGCGTATATAGTTGTTACCAAATTGTCAAGGATTTAAATCTTATTCATTAACCTCAGTAAAGGACAGCTGACAAAGAGGAGACAGGGAAAGAAGAGACTCAAATATATTCAAACAGTATGGATCTATATGTAATTAATGCCAAAACTCAGTGATCGATGACGCATTATACTTATACAAGTTTATAATGATATATCTTGAATATTATACTTGCAAAAATCCTTATAATTCAACATCATTTCTTATCACACACCAACCCAAATCATGTTACTCTCACTATGCCGTTCACCACATACCCTAAATCAGTCTACCCATGTCTCTCTGAACACAACACAATCCCCAATAACAACAATTCATTATCATCTTTTCTTCATCAAAACCCAAAATGCCAAGCTGACGAAAACTCATAGTTGCAGTGATCAAATTGCAGCAAGAAAATTGTAGTTTTGTTAAGTATTATGTCGTTTTTGATACGAAAATATATCTTACAATACCTACATGGTGTTTTATGTATTGTTGATTGGTAGCATTTGTGCTTAGTTGTGCGTTGTGTGTATTGATGATACGTTGAGTGGGTAAATCTGGCCAAAGACCCAATAAGGAGTAGATTGGTCCAACTTATATAGAAACCACGTATTTTGTTAATTTTCTTTATTTGTAATATTATCATTATTTGTTAAAACATAATATTAACATTCCATAAGTATATTGAAATTTGAAAACTCAAGTTATATTCATTATTCATAACTATTATTCATAATTGCAAAATTATGTGAATCAGTTATACAATAGTATTCTTAAATATAGGTAAAATAATTCTACTTTATTATCATAGTAACACTAAACAGTGGATATCTTTAATATAATCTATACATCATATCTATTAAAAAGTTATTATAATATAATATATCATTAAATATTATTAGAACCCACTGGCCTCCATGCTTGGATGAGTTAGCAGTTAATATATATTATTCATTTTAAAGTCTGTTGTAAGTTATTTCACCAAAAAAAAAAAAAAAAACCATTTCTCAAAATTGTCAACAGATCAAGATACGCTCATTCCTACCTGTATAAGACAATGGCATACGACTACATGCCAATATTGATACAGACATGATGGACGTGATTTCAACAGGCAAGCAAGACAAAACAGTATGGTCCAAGAAAAGGGCAGTCATGACTCATGACTGAGAAACACTAAAAAAAAAATACATTATCTTACAGTCTGTAACCTAAAGAACATATTTATTACCATGCAAATTTATTAAATACAAGCAAATAGGGAAACACTACATGCTGATCATTTCCAAGTAACATAACCACCTATCATATGGCAAAACATGACCTAAAATGTCTCTGCGTGCCGAAATTCCAGTGATAATAAATGAAGGTATGTGATGTGGCCAGACATGCCTCTATCGGCCATCGGAGACACATGTCAACCTCCTTTGAACTATAAATTTCATCACATCAAACTAATTAAGAGAATCGGCTATGTTTTCTATGAGATATAATGTGGATACGAAAAATAGATCTTTTGGCTATTTTACATGTCAACAAATACTTGCTGATACAAAATAACTTTTTTTTAATACAAAATATGAATGGGGTAAACATAGATTGATGCTCAAACTTCTTTAAGTGATCATGCAACTTTAGCTACATTGCATGACACCTTAATGTCTAATCATCAATACAGTAAGTACATGAAAAAACATCACAGCATTAACATTATATAACCAAATGTACAAAAGGGTCATCAGTAATTAATAAGCCACATTTAAATTGGATAAACTGCAATAAAAATTGTTGGCATGGCACCTCTCCAAAGGCAATTGGCACACAGATACTTTGAAGAACAAGAAAGATTGGTTGAATTTGCAGTGGTACAGAAAACTTCGATTCATTTAAACCAACCCAATATGTTTATTTGTAAACCTAAATAGTATCTTCCACTCATATCCACATGTTTTGATACTTATCACAGTCAATCACAGTCCTCATCCATACCACATTTATATATGATAAAAAAAATTTTATATAACATCCCATCACAATGCTAATATATGTGTGTTGATTAGTAAATTTATACCTAGAGTAATAGTAAATTGGATTTTTTATCAACAGATCTTAACAAATAATTGCAAGAATACACAAAATCTAATAATAGGAGGATTATAGCCTAAGAAGCAGAAGAGTTGAAAATTAAATTCAGCTCAATGCAATTTCAGGACATAGATAACACTAACTATAAGTAGTCGATCAATCCTAGCACTTGCTCAGATAGTTTATAAAAGTTAAAATAATAATGAAATCTTGCCAAATGTAAGGCCCGTGCTCTGCTCTATTGGCGTATTAAGTCAAGTCATAATCACAACAAACATATGACACAAGAAAGAAAAGGAAGGCGACAAACCTCAAGATTTGCTCGAGAGTAAGTCTGCCCCCATTTCTTTGCATCTCGGAAAGAACAGAAGCATTACACTTATCCATCAAAAGATTCAAACACCCCTGATTTTTAATCAATCCATGAAAAGCACAAACATTTCTACACCACATAGACGCCCTCCTCAAACTCTCGAGCTGCGTTTGCACCCAAACCAAATCCATATCCTCCCCAATCACAACCTTCTTCACCGCAACATTATGCCTACAATTCCCCCCGGAAACAACCCCATTCCACATCTCCACACCACTCCTCCTCCCCTCCCCAATCTGACTCACCAACCGCAAATCCTGATGACTCCCTAACTCAATCAAACCCGACGTCGTCGTACACCGCCTATTACTCCCCAAATCCTCCCCCTCCTCCTCCGCATCCTCATCATCCTCATCCTCATCATCATCCTCCTGAATTAACGCCAACACCGCGAAATTCTTCCTCAGCGACTGCACCGAGTTCCCGACGACGGACACGTGGCGACACCGCGGACACGGCAGCGTCGTATCGGTCGACGCCGAGAACATCTTGAACAAACAGTCCTTACAGTAAGCATGACCGCATTCAAGCAACAAAGGACATCGCTCTTGCTCGTTGTACCGGTTCTCGCAAACTGAACAGCTCGGAATCACTTTCTTCATCTCCTAGCCCTAATCTCCTCCAGATCCCCAACTCTAACTCCACTA
Source organism: Daucus carota subsp. sativus (assembly GCF_001625215.2). Lineage (NCBI taxonomy): Eukaryota > Viridiplantae > Streptophyta > Magnoliopsida > Apiales > Apiaceae > Daucus > Daucus carota. The sequence continues at coordinate 28,201,815 of NC_030381.2, forward strand.
CCTTTTCGAAATTTCGAAAAATAATTATCGGAGAAATTATACAGCTAAATTTCGATAAATAAAGGAGTTCGAGACCGGAAAGATTGATTCATTTATCGAGATTAAATAAACGCGAGATCACGATACTACACAGTAGCTGCGTTTTATTCTTTCTGGTTGTTCTACCAGATGTTGCTACTAGTTCATGTATGTATACGTGTGTATACCTTTTTTCTTGATTTCAGACTTTGGGGGCTGCTTGGGTCTAACGGGTTTCGCAATATGGACTCTGCGATTATGCCCCGAATATTTAGATTATAGTATTTCGTTTCGAGAATTTAGTAGTTTTTGAGGGAGTGGAGATTTTATTTCTTTTTTCATGGAGAAAATATAGCGTATTTTTTGTAAATGTGGCATTATTTGGATTCTGGGATCTATGTTAACTTCTGACTTTAGATGTCCGTGTGTATCTTGTTTGTCCTTTCGATTTTAATAAAGAGCCGTAAAAATGTTAATATATATTTTGATCAATATCAGATTATTATATTTACTAATTAATGTTATAATTATATATTTTTAGTATGAAATAGGATGACAATAATGTATGAACTCCTGCATATTCACATCAATTAAGATGAATATCAAATCTATATTTAAATTTATTAAAATTCGCTAAAAATGTTAGTAAAATTTATGATAAATAATAACAATTAGGATATTATGTATTTTCTGGGATTTTGAAATATCATGATTAGAAAAGAAAAACAAATGTTTGGAGATAAAATAATAGAGTTTGTTGTGAGATTTTTCGCATTTTAAAAAAAATGATCATTATCTTTCTAATCCTTATTTTCATCGTCACATTATTAAAATAAGTCTTTAACAATTATCCTTGCTCAGCACAGAATATTTAATTTATCATCATTCTTTTGAATTTTGTGTCTTTTATCGTTAATTTTGTGCTACTAATTTCCCATATTGTTGATTTCAAAATATTATATATGGCATTGAATTTTTATTACACTCACAAATTTTTTTAAGACTAGATTCCTTTGACTTATAAATATACTCTCATATTATTTTATTTTCGCTTCTAAATTTTTATAAAAGCTTTCTATTGATATGAAATATTTCAGGAGTGTGCAAAGTATACAAATAATCTATTTATAGCACCAAATTATTCTTTAGCATTGGTGTATGTATTAGTTACATTAATTGTAAATTTTATAGCTATAAAATTTGTGATATATGATATGTCTAATTAAAAGATCGGAATAGATGATATAATAAAAGATATTAAGAGATAATGTGAGATGATTTCCAGGATGATAGAAAGGGAATTTGATAGTAGGTTTGTAATTCTAATTAGTACTATTGTACAGAACAATACATGAATTTCTGTATTGATAAATTCATCCGAATCAAAGTATTTCACTAATCCCACCTTGTCTTTGTTTTCTTGTCTCCCTTTAAATTAGTCTTTCTAAAATTCATTACCTACTTCTCTTTTTTCAAATAATGACAATTGCGTATGAACATTTTCTTATTCGATTTCATGTAAACAACTATTCTAGTTGAGCTCTTAGAAAAAAGAACATAGTCTCAAGTCTCAACTATCAAGAGACATGTACGTCTGTTGCTATAATGACCATAATAAGAATCATTTTCTTGTTGCATCTTCTTGACCTTTATATTAGATGGATATTTTTTGAGATGGATGTTATTTATATAAGATTTACACATGGTATGATACGAAAAACTCCAACTAAAATTTGTATGTTAAGACGCTCTCAGCATGGATTGAGGTAATCCTGTATAGAGTGGGATGATAAATTTCGTTGTACACTTGTCTAACTTCTCTTTTACACAAAATCGATATAATGCATCTATGTTCTTTCATAAGACACAAGCTGGTATACACTTTCTCTTAGTTTATGTTTTACACAAAATCGATATAATGCATCTCTGTTTTTTCATAAGACACAAGCTGGTATACACTTTCTCTTAATTTATGTTAATGATATCATCATCATTGGTAATGACATCGTGCTAATATCAAAACTTAAATATACGTTTAATAGCACTTTTCAAATGAAAGATTTTGAATTTTTTTAATATCTTTGCGGTATATGAGTTCATTCTCGAGTGAGTTGGCTATTTTAAAAAAGACTTCTTTTATGAACTTTTAATATTAAATAAATGAATTGGAGTTTTTGCCTAATCCTTAATCCTTACTTATATAAGGCCAGTTTCTCGTATGTCGTCTAATCTCTCACACGTTGTCATTTGCAGATTCATCTTAATGCAATAAAACGTAATATTCGATATTTGATTGAATCATATAGCAATCTGATATTTAATTGAATCGTATTAATGCTGATTGTGCTGGATGTCTGATACTATAAAATCTACAACCTGATGGCGTACACTTTTTGAAGATGCCTTCATCTCTTGGAAGAGTAAAAAAACAATATCATGTTCCTGCATCTTTCCCAAAGGCTAAATATAGAACTATGAATTTCTCAAATTAATCATACTCTATTCCATGCTGATAATAAAATTGTCAATCAAATCACTACAAATCCACTATATCATGAACACACAAAATACATCGAATTTAATTATCATTATACTAGAGATGTATTTACTTGTGTTATCAAACTTCCTTGTGTTAACACTAAGCTTCGAACTGCTGATGATATTATAGACTCTTTTACGCACCAAACAAAGACACAAGTTTCTTAGTGACAAACTGATGCTACTTGATTTTACTTGCATGAATTCGAGGGGATGTTAATATCTTTAGCACTAGTGCATAGTGTACATCAGTTATAAATTTGATAGCTAAAACCTTTGATATCAGATATGTTACAACCAACTTTATAAGCCTAATTAGAGGTTGGTAACAGGTGATATGATAGAATGATATCAAGGGATAACATAGTCAGATTTTCAGGCTAATATAAAGCGATTTGATAGCTATAATTAGCTTTATTGTACCTATAAATACATTTACCCCAAGTTACCCCAAGATTGAGTGATCAGTCGTGATGACTTGAGGCAGGTTCAAAAGGAGCAACTATCTAGGGTTTTTACTAGTTATTAACATACATGTATTTACCCTGATGAGCGAGAGCTGTATGCATGATAAGCTCATTCAGAAATAAAGCATTTTCTTATATATTTGTCATAGAAGGTTGTAAGTTACCAACTCTCCCTGTATTTTTAGCCATTAGGACTTTAGCACTACATGTTTTTGTTCAGATTGAAGAGTAAATCAGTAGGAGCACATATTTGGGGCAATATTCAACCTTTTTGTAGCACCACACCGAGAGACAGGTCCTGGCGAAGGACGGGAAGTCACGAACAAGCGGGAATCAACATGTTCCAATTTTTCGTGGGTTCGAACTGGAGACATCTCTTCAACCAGAATTTGTTGGCACGGCAGATATTTAAGACTTCCAACACCTTATGGTGTGAGGAGGGTCTATCTGAACTTCCTCACCCTGCACAGGTATGTTTGTCATTTGATCTAACAAAGAAGTTGCACGTAAAAATTCGACTCTCATATTTGATGTGCTGCTATCCGTGGTTTATATTTAAGAGAGAGAAGAATGCCATATCGTAACATGCTGAATCAATAGAAAAATAATGAGCTGTCTAACAAAAAACCTAATTGCTATTGACTATCAACCCTTTGCAAAATTTCTTACCTTTCCATGGCATTACTGCTGCGCAACACAGCAAGGCGAGCTAGTTGACGAATTGTAGAAAAGTTCTGTTGAAGCATTGCCTCCTTGTCAAATATAGCATCTGACAGAACAACTGATGATGCACCCTGGGTGATGTATGTTTCAATATGATCTGCACCGATATATAAACAATTAAATCTGAAGATATGTATGAGGTACGTGATGATCTGTATATAATGATACAGACAGTTTAATTACAAGCGTTGAAGAATAAAGAGAAAGAAGTAAGGATATCTTTTATCAGTAAATGCAGTTTTCATTGTTATGACAACGGAAGTATGTAGGCTACTGTCTCAAGTCCATAAAATCCACATCAATAAAAACCCTGATCAAGGTAGCAATAACAGCATACAGAATTACAAACTGTATAACAAGACATTCTTTAAATCCCTGAAGGCGCCCCCATAGAATATGCATAAATTGATATGGTCAATGACTTAGTGGCCAAATAGGGTGGATTAGAAGTGCAGAGAGAGGCATGTAGACACCATGAAGGAGGTAAATATCTTCTGTTCTACATTTTTTGCAGGACCTAATGAGTAGAGGAATTTATTTCCAGTAAAATAATCATCCAAATTTGTTTTCTATGATTCATAGACTATAACTGAGGTAATATTACACTAACTTTGATCCATTTAACTTGAAAATCCAATATTCAGTCTGACATTTAAGCCATTATTTAAGTCAGCTGCTTAGAAGTATTTAGGCTGCACATAGACAAAGATATATTCAAAAAAGCTATAATGATATATTTGTTCCCAAGAAAACAAGTACACATACCAATTAGCGACTTAGACCAAACAAGAGGACCAAACATATTGTCATGGAGAAAGGAAGAACTGTAGAAAGTGCAAAACTAAGGAGGAAATCCAAATATAGGTAGTACATAACTAAGGAGGAATTCTGACATCTCTTAAACTAGTCAAAGCATAATCTCATATCCAATATGCAGACATTATTTATTTATTTATTTATTTATTTTTCTAAATCAATATGCAGACATTAGGAAATCATTATTTAGCAAAACTCTTCTAAACATAATTAAACTAAAGAGTGCAGACATGTACATTACAAGATGCAAACCAGTTAATTTAAAGTTCAGGAAACTAACCTATTGCTATTCCTTGAGATGCAACCATTGGAATATGGGAGAAAGGCTTTTGTAGTGCCTTGATATAGCAAATCCCACCTAATGCTGAAACAGGATAAACCTATCTTACCAAAAGAAACAAAAGAGCGATAAGTGCAGCATCGGAAATTTCTGCTTTACATTACTTTTGGATAGCAAGTGTAATAGCATACGAAATAGGTATTGCGATTAATAGCATATTATTGTAACAAATTTTATAAAAATATGTTGGATTACATTATAGCACAAGGCACAGGGCATTATTTTAGTTAAAGAATGCAGCAGCGGTGAGGAAATAGTATCTAGCAGCAACGAGTTGCATACCACTCAATGAATCAACAAACCAAAAGAAACACAGAACATACTGTAATTAAAACATGAATACTCAAAAGTTTACAATCTAACATAGATTTAACAACAGATTTCCTACTGATAACTAGTCTTATACAAATTGGTAAATTATAATCAGCTCTTGCTATTTCAATTTTCTCTTGTTTCTGCTTGCTTTCTGAACTGCCTGCTGTTATTATTTTATGCATGTTGTTCCCTGTAATTAGTACCATACTGCTGCTCTACCTTTTGATGGAGTTACTTTACCTTTTTATTAATTTATGTCTGAACTCTGAACTATTGTGTTGTCCTGATATGAAATCAGATCCAATGTTCCTCAGACTTGGCTAGAAGTGTCCGACATGGATACGTGTCCATGTATTGGACTCGGTAAGATTTTGAAAAATGTATATGTTTTTGGCCTAAAATAAGTGTCCGAGTCCAAGTGTCAAGTGTCCGACATGGGTACTTCGAGGCACAATGAAGAGTCCGAGTAAAATAGATCAGATCTACTTCTATATGATATATTATATAATCATCTATAGAAGTATCCCCTTTTAATTGTCCTATATAACTGGTATGCGATAGTACAATCTGTAAATGAGTTTATTATAGTTATATATATTAAAAATATACATATATTCACGTTTTCTTTCAGAATTTACCATTTCTAGTTAATATATTGAGGCACAGACATGGTGCATGAGAGCACACCAAATTTTTCTTTTTCAAATTTGCAACTGTATCAAATTGTAAGTCATGAAATTACAATGTATTCAGATTTATAGTCTGGAGATGATATATAATATATCATGAAAAACAAGACAGCCAAACATCCTTTACAGTATTCCTAAATTAATTACACAGGTCAGAACTTGTAAATTGATAATACTTCTATAAATCACAATAATTGTCAAAAAGATCCAACAACAAATCCTGACTCGGAATTATAGTAAAAACCTAACATAGAAAAGTAGAATATCTTTCTTGCTTTGTGGTTTGTGTTCCCCCTCAGCGGTACAGAATATTTTCAAATTTTAAAAAAATATATATTTTTTATTGGCACCTCGTTTTTACAATTCAAAGGACTTGCAAACGCATAAAGGCTTACATAATTTAGTAAAAGGAAGCATAAACTAATGGACCGATTGGCTGCCTGTTTCAGTAACACCTTAAAAGAACATAGCAGCCAAAAGTTACATCTGATGTTAAAAGCTTAATATTGTATACAAATCTCCATGGGGTAAATTTTATTTAGTAACGGATTTCAATTGGACATTTTATACAGCTAGCTGAGTGTGTACCTAATGATGCTGAATTTCGTTCAGGATGCAACAGAAAAATATAAATAAATATATTCATAGGATGGATTCTCCTACCAAAAAATATCTATATAGAAACATAAAATTCTATATTATTTTTGGTCACCATTTGATGTCTTCGCTGTTCCACTTAATAAACATGTTATGCAAGCATTTAACACTCCTTAAATGAAGTTACAGGGTTAAATAGTAATTAAACATATAGTAACACATCCAACGTTTGTTTGTGGACTTCCCTTCATTAAACTTTTGAACCAATTGATTGCTTGATTACAAATTGACTTGTACTCGGTGGGCAAAGATCTTAATATTATTTGCTACAATTTTTCTATAACCACAAGCTTCTTTTTTACAAGGAAACCTATCATGCTGCAAAGTGTTGATAACTGGTGTTCTACTTCTAAAGATGACTGGGTGACATCAAACAAAATTAATCAAGAAGAGTGAGAAAGGGATAAATTCATTAGAATGATTATGTAATTAAACATAAATTATGAAGGAAAATATCTCTAAAACGCTAAAAAGAAGTTTCGTCTCACCTTAACAATTTTAGCACCAAAATTATGAGCATAATATATCTGCAATGTTGAAGAGATGTAAGTTGAATCTGAGGAAAAGGACAACAAGTTCAAAAATTTACTAGTGGCCAAAACATACAAAGCAAATCTAATCTTTCGGACTCATGAAAGATGATTTAAATAAGAAAATAAAAAAGAACATTGTCCAGTCAATCTATTAAAAAATCCAAAGGAGAGGGCACCATGGTAGCTAGATACTTACTTCCGTTGGCGTCATTACTCCAGGAATGTATAGAGCTTCACCTTCATGGACATAATCCAAAATCTCCTGCAGATGCCTAACCACAGTAAGCACCACAAAATTTTGAAATACACGCACACACAACTGGGACAGCCACATTCTGTGACATAATGTAGCCAATCTTAAATTATGACTGGTTGTAGCGATCAATTTTTGTCATTTTTGTCATGAAAACAGTAACAATATTCAGTTAGAAGTTACCTTTACAGTTGCAGGACTCATGAGAAATTTTGCACCAGCATGTATGGCACCTTTTGCATCTTTTAAACTTAAGACTGTCCCAGCCTACAGCATACTATGGTGTCATAAATTATGATATGTTAAACACTTGAACTTTTCATAGTAATCACTACTTGACTTAATAGATGAACATTCAACTATCCAAAAACAGGTAGTAAACAAGTTATTATGGATGTCAATATAAAGACTGAACGAACAAATTTAAGAGACTTAATACACATAGTCTTGTATTCCGCTTCCTTCACTAAATCGACAAAAGGAATGCAAATCAACATCAATTGCCTCATATTGTGTTCCATTAGTGGTCAAGTTCATGTTTGCAACATTCTAAGATATAAACTCTCTTTTTCCCTCTCATTTCTTTATACTTTTTTTCAACTGCTTGACACGCATTTCAAGGTGCATATAAAGTATAGGTTCACAACTTTTTTTAAAAATTTTCTTTTTCTGAATAAAATTTAAACATTAAACTTTTATTCTGAAATAAAAAATTTAAAATAATTTATCAAACTATATTTTATGAGAGGCTTAAAGTGCGTGTCAAGCCCCCGTCCCCCAATGTAAACAATCGAGAGGGACGGAGGGAGTAATTGTAGATATATAACACATTTCCCTAGGTACTTGACATAACTTTTTTAAGAATAAGGACGAGTTAATTGCAAAACACATCCTTTTGGCTCGAACCAACTGCACCTTATTACTTAGACTCTACATGTTCTACCTTCGACCTATTTATGTCTATTTTGACCTAGTGCCATGTAAAAGTAAAAGGGTAAAATAAAATTAAGAAACTCTAACATGTCATTTTAGTTAATTTTCAAGTTTGTTTTACCTTTCTAATTTACACGGTGATCAATCAAACTTGACAAAAACGGTTCAAAAGGGTTTTCTGATGCCAAAACATGTTAAGAAATGCATTGTGCCATTATCTAAAATTTAGGTAACAAATTGCAGTTGATCTGAACCAAAGATATGCGTTTTGCAATTAACTGAACAAGGACTCATGGTCATTTTAAATTTAAGAATTATACGAAATCGTTGTATAAAATGTTGTTTAGTGACTAAAATATGTTGGGGATAAAAATACGGGATTGAACTTCTTATGCAAAGCACACAAACAAAAATATATGACGCCGAAAGCCCACGTCCCAACTTCTATTATTAATCAAAACCGTTATCAATAATACAATCAATAAAACTTGGATACTTAAGCCTAACAATACTCAAGCATCCGCTCACTAGCGATACCTAAGTCTACATCTTGAGCACACCTATCAAACACAATATGTCTATGTATATATATAGCCATCTCAGCCTTAGTTAAATCAGAACCGATTCTAAAATACCTAATCAGAATCCTAATCCAATTCTGATTTCTAACTCAAATCAGAATCCAATTCCTACTGGGTATATACCCAACAAAAAAAACACAAATTGATCTAAAGTGAAGAGAGAGAAAGACGTGTACCCCGATAGTCTTTGTCGGATATTGCTGCACCAAGTGCTCCAAAACCTGTATACGAATACTTTACAATGCAAAGAGGTGAATGGAAACCGCAAGCAAAGACATAATTCATAACAAACCTCAAGAAAACCCGGCGTTGGTACAACAATCTCCAGCTACCATAATCACAAGCGAATCGATCAGTACATGCATAACTCAAGTACAAAAGTGGAAACTCAGGTAAACAATACATACAACTGAAATGCCAGCGTCGAGTGCAGCACACGCAGCATCAACAGCAAGCTCAGCACTAAACAATACCACAACAACATAATAACAATAAATTATTATCAACATCATAATAATTATAATTTGTACTCCCTCTTATTTCTTTATACTGCTCGACACGCATTTTAATGGGCATTTAAAACATAGTTGTATAATTTATTATTGAATTTTTTCTTTTCTGTATAAAAATATAAATATTAAATTTTTATTTAGAAAAAAAAAAGTTAAAAATGATTTATCAAACTACGTTTTATAAGAGTATTAAAATGCGTGCCGAACCCCGTTCCTCAACGTAAACAAATGAGGAGGACGGAGGGAGTATTATTAAAGGGAAGAGGTAAGGGGTACCTGGTGGCACGAAGACAAGCGATAACGCCGGAAGATGTGATATGAGTAAGGGTTTGGTGGGAATTGTGGTTACATTTACAATAATAACTCCGGCGAGGAGGACAAGGACAACTGCTGGGAGCAGGAGGAGGTGATAATGAGGAGAGACACGCATACCCAGCAAGCGTGACAGCCATCTTCGTCTAACTTCCGGCTATGTCACAGTCACACCCTATCCTCCCTTCAAGAGAGCGGGGTTAATAATTTTTTTTTTAAATCCCGAACGAAACAGAAAAAATGGATCCGTCCGTTGTAATTTGTTACTCCCTCATTCTCAATTTATAAACTTTTGCTTTTTCAAGAGTCAAAATTATTAGAAAATATTTATTTGTTGTTTTACAAAATAAAAAGTTACATATTAAAATAGATTTGATTTATGTTTTAATAATATCTTTTTAATTTTTTCAATTATATAATATCTACAAATTTCAGTGAAAATATAATCAATTTGAATAGTCAAAGGTCAAGAGAGACTTATATTTTGAGACGGATGGAGTACTATATAAAAGAAATTGAGAAAATGGAATAAGCAGTAATTTTTTTTTGTAATTGGTCATGGTTTGTTTGAACATGTTTTCGATATTTTATATTTATTTTCAGAATTTTTGCTAATGAAATTAAAATTTCATGAAAAACACTTCCTAATCAAAATACTTATATAAAATAAATAGTTATTAGAATATTTATGTAAATAAATTTTTATAAATGAAGTCATTTAAATTATTTCAATATTCTTTACTAACAATAATAAGATTAGATATACATACTAAAATGCCCCTGTCCCAACAATAATCACTATTTATATATAAATAAATTTTTTGATCCCAAACATATCTCTATCTCTTTAATAATTTGATACTTTGCAGAAAATCTCTTAAAAATTTTGCAGTTCCTGCCACATCCACTTCTTTGATTCTTTAACATTTGTATTAATCTTTCTAGGTTATAATTTTCATTTTATTGTAGTGCCAATTTATTAGTAATGGTATCCTAATTTTTTTTTCTCAAATAACAACTTTATAATGTTATTGGTTTATGTACAGGTCTTATTGTATAAAATATAGTAGCAACTAATTGTTTGGAATACCTTTCATTTCATATTTAATTGTTCGGATTAATGAAAGTGTTTTTATTTTGTGGCAAAAAAAAAAATAATTTGAAAACAATTTCTGGCCAAATTAGCATTTTCCAAAAGTTAAAAGTACCCGGTTACTTCACATCATGTAAATCGAGCTAATATGCACTGGAAGCTAAGTTCCCCAGTGACCATTTGCACTTTGGTCATACATACCAAGCAGAAAAACTAGAGCTCAACCGTGGTATTTCCACTTGAGTCCATAACTACACAATAACCAAACTTCTAGCTTCAGCTCTAGGCTCCATTAATCCGCATAATTTTTACAATTTTAAAACGAAATGTCTTTACGGAACATCACCCTTCACAATGAACCAGCAGCGATGCTTTCGAACTCACGTTTGATGCTGCAAACATTTGCCAAAATAGCTTCGTGTTTTGAATGCAGTGTTGAAATCTCATCCTCTTTTATCACCTTCCTATATTGAGCCTCGTTTAGGCTTTCTGATAACTCTTTAATTTTCTGGTTGATTTGGATGATCTCTTCGTCTAGTTCATTTTTCTCAAGCATGTTGTTTGTTATCTTCTCTTCAATCTGTTTGTACTCTGATTCAAGCTTTCGTTCTTCTGCTTTCTTAGACAACAACAGCGTTAAGCGTGCTCGAATGGGCTCAACTTCAAACCCATGTTTCTCTAAGTCAGCTACAGTTTGCAGATAGCTTCTAATGACGCTAACTGGATCAGAGAACTGCAACTTTAAAGTTTTCTCCACCACGTTCGAAAATATAACCATATGGCCTATCGCCAATCCCTCACGAGTCTCTTCTCTATATTTTGACAACAGAGAAAAGTGTGGCTTCTGTTTTGTCTTTCTATATATTTCCATAGACTCGAATGATTTCCAAATTGGCGAGCACTTAACGAATGGGACCTTCTCATTTTTCAAGCTATTGCAGCTTATAATCGCAGAAGGTGTTCCAAGTTCACCACCTTTATTATTGTAAGCAGAAAATTGAAACTCAAAAATTTATAAACATTAAACTTGAAATGTACTTTAATTATTAGTGTTCAAATTTGATATTTTATTATCAACTTACTTGCAATATTATTTTGTAGAGCCAAAAAGTGCGCCATGTCCTTTGTAGCCACTGCAGAACTTTTTTGACTCTGTTTTTCTCCATCAGTTGCAGCAGCAAATTTATCTCCAACAAGTAAAGCTCCTACAGATATAAACAGCAAGTGTTTTCACAGCTAAATAACACAAATCCAAAAGCAAAAATCGAGATCTTTGCTTCTTAAATCAATAGTAGTAATTGAAGATTGCTTACCACTTAGTAGAGGTTGACCATTACTTAAATCACATAAAGGACCATCAGTCAGTAACTCATCTTCGGCGTTATGATTATCTATTTGCTTAGCAACTGTTTCATTCGCCTGATCCTCGGTCACATGTATGCTTGTTGTCACACCTTGATTAATAGACACAATGATATAAGTATCAAGCCATAAATTCTCTGGTATAGCTGTATGTATCATTAACTTCCAGCCCATACCTTGTTGCCGAAACCTTGTCCGCTGCTTCTTAACTATTCTGTCTGCCCTGTTCTTGGTTGAATTCTTGTTTGCTTTAATTTCTTTATATATATCTGAAAGAGATTCATTAGGAAGATTCTCAATTTTTGCATATATTCCTGTTTCGTTTGTCTGGTCCTCGACTTGAGAGATGTTCGTTATTCTGCTTAAGAACTCATTACGCCTATGAAAGTGGTTCAGAACTCTCCTTTCAGCTACAATTAACTTCTTAAACTCCTTACGAGAGAGCAGAAACTGATCTTCATTGGCTTTCTTATCAATTGTCTTAAGCATTACGTTGTCCTTGCCTGCATCTGATTCAGCTTCAGTCGTCAATATAAACGTCAATCACAACAATTTCAGTCGAAAAACTTTTAGTAATGAGCTTATAAGTTTACTTTAAAAAATATCTGCATTGTGTACTTAAATTGATCGCCGTCTTTACCTGTCTGTTCTTCAAGCGACAATTTTCCCAGTCTACCTCTTTTCTTGTTCAGGGATCTCTTGCCTCCATGCAATCCTTCAGTGTTCTAGACATTATGCATAGTTTCATCAGCAACAGTAACAAAGAAGATTGTGCTCATACAGATGATCCTTAACTCATATTTCACCAACCTTTAAAAAGTGAATATATCTATAATAGTAAGAGGCATCTCATACAACACTACCGTTGGTGTCAATTAGGTGGTCTGTGGACTCATAGAAGATAAAATTCATGTGTGTGTGTGTGTGTGTGTGGGGGGGGGGGGGGGGGGGGGGTCGTCTGACGCTCAGCAAGACAGGAAGGTCTGCACCACAAGAAAATCTAAGAGCATTTTATTCATTTTCTTAACTTGTAGATGTTACCGGTTTGAGATGGAGTTTATAATAAGGCTGCTTAACTCTTACATATGAATGTTGTACCAAAGGCCATCTACTTAACAACACTAGTAGGATAATGAAAGATTAGTGCTGCAATGGATAATGCATTCAGAATACTAAAAGCATAGCAGATAAATTAGCTTGAAATTGTATTCTTTCTAACATCAAACCAAAAATTAAGTCCTCAAATAAAACAAACCAATAGATCCCTCATTTGTTTCTTTGGATTTTTCGTGACAGGGATCACTGATGATGCGCCCAGTTCTTCTTTGACAGACGTAATATCTTTATCAACACGAACTGCAGCATCGTTCTTCTTCCCTGTAGCATTTTCCACATCTTTAGTTAGGACAGGATATTATTTAAAGATTCAATTAAGAGTATCTACTAAATCATGCATACTTGTAGTTCCATGATACTTCCCAGAATGTAGTTTTTTTGGAGTACTCTTTCTTATGTTACTTGTGAATCGCTCATTATTGATAGCAAGCAATTTCGTATTCTGCAAAATTTATAATATAATGTTGAGTCGTTGATATTTGAAATCAGAGTATTCATAAATTCATTTGTAAATGATTTATTATGATGGGAAGATGGACAGTACCAGAATTGTTGTAGTCCATTTGCCATCAATCCAATCCAACCGAGGCCTCAAGTTGAAGTGATCGCATTCGATTTCAATTCTAGAATGTGAGACGAGGACAACATACTTTCTATCTTCAACAATTCTCCGAATCACTCCGGTCCACCAACAAGAAAAGTAGCACGCTTCCACTTTGTGAAGCACATCAAAATCTCGTTCCTCCACACGTGGAGGTGCAGGCCGGATGCACCTTGAATCAATAACCTCAGTTCGAAATTCAGCTTTATTCTCCAGTCCTAAGCACCTATACTTCACTAAAAATCTATCATTTCCTTCTACTTGCAACACACTTCCAAGGTGCCATACATTATAGTTTTCCCCTTCGAAAGTTACTTCTACTTCTGTTCCTCTGCTAATCATCTTATGATTTTGGGCCTTCAATTGTACATAAAACAAAAGCATACAAAAGTGAGCCCACATATCTCCCACATGCATGAATCAACACTTACACAAAAACACTAATACAGGAAAGCAAGTGACGAGGAAGTAAAGTACTATTTTTTTTGGGAACCATTAATAGTAAATCCCACGGACCATCCTACTAGACCCAACACCAGGTAAATCGGGCGCACGAGGGCCCCCAATAAATGTACCAAATGTAAGTAATTTCAAGAAAAAATTTACACAAACCTGTTTATTGGGCTTTTCCCATCTGCCATCAACCCAGTCCAAATGAAGCCTAAGATGATTCCTATGCACAATCAACTCATCAGGGGGGTTCTGAAAATAAACCACCAACTTACCCTCTTCAAGAATCTCAATAACTTGACCAGTCCACCACCCATCTTGATGATAAGCATCAACCACATCATGAATCTTGATCATCTCATCTCTGTCAACAGGAGGCAGAGGCCTTAAATCTTGTGCATGCACGGTCTCAGTTAGCCGATTTGAGTCCTTGTCTTCACTCTCCATCAGATCATCATACGCTACTAGATACTTGTTGTTTTCGAGGTTTTCGAGAACTGTCGCCAGGTAGCATGCACCTTTGAAACCTTCATCGTCACTTCTTACTTCTACTCTTGAGCCTGGTTTGAAGTTGTGGTACACCATTTTGGGACTAGGGGCTTGGATTTTTTTGGAGGGGGAAGAGGAGAAGATTAGTGTGGAGTTTTAAAAAGTGTTTTTCTTGGAAATGACATAATGACATGTTTTAGGGAAATGTATTGGAAAAGTGTTGTCTCTTTATGATGGTGCTCCGACATTGATGCATTGATTATACTTCATAGCAAACCGAACCAGAACCGAAAAATCGAATCGTATAAAATCGGTTATGTTCGGTCCTAATTTTTTGAAAATTCGGTCCATTCGGTCTGGATCGAATAGATCGAAATAAAGTTCGAAACGGTCCGGTTCGTGAAAAAATATTTTGGTCCGGACCGAATAGTCCAAGAAATATATAATTTTAATTTATATTTATATTATATATATTTTATATGTTATAATTATAATATCTAATTTGTAAGTTTAATTATATATATTTTTGATGAATCGATGGTAATTACTTAATATTAAAATTTTAAAATAAAATGATGATTATTAGTTTTATTTATAATATAATTTATATTTTTTAAATAATTTCGGTTCTTTTGAACCGGAACGAACCGAAATATTTCGGTTCGGTCCATTACAGAATTTCGGTCCAATTTTGGACCGAACCGACGAATGCTCACCCCTAGATTGGACAGTCGTTCAAGACTCCGTCTCTCTTCTGGTGACCTTAAATCAAAATTTCTCAGATCCTCGATCAATTAATCGCTCCATCCCATTTTATTTATACCACTTTCCTTTTTTATATTGCAAAAAATGAACTTTTTATTTGTAACATCTTTTTAAGATTATTATAACTAAGCATTCATAAACTACACTAATTTAATATCCACTAACTCTCTTTATGAGCAATAATTTCTTAAAATTCGCGTTAGTCAAACAAGTTCAAATAAAATGAGACGGAGGGATATGATATATTAATTATATAAATCTGGACACCCTAAATGTCATCATGAATCTAGGCCATATCATGACTCTTCATCATTTCATCATATGTGGTCATCACAAATGTAGTTCAAATTTTGTATTGGTCGACATTGTTCTTCATTTGGCTTTTCTACTTCCGTTAATAGTGGCTAGATCTTTTGTCAATTGATACATGTAGTAGTGATTTCGACGCATCAACATTCTGTTGTTTTCGAGTCTTATTTGTGACACAACTTTTATAACTTTATACATGTATGTATCCTAGTTTTTCATAAATCATGTATTTGAATACATTGTCAGCGAATCACGAACGAGCGCCCTTCACCTTGACTAATGATATCGCTTTGCAACTCATCAGATTTTGCACGGCGATGAGACCATTCTCTTCGAACAACAGCAAATAATTCTCTTGGATCAGTTTGTTTTAAAGTCTAGTAGCAGTCAAACTCGAATACCAGATAACATTTTTGTATATATGTCACACAACATTACCCGATGCTACATATACAAAATTTTGAGAAAGTGAATAGTTCTGGACAAGATTTTCTTACCTTATAAGTATAGATTTTGTCACTGTTGTCATGTGAAGAGTTTCTGCCAAGATCTCATAGCCATGTAAAGATGCAGAGATGATTGCAACATAGTCCTATAGTTTTACATTTGCAACAAATTTTATTTAACACGGACCTCGCCGGTGAGTCTATTGTGGAAAATGGCGGGGTCGAAAAATGTTATTGTGAAAGGCCTGATGTGCAGATAATTTGTCGAGGCCTCGGCTTAAATGTATGAAGAAGGATGACACAGTTTCCAGACGGGTGGAACGGGTACGGTTACATGTTCAGGATTGAGGACCCACTTGAGCCTCGTTCAACTGGTGTGATTGATAAGATTACTGCTGAAATGATTGACTTGAAATGGGAGAATTCGTTCGAACTTGGTAATACATTCAAGGGATGGAATGACAGACCATGGACTAGATCTGAGTAATGTTA
This sequence comes from Daucus carota subsp. sativus, assembly GCF_001625215.2. Taxonomy (NCBI): domain Eukaryota; kingdom Viridiplantae; phylum Streptophyta; class Magnoliopsida; order Apiales; family Apiaceae; genus Daucus; species Daucus carota. The sequence goes on from NC_030381.2 coordinate 28,218,625, forward strand.
TTTTCAAATGCGGGATATTTGTTCAAATTAACAGTAATGAATTCTAAAAATTTCATTAAACATCAACATCTAAGGGATGGATTGACAGACCATAGACCGGATCTGAGTATAATATTATTTTCGATTGCGAGATAGTTGTTCCAACATTAAAGAATTCAAAAAACTTGGGAGCATTCGCGCAAATTCCTTTAAGTCTCTTATACTTACATCATTAAACATTAATCTAGCTTCATGAGCATTGTGAACTACATACTGATAAACTCGCAGACCTTCTAATGCATATGTATAATCTTTTTGCCTTCACATATAGAAGATCAAACATTATTAAGATTTGATAACATTTCTACTCTTTAACATGTGTTCCACAGACCAATATATTGATTTTTGGGTTCACATCAAGATCAAACATTGTTCGAACTTGGTAATACATCCAAGGGATGGATTGATAAATCATGGACCAGATCTTAGTAATATTATTTTCAAATGCGGGATAGTTGTTCAAACATTAATCAATTCAAAAAAAATTCTCGTGATTATTAAATTTTATTCAACGGTAATGAAATTTTCACTAGTATTATGAAATTGAACAATGTTAACATTTAATGAATTCAAAAAAAATAGTTCTAGTGACTAATTTTATTGAAATGATAGCGAAATTTTATCATTTCTTTCATTGTTTGTTAAATACTATTGCCCTTGTTATGTTATATTTTTTCTATTTATTTTTCTTTTCATCATTGTTTATGATGTATTATTGGATTGGTTGATTCAGTTTACATTATTTTGGAAAATATATATTACTTGTTATTATTTTTCATGGTTCTGCTTAAATATTTCATGCATGTATCTGTAGGTTAATTAGGCAATAATATTAACTCATATTTTTTTAGTTGATTTTCCCATATACTTTTAGCGGCACAAGCACATGATTCCTACGTTTTATTTGAGAATTAGGAAAATCTCCTCCACTTGTTTTGCTGCCGAAACTTTCCAGGTTTCTTGTTACCACACTACCGAAGCCTTTAATGATTTTAAGGAATCAAAACATTTATTTTCTTTACTATAATACTGCTACTAATAATAATGTGATGTTAAATATTTTATGTTACATTCTATTGAGTGCGGTTTTTGGGAGATTGCAAAATATGACCAAGCGCATAGGTTAGCTTATGTTTTCTCATGTGAAGTCATCACTAGACTTTGTGGTCTTAACATATCATCATTAATTAGTTGGAGCTAATAAAAATCTGTCACCTAATTAAAAAATGATTGTTATTGAGTGCTTATAAGCACACATACATTTGAAAAAATCGTTAGTTGAATTGTGTTGAAGCATTTTTAATATCTGTTTGATTTTTTTATTGGACAACTTTGTTATGATGCTAATGCAGGGACTATGGTGTATAGAGTGTGTAAGGATCCCTATTGCACGTTGCACCTAGGGGTGAGCATTCGGTCGGTTCGGTCCCGCGTGAGCATTCGGTCGGTTCGGTCCGGGACCGAACCGAATAGACCGAGAACCGAAATTCCATTTTTCTCCGGACCGAACCACGGTTTGGTTCGGTCCGGCCCAAAAGAACCGAAATTAAAAAAGTAAAAAACAAATCATATTATAAATAAAGCTAATTTTTATGAATTATTTTAAAAAATAAATATTTATTAGTCACCAACACTTCATAAAAGATAGATTTAATTAAATTTACAAATTATATATTATTATTATAGTATATAAAAAATATATATATATATATATATATATATATTATATTGTTTGGACTATTCGATCTATTTGGTCCGGACTGAAATATTTTTTTAAGGACTGGACCGAATCGAATTTTATTTCGGGTCTATTCGGTCCGGACCGAATAGACCGAATTTCATGAAAATCACGACCGAACCGAATTTGCATGGTTCTGTTTGATTTTCCAGTTCCGGTTCGATTTTGCTCACCCCAAATTGCACCGTCGCACCAAATTCCGTCACTCTAGTCGACAAAAATATGTTATTCTTATTATCAAACTTTGATATAGTTATTCTGGTACGAGGGGTTCTCTTCAATCTTTTTGATTATATCTTAAATGTTTTTATTCAAAATATTGTTATCAAGATATTTCAAACCTATGCTATAATTAAGATGAAGTGACAAGGTTGTATTTTTTTTTGTTTCATTACCCCATTATCTCTTTAACTTCGCAATTTTCTTATAAAAATCCTTCTCAGGTTTACAACATACAGGTAATAGAAAAAGATGTTTGTGTTTGTTTCCCACATCCGGTGCTACACTTGATAGGCTCATGGGAGGACCTATGTTGATGCAAGAGGGTGCCTAGGCACCCATTTAGTCCTGGACTCAAGTATTAATATAGCATAGTTTTTGAACTTGGAACCAACTAAATTTTGGTAAGGAACCCACTAAAATTGACTACGAAGTCTAATTTTATTCAATACAACCCAAATTTTGAAACCCAAAACACTAAAAGCACATTGGGAAACAACTTTAAAATGTAAAATATTTTCTCTATGTGTGAATTTTACACATTTTTATTAATATTCTAAATATTTTTAATTTTATATTTATATTAGGAACCCACGGTAAAAAGTTTTTGGGTCCGTCACTAGATAGGCTTGAACTTTTGTCTATAATCATACTTATGAACACATTTTTCTTTTATGGAGTTTTTTTTAGGCCAATATCTTTGTATTTTCTATTGCTTAGCCAAGCTAGGCCTTTTCTCGTATGTGCTAATCAAGTAATACTTTTTCCCTATCAAATATGAATATGTTTTGAAATCTTTTTTTTTTTTGTAATACTTGTTCAGTGTGTTATTTAAGAAAATATATTAGATGAAAATAGTTTTATAACGATAGAATTTATGTGCTTCTACAATTAAAATTGCAGGTAATATTAATTTTGGATTAAAAAAAGAATCATAAAAATATATAAAAGACATAATTTGTTTTGTATTAAGAAGAAAAATCATAAATATGCAAGTAGATATCTGTTGACTTATAGGATTGAATATAAATTTTCTTCTAATTAACTGTAAAATCCCGTGATTTTATTTATTTATTTAAACATTTTATTTAATTAGTATTGTTATTATGTGTTGGATATTAGATTTAGAATGTTTGTATTTATATATTTAGATATTAGCATTAATTGGAAGCTTCTAGAATTTATTTTGTGTTAGTTACTTTGAATAATAAAATAGAGATAATTCTTTATTAATGGAAAGAAGCGTAGAAATATTTTCGATAATTGAAATCTTCTTGAGAAGACCTTATATTTGGAAATTGGTTTATGAGGTGGAGAAAATTGTGACCCAAGTTTGGAACTTCCTATTTACGATTAAGTTTTATGTGCTATATAAGAATCCCTCTAGAATCCGAATAAGTCGTACAGTAATTTACGTGGACGGGTATGTTTTCTTTTCTCTTCGATCTTTGCAAGTATATGTTGATTTGAGATATTGATTTCTTGTTTCTTGTCATGTGTATTTGATGTGAATATATCTTGTTTGCCTATTTGTTTATGCTGAAATTCGTATATAGTATTTTCTAATATCATTACTTAAATCAAAATCCACAAATAATATATAAGTCAAAGCAGCGGTCAACCCAATAATCAAAAGTCATAAACTTGGAGACGCAACTCTATAAATCCAAACCAATAACTAATAAACTCATCAAATTATTCTTAATAAATACTAAGTCTTTATTCTCTAAAGCAAATAATCACGAAGCATAAAATCCAAAAGTCCTCAATCTTATTCTCAAAATTCGGGATGTTACATTAACGGTGCTTATTTGTCCTCTATATGATCCAATGGATGATAAACTTTTGGTAGTAATAAGACCATGCAACTAAATTATACTCCTTAGGCTTATTTTATATAAAGATATAATTTGCTTATTATAGTATATTGTAGATAGGTGTATTTCCAATATAATAATTAGTTGGAGAATATTGAGTGATGAGTTCATAATTTTGTAAGAACATGAACACTTGTAATCTAAACTATTTAAATATAATATTTTTTAATTACAATAAAACAGATTTAAAATTTTAACATTTTTATTATATTTAATTTTACAAAAGTATTTTATTTAGATTGATAGACATGTGTATATGTGACTAATAAAATTTTGAACCAACTAAAGTATGATTGATTAATTCAGATTACAACTCAATCTACAAGTTCCAATTTATAAGATTTTTATTTATGTTTTTATGAGGTATTTTATTTTTTTCTATATATTTGTGATTTTCTTTACATTTTAGATTCTTAAAATTCTTTGGATTTCTATAAAGCTCGAACTCGATTGAAACCCCAAAGTTCGAGTTTGCATGGCTTCAATATTCCGGATCATTAAAATGAATCGAAAGAACTTAAAAGAAACGAGCAAAACATATTATCTTACAGATCATCAAAATGTCCTGATTGAAGCACAACAGTCAAAAAACATGAAGGATATTGTTGCTTTACCAATACAATTACACAATTCCTTCGCAAAGCTTCTGCTTCGTAGGCGTGATGAGCTATTTTTGTGGTTCCTTGGTCATCTATTGAGTGAGGGGAACGCATTCCAACTCGACTTGGAGCACTCCTCTCTCGACATTTTGAAGCTTCAAAACAATGTCCTGTTTAACCTTCCCATCTATGAGGCTGATGATGCCATCAGTCACTAAAGTGTTGTCTGCGCTTGACACCCATTTCCCCAGTTGCATCGAGTCCTCCATTTTAACAAGCTCGGTTGCTTTTGCAGCAGTGACTAGTGGTTGAATATCAATCTCGGCTTCTCCCATAAAATCATCATTTGTGAATGTATCTTTGTCATATACCAGCTGCATCATAATTTCGACAAATTTATGAATCTCCTAGTAATATTGCTAAACAAACTGTCCTAATAGTCTAGATACAAAAATTAAGTGCTCTCAGAGCAATTTAGGACTAGAAAGGCTTGAAAGAATACAATTTCAAATTCCAAATAGTCATTCATGTTGTCCTAATTTAACTATGAATGCACAAGTGTGATCATACAAGAGCGTACAATGTCAATTCAAGGTATTTTACAAATACTCTAGCGCTATTTTATGGACCTACTACTAATTAAAGTAAGACGAAAGATTAAATGGTGTTTGTGAAAAAATATGGAAAAATACCAGCTTTAGAGGAGGAACGCTTTCTGGAATTGACAACATGAGCTTTTCATTCCATACCGGGTTCAGATTATTTTTTATTACTCGTGTCCTCACTATCTGCAAGATAGACACGATTTGTTATGTAAAATATCTTGTATATATCAGAGCCTTCATTATATGGAAATGTATAAATAGGAGAACAAAGAATTACTTGGTTCCCCAACGAGAGGATGACATAAGGATCACTAGTCACCATATCCCGAACCGCTAGGTTAGTGCCTCTGACCACATTGACCTTTATTAGACCTATGAATTCGACCATGCCTGCCTATAATAGTAACACATTTTAGGCCATTTTATGGAGGTGAAACCGTAGCATGCTTAAAAAATGGAAGAGCTAATACAAGTGACAACTATTGACTTTTTTTAGTGTTTCTTTACTATATTATTTATCAAAACTTTCGGTGTTCGGTTAAAGCTTAAAAGTGTTTATGTTAATTTCTGTTGGTAAAATAGTGAAAAAAGTTGGGTTCCTTTGGGGAGTAGCCAAGGTCCATCTAGAGAAAAGGCATACATGTAGCACATTAATTTTTTAGAGGTGTTACGTAGAATAAGTAAACATTTCTTTTCATCCAAGAAGAACTATTACCATTGAAGTGCTCTTCTTGCTCGACTTATCAGATTTCCTCCAACTATAACGAAATGCTTGTCCAATACTATAGCCCTTATGATGACTATGTTTCTCAGCACTTTTAGATGATGGTTTGCATGGAAAAGGACAACATATTGATGTATCGGGTATCATAAATTGTTGCATCTCATATTTTCGCCTGAGTAAAGAATCAAGTCATATAAGTTTGCTATGTAACAACAACACAAGTTTGATTATGGCCATCATTACGACATTACCTTATAAAATCAGTGCGTTCCTCTATGGAAGCATCTGGTTTTGGCTTGCTCACATTTTCAGGAATATAAGCTTCATACTTTGAGTTTACAGCCGTATTACCACCCAGCTCTTCAAAAGCATCAACTTGTTCATTTGTCCACTCATCTAGCTTTATCGAAAACACCTGTTATATACAAGCAACAATTATTATCTTGTTTCCCTAGTTGTAACACTAGTTTACAAAATCCGTAACTGTTAATGCATCTACACATGCATGCAAAAAAAATAATTAACCACAAGTACAACTACATCATTAAGAGTCCATTTGGCTGAGTTTAAAATTGTGACTTATGACTTAACATGACTTAATGTGATAAGCTGGGAGTTTAAAATGTCTGGTTGGGTAATTTTGACTTTTTAAAGACTTATGAGTTATTAAAAATGTAATAATAAAAATAAAATTGATTTATGGGTAGGTTACGACTTATAGGTAACATTGTTTTAAAAAAAGTTAAAAAAATACCAACTCACTGAAAAAAGTACCTCAAACTAACTTCTGGCGGTAAGTCAATTTTTGACTTATTTCTAACTTTAAGCCAACTTTTGACTTATTACAAATACAGAATTTTTTTAGCTTAAAGTCGAAAATGGATTAAAGCCCGGGCATTAAGCGGATGCAAACATGCTTTAAGTTGAATAAATGATGACAAATGACAAGCTGGCCAGAAATGGGAATGGGTAATATACCTTTGAGATATGAACTCCGAGGCTCCTGTGAACTCCAGAACACTTGATACACATAAATGACCCGATATTCAAAGAACTGTAGATCAAAAATTGAGATGGTCATTACGAGCTTAAAATTTACAGCAATGATACAAGTTCCCTTGTATATATCATAGAGAATAAATAGGAACACTCTTAAATTTCTAAATGAATTTGGTTGTTCAGTCAAGTTCCAAGGGTTAAAGAGATACCCTCATTATTAGCCTTTGGGACTACCCTTCAGATCCAAAAATATACCATATAAAAAAACTCTATGCACCTCCATATTGATAGTTTGAATAATAATGGATGCATTGCTATTACCAATTAATTGTTTTTTTAATTGCAAGGTAGAGAGAGAATTGCAATAAATCTTAGTTAAAAATTTTCTTTGACCTTATTGAAATGTGATTTATTTTGATATAGAAAAGAATAATGAAAATGAATGAAAAGGTTATTTAATGGTAGAATTAACCAACAGTTTGAAGAATAGTCAAGGAACATGATTATTTAAAGAATATTCATCAAGAGACAGCTACTTTAGATCACTATTCAAGTTAGGGTGACATAGTTATCATTCATCTATCATTATGTCTAATCAAATGTAAGTAAACTAGTATCATGATTTTGCGACTGGATCAATAATCAAATTAAGATGAATAACTTCACTACTGAATCAGTATTTAAATTGAGGTTGAAACATCTAGATTCTAGCACATACCAAATAAATACTAACATTATATATTAAAGACTATTATCATCTTTAGTGCAAGATATTGACCAACACCAACGTAGAAAAATCGTCATAGATATTAATCATCCAAACTACAATTAACCCAGTTTTTAAGGATATATGCTAAACAGTTATTTATCATTCTAAAAAAAATCTAGACTCCTCCATAGCGTCTAAAATTATTTTCTATGTCAATCAAGGATATACTTATTAGTAATACTTACACCCATCTTGGCTCTATCGATCCACAGTCTGCACATAACGAATTGCCAGGTTGAGACAATAATTTGTCGAGTCTAGTATGAGGACCTGATGAATGAAGATTATATAGTTTTAGAAAATACATGAGAGCATCTTCAGAAATTAGTAACAAGGACATGGTCTAATGTTCTAATTAATGAGTTTTATACAAAAAAAGAGTGTAATAATTAGATATGTAAAGCGTATACATGCGAGCTTCTTCTTTATCCACGGGATCAATTTCGACTCACCAACTACACATGATAAAGAGTAGACTAGCATATAATGATTCAGAGAAACATGATACTAAAGTTGGACACTAGTTTTTGTCCGAAAACTGATAAAAAATTCTACAGGTAAGAAGATTTTAATTTACAACAAAAAAGCGGTAGGGGTAAGGGAGAAGCAAAAATTTTGAATTCCATATACGAGTTAAATTACATTTACAAGTCTTTTAATGGGTACTTCTACATATATTTTTCATTTGTAGATAAATCACTTTAATAGAACAAAGAGATCCATTATTGTCTTGTATTACTTGAATAAGTTAGATTTCAATGTATAACTAATGACAGGATCATATCATGTTAACAACTTAAAGAGCTAGTAGAAATGTCGTCTCTTTGGAATCATGTTGAGGTTTGAAACTGGCTCTTGTTGAATGAAAATGAGAAAGCTTTGAACATATATGATGATGACACTAAACGGTGTTGTAAAATCAATTTTGCACCAAAACTATGATCCACATTCAAAGCCAAAACTTTGTGAAAAAACATTTGTATTATGAGAACTAACATCTCTTGTTAGTGCTAAATTAGTGAATGTAAACTAATAGAATAAAGTGCCACAAAATTTATAAGACAAAAATGTAAGAGACATTAAACATAGACTAAACATACTGGAAGGTGTCTCTTCTGTACTTAGCCTGCAACTCTGTTTTGGTTGAAGATCTATTTCTTCTGTACTTTGCCTGCAACACGATTTTGGTGGAAGATTTGTTTCTAACCGTAATAAATCATAAAGACAAGGACCTGAAACAACAAATAAAAAGCTAAATGTCGTAATTTAATAATATCTATTAACTTTTCAATCATTATAATAACAATTTTCATTTTCCATTGGCCGAAAGCAAGGTAACATTAGGAATTAATATATTAGATGATTCAATGTAATGTATAACATCATGTAATAAATTGGAATACTGTATACATCAATAAAAGATAGTTGGCCTGAAAATATGTTAATTTGATCAATATTGTACTTCATAGACAACAACACATCAAGAGTCCTAGTCCTGGTGATTTAAAAACTAGTTTTATTCATGTAGTTTCTGTTATATTGCTTTGTCAACAACTCCATTCTGTTGGCTCTTCTTCGCTCATTAATTATGTTAATTAATTTTTTATTGAATCATGGATTTCCTCGTTTTGTTCTATCATAAGGATCTCAATTCAAATTTATGCTTCTTTTATCCTGTAAATAAAGGGGGCATAGTGCCCTAAGCCAATTTTCTCTATAGCTTAAATTCCACATCATCTTCTATAACAAAATTGTTTAAAACATATAACTTATGGCCTAACAACTAACAACTATATCTTTTAAAAAATAAAAACCGAAATTTGTTCAACATCATTTTTTAAATATTAAACTTTTAAAGAAGAAAAATTAACGAGAAAAAGTGAAATCGAAAGATCCATGTACACATTACCTGAATTACAGGAGGAGCTATCTGGTTCCTGGGTTGTCATCTCAGCTCAGGCCCAAAATTTCAGACCCCAACCAAGAAACAGCCCAGTAATCATAAATATAATCATGCATCTACATGCATCAAAGAAATTTATATATCAATCAAAAGATGGCATAACTGTAAAATCAATAAACAAAATAACTGGCTCTTACATATTAATAGCAGATGGGAAAACTCATCAGAAATGTATCACGCAAATCAAAATCTTGAAAACTTGTCTTGTTTCCTCCTGTCCACCGTATAGACAACGAAGAAGAAGATTGTAATGATGGGAATGTCCTGACAATAATGAGAATCTTGAAAGAAATGTCGGTCTGGAATTGTCTCAACTGTATTCAATGTTTTGGTGTAGATTATGTTCATGCAATATGTCAAAACAAGAAATATTATGGTGGTTGGACAATTACCACACCAGAAATAATGAATGTCATTTGCACTTTTGTATTACCATTGTGCTTACGTGGCCTTTTGGGGTCTCTAACGTTTCTCTTCGGTAATATTCTTTTCTTTTGTAATCATTTATTATCTAATTTATAGAGAAAATCAAATTTATAAAATATTTGGCACTGGTGTCATACCCTTAAAACATGTATAGTAATGTCATCGTATTTTCAGATTTGCCTTAAAATATGTGATTTCTTTTGATAATTAAACATACTTACGTCTCGTGTTTTTTTTACAAGAATCGAAACATCAACAACTTGTAAAGATAATGGGAGAGATATCATTGGATCCAAAAGTCATTCTCTCCACACTTGAAACGAGAACCATTTGTTATGTCACTGTTTATGTAGCTTTCTTCATTGGTGTTTTTGTGGACTTTGCTTAATAAAGCATGTAGCACTTAACTAACCACTATAGGAGCACAAAATAGACCAATCGAAATGGAGGCTTTCAAGAAAATTACAAACAATACAAAGGAAAAATAATTATTGTGGTGTGCAACGATCTAAGTCTCATCAAACGATTGTTGAAACATACATTTACCAACACTAGTGTAATCTCCTTTAAATAAAATGTTGCCTCTGTTACACTTCTAGTTGATCAAGAAGGAAGATGATTCTCAACATTTTTGCTTTAGCTTCTTAATATTCATTAGTATTTAGATCTCTGCTTTCAGAATTTATGTTAGTCAATATATTATGAACTATAGCCTCATATTTTATCTTCCTTTGCTATCAAATTTGTACCTCTCCAGTTTAAAGTATGAATAAAAATTATATTGAAACGTGTCCTTCTGAATAAATATCTTCTATCATAATTTATAATTGAGGTGTTCAGGTAGTTTATCAAATCGAGTTGAAATTTTGTATCATTCATTTAGTATTCAGTATACTTAATAATACTTTCTCTCCCTCGTCTAATAATGTTACGTTATTTTCTTATAAGAGTTTTACTATTATTTTTATAGAAAATAAATTCTTATGAAGACCTTTGTTTCATCGAAGATCATGGAGACCATGCAAAATTTTTAATTAAAATATTGAAAATGTATCTTACTGAAAACATATTATAGAAAGATCACTATTTCATTAAAAAAATATTAAAATCATGTATGCTCAATGAGTAAAACATGTTTTGTAATATGTAAAACATGTTTTGCAGACCAATACATTTTGCAATATTTTGTTTGCGAAATTTACATTATTTTTAAGATATTTAATAAAATAATTGTCTGCATATGTTTTATAAGATAATATTTATAATATTTTACATTCAGAATATAATTAGTCTCCGCGGTCTCTCAGGAAATAATGTATCCACTAAACTTAACTCAAATTGGATAATATTATATAAATGTTCTAATTTTAGCCTAAATTACAAAAGCTCTAATGCGAATTTAATAACCATCCTGATAATTAGTGATCCTCCACTTGTTCTTTCCAACTTATATAAAGGTTCCAACGAGAATCATACATGATACATATATCATGTTAGATAAATGTACGATCAAATCAGAAGTTAGATGCTGGAAGAGCTAAGCTTTGATTGCCCGACCACTTAAACAACTGAATCAAATCATGGATATACATTTAGATTGAAGAAGTAAAGTTTTAAAATTTAAGTAAAGTATTTGGTTTTATTGATAAAAATGATATAAGAATGCACAATTCTTTAAAATAAACAATAATATAAAAGGCCTCCTTCGAGGAATGACTTAGACATGGTTGGAATATTTTCTAGTTAAAATTAAAGAATAACAATGACCTACATTTTCGAGGAATGATTGAACATTGAGAGAGATCCTCTTTCATAATACGGCTCAGCGAGGATGGAAGTTAAAGTATCTTAAAGAGAATCATTTAAAGAGATAGCAAATCTAATGCATCCACATACCGGAAGTTAAGGCTTTCAGAGAGAACCACTTAAAGGAGATAGCAAGCTTTGGCAAATCTAAGGTTGTGTTCACTTCGCATGAATGGAATGGTGCCGGAATGGAATGGGAAGAGGAATGGAATGGGAATGGAATGGGAAAGGAATGATCATTCCATTCCTTTGTTCACTTGTCCAATTATGTAGGATGGAATGGAATGAAATTAGCCAAAATTTTTAATTTAATTATAATGGAAGTCATATTTAATTTAATCATTATAAAACCCAATTGTCAGTTTTAATTTGAAAAAAAATATTTCGATCGACAAAATAAATATCATTAACTAGAAGTAATATAATACAAATTTTAAAATGAACTTCATCAAAATAAGTATAAAATAAATGCCGACAAGTCTCGTACAAGCACCCATCAAGTTTAAGATACTAATACAAGACACCTATTTTAACAACTGTACACCAAAGTTTCGCTACATGACCATGTAAAATCTTCATGTCTTTGGTTCTGGAGGACCATGCTCATTACTCCAAATATAACAACAAAATGAGAGAGCTGCATACTTCCATTTGGGCGAGCCACCAAATATATATACTGAAATAAATGTAGATACAAGTTCACAAGTCAAAAAAATATAGGGAGCTTAATAAAATATCTTGTAAGCTAGTGATTTACAGTGTGTTGTACTTATGTTTTACCTCCAGGAGTTGTTCACTTTCTGATTAAACCTACAAACACCATAAATTGAAGTAAAACATGGTTAGAAACTTCTGCAAAGTGATTTAAACATAAAGATGGCAGCACAAAAATGACATATAACCACCGATAGCATAGTCTTATACACCAGTTAGGAAGATTATAGAAAAATCTAATGATTCCAACTAATTAACATCGAGTCGGCTAGGTTGTTTCTAAATGTCGTCCATGCATCTGAAGTGCCAACAGTTGTGATGTGATCTTCGTCTGCCTCATGCTCATTTTGCTCATGATGGTCCTCTGGCCCATGCTGATCAAACTCAATTTCAGCTTGATCAAATTCTGATTCAATCCGAATGTAATTATGAAGGATACAAGAAGCTAAGACGATCCTATTTTGTGTCTTCAAGGGATAAAATGATGGGCTTCTAAGGATCGCCCATCTCTTCTTTAGGATGCCAAAACATCTCTCAATTACATTCCTAGCTGACGAGTGCATCATATTGTAATATTCACGGGCAGATGTGGGCTGATTATCGTCATCCCAATCATTCAAATGATATCTTTCTCCTCTAAATGGTGCCAAAAAACCTTCCCCATTAGTATAACCAGCATCAACTAGATAGTAAGTACCTTCATTACAAAATAAAGTATGTCATATATGGTTGTATTCTATTTCATCGAATGTCTAACGATGGAAATATAGTTAATTACCGGTTGGGACAATCAATCTATGTCTATATATAGCATCTCTTAAGACTCTTCCATCTGCGGCTGATCCTTCCCAACCCGTCAACACGTACTGAAATTGCAAATTAGGTGAACAAGCTCCAAGAACATTTGTTGTAATTTCACCTCTCCTATTTCTGTACTTTGGCCTATCATCTACGGGTATGGTCATCTTAATGTGTGTCCCATCCAAAGCTTCCAAACAGTTCTATAAGAAAATATAGATTATTAAGTTGCACATTAGCATACAAGTTATGTAAAAAATGTAGAATATAGTGTATTTGGTATACCTTAAAATGCTTCCATGTTTTATCCGTTGAGTTGCTTTGAATTGGTTCAGGTTTTTTAAAATAATCTCCTTGCAACCTTAAAACCCCATTGAGTACCGCATGAAAATACCTAGTAATTGATTGTTTTGATCTTTGAAAATCTGTGTGAACAATTCGCATTTTTGTGTGGTGTCCTAGAATATAAAGAAACATAGCAACTTTTTCTACCACGTTAACATGCCTACTTTGTTGCACATAACCCCTTGACTCCAACAAGAAACACAACTTATAAAACGATCTTTTATCCATTCGAAGATTTTCAACACAGCTAGCAGGGCCTTCATGAATCAGCCTATGTATATATTGATTTCGCTCCATCTTAAAAATCGTGTATCGCTCTCTCAAAGTTTTTCTCGTCAATTGGGAGAGAAACATAAGATGAAAAACAGCATTGAACGATAAAATCATTCGCATCCATAGTGTATATACTAAAATAGCTTTCTTCTTCCGGATATGTTGAATCATTGTCAACGGAAGTCGGGCCATGGCTACATTAAAACATAACAGCAGAAAAAATTGTAAATAGACTGCTCAATACACACAACTGGCCTATTTTAATTAGAATTCAGCAATTTTCATTAATTCTGTAGCATATTCAATTACAGGTGACAAACAAGGCACAAGTCCTATCTTTTTGGAGTTAAAATCCTAAATCCTGATCATGTAAAATAAATTTCTCATGATTTATACTATAGACTCCTCTAATTTCTCCAGGAAACCACATATATAAGATTCCATGTGAACACAATTTTGACAATTGAGTTGTTAGTTTTCATAATTAGAAAAATATAATAAGATTCTGAAATTTCCACTGCTATAATAAAGTAAGGCAATTTAACCAATTCTAACTACTGAAATCACCAAGCAGCTGCCAGTTACATCAAAAGCATATGTCTTCCTTAGACAACGTAATAGTTACTAGTTCCTAAACTACCAACATTTTAGCACTTTTTATGACGAAATAGTGCAATGAAATTTATTTGACGACTATAAACACTCAATAAAAATGAACTTGATATTACAGAACATAACGTAATCAGACATGATATTACAACATACATAACGTAATCAAAGTCAAATTTACTAATAACCAAAGTATATCAAGTGAATTCATATTACCTATAATTCTTTTTGGAAACAGCCCTGCTTACTACAGAAAGATCAAACACCCAGGAACTACGAAATTGTATAAGCGAATATGCTTCCTGCAGAAAAGGAAAAAGAATATAAGAAATCTGTCACTATAAAGTAAAAGTATATGCCTTCCTTAGACAACGTAACAACCAGTATGGACCACAAAATACCTTGTCCGAGGACCAATATTGCATCTGCAACTGAAGGAACAAGCTGCTGTATTGTTTCACTGGAAAAGATCACTGATGTAACTGGCAAAAAAATTGCAGAAAGATGTTTCACATCAAGCAGGGATCATAATTAAAAAACGACAAAGTTAACACTTCATGTACTCTTGTTAATTAATGAAGCTTAAGAAAGATTTGCTTTCACATAAGAAACTTAAAAAGTCACATAAGAAACATAACTTCTGTTGTTAACACTGGAATTTTGCTCATGTTGCAGTAAAAGATTCTTTATCTAAATAAGCAAATAAGATTCTGAAATTTCTAGGAATTGTACAGAGTGGCTTTTAACTCTGATCAATAACAAACTCCCCATACACATCATAGATTCTGCCACATTCCCTACAAAAAAACAATAACTTGTCTAGAGAAATCCAATTTAAAGAATTCTGGTGAAAGCATTCATCTCTGATTCTACTTAGAAAATGCCAGTTGCATTCATCCATTAAGCATTTGTTGCTATATTACAAGTTACCTGACGTAGGCCAAGGTGAAAGCATTTCTCTAACAGCTTAACGCATAGTTTTTATATCTGGTTTAACTACTTAATCAACGGAAGACTAATAGTCATAGGTTTAGGAAGTTAACAGAGAACTTGCTGATGACTCGCAGGCTATAAAGAAAACACAAAGTCCAGTAATTACCAATACTGATAGCTCACTGGTTCGACTATCGCAACAAGAGAATTAAATTCTTTAACTTGCTTTAAGAGACAACTTAGCAAAAATTAGAATTTAGAGTAGATATGAACTCGAGTCTTACTGTAATATGCAGTACGACACAGCAATCAATGCCGCTAGTGAAGCATATTTCCACTGTAAAACATCACCTCCTAAACCAAACCCCCTTACAAAAACAATAAATAAACAACCCCTTCAATAAAATTTAATAAATAAAACCAGAAGATACTAATCAAGGTAATTAGTACATTTTGGATTGGCTTTAGAAACTAATCAAGGCAATTAGTACATTTTGGATTGGCTAATTTGTAATGTATGTATAATCCAAAAATGTATCTATCTCTAAAATATAAGAGAGTTTTGAGGTGACCCAACACAGAGACTTTGCATTACACAGGTTATTCAGAGTAAATAAGAACCACCTAATTCATATATTATGTTCTGGTTTTAGATAATTCATGTGTCTAAGCAAACCTATCGGCCACTGATCTAGCATATTTCATAACGAACTTGCTCAAATAAAAATCTCACGTGACTTATGTTCGGACATGTACCAGGTTCTAGAGACAGCTTACCAAGTTGCTAGACTATCTAGCACCAAATCTGATGTCCCTTTCAAAGAAATGGCCAATAACTGTGAGGAATTATCAAATGAATACAATTTCAGCTTAGAAAATCTAGCACAAATTTGGGCAAGTTGTCCTCACAAACAAAATACAACTCTGTAATTAATTTCAACTTAGAAAATCGACATATTTAAAAATGAAGAATGGTATAACAAGATACACTAATTAACATCTTCCACCAAAATTCTAGAAAAGCCAACAATAGAAATTTCAATCAACAAATTTGTACAGAATCAATAGAAACTAATCTAAACTCATGTCAGAGAATAGAATTGCATAGCTGGTAGGAAAAAACAATTAAAAACTCTACAATAAGGAGGGAGAGAGAGGGGGAGGGAGGGAGAGAGAGAGGGAGAGAGGGAGAGAGGGAGAGAGAGAACTAACCGAAACCGAGAGAGTGTGTGCTTGAGTGCTAATTGGAAGAGAGAGAGTGCTGGAGCGCTTGGGAGAGAGAGAGATCGCTGTTCGTAGAGAGAGATATCGTCAGGAGAAGAATCGCTGTGCAAGAGAGGAGAGCTCTGTTTTTACGTGGCCCGGCGTTTTAATTTGGCAACGGGAATGAATCTGTACCGGGTGTTTTAAAAGGAATGAGTTTGTTATTATTTTAGCCCAAAAGGAATGGACTTGGATTAGTCATTCCATTCAACTGGCCCAACCAAACAACACAATTATTCATTCAGCCCGGAATGGCCATTCCATTCAGCCCAAAATGATTCCATTCAAGTGAAGTGAACAGAGCCTAATACATCCAGAAACTAGAGTCCTAGCTTTCAAAAAAAACCAATCTCATTCGGTTTTACGCATAGAAGATAGTGGACCTGAATCCCTATAGAGGACAGTTACGCAGTAACAAGGACTGGAAAGTGTGAATATGCAAAAGAACAAAGAGGTAAAGGACACCAAAGAGTGTTCTTCCAGAGCTATATGCAGGAATCAAGAAAACAAGGAACATCAGATTGCCCAACCTCACATGGTCTGCATATATAGTTCATCTCAGCCTACTTCAAGTTTTTGGGAAGTTTTTTTTGCTAATGGCGACCCTGCTCTATCCAAGTATAGATATTACGCAAATGAAAGAAGCTACTACTGGAGTTTCTCTAGTCTTACCCCTACGCAAATGAAAGAAGCTCCGACTAAAGTCTCTCTACTCTTCCCCCTCAACATCTTTCTTTGCTGTCGTACCCAATATATATTGGGTTCAACCGGAAAGCAATCACTTTACAGGTGATGATCTACTAACAAACAAGTCACCTGTGCCTAGTGGATCATCTTTACCTTTGTTCGATGGTAAATTGGAAAACCTCCTTTTTCATTTACTTTTTTACAGAACTTGTGGAGTTGGCTTGTAATACATATATAGGTTTCCAAGTTAGTTGTATCTTCCCTGCAACATGCATTACTCATCTCATCAAAATTTCTCTGCATCCATATTAACAAGCAGGTCCAACAAGTAAAAAGTAAAACATCCACAATAATGTCGTGTTCACTAAATGCAGAAAGGTACTAACATTCAATAATCGCACACACTAAAAATTATAGCAGAAGGGTCATTAAAGGTCTCTGAGATAACAGGAGCGGCATAGCAACATCAGCCACAAAGTTCTGATTACAAGAGAAACCAAACAAGGAATACATTTTCTAGTCCGTTCACATATTAAAAAGATACATACTCATATTGTGAGCAAAAGCATAGTACATTCTGATTCAGTGTAACCTTCATTCAAAATGACCACTACGCCCGACGTAGTATATTCCTAAAAATTAAGATTACCTCAGTTATATTGTCCCTGTGGTCTCACCTTTCCCCAAAATTGACGTGACTCATAGTCAGCACCCTCATGTTTCCAGCTTTTACGCCTTGATGTATTTTCTTGATATCCTTCCCTTTTGCGACAAGCACCAAAAGGTATTCGGGAGTCATTTTTTTCAATGTTGTTATATTGATTGGTTGACCATTTTGAGTTTCGAGAATTGCTTCCACAATCAGTATATTGCCCAGAATTTGAGGTTCCACCAGGACCCGACTTCCAGGAATCTACATTGCCTGAATTGCCTAACTCATTAGATTTGTAATTCCAACAATTCCATCCACCAGTATTTTTCGAAGCATCTCCCCAACCTTTTTCATTCAGTAATTTAGGACGTAAACCACCTTGGTTCCAAGAATTTACACAATCAGATTCATAATTGGTTGACTCTCTCATATCATTTAGTCCCCTGTTCCAACCAAATGGCTTATTCACAGAACTTCCCCATTTTTTGTCCTTTGAAGCCACATCACCATTATGGCCGTGCTGCTCCCACAAATTTGTAGCATTCTTTGAGTCCAGAGAATCACTCCAATTATTCCAACTCTGTGCTAAAACCTTTATATCGACTTTATCTTCCAAACGACAAGATTCCCAAGGGTTATCAAAAGAACTCTTATTCTTGTCGTTACAACCTGAAATTTCATTAGAAGTTGAGTTTTCCGCTTCATCTGGATTGAAGTATATTTTATCCAACTCTGACATCAGTCCGGGATCAATCTCCGGGTTCCAATCGATGTTGTCAATATACATATCCGGATCAGGTAAGGGAGGAATATGAGGCAGGCTATTAATCATGGAGCAAAAGCGTTCCTGAGCATCAAAAAGAGCATCTTTGCCAGCGGTATCATCCCATTTTAGCACATTCTCATGGCAGTATATATACTTTTTTGCTGCGAGTACCTTATACCACGGAATTCCACCTAAAAGGCAAAACTTTTGCTCCCATGGAAGGGAACTGTTCTGTAATACCTCTGCAAGGGCGAAATGACAGTAATAAGTAAACTAAAATGCTAGATCACCTGCATGGCTTTTGACGATATCACAAAAGGATGACAGATATGACACTGAATGCTCAAGGGACTATGTTTTAAAGACGTACTCTGTCATGCAAGACACAAATACTCAATAAAATATTTACTATTACAAATGAGGTATACATAAAAAGAATTTAAATCTTTTAGGAATAATGGAAGATACTTCAGAAGACACCCAAAGGGTGCCACCAATCTAAAATAAAGAAGAACAGGGCTTCTTACTCATACATACATGAAGAACATATCATTAAATTGGGCAAAACACAGTTTACAAAAATGAATCCCTGTAAATGAACTCTTTTTATTCAATATAGAGATAATTACAAAAAAGAAAAAAGAACATGGCAGACAAGAATAAAACGAGGGGAAATCATTTTAACTTGGAAAATAGAGATAAGAGTTGCCTCACCTTGGAAAACATGGTTTACAAATATACATTAGCATTGCCTTCCCTTCGTAAACTATGGTATACAAATATAATAGTTATTTGATATGACGGGCATTTTCTTTACTATATTATATTTGATGCTTAGAGAATAAGATAAGCTAAAACTTAGTAGCAATACGTAAAAAAATAGAAGCATACTGCATATATGTGTGTGTGGAGACTTTTTTAGCTCCAACTTAAGAGCAATAAAAACATTTTAATACAACAAAACTAATGAATTCAACCGATTAAAATTCACATATAATATAGTACAGACTCTCAAGGAAAAAGCCCTATAGAAACCAACCTAATCTACATTCCTAAATTGTAACCAAAGTCTGAAGGATAAATACTTGAGAAAATAAAACAAAAGATATGACGACTTTCCTAATTAATAGGTTTTCAAAGTCATCTTGTATATTATTCCCAATTCCCATGTCTTTACGCATTTCGCTTGACCTAAATCAGAATCGGGTTTTATATCAAAATGGCCACTGTTCTGGTCAAACTATCTCACCTAACTACCCGATCTCCGATCTCCACGGGAACTCGTTTAAAGCGCTCAAATCACTATATATCACTTTGTTCAATTTTGAGAAAAAGAAATTTAACATGATTAGGAATTTTTTCCTAACAGACTAGATTTAGACACAGCAATTCGGAATTTTTGGTTTGATCACTAAAAGCAATAACAAGAACCAACTAAGGTTGAAAGTTCCAGGAGAACATTAAAAAACATATTATAAATGTGTTTCACCGTCAATTGTGATTAATTTTATTATATAAGCCACATGTAATACACTTCATCTTTTTACTAAGATTCGCCGCTTTCACTGCGGCTCCATTGGGTTCCATTGTTGTCACGGCGCTCGACTAGTCGGGACTAGTCGACTACTAGTCGGGTTGAGAAAATCGACTGGAGAGGTCGACTTGCGAATTGTCGACTAGTCGGTCGACTTGGTCGACTAATTGATCGATTTATCGACTAGTCAGTCGACTAGACGGTCGACAAGTGCAAAATTCAATCAAAAATTAAATGAGATGGAAAAAAAATAATCTATGAACTTGCTCAAAATCAGCAATAATCAACATGTTAATCTAAGTTTATAGATCTTT
Organism: Daucus carota subsp. sativus; assembly: GCF_001625215.2. Classification (NCBI taxonomy): domain Eukaryota; kingdom Viridiplantae; phylum Streptophyta; class Magnoliopsida; order Apiales; family Apiaceae; genus Daucus; species Daucus carota. The sequence continues at coordinate 28,239,277 of NC_030381.2, forward strand.
GTGTGTGTGTTTATGTATGCATAAGTTGATTAAAACTGAATATACATGTAGTATAATCTGTTTATATATTATAAACATTGGTACAGTTAATGTGTGTAGTGTGTTAATGTGTGTACATGAAAGGAGAAAAAAGATATGTTTGTAACTAACGTATCTATTTTGTGATTGATATACATATGATTATTGATAGGAAACCACTTATATAATATATATATATATATATATATATATATATTATTTAATTAATTATTAATTAACTTTTCGATTAGTCTACGACTAGTCAACTAGTCGATAAGTTGGATCACTATCGACTCGACTCGACTTATCGGCGTGACAACCATGGTGGGTTCTCTTAACATTTTCTGAATTTAACCTAGTGATATGTATAGAGATCTAAGTGTTTAAAATGAGTCTTAGCTAGGTGAGATATTTTAACGAGAACGATGGCCACTTTGATATAAATCCCAATTAGAAACTAAATAACTAATTATATTTAATAGCTTTCGGCATCAGGAAGGTAGTGGTCTAGCCAGCAGCTGCAGCCACATAGAAACCACACTAGACACAGGACCGACCCCAACCAGCAAAAAAAGTAAACCTCTAATGCAGACTCAACTCAAACCCATCGAACCAATAAAACATCATTTATTCATGTACACAAAATCATTCCACCCGAGCTTCAACAAAATCAAACCACAACATCAACAACTAAACAGCACGAATTCAACCGATTATAATTCAATTCACTCCAAAGGGCCTTACACTAAGGAAATAATAAATTGCAAACTACAATTCTCAATTAACATTACTTAAGCAGTTTCGAGATAGACATGATCATGAGAATGTTATCAACAAAATATTAGAAACTACAGAAATTAAAGATACAAACGTTGTAAAGTACTAGTAGACAAACAGAATTTAAGGATAAACATAGTTAAGAATGATGAGATGACCTTGAGGATCGACTTTAGTTTGGTAGTAACTTGGGGGAGAGCGCCTGCGACGAGGTTGTTCATCTTCCTCGTTACGACGAGGGACCCACCTGCGCCGATGATTCCATCTACCCATCTCAATTGAGATCTATAATAAGAACATTAACAATCTGTTTTCAACTTGGAAGTAAAAGTGATGAAGAAGATAGAAGGGTTTCGAATGAGCAAGAGTGTATGTATATATAGGTGTAGTGGGCCAGATGTTTAATTGGGTTCTGAAGGTGTTTGGTCTGGATTCATGTTTTTGTGCGAGTATACATGTGAAATGTGTAATCTTAGGGGAAAGGACAAAAATACAGTTATTTTTACATATTTGTATAAAAATATCATTCTTTAGATTAATGATCAAAAATATTATTTTTATATTTTATAACTCTTTTTTAGAATGAGTAAGTTAATTTATATATATTTGATATCTATAACAACAATATCATAATAGGAAATGATTAACGATGGAGAGACCGTTTTGATTATTGATGATGTTAAATAGACGGTGGCATATGTGAGGATTATGATGGGGTGTATTGAAGTTTAAGATATTAAAATAAAATAAAATTTTAAGAGAGTTTCTATTCAGAATGCATCAGAAAGTATATTTAGTCTATTCTAATATGCAATTTCCAGATTTTAAAAATAATAAATAGATAATTTGTAATAATGTTTAATCAAAAATTGGTCAATTTGACTTTTTGAAAACCAAAATAGACATGTAAAAGGGGACGAAATGAGTATTTTTTTTAAGATTGTCTCGACTTCTGAAGGTGTCAAGTATATTAGAATTGAGTTCTTATAAAGATTTCATCAATGAGAGCATATATTAGGGCTCTTACGAAGAGCTTTCTTGCCTTCATAGCATTTGCTCAGATTTAAGATATGTTTTAATTGGATCCATCCAATACTTTCCCTAACTTATAAGGGCTACAGCCTTACGTTCATAATTAGTGTTTGAAGATTCCAACATAATTTTTTATTTTATAGTAGACATATTTTGATAAGGCATCGACCTTCGCATTTTCCTCCATTAAGATATGTTTTTATTTGAGTAGATCCATTCAGATATGTTTAACATTGTATTTTTCAGACCAAGTTATTATAGTTTCACTGTTTCAAATTATTCTTTCATTTTCCCCCCTTACCTTTGTACCAAGCATTTTTATTGAGACTATTTACCCCAAATCTTCGCATATTTCAGGTTCTTTATTCTTAGTACTTTCGCTAACCCCAGGCCAGCTATCAATGCCTCGTATCGACTTAATTATTTGTGGTAAAAAAAATTGGTTTTTTTTTCAAAAGTCCCAAGTTACAAATTTTATTTTCAAAAATACGATGCAACCATATATGCAACCTCAGTTGCAACTCTTTCAACCTGAAAAGCAACTATTTTTAACTAGCATTGCAACCTCGCATGCAATTTCGACTGCATTTTTAAAAAAAAATTGAAAGCATGGGTATTTTTGTATATTTACCAAAAATCTATCTTTAAAGCATACTCGATTATGAACCCTTCAGGGTTTATAACCCTAAAGCCAGCTCCATTTTTTTTTGTCGCATCGTCAACATTGAGCAATTGCTATTCTATAAGAGCCATACCAACATCTTCATCAAATTTCTCTTTTTTGTTATCCTAGACTTGTATATCCATAATACCCTTCTCGCTAACTTCTTAGTTGATACATTAAACCATAAAGTCAGAAATTGCTTGGACTTTAATGGGTCATTTAAGCTTTCAACTTAATATTGATTTCTTTATACTCTATTGCCCACTAAATAAACCTTCCATTGGCCGTTGGTCTGTCAAGATTTCGATATTTTGTGTTTATAAATAAACTCTTCTCTTTTTTGAGCCGAAATCTGGTGTCAATGCAGTTTTCTCGATGGTTGAGTAATTTAACTATACTTTATGTAGAACTTTGCTCACATAGTAGGTGGATATTGAAACCGTAACTTCTTCTTTCGTGATCACTGCACTCAATGTCTTACTAGAGACTGTCAAGTACGAGTAGAGTACTTAACCGGATCAAATTAGTTAGCAAGTGTAGCTCGATCATATACTTTTTTCAAAATTTTCAAATGCTTTATGGTTGTCATTAATTCAGACGAAGTCATTACTTTTTTCGATGCTTCGGAATATGATTGACACTTCTCTCGTGACTTAAATAAATCTCTCAAGGGATAAAAGCTTTCTGGTGATTTTTAAACATCCTTTACGGAGGTCGGAGATTTCATATCCATGATTACTTTTATTGTTCGGGTTCAACATCATCTTATAATGCACCACAACTTTAAATGCATCATGCAAATGTTTCACGCGATCGACCTTATCAAGTTTTTGAACAAGCATGTCATCCACGTATACTTTTCATGATTATCTCAGTAAAATGTTTAAAGATTTTGTTTACTCTCTTCTAATAAGTGACTCACGCATTATTCAACCTAAAACCCATAATAAAATAATAATAATACATACCTAATTGTGAAATATTGTGCATTTCTATTTGTTTGTAATCATTAAAACCATCAATGGAGCCTAATATCTTCTGATCAATCATATCATTTATAAGCATATTAATTCTTTAGAGAGAAAGCATTCTTATTGGCAAACGTATTTAAATTTGTGAAATTAACACACATTCTTTAGCTTTCATTAGTCTTTTTTATTGTTACCGGGTTAGCCAATCAATCCGACAATTAATTTTCTCAATGAATCTGACTTTCAAAAATTTATCAACAGATGTGACTTTAAAAAATTTGTCAACTTCCCATTTAATAGCTTATTGATTCTTTAAGATATAATGTTGTTCTTTTTGTTTCATTGTGCGTTTTTGTTTCATCGACGCTTGATCCGACTCGCATTTAACTCTCAAAGTTATCGAATGGGATCATTCTCTAATATATAGATGTTGTCCATGTAATGACATTCTTGTAAGATTTTTGATTAAATTTTCGTAGAAAAGATTCAAGGAAAGCCCTATTGTAAGTGATCATTACTCTCTCTGTTAGGATATGTTACTTTTTTGATTTTATTCACGTATTATTAAGAATTTTGATTGGATATTTAAAATTATTATTTTTAAAATTTTGTTTTAGTGAATTAAAGTATTAATGTCATATTTTAATCTATAAAAAAAGTTAAAGATAATATTGTACGAGTGTGGTCAGGTTCTTAAAAGTGCGTGAAAAAAGTCAAACAACTAACATATTTAAAAATTCTGTCAAAAAAAAAAAACTAACATATTTAAAAATAGAGGAGTCTTGTTCAAAAAAAAAAAAGTAGATGAGTCGGTTTTAAAAAAATAAAAATCAAGTTTTAAGTATCATATATTCATAGTGGACTCGAACAATCATGTTATACTCAATTTTCAATCTCCTCCTCTCCCCGTAGTCAGGGCCGGCTCTACCTTAAAGCAAACTAAGCAGTTGCTTAGGGCCCCCAAACAAAAAAGGGCCCCAAAAATTTAAAATCCCTTTATATATATGTATACACAAATATTAATATTTGTCTTATTAAAAAATTTATTGAAAACAAAATTTTATCAAACAATTCTAATTTCTTTAATACATTTAATTAATAATATAAAATGACTTATTATTTAAAAATTAGAATAATTAAATTATTTATCATTTAATTGAAATATTTTTGAAATATAAATTATTTTATCATGTTTCTATAAATAAAATTTATCATATTTATATAAATATTTGTTCAAAAAAATTAAAATATATATCACGGATAATTGTGATGAAAATATTATTCCATTTATCAATATATTTCATGTACAAAATGTATAGAATCAAATACAAAAAATAATAGTAACAGACGTAAAAGAAGTCTAAAGACAAGTATGTGTCATAGATAATTTTGCTAGTTAAATGTAATATCAAGTTTATTAAAGTAAATGTTAATTATCAATATTATAATTACTTAGTTTTTTTTTCTTTGTTTATATAAATGATAAAATATTAAGAATAAAAAATTACTCTTTCAGTTTGTCTTTTTAGCTTTCACTGTGTGCATCAGTTCATAACTCTTCCTCAACGGCTAGTGTAAGATACTAAACAATTATAATCCTTTCTGGTATCTTTCTCATCTTCATCATTCAACATCCAACATTGAAGTAAGGATTTTATAATAATAAATTTATATTACACCAAAAAAATTATATATAAATATGTATGGGCCTCATTTTCAAATTTTGCTTAGAGCCCCAAATTTGATTGAGCCGACCCTGCCCGTAGCCATCAAAAATTTCTCTATCCTCCCCTCTCTCCAGATCCATCAAACCTTAACATGACAGCATAACAATTCATTCCCATTATATGGTCCCTCATTTTAGATTCTTTTTTTTTTTTGGAATTTGAGCTAAGTTGAGCCTACAGAGTACAGACTCATCCTTACCAGACGACACCATCTTTGTTACAAGAAAATTCTAACATTCCGGTGACCTTATATTATACTCCTTCCGTCCCACCAGGTTCTTTACCGTTTCCTTTTTGGGATGTCCCATCCAATTCTTTACATTCCAAAACTTACCAAAAATAGTCAATGGTCCCACCACTTCTCAAATTTTCCTCCTTTTTCACGCTACTTTTACTCCCTTTTCACACTACTTTTACTCTACCATCTCTCTTTTATTCATTAAAAATTGACGTGTCCCACCACTTCACCCACTTTTCTTCCTCTTTTCCACTATTTTATACATATTTCTTAACCTACGTGTCCAAACCAAACGTAAAGAATTGGCTGGGACGGAGGGAGTAATAAATAATTATTTAATTAAAATTTAAAATATATTTAATTTAGTCACAAAAATATATATATTTAATTTTACGTGCGAAAATAAATGCGGACCACGAACCTAATAGGCCCGGATGATACGTTAACGGAACAAAATTACGAAGCCACAAACTAAATTAACCACGTGCGAAAAAAGGGGGGCATGCATGTCAAACAATTTCATCCTTGTACTCCTTAATCCTTTTTTTGGCAGGATTCATTTTTGTACTCAATTCAGTCAAAAGGAATGTTCTATTAACTATTTTGATTGATTACTAAAGTATGAGAGCATCTAATTTTTTTTATTAAGATGACTAATATAAAATATAATAACATATTTTATTTGTCAAATTATTTGTAAGAAGAATTAAAAAAAACATAAAAGTTATTTTTTTATTTATGAAAACTTAGAAAGTTTGCTGTAAATGAATTTTTTTTAAATCTATCACTTTATATTAATTTATTGAAAATTTATAACCCGCTAGATATAAAAATTGACTATAAATAATTTTTTTAATATGATCATATATATTTATAAAATCAAATTTCAAAAATTAAAATAAATTAATAAAAATATAATATAATATTAAAATTCTTAAATTTGAGTTATAAATCGAAACTTCTAACTTATGAATTTATTACCATTACACTGAACATGAACATGCTTATTTAAGTTTAGGTATTATTTGGGGTTGTTGTTCCTCAGTTTTTCAGAACAGTATTTTTTAGATGAAAAATTATTTTTAGACTAAAAAAAAATAAGTATTCCCATGTTTTTGGAAAAAATTATTTTCAGTTTTTGCAGTAAGCTATTACAAATTTCATTATCAAACCTCACTAAAAAAGTTATTTTTTTATATTATAATTCAAAATAAAAAAATATCAAAAAAAATTATCAAACAATTATCTAATTTCTACAACAGCATTTTTTTTAGTGTGGCACAACAATTTTTAACAGCATTTCCAACAGAGACTTACCAGAAGATATCCGATAGAAAAGACTTTCCCCAGAAAACGCCATAATATCACTGAAAATCTATCGACTTACTTTAACTTGATGAATCCGTCAAAAAAAAAAAAAAAAAAAAACTTTAACTTGATGAAGAACAACAGTTAATGTGAACACCTTGATGAGACAACCCCCACTTTAACCTGGTGAATCAAGTTCACTACTCCTGGCTCGCTGACCAAACCAGAGTTGGACGACTTCAGATACTTTGGAGGTCAACCACTTGTAACAATCCTGTTAAACATGCTCTAAAAGAATAAAATATTCGAGTTAATTTGATGATAACTTTTTTAAAATATACAGATTTGATTTGATGAAAAAGAATTGAGCTCGAGCCATTTAAGTATTTTATCGAGTTGAGTTTGAAGTTCGAAGTACCGAAACTCACAAGTTTTAAAAATTTTAATAATTTTATTATATTTGTATCATAAATATATCATTATATATATTTATATAAATTATAAATATCAAATCAAGTCTCGAACCGAATTTCATCAAATAGAAGCTGTTTGGGCAAGCTCTTTTTTTTTTTTTTTGAAGGAACGTTTGGACAAACTTAAAATTTTTTTGCTTAATGTAAAGAAGTGGATTATACGTGAGAGGTAAATAAGTTAATAAAATGTTTGGAAAAGAAGTAAAAGCTCTAAGATAAAAGATATCGGGTCTGTTTGGGAAGGAGAAGCAGAAGCTGTTAAGCAAGAAGTCACTTCTTTTAAACTTGTTAAGCAAGAAGTCACTTTTTTTAAACTTGCTCACACGGCCCCATCATTCTCGAAGTCTTAAAAGTGCTTCTGGTTATTTACAAAGTTGGGAAAAGTAGAACGCATAAGCAGAAGTTGCTTCTGCTAAACAAACAATGGCTAAATATCGGATTTAGATCTATCAAATTCTTATCAAGTAAAGTTTCAAGATAAAATTAATCTCCATCCAACTTGAACCGAATGACAACCTTTTAGTCTAATTTGGATTGAAGCCTAACCCCACTCCTCTGCGCCCCATGTTTCAGTTAAAGTTTGATCTAAAAACCCCTCTAGCCCAAAAAAGATGCCAAGCTACAAGGCAGAAAGCATTAGATGTTGAACAGAACAGTCCCATTTCCTTTCCAATTCACCATGCCATTTCCACTATCCAACTTTCCTACAAAGTACAATATTGTATAAAATGTTGACACCTTTCCGGCCGGCCATGCGACACCTTTCCATCCGGCCATGCCATTTTTTACTTGTACAATTTTCAATATCAAAAAGCAGATTCATGTCATCCAAATTGGTATCAAGATCTATCAGAAAAGAAGACAGAGGGACATATGATGCTCCGTACTTCAGTACACTCGGTCCTGACAAACAATTGTTACAACGTGTGACATATTTTTAACGGATAAGCAGTATAGTTGGATGAAATTCTAAATAGTTCACAATAAGTGCGGTAGTGGTAAGTGAACTTAGTGCTGATCTTACGATGGCAAGAATCATCTGCCAGGAATCCGGACCCTAAGACAAAACCAAACCGTAGGAGAAAATCTGGTAAAATCTAAATTTATAAACACTATACAAAGTGAGAATGGCTATGATTTAGTTAGTTTCAGTTGTGCCCAGCAAATCTCAAGTTGATGCTGAAAAACCAGTTTAGGAAAAAGCAAACAAGTAATGATTGTACAAGCAAAACTGTTCTCTTTGATGGAGAAACAGAAAACAGAAGGAATCATACACTTTTTTCCTTAGCTTTTTGCTTGGGAATTAGGCTGATTCCTTTATCTCATAGCAACAGATAGCTAACCAACTAGTGTCTTTTGGCATCTCCACATCAGCCTTCAACTCCTTTTAGGCTGAGCTGCTGGGCCCCTGCATAACCAATTATATAGTTCTTCCCCACTCCCTTACAAGGCACACATTCAACTTCGAATTCACATGTTATATGGTCCAGCAAAACGAATCGATGAAGGTCTGTGAAGTCTCATTCATCCAATGTCTAAAGCAAATACTTGAGTTTGTATTTCGACAGCAAAAGAGGGGGACGAAATCAGTCGTGTCATCTAGGCATGATAGTAGGAGTCCTGTCAGAGGAGACTGGAATATTTTCAGAGACCGCTGAGAACTCGACACCATTTCTACAAGTAGAAAGAATATCCTTAAAATTCTAACCAGAAAAAGGCAGATATGTGGTTGCAACTGTGTGAAAAAGCACAAAGATTGTGAAATCTTTCTTTTTCCTGACTTTTTCTACTCAACTTGGCATTTTTGATGGCTTCTCTTATTCAAATTAAAACCCGAAAAGGGGAGTCTTTCTCACAGACAAGAAGGCAGTCCACATACGCGATTCTTATTACTATTGAACAGGGTTGACTCTCCCACCAAAACTCCCTCTTTAAAATCCCTCCACAACCTTTCATTTCTTTGCCACTTCTAAACCTCTACTTCTACAAACTTACTTAGAAACAACACAAGAAGATCCTCTCTTTGCTTTTCAAGAGTAAGTTCGTAAACATAAAACAATGGTATCAGTATTACCTTGTGCTGGGTTTCGCATGCAAACCAACATTCTTTTCATTAAAGGCTTGATAATCTTGTTTCTGAGCCTACTTGCCATCAAGCTCAATCTTTGTTTTTTCAGTTTTCCTTTGTCATCAAAAACTATTTGTCTCGATGGGCATCTCAGTTTTGCTAATAATGAATTTGCAGCAAGTGATTTTGGAAATCGGTATCATTACCTCCCACTGGCAGTCCTCCATCCACAATCAGTTTCTGATATATCAAAGATAATAAAGCATGTATGGAAAATGGGTCCAGAGTCGGGCCTCAAGGTTGCAGCTAGAGGACATGGTCACTCACTGCAAGGCCAGTCACAAGCTGATCGAGGAATCGTGATCAACATGGAGTCACTGAGGACACCTGAAATGCAGGTTCACACCGGGGAATTCCCTTATGTGGACGTCTCTGCTGGAGAATTATGGATAAATATCCTACATAAAACACTCAAATATGGGTTAGCACCAAAATCCTGGACAGATTACCTACATCTGACTGTTGGCGGTACTTTATCAAATGCAGGGATCAGTGGACAGGCATTTCGACATGGCCCCCAGATCTGTAATGTACAACAGCTTCAAGTTATTACAGGCATGTATTCAAACTTCAGATATGTATCACATATTAGTGGACTATATTGTAGATCAAGGACAAAAGTGAGCCACAGAACATTATATCTTCAGCCTGTCTCACGTAGTTATATCTAATTTCTTGCAATAACAATATCGGCCTAATAACATGATAATCTACTCACTGCAGGAAAAGGGGAAGTGCTAACTTGTTCAGAGAAACAAAACTCAGAGCTGTTTCATGGAGTCTTAGGAGGACTTGGTCAGTTTGGCATAATAACCAGAGCGAGAATTTCACTACAACCAGCACCTGAATTGGTAAATAAAACATGCATAAAAAACACTCTACACAAACTGCTTATCCAAACCTCTTGTGTTTGTATTAAAATCTGGTACTTATCAGGTAAAATGGATCAGAGTTCTGTACTCAGACTTCGCCACATTTTCGAGAGACCAGGAATATCTAATATCTGCAGGCGAAACATTTGATTATATAGAAGGATTTGTCATTAAAAACAGACCAAATCTTATAAATAGCTGGAAAGCTTCCTTTGATCCTCAAGATCCTGCTGGAGCCAGCAACTTTAAGTCCGATGGTAAGCTACTATTTTGTCTTGAGTTGGCAAAAAACTTTAATCCAGACAAGACCGACATAATTTATCAGGTGAGACCAGGACAAAATAATTTCTAACTGAGCTTCATAGCTTTATCATATAGTGAACCATATTAACAAGATTTGTTTGCTCTGATGTAGGAAATCAAGAGCTTATTATCTCAACTGAGCTACACTCCTTCCACTCTTTTTATGTCTGAAGTTTCATACGTACAATTCCTCGACAGAGTTCACACCTCAGAGCTCAAACTAAGACCACAAGGGTTGTGGGATATTCCACACCCCTGGCTCAACCTCCTTGTTCCGCAAAGCAAAATAAAAACCTTCGCTCAAGAAGCATTTGGCAACATTCTAACAGATACGAGTAATGGCCCGGTGATTATTTACCCAGTTAACAAGTCAAAGTAAGAATTCTCTGCCAAATTTTACTTAATTACTGTAATCCATTACAAATTCCTAAGTTAAGTTCATCTCAGGTGGAACAACAGAACTTCTTTGGTTCTTCCAGAGGAAGAGATAATCTACCTAGTAGCATTTCTTTCCCATGCAGTCCCTTCAGCTACAGGGACAGATGCCGTGGAACAAATATTGGATCGCAACCAAAGAATTCTAGATTTTTGTAAGGCAGCCCACCTCAGTGTTAAGCAATATCTGCCACATTATCACAAACAAGAACAGTGGAGGGGACACTTTGGTCGACACTGGGATACATTCATAAAGAGAAAATCAACGTATGACCCTCTAGCAATTCTTGCTCCAGGACATAGAATTTTTCCCACAAAAATATCCCACTCAAGACCCTCAGTACAGTTGAGTAGATGGATCAGAATGGGAAGTTGCAAGCTGGACAAATGCTTGGCTTCTATAGATGTCACAATTTCAATCATACAGAGAGACAGTATAAAATTTTGTTTGCTTAGATGTTGATCATTTATGCAATACGAAGTACTACTATCAACATGGTCTCTCCAAATACCTGTATAGTATTAGCACAAATTGCATGTAAATAAACAAATATATTCAAGATTTAGTGTGATTCAAAACTCAAGATATCATATCGTAAATTAATGATGTTTTAATTTTCTTTTAAAATAAAATGGGAAGTTATTGCTAGGAGGCACTGTAAGTTATCAAGTAGGACTATAATATTATATTAAGGGGGTGTTTGGATCGTGAGTGAGAATGAGAATCGGGCATGGGAATGGGTATCTTAAGGGCAGTGTAAGGAATGATTTACCCTTCAAGTGAGATTGGGATTTCCATTCCAAGTCACATAATTGCTAACCCAAACACCAACACATGAGTTTGAGGCATAGTTACAAGGAAACGGGTACGCCCCCACGTATCCCGAACCAGTTCGTTCGACCCGGAACACGGGTCGTTTCCGACCCAGGTCGCCATAATTCGCGTCCGGTTCGTCAATTCCGGCGACCCATACAAACTCCGACGACCAAGTTTATTTTAAGAAGAAAAACATCAGATTTAATGTACGCACCATTGTTCTTGCTGGGAATAAACAGATCTATGATTTAGATGATTCTGACTTTTCGTTTGCTGTGATTGTATGCACAAAAGAAGAAGAAAATGAGTGAAGATGAAAAGGAACGGTGGGTGTGTGTATATCTGTACTGTAAGTATATGCAACACAATCGGCCGCCAATAAAAGGATTACTAGGGTATATGTGTTGGGCTTTTTATCTCCAAGCCCAATACATTTTAAAATGAATTAACAGTGACTGTTGCAACTTGCAAATACATATTGTTTGATGATAGCCCTTTTCGGCCCAATCACTTCATAAATCATAAAAAATATTTCAAAACAATTTTATTTAATATAATTTTAAAAATATATTAATTAATGTATAAATTATTGATTAAACTGTATATTTACTGTAAAATATTTAAATATATTAATTTTTTTAAAATAACTCATCGTACCCGTACGTTCCTTCGTACCCAAACGTTCCGTCGTACCGGATTCACTGAAACTAATGTTTCGCGTATCCGATTTCGTCCCTCGTATCGAATCGAACCTCGACCCATGTAACTATGGTTTGAGGTTCCGATTCCCATTAACCGGTCTCATTAATCATAAACCAAACGCCTCTTAAGTATAAACTGTTTTCAAAAAATTGAATGCTCCACATATTGCAAGCTAAAACCACTATTTACCAACAAATGTCTGCAGACTTCAGAAAAATTAAAGAAGCTATGCAAAGTCATTCTTACAATAAGGTACATCCATCATAAATAATCTGGAAAAGTCTCTTTTGACAATAATAAAAGTGACTACTAAGTCTCACAAGTACTGTCGAATTTGAAAGATTCCATGCCTTGTCCTGCAGGCTGCAAATTTCATCCGCTTAAAAGTGCTAAAGCAAACTGCTGCAATTTTACCAAATTTACTATGCATATCTTAGCTTCTTAAGCCAGGACACTTACTTTATCTCGCATCTATATAATCATACATTTTGACCAAATGAACTACAGTTTTCTGGAGAACAAAATTCAGGAGCCTTTTCAAGGTACATGCCCATGCAACGGCTCCGTAGGTAAAACAGGTAAGCAACATAAACTTACATTTTACAAGGTAGTATTACAACAAAATTTGGTAATATCTTATATATACAAAAGTCTATCTATTCTTAGCTGACTTTTTCTACCACCTGACGTTATATATGGATCTTAATCTGATCTTGTTTTAAGACAATAGCAACAATTAACAGTAGTTGGAGTAACTTACAATGCCTCCTAAGCTACTTCTGGGAAATCAAAGAAAACCCCATTAAAAAAGAGCAAATACCTCATATATATGAATCATGAATATGATTCATGTTTGGAGAAGGATCCTTCTATAAGAGAGTCGCCGGTTGCTAGCTAGTTGCATATCCTTTTTCCTTTAAACAAAAATCTTGCACCACAGTGACCTGATTTTCCATATTCTTCAATCACTGTTATCACTGATCTCAAAGACTAGATTTTTTACAACAGAAGTTGATTTCTCGAGGGCAAGTTTTTTTTGCCGTACCCTGCAGACAGAGGTATTGGTATTTTGCTTACTCGCAAGTATTCCAAGCTTACTAAATGCCTGGACAATATTACTTCCAGGTTTGGTTCTTTTAGACTTATTTCCTGATATTAATGACCTTGACCGAGTACAATATGGAGGAACTGTCACTCTTCGAGGTGTTGCTTCCATCCAATGTGGCTTCATGTTAATTGTTATGTTTGAGCAATTATCATATGTAGTAGCCTTTAATTGATGGGAAACCATGCGACTAGTTCCAGAATTAATTTCCGAGTCAGAAGTCACTTCTTCGTGAGGTTTAAAGTATTTCTTTATAATGTTTGACACTGATAACGTATCACTAGCAGTCTCCACCCTTGAACATGTACTCCTCCCTTCTCTGTGCTTATGTGCTGAAAATATTCTGCTCTCTCCTCTGTGCTTATCTGCTGAACATGTTCTGCTCTCTCCTCTCTGCTTATCTGCAACATTATCTGGAAAGATATCAAACCTATCTTTCCCAATAAAACATTCTTCTCCTGGCAAATTCCCATCCTCAAGTCCTTTCACCAGGTGACTGAGGAAGCACTTTCTCTTAACTCTTTTCGCTACTCTCTTCTTTTTCAAAAATTGGACAGCGGGAAGAAGTTTTGATACAAGAGGTTCCACGGAGACATTATCATTATGAATGATTGTAACACAGCCCCCAGGGTCTAATCTATCAGTGACTTGAGCGTCATTTATCATATATCCCACAGTTTGTTGACATTTAGAGCCAGACAGGCATGTTTTATTGATACTGGTCAAAGCACTCGCTTCTATGTGGATAAATCGAGTTTTTTTGACACCCTGGAAAGCATACTTCATAAGGAAAGACTCAGGCAGGCAGTAAAAGCACGACTTCCGTTTCACCTTCTCAGAGCATCAAAATATTGACTTAAGAACCACGTAGTATTAACTTGAAACATAGAGCAGACAAGATGAAAGAAAATACCATTAATTTATTTATTTGTATCTCTCCAAAATTAGGGAAACATCTCAAATGCTCAATCTCGAGTTCTCCTATACAACACAGATGACAGCATATTAATATGACATGTACATTATACAGCTTAACACTAATATGCTGGTCTGTAGTTACTATTCTTAAAAACAAGAGCACATTATCAGCATATGAAGCAAACACTACTGCAGACAACCAGAGTACACTGCCCCATATTTAAAAATCTCAACATGATCAAATGAGTAATAAAAATCATTTATTCAAACATAAAAATTAATTACCAACATAGTAAGGTCTGATATACATAGAATTGATTGTAGTTAATTCAGAATTGATACCGGCACATGACAAATGTAAGACTGTAATAAGTCACTGTGTTAACGTAGGATCCAATAGATTCTTCTAAATTCACTGTTTGCCTATAGAAAGTTGCCTGAAGGAGGTAACTTTTAGAATAACCATGAATATTCCAGACACGAATCATAAACATTTTGAGCAAGTTTTTGTAAATTTACACATTTTTGCCACAGAGACATTCCTCGCTTAAATTCAGGCATCTATCTCATTAACAAAATTTAACCAGTTGATCAGCCATTTTAACCAGGGAGAATTCAAATATTGAACTAGTAATAAATCTGTGAATGCTTACAAAGAGATCATCTTACCCAAGATTACATGGAAGGGGCTTCCTTTATAATATATGGGGGAAATTATGTAAAATCATGTACAATCTCGAGTTATGAAAGTGTAACTATTCAAAATTATGAAAAATAAAATAAAAATTGTATTTCTGCAGCACCCTTAATTTATTTCTGTTCATAGAAATTACAGCAAAATTTTACAAAGGTGATCAAAAATCATAAGTTATTCTTTATTCTTTGTATAATGTACAAGAACTTTCCATTGAACTACAAGGCATTGCATTTGCTTGACACTTATGTGAAGCTAGAACAAAATTTGATCTTTATTCACTTAACCCATAAAATTGCAAAAAAAATCCATACTACTAGGATATGTTTGTGTAATTGTGTTCATTGACAAATAATTACTACGCAAGAAAAATTTCAAAAAAGACAGCCTTTTTATTTCAAGAACTGACAGAGAGGGAGGTCGAGAGGGAGAGGGAGAGGGGGGGGGGGGGGGGGAGGGAGGGAGAGAGAGGGAGAGAGAGAGAGAGAGAGAGTACTTGCAAAATGGGCAGCAGTAGAAAGTGGGGAGATAGAAATGGCAATGTGAGTACCCATGTTTGTATCAGCAAACACACAAAAACAATCATCCTGCTTTTCTTCTTCGTCAATACTATTACTCTCATTATTCCTAGCAGAGAAACAAGTAGAAGCCATGGGACATGGGGTTTCCCTTTGGGAATCGGGATTCAAGTAGCTTTGTGTTGGGTTAAATAGCAAAGTGGCAGACCTGAGTGGGTTCAGAATTCAGATTATAAAAAGTCGGTTCAGGAATAATCGGCTCACGCAATATCTTTTAGGTATGTTGGTGTGTTCTGAAAATTTCGGTTTTGATTTTTTTTAACCTTAATCGGTAAAAATTGGATTAAAATCTTTTTAATTTAGAAAAAATTTAACAAACTCAAAAAAAAAAATAGTTTAAAAATAACCCCGGAAATTTTCGTCACCCTCCCGACTTAAAATTGAAAAAACAATTTCAAGTATATTTCACGTTTCTGTAATGCAAATTTTGAAAATGTTTAGTATATTTCACGTTTCCGGAAACCATCCGATATTTTTAGGTATATTTCGTGTTTCTAGCTAGAAACCATTTGACTGATATCGAATTAATCTATCAAAATCCAGATTAATTACTCTCTAAACTTTAATAAAAAAAAATAACTAAGTAAAAGTTAAAAAAAAAAAGAATAACCACTAAAAATAGTTTTAAGTACTTTTTTAGGATTGTTTGGTTCGGTTCGAGGAGTGGTATGGGGTTGGTGAAAAATCGGGTTAAGCCGGTATGAGTTTGAGGAGATCGTTTAGTTCGAGAAGTATTTGTAGTATGAGTTTGAGGTATCGTACATGATATCATGTGTTTGGTTGAGTGGTAGAATCAATATATACAATTTTTGTCAAAAATAAGTTATTAATTTATTTTAATTGAAAGTATTAATAAAATTATTATTGTTATATATTTTTACATCATTAATTTAATTTTGTATCAAACCTTAATATTTCATTACTTAAAATAGAAAAAAATATAAAAAATGATTGAAAAAAAATCAAAAATGATTTTATCTCATACCCACATGCCACATCCCACTTGGTATTAAAAACCCACATCTTTTGTGTTTTTTTAACCAAATTTGTCAATAATGAGTTTGGAATGACCAAATTTGTCATGTATGAGTTTGGAATGGACTGATTCCACATAACCATAAACCAAACGACAAACTACACCTTAAGTATGATTTTGGATGCTGTATTCTGAATTAGTTGATAATCCCTTGCGAAAAACTGAAAAATCTCAGCATCAAAAGACTGATTATGCTAAAAATAAGACTGAACTATTCTTAAGAAGATTTGATAAAAACAAAGAAGCTGCTTCAGAGATCAATTGCCAATCATCATCAATGATCACCGCTATTGACAGTACACAAAATGTTCTCAAAATTGCAACTTCAGTCCGATCGCCAGGCCTCGAACCATGTATGATCATACCAATCAGGAGCCTTCAGCATTGGAATTGTCTCTGTTGTTCAAATCCACAGGCGGAGTGTGTCGATCGAAGGGGAGCTTTATTCTGCGGAACGACTCAGCAGGAACAAGCTTGAGATTCTCGCAGTTGCAAATCTCGATCATGAATCCATCAGGATCTTTGAAGAAGAGCTGATCAATAGCTGCGCCTTCTTCGTCTCCCACTGTTCTTTTCATGTACTCTATATCCATTTCCTTCAGCTTTTGCTCCATTGCTTCCATGTCCTCGCACTAGATTGGATCAACAATTACCAGGAGAGAGCCATTTAATTCCAATCGAGAGCTATACACTTTAATTCCAGGGCAATCATCTAATCCATACAACTATTCTTACTCGTCAAATTTAAGCAAAGTTCGTCATTGAATAATCATAACGACAGCCAATTGACGAAACTATATCTTAAATTATTATTATTGTTTTAGATTTCAGTCGGTGTCATTCCCATATTTCATTTTCTGGTTCCGCCATAATCCTAGATAGTGACTAAACCAAACTCAAAAACATTTTAAACTAAATATGAGTAACCAAATATTATCCAAATAATGTTTGCTTAATCAGTGAAATAAAACTGCACACAGTCTTCAATTTCCCCACAGTTCAGTCACTTCAGTATTTATATCATCTTACATGCTCAAAACAATTGCGGTGCGAAGCAGAGGTTAAACTAAAGGAGCTAATCTTGATTATAATTTAAGTATGAACTTTAAATATCCAGTAGAAAATTTGTTCTTCAAGCCCAGATTCAGTTTAAAGTCAATATTTAATTACTCAGCTAGTCCCCAGTTAGATAACTATTTTAGTCCCGACTTTTTCTAAATCCCCAAAACTTGAGAAGGGTATGTACAAGTTTGGACCTTAATCAAAATCAATTTTTGGGATCCTAATTTATATACAGACCACATGTTCCTCGAATTTATATACAACGCATTATCAGCCTATGGTCAGGACCACCCCTAACATGTAATGAACAGAATGAGAGAAAATTAAGGAGGCAAAAAGAGTAAGTACCTGAAAGGAGATGTGATTATCCATAGGATCCAAATGCTGATCCGAAAGAGGCAACTTGTGTTCATCCTTAGACTGCACCAAATGAATACCCACTCCATAGTTAAACAGCCAAGCCCCATCAAAGTCAAACGACGGCGGCCTCTCGGTCAACACAAACCCCAGCACTTTGGTGTAAAACTCCACCGAATCCTTCACTGATCTGCACACTCTTGACACATGGTTCAAGGCCATCAATGGAGGTTCATGTTCTTCTTCATCTCTACTACCACTTCTCTCCTTCTGCATGTTTTCTCTGAGTTTTGGCTCTTGTTTGGTGTGTGCTACAGATTCAGTCTTTAAAAGGGTAGAGTGTGGCGGTGTGAGTAGGCTGGAAGTGACACGTGGCGGTGCAGCTGCAAGGAAAGTGATACGTGTTGGGATTTCAGGAGGGACACTCATTATGTGTCACATTAGTTTTAATATCCATACACAGTTCTGCTAGTTCCATTTTAATATTGAGTAGTGCTAGGTGCACATAATTGTGTACACAAAATTTGTACATAATGAGATGGCAGGTGATGTGGTGGATTTTAATTGGGGTGGTTGGTGAAATGCAAGGGGGCCATCCAATTAGAATCCACTACATGTCATTATGTACATGTTTTTGTACACAATTATGTGCACCAAGCATTTTCCTTTAATATTATGGTGCCTACTTCTCACTTTAATAAATTTTTACTTAAATTTTATACATATTGAAAAATATTAAATATAATATATCATTAAAATTGTGTTAGTAACATATGAATATAATCAAATTTTCATTATTTTTGAAAGTTGCATGAGTCAAAGATAGTTAATGTGAAAATTGTATAAAATTACATTGAACGAACAAAAAGAAGATATTACAAGATATTTTATTTTAACAAATAAGATTACTAAAATGGGAAGGAGAGAGTATTGTTTGTGTAGTAAATAATTCTCATTTCTCTAGATTAAGTTTTATTTATAGAATATTGAAAAATCTATAAACATATATACTCTTTTTCAATTGTTTATGTTGGAAGACGGCGACATGCATCTTAATACTCTCATAAAATATAATTTTATATTTTATTTTAATTTTTTTCTTCTAAATAAAAATTTAGTGTTAAATTTTTATTAAAAAAAGAAAATTTTAAAAAATAAGTTATGATATTATATTTTATATTCATCTTAAAATATGTGTCAAGGAATGGAAAAAACCGTAGAGGAGGGACAAAATGAGCACTTTTGGAGAATAAGTAATTTGTTTCGATAATATAAAAATAACACTAAAGATATGTGAATAAAAAAAGGACTGCGATTTAATTTTGAGCCATAACCGATAATTACATATATTTATATTCGATAAGTTAAGGATAGTGTGAATTGATCTCACGATAATGGTATGAGTTCAAAATTTTCTCTTTTAGTGCTTTTAAATTTATTTGTCTTATATATCCTTTGTATTTGGTTATATATTTAGTTATTGAATTTTATGCTTCGTTTATAATTAGATTTATAAGCCTCATTGCATCTTTAGTTTTAGTTTGTGTCCCTCTCGAGGGAGTACCATAGTTGATGGTTTTTTATCGCATATTACGATTTTGTTTGTCGTTATTAATGATTGTATCATTTTAAATGACTTTGTTTCGGTGCCTGACATAATCTTTCGAGCTTGTTTTTTTTTCTTTCTTTCCTCCTTTTTTCCTCTTTTTTATTTTCTTTCTTTCCGCGGATTTTGTCTTTCATCTGGGTTTTCTTTTCAATCATTAAAGTTTTATGGGCTAAAATTTTGGGGCCATCTCTACATGACCTTTGGTTAGTCGGTAGACTTTTTTGAATGAAAGTTTTCTTTTCTTCTTAGTTCCGCGTATTTTGCCTTTTCTTTTAGAGTGTTTTTTTTTTCAAACATCAAAATTTTAACTAATTTTTGCGGGGTTTTTTGACATGTTAGATGAAAGTTTTTCATGTATGAAAGAAGCTCTCCATCCTTTCAATATACAATTCACTGACTTGAAAGTCTTAAAAGTTGTGGACTTTTTGTGGGCTGAATGGGTTAAAATTGATATTCCTCCCAATTGAAAAGGTCTCGTTTTGTAAAAATAGAAAATCTAACCCATATAATTTAAGTCATTTGGTTAAAGTTATTTTTCAGAATAATGACGTCGTTTTGGAGAAAAGTACACAAAAAATTTTTTCCTATGAAAAATTCTTATTTTATTTATCAAATAATGAATACAAACACTTTTTTTAATATTTATCTTCGAAAAAATTATATATAATATATATCTATACTATATTATTAAAGCCAAAACATTAAAAGTTTGGTCGGTCGGTACTTGGGGCCGAGTTACGGGCCTATTTATATAATCAAGCATCCTTTTTAATTAAAACTATTATCTTTTTATATTTTTTAACTAAAAAACTCAATTTTCTAAAAATAATATTGGACAACATGACAATTATCCTTTCTAACTAAAACACATTATTTTTTTCACATTCATAACTAAAAACGGATTTTTTTAAACATAACACATGGAACATACGTGTAAAAAAGATAATATTATTATATATCTATATTATATTATTAAAAGTAAAACATTAGTCGATACATGGCCGAAATACGGCCTATTTATATAACCAATTATTCTTTTTAACTAATATAAATTATCTTCATTATATTTTCTAACTAAAATAACTCAATCTTCTAAAATAACATTAAACAACATAATAATTACCTTTCTAAATAAAAAACATTATCTTTTTTAGATTTTCTAACTTAAAAAGGCAGATCTTCTACAATTAACACGGACGACACATACATGAAACTATAATATTATTATATATAATTATTAATAAATAACCGGTGATATTATTCAATTAAAATACATTAACATTATTTTTGAATGCTTTTAAAAGTAATATTATAAATCTATACTATACTTATTATTATATCACTAAAGCCGAAATAGGAAAATGTCGGTCGAATTTGGCGAGCCGGTTGGTATTCGACCTCGAGACCTCTTTAATTTATAACATATTATAATATATTTTTTATTTTCTATTAGACTAAAATATTATAAATTAGATCAGTATGATGGGTCGATATTTGGATTTATTTGTCTCTTTAACTTATAATATATTCTATGCGATATTATTAATCATTAATAATGAAATCTTGATTGGTTTATATATATATGGGTTTATAGGTCTTCTTAAATTATAACATATAAAAAGAAAATATTTTAACATCCTCATTAATATATTTATGTTCGATGTAATTTTTAATTAGTTATTTGACAGATTTAACTACCAAGAATTTATTCAGCTGTTAAATAAAAATTTTATTTAATCATATTATTCTATCATAATTTTATTTTCAAAATAAAATTAGTTAAATTTAAGATATATACAATAAAATAACAAATATTGTAACCGGCGCACGGTTATAAGCCAGTTCTTCTAAAAAGATAAAGACCTATTTTGACAACAGAGATGTGGCCGAAGAAGCCCATTAACTGCAGAAAGCCCAATTTCAGGTACAGAAAAGCCCGAATATTTGTCGGATGGCTTATGATGTCGGATGGCTTATGAAATAGAAAAGAGTTTTGTATTAAAGAATGATAATAAGGATAAGAAGAACAACACAGCTTGGCCCCAGGAGAAGAAATCTCTCAACAGAGAAAGTCCTGAAAGTAGAAACCAGCAAAAATTACTCTGACAAACATAAGATATATATGGGAAAAGGTAATCAAATGGAAGTACACTACCCCTCTTCATGTTTCTCTTATCACCCAAAAACCAAAATTTCTCGAATTTTATCAAAACTAGCTAAAATTGAATATTCTAAAATTATAAAAATAAGCAAATATATTTCACTTTTGTTATCAAATATCCAAAAAAAATTCTAAAATTAGTGAAATCGAGTATTTGAATTTTTTCCTAAAATATATGAATATGTTTATCTGTCACGAATCGAATATCCGATAATTTTAAAAAATGCGTGAAGATATTAGCTGTCATGATGAAATAGAATTTAAGACTAATGATAGAAATATCTCCAAAAAAATTTACGTTGATATATTAGCGTTATAATTATATTAGAGTATAGTGTGTGTATATGAAAGATTTTAATTGGTGAGAATTTTTGTTCGAGGATCATCACGATTAATGAAACGAGAGTAAAAACTGGCGTGTGCATATAACCAGAGACTAAAATCCGATTATAATTTCATGTGATCATAAAAATAAAAAGCAAAATAGAAAATAGAGGAGAAATTAAAAGTGGGCCCACGTGGCGAAAGAAGATTCCTAAAAGGTGTCAAAAGAGGAGAGGGTGTGTCATGCATAAAATCTAATGCCATGCAAAATTTCTGTTTTCAGCTCTCTCTCTTCTCTCTCTCTCTCTCTCTTATTCCCTTTTTGTCTACAAATTCAACTCAACGCCTCTTTACCTTCTCTTTGATTGGAGCAGAGATATAAATTTGGATATACAGAGACAAAATTGGACAGCCCAGCCCAGTATTTCTTTTCCTTTTTAAGAATATTCCAGAAAAAGAACTCTTTATATAGAGAGAGATTTGGAGAGAGGAGAGAGATTTGGGTGAATCAGATAATTGGGAGAGATGGGTAGGGGGAAAATTGAGATAGCCAAGATCGAGAATGTGAATAGCAGGCAAGTGACTTTCTCCAAGAGACGTGCTGGTTTGATGAAGAAGGCTTATGAGCTGTCTGTGCTTTGTGATGCTGAGATTGCTGTCATTGTTTTCTCTAGCACTGGCAAGCTTTTTGAGTTTGCTAGTTCCAGGTCTCTCTCTCTCTCTCTCTCCCTCCCTCCCTACCTCTCCCCCTCTTCTCTCTCTCTCCCCCCCTCTCCCTCTCTCTCTCACATATATTTGGGTGCTGCTTATAATTTGCTACTGAATCTGTTTGAATTGACATATCAGCTTTAATTGTTTTTATCTGGTGTAAGATAATTAGAGTAGATTTAATGTGGTTGCTAATCTTTGTTTATAAGAACTTAATCAGGTAAATATAATTGCTGGTTTATATGATTTTATTTGCAATTTTCGGCTGAATTGACAGAAGTCTTCTTGTTCAATGTTATTATAGAATGGAGAGTTGAGTCAAGTCAACAACATGCTTTGATGTGAACAATGTGCTGTCATGTATCGTTGAGACTGAAATTCAATATATATTTGAGTAATCTTTGAAGGCGAGGGGCTAATTTTAATGGTTCCAAGTAACAAATGAAACCACAGAGATATCTGAATGAATGATTGAGATTTGTATAAGTATTTAAAATCTTTAGATGCATGTTTGCTGGACCTCTAATGGATTGAGCTTTGATGAGCAATTGGGCTTGATAAAAAAGGCTCTTTCATTCGAGTGATTTGAAATACCTTACAGATCCTCATATCAGTAACTAGGACCAGTGCTTGTTCAGAGCAACTGTTGATTTGGACTAAGATTATGATCACTGGAAGGATACATCAACTGATTGAAATTGGGCTTGCAAAATGTTGGTTTGGTTTTATTTCATGTTCCATTCGGTTTTTAAACCAAAACTGTATTAGAACCATATTCTCTTTTACAGAACTATGTAATTAATATGATTATGGTCAGTAAATTTTGTTAGGCGGTCGGGGATTAGAATGAACTAAAGTGCCTCTCCTTGAACCTTGCATTAATGGAGGATTTCGCACCGGAGAACAGGGGTGGAGTGTATATGATTATTTTTACCTAAAAATCTTCTGCGTATTGATAAATTCTTTACAAGCAATATTATAAACTCGTCTATTGAGTAGTTGACCTGTAATGAACCGTTGCTTGAATTGTTTGAAAATAATTATAAATACATTATACACAGGGCGGGCTTCGTCAGCAGATTACCAAGTTCTTTGTCAATATCTTTTGAGTAATTAGTATAGTCCTCCAATATTATCCAAAAGAGGCAATACAAGTCTGTTCATGTTTTGTTTTTTTTCAATCTTGCGCACAGCTGTTTCCTTTGTCGGTAAAAATCATATTCTGAGTATGCTTGTCATTACTTCGCTATTGCAGTATGGATCAGACACTTGCCCGGTACAACAAATGTTTAGAAGCTTCTGAAAACTCTGCAGTCGTGCATGAGGTACCGGTATGTATCAATCGTATTTCAAATATTTTTGGCTTTTTTCTTCTCTGTCTAGTGCATCCACATAATGGCATATATGCTAAGATGAAGGGGAATTGAAAAGTACCGCACCTCTATTTAGAAACTTCAGTAACTAGATGCACCTACTGGCTACTGGCAGAGGCACGTTGTGCCCTCCGGCCTCCGGGGGTGCATGCCCCCGGGATTTAAGAAAAAACGTATTTTTCATGCAGAACCCACATATATAATATTAAAAACATACAATTTTAACCCTCATGTACCTCCTAATTCTCAAATTTGATATAATTATTTATCAATGTTAGTATATCTTTTTTTCTTATATTCTTTTCACAAAAGGCCAAAGGTAAAATAGGGGCTCAGAAGATATCACTAATAGCCTCTTATAGTTCATTCGCTCATTACGGCTAAAGAAAATTTAATGTGCCCTCTTCACCAGTAAGTTCTGGCTCCTCCACTGGATGCACATGAATTGAAACAACATTTTCCTTCTACTATTTGAATTATTTAGTGTCTGCTGACAGTAACGATGTCAAGATAAAAGTTCCTAAGCTTCTGACTTCTGAGAATGAATGATATGTTAGTCATAACATATCATGTGTCTTTTATATGTATTAAACTATAGTCAACATTGCTTCTCTGCAAAAGTGCCATGGAAATAAAATCTCAGAATGTTTTAAAAATGATAACAGTAAGCTGCAAATTTCCTTTATGATCTATTATTTAATTTTAGTTACTTAGTATCGCAGAAAAATCTCACTATCACCCTATGTTGACAAATATGCAATGCATTAGAAACTAGGTGGGTCCTTTGGTTAACGGGAAAATAAGTAATAACTATCATGTGACTAGCATGTTAATCATATCTATAGATGAGATGCTCATTTTGGTTAAAAATTCTTTCTAGTTTTATTTAGCTATATAGCTTACTGTTTATTTTTCTTGATGTATTGTGTTCAAGAAGAAGGAAGATCAGGATGTCGATGATCTGAAAGAGCAGATTGCAGATCTCAAGATGAAAAACATGTAAGTTTCGTTTTAGCTTCTGAAGTAGTCAAACACTTGTATATGGAAGAGTGTACTTATTGTGGTCATGTTTTCATCTTTCGTAGGCAGATACTGGGGAAGGACCTTAGCGGTTTGGGCTTAAAAGAATTGCAGCAGTTAGAACAGCTCTTGAATGAAGGTTTATTATCTGTTAAGGACAAAAAGGTTTCAACACGTGTCCACCTGTAACTCTGTATCTATTAAGTGAAGTGTTTTATTCAGAAAGACAGGTTTCTTAACTAAATGATCGATTATCTCAGGAACAATTACTGATGGAGCAACTGGAAATATCAAGGAAAAAGGTAAAAATTTACAGTGTTGATCAGCTATATATGATAGAAGAAATAATTTGTATATATTTAACCTTCAAGAACGATGAGATATAAATATGGTTGCTGATAATTATAGTTACATATAAAAAGGGGCATCCTGTTCTGTTTTTTTTTCTGCTGGCACGACAAATTCATACCTTACTGAAATAAAATAGATTCCTGCAATTTATTGAGAGAATAAAAAAACATAGTCAATATGCACAAGAAGCATGACGCTATTTTACAAGAACGACAAAATTTTGTACTATTGCATATATGTTGTTGCATTTAACACTGTGATGAAAGACAACAGTTGCCACTGCATTACCAAGATAACCTTGTTATTATTTTTTCCCACTTCCCTTGCTACCAGGAACAGAAGGTCAGCATGGAGAATGCTAATCTGCGCAGAAAGGTAAATCATTCATCCTCGAGAAAAATTCCTTTCATGTCTCTCTCATATACGTGATTCTCAAATCAGGTTGTAGTAATATCATTTTTGTATGATCTACTGTTTTAATGCTTCAAATATGATTGCAGATTGAGGAGCTTCAAAGTTATTTCCCACCAAATGCTCTCCCAGTGTCTGGCTACCTTGAGTACCACGAGGTGCCAAGGAAATATTCTCCAAGAAAACATGTACCCTCAAGTCTGGAAACAAATTGCCAAACGGATGCTGAAAAAACAGATATGATGACCACCTTGTTCCTCGGGTAATTCTTTTAATATTTTGGATCTTCGTGCTTTATCCCCCCACCCCAATCCAGAGAATAATTTATTAGCTGATGTACAATAACATGTTATATTGTTCAGTCCGCCTCACATAGTCTTTCTGCATGCACAGTCCCCCTCCTGAGAACAATCAACGAAAGAGGAAGACTCCAGAGCAAGAAACTGAAACTCCTTCAGCTGGTACTTGTGACAGTCAGATTGACTGATGATTCTTGCCTTCATTTGTTTGCCGAAAACCATTTTAAAAATGGAAGTTAATTTGAAAGGTGCATTAGGACTACCTATCTGCTTGCGGGGACACCCCTGCCCCCAAACGATTTTAGGATGTTCTAATTACATAGGTTAAGCTCATTTTATGACAAAACGTTTCTTGCGGGGAAAACTTTTTAGACAAAAGTTGCAGTGTTTTTTTTCTCGTTTCTCAGTAAACTATTACTGGTTGGAAAATATTGAAACTGAGACATAAGCCAATTATAGGCTGGATCACATTAATATGTTTGCTGGTTTTGCTTTTTGCCATTAAATTTGCTGTTTTTTGTTTCTTCAGAGTAATATGTCAGATTAAGTAGCAAGTTTCCTTCCCGTTATTTAGCTTGTATTTTTGAGCTGCTTTGAGAATAATATGTGCTAATCTCTCAGGCAACCTCTGTTCCTGATCTTCTGAGAAGCATATGTGCTAATCTTCTTGTCTTAGAGGTCATGAGAATCACCCCAGATTGACATTTAGTAAATAAAAGTGATCAACTTTGATAGCAGTAGTGACTGTATAAGCCTGTTGAAATAAAAGCCAGATAAAATCGAGTTTGCTATATTTCCTTTGCGATTTATTAGTCTTAATTGTGTTTGGTTTCATTTATAATTCAAAGTCAAGTTATTGATCATTGTTACTACATTGTTGCAATCAGACTCCAGAGAGAAGTTCTTAAGACAAAAATGATTAGAGCTAGTGAATAACCCTCATCCTTCTTTCTCTTCACCTTTCCATTTCTTTCTTTCCTCTATGCTCCTTGCTCTCTCTCCTGTGACGGAACCAGAGTCTACCTCGAAAAAATAGTATAGATATTGTTTTTCATCTTTCTCTGAATTATAGATGTCAGTATACCTTTTTTAAAGTGTCCAATAAAAATAGAGAGAGAGGGCTTATTTTGTAAAAACAATTGAAACATATGAAAATTTATATTCGAAAAAAGAATAAAAAGTAATGATTTTACAAATTAAAACAAATAGTATAAAATAATCTTTAATTTATGTAATCAATCAATATACTTATATATATAAAGGAGAAGCGAGGGGCACTTAAGTGGTGGTGACTCTCAGTTAGCTCCGCTCCATTTTTTAATTTTATGGAATTTTTGGATGAAAAATATCAAAAATAAAAACTAAACATAAAAAAACTACATTTTTTAGTTTTGGATATATTGGAAGCAAGTTTCAGACCGCCTTTTTCAAAATGTGGAAATTTTTGAATGAAAAATATTAAAAATAAAAATTACTTTTTTTAGTTTCGGATATATTGGAAGCAAATTTCAGAATCACCTTTTTTAAGATATCAAAAATTAAATCTACATACCTTTTTTAGTATCAAAATTATCAGAATAAAGTATCAAACTAGGATTTTTAATTTTAAAAATATCAAAAATAAAAATTATGTTTTGAAGTTTCAGATATATTGGAAAAAGTTTCAAAACTGCCTTTCCCATATATCAAAAATAAAAACAACCTACCTTAATAAATATCAAATTAGAATTTGAAATTTTTTTTCAATTATTTTGATACTGAAAAAGACTTACATTTAACTATGGCCATTTGGAAAAGGTGTAAATCAAAAACAAAAAATATTTTTGATAAGCCAGTCTTTTCTTGAATCAACCCTTATAAATTAAGGTCAAACATCATAAAATTTAACATAGACAATTTTTGTGTGCTTATTTATCTTCTCCCTCTAATACAATATTGAGTTACACTATATTAGATGTATGTATGTATATGTATGTATGTGTGTGTAGGCCAACATTCCAAGGAGATACTTCTTATATGGAGTTACGTAACACACCATTGTAAATCATCAATTTTATTATAAATTCTATTATAAAATACATATAAAATGTGATTCTATTATAATATTATTTTGAAGCATTAATATAAGTTTTATAGACCGTTGCAAATTTATTTTATTCTACAAATATAATTTTGAATTATTAATATAATTTTTATAGGTCGCCGGAACACGCGACTTCTCAACTAGCTTAATAGAAAAAAAAAGAGAGGAGGAAACTGTGTTTTACAGATTCATTTTGCGCGGCTGCCCTCAGCTGGACAATTTACTAAATACATTATCTTCTCACTTGCTTTCCAAATTTCTAGATATGATAAATCAATTGATTATCCTTTTATTTTTATCACTTTTTATTCATGGATTTCTTGATTCTTGAATAAATTGTTAGTTTTTAATCTTTTTGTATCTTTTCTATGATGAAATGGTTTATTGGGGGTTCCTCAAGAATTGAATTTCAAGGGTGCTTTTTCTTTTATTTTGTATAATCTTTTTTGAATATTCTTTTATATAATTATTTTGTATACCGAAAAATATTATTCATGCAACACTTCCACAATACCTGTTTATTCAGTTCAAACACCTTTTAAGTGAATGCTGTTTATACAGTATTAAAAAGAAAAGTTGTTGCAAGCTAGGGTAATTATAAACAGATGTTTCCGCGGACAACCAATCCAAAGAAACTGGAGGAAGGATTTACTGGTATACTCGTTCATGAATTTAATTTCATACGTCAATGTTCGTATTAATGAGGATATACTCTGGAGATTAACTGTATTAATGAGGATATACTCTCTGGAGATTAATAAGTTATTGAAAAGTCAGATTTATCAGATTTAAGTCCATGTTATTGACAATGTTAATGAAGAACATGATTACTTTTCAAAAAAAATAAAAATACAACTAAAATTATGATTCGTCATGCTTTAAATCATTATTTATATGTAGAAATTTATTTTCATTTTTTCACTCATGAATTATAGTCTAATTTTGTAATTTTATATATTAATATTTGTATTGCATCGAAATGTTTATAACATGAAATTTGTTTCAATATTTCTATTTTTCTGGAATTTTTGGATGAAAAATATAAAAAATAAAAACTAATTTTTTTAGTTTCACATATATATGAAGTAAGTTTCAGAACTACCATTTTTAAACTATCAAAAATAAAATATGCCTACCTCTTTTAGTATCAAAAGTATTGACAGAGAGCGACAAATTATAGTACGATTTTAATTTTAAAAGTATCAAAAATAAAAATTACCCATTATATTTTCAGATATTGGAAGAAAGTTTCAAAACTACTTTTTTCAATATATCAAAAATAAAACCTACCTACCTTAATAAATATCAAATCAGAACTTGAAATTTCTCTTCAATTATTTTGATACCGAAAAAGAGTTACTTTTCTTCCAAGATTATGACCATATTTTTGAAAAATGTGTATATCAAAAAAGAAAAATAATTTTGATAAGCCGGTCTTTTCTCAAATCATCCCTTATAAATTGATGTCAGAAATCATAAATTTAACATAAACAATTTTTCTTGCCTATTTATATTCTCCATATAATACAATAATGAGTTATACTCTAAATAGATGCTTTGAGTGATGATAATGATGATTGGCTGATAAGAGTATGAGTTTGTGTGACGTGGGAGTCGACAAATCCAAACACGGGGAAAAAAGTCTTTACATAAAATTGATGGATGAAAATGTTAATAAATTACTCCCTCTGTTTTGAAATATAGGTCGTTTGACTTTTTTGCACGTATTTTTAAGTCTTTTGACCGAATGCTTAAAATCATTATTTTTGAATTTTTTTTTCTGAATAATAATATCAATCATATATTTTTATTCAAAAAAAGAAAATTTTGAAAATAATCATTTTTAGCATGTGGTCAAAGGACTTAAAAATGCGTGCAAAAAAGTCAAGTGGCTTATATTTCAAAACAGAGGGAGTAACTGTTAGTGATATGTTTGTTGGTTATTCTTTTATAATATTTATTTTATTCATCGGTCATGTTTGTTGTTGTTACTTTTTATATGGTTACTTTGTATACAAGAAAATATTATTCATGTAACACTTTCACAATATCTGTTTACTCAGTTCAAGCACTTTTTAAGTGAAGGCTGTATATACAGTATTAAAAAAAAAGTTGTTGCAAGCTAGGATAATTATAGACCGCTATCTTATGGATTTAAATTGATGTTTCTGCGGACAACCAATATAAAGACTTTGGAGGAAGGATTCAATGATTCAATGATATACCCGTGCATGAATTTAACTATTTAAGTTCATACGTCAATGTTCGTATTAATGATAAGGATATACTCTCAGGAGATAATTAATAAGTTATTGAAAAGTCAGAAATGTCTGATTTAAGTACAAGTTAATGACAATGTTAGTTAGGGGTGGCAATATCAGACACGACCCGAAACCCGACACGAATCCGACCCAACCCGAAACCCGATTTACTGAGACAGAAACCCGAAAGTGACCCGAAAATCACCCGACAGACCCGAAATGGACCTGAAATGACCCGAAACTAGAATTTCATTTGTAATAAGTTCAATTTTTGATTTTATTCAATTTTAAGTGATTTTAGGTTGACCCGAAATCGACCCGATTGGTGACACGAACATGACCCGTTACCCGAAATTGCCACCCCTAATGTTAGTGAAGAACATGATTAATTTTCAAAAAAAAAACACAACTAAAATTATGATTTGTCGTGCTTTAAATCATAATTATATGTAGAAATTTATTTTAATTTTTTTACTCTTGAATTATAATCTAATTTTGCAATTTTATATATTAATATTTGTATTGCATCGAGATGTTTATAACATAAAATTTGTTTTATTCTGCAAATATTGATTTTGAATCATTAATATAATTTTTATAGGCCGCCGCAAATTTATTTTATTCCACAAATACTAATTTTGAATCACCAATATAATTTTTATAGGTCGCCGCAACGTGCCATTTCTCAACTAGTTTTGTATTATTAAAGAATATTAATTATTGGATAAGAAGAACAACACAGCTTGGGCCGTAAGTTCCATGCATCACACAAAATTTGTAAACATTTCATAACTCTTAGATTATAATTTATGTTCTACAATATAAATATTGTTATCAAAAGATAAAATAATTATTTTTTATATCATAAGACGTTTTGTTCCAAAATATAACTCATAGAGAGACCAATTATCTTAATATTTGTTAAAATTGAAGTATATTAATAATTAAGTGATAATTATGTTTAAGACCACTTACAAATGATAAATTATATATAAATTCGAATAATCAAATATATTATTTAAGATTAAACTATAAAATTATGCCTGAGACTCTAAGAGCATCTCCAAACATAAAGAGTTATTAGCTAAAAGCTAAGTTGGCATTCCAAAAATAAATATTATAATCAATTTCTTCAAAAAATGATATTCCAACCATACCGACCACTTGTCTATAATTATAAACAACCTCTTGTATAAGATTATATTTGTCGATCTACTACATGTCTATAAAAAAATCTGTATGAATATTACACATCACTTATAAAAAATCTGTAGGAATATTACACATCACTTATGACCATATTAAAGTGATATTAAAGTAATATATTCTATTTATAACAAAATAAATATTAATAACATACTGCCTTTTAAATTATAGCCAACCAATATAGCCAATACCATCGAAGCAAAATGTCTCCAAGGTTCAGCAAATATTACATGATATTCTGCCAGGTCCAATTTAGCCAACTATTATAAGAGCATCTCCAACGGCGTTGGCTATAATCGTTGGCTAAATTAGACCTGTAAGACATTTTGTAAAATTTGCTGAACCTGTAAGACATTTTGCTTCAATGGTACTGGCTATATTGGTTGGCTATAATTTAAAAATAGTATGTTATTAATATTTTAAATTGTTAAAATAGAATATATCAGTTCAATATGGTAATAAATGATGTACAATCTTCCTACAGATTTTCTTACAGACCTGTAGAGGTTCGACAAATTTAGCCATACATAGGAGGTTGGCTAAATTTATAGACAACATGTGAGCATGGTTGGAGTTGAGTTTTTAGAGCTGTTGGCTAATTTTTTCTATTTTAAGTAAGCCAACTCACTTTTTAGCCAAGGGTTTTAGATGGTTGGAGATGCTCTAAACAATCTCATCAAAGATGCTCTAATACTCGAATATTTTCGTGTACTGCCTAAACTTAACCCTGTATTATATACCTAGCTATAATAAAAATAAAAAGCAAAATAGATTGATAGTATAATACTCCCTCCATCCCTATGAATATATACATTTGTATTGGGCACGGAGACTAAAGTGTATAAAATAATGTAAAATAATAAGAAAAAGAAAGAAAAATAGATAAAGTGGTGGGACCCATTAAATGATAGATTTGGATAGGTAGATGGAGTTAGTGGGTATGTGAGATTTTTATATAATAAAAGTTTACTGTTTTTGGAAATGTTTTAAATGTATAAAATTGAACGAGACATATCGAAAACGAAGTGTATACTGTATAGATATCAAATGGATAGTAGAAGAAGTATGAGAGAGACGTGGGCCCAGCGGCGAAAGAAGATTTCTAAAAGGTGTCAAAAGAGGAGAGGGCGTGTGCCGTGTCATGCATAAAATCTAATGCCATGCAAAATTTCTGTTTTTAGATCTCTCTCTCTCTCTTATTCCCTTTTGTCTACAAATTGAACTCAACGCCTCTTTACCTTCTCTTTTGATTGGAGTAGAGATATAAATTTGGATATATAGAGACAAAACTGGACAGCCCAGCCCAGTATTTCTTTTCCTTTTTAAGAATAATATTCCAGAGAGAGAACAAGGTATCTCTTTATATAGAGAGAGATTTGGGTGAATCTGATAATTGGGAGAGATGGGTAGGGGAAAGATTGAGATGGCCAAGATCGAGAATGTGACTAGCAGGCAAGTGACTTTCTCCAAGCGACGTGCTGGTTTGATGAAGAAGGCTTATGAGCTGTCCGTTCTGTGTGAGTCTGAGATTGCTGTCATTGTTTTCTCCAGCACTGGCAAGCTTTTTGAGTTCGCTAGTTCCAGGTCTCTCTCTCTCCCTCTCTCTCTCTCTCTCTCTCCCTCCCTCTCTCTCTCCCTCTCTCTCTCTCCCTCCCTCCCTCCCTCTCTCCCTCTCTCTCCCTCTCTCTCTCTTTCTCTCTCTCGATTTGCTACTGAATCTGTTTAAATCAAGCTTTAATTGTTTTTATCTGGTTTAAGAAAGAGTAGATTTAATGTGGTTGCTAATCTTTGTTGTTAAGAACTTAATCAGGTAAATATACATGCTTGTTTATATGATTTTATTTGCAATTTTTGGCTGAATTGACAGAAGTCTTCTTGTTACATGTTATTATAAAATGGAGAGTTTACTCAAGTCAACAACATGCTTTGATGTGAACAATGTGCTGTCATGTATCGTTGAGACTGAAACTCGATACATATATTTGAGTAATCTTTGAAGGCGAGAGACTAATTTTAATGGTTCCAAGTAACAAATGAAACCACAGAAGATATCTGAATGAATGTTTGGTATTTGTAGAAGTATTTTAGATCTTCACATGCATGTTTGCTGGACCTCTATTAATGGATTGAGCTTTGATGAGCAATTGGGCTTGAAAGCTCTTTAATTCAGAAGGTCGAGTGATATGTGTGTCTAAGATTTGAAATACCTTACAGATCCTCATATCAGTAATTAGGACCAGTGCTTGTTCAGAGCAACTGTTTATTTGGACTATGATCACTGGAAGGAGGATACATCAACTGATTGAAATCGGGTTTACAAAATGTTGGTTTGCTTTCAATTCATGTGTTTTCATTCGCTTTTTAAACCCAAAACTGTATAAGAAGAACCACATTCTTTTAAAGAACAAATAATTTCCATCATTATGGTCACTAAATTTTGTTAGTTAGTCGGGGCTTAGAATGAACTAAAATGCCTAATCTTGAACCTTGCATTAATGGAGGATTTCACACCGGATAGAACAGGGGTGGAGTGAAGATTATTTTTACCTAAAAATCTTTTGCCATATTGATACGTTCTTTATAAGTAATATTATAAACTCGTCTATTAAGTAGTTGACCTTTAAATGAACCGTCGCTTGCATTTTTTTGAAAATAATCATAACTAAAAATTATTCGGTGGGAGGGCTTGCGACAGCAGATTACCTAGTTCTTCGTCAATATCTTTTGAGTAAATTAAATTAGTATAGTACTCGAATATTATCCAAAAGAGGCAAATACAAGTATTTATTCATGTTTTGTTTTTGTTCAATCTTGCGCGCAGCTGTTTCCTTTGTTGGTTAGTATAAATCATATTCTGAGTGTTTATCATTACTTCGCTATTGCAGTATGGATCAGACACTTGCACGGTATAGCAAATGTCTGGAAACGTCTGAAAATCCTGCTGTCGTGCATGAGGTACCGGTATGTATCATTCTTATTTAGAATATTTTTGGCTTTTTTCTTCTCCGTCTAGCCCACCACATAATGACACATATGCTCAAAATGAAGTGGAATAAAAAGTGCCGCACCTCTTTTTAGAAACTTCAGTAACTAGATGCACCCAGTGGCGGAGGCACGTTGTGCCCTCTGGGGGCGTGTGCCCCCTGGATTAAAAAAACGTATTTTTCATGTAAAACCAGCGTATATAATATTAAAAACATACAATTTTAACCCTCATGTAACTTCTAATACCCAAATTTGATATCATTATTTTATTATTGAAAGTATTTTTTTCTTATGTTCTTTTCACAAAAGTCGAAAGGTAAAATGAAGGCTCAAAAGATATCACTAGTAGTCTTCCTCATTTAGTTCATTCGCTCGTTACGGCTAAAAAAAATTTAATGTGCCCCCTTCACCGGTAAGTTCTGGCTCCCCCACTGGATGCACCAGAATTGATACAAAATTTTCCTTCTATTATTTGAGTTATTTAGTGTCTGCTGACAGTAACGATGTCAAGATAAAAGATCCTAAGCTTCTGACTTCTCAGGCAGTTATTCATAACATATCCTGTGTCTTTTTTATGTATTCAACTATAGTTAACATTGGTTCTCTGCAAAAGTGCCATTAAAATAAAATCTCGCTATCACCCTATGTTGACGAATATGCAATGCATTAGAAGCTAGGCAGGTCCTTTGATAAACGGGAAAGTTACTATCATGTGACTAGCATGGTAATCATATCTATAGATGAGATGCTCATTTTGGTTAAATATTCTGTCAAGTTTTACTAAGCTATATACTTACTGTTTATTTTTCTTGATGTATTGTGTTCGAGAAGAAGTAAATTCAGGAAGTTCAGGGTCTAAAAGAGGAGATGGCGGATCTCAAGATGAAAAACAAGTAAGTTTTCTTTTAGCTTGTGAAGTAGTCAAACACTTGTATGGAGAGTGTACTTATTGTGG
This sequence comes from Daucus carota subsp. sativus, assembly GCF_001625215.2. Taxonomy (NCBI): domain Eukaryota; kingdom Viridiplantae; phylum Streptophyta; class Magnoliopsida; order Apiales; family Apiaceae; genus Daucus; species Daucus carota. The sequence goes on from NC_030381.2 coordinate 28,275,238, forward strand.
TCATGTTTTTCATCTTTCTTAGGCAGATATTGGGAAAGGACCTTAGCGGTTTAGGCTTAAAAGAATTGCAGCAGTTAGAACAGCTCTTGAATGAAGGGTTATTATCTCTGAAGGACAAAAAGGTTTCATTACGTGTCCACCTGTAACTCAGTATCTATTACGTGAAGTGTTTTATGCAGAAAGACAGGTTTCTTAACTGAATGATCAATTATTTCAGGAACAATTACTGAAGGAGCAACTGGAAATATCAAGGCAAAAGGTAAGAGTTTACAGTGTTGATCAGCTATATGTGAAAAAAGAAATAATTTGTATTTATTTCACCTTAAAGAACGATGAGATATAAATATGGTTGTTAATAAATATAGTTACCTATAGAAGTGGCATCCTGTTTAGATTTATTTACCTACTGGCAAGACAAATTCATAGATTACTGAAATAAAATTGAGTCCTGCAATTTATTGAGAGAATAAATGAAATTAGTCTCCTGCAAGTCTAGTGTCAATATGTAGAAGAAGCAAGATGCTATTTTACGTAGAACGACAAAATTTAGTATTATTACATATATGTTGTTGCATTTACCACTGCGATGAAAGACAACAATTGCCATTGCATTACCGAGATAACCTTATTATATTTTTTTTCCACTTCCCTTGCTACCAGGAACAGAAGGTCAGCATGGAGAATGCTAATCTGCGCAGAAAGGTAAATCATTTATCCTCGAGAAAGATTCCTTTCATGTCTCTCTCATAGATGTGATTCTAAAATCAGATTGTAGTATTACCATTTTTGTTTGATCAACACTGTTTTAATGTTTCAAATATGATTGCAGATTGAGGAGCTTCAAAGTTATTTTCCACAAAATGCACTCCCTGAGTCTGGCTACCTTGAGTACCATGACGTGCCAAGGAAATATTCTCCAATTAAACATGTACCCGCATGTCTGGAAACAGATTGCCAACTTGATGCTGAAAACACAGATATGATGACCGCCTTGTTCCTTGGGTAATTCATTTAATTTTTTGGATCATCGTGCTTCATCCCCCCACCCCAATCTAGAAAATTATTTATTAGCTGATGGCAGTTAGAGTTCTCTAAGTCTTCTATCTCTTATATACAATAACATGTTATATTGTTCAGTCCGCCTCACATAGTCTTTCTGCATGCACAGTCGCCCTCCTGAGAACAATCAACGAAAGAGGAAGACTCCGGAGCAAGAAATTGAAACTCCTTCTGGTACTTTTGACAGTCAGATTGACTGATGATTCTTGCCTTTAGTTGTTTGGCGAAAACCATTTTGAAAGTGGAAGTTCTAAATACATAGGTGATGCTCATTTTATGACAAAACGTTTCTTGTGGGGAAAATTTTTAAGACAAAAGTTGCAGTGTCTTTTTTCCTGTTTCCCGGTAAACCATTACTGGGGGGAAAATATTGAAACTGAGTAAAAGCCAATTATAGGCCGGATCACATGAATAATTTGCTGGTTTTGTTTTTTGCTGTTAAATTTGCTGTTTTTTGTTTCGTCAGAGTAATATGTCAGATTAAGTAGCAGTTTCCTTACCTTTATTTACTTTCTACTTTTAAGATGCTTTAAGAAGAATATGTGCTAATCTCTGGGGCAACCTCTGTTCCTGATCTTCTGAGAAGCATATGTGCTAATCTTCTTGTCTCGATTGTGTTTGGTTTTATATGTAATTCAAAGTCAAATTATTGATTATAGTTACTACATTGCTGCGATCAGACTCCAGAGAGAAATTCTTGAGACCAACATGATTAGCTAGTGAAAACCCTCATTCGCAGCAACCATTTGAGTAGCAAGAAGCTCATATTCTAGCATTCACCAACACTGAGCTTCTTCTTCCATTCTTTTTGTAACAAGTTACGTGTAAATTTTACTCGTCTCTATGAAGTAGTATTTCAGGCTCCTTTTTTCCCCTTAATTTTCGTTCAGTTTATCTTATAAAATTCTCTAGTTCCACATCTTTTATTCAACTTTCACTTTTACTCTTTCTTTCTTCATATGTATTGCCCACATAGTTTTTATACAATCTTCCTGTCAATCGTGTCTTGTTTTGTGTGGTCTACTTGGTGTTCATGTGAAATCCATGTCGGCTATGTTTTACGATTCGTGTATTTAATGTTGATTTCATATGAGTTTTGAAATATGTCATGTAATTTTTGTGTATATTTATTATAAATATAATAATAATATTCCATCAAATTATATCTTAAGAATATATTTTTTACATATTATTTTTATATTATTTTCAGAACTGATTCTTCAACAGAATAATTCTGGATGATTATTATTCTGTTATAGAATTATGTTGAGATATTGCATAATTTTAAATGATTTTTGGAATAAAAGAATTACATAACTTAGTTTTCGATTAATAATCATAATTTGTAATTATATTCCATAATATATATATATATATATATATATATATATATATATATATATATATATATATATATATAAGAAAGTTCTATGGAGACTTGATTATTTGGAGACCGTAGAGACCTAATCCTGGCCATCCAATCATTAAACATCCAACGGCTGCATATATTTTGTCCTGCACATTTGTTTTCTCTCCCTATCCTGTCCTGCACTTCTAAATCGATGAACAACAAGCAGTACTTCTAAATCTTGCATAACATAAAATAATAATTCCATAATATTGGTGTTCAATCACCGAAATCCTAACAAATAAAAATAATAATTGCATACAAAACAAAGATGTAGTTGGACACTGCTATGATTGGCACTGAACTCATTGTAATTGTCCTGCAACGAATTGAATTTGTTGCAAGACAAAATAATACTTAGATATATCACAAATATGCGGGACAAATTATTAATATTACATTACTAGAAATGCAGGATAAGAATAGTGTAAATTACAAACATAGTTTTGAATTAAAACTAAAAACAAGAAATGCAGGACAAGAATATTAATATTACATTACTAGAAATGCAGGACAAGAATAGTATAAATTATTAATATTACAAAACTAGAAATGCAGGACAAGAAATGCAGGACAAAGAATATTTAATCATGTCCATTGATTGCCATATTATTTAACGATAGATCTCGTAGTCTCTAATGACTCCAAAATTTTTGGTCTCCATTGAGCCCAACTCATATATATATATATAGAGTCATGCTCCAGTGAGAACCAATATTATGGTGAGATATGAGATCTAATCTCAACCACTCATTTAAATACTTTATATTCATCTTTCACCATTCATTTAATATTTTAATATTTCACCATCTTCTAATTCAACTACCTATCACCTTCAACCACCTCTGACCACCACCACCACTTCCGGTGACCACCAGAAAATCACCACCGGCAAACATAAAATCACCATCGGAAAACATAAAATCATCAGCGGAAAACTAAAAATTACCGCCGGAAAATCAAAAATCAACACCAGAAAATTAAAATCACCACGCCACCACCATCTACAAACCACCATCACCACCCCCAAATCGAAAAAACCACCAATTACAAAATAAAATCACCATCGAAAAAATCAAAAAACACCACCAAAAAAACGAAAATCACCAAATCCAACCACATACAATTACATTGTCACCGTCAAACAAAAAATCACCACTAGAAATGAAAAATCATGGCTTGCAAACGTAAAATCACCCTTAAAAACAAAAATCACCGGACCTTGTCACTACCTCTACCTATCAAATCCAACCACTATTACCACCATCAAAAGACCTTCCACTGTCTAAAAAAAATCATCGACTACAACCCAAAAAATACCTTAAAATTAACACAAATCAATCAAAAGTGGAAGAAATGAAATGAGCGAAAATAGTTGTTTATATGTATACTGTGTGTATTGTTCATCAAGGGAGGGGGAGATGCAGGAGACGATGTGATGATGCGTGTGTGTCCGCCGGCAATGGTGATTGAGCCACCACAGCAGTTCGCGGTTGTGACGGAGCTCGCGACGTATATGAGAGAGAGAGAGATCCGGTGTTCGAGAGGGCGGGAGTGGGTACGTCTGCGTGTGATGGTGGTGAGTGGATGGTGATGGTGTTCGAGAGAGCCAGAGGTTGCTGGATGGGAAACGACCGAGAGAAAGAGAGAAGACAGTGGGGTTAGGGTAGTGGGTGGGTGGGTTATAATTGTGTGGTTATGATTTAATTTGGGGACAAAAATGTGTGGATGAGATTAGATCTCATATCTCACATTATTTGGGGTTCTCATTTGAGCACTTGCCTATATATATATATATATATATATATATATATATATATATATATATATATATATATATATATATATATATATATATATAGACACACACATACACACACTTACGAGATCTTAAACTCCATGTTTTATATATAATATAATATTTTTCTCTATTTATATAGATGTTGTTGGTTGCTTGACATACGTGGATGACATTGAAACTGTCAATCACGGTGGAAAAATAGAGATCAAGGAATTGTGACAAATTAGTAAGCTATTAAAAAGTTGTTTTAAATCATTAATTACATATAGAAATTTACTTTTATTTTTTGACTCATGAATTATAGTCCAATTTTGCAATTTTGTATATTAATATTGGTATTGCGTTGAGATGTTTATAATATAAAATTTATTTTATTCTACAAATATTAATTTTGAAGTATTAATATAATTTTTATAGACCGTTGTAAATTTATTTTATTCTATAGATATAATTTTGAATTATTAATATAATTTTTATAGGTCGCCGCAACGCGCGACTTCTCAACTAGCTTAATAGGAAAAAAAAGGAGGAAACTCATATTCATTTTGCGCGGCTGCCCTCTCGAGAATTTACTAAATACATTATCTTCTCACTTGCTTTCCAAATTTCTAGATATGATCAATCAATTGATTATCCTTTTATTTTTATCACTTTTTATTCATGGATTTCTTGATTTTTTGAATAAATTGTTAGTTTTTAATCTTTTTGTATCTTTTGTATGATAATATGGTTTATTGGGGGTTCCTCGAGAATTGAGTTTGAAGGGTGCTTTCTTTTATCTTGTATAATCTTTTTTGAATATTCTTTTATATAGTTATTTTGTATATCGAAAAATATTATTTATGCAACACTTCCACAATACCTGTTTACTCAGTTCAAACACGTTTTAAGTGAAGGCCGTTTATACAGTATTAAAAAACAAAGTTGTTGTAAGTTGGAGTAATTATAAACCGCTATCTAAAGGATTTGAATTGATGTTTCTCCGGACAACCAATCCAAAGAAATTGGAGGAAAGATTCACTAGTATACCCGGGCATGAATTTAAGTTCATACGTCAATGTTCGTATTGATGAGGAATTGAGGATATACTCTCAGGAGATTAATAAGTTATTATAAAGTCAGATTTATCAGATTTAAGTCCATGTTATTGACAATGTTAGTGAAGAACATGATTACTTTTCAAAAAAAAAAAAACACACAACTAAAATTATGATTCGTCGTGCTTTAAAACATTAGTTATATGTAGAAATTTATTTTCATTTTTTCACTCATGAATTATAGTCTAATTTTGCAATTTTATATATTAATACTTGTATTGCATCGAAATGTTTATAACATAAAATTTGTTTCAATTTTTCTATTTTTTTGGATTTTTTGGATGAAAAATATAAAAAATAAAAACTATTTTTTTTAGTTTCACATATATTGGAAGCAAGTTTCAGAACTACCATTTTTAAACTATCAAAAATAAAATATGTCTGCCTTTTTTAGTATCAAAATTATTGGAAGAGAGTGACAAATTATAGTACGATTTTAATTTTAAAAATATCAAAAATAAATATTTACTAATTTTAGTTTCAGATATTGGAAGAAAGTTTCAAAACTACCTTTTTCAATATTTCGAAAATAAAACCTACCTACCTTAATAAATATCAAATCAGAATTTGAAATTTCTCTTCAATTATTCTGATACCGAAAAATACTTACTTTTCTTCCAAGACTATGACCATATTTTTGGAAAATGTGTATATCAAAAACGAAAAATAATTTTGATAAACCGGTCTTTTCTCAAATCAACCCCTATAAATTGATGTCAGACATCATAAATTTAACATAAACAGTTTTTTTTGCCTATTTATCTTCTCCATCTAATACAATAATGAGTTATACTATGCTAACTAGATGCTTTGAATGGTGATAATGATGATTGGCTGATAAGAGTATGAGTTTGTCTGACGTGAGAGTCGACAAATCCAAATACGGGGGAAGAAACTCTTGACATGATATTGATGGATGAAAATGTCAATAAATTAACTCTTAGTGATATATGTTTGTTGGTTATATTTATTTTATTCATCGGACATGTTTGTTGTTGTTACTTTTTATATGGTTACTTTGTATACAAGAAAATATTATTCATGTAACACTTTCACAATATCTGTTTACTCGGTTCAAGCACTTTTTAAGTGAAGGCTGATTATACAGTATTAAAAAAAATTATTGCAAGCTAGGATAATTATAGACCGCTATCTCAGGGATTTAAATTGATGTTTCTGCGGACAACCAATCCAAAGAAATTGGAGGAAGGATTCACTAATATACATGTGCATGAATTTAAGTTCATACGTCAATGTTCGTATTAATGATAAGGATATACTCTCAGGAGATAATTAATAAGTTATTGAAAAGTCAGATATCTGATTTAAGTCCAAGTTAATGACAATGTTAGTGAAGAACATGGTTACTTTCAAAATAAAAAAAAACACAACTAAATTATGATTTGTCGTGCTTTAAATCATAAATATATGTAGAAATTTATATTCATTTTTTTTATTCATGAATTATAGTCTAATTTTGCAATTTCATATATTAATGTTTGTATTGCATCGAGATGTTTATAACATAAAAGTTGTTTTATTCTACAAATATTGATTTTGAATCATCAATATAATTTTTATAAGCCGCCGCAAATTTATTTTATTCTACAAATACTAACTAGAATAAAAGCGCCTGCGAGGCACAGGCCCGTAGTTTATAATTAATATTTATCTTAAAGTTATGTATTTGGATTTTAATTTATGTATAATATATATATATATATATATATATATATATATATATATTTGATTTATAATTTTATAAATATAAATTTATTTTAGAAATAAACTAATAATGTTAATAATATTTTTATTCAACTTGAACTAACAAAACATAATTTGTATACGAGATGTTTATACTGATATTAATTTGTCCAGTAGATTGTTTAATCAAATTTCGATAGTTAAAATTGATTTTAGGTCAAATTGATTTCACATAATCATATGATAGATGACCATTAATTGAACTTTATCCAAGGAACATGCACAGCCGGTACTGATTTTAAGCTCCTTAGTATATACTTATAATTTGTCACTCTTGACTGGACGATACATTCATCACCTTTAGTTGATCATCTATTGCTCTATTATTAATGAAAACGTATCTATATATTACATGCTTCTCTAAGAAATTTTTATGACGATTATTTATCTATAATTCATTTATTAGACTTGGTGTTACGAAATTATTCAGTCGATATTCAAATATAGATCATTCTCCAAATTGATTTTTACATTATTTGCATGACTAATAACTTGATTTTGAGTCTAACTCAAAACTTGGTCTTATTTCTCAAGTTTGATACATGTCATTCTGATCCTTGTATTTTTCAAGTCTAATAAAAAATATTTTAGAGTGACGTATTTTCAATTATCTAGATTTTTAATGTAACTGATTGTAGAGTTTAATGACATAATTCTAATTCAAAAAAAAATAAATTGCGCACATTAATTAATTAAGAATATTTAACCATCTCTCAAAATTAATTAAATGATGATGCTATTATAAATGAGTGATTAATGAATGTCATAAATACAATCAACATAAATATAACTAACAAAGCAATATAATTATTCAATAGTATTTAATAGTTAAAATGTAATAAATGCATTAATTGATGGCTTTCCTGTAAATATGAGATATGTAGGGGTATATTCGACTTTTCACGACCATTTTTATGGCAATTTTTGCCCTTGGTTGTCTTATTATATATATAACTAGACTAGATTTTGGATCACCAATATAATTTTTATAGGCTGCCGCAACGTGCCGTTTCTCAACTAGTTTTGTATTAATAAAGAATATTAATCATAGAATATGAAGAACAACACAGCTTGGGCCCTAAGTTCCATGCATCACACAAAATTTGTAAACATTTCATAACTGTTAGATTATAATTTATGTTCTAAAATTATATATTGTTATCAAAAGATAAAATAATTATTTTTTAAATCATAAGACGCTGTGTTCCACAATATAACTCATAGAGAGACCAATTATCTTAATATTTGTTAAAATTGAAGCATATTAATAATTAAGTGATAATTATGTTTAAGACTACTTATAAATGATAAATTATATATAAATTCGAATAATGAAAGATATATTATTTAAGATTAAACTATAAAATTATGATTGAGACTCTAAGAGCATCTCCAAACATAAAGAGTCATTAGCTAAAAGCTAAGCTGATATTCCGAAAATAAATATTATAATCAATTTCTTCGAAAAATGATACTCCAACCATACCGACCCCTTGTCTATAATTATAAACAACCTACTATGTATGACTATATTTGTCGATCCACTACATGTCTATAAAAAATCTATAGGAATATTACACATCATTTATAAGAAATCTAAGTAGGAATATTACACATCACTTATGATCATATTAAAGTCATATTAAAGTGATATATTCCATTTATAACAAAATAAATATTAATAACATACTGTCTTTTAAATTATAGACAACCAATATAGCCAATACCATCGAAGCAAAATGTCTCGCAGGTTTAGCAAATTTTACATAATGTTCTGCCATGTCCAATTTAGCCAACTATTATAACCAATCTCACCGAAGATGCTCTAATACTCGAATATTCTTTTGTACTGCCTACACTTAACCCTGTAATTATATACCTAGCTATCATGAAATAAAAAGCAAAATAGATTGATAGGATAATACTCCCTCCATCCCTATGGATATATGCATTTGTATCGGACGCGAAGACTAAAAAAAGTGTATAAAATAATGAGAAAAAGAAAGAAAAATAGGTAAAGTGGTGAGACCCATTAAATGATAGATTTGGGAAGGTTGATGGAGTTAGCGGGTGGGTGGGTGGGATTTTTATATAATAAAAGTTTACTATTTTGGGAAACGTTTTAAATGTATAAAATTGAATGGGACATATCCAAAAGGAAGTATATAGATATCAAAGGGATAGTAGATCCCTCTGTCCCATTTTATCCATTTTATATGACCCTTATTATTTTTTGGAACGTCCCAAAAAGAATGAGCCTATCATACTTACTATTTTTGAACACTACTTTACACTATTACACCCACTACTTTCTTCCACTATCTCCATTATATAATAATATAAACACTATTACACCCACTACTTTCCTCCACTATCTCAAATCTATTATTAAATATTGATAGGTCCCACCACTTTACACACTTTTCAACTAAACTCACTACATTTTTCTTAATCTCCGTGAAAGTCAAACCAGCTCATTCATTTTGGGACGGAGGGAGTATGAGAGAGACGTGGGCCCTACGGCGAAAGAAGATTTCTAAAAGGTGTTGAAAGATTAAATAATCTGAAACAAAATCATATTAAAACTTTCAAACTATTATATTCCATAAATAAATTGAAACAAAATCAGATTCTCAAATTTGTTTCTAATATACCCGAAACTAAAAAAGGTAGTTCTAATTTTTGATATTTTTCATCCAAAAATTTCATAAAATTAAAAAAATAGAATTGAGCGATGTGAGAGGCGCCACCTACACACCCCTCGCTTCTCCTTTATATAAGTAATATTCAAAAATATCAGAAAATTAGAAAAATAGAACGGAGCGATGTGAGAGGCGCCACCTACATACCCCTCGCTTCTCCTTTATATAAGTATATTGATGTAAAGTAATGAGAAAAAGAAAGAAAAATAGATAAAGTGGTGAGACCCATGAAATAATAGATTTGGAAAGGTAAATGGAGTTAGTGGGTGGGAGAGATTTTTATATAATAAAAGTTTACTATTTTGAGATACTTTTTAAATGTATAGAATTGAATGAGACATATCGAAACTAAATCACAGGGACAACAGAAGAGAAATGAGAGAGACGTGGGCCCAGCGGCGAAAGAAGATTTCTAAAAGGTGTCAAAAGTGGAGAGGGCGTGTGCCGTGTCATGCATAAAATCTAATGCCATGCAAAATTTCTGTTTTTAGATCTCTCTCTCTCTCTTATTCCCTTTTGTCTACAAATTGAACTCAACGCCTCTTTACCTTCTCTTTTGATTGGAGTAGAGATATAAATTTGGATATATAGAGACAAAACTGGACAGCCCAGCCCAGTATTTCTTTTCCTTTTTAAGAATAATATTCCAGAGAGAGAACAAGGTATCTCTTTATATAGAGAGAGATTTGGGTGAATCTGATAATTGGGAGAGATGGGTAGGGGAAAGATTGAGATGGCCAAGATCGAGAATGTGACTAGCAGGCAAGTGACTTTCTCCAAGCGACGTGCTGGTTTGATGAAGAAGGCTTATGAGCTGTCCGTTCTGTGTGAGGCTGAGATTGCTGTCATTGTTTTCTCCAGCACTGGCAAGCTTTTTGAGTTTGCTAGTTCCAGGTCTCTCTCTCTCTCTCCCTCCCCCTCTCTCTCTCCCTCTCTCTCTCTCTCGATTTGCTACTGAATCTGTTGACATCAAGCTTTAATTGTTTTTATCTGGTTTAAGAAAGAGTAGATTTAATGTGGTTGCTAATCTTTGTTGTTAAGAACTTAATCAGGTAAATATACATGCTTGTTTATATGATTTTATTTGCAATTTTTGGCTGAATTGACAGAAGTCTTCTTGTTACATGTTATTATAAAATGGAGAGTTGAGTCAACAACATGCTTTGATGTGAACAGTGTGCTGTCATGTATCGTTGAGACTGAAACTCGATACATATATTTGAGTAATCTTTGAGGGCGAGAGACTAATTTTAATGGTTCCAAGTAACAAATGAAACCACAGAAGATATCTGAATGAATGTTTGGTATTTGTAGAAGTATTTTAGATCTTTACATGCATGTTTGCTGGACCTCTATTAATGGATTCAGCTTAGATGAGAAATTGGGCTTGAAAAGGCTTTTTAATTCAGACGGTCGAGTGATATGTGTGTCTAAGATTTGAAATACCTTACAGATCCTCATATCAGTAATTAGGACCAGTGCTTGTTCAGAGCAACTGTTGATTTGGACTAAGATTATGATCACAGGAAGGATACATCACCTGATTGAAATCGGGTTTACAAAATGTTGGTTTGGTTTCAATTCATGTGTTTTCATTCGGTTTTTGAACCCAAAACTGTATAAGAAGAACCACATTCTTTTAAAGAACAAATAATTAACATCATTATGGTCACTAAATTTTGTTAGTTAGTCGGGGCTTAGAATGAACAAAAATGCCTAATCTTGAACCTTGCATTAATGGAGGATTTCGCACCGGAGAGAACAGGGGTGGAGTGAAGATTATTTTTACCTAAAATTCTTTTGCCATATTGATACGTTCTTTATAAGTAATATTATAAACTCGTCTATTAAGAAGTTGACCTTTGAATGAACCGTCACTTGCATTTTTTTGAAAATAATTATAACTAAAAATTATTCGGTGGGAGGGCTTGCGTCAGCAGATTACCTAGTTCTTCGTCACTATCTTTTGAGTAAATCAAATTAGTATAGTACTCGAATATCATCCAAACGAGGCAAATACAATTATTTATTCATGTTTTGTTTTTGTTCAATCTTGCGCGCAGCTGTTTCCTTTGTTGGTTAGTATAAATCATATTCTGAGTGTTTATCATTACTTCGCTATTGCAGTATGGATCAGACACTTGAACGGTATAGCAAATGTCTGGAAACGTCTGGAAATTCTGCTGTCGTGCATGAGGTACCGGTATGTATCATTCTTATTTCGAATATTTTTGGCTTTTTTCTTCTCCGTCTAGCCCACCATATAATGGCGCATATGCTAAAATGAAGTGGAATTAAAAAGTGCCGCACCTCTTTTTAGAAACTTCAGTAACTAGATGCACCCAGTGGCGGAGGCACGTTGTGCCCTCGGGGGGCGTGTGCGGTGTGCCCCCTGGATTAAAAAAACATATTTTTCATGTGAAGCCCGCGTATATAATATTAAAAACATACAATTTTAACCCTCATGTAACTTCTAATACCCAAATTTGATATCATTACTGTATTATCGAAAGTATTTTTTTCTTATATTCTTTTCACAAAAGTCGAAAGGTAAAATGAGGGCTCAAAAGATATCACTAGTAGTCTCCCTCATATAGTTCCTTCGCTCGTTACGGCTAAAAAAAATTTAATGTGCCCCCTTCACCGGTAAGTTCTGGCCCCCCCACCGGATGCACCTGAATTGATACAAAATTTTCCTTCTATTATTTGAGTTATTTAGTGTCTGCTGACAGTAACGATGTCAAGATAAAAGATCCTAAGCTTCTGACTTCTGAGGCAGTTATTCATAACATATCATGTGTCTTTTTTATGTATTCAACTATAGTTAACATTGGTTCTCTGCAAAAGTGCCATTGAAATAAAATCTCACTATCACCCTATTTTGACGAATATGCAATGCATTAGAAGCTAGGCGGGTCCTTTGATAAACGAGAAACTATCATGTGACTAGCATGGTAATCATATCTATAGATGAGATGCTCATTTTGGTTAAATATTCTGTCAAGTTTTACTAAGCTATATACTTACTGTTTATTTTTCTTGATGTATTGTGTTCGAGAAGAAGGAAGTTCAGGAAGTTCAGGGCCTAAAAGAGGAGAGTGCAGATCTCAAGATGAAAAACAAGTAAGTTTCCTTTTAGCTTGTGAAGTAGTCAAACACTTGTATGGAAGAGTGTACTTATTGTGGTCATGTTTTTCATCTTTCGTAGGCAGATATTGGGAAAGGACCTTAGCGGTTTGGGCTTAAAAGAATTGCAGCAGTTAGAACAGCTCTTAAATGAAGGGTTATTATCTCTGAAGGACAAAAAGGTTTCATTACGTGTCCACCTGTAACTCAGTATCTATTAAGTGAAGTGTTTTATGCAGAAAGACAGGTTTCTTAACTGAATGATCAATTATCTCAGGAACAATTACTGAAGGAGCAACTGGAAATATCAAGGGAAAAGGTAAGAGTTTACAGTGTCGATCAGCTATATGTGATAGAAGAAATAATTTGTATTTATTTCACCTTAAAGAACGATGAGATATAAATATGGTTGTTAATAAATATAGTTACCTATAGAAGTGGCATCCTGTTTAGATTTATTTACCTACTGGCAAGACAAATTCATAGATTACTGAAATAAAATAGAGTCCTGCAATTTATTGAGAGAATAAATGAAATTAGTCTCCTGCAAGTTTAGTGTCAATATGTAGAAGAAGCATGATGCTATTTTACGTAGAACTACAAAATTTACTACTATTACATATATGTGGTTGCATTTACCACTGCGATGAAAGACAACAGTTGCCATTGCATTACCGAGATAACCTTATTATATTTTTTTTCCACTTCCCTTGCTACCAGGAACAGAAGGTCAGCATGGAGAATGCTAATCTGCGCAGAAAGGTAAATCATTTATCCTCGAGAAAGATTCCTTTCATGTCTCTCTCATACATGTGATTCTAAAATCAGATTGTAGTATTACCATTTTTGTTTGATCTACTGTTTTAATGTTTCAAATATGATTGCAGATTGAGGAGCTTCAAAGTTATTTTCCACAAAATGCACTCCCTGAGTCTGGCTACCTTGAGTACCATGACGTGCCAAGGAAATATTCTCCAATTAAACATATACCCGCAAGTCTGGAAACAGATTGCCCACCTGATGCTGAAAACACAAATATGATGACCGCCTTGATCCTTGGGTAATTCATTTAATTTTTTGGATCATCGTGCTTTATCCCCCCACCCCAATCTAGAAAATTATTTATTAGCTGATGTATGCTGTTTTCGGCTGTTAGAGTTCTCTCAGGCTTCTATCTCTTATATACAATAACATGTTATATTGTTCAGTCCGCCTCACATAGTCTTTCTGCATGCACAGTCCCCCTCCTGAGAACAATCAACGAAAGAGGAAGACTCCGGAGCAAGAAACTGAAACTCCTTCTGGTACTTTTGACAGTCAGATTGACTGATGATTCTTGCCTTTAGTTGTTTGGCGAAAACCATTTTGAAAGTGGAAGTTCTAAATACATAGGTGATGCTCATTTTATGACAAAACGTTTCTTGTGGGGAAAATTTTTAAGACAAAAGTTGCAGTGTCTTTTTTCCTGTTTCCCGGTAAACCATTACTGGGGGGAAAATATTGAAACTGAGTAAAAGCCAATTATAGGCCGGATCACATGAATAATTTGCTGGTTTTGTTTTTTGCTGTTTTTTGTTTCGTCAGAGTAATATGTCAGATTAAGTAGCAGTTTCCTTACCTTTATTTACTTTCTACTTTTAAGATGCTTTAAGAAGAATATGTGCTAATCTCTGGGGCAACCTCTGTTCCTGATCTTCTGAGAAGCATATGTGCTAATCTTCTTGTCTCGATTGTGTTTGGTTTTATATGTAATTCAAAGTCAAATTATTGATTATAGTTACTACATTGCTGCGATCAGACTCCAGAGAGAAATTCTTGAGACCAACATGATTAGCTAGTGAAAACCCTCATTCGCAGCAACCATTTGAGTAGCAAGAAGCTCATATTCTAGCATTCACCAACACTGAGCTTCTTCTTCCATTCTTTTTGTAACAAGTTACGTGTAAATTTTACTCGTCTCTATGAAGTAGTATTTCAGGCTCCTTTTTTCCCCTTAATTTTCGTTCAGTTTATCTTATAAAATTCTCTAGTTCCACATCTTTTATTCAACTTTCACTTTTACTCTTTCTTTCTTCATATGTATTGCCCACATAGTTTTTATACAATCTTCCTGTCAATCGTGTCTTGTTTTGTGTGGTCTACTTGGTGTTCATGTGAAATCCATGTCGGCTACGTTTTACGATTCGTGTATTTAATGTTGATTTCATATGAGTTTTGAAATATGTCATGTAATTTTTGTGTATATTTATTATAAATATAATAATAATATTCCATCAAATTATATTTTAAGAATATATTTTTTACATATTATTTTTATATTATTTTCAGAACTGATTCTTCAACAGAATAATTCTGGATGATTATTATTCTGTTATAGAATTATGTTGAGATATTGCATAATTTTAAATGATTTTTGGAATAAAAGAATTACATAACTTAGTTTTCGATTAATAATCATAATTTGTAATTATATTCCATAATATATATATATATATATATATATATATATATATATATATATATATATATATATATATATATATATATATATATATATATATATATATATAAGAAAGTTCTATGGAGACTTGATTATTTGGAGACCGTAGAGACCTAATCCTGGCCATCCAATCATTAAACATCCAACGGCTGCATATATTTTGTCCTGCACATTTGTTTTCTCTCCCTATCCTGTCCTGCACTTCTAAATCGATGAACAACAAGCAGTACTTCTAAATCTTGCATAACATAAAATAATAATTCCATAATATTGGTGTTCAATCACCGAAATCCTAACAAATAAAAATAATAATTGCATACAAAACAAAGATGTAGTTGGACACTGCTATGATTGGCACTGAACTCATTGTAATTGTCCTGCAACGAATTGAATTTGTTGCAAGACAAAATAATACTTAGATATATCACAAATATGCGGGACAAATTATTAATATTACATTACTAGAAATGCAGGACAAGAATAGTGTAAATTACAAACATAGTTTTGAATTAAAACTAAAAACAAGAAATGCAGGACAAGAATATTAATATTACATTACTAGAAATGCAGGACAAGAATAGTATAAATTATTAATATTACAAAACTAGAAATGCAGGACAAGAAATGCAGGACAAAGAATATTTAATCATGTCCATTGATTGCCATATTATTTAACGATAGATCTCGTAGTCTCTAATGACTCCAAAATTTTTGGTCTCCATTGAGCCCAACTCATATATATATATATATATATATATATATATATATATATAGACACACACATACACACACTTACGAGATCTTAAACTCCATGTTTTATATATAATATAATATTTTTCTCTATTTATATAGATGTTGTTGGTTGCTTGACATACGTGGATGACATTGAAACCGTCAATCGCGCTGGAAAAATAGAGATCAAGGAATTGTGACAAATTAGTAAGCTATTAAAAAGTTGTTTTAAATCATTAATTACATATAGAAATTTACTTTTATTTTTTGACTCATGAATTATAGTTCAATTTTGCAATTTTGTATATTAATATTGGTATTGCGTTGAGATGTTTATAATATAAAATTTATTTTATTCTACAAATATTAATTTTGAAGTATTAATATAATTTTTATAGACCGTTGTAAATTTATTTTATTCTATAGATATAATTTTGAATTATTAATATAATTTTTATAGGTCGCCGCAACGCGCGACTTCTCAACTAGCTTAATAGGAAAAAAAGGAGGAAACTCAGATTCATTTTGCGCGGCTGCCCTCTCGAGAATTTACTAAATACATTATCTTCTCACTTGCTTTCCAAATTTCTAGATATGATCAATCAATTGATTATCCTTTTATTTTTATCACTTTTTATTCATGGATTTCTTGATTTTTTGAATAAATTGTTAGTTTTTAATCTTTTTGTATCTTTTGTATGATAATATGGTTTATTGGGGGTTCCTTGAGAATTGAGTTTGAAGGGTGCTTTCTTTTATCTTGTATAATCTTTTTTGAATATTCTTTTATATAGTTATTTTGTATATCGAAAAATATTATTTATGCAACACTTCCACAATACCTGTTTACTCAGTTCAAACACGTTTTAAGTGAAGGTTGTTTATACAGTATTAAAAAACAAAGTTGTTGTAAGTTCGAGTAATTATAAACCACTATCTAAAGGATTTGAATTGATGTTTCTCCGGACAACCAATCCAAAGAAATTGGAGGAAAGATTCACTAGTATACCCAGGCATGAATTTAAGTTCATACGTCAATGTTCGTATTAATGAGGAATTGAGGATATACTCTCAGGAGATTAATAAGTTATTATAAAGTCAGATTTATCAGATTTAAGTCCATGTTATTGACAATGTTAGTGAAGAACATGATTACTTTTCAAAAAAAATAAAACACACAACTAAAATTATGATTCGTCGTGCTTTAAAACATTAGTTATATGTAGAAATTTATTTTCATTTTTTCACTCATGAATTATAGTCTAATTTTGCAATTTTATATATTAATACTTGTATTGCATCGAAATGTTTATAACATAAAATTTGTTTCAATTTTTCTATTTTTTTGGATTTTTTGGATGAAAAATATAAAAAATAAAAACTATTTTTTTTAGTTTAACATATATTGGAAGCAAGTTTCAGAACTACCATATTTAAACTATCAAAAATAAAATATGTCTGCCTTTTTTAGTATCAAAATTATTGGAAGAGAGTGACAAATTATAGTACGATTTTAATTTTAAAAATATCAAAAATAAATATTTACTAATTTTAGTTTCAGATATTGGAAGAAAGTTTCAAAACTACCTTTTTCAATATTTCGAAAATAAAACCTACCTACCTTAATAAATATCAAATCAGAATTTGAAATTTCTCTTCAATTATTCTGATACCGAAAAATACTTACTTTTCTTCCAAGACTATGACCATATTTTTGGAAAATGTGTATATCAAAAACGAAAAATAATTTTGATAAACCGGTCTTTTCTCAAATCAACCCCTATAAATTGATGTCAGACATCATAAATTTAACATAAACAGTTTTTTTTCCCTATTTATCTTCTCCATCTAATACAATAATGAGTTATACTATGCTAACTAGATGCTTTGAATGGTGATAATGATGATTGGCTGATAAGAGTATGAGTTTGTCTGACGTGAGAGTCGACAAATCCAAATACGGGGGAAGAAAGTCTTGACATGATATTGATGGATGAAAATGTCAATAAATTAACTCTTAGTGATATATGTTTGTTGGTTATATTTATTTTATTCATCGGACATGTTTGTTGTTGTTACTTTTTATATGGTTGCTTTGTATACAAGAAAATATTATTCATGTAACACTTTCACAATATCTGTTTACTCGGTTCAAGCACTTTTTAAGTGAAGGCTGATTATACAGTATTAAAAAAAATTGTTGCAAGCTAGGATAATTATAGACCGCTATCTCAAGGATTTAAATTGATGTTTCTGCGGACAACCAATCCAAAGAAATTGGAGGAAGGATTCACTAATATACATGTGCATGAATTTAAGTTCATACGTCAATGTTCGTATTAATGATAAGGATATACTCTCAGGAGATAATTAATAAGTTATTGAAAAGTCAGATATCTGATTTAAGTCCAAGTTAATGACAATGTTAGTGAAGAACATGATTACTTTCAAAATAAAAAAAAAAACACAACTAAATTATGATTTGTCGTGCTTTAAATCATAAATATATGTAGAAATTTATATTCATTTTTTTTACTCATGAATTATAGTCTAATTTTGCAATTTCATATATTAATGTTTGTATTGCATCGAGATGTTTATAACATAAAAGTTGTTTTATTCTACAAATATTGATTTTGAATCATCAATATAATTTTTATAAGCCGCCGCAAATTTATTTTATTCTACAAATACTAACTAGAATAAAAGCGCCTGCGAGGCACAGGCCCGTAGTTTATAATAAATATTTATCTTAAAGTTATGTATTTGGATTTTAATTTATGTATAATATATATTTGATTTATAATTTTATAAATATAAATTTATTTTAGAAATAAACTAATAATGTTAATAATATTTTTATTCAACTTGAACTAACAAAACATAATTTGTATACGAGATGTTTATACTGATATTAATTTGTCCAGTAGATTGTTTAATCAAATTTCGATAGTTAAAATTGATTTTAGGTCAAATTGATTTCATATAATCATATGATAGATGACCATTAATTGAACTTTATCCAAGGAACATGCACAGCCGGCACTGATTTTAAGCTCCTTAGTATATACTTATAATTTGTCACTCTTGACTGGACGATACATTCATCACCTTTAGTTGATCATCTATTGCTCTATTATTAATGAAAACGTATCTATATATTACATGCTTCTCTAAGAAATTTTTATGACGATTATATATCTATAATTCATTTATTAGACTTGGTGTTACAAAATTATTCAGTCGATATTCAAATATAGATCATTCTCCAAATTGATTTTTACATTATTTGCATGACTAATAACTTGATTTTGAGTCTAACTCAAAACTTGGTCTTATTTCTCAAGTTTGATACATGTCATTCTGATCCTTGTATTTTTCAAGTCTAATAAAAAATATTTTAGAGTGACGTATTTTCAATTATCTAGATTTTTAATGTAACTGATTGTGGAGTTTAATGACATAATTCTAATTCAAAAAAATAAATTGCGCACATTAATTAATTAAGAATATTTAACCATCTCTCAAAATTAATTAAATGATGATGCTATTATAAATGAGTGATTAATGAATGTCATAAATACAATCAATATAAATATAACTAACAAAGCAATATAATTATTCAATAGTATTTAATAGTTAAAATGTAATAAATGCATTAATTGATGGCTTTCCTGTAAATATGAGATATGTAGGGGTATATTCGACTTTTCACGACCATTAGTGAGTATTTATTTCTGGTTAACTGAATACCAAAACAAATTGATTCAATTTTTGTTCATTTATGATTTTTGTATATTTCAATATTCTGGTATTTTTGATATATTTTAATTTAAATAATTGAATAAACCAAATATATTTAAAACATAAAATTATTATCAATATTTATATCATATAACTAATAATTTATTTTTAAAAATATAATTTAGTTGTATTAAATTCAATTAACGTAAGTATAACTAACAAAGGAATATAATAATTCAATAGTATTTAATAGTTTAAATGTAATAGATGCATTAATTGATGGCTTTCCTGTAATTATGAGATAAGCAGGGGTATATTTGACTTTTCATGACCATTTTCTTGACAATTTTTGCCCTTGGTTGTCTTATTATATATATATATATATATATATATATATATATATAAGTAGACTAGACTAGATTTTGGATCACCAATATAATTTTTATAGGCTGCCGCAACGTGCCGTTTCTCAACTAGTTTTGTATTAATAAAGAATATTAATCATAGAATATGAAGAACAACACAGCTTGGGCCCTAAGTTCCATGCATCACACAAAATTTGTAAACATTTCATAACTGTTAGATTATAATTTATGTTCTAAAATTATATATTGTTATCAAAAGATAAAATAATTATTTTTTAAATCATAAGACGTTGTGTTCCACAATATAACTCATAGAGAGACCAATTATCTTAATATTTGTTAAAATTGAAGCATATTAATAATTAAGTGATAATTATGTTTAAGACTACTTATAAATGATAAATTATATATAAATTCGAATAATGAAAGATATATTATTTAAGATTAAACTATAAAATTATGATTGAGACTCTAAGAGCATCTCCAAACATAAAGAGTCATTAGCTAAAAGCTAAGCTGATATTCCGAAAATAAATATTATAATCAATTTCTTCGAAAAATGATACTCCAACCATACCGACCCCTTGTCTATAATTATAAACAACCTACTATATATGACTATATTTGTCGATCCACTACATGTCTATAAAAAATCTATAGGAATATTACACATCATTTATAAGAAATCTAAGTAGGAATATTACACATCACTTATGATCATATTAAAGTCATATTAAAGTGATATATTCCATTTATAACAAAATAAATATTAATAACATACTGTCTTTTAAATTATAGACAACCAATATAGCCAATACCATCGAAGCAAAATGTCTCGCAGGTTTAGCAAATTTTACATAATGTTCTGCCAGGTCCAATTTAGCCAACTATTATAACCAATCTCACCGAAGATGCTCTAATACTCGAATATTCTCTTGTACTGCCTACACTTAACCCTGTAATTATATACCTAGCTATCATGAAATAAAAAGCAAAATAAATTGATAGGATAATACTCCCTCCATCCCTATGGATATATGCATTTGTATCGGACGCGAAGACTAAAAAAAGTGTATAAAATAATGAGAAAAAGAAAGAAAAATAGGTAAAGTGGTGAGACCCATTAAATGATAGATTTGGAAAGGTTGATGGAGTTAGCGGGTGGGTGGGTGGGATTTTTATATAATAAAAGTTTACTATTTTGGGAAACGTTTTAAATGTATAAAATTGAATGGGACATATCCAAAAGGAAGTATATAGATATCAAAGGGATAGTAGATCCCTCTGTCCCATTTTATCCATTTTATATGACCCTTATTATTTTTTGGGACGTCCCAAAAAGAATGAGCCTATCATACTTACTATTTTTGAACACTACTTTACACTATTACACCCACTACTTTCTTCCACTATCTCCATTATATAATAATATAAACACTATTACACCCACTACTTTCCTCCACTATCTCAAATCTATTATTAAATATTGATAAGTCCCACCACTTTACACACTTTTCAACTAAACTTACTACATTTTTCTTAATCTCCGTGAAAGTCAAACCAGCTCATTCATTTTGGGACGGAGGGAGTATGAGAGAGACGTGGGCCCTACAGCAAAAGAAGATTTCTAAAAGGTGTCGAAAGATTAAATAATCTGAAACAAAATCATATTAAAACTTTCAAACTATTATATTCCATAAATAAATTGAAACAAAATCAGATTCTCAAACTTGTTTCTAATATACCCGAAACTAAAAAAAGTAGTTCTAATTTTTGATATTTTTCATCCAAAAAATTCATAAAATTAAAAAAATAGAACTGAGCGATGTGAGAGGCGCCACCTACACACCCCTCGCTTCTCCTTTATATAAGTAATATTCAAAAATATCAGAAAATTAGAAAAATAGAACGGAGCGATGTGAGAGGCGCCACCTACATGCCCCTCGCTTCTCCTTTATATAAGTATATTGATGTAAAGTAATGAGAAAAAGAAAGAAAAATAGATAAAGTGGTGAGACCCATGAAATAATAGATTTGGAAAGGTAAATGGAGTTAGTGGGTGGGAGAGATTTTTATATAATAAAAGTTTACTATTTTGAGATACTTTTTAAATGTATAGAATTGAATGAGACATATCGAAACTAAATCACAGGGACAACAGAAGAGAAATGAGAGAGACGTGGGCCCAGCGGCGAAAGAAGATTTCTAAAAGGTGTCAAAAGTGGAGAGGGCGTGTGCCGTGTCATGCATAAAATCTAATGCCATGCAAAATTTCTGTTTTTAGATCTCTCTCTCTCTCTTATTCCCTTTTGTCTACAAATTGAACTCAACGCCTCTTTACCTTCTCTTTTGATTGGAGTAGAGATATAAATTTGGATATATAGAGACAAAACTGGACAGCCCAGCCCAGTATTTCTTTTCCTTTTTAAGAATAATATTCCAGAGAGAGAACAAGGTATCTCTTTATATAGAGAGAGATTTGGGTGAATCTGATAATTGGGAGAGATGGGTAGGGGAAAGATTGAGATGGCCAAGATCGAGAATGTGACTAGCAGGCAAGTGACTTTCTCCAAGCGACGTGCTGGTTTGATGAAGAAGGCTTATGAGCTGTCCGTTCTGTGTGAGGCTGAGATTGCTGTCATTGTTTTCTCCAGCACTGGCAAGCTTTTTGAGTTTGCTAGTTCCAGGTCTCTCTCTCTCTCTCCCTCCCCCTCTCTCTCTCCCTCTCTCTCTCTCTCGATTTGCTACTGAATCTGTTGACATCAAGCTTTAATTGTTTTTATCTGGTTTAAGAAAGAGTAGATTTAATGTGGTTGCTAATCTTTGTTGTTAAGAACTTAATCAGGTAAATATACATGCTTGTTTATATGATTTTATTTGCAATTTTTGACTGAATTGACAGAAGTCTTCTTGTTAAATGTTACTATTATAAAATGGAGAGTTGAGTCAAGTCAACAACATGCTTTGATGTGAACAATGTGCTGTCATGTATCGTTGAGACTGAAACTCCATACATATATTTGAGTAATCTTTGAAGGCGAGAGACTAATTTTAATGGTTCCAAGTAACAAATGAAACCACAGAAGATATCTGAATGAATGTTTGGTATTTGTAGAAGTATTTTAGATCTTTACATGCATGTTTGCTGGACCTCTATTAATGGATTGAGCTTAGATGAGAAATTGGGCTTGAAAAGGCTCTTTAATTCAGACGGTCGAGTGATACGTGTGTCTAAGATTTGAAATAGTACCTTACAGATCCTCATATCAGTAATTAGGACCAGTGCTTGTTCAGAACAACTTTTGATTTGGACTAAGATTATGATCACTGGAAGGATACATCACCTGATTGAAATCGGGTTTACAAAATGTTGGTTTGGTTTCAATTCATGTGTTTTCATTCGGTTGTTAAACCCAAAACTGTATAAGAAGAACCACATTCTTTTAAAGAACAAATAATTTCCATCATTATGGTCACTAAATTTTGTTAGTTAGTCGGGGCTTAGAATGAACTAAAATGCCTAATCTTCAACCTTGCATTAATGGAGGATTTCGCACCGGAGAGAACAAGGGTGGAGTGAAGATTATTTTACCTAAAAATCTTTTGCCATATTGATACGTTCTTTATAAGTAATATTATAAACTCGTCTATTAAGTAGTTGACCTTTAAATGAACGGTCGCTTGCATTTTTCTGAAAATAATTATAACTAAAAATTATTCGGTGGGAGGGCTTGCGTCAGCAGATTACCTAGTTCTTCGTCAATATCTTTTCAGTAAATCAAATTAGTATAGTACTCGAATATTATCCAAAAGAGGCAAATACAAGTATTTATTCATGTTTTGTTTTTGTTCAATCTTGCGCGCAGCTGTTTCCTTTGTTGGTTAGTATAATCATATTCTGAGTGTTTATCATTACTTCTCTATTGCAGTATGGATCAGACACTTGCAAGGTATAGCAAATGTCTGGAAACGTCTGGAAATTCTGCTGACGTCGTGCATGAGGTACCGGTATGTATCATTCTTATTTCGAATATTTTTGGCTTTTTTCTTCTCCATCTAGCCCATCATATAATGGCACATATGCTAAAATGAAGTGGAATTAAAAAGTGCCGCACCTCTTTTTAGAAACTTCAGTAACTAGATGCACCCAGTGGCGGAGGCACATTGTGCCCTCCGGGGGCGTGTGCCCCCTGGATTAAAAAAAAACGTATTTTTCATGTAAAGCCCACGTATATAATATTAAAAACATACAGTTTTAACCCTCATGTAACTTCTTATACCCAAATTTGATATCATTATTGTATTATTGAAAGTATTTTTTTCTTATATTCTTTTCACAAAAGTCGAAAGGTAAAATGAGGGCTCAAAAGATATCACTAGTAGTCTCCCTCATATAGTTCCTTCGCTCGTTACGGCTAAAAAAAATTTAATGTGCCCCCTTCACCGGTAAGTTCTGGCTCCCCCACCGGATGCACCTGAATTGATACAAAATTTTCCTTCTATTATTTGAGTTATTTAGTGTCTGCTGACAGTAACGATGTCAAGATAAAAGATCTTAAGCTTCTGACTTCTGAGGCAGTTATTCATAACATATCATGTGTCTTTTTTATGTATTCAACTATAGTTAACATTGGTTCTCTGCAAAAGTGCCATTGAAATAAAATCTCACTATCACCCTATGTTGACGAATATGCAATGCATTAGAAGCTAGGCGGGTCCTTTGATAAACGGGAAAGTTACTATCATGTGACTAGCATGGTAATCATATCTATAGATGAGATGCTCATTTTGGTTAAATATTCTGTCAAGTTTTACTAAGCTATATACTTACTGTTTATTTTTCTTGATGTATTGTGTTCGAGAAGAAGGAAGTTCAGGAAGTTCAGGGCCTAAAAGAGGAGAGTGCAGATCTCAAGATGAAAAACAAGTAAGTTTCCTTTTAGCTTGTGAAGTAGTCAAACACTTGTATGGAGAGTGTACTTATTGTGGTCATGTTTTTCATCTTTCGTAGGCAGATATTGGGAAAGGACCTTAGCGGTTTGGGCTTAAAAGAATTGCAGCAGTTAGAACAGCTCTTGAATGAAGGATTATTATCTCTGAAGGACAAAAAGGTTTCATTACGTGTCCTCCTGTAACACAGTATCTATTAAGTGAAGTGTTTTATGCAGAAAGACAGGTTTCTTAACTGAATGATCAATTATCTCAGGAACAATTACTGAAGGAGCAACTGGAAATATCAAGGGAAAAGGTAAAAGTTTACAGTGTTGATCAGCTATATATGATAGAAGAAATAATTTGTATTTATTTCACCTTAAAGAACGATGAGATATAAATATGGTTGTTAATAAATATTACTTATAGAAGTGGCATCCTGTTTAGATTTATTTACCTACTGGCAAGACATATTCATAGATTACTGAAATAAAATAGAGTCCTGCAATTTATTGAGAGAATAAATGAAATTAGTCTCCTGCAAGTCTAGTGTCAATATATAGAAAAAGCATGATGCTATTTTACGTAGAACGACAAAATTTAGTACTATTACATATATGTTGTTGCATTTACCACTGCGATGAAAGACAACAGTTGCCATTGCATTACCAAGATAACCTTATTATATTTTTTTTCCACTTCCCTTGCTACCAGGAACAGAAGGTCAGCATGGAGAATGCTAATCTGCGCAGAAAGGTAAATCATTTATCCTCGAGAAAGATTCCTTTCATGTCTCTCTCATATATGTGATTCTAAAATCAGATTGTAGTATTACCATTTATGTTATCTACTGTTTTAATGTTTCAAATATGATTGCAGATTGAGGAGCTTCAAAGTTATTTTCCACAAAATGCACTCCCTGAGTCTGGCTACCTTGAGTACCATGACGTGCCAAGGAAATATTCTCCAATTAAACATGTACCCGCAAGTCTGGAAACAGATTGCCAACCTGATGCTGAAAACACAGATATGATGACCGCCTTGTTCCTTGGGTAATTCATTTAATTTTTTGGATCATCGTGCTTTATCCCCCCACCCCAATCTAGAGAATTATTTATTAGCTGATGTATGCTGTTTTCGGCTGTTAGAGTTCTCTCAGTCTTCTATCTCTTATATACAAAAACATGTTATATTGTTCAGTCCGCCTCACATTTAGTCTTTCTGCATGGACAGTCCCCCTCCTGAGAACAATCAACGAAAGAGGAAGACTCCGGAGCAAGAAACTGAAACTCCTTCTGGTACTTTTGACAGTCAGGTTGACTGATGATTCTTGCCTTTAGTTGTTTGCCGAAAACCATTTTGAAAATGGAAGTTCTAAATACATAGGTGATGCTCATTTTATGACAAAACGTTTCTTGTGGGGAAAATTTTTAAGACAAAAGTTGCAGTGTTTTTTTTCCTGTTTCCCAGTAAACCATTACTGGGGGGAAAATATTGAAACTGAGACATAAGCCAATTATAGGCTGGATCACATGAATAATTTGCTGGTTTTGTTTTTTGCCGTTAAATTTGCTGTTTTTTGTTTCGTCAGAGTAATATGTCAGATTAAGTAGCAGTTTCCTTACCTTTATTTACTTTCTACTTTTGAGATGCTTTAAGAAGAATATGTGCTAATCTCTGGGGCAACCTCTGTTCCTGATCTTCTGAGAAGCATATGTGCTAATCTTCTTGTCTCGATTGTGTTTGGTTTTATCTGTAATTCAAAGTCAAATTATTGATCATAGTTACTACATTGCTGCGATCAGACTCAGGAGAGAAGTTCTCGAGACCAACATGATTAGCTAGTGAAAACCCTCATTTGTAGCAACCATTTTAGTAGCAAGAAGCTCATATTCTAGCATTCACCAACACTGAGCTTCTTCTTCCACATCTTTAATTCAACTTCCACTTTTACTCTTTATTTCTTCATATTTATTGCCCACAGTTTTCATACAATCTTCCTGTGAACCGAGTCTTGTTTTGGTGTGTAATTGTTTTGTGTGGTCTAGTTTGGTTCAGGTGAAATTCATGTCCGATACTTTTACAATTCGTGTATTTAATGTTAATTTCATATGAGTTTTGAAATGTGTCATGTAATTTTGTGTATATTTAATATAAATATAATAATAATATTTAATTAAAATATATTTTAAGGATACATTTTTATATATTATTTTTATATTTGCATATAATGATGTGCAAATTTGTACATATATATATATATATATATATATATATATATATACATATTATATATATGAATATATATATTTTTACATAAAATATATTTATTTATTTGAAAAAAGCATTTGTATCGTGTACATTCATGTACTTTTGAAAATTCATAATCAATACACAAAAGGAAATGAATTCCTTATCTACTTTTGTGTTCGTGTACCAAAAGGTGAAACTCAAAAATTAATCTTTCATGTCGTGTATTAATTATCGGTCTAAATTTTCCCGACTTTCGTCCTTCGTAATTTTTATTTTAGCTTTTCATTTTGCTCCCCCTTCCGTTTCTTTCACAAAATACAACTTAAACATTTGAATTAGTAATTAACAAGAGCATGTTCGATTCCCGCACCGAACGGTGCGGGGATTCGAGTATTTTTCCGGGTCCGGGTTCAAAAATGGGGACGATTTAAAAAAAATCGAGGATCAGGTCGAGTATGGTTTTTCACATTCCCCCGCCCGATCCTAACCCGATTTTTTCCGATTCTCCGCCCGATGCCTGAACTGATTATTATATATATATATATATATATATTATAATTATAATTATTTATTAGTATATTTATATACCCTCTTAGGTGCAATTTTAGTCATGGATTTTCAAATCACTTGTTTAGGGGACAATGACTAAACCACCTTTACGAGAGAATCTTACATTTTACTTGTCATTAAATTTTTTTATTACCTGAGTTTATATTACTTGAGTATGTGAGTATGGGTACAACAATCCCGAACCGAAATGACCGGAAACCCATCCTTGAATTCTTCTTGGAAATGTTCTACGTTAAAAGTTAAGAAATTATAATTTTAAACTATCACACTCTAATCATAGTAAATCTTATTAAAAATTATAACTAATTTTTTTCTAAAACAAAACAATTCTAACTAATCTCATTATATTAGTCGAATTTATCCATAATAAAGTCTTAGAGATACCAAATTGAGTACAAAAATTGGCATAAAATAATACGTGCTTTACTTTTATTATTTATAATCCAAATAATAATATCAAGGGAATTTGGCAAACATACTCTTTTTTATCATTTTAATTGCAGAATTACTGTCTCTCTTGTTTCACTGCAAAAATATGATACTTGTAAAATTTTAATAACAACATTACGACCTCCCTTCTCAAACTCCTCAATTACAAGGGAGGGTCATTTTTCTCTCCTCTTTCTGCGCTCTCTCTCTCTCTCTCCTCTTTCCTCTCACTATCATCTCTCTCCTCACCATTTATTTCTCATAGCCATCATGTCAACACTAATTCTCTCAATCATGATGAAAATCATGTTCCTAGATTTAAGAAAACAATCGGATCATATTACATTAGTTGTGTTGGATTTCGAAAAGAATGGGGCTAGATGGGTGAAAAACAGATTATGCATAATTGAGAGACGACGTGATGGTGATGAAGAGAATGGGCCATAATAATTGGGCTATATTTTAGTTGCTTTTGGTCTGGATTGTGGGCAGACAAGAGAGTGAAGGTGAGATCCTGGGAGATGAGATTATGTTTAATTGATTTTTTTTTTAAGTTGCTTTTGTGGTTGTTGGTCCCGCAGGATCACTCTTTTGAACATTTGTAACTAGTTGCAACTTATTGTGCAACTAAATGTAATTTTCAACAAATCTTTTCAAAATTGCATTTGTGGTTGCTGGAAGTTGCATATATGATTAGTTGCATATACAACCTCCATATTTGAAAATATTTTTTGAATTATGTATATTTGCTAATTGTTTTAAAAATTAACAGTAATTTTGCAAAAATTCTTTAAAAATTGGGTATTTATGAGAAAAGCCTTAATATCAATTACAGTAATATTATGATTAAATTATTACAAAATAACACGTTATCGATGATACATCAATTCTTAACAAATTTTAGGACTTTTTTTATTCATAACCAAGTTTAAAAGAATTTTTTCAAAAATACTACTACCTTTTTAAACAAATTGCAAAAATACTACTTTCTCTAAAATCTTTCCAAAGATACTATCTTTTTGAAAATATTTTTCAAAAATACACTGGTTGCATATGCAACCATATATGCAACTGCAATTCCTAATTTCAAGTTGCAGTTTTTAAATGTCATTTTTAACCTCATCTTTGGAATCTATCTATATATATGTGTGTGTGGATTCCAAAGATGAAGTCAAAAATGACATTTGAAAAACTGGAACTTGAAATGAGGAATTCAGTTGCATATGGTGCATATGCAACCACCGTATTTTTGGAAATATTTTCAAAAAGATAGTATATTTGAAAGATTTTAGAGAGGGTAGTATTTTTGAAAATACGATTAAAAAAACAGTATACAAGGTAATTTCTCCAAATTTTATATATACCTGTAATGATACACATCATTCTAACCATTGTCACCGGGTAATTTATCATTATGTCTAACTTCAATGCAAATATTTTTTGAAATATAGTATATTTGTAAATTGTTTTAAAAAGAGACAGTAATTTTGCAAAAATTCTTTTAAAATTGGGTATTTATGGGAAAAGCCCTAATAATATTATGATTAAAATATTACAAAATAACAAGTTATCGATGATACACATTTCTTAACAAATTTTATATATACCTGTAATGATACACATCATTCCAACCATCGTCACCGGGCACAACACGATCCAAATTTTAGTTAAATATGATTTATCATCGTGTCTAACTTCAATGAAGAACTTTTTTTTTATTATTAAGTTTCAATGAAAAAGATTTAAATCTTAACATTTTTGCTTATATTCACGATACAATTTACAACTCCTTACTAATTTATAATCAAAACAATTGCTAAATTAAAATAATACATGATCGACTTTAACATGAATTATTTTAGACACTCAAACGAAGAAAATCTAACAATCTTGAAATGTCAAAGGGAACATACATTCGATAGATCTGATCACTAGCCGAGAATTCAATTCAATAAATACGAGTAACATTAATTTATTGCAGTACTCGTACTAGAAAAATCACTAATCATTTTAAATTAACCGTCACCAGAATTTGAGTGACTTGCACATGCCACAGTTGACCTGACCTGATAGTAGCATAAACATGCAACATTGCTACATGTTACGCTACATAATGCAAGTTTAATCAAAGTTTAGCTACACTTTTTTCAGTTCCGTGATATTACAATGATGAAAATTCATATTTGATAATTGAAATTATTAATTAAATTTATAATTTCCTACATATCTCGTTCAATATATTAATTTAAAATTCGGATTCATGACAATCTATTCCAATGATAAATATCAGTGATTTTTTCCGTGGCCAAGAAAACAATATCTCGATTTTTATATCCATACGTGGATGTGATAATCTTTACGTGAAAAATTTAATAGAAAAACTATATTTTTATTATATATACGTATAATTTAGTGTTTTAAAAATTTCTAATTAATTTTTTGGTTAAGTCAATAAAAATAATTTATCAATTTATGGATTAAACTCTGATTTGACTAAATATTTTCAATTTATTCAAAAAAAATTTGATAAATCTTCTATAAATCTTAAATCGGTATATCAACTGATTAGTTCTATATCTCCGATCATGATACATACATATCAATATATCATTTAAAATCTAACATCACCAAAATTAATTATTTTCTCCACACATTTTCTCGAGAATAACTTAAACTATTAACCTTCAAGCTATCCAATCAAGCGTGCACTATTCCATCCATTATCTTGTTGTCATTATATACTCGTTGCTAATACTTGTACATGAAAGCAAAACACCTTTCTAAGCAATCATTCATTATTCATCATTTATGTATATAAACTCCTCTCTTCTCATCTCCCACATTCCCATCTACACCTCAAACCATGGACAAATCCTCATCACTTATCTCCTTTAGTACCATATTAATATTCATAATCTCATTTTTCATAGTTTCAAGTCACGGCAAGACTCAGAGTGGAGGTCTTGACCGTTTATCAAGACTGAAACTCAGTCAAACGGTCGGGAAAGGCTCCTTTCCCGACCATTTTAACCCCGCGGTGCTGCGGGGAATAAGAATTCTTTCGCAGAAGGGAATGAAAGAAAAGGATAAGATTGAGAGATTGCCGGGACAGCCACCACAGAAGCTCGAGTTTAGCCAGTATGGTGGGTATGTCACGGTGAATCAATCTGCTGGAAGGGCACTGTATTATTACTTTGTTGAAGCTCAGCACTCCAAGGAATCTCTGCCTCTTCTTCTCTGGCTTAACGGAGGTAACCACTTTTTTACAACATTTCTAAACTTTTTCACTGTTCGTAGATTAGTGAATATACTGTCACATTTCCGTCTTATCTTTGACAATAGTTAAACTCTCAGCTTCTTCTGAAATGAATAAGAGTTAGATAGATAGATAGCTAAATACATTATCATGCATCAAATTTTATTTATTTTTGACAATATTCGAATTTTCTATTTAAAATTCTCGTTTATGATTCTCGTAAGGGTTAAATAATAAATGATTAAGAATCTTTCAAAAAAAAAAAAAAATGATTAAGAATAGTGCATGTTACAATGTTTGCATGAGACTATATTATTAAATTAAAAAGTATTATATGAGGTAGCAAGTTGCAGTGATTCCCGGGTATCCTGCCCTTCAATCCAGCTCATTTCACGGCACGTCCCCAACGTTTTCTTTTACGACATAATCTCCCGATAATATAACGGTGTGATGATCCAAGTACGTATTATATAATCACATTTAATTTAATATAGTTATAAAAAAAATGAATTTTTTTTTCTGTATAACTAATATTTTCAACTAAGTTTTGATTATTTTATTATATTTTATAATCTTAAATGAGCAAGAATCGAATTCAAAATGACCCGCTCGTCGTACAGCTCATTTATGGTTGATCGTCAAAATTAGACACATGAATAGGGATGGGAGATAGAGATAGATGAGAGGGTTGTGTGGAGAGCATATTCATGTGCTCATTTGGGGTCGTGCCTTGCTTTTTCTTGTTTGTGACAGCACAACATGACAAATCCAGTGCCAAATAAATAAATAAATAAATAAATAATCTCTAAAATTTTTGGAGAATATACCAAGTATTATAAACAAAGATGATACATTCCTCGTGTTGAGGTTTTAGTTCAATGGAGTGCTTGGAATACTAATATATAATTTTAATTGGTATGATTTTAATTGAATTTTTGCGTATATTCTTTGCAGGAGAGCCTTATATTTTTATAAACAAAGTGTTTTTTGGTATTTTACTGAGTTAACAATTTAGGACCATCACGGCTAGGGCTGTAATTCGAGTCGGGCGGCTCGCGAGCTCGCCCGGCTCGAACTCGTTTAAGTGGGCTCGGCTCGGCTCGACTCGTTAAACAAGCCGAGTTCGGGTAAAGGTTTTGGCTCGTTTAATTAAACGAGCCGGCTCAACTCGACTCGTGAAATTAAACGAGCCGAGTTCGGGTAGAGGTTTGGGCTCGATTAAGTGTAAAATTATACGAGCTGGCTCGCTCGGCTCGTTAAAACCGGCTCGTTTAGCTAAACGAGCCAGCTCGACTCGACTCGTGAAATTAACCGAGTCGAGTTCGGGCAAAGATTTAGGCTCGATTAGTTAATCGAGCCGGCTCGGCTCGGCTCGATTAAAGTTGGCTCGAATTAGGCTCGGCTCGAAACTCGCCCGGTTCGGCTCGAATTACAGCCCTAATCACGGCATAAATAATATCACAAATTAATATGAAAAAAATTAATTTGTTGCAAGCAAAAATTCAATAATCTAAGAAACTTTATGTGCAGGTCCTGGTTGTTCATCATTAGGCTATGGAGCAATGCAAGAGCTTGGACCTTTTCGTGTCCACAGCGATGGCAAAACCTTGTACCACAATCATTTTGCATGGAATCATGGTACTCTTCTCTGCACTACTTTCACCTTCGATTTCTGATGTAGAAGGTCATGTCATGTTTCCGTAAAAAAGAAAAGTTTTTCAGACAAAATTTTATGAAAATTCCTAATCACCACCGGTCACAGTGGTACATTTAATGGATACGATAACCAGGCGTCTGTAAAAAAACCCAAAGTTCTTCACTTTTTCTATGCAAATTTTTCTGTGGAATTTGTTCTGCAGCAGAACAAGCAAACAACATTTAACAGGAACTAAAACAATAAGATTATGGTTGGAAATTAATATCCGTTCTGTTCTGGATGCAGCTGCAAATGTTCTGTTCTTGGAGTCACCAGCAGGAGTAGGATATTCCTATTCAAATACTTCATCGGATTATAAAAGTAATGGAGATAAAAGCACAGCATCTGATAATTATGTATTCTTGTTGAACTGGTTGGAGAGATTTCCAGAGTACAAAAACAGGGAATTTTACATAGCGGGAGAGAGCTACGCTGGCCATTATGTCCCTCAACTTGCCCACACCATTCTCCATTATAACAAAAAGGCAAATGCTTCCATTGTTAACCTTAAGGGCATTATTGTAAGTCTCTCTCCCTCTCTCTGGTACTGCTATTTTTTTCTCTTTTCGTTACCATTTTTCAAAGGCGAGAAATTAAACTGAAAGAGCCCATAGCAATGATTATGTTAGCATTATTGCAATCTAGGGAGAAAATTCCATTTGCATGAAGATGACAGCCACAACCAAGTCACCATCTCTTCAATAATTGAACCACCTGCATGAGGCCCAGATTTCCAACCTAATCCTTTCTCCTATGGCTCAAACTGCACATGCAAATATGCACATCACATGTGTTTGGGATTTAAAAAGTTATAATTATATATTGGCCAAAGTTTTGCCCCTTACAGTTTTAATCTTAATTGACTGATTGGCCTACCCTCGATTGGGCCTAATGATGCAATATCTCAAAGAACAGAATGTCTGTTGGTATCTTCAGTTGGATGTTTAGACCAGGGACTTCATTGCCTAAAGGTCTATTGACGGTTAAATTGTATTAACTTTTTCAACAACAGTACTATTAGGCTCATGCGTTATTATTCTAGGATTGAAACAAATGTAAGAAGTTAATGATATGATTATATATATGCAGATTGGAAATGCAGTGATAAATGATGAAACGGATGTGAGGGGGATGTATGATTACTTTGCAACCCATGCTTTAATTTCAGATGAAACTGCAGAACAAATCAATAAATACTGCGACTTCTCACCAAATGCTACAACACAGACTACAGAGTGCAATGATGCAGCTCAACAAGCTGATCTTGATACTTTTGCTCTGGATATCTACAATATATATGCTCCTGTTTGCAACAGTGATAAACTTACAGTCAAGCCCAAGAGAATTTCAGTAAGTTCTTTTCTAAAAAATATTATGTCTACATGTTTTAGTTTCTGACAATATATAATCTGAATTAGTAGTAAGATGTTTTAATTTAGTTGGTGAATGTAGATTCTGAAGTGACTTAATTTGCTACACGGTGCAGAGTGTGATAGATCCATGCAGTGATGTATATGTGCATGCTTATATGAACCGACCTGATGTTCAAGAAGCTCTTCACGCCAACGTCACCAAACTTGATCACGACTGGGAAGCTTGCAGGTATTTATGTTACTGCATTTTTTTTTTTTGCAGGAGATCATTATGAAAACATAGTCAGATCACTGTGTAGCTATATAAAATAAATGTCAAGAGTTGATCCGCGGTATACTACCACCATTTGGATAATGATTAACAACTTAACCTAGTTTACTAACCCAACACTAACTAAACTTGAATTTAAATATGAACAGTGAAATCATTAGAGGGTGGAATGACAGTCCCACGACAGTAATTCCCCTCCTAAAGGAGTTCATCGCCAATGGAATTCGTGTTTGGATATTCAGGTGCAACTCTCCCTAACACCGTTCCTCTTCACAAACACATACGAGTTTGAATATACATAACATAAACAGTATCACATTGTAAAGTGTTACATGTGAAAAATAAGCAATCTTATATTCAATTAATTGCAGTGGAGACACAGACGGAAGAATACCAGTTACTTCTACCAAGTACTCTATCGAAGCCATGAAGCTTAAGGTTAAAACTTTTTGGCATCCTTGGCTTCTTAAGGAGGAGGTAATAATCCGAATTTGTGTCTCTTCACCAAAATTACTTTGAGCAAACCTCGCAGAAGCAATTTCTTTCTTTTGCTAAATTTAGTTATAATTCATGAATAGATTGGTGGATATACACAAGTATATGAAGGAGACCTAACATTCGCAACTGTTAGAGGGGCAGGTCATCAGGTGCCAAGCTATGAGCCCAGAAGAGCTCTTTCACTCATCATGCACTTCCTTTCCGGGAGACCTCTACCTGATATTTCAAATTTATAAAGTAACCAATCAATGTTAATTCTTTTCTGTTTCTATTTTTCACCATTCATTCTTCTCTTTTTTTTTACCTATAGTCAAATTTATAGCCTTGTTTTGGTTTTTTCACCGGGGTCGATTTATTCTTTGTTTCTTCCTCCGGCATTTTACTAATGTTCATAATACATTACAATAACTTGAGATCAATCTCAAATCTTATACAGATGAACTTTTAGAATAAATATGATTTTACCACATTTTTATTGCCCGCTTATTTGCTGATGTAGCATCTGTTATACTCCAATATACCAAAAAAATAAATAATTAATCAATAAAATTACACAACCGAAACAACATTACAATGCTCTTTCTTTACCTGGTTCTGCGTAAATGACATAACAGAAATTCTGTTATGTCATTTATGCCAAATTCTTCGCGCCATTTGGAGATTGTGTCTGAGACTCTTAGCTTTAGCAATACTCAAGTAACCACCAGCTTCTTGTTATCTCTTCTATGGTTGCTTTCACCTTATTGCAGTGGTTTATGAAATTGCTGTTATCATAAAACAAATGGGTTAAAGGCCATTTCTTTATTAAAGGGAGGACAAATTTGCATGTAAGTCATCAAACTTTAAAAATTTACATCTGGGTCACTTGACCTAAAAAGCTTGCATTAAGGATTAAACTTAATAAAAAAATTATAATTCTGCCCTCCATATTACCTCACACTAGCTACTCTCCGGTTCATGGATGGCAGTTCCATGTGGCCGGAGAATCGACAACAACAAATGCATTCATCAATTCATCCTTCACGGTTCACCTATTATAAGAAGTTACTCCTAACATAATACACTCCAAACAAAAATACATTCAACACTTAAAATTCCTTGTCCAGAGGTTATGAATCTTATGATCCCAGTCTTGATAACATTGATTGAGAATGCACTTATCATGTTTAGAAGTGTGACAAAGTGCAAACGGACAACTCAATGCATTATGGACGCTTCCTCCTCCTGGATTCTGTACTAGCTACTGATCCACTCCTGTCCAACAAGCACTAACCACCAAGGGGTGAGCTGATCATAAATTGTTATGCCTTGATTACTTGTTATTGTGTTTCATGGTTGTTGGAATGGAGTGGATACGGGTTGATGAAGCGTTCTTTCCCTGAAGGTTTGGCATATGGATGCCACTGCATTTAGCGGTGACAGTGTTGCGATCAGAGGTTTATCTTCCAATAAGGATCTGGTATGGTATAACTATTGTGATTGAGTAGGAAAATCAGTGTTACTTGGCAAAAAAAAAGTATGAAGAAAACTAAATTCTTCTAGCAGGACTTTCCCTGTTGTATTATGCTCGACGTCTGTAGCATTACAGCATTCCTGCGTTTTTTGGTTTAAACTTTGATTGTAAACTGTAATCTCCAGAAAGTCAAATTTAGGCTTCCAGATCCAGATTAGTGTTACTAGAAGAGTGATTTCTGTGTCATTCGTTAGCTTTACAGAAACAGAAAAAGAAAAAATTGCAGAATGCTTGAATTTGGTTTTCAGCCTGGTCAGATGTCTGCGGTTTTCAGAAATTTTGTACAGATATGATAAATCCTATATACATATCACAGTTAATTTAAGAGCTGAAGAACAAAATTTGCATAAAAAATAACTTAAATAAAAAAGTAGATTAGAGCCAGTAAAAGCCAGAGACTAAGAAAAGAAATTACAAACACAGCAAACCTTTATTAGAGTATGCAAACAAGTAGAAAAAGAAACAAAGGTTGTGAGCTTATTAGTTATTATGTCACAGCAAACTATCACTTTGAGCTGGCAATCTTTTGAAGAAATTGCTTGGAACAGCAGGCAATTTGCTTCGAAACCTAGGATGTCGTAATAGATATAATCCTGCAACTAAAGCCACCACACGAAATGGAGTCACATAAAGCACCACAGCTGCACATAGACAGAACATTATGAAGAAACTCGTCGCTCTAGGATCCCTCCAGCTTAGTAGTGACTGAAATCTCTCCCCTTGCGTTGCAATATCTCCGACCACAGTTTGAATCCTCCCTGCTACACTTCGAAGCCTATCATACCTCAGACGGACCACATCTTGTGGCCTGGATGTAGGAAATGTGTCAAATTCTTCATCAAGCTCATCAGGGTGTACTGCTTCTGCCCATGATAGCTTAGTATCCATATGAGGCGGGTGCCTAGGCCGGAACCTATAGTTCCACAATCCAATGAGAAACATGTATAGAAACAGAGTTGGAAGAATCAGCTCCGGGTACCAGATTAGTATCAAAAACAGTATGTGTACTAAAACTGATGTGATCGGATTTTTCCAGTGACAAACATCCCCAAACCATCTGTTCACAGTGAACATCCCCGACAAGAGCGACATTATCCTGAAAAAATTAGCTTTGCTTCTTCTCATGCTCCACATGTGGGAATCCACATCTAACATGTACTCCACCACCTCCTTTCTTAATGGTGGCTCTGCTCGTCCCAGCCTCACCGCGACAATATTCATTGCTTGGTACCTTAAGTTGTCTACTTGGTTCACCGTGAAAGGATTCAAGTAATGCATTTTGGGCAGTAACGGATGCCCATACAAGTATATCATGTTAGCTACAGACAAGTTGGTAAACCGAATGGCAAGCTGGAGATCACCCATGTTCTTCAGCCCAGAGGGATGAAGAACAAGAAGAGGATACGAATGTTTGTATATTCGATGAGCTTCAAGGGTTGATAAGCGAATTCTTACCTTTCCAATTTTTGAATCCCTTGCTGAAGTGGTGCCTTGTTTATCATTTCCCAGGTGGCAGTTGTCAAAAACTCCCAATGTGATCACCGTGCACGGATCATAAACTTCCCAGGTGTACTGCTCATTCCATTTAGGACTAAATGTGTCAAGAATCGTTCTTGTTCGAACCCATTTCTGTCCATACTTAGCAACACAGTAAGCATCTGTACTTCCATGACCATCCTTCATCTTCATTGGCAGAAGTCCTTGTGCACTCAATATTCCCACTTCTAGTATTCCAATAGGCTGTTTCCAGAGCTGTCTTGCAGTAGGCCTTTGATCACTTATGTACATGGTGGATTCATCCAGGACATGGTATCCGCCTTCGAGACAAACTCTCAGGTGAATCCTACTTGAGAACTTGAGCTCCTTTCTCCTGTCAACTTCCAAGGCACCAAAACCAAATTTCTCGAGGTTGAACCAGCGAGAGTGAACTGGCCTGTGGTCAAGCCTCTTCTCGAAAATAGTCAGTGGTAGGGTAATCATCCCCAGAACATCATCTCTAGTAGGGTGAACTCGGTCTTCAACTGTCAGAACTAACTGCTCCTCAAAAGGTTCAGCAGCAACAAAGACCAAATCTTCATTCCAGAGTGGATTTAGTGTCCGAGCTGGACTTATCTTGGTTTTAAGCACTTGACTACCCACCTGAACTTTTACACAAACTTCAGGTAAACGGGACTTGTCATTTGGGATTACATCCTGAGCTTCAATGACATTAACCCGAAGATACCATAGCTTTGGAGAGACGTAGACTTTAGAGCGGATGTTTAAAACACCCTCTCCATAAACAAAAGCAGCATCCGAATGCCACGCCTCTGAGAAGGCTTCATCAGCTTGAGTCCCCATCCAAACAGCCAACATGATATCACCTCTTACCTTTCCACCTCCTCTACGATCCTCCAGTCTGT
Source organism: Daucus carota subsp. sativus (assembly GCF_001625215.2). Taxonomy (NCBI): domain Eukaryota; kingdom Viridiplantae; phylum Streptophyta; class Magnoliopsida; order Apiales; family Apiaceae; genus Daucus; species Daucus carota. Next base: position 28,314,729 of record NC_030381.2, read on the forward strand.
ACCACTGCGGAGCCAAAGGACTATCAGGGGGCACTCTTGTCGGAACCTCATTCATGTCAAAAACAACCTTTCCAAGATAGTCATCCCTTCCCACCATCTCTTTATCCTTCACAAATATCTCTAGGATTGATGACTGAATACGCTCCTTAGAAAATGCAAAAACCTGATTCCACTCGGGGTTCACTTTCCTCTCAAAATGCTTTGTTCTGCCTTTGTAATTCCCCAGCTTCACTTCCACATAAGGATCACAGCTGGCAGTGAGTGCACTTGGTGGAAGATCTTTGGCCTTCACAACTCGAACATAAAGATAATATGTTTGCTCAACTAGGTCATGTGTGCCTGCATATCTTTCAGCGTTCAACCACCCTCTTCCGCCAGAGGCTGCTACACCACTAATCCACTGGTCACCAATTTGTGGCGTTGTGTCTGCCAAATCAAAGTTCTCTTGGTTGCTCTGATGATGGGGCTTGTGACTAAACTGGTGCTGCATCGTTTTCAACTCCAGATGACCAAAATTTTGCTGCAGTTTTTCAGTGTTTATATATTTTTGCCTAGACCCTTCTGTATTTACTTTTCTCAGATGTAAAACAAAGAGGGAGATAACTGGTAAGGACTCACAGATGTTTGTGAAGGTTGTGAAAATGGTGGTGCTGGAAGTGATTTTTCAAGGCTCTCTGGCTGGCTGATGTATAATAGGGAGAGGTTTTGAATCAGAGTTGGGTAAAATGTGCCTATTACAAATAGGGAAAATAAGAACTATTCTTGGTAGGAGTACTTAAAATGCTTCCTGATCAAATTTCTAGACAATGTAGGAGCAAAGAATTCGCAGACTGTTAAGAAATCTTCTATCGTACACTGACTACGACAGAAAATTCTGAATGAAGGAAAGATTCTGATTCAGAATGGAATTTGATTCTCATGGAGGGTTACAGTTTTTCTAAGTTGGTTTTGAAGGTTTTGAATGTCATCTTGTGGAAATGCACTGTTAAATATTTCACCATCTTAAGCATAAAACTGTGAGCATCTATAACTTCAACCAACAGCTTCACAGTACTTTTCCCTCTTGTTTCCCTGCTGTTAGAAGCTATCAGGAATCGTCTCACTCGAAAGATATCTCTTAACTCAGTCCAGAAGCAAAGAGGTTGTTTGTCGAAAAGCAAGACATAAAGACAAAGGGATTCCTTACTCTTTCAGGTGAATGATCCGTTTTAAGATGAAAGTAAAGAATCTTTTAGTTTAGAAGGTGCCAGTGAGTTCTGTACAGAAAAAAGTTGATGAGAAAGAGCAAAATGGAGGGAAGGCATAAACTTTTAGGAGAAAAGAATTTGTGGGGTTAGAAAGTAGAAAGCACTGTTCGACAGAGATCTCCCTAACATAACCAAGCACACCAAAGTACCCCATGAAATCAAAGAAGAGCATCGAGGTTTTAAAGACCAGCACCATGCTCTCTCCCAGAATAGGAAACTAAGAACATCCCGCATTACTGCACATGTCACTTGCAAGTTGCAAGTCAAGTCTTATTCCCAGATCTGTTGTACGAGTTCCAAAACAAACCCGAACACAACCACTGTAGGTCATGCAATTTAACAAGGCCGTTGAGGTGTTAAGAGACGACAAAAGATTAGACCTAGCTTCCGCCAAAGATTTGAGCTTACAAAGCCCTCTAAACGTAAAACCTGCAGTAATCATCTCCCTCACACCTTTAATTGATTGATACTAATTATGAATATAGGCATGTACCTGAATAGACCCTAAGGCTACCAAAAGAAACACAGGCACAGCTAGCCCTGATCAGGACACAAAAATTGCAAGCATAGCCTTTAGAAAAACCACAGAAAAATCAAAGCAGTCCCTAACATGCTAAAAAATCGCAAATAGAACCCCAACACTGTGAAAAAGATATAAGAACTCATTCACCCTACTTGCCAACACAGTACCATACTGCCATCCATGACAATTCACCATGCATCCAGGGATTGAATATAAACAAACCAGACCCAATATATCGAACAGCCTGCAACATATCACCTGGAATCATTCAGTCCGCACCTTACTACACTTCCGAAGAAAATTCACATGAATGTTGCTGCCAGATTCATATGGTGCCCAAGCTGGTAGAATTAACTATAACAACCTCGTAATACTTCAGGCCATCTGGAACCAGCAAACAAATTCAATGGAACATTAGTTAGATTGAAAGCAATTCAATGGAACATTCCACACTTGCAGAGACCCAAACTCTATCACTATCATGAATCATGAAGCTCATATGCATGAGCTTCATTCCAGCAGTTTCTTCTGTTTTTCTTTTGCTTATTAGTATTTTCCGGGTTATGTGTGATGAGCTTAATAACACTATCACCAGTGCCACGTCATTTGGTAACAAATTCTGGGACCGTTTTGCCATTTCTCAGATTATGTATGATGAGTTTAATATTAACAGCTTTTCTTTATGTTTCATATCTGTTTTTTTGGTTCATCCATACATGCCAACTGAGATACCAGAAGCAAGCCGAAAGGAATATTGTGGCTCCCCAGAACATAGTGCATACCTACAGAACTGCTAATATTTTTCTTAATTACTAACATATATGCCGTCTAAATATAAACATAAAAATTACCTAGTGAATCGTCGTTATGAACAAGGAAGATGCCTGCAGAATGCTGCATAAAACAAGCACACAACTTTCATGAGTTGGGCTACTTGAAGATGGCTACCAGACTATCATTCCTTCGATTTCTGCCAATATTTCTGTTCCTTGTGGCTCAAAAATGGATAGTTATGGCAATGATTCCCACGACAGTACATTCTGGTTTGCTTCAGAAACCATCAAATAATGATGAAGTTCTTATCCCACCCGATTTTAAAATATCTTATTACACCCAAACTTTAGATCATTTTGGCTATACACCAGAGAGTTACATGACATTTCAGCAACGATATGTTGTAAACTATGAGCATTGGGGTGGTGCAAACACGAGCTCGCCTATAATTGTTTATACCGGAGATGAGGTTGATGTTACTGCACTTGTAAATGGTACTGGCCATGGATTCCTCGGTGAGCTTGCTTCACATTTCAAAGCTATCCTAATGTACATCGAGGTGAACGTGGAACTTCATCCCACATTTTTCCTTGTACAATCGTTTCAAATGCATCTCCAGTACTGATATTGTTTTGTATGACATCCAACAGCACCGCTATTATGGAGATTCTATGCCTTTTGGACAGGAAACGTTTGATAATTCCAGTACCCTCGGGTATTTTACCTCAACACAAGCTCTGGCAGATTACGCGCAGTTGTTAACTGATCTGAGGAGAAACTTGTCAGCCGAAAACTGCCCTGTCATTGCTGTCGGAGGGTCTTATGGGGGAAGTAAGTTGCAAAGACCAAAGTTCCATGAATCTCGAATGTTTTAATTGTCATACAATTCTCAAACCTCTATATTGCAGTGCTTGCATCGTGGTTTCGCCTAAAGTATCCCCATATTGCTTACGCTGCACTGGCTTCATCAGCTCCGATTCTGTATTTCGACAATATAACCCCGCACGATGCATACTATGTTGTTGTCACCAAGGATTTTAAGGATACCAGTGAGAGTTGCTACAAAACTATAAAACAATCTTGGTCGGAAATAGACAAAGCTGCTGCAGATCCCAGCGGCCTATTGCATCTCGGACAAGTATTTGCAACCTGCAGGTAATTTTAATTAAATTCGTAACAATATATGTAGGACATTAAATTCGTACGACAAAATCATAAATTGCTTACTCTTTTCTGGCCGCCGTCTGAAAAGACCTCTGAACTCATCTCAAGAACTAAAGGACTTCCTCGCACTTTCGTTCATGGTGTCCGCTCAGTATGATTTTCCTACAACAAGATATGTACAGAAAGTATGCAACGCTATCGACGGAGCAGCAGAAGGTACTGACATTCTAGGCAGAGTTGCGGCTGGCTTCAATGTTTCTGCTCTGGGAGGGATTTTCGGAAGATCATGCAACACTGTTTTCGACATCCAATCCATCAATAACAATAGTGGATGGGCATGGCAGGTACTTTGTGCGGCATTTGTTTTTCTGGTTCAAGCTTTTCGGTATCTATGTTATGCAGTCAGATTTCATATGAAATTCTCATGAACTCGGTATAATTTCTTCTTGTTTTCGTTCTTCCTCTTCCAAAGCAATGTACAGAACTGGTAATACCAGTAGGATCTGGTGCAAATGATACAATGTTCGAACCATGGCCTTTCGATATTAAAAACCTTAGCAGGACGTGTAAAGCTGCCTTCGGTGTCACTCCCAGGCCTCACTGGATCACGACGGAATTCGGAGGCCATGTATAATTCTAGCTCCTTTAACCAGCTGCTACGCTTATATCATTTCTAACATCATCATCAACCTTAGTTTGCTATATATTCGACAGGACATAAAGACTGTTCTTGGGAAGTTTGCGAGTAACATCATATTCTCCAATGGTCTACGCGATCCATATAGTGCTGGAGGGTAAGAATTAATATTTTGCAAAAAGGAAAAAAATAAAAAGCACTTCTATATGATTTTGATTTTACATTTTTGTTATTGTAGAGTTCTCCAGGACATTTCTGACAGTCTTTTAGCAGTTTATACAGAAGAAGGTAGTTTTTTCTCTCCAGCTAATTTTACCAAATAAACTTCCTGTCTGCTGTAATCATTAAAATATATATGAAAGAATGTAATCATACATGATGTAAATGGTTGAGCAGGCGCACATACCTTGGATATCAGTACTCCTTCTGCACCAAGTGATCCTGACTGGCTAGTATTTCAGAGAAAGAGGGAGCTAGAAATCCTCGAAGGATGGCTTGCAGAATACGGGAACTAGGGGATTTTGAGGTTTTGAATCTTGTCACAGGAGAAGACGGGCATGTGAGTTTGTTTAATTATCAGAAATAAAATAAAATCAAGAAATAAATGCGCGAATGACTTAAATAGTTAAATGTGTGTGAAAACTATTTGAAGCCCACAAACTATTACTATAAAAGGTCTTAGTTTTTGTGCTAAATATTAGGATGTACAGGTTGTATACTTGTATTCTATCAACTTGGCACACAAGAAGAACTGGCAAACATGCCTACTGGGTGCTACATTATGCATCTTCGAGCATCTTATGTGATGAATTGAGAGAAATATATGTGATGAGATAAATAAATTTTCGTGCAACATTATGGAAGTAGGCAGTTCTAACAAGATGATCAAACAATGACAATGGCACCAAACTAATGCTTTAGATTCCCATAGTTAAATATAAACAGTAGCAGAGGTAAAATATAGGCGAGCACATTGTCAAAGAGCAAATACTTCATTCAGTAAACACATTCCAACAACAGGAGATAAATGCCGGTCAGAATAAAAAATCATCAGAAAATCACGTTAGGATTACATCTCAGCTTTGATTTGCAGAATGTACATTCTTGTTCGAGGTGAACAAAATATTGCAAGAAGACCAAGGTAAAAACTAACTAAAGCACTAATACAGAACACCCAAACCGATATTGGTCCTTCTTCCATTTCTTCTTTCAAGGCCTGTGGCACAGCTGGTTGCCTTTTTGTCTCACACGTAAGAGCAGATGACTCTAGGCACAAGTTTGGATTCCCAGCCAAAGCTCCTGGGAATTTTGAATATCCTCTTTTCTTGGAAACGATGCCAGACAAGGAGTTATATGATAGATTCAGGATAGACAAATTTCCAAGGGTAGAGATATTATCTGGAATTTGCCCCAACAAAGAATTATGTGACAAATCCAGAGCTTTCAAGCTCCTCATGTTTGTCAAACTTTGCGGAATCTGACCGTCAAGACTATTATAAGATAAATTTAAGTACTCTAAACCATGCAGCCCAAACAGACCCGAAGGAATTTCCCCATGAAGCTGATTATCAGATATGTCAATGCCAACCAAGGAAGAGAGGGTGTACTTGACAGTCAATACATTTCTATCAGCAACCAGTGATGAAAGCCTGATGCGTAGATCTCGGGATGCAACCAGTGATGCACTTTGACTCCGTAAAACAGTATCCCCATTGTTAAAATTTAAACTAAAATTGAAGTTTCCATTTGGTAGATGACCAGAAAAGTCATTGCTGGACAGGTCCATTGTCTGGATTGCTTCAAACATAAAAAGCCAACTAGGAAGAGCTCCACTGAACTTATTCCGAGCAAGAGAAATAAATCTAAGGTTTGACCATTTAGTTATTGCATCACGTAGGGACCCTGAAAGATTGTTAGAGCTGAAATCTACAACCTCCAGTGACTTGCAGCCTGCCAAGGTCAAAGGGATTTCCCCAAAAATCATGTTGTTGCTTATATCAAGTATCTTTAGACTATCTAAGGCATCAAGCTCGGGTTGAATTTCACCAGAAAGGTTGTTGTTGTTTAGCACTAGTGCCAGCAGTTGAAAGCAACCAACTATGTTCAAAGGGATTGAACCTGATAGCAAGTTGTGTGACAAATCAATCACTTGCAGATAGGTCAAATTCCCAATCCTTGCTGGGATCTCACCCGAAAGAAGATTATGGGAAAGAGACAGTGCTTGCAAGCATTTCAGTTCTGTGATTGCTAATGGAATATCTCCGGTGAATCGGTTGTGTGACAAGTCAAGAAGCATAAGCTCAGACTTCTCAGTCGCTTTGACTATCTTACTAGGAAGCGAACCGGATAACTCGTTGAAGCTCAAGTCTAAGACAACTAGTTTCTCAGAGAGCACAAATCCAGGAGAAATATCATATTTCAACAAGTTGAATGACAAATTAAGTTGTGTCAATGCTCGAAGGAAAGAAATACAAGTGGGTATTCCTCCCACAATAGAATTATTTGCTACACTGAGTACTGTAAGTGAATTTACAGACGATGAAAGGCATCTCAAAGTCCCCGAAAATAAATTTGTATCCAGATTTAGATACTCCAATGACTGATGAAAATCAGGAAGATCACCAGACAAATAATTATGAGAAAGATCTAAATACTTGAGCGATTTCAAGTACAGCAAGCTTTCCGGTATTTCTCCAACAAACCTATTAGAACCCAAGTCCATCTTCTCAAGCCTTACCGAAAAATTCCCAATCCACAACGGAATCACCCCGTCAAAATAATTGTGTCCAAAATCAAGCTCACGCAGCCTACTAACCCTGAAGATTGTATTCGGAACAACCCCACTAAAAGCATTAAAACTAACATCCAACATCTTCAACTTCCTAAACCCCCCAAAACACGGTGGAATCGAGCCACTAAAGTTATTCCTCGACAAAATCAAGATTTCCACAAGTGACAACTCACATAAACCTGAATGAAGCTGACCCACCAAGCTCATACCCGTTAGGTTAACTGAAATGACCTGACCCGACCCATTTGAGCAAACTACACCAGTAAAATTACTACACCTAAATCCAACACCCCAAGAAGACAATCTTTGAGTTGGGTCTTGAATTTGAGACTTAAACAACATAAGTGAGTTGATGTCTTGTTGTATAATAGTGCTATTACTATCACTAGTACTGTGATTATACATACAAGCACAAAAGATACGATCTTTGCTCAAGAAACTCAAAACAAATAACAGGAGAATCATATTTTGTAGATTGGGTGAAACCCAGTTTTGTTCCATGGTGAGTGCAAGATTTAGCCACTGAAATTAGCTTAAAATAATAATAATTAAAAGTTGGTAAAGTAGTAATGATAATAATAATACCAAGAAATATACCTGAAAGCTGAAATGAAGAATGCTAATGGAGGAAGAGCACACTACAAAGAGCATATATGAAGTGCATTCATGTCTAACTAGCTTTATCTGGCTGACTAAATGAACTAACTTTATCTATTACTCTACAACTCAGGATTCTCCTGCGTTTTATGACATGATTTTAGTTAGATATTTAAAACCTAAAATAGGGTTTGGCCCCCAAATAACCAAATTTGGGGTGGAAATGCCCCAAATATCAAAATATCCGGAAATTGGCTCTCACTGATCAATAGAGATGTGACTGGTGTAGCGTTTTTATTAAAAATGTAAAACGCTACATCGTGTAGCGTTTAGGTCATTTGATTTTTATAAAATCAGGAAGACGCTGCTTGGTATCACGTTCAACCTCATTTCATTTGCTGCTTTATACCTTTGTAATGCGCTTTTTTTATCCGCCAAAACGTTATACACAATAGCGTTTAATGCATGTTTTATTGTTTTGGGGTTTTTGTTAAGATCAAACGCCACCTCATGTGATATTTCTCTTTTATTATAAATTAAAACGCTAATTCTCTTGGTGTTTTTTTTTTTTGTTCTCAAATATTAATTATTCTAAAATCAGTCCTAAACTCTAATCGTCAGTCAATTTAATTTAAAATATAAATTAATCATTCTAAAAACCCAAACATAAACTCTAAATGTTAACGACTGTTAATTTATTTTTTAAACTGGTTTCTCGGCTTTAGGGCCTTCGGCTAGGGGTGAGCAAAACCGAACCGAAACCGAAAAACCGAACCGTACAATTTCGGTTCGGTTTGGTTTCAATTTTTTCAAAATTTCGGTTAATTCGGTTTGAACCGAAATTTATATTGGTTCGGTTCGGTTTTTTATATAGTATTTCGGTTTAAACCGAAATAACCGGAATTTTATTAAATTTAAAAAAAATAATTTATATATATTATTAATATCAGTTATTACTTACGAGTTAAGCCTGAACATAACACACAGAAAAGTCTAGTAACCCTAAACTAGGGCTGTCAAAAAAATTCGAAAGATCCGATATCCGTCCGAAAAATCCGCAACCGTATCCGAGAAAAAGCGGATATTATTCGTATCCGAAATAAAGCGGATATTATCCGTATCCGAATCCGTGATATTCGAATCCGAAATTAAATACATATATGATATTTAAATTATATAATATATAAGTATATGTAATTAAAATTTTATTTTATTTAGCTTGTATTGTGTGTATATGCATTAAATAATACATTTACATAATTTTTATATAATTGTACAAATACTCAAACACTTTATACATATATAAAAATATTATTAGAGCTTAGTCATCAAAAAATTGTTTGAAAATCATCTTTAATACGGTAGAGTCATCAAAAATATCCGACATCCGTCCGAAATATTCGCATCCGTATCCGAGAAAAAGCGGATATTATCCGTATCCGAAATAATGCGGATATTATCCGTATCTGAATCCGGCCATTACGGATACGGATACGGATATAGGCATATCCGTATCCGAATTATCCGTTTGACAGCCCTACCCTAAACACTGAAGCGGCGCATCGCTCCTCTACTACGGCCTGCCCAGTACCACGAAGCACGAATCCATGAATTTAATCAGTTGATTCGTTAATCAGCAAGACAGCAACTTATCTCTCCGGTCTCTTGTTTTATTTACTCTGCTCGTCGATCTGTTTTGCTGTGATTAGAGGGAGATATTATTTATTTCTTATTTAGTACTTTTCTTTTATCTTTCCACATAGACATCTAGGTGGGCATGTGCTGCTATTGGTTTCCAAACTGAAATCCCTGTATAAATTGTGGTCGGAGATTTTATGGTTATGCCGTCTGGATTTTTTAAATAGAAATTTCAGTTTTTTCAAACCAAAACCGAAACCAAACCGAAATAATTCGATTTGTTCGGTTCGGTTAAGAATAATAATTCGGTCCGGTTCGATTTCGAAAAAAAATACATTTCGGTTTTCGGTTATTTCGGTTCGGTTCGGTTTTGAGCCGAACCGGCCGAATGCTCACCCCTACCTTCGGCCCTGCAGCCTCGCATTAATTACGGTTCATTCTACAACCCAAACCTAAACCCTAAATGTTAACGGTTGTAAATTTATTTATTCTACCGGCGTCTCGGCTTCCGGGCCTTCGGCCCTTCAGCCTCAATTAGGGTTTAGGCTCGAGGGAGTAGGGCCTACCGACCCTGCACCCTCAATCCTAAACCCTAACCGTCAGTCAATTTAATTTAATGTTTAAATTAATCATTCTAAAACGCAAATATAAACTCTAAATGTTAACGACTATAAATTTGTTATTAATTTTATTTATAAATAAACATATAATAAAAAATTTATAAACACTACTTCAAGTAGCGTCTTCTACGTCTTCTCTTTTGTTAAAAGTAGAAGACGCTACTTCCCACACGTCTCTTATGATCATTCACTGTCATTTTATCAAATTGAGGTATTCTGGGCATTGCCTTTCATATTTTGGTTATTATGGGCCATCTTTCCATATTTTTTGTAGATGTCCTGCACTTTTAATAATATATTTTCTATAATTTCTTTTTATTGAAAAACATTATTTTTTACAAAAATATTTTTATATTTAAGAAAATATCGTTAAAATATAATTTACAAAACTTTTGAAAATTAAATTATACAACTTGATGCAATCAAAATTCATGTAATCATTAATGTAATTGAAAACAATTTCAATTTATTTGGAAAATTATTGCATTTTGTTGAACTTGGTAGAAAACAGTATATAAAAACCGTTATCAGCTGCAAATTATATTTTGTCAAATATTTTCAAAGAACAGAAAAATCATCAAAAAATATAGAAAAATAATACTATAATTAATAATATTTTAAGCTGATTATATATATTTAAAAATATTTTTATAATAAAACATATGTTAATAAAGCAAAATAGTATATGAGCTCAGGACCTGCTAACCGCTTATGCTATTATATTTACCTTTTCTATTTTTGTCAGTTTTTGTTATGTCAATGATATTTTGAATAAGTTCCATGTAGTCCAAATATTTACTGTAGTATCGTAGACCACGTATGTTCTGCAACTATAGAATGGCATAAAGACATAGCAAAATGTATGAAACTTGTTATTTTATGAAATGCATTCTACAAATATCACTGTTTCATGAAAAAATATTGAAAATCATTTATGTTCGACAAGTAGAACTCATATGTTCTGTAATATGTAAATATGTTCTGCAAACTTAACATGTTTTGCAGAATAATGTGTTTTTCACTATTTAACTTGTAGAATGTTTAGGATTGTCAAAATTTTTAACAAAATAATGATGTTTATAGAACATGATTTGCAAAATAACACATTTTGCAATGTTTTTATGTCATTCTATAGTTGCTGCAGAACATACGTGATCTACGGTACTACAGTAAATATGTGACTACATGGAACTTTGTTCTATATATATAATAGCATGTGCATTTAAATTACACACAAATATATTTTCAAAAAAAAATTAAACACAAATATATACGTTTTTTTGTTTGAATAAACACAAATATATACATTATATTGAAAATACTAATTTTCTACATTTTCATTTTAACTACATAGGAAATATTATAAATATATAGTCGAACATTTTCTAGTTATCTTTATTTTATTCTAGTTTTATTCTTACTTCCGGGATCAAACCACGTATTAAACATATGTTTGTTATACAAAATTTTCGTTATGTAAAGTCTAATTTACCATAAATATATATACCGTCAGTACTGTACATCATGAAAAAAATTCATTATCTGTTGGCAGAGAAAACACAAAATGAACAATGTGTCAACATATGACTTTTGTCCTCTCACTATCATATAGTACTGACAAAGATTTAGAAGACCTTGTAAAACTTTTCACGCCTTGACATGGATCACGCATATTGACAATTCCTCAAAATTTGTTGCTCTGGAACAGGCCACCTGGAAATTAAGATCACAACATAAGATAAAAACTGTAAAAAGCTTATATAACAAAAACAAAGGTGAGATTCTCTACCGATATGTGTTTGGGTTAGTCTCCACTACTTCCACTACGAGATTCAGAAGTCTGTCAGCACTTGCTCTAACCACAACTAGCTCAACAGATTTACCCTCCTTGTTCCACAATGCTTCAGTAAGCTGACAGCACCGCCATTGAGGACCATGTCAGATATGACATCATGCAGCAGTCAATATTAAAACTAAGCTAAAGTAAAGCATTATTTGTTCTACACCACAACTAAAGTGAAGCATTATTTGTTCCACACCACGATCTGACCTAACATAATCTAAAACGACTTCCTAATTGCAAAAAGCATAAAGATGGACTAAGAACAAAACTCCAAAACTAGAGCCATTAGGAAACCTTGATTAGGCTAGTATGACCATGTAACAGCTTGGCGAGGGGATATCAAGTAGCACACACATAATTCTCACAAATTCAACCCATAATTCACAGCCTTTTGCTCACATCATTAACATAGAACTTATAACCTTGTCCACTATGAGAGAGTAATGTTTTCCAGGTTAATTTAGTAAATTTGTTAGCATATGGATTAACTTGTGGAAAGATATATTTTGGTGGTCTTTATAAAACAAAGGATAAAATACCTCCAGGCAGCTCCGCACAAGATTTCCATCACAACTCGTAATAACATCGCCAACATGTAGAGCAGCAATACAAGCCGGAGATTCGGGTAGTGCCTGTTAATAAAGGAAGCGAGGAAAATACTAATGTGAGGATGAATTATATCATAACAAAAATACTTGGGAAAATGAAGAGGATGCATTATATCATAACAAAAATACTAGGGAAAATGAAGAGGGAAGCAAAACAAACCCCCTACCTTTCTCATGGCTAAACACACTAGTAAACACGATAGAAGTGATGCAACATATCAAATAAATCAGCAGGAAAATAAAAAACCCTCTGTACAATTACTGCTGAAAAGAGAAAAGTATGGGATCCATTTGAGTGTAAACTCAAAGACTTTGGGGTTGTTCTGGGAAAGTAAAGGTATACATGACGATGAACCAGTAACATACCAGTGATACCACAATGCACATGAGAAGGTGATGTTGAGCTCACCACTGTATTTCCTTAAATATTCAAAAAAAATATAATGGTACTTTAATGCTTCCGTTTAATGACTCCGGAAACTATAAGAGCTACTTAAGGGGGGTGATGTACTAGAATGTAATAATCAAGAAAAAAGTGATGAGGGTAACAATATTATACCTCCCGACTTATTGGAAAAAGAACAACATAGATAATTCATCATTTAAATATTAAAATCTTCGAAAGGAATATGTTTGTTTTTTATTTCATTTCAGGTACCCCTGTCAGATACTTAACATTCTGATGCAATCGTGATTGTATACCTCCCTGTGGTCCTAGTATCTAACAGTATTCTTTCATAAAATAGCCAAATATGACACTACTTAGGACAGTCACTGAATCCAGACACCATAGACTAACAAGTGAAAAGAATCCCATAAAATGAATAGAGACATGCTCGTCGATCAAAGAAACTATAAAAACATATACTAAGATCATGTAGAAGAACCAACCTCCTTTACCATTGCCCCTTTAACAACATGTGGGAACTTTTCGTGTAATATTTCCAGCTCATGCAAACTTCCGGCATATAGATCAATGACACTTAATCCAATCCAAGGACGTGGAATTCGACTGAAACAATGCATTTTACTCGTCAATTTTAAAGCCATTAATATTACATACAAAAAGAGCATTAAGTTCTCGCATTACCATTGTTTCTTTAGATCTCTATAACATTGGTACGCTATGTTGATCGGAAGAAAAGGAGTGTATGAAACCTCGTAGAAGTTAATTCCAATAACCTCTCCAAGAAAATTGATAAGAGGTCCACCAATCCCATTCTAGTGACAAAAGTGATGTTAGTTAGAAGTTTAACAAATACAACTATGCTGCAATAGTGCACCTATAGTAAGACAACTGTATATATAGTAATATAGAAATGCATTGGGGCAATGAAAGTATGCAAAATGTCCAAATATTTTTACACATGTATATGGAAAGAGAGAACAGATAGTGATGTATGTAGCACCCTAGTTGAGTCGGATACCAAAAAAGAGGGATAACCTTTTTAATAAGACAACTTGCACTCAGAAGCTCTTGACAATCAAAGTCACAACCACCATACCTGGATGATAAATAGAGAAACGCTAATACGAACCCACACAAATGAAAAGCAAAATTGGATGTCCATGACTAATATCAAAGAAATAGAAGTCTATATCAAGTCTTAATAAGTACCTGAATTCACCAGGTGCGGCCATAATATCATAGGAATCCCGAAAATAGCGCCCTAAGGCAAATACCTCCATACCGGGATAAAGTGAAAACCGATCGGCAGATGTCGCTGAATCTTGACGTTCAGTACACCGGGATAACTTAAAATCTTCAATGGAACCACAGTTACCAGGATCTATAGGCACATGAGTATCAATAAGCCTAATAGTAGAAGTTGGCAGAGGTACATCTGAGTTTATCTTGATTATAGCAATGTTGTAGTGGAAGTCAACAGCTAACACTTCGCCTCTGAAGAATGTACCTCCTGCCATGTACACATCAATCTGCAAGAGTACAAGTATGACAAAGTTGACATTCACCAAGGAGTCAGGAGACATCAATACATGCAAGCAAAGAATGAAAGAAAGTGATAAGCCTCTTTTAGTCATAGTACTTCACTGTGCAGATTAAAGACAGCAAGAATAATTACTGACCTTGAGATCATCAGCCACCATATCTGCGTCACTTGCACTTCGCAGGAGTGTAGCAGAAGTGAGGATAGTACCCATGAAGGTGCCACATATATTATCACACTCCATTATGAACCCAGAACAAATAAATATCCGGTTGTCACCTAGAAAGGACATTTTTGACAAGCCCAGTTACTAAAAATGTAAAATCATGCCTTATTGCATGTTAGGAGGTGGAACCTAGTAATTATGAACCAAAACCAAATAAGTCTTTAAGTTAAACTTAGCTAAATCATAATTTAATTCTGAAATACCTAACTCCAATTAGAATCCAATTCTGAAATCTCTACCTCAAATGAGAATCCAATTCGTAATCAGTTAATACAATCACTCTCATATTTTGTGACCAAAACATACCTTTCATAATAATTGTCTAAACATACAAGTATTATCCATATATGTTTTGGATCACCCAAGCCCATTATACCGTTGTAATGGGCTGATACCTAACAATTATAACTAAACTTAGCTTCTAGTCTAATGAAAGATGACTTGTGTTAATAGTTAAGAAAAATTAGTCACTAACATGAGCTAAAGTTGGTAAAGAAAGGGAGCCGCATGAACAAATTTTAAAAATCCTGCCCAGATTTGTGTCTTAAGAATTCTGCAGTTAACCATTCTGCAATCCAGGAGGCAGTAGCCGTTGCAAATATTGATATATAGCTAGGAATAAATTTCAGGGAGGTGGCTGAAGTTTTTTGAATGTTCTAAAAAGTTGGCCAAAGTTTAAAAATAACAAATCTGTGGCTGAAGTTTACTTCCTCTTTTTAAAACGGTGGCGCACGTCAAATAGACCCTAACAGCTCTAACGGAGCCGGGGATAAACTAGGATTTTAGCTAAAAAATAACGTTCATGAGCACTGCAATAACATTTAGCCCTCACCTTCTCAATCGCAATTTGCATAGGATTAGACAAACTCAGCATAGGAGCTTCCTTAATTTGAACTACAGGAGGAATCACTACCGGAGATGCCTCCCGGATCTAAAATGCAGACAGGTCGAACTCATTCACACCCGGATCTTGCAGTAAAAAACCTGAGTGCCCACCATTGATATCAAACAAAACCCTCGCCAAACTCTGATAAAACACCTCAGTAGAGCTCATCTCAATGACGTCGTTTTCAGACAGAATACAAACCGACGTCTGCAACCCACACACCTGAGCTTGCCTCGCTCTCTCACACTCACACTCAACAGCCTCTCTCACAACAAACACTCAACAGAGTCGAAAAAGTACTCGAGTTTTCACAGACCCCCTCAACAACCATCTGTCAATTGCTAACAATGGGGAAAATGCCACAGCTTTTCGGGACCCAACCACAGCATGATTAGACAAAGTGGACACTTGAATATGTTGGTCGATAATAAGAGGCACATGAGAGGAATTGCGTAATATACCCCTTAATTTTATTTCATTTTTTGGACTTAATGGCGTTTTAGTAACGGCGCTTGACGGACGCCACTGTTTTGAAAAGCGAAAGTAAACTCGGGCCACAGATTTGCTATTTTTAACCTTTGGCCAAGTTTTTGCAACATTCGGAAAATTCCGGCCAATCCCCTGAAATTTACTCTATAGCTAGGAACTTGACAATAAATCGGAAGTTGACACTAAATGACAAAATTTTAGCATAACAGAGTTTATACCATGGGCGGACCTATACTCTGCCCAGTGGGTGCCCGGGAACCTACTGGGCTCGGGCTCTTAATGTTAGTATATAGAAGCTTTCAATGTAAAATTTAATAATATTTTCTTAAAATATTATATAATATTTTTTTAATAAATAATTCATAATATTTTAAAAAATGTCTAGTTGACAATTAAACATAAACTCGAGAAAAACTTCAAACTAAAAAAGAAAAGAAAAGAGAACATCATAAAGAATAAAAATGAAAAAACATAATCTACCGTTCATTCTCAAATCTCAAATTCATCTGCTATTTACTATTTTTTTTAAGTCTGTGTCACTAGTTTTTCTTTATAATGATGATTACTCGCTTCCTCCGACTTGCGAATTCTTATGACTACTCTCTTTATTTTTATGAATTTCTTTTTCTTTTTTTTTGCCACGATTTTTATGAATTTCTTATATCTTATAACTATAACATTAACTTTAATTTTAATATTTATATTGGGAACCCGGTCAATAATATTTCTGGGTCCGCCACTGGTTTATACAATACTGGAAAGTGACACCAAAAGAGGAATTAAGAGGAATTTTAACAAAACACAGTTTATAAACAAACTTGGGTACTGATGAAGAGTTTATCTAGCTCTACGACCATGGCACTCATATCACTCAAGGCCTACTTCTTAAACATTCTATCTATATGGTCTTTTCGCGTAATTGATAGTTATCGGTGTTAATGTACTTTAAAGGGAACAAAGGAAGCATGTCAATTACAATTTTCCTGTGGTAACTAGATCATCTAAAACCTAAACATACCGGAGTAAGCAGTAAGAGAAACGACACTTGAGGCAGCTTTCAAGACAGATTTCTTGGTATTCGTGCCCCGATTGGTTGCATTAGAACAGAATCGTCCAAAATCGTGTATAAAATACTTGTTCCAGCGGACTGTAATTTATTGAAAAATTTAAACAAGAATAAAAAGATGGGTAATATTTAAAGAAAAGAAACACATAATTCTCATACACTGGGTGCCATTTAACAGAAGCTTCTTAGGAGGGACACCAGCTCTCTTCAGCATCTTCAATTAGCAGCTGCTTTCCGATGAGCGAATTAACTGCGCTCTTCTCACACAGCTAGGCGGGTAATAGTTGGCATCTAGATTCGAGCCCCGTATATACTTGACATCTTTGATAGCCCAGCGCCCCAGCCCATTAGACACAAATAGCCCAGGTCAGGATAAAAACAAAATTAGAATCGATATTAGAGAATCTCCGACCCAACACCAAAATGGTGTCATTTTCGTCCCAAAATAGTTGGCACGTTTGGTTTGTGCCGGTAAAATTGACTGAAATTTGATTGAAATTTATTAATATTTTATTAATTGACAAAATAAAAAAAATATGTCACCGGAAATAACTTTTAATCTACTTTAAGATGTAATTTTCAGGTTTTTAAAATAATGAGTGATTGACATATAATCTTTGATCAAAATTTAGTCAATTTGACCAACAAAAATAGAAATGTGACTACTATTTTGAGACGGAGGGAGTACTTTAATGTAACACCAAAATGGTGTTAAAATGACATCAAATGAATTGGTTGACATCAAATTTAGTGTCAAGTATTCATTTGGTATAATTTTTACATCAAATTTGGAGTTTTTAAAAATGATTACTATACCCTCACACTTATGAGACAAAACAAATTTATTCCTTCTAGGTCCCATTACACTTATTTTATCTTACGTTTTTTATTTTTTAAGCATAATCATTATAAATTTTCTTCCTTTGCTATTTAATTCACATTTTTTATTTATTCCAAAATTTTAATAAATTTATATTCTTGTGTATAAAAATAAATAATTAAGTTGTTCTCTTAGGGTGGTTGATGAATTTATAATTATTTGAGATTCTTATTTAGTTAACTTAGCAATGATATTGATAAATATTGATATAAATAATTTAAAAAGTGGAGAATATTCTATTTTATGTGTAAAAATTTCTTTTGGTGTAGGATATGGTGTTGATGGGTTGGAGTGAAATTTTGAAATGATGTAATTTTCACATCAAAATAGTGTTAAAATTACACAATTTTGGTGTTATGGGTTGGAGATGATCTTAGTATAATTTTCAACAAGCGCAAACAAAATTCTATATATTTTAATATTATTTTTAACCCAATTTATTTCTATAATTTTATATTAAGAAGCCTCCTAATAACAATAATCAGTTTTGATACGTATCTGATCTAATTTCAATCCAATTTATTTATTAAATTTTCATTGATCCATTTACTTCTTTATTCTCAAATATATGTGTGTGTGAAAGTTTTTACACTAGTCAAGTTTTGTATTACAATTATATATATATATATATATATAATAAAAATTAATATATACAAAGATAAAAAATAATTTTATCCTGAAAAATTTAATATACATAATCTATGTATCTAATAAATCCTGAATAGTGACACGTCATCAATGCCACATATTTCAAAAAAAGTCCACCTCAATGCCACATATTTTAGATTTTGTCATTTCATTATAATTTCCCTTATTTATCTAAGCATATCAGAATAATCAATCACATATTTTTGAATTCCTAAAATTGAGCGTAATCAATGACTGACAATTATATTAAATTTTGAATGGTAATGCAATAACTACATTCCATAATCATAGCATTTTTTGAATGTTAAATTTGTACGAAACTAATTAAAATTGAAGAAGATAATTATATTGAATATACTGCCACAATTGTTAAGCTTATCATGTATCATATAACTACGCTTTAATTATATTAACTTATATATAAATAAATGAAGTGTTTAAAAATTTAAATTGAAATTTATAATTATCTTTTTATTTAATATTTAATATCCGGAAGTCGTCTAAAATTTAGCTATGTTACAAATATGTTGCTTTTTAATTTTCGGAATAATATATATTACATTTTCTAACATAGTGATATAAGTATTATAAAAAGTATTTTTATAATAATATTACGTCATTAATTAGTATGTATTAAGCATTTTATGTAGGTCAACTTAATCATAGTAGATATGTACTATTACTTAGAGACAGCAATCGGGTCGATCGAAACGGGTTTCGCAAATTTCAAAATCGAATCCAAACTATATTATAAATTCTGAACAATGCCAAATCATCAATGTCAAATATTTCAAAAAAAAGTCCAAGTCAATGGCATCTATTTTAAATTTTGCCATGTCATATAATATTCCATATTTATTTTAGACCAATCAGATGTCCTAAGATTCCTAAAATTGTGCGTAATTAATGGGTCGGTCGAAACGGGTTTCACAAATACCAAAATCGAACCCAAATCTATCTATGTATATTATAAATCCTGAACAGTGCCACGTCATCAATGCCACATATTTAAAAAAAAAGTCCACCTCAATATAATTTCCCTTATTTATGTAAGCGTATCAGAATAATCAATCACATATCTTTGAATTGCTAAAATTGAGCGTAATCAATGACTGACAATTATATTAAATTTTGAATGGTAATGCAATAACTACATTCCATAATCATAGCATTTTTTGATTGTTAAATTTGTACGGAACTAACTAAAATTGAAGAAGATAATTATATTGAATATACTGCCACAATTGTTAAGCTTATCATGTATCATATAACTACGCTGTAATTATATTAATTATATACATAGATTTTTTTTTTGAAGAAAAGACTTTGTTTATATTAATATGTTACATACTCAAATTATGAATTATATTTATTTAATATAATGATGTTCTATTTATATGTAACGTAATTTAGTTTTTTAGATTGCAGTGTATTATAATGTACATATGTGGTGATCAATTGTATAATTGCATACTAGATGTAGTTGCACGTGATTTGATTCTTCCGACTTCTAAGTTATTTTATCATTGACCAACAATTACAAATATATGTTACACTAAAATCTATTTTATAATTAACCCAATCAACCCGATCAAGCCGGCTCCAATCCGATCTTAATAAGGTTTATAACGGTTCAAATTTTATAAAACCGTTCTAATTGGGTTGAGCTGCTAATTTGCCAACAACCCGTCCAAACCAACCCGTGGGCACCCTTATCTGTAGTCTTTTCCCCAAAAATTGCTTTTTTAAGCTTTATCTCCGATAAACATTTATTTTAAATAAATAATTTTTCAAAAATAATTTGTACTCATAATATTATTTATTTTTAATATAACTACTAGCGTTTTTGCCCGCGCTCCGCGCACGGGCTTCAAATTTTTATTGAATTTTGTTATTATTATTTCACAAATACATTTAATAAATAATTATATTTGAACTTTCAAATAAAGTATAAAGTAGGAAGAAAAAAATTATATTAGACATAACTCTCTTATACTTAAGCTTATTATATATCAAGAAAATTCAAGTGAAATTATATGTCAAACAATATTAAACTAAAATTATATATCAAACAAAACATTATGTTAATAAGAACATCAAAATTATACGTCAAATCGAATAAATATATTTGAATGATTATCCACTATAATGATAGTTATACTACATTCTTGTTTCATGAGGTATAGGGCAGTCACAATTCTACCCGACCCAAGTCTAACTCGTACCGAGCGGATTGTGTTTTACCAAACCCAAATTAAGATATTTATATTTAATATTATATATATATATTTAATATTATTTGTTGAATAAATAATAATTACTCATGTAATATCCTTCAAGTTCAGGTTTAAGATTCCTAAATTTTTCAAGTTTGGGTTCAATTTTGGTATTTGCGAAACCAATTTCGACCGACCCGATTGCTATTTGTAACAGTGATACATATCTACTATGATCAAAGTGACCTACATAAAATGTTTAATACGTACTATTAATGACGTAATATTAAAATTTATAAAAATACTTTTTATAATATCTATATCACTATGTTAGAAACTTTAATATGTATTATTCCCAAAATTAAAAATTGATATATTTGTGACATAGCTAAATATTAGACAACTCCTGGATATTAAATATTAAATAAAAATATAATTATAAATTTCAATTTTAATTTTTAAACACTTTATTTATATAGAAATTAATATAATTAACGCTTAGTTATATGATACATGATACATGATAAGCTTAAAAATTGTGACAGTATATTCAATATAATTATCTTCTTCAATTTTCATTAGTTGTGTACAAACTCAAAATTCAAAAAATGCTATGATACATGGAATGTAGTTATTGCATTACCATTCAAAATTTAATATAATTGTCAGTCAATGATTATGCCCAATTTTAGGATTTTTAGGACATGTGATTGGTCTAAAATAAATATGGAATATGATATGACACGTCAAAATATAAAATAGGTGTTTTTGTCGTGGATTTTTTTTTTGAAATATGTGGCATTGATGATTTGGCACTGTTCAGGATTTATAATATACATAGATTTGGGTTCGATTTTGGTATTTGTGAAACCCATTTCGACCGACTCATTGATTACGCACAATTTTAAGAATCTTAGGACATCTAATTGGTCTAAAATAAATATGGAATATTATATGACATGGCAAAATTTAAAATAGATGCTATTGACTTGGACTTTTTTTTTGAAATATGTGACATTGATGATTTGACATTGTTCAGGATTTATAATATAGTTTGGATTCGATTTTGGAATTTGCGAAATCCGTTTCGATCGACCCGATTGATGTCTTTAAGTAATAGTACATATCTACTATGATTAAGTTGACCTACATAAAATGCTTAATACATACTAATTAATGACGTAATATTTTTATAAAAATACTTTTTATAATACTTATATCACTATGTTAGAAAATGTAATATATATTATTCCGAAAATTAAAAAGCAACATATTTGTAACATAGCTAAATTTTAGACGACTTCCGGATATTAAATATTAAATAAAAATATAATTATAAATTTCAATTTTTAAGCACTTCATTTATTTATATATAAGTTAATATAATTAAAGCGTAGTTATATGATACATGATAAGCTTAACAATTGTGGCAGTATATTCAATATAATTATCTTCTTCAATTTTAATTAGTTCCGTACAAATTTAACATTCAAAAAATGCTATGATTATGGAATGTAGTTATTGCATTACCATTCAAAATTTAATGTAATTGTCAGTCATTGATTACGCTCAATTTTAGGAATTCAAAGATATGTGATTGATTATTCTGATACGCTTAAATAAATTAGGGAAATTATAATGACATGGCAAAATCTAAAATATGTGGCATTGATGTGGACTTTTTTTTGAAATATGTGGCATTGATGATGTGGCACTGTTCAGGATTTATAATATACATAGATTTTCTCGATCTATCTATTATCTATACTATCTATACTATCAACATGGGTATAATTTGTAATCCAAAATTTTACTTATATTTTTTGGTTTGGTACTCTCCTTTTGGTACTACAAGTCTACAAATATGGAGTCTATTAGTATTACATTGTTAAACAGTTTCAAATACTAAAAACACTCATAAAAATATATTATCATATAATATTCCATTAAAAAAATTATAATGATGTTATACATAAAATTATAAATATACAATTTTAAATATCTTTTTTAACAACAAATTTCATATAACTCTTTTTAATTTTAACGTGTTCATTTCAAGATAAACACGAACCATTACATACCCTTTTCTAACTCTAATCTTAAAAGTTATTGTTGTCAAAAAAACCAAGATTACAAAATTACGTTGAAATTTGATTTATTAGATTACTGAATTTTTCAAAGATATTACACGATCGGTATCGTTTGGAAAAGATCTGAATTTTCTAATTTTTTTATTTTTAAATCTACGTGTACTAAATTCGGATTAAATTTACTAAAATCCTGATATGAAAATATAGTTAGTTGAATAATATAATTTAATTAAAACTCAATCCATTAATACTAAAATATTAATAAAATAACGTTAAAATTTAAATTATAAATAATAAATTACGAATTATATATCCGCTCGTGCTTCGCACGGGTTAAAGGCTAGTATATATAATACAGCAACAGCGAGTAATTTAATTCGAAGACCAAACTACCCTTACTCACTATATATATATTAATATATGTAAAGGTTACTATGGACTTTTAATACTAACCTATTTATTAGACATTAATGACTATTCATTAATATACATTAATAAGTTTATTATATTTATAATTATGATTTAATAAATAATTAATAGGATCATTATCTAGAATTAATTTAATATTATATATATAACGATATTTTAAAATTTTAAAATTTTAAAGTTGCCCCACAATTTTTGTAAATTTTAATATTTTACCTGATTTTCCAATTTTCGACCAATTAATCATCGTTTTAACCGAATTTTGTCAAGTCGGATTAAAAATCCATTCGATTATCGATTAATCGGCGCTTTTTAGAATATTTAATTATTACGCTTTAATAAAGTATGTATATATAATTATAAATATTATGTATAACTACATGACAAAAATTCTAATATGACAAAAATCTCATTTTTATCAAATTTTCAACAATTGTTGGTGGTGATAATTTAATTATATAATAAAATTTTAAACGATGTATATTTTTTATATATATATTTTAACAAACATCATAATAGCGAGAATATAAGTACATATAGACATTAACATAATATGAATTAAAAAGTATGAACGGAAATATCTGAGTTGCTGAGGGAACGGAAATAAACGAGACTTCGTTACTATCTTAAAATATGAACCGGAACATCTAAGTAGCTAAACGAAAGGAAATCAACCGAGACTCCGTTACTAGCGGCGAGCGAGAGCGAATTGGGAGTTTGAAGAAAAACAAACACGAAGATTCGTTTCACAGTAAGGTGTTCCCTGCTTTTTTGCCAGGTTTCATTCGATATTTTTTTTAATTAGATGATGGAAAAATTAAATATCAAATTAATTTTTTTATAATACAAATAATCTTAATTGTTCCTCGTAATTGAGGGCGTAAATTGTGCCTCGTAATTGAGGGCGTTAATTGTGCCTAATTTGAGGGCGTTAATTTTGCCTTAACTGAGGGTAATTGTGTCTTAATTAAGGACATTAATATTTTATTAATTGTGTCTTAATTGAGAGTTTAATTGTCTCAATTATGAGTTATCATGATTGAGGGAATATTTGATATAATCTGTTATATATATTGACTTATATGCTTCTTTGTTTCCTTATTTTATTTTCAGGATTCTTGGAAGAAGATCGGTTTTTCTTTTCGGACATTAAAGTTTTATTGTCTAAATTTCCCCGGTCATCTTGCATGTCCGACGGTTAGATAATAAGCTTTTTTGAATGAAAGAATTATCACGGTGAATTGCCGAATCATATTCGTTGAGATTTATTCTCATTTTCAAAAAAAAAAAAACATTATGAAAAACTAAAACATCAAAACAAAAATCAAACTCTAATGAGGAAAGACAAAACAAAAGCCAAATTAATTTGTGAACTTATCGTAGAAAAACAAGATATAAATAAAAAGTAAGGCATCGAAGAAAAGATTGGGCTTTTCACATGTGAAAATCAATGAATGTCACTCATACAATTGGCTGGCTACTTCAAAAACATAAAGAATTTAAGAGTTTTTCTTATCATAATTTAAAATTCGAATATCACAATTCAAAGAAAATGGTCCTCGTTACATTTGTAAGACTGTCTCAACTCTAAAATATCAAACACGATTTCATGTTCTGTTTTACATATTTTTTGATTTTTCTAAATTATTTTGAAAAGTTATAATAAAATTGCGTTTTGTACCAAAAACACAATTGAAAGTAATGTTTTAAACCCGAAATTAATTTTAAATAACATTTTGAACTTAAAAATAAAAATAAAAATAGATGATTGAGTATAAAGTTGCATTTACATTCTAAACACAAATTAGAATAACTTTTGAACCCAAAACACAATATTGTGTTTTCAAACTTTGAAATTTTTTTGTCCAAAACGTTGCATTTTATATAAATATAATTTAAAATTACATTTTGGGACCATTTTTATAGAATGTGATCTTTTGAATATTATTATTTAAAATTATGACAAAGAAAACTAATACCCATTTATATGTGGTCAAAAAAAATATCTTTTTACAATTTTTTATCATTTTATAAAAATAAAACACATTAATACTATATCCAAAATTAAAATATATTATCTTATAAACTATTATTAAATATGATATTGGTAAAATATATAATTATATTATTAAAATAGAGTGCTATATAAAATTTACAAGGGACCAAAGAGAAACAAACATATAATTTTGAAGATAAATGTAGCTTTATATGGTAAATTAAAGGGAAAATAAATTTTTTTGCCACCTAACTTATTATTTGTTTAGAAACCTACCATTGAACTATATTTTTTTTCATTTTTGCCACTAATGTTAGGTTCGGATTTTTTTTTTGTCACTAACGTTAAGTTCAGATTTAATTATTAACACTATGTTATTCTTTTTAGAGTTAATTACATTTGGCACCCTTTTGATTTCAGCATGTTGCACATTGCACTTAATAGTTTTGGAATAAATACTATGCAGCCCCTTACTTTTAACCCGTAGACACTTTGCACCCTTTCCGTTATCTTTTGCCGTTACCGTTAACTTTTGCAGGGGCATTTTGGAAAATTTTATTATATTTAATTAAAATCAGACTTTTATTTAAATTTTCCGACCATCTAAACGATATTTTTCGGAAATCTATTTTTCGGTACTCTGCAATATAATGGTGATCTGTGTCTATATCCTTATATGTAGTACTCCATATGTGTCCTAGGTAATTTATCTTGGAGGACGAGAGTATGGATTTTTTTACTCAGAAAAAAAATCTCAAAATTAACTTATGGAACTATATTTATAGAAAGTGGTAACCTTAAAATCCGTGACAAGTAGTGGTAAAGAACTATAAAGTCAAGTGATACTATATTTTTGTGGAGTCTTAAAATAATTTATAAAACTAAATTTTTTAGGTTCTTAAAATACCTGTTAAACTCTCGTACTTCAAGTTAAACTAGCCAGGGGACATATAAATTATTGTATATAATGTTATAGACTCATATCATATCACCATAATATTGCAGACTACCACTATATTTTTATAATGCTAAAAAAATAACATATTGTTAATAATCAAATCAAAACATAACGTTAGTGACAAAAAAAAACCCAACGTTTTTTTAAGGAAAAAAAACCCAACATTAAATCTTATTCAGAAAAAATAAAATAAAATAATTATTGAAATTTTTTGGAGTCTCAATATGCGTGTCCAACTCTCGTCCTCCAAGGTAAACTACCTAGGACACTACATATAAAGATATAGACACATATCAGATCGCCATTATATTGCAGACTAACACTATATTTTAATAATGCTAAAAAATAACATAGTGTTAATAATCAAATCCGAACCTAACGTTAGTGACAAAAAAAAGTCCGAACCTAACATTAATGACAAAAAAGAAAAAAATTATAGTTCAGTGGTGGGTTTCTAAACAAATAATAAGTTGGTGGCAAAAAAATCTATTTTCCCTAAATTAAAACACACACATTACACAGTGTATACCATACTCATCTGCTGTAACTGGTGAGGTTTGGGATGGCTTCCTCCTCCCTCACCATTTACTTGTCTCACCGAACACCTCGGAAATCACTTCTACATGTAAGTCTATACATACACTCAATAATTAATTTGTTAATTTGAAAAATTTTAATATACTTATTCGCAATTGATTTTAATCGTGTTTATTAATGTAAAATAGTGTAGCCGTGGTGTTTACATGACTAAATTGTACTTGCCCAACACGACCAACCAGTTTCATTTCAGACCACTCTGTTGTGTTAATGGCGGCGCCCAGAATGTGAGTGTTTTATGTTCTGTTTCTCGATTATTTGTAATGTGATTATGTTTTTTCTTGTAATTGTCTGTTTAATGATATTTAATTGTGATATTTGTAATTTTAATTGCGAAACTAAGCTTTTGTCGTGATGTCATTGTAATTAGACCTGACAATTGTGTATTGCAGCCGAAACAGGAATTTGAGATAGTCGGGGGCTAAATTATTATTAATTTTT
The DNA here is from genome assembly GCF_001625215.2 of Daucus carota subsp. sativus. NCBI lineage: Eukaryota > Viridiplantae > Streptophyta > Magnoliopsida > Apiales > Apiaceae > Daucus > Daucus carota. The sequence goes on from NC_030381.2 coordinate 28,342,039, forward strand.
AAGCAGAGGTCATGGGGTTGTAACGAGGGTTTATACCTCTTTGGTTACGCTCCGGTCGTGCCTTATTTGTCAAATTTGTTATCAACTTTCCTCCTATTTTTGCTTCTGATACTCAAATCTTCCTGTATTAGACAATTAATCTTGTTATTGGTCAAATGTTCTAGTATGTTCATTTATATGACCTTTGCTAATGCAGGCGGATGTTTCAAGTTCCGAAAATGATTGCACAAAAATTGAAGGTTTGATTTTGATACAATAATTACAAATGTGTCAAATGAAAGCTTGAAATACATTATCATCTAAGTATGATTAATTTATTCAATGTTTAGGAGAAAGGAATGCCAGTCCTGGACAAACAGCACTCACATCCACAGAGTACATACTATCTGCCTTCCAATTTTGCCTCAGTACTTGAGGGTAACAACTAACAATATTATTATTTGTTATCCGCTTTAGCATTTTACGTGAAAATAGGTATTTTTTATTCCATAATTTTTGCTAGTACCAAGACAACTTTTAAAAATAAGATTGCAGTTATGGTACACATGATCAGTGTTAATACTCAAGTAAGTGCCTTGGATAAATTATAAATCAAGAGTTCAAGACTCAAATGAAAACATCGACCCTAATATTTTGCCTTCGTAACATTTCAAAAATCAATCATTAAAACCTTAATTGTTAATATGTCGAATCCCATCTGTTGTTTCTGATTCACCTTATAAGTTCCGGTTATAAAAGTTGTGGTCTCGCGTTCACGTCAAGACATTGAATACAATGATTTTCTGCCACATGAATATGGATATTATCTGGATTGGAGGCTTAATAACACAATTAGAAGAACAAAATAGAGGAGACAAAAATTTAACCCACATCTTCAGAGGGAGAAAATCTATCCAATAGACTAAAAGATATTGCAAAGAGAGACAGACTGTCATGATGTGGAAATTCTACCCACCACTCAGATAGCCTATCAACTATGTCTCTCTTCTCTGACACAAGTATCTTCTGTGCGGCTCTTAAAATACGGTAACAAAAGAATATGTATACCTGAGTAAAGTTATATGGAGACTACTTTATTTGGAGACCGTGGAGACCACTTATGTTCTGCAAGTAAAATATTGCATAAAAACATTACAAAACACATAATTTTGCAAATCAAAATACTGCAGAATACATTATTTTGTGAAGAAATATCACCAATTCATTAAAATTATTGATGAACATCTATGTTTAATAAGTAGAATGTGTATGTTCTGCAAATTGAACAAATGTTCTGCAAACTAAACATATTCCGCAGGATAAAATAGTATATAATATTCTACATGCAAAACATACATGATATTCAAGATTTTAAATTATATAATGATCTTTGTACAACATGATTTGCAAAATTATGAGTTTTTCAATATTTTTATGCATATTTTACTTGCAGAACATAAACGGTCTCCACGGTCTCCAAAAAAAGTGATCTCCATAGAACTTTACTCATGTATACCTTATAAATATATGATATAAGCTAAACGTACCTATGAAACACTAAAGGCAACATTCAAGGTTTGTGCACAAACTAAGAATAAGATTATAGCATCGGCATGCCTACCCTCCTTGACCGATAGAGTTGCGACCAACCTCCCTGATACTATTTCATTTTCTTTCTGTAACTATTATGGATGTTTAACCTCATTTTAGCTTGATTGTTTTGTAGGATGTTGGAGCTCCTAAAGTACGGTAACAAAAGAATATGTATACTTTACATTTAACAAACTTATGTTATAACTTAAACATATTCCTAGTAAACACCAAAAGCAATATTTAAGATCCTGACAAAAAAAAGAAGCAATATTTAAGATATTTGCCCAAACATAACCAATTAAACAATAGCATCACAGGCCTCCTAAACTGATTATGTTATTATAGAGTTGCTACGTGATATAGTATTTCATTTTTTCCTTCTTTAACCTTATTTTAACTTTAATTTTTCCTAGGATGTTGGAGAAACTGAGGAGCTATGGACTTGCAGGATTACTATCATATGGCCTATTAAATACTGCTTATTACTCTTTTACCTTCCTACTGGTGTGGTTAGTCACTAATTATTTCTTGACAGATTTAAGTTAAATTAAAATTTGCATTTTGAGTTCTTTGAGATGTATATATACATATCTTGTGTTCTCTTACTGTTTTCTATTGTTATTCTTATGAGTACATTTTATTCCCAATTCTTTTCCACTGTCCCGAATTCTTGCTCATTGAAATTACAGGATAGAAATGATCTCTAAATCCTAATGCTCACAGTCTTATTTAGTTATTTGTAAATCTCTTAGGCTGAAGCATCCAGTAGAATCTGTATGTGTGTATTCTATTTATATAATGCTCCAAATACTATATACATATATGGTCTAGCTCCACTACAAGCCTTTACTGTGAACAAAAGAGTCAACATATTGGACATGCTGATTTTTTTTTTTGGATAATGACATGTTGAATCTCTTTAAAATACAATTGTAATTATATCCTATTCTGCAAAAGGCGGACCTTCAAGGCAAACTTTACATTAATTAAGTGAAAGTACATACATATCTAATTATGCAGTTGGTAAACTGTAAAATTTTGTTTCTAATTAAAGTATCGTAGTAGGTTTAGTGTGTCCAATATGTTATATGTTAGTAGGTTTGAAAGAATAATAATTTCTTTGAGGATGATTAAATAATTATATGTATAAAATATAGGGTCTGGCTCTAATGATATTATGTTATACTTTAAGAGCAATGGCAATGACTAAAGGTATTAAGTATTGACAAACAATCTATTTTTGGTTAGTTCGTAGTTTGTACAATGACCAAAAAGCAGTGACTTAAACAATATGAATTTATCTACTCAGATGGTGAAATGTTTTACTTTGCAGGTTCTATGTTGTACCAGCACCTGGAAAACTTGGTTATCTCGCATCTGTCAAAAGGTACCAAATTTATTATATGCTGTTCTTGGTCTTTGTCATCTGTATAATTTTTAATAAAATATCAATTTGCAGATTTTTCAAGTTACTAGCAATGGTATGGGCAGGTAGTCAAGTCACCAAACTAATCCGGGCAGCCGGGTAAAGATTTGCTACTCCTTTATCTCTTCTATATCATAGATTCATAGTCATTTCATGCAACTCGGGTACTGAAAAACCTGTTTTTATGTTCGCCTATTGGCATCTGAGCATTCCCCCCCCCCTCCTCTGACTGACACAGACATTCTATCAATTGATGATCTTGACCTATATATTTTGTAGGTACTTTATCTGTTCATCATAATTATAATTCATACATTCTTCCCTGCTATACAAGTTTAAAGTAGAGCTAATTGCCACCAATCTAAGATCAGGGCTTATTCCTTCTTTCAAACCCATGTCCTTGACAAATCTCTTGATACAAATTTGCTTTTGGCATTCCATACAAGTTACACCTGTTGCCACCTTTTTAGGCAACCATTTTTTGGTTCCATTTCTTTTAAGTCCCAACCAAACGGAGGGTTTGTGTTAATTTATTTTCGAATTGTTAATCTTTATGTTACATATTGTCTCTACCTTTTCTTTCTATAACTTGACGTCTTAACGACATATTATTATAATTGATTTGATAGTCCACGATATATTAATTGTATATGGGACCCGTTGGCTTATATAGCCAAACAGGGTTTTCTCTGCTCTTGGTAATAGAAGTGGAGTGAAGAAGAGCCCGTTTGCATAAACTTAAAATAATGAATTATGACTTAAAGTGGCTTAAAGTGATAAGTGTGAAGTAAAAATTGTCTGTTTGGGTAATTTTGTATTATAGATAACTTATGAGTTACTAAAAATGTAATAATAAAAATATATTTGATAGGTTATTCATTTGAATAATGATATCAACTTTTATCATATAAAATCAATAAAATAAAATAAGTTGTTCAAAAAATAATAACTTCTGGGCTCTGGCTTTAAGTCAGTTTATTTTTAACTTTGACTTATTACGCAAATAGATACTTTTTAACTTGAGTCGCAAATGACTTGAAACGCTGGGCTTAAACTCCAGACAAACAGGCTCCATTGAACGGTCATTTCCATTAATAAAGAGAAAATTTATCATAAATTTAAACAATTTTCTTGCTATATAAACTAGTTACCAACTTGACATGCAGGGCTTTAGCACTTGCACCTTTTGTTAAGAAGGGATTGTCAGGGTTCACTCTCAAGTTCAAGTTTCAGTCAGAAGGCAAGGTATCTGACATTGCACTCTTGTCTAAATACATAGCAGTCTGCATGCACCTGTATCACCAAGTTACTCAGATTAATGTTCCACGTGTGACGCGACAATTAGTCAATAACTACTTGGTTTATACTCCTAATGCAGAAAACCCTCATTTGTCTTTAAAGCACTGGAAGTAAATTTCTTGTTTTCCATGGTACTAAAGTATACTTGGTGTGAGTTCCGAATATACTTGATGTAGTTTTCATTATGCGTAGTGGCAGCGGAAAGGAAAAGAAAGGACAATATATAAGGGCAAACCAGGGTGCATATGCACAACACACTGATCACCCCCTCCCACCAACCAACACGGCACCAAGCACCCTCCTTTTTTTTTTCCTTGTTCCCTGCCTATATCCTATATAATGCATATTCCTTCAAAGTTTTCTTTTGAAATGTGTTTTTTACATCAAGAAAAATTTTGGTCAGGTGAAGGTGAAGAATATTATATATAGCAGATATAAGCGAAAAAATTTCATGTTTAGTTTTTTCCTAATATATTTAACCTATACATCAAAGTGGGTAGTGTGTTTGCGAGGGGCCTTATTTGAGAAGACATACTATTTCCCCATATGTCGGACACGACATATATTCAAGCATCGAAGTTCAGAATTCCAAATTTTGGGAAAACTGGACCTTGTTTATTAGGGTTATTACTTGTTAGCCTATCGGCCATAAAGTATTCCCATTTATACACATGAGCCTAAAAGAAGAAAGATTCCTAGTGTAGTCGCCTGAAGGTTGGCATTTGTATGGTTCAGCATTTTCTAATAATAATCCTCCGATTGGACACACACAAGTAGAATTTACCTTCAAAACCTTAAAATATAGCTTTTGTTCTCTCTCTCTCTCTCTCTCTCATTTTTTTTTTGACAGAAAATACACTTGCTCGTATCGATATATGCCAATACTCCGAGGAGTTTCTTTCATTCAAAAAAGCTTATCATCTAACCGAAAGACATGAAAATATCTCCGGAAGTTTAGACAACAAGACCTTAATGTTTGAAAAAAAAACGTCCCAACTTGTAAGATCACGCTACCTGAAACAAATACGATTCATTAATAACATGAAAAATAATAATAATAAATTTAATAATTAAAATCAATATAGTTTATCAAAAGACGGTAAAAGTGAATGAAATAATAAATATAAAATAATTTGACAAAAAAGAACACAATATAAAAAAGAAAACAAAAAAAATTAACAAGATATATAACAAGATAAATAATTACTAAGAATAATTAATAATAGTATTAAATATAAAACTGTAATCTTCAAAAATTTCTAAAATTATAGTAACAGATTAAATAAACAAGCCAACAAAATGGCACTAAATTGCCGTTTATTAGGCCAAGAATATACGCCATCAATCATGGCCGCCCATAAATGGTACAAATATAAGTCATTAATCAAGACTGCAAGTCAATAAACACCGGTTAACAAATTGCAATAAATGAGAATTAATGCATTTAGAGCATATATTTACAAGTAATTACTCGAGAAAACTAAAATTCAAAGAATAGAAGCAATCAAGTGGGTCAACTTACCATTTAAAAAGCTAAAATTTAAATTTGCATTTACTACTATTAAAGCCAATTTAATAAAATAAAAGAGGGCAAGAAGCTTACCAATTTTACAAAGCAAAGCCTTTAATCATGCAAGAAAATTATTGAATGATATTTTTTTTCAAAATCACACTAATTGATAGGTACATCTTATCATCACCAATATTGAACCATCATATCTCGTAAATGACACTAGCAACAACGTGAACAAATTCTAACTTTAGAAGCTCAGAAAACACGATTGCAAATAAAACTTGTGACTAAAAAATTGAAAAGAAGATATTAAGTCATAATATATAAAATTAGTTTAACTACACTTCACCAACATTCTAATCTACTACATAAATAAAAAACAAAATTAAGACATAAAACAACACCTACAACAATTGATAACCGCGCACAAATACGAACTTAAAGAAAAAATCCGAGCTTTACATCAACACTATTAAAACATAAAATATTGAATATACTAAGAAAAACAAATAGTCACATAAACATGTAAATTAAGAATTGGAGAGAGTACACCTTTGTTTTTGAATATCGAAATCTTGACATGTAGATCCGTAGATGAGACCTAACGTGACGATTAGAAGACGTGTATATCATGGTTGTTGGAAAAAATATCCGCACTCAACTTCCTGTTCCATTATCGTGAGGCACGATCAGATCTGATTGGTACGCTGGTTGGCACCATAAACTTCCCGCCCAGAGATCGAACCATGATTAATAAGAACGGATGAAAGGCATTTTCGTTGGACATTTTTTTGAAACAATGGTATCCACAGAACACGAGCGTATAAAAGTTTCCAAGAAAGGAACGGATTTTTTGGTTTCAAGTATATACCGATTGCTGGAGATGTTTGATTGAGGATGAAAAGGGAGATTTGAGGTTGAGACACATGAATTAGGGTTTATACCAAAAACGATGTTGAATTCAGAGGAATTAGGGTTCTCTCTTTAAATTCAGAGGAGCACAAATATTTTAAATCAGTTTTGCGCCCCTTCCACACGCACACACGAGTATTGGCAGATTTTGGCTTAACATCAGGTACATTATTGGTTAGGGCAGCCTTTATAATGTAGTTGAATATTCTGACAAAACATCTTCCAGAATCATGATGATTTCCCCTAATTCTGTTGTAATTAATATAGAATTATATTAATGCCAAACAGTAACGCTAAATCGTCAGAGGAGTATTTTGAGGGCCAGTATAAGTATTAAGGAACAAGTATATTTCTCTTTCTTTCGTTTGAAAGCAAGCAAACAAGGTAGTCTGTGAATTGGCTAAAATTCCTTGTTTGATAAATTGCCACAATGTGTTCACATCTCCTGCTAGTCTTTTGTTGGAGACCCTTTTGTACGACATTTCTAGTTAATGAAAGTTAAGTTGTCTTTCTAAATAAAAAAGAGTATATTCCTGGGGACATAACATGATTAATTAATAAACAAGTATGTATATATTATAGCAGAAACTAAGCATAAAACTCAAATTAGAGGTGATTTTGTAAAGGATTTTGCAAATTCGGCCTGTTCTTCTCTCATATGTTTCTATAATTCTTTTCCTCTTTTCTTCCTCCAAATGTATCTCATACTTGGTCTTTCAGTTGGTCAGAATCAGAGTAACAAGATGTGTCTTATAGTTGGTCAAGGTGTCTACATTCAAGTCAGTGAAAAAATAATCAAAGAGCATGTATCTGCTATAAGTGCAAATGATGTATGGGATTAAACTAGCAGTTAAATTCTTATAGGGAAAAAGAATTCATTGAGGCCACACCTCACAAGTTTTCTATATATATATGTAAAATTATAGATACTGACTATTTTTGCTGCCGTCTGCAGGCTTTCATGGCAATTGTTGGATGTTGTTTTGGGTTGGCAATGGCTATATTTCTTATTGTGACTTTGCTTTGGGCATAATGCTACTTCACCAGTTTAAAAATAATGCTACCTTGCCAGTTGGAATTATTTATTGTAACCATGTATCAGTCCATATGATACTCTAATTACGACTTGGTAGATTAATTCAAGTTACTCCAAGTCTCTAACTGCGAGAAACAGACAGTACTCTTTGCAATATTATACCGCCTTATACTTTAATTGCACGAAGCCTTGGTCGTAGTTTATCCTGCACACAGAAGTTGGCAACATATTCAGGCGAGCTTATATGCAGGTCTGTTGGGAAGAATCGGGGTGCATTAGAGTGGCTATGAATGCAACCTTCGGACAATATATAGCAGATTTTGGTGAGTTTATGCCAGATAAGATGCAGAATGTCGAGGTGCACTCGTTTGGGTATGATCCCATTGATAATTTAGCATAAAATAATTCATGACTGAAGTTTACAGCAAATTGAGGCGAGTGCTTGAGCAGGTCTGATATGAAAATCTGAGGTGTATGAGTGCACGCATATCTAAATTACTTCATTTTACGACACAATTTTTGGCATTTTTGTTACACACAATAATAGCTTTTTGCCGGAAAAAGGGTGGAAAAATATTTGGTGAATCTGAAAAAAGTTTTTTCGAACAACATTTTTAGAGGGTGGTATTATATCATGATTTATAATGACTTTTATTGACTTTTAAAATTTGGGTGTATTCAATTAGGACTTTTAAATACTCTTTAAAAGTAAAGAGGTATTGTATCAGGATTTTTAAAAAGTCTTTCAAAGTTTGAGGTATTGAATTACAACTTTTAAAGAGTTATTAAAAGTCAGTTGTAATTCAATATACAATGACTTGGGTGGAAAAATATAATTGATAGACTTTTAATGACTTTCTATGGAAAATTGTATATATTTTTTCAGAAAATTGTCAGACCATCATTGTCAAGATTTGACATGACTTTATCTTCCCCCAATTAACCAGTAGCTCCAACCTAGAGTACATCCTCTGCGAAAAGTCTCTCCAATTCATCCTCTGTGACAAAAGGTTCCTTTTCTTTTCTATTATCATTCTCTATTATCATTTTTACATATATATAGATCTACTTGTTTCGGCTAATAGTAATATGTATACGTTACTTTTTTTTTTCCCTGCATGTACACATATATGTATCAATATGCACAGAAAAAATGCGCGATGCATGTCAAGAGAATGACAATTCGAAAGGAAAAGCTGCCGGGTATAAACTTGGACAATTGAGGAAAGTAATGAGTTATTGAATCTCATGGTTGATACCGCAAAACGTGGTTGGCGAGATAGTAATGGTTTATTCACGAAGGTTACCGTGGAGAAAAAGATTCTTCCTGAATGAAAAGCTTGATTGTCAAAAAACTCACCTCCAATATCTTAATCGTTTGAAATGGTTTAAAGCTAGATACACCAACTATTCAAAATTGATGCTGTTTAATTCTAGTGCTAGTCTTGTTGATGTTGATATCTCTTCTAATGGTTTACAAGGTCCTCAATCTTGTAGTCGCCAGATTTGAGAACATACACCCAACTTGGGTCATAGGAGAATATCGAGAGGGTATAGCAAAAGGTATAGAGGGTTTCAGAGAGGTTATTTATGAATTTAATAAAAGTCTATTAAAGTATTTGAAAGTTATGGATTTGTAAAAAAAAATCTGTTAAAGTTTTTAAAAGTCATTGTCTTAGGAGTCATGATTTTTTTTAAAATCTTAAGAAGTCAACAAGACTCGCTAAAAGTTCATAAAATCCATTAAAGTCATCCTCCCAAAATTTGTCATTAAAAATCATGATACAATACCGGCCCCTTAGTTTGTTTTTAGAAATCCTTACATTTTGTGGTATCGACAGTTGGGGGTTTGTCCCGACTGTATTATATTCGAGTTAATGAAATCTTCTTGCATTTGTCAAAAAAAAAAAAGAAATCCTTACATTTTTGTGGTAAAATCTGCTTTTCAATTATATGGAAAGCGGTTAAGGATTTTATTATTTTTTGACATTATTACTCAAAATATGCAAAATTATCAAATCATTATCTGATTTCAATAACATTTCAACATTTGAATTTCAAAAATGCTCTCAAATATCTTTAATGTTATCTTCAAACAAATTCTTTAAATTAACATTTTTCAAAAGTGCCCTCAAACAACATCTTTAATGTATCTTTAAACAAATTCTTTAAAAACATCTTTAATGTATCTTTAAACAAATTCTTTAAATTTACAGAAAAAATGTGAAAAATTAGTGTTTCAATGAGTTAAGCCAATTTTGTTCACTTTTCTCCAATTATATCTTCACTTTTTGTTCAACTAATAAAAAATGAAAACAAATAGCAACTATAAATATAATTTTGATAGAGCTATCCCGATACTCAATCTATTAACTTATCAGGAGTCGTGTATTATATTAATTTTCCAAATAATGATTTAGGAGCTCGTTGAAGATGCTCTCGGAGTTTCCCTCCACGTCCTTATATTTATATGATAATAAATATTATGCATAAACTATTTAACTACTTAGTTGTATTCTTCGGTGGAAAAATGACAAAAATATCATAATTTTTACATCTTTATATAATAATATGATTTTTCAAAATTATGACCAAAAATATCATTCTATTAAAGAATAAGTAACTCGATTTATTCATATTTGATGCCCTATGATTTGTGACTACGGCATAATTGATGATATTGATGATCATTTCATTCGTGTTGATTTAAAAATAATATATGTGTAGATAAAGATGTGGTGTTGTATATGATAAAAATTTTAAAATAAAATAAATGAAATTTATTATGTTAATTACTCATATGAGAATGGGTACCACATCATACACTATCTTGGAATGTTCAATATATTTTCCATATTTTTCTTTAAAAATTATTCAGTTACTTATCATTCTGATAACGGATGACCGTGATATCTGATTTAAGATTGCATAATAAAATTTTCCAGAAATTTTCAAAAAAAAATTATTTAATATCTATGGTAAACTTCTTTCTAAAAAATCTCAAAATTCTCTTTGTTCTTGAAGTAGCCGGGAAGGATATCTATCGTTTTGATTAGATTTGGTTTGTTTTTCTTCGATACAAGTGAAGCATATTGGATTCGAAAGTTAATCGCCTACCTAGTGGCTTCGACTATCAGATCTAAATTTTTTATTTTCATTTATTTTCTGTTTACTTAAATTTCAGTTTTCAGTTTGTATTTTCAAGTTGTTTTACATCCTTGGTCACTTGGTGAGAAGTTTGTTTTCGCTTCTTGATTGTAGCAGTAGTCTTGATTTGGTGATGAAATTTTGTATGAAATCTTAATTCAAGTCGATAACTCAAACGGTAGCTTCATCAGACATGATGAAAAGGGTATCATTAATTTAACTTGAATGCATCAAATGGACTTGTATTTGTATATACATTATATTCAAAATATCGTTGAACTATCTTTTTATGAGAACGGGTGATAACAGTTTACTATTTGTTCGACTCGATTATTGATACAAATGCCGTACGCTTTTTTCATTAACACCTTCATTATAAGAAAAATATATTATCTAATTATCCATTCTCACCATATGTAATACGCTTCATCCTCCCTCCTCAACATATACTGTTCTACAATATTTGTTAACTCTTATTTCGAAGTTAAAGGCTAAAAGAGATCGTATACATCTTCTTTCTAATTTTATTTTTGTTGGACGGTCCATTTGGTTAGCAAGATATAACTTTGCTTTTGACAATGTGTCGATATGTCCAATTTCAGTTTTAAAAACTAGTTGTTCAGCTCAATCTGAATACTCTTCTTTGTTAGAAGTATCTCGCGTAGAGTCTCGTAGCTCTGTTGACAATTCTTCACTACAATGGATTCCTCCTCCTGTAAATTTGGTGAAGTTCAATTTTGATGGTGCTTTCAAACGAGGCGCTGCGGTTATCAGAATTATTGGCAGAAATTTTGATGGAAAATTTGTAGATGGCAAAGGTTGTTGTTTTTCAACCACATCTCCTTTACATCTGAGCTAATTGCTAGTCGTGAAACTTGTTTAATCATAAGGCAATATCATCTTTTTAATGCTTTCATTGATTCAAATTGCCAAACAGCAATTAGTTTTTGTTCTATTGAGTCTGCACCGCCAGATTGTGCGGTTCTTATAAAAGATATCAGATCAATAGTGGCCGCTTTTCATATTAGAATTTTTTTTTTGCCTCAATCTTGCAATGGTGTTGCTCACTAGATTGCTCGGCAAGCTTTTTCGAAGAATCTGACACTCAACTAGGGGTTTGTTCCCCTAATCAGTTGTCCTCTCTGTTGAGGAGTGATTTTGTCTCTTGTTATTTAGTTGGGTTTTTTACTGACTCTTGTTCTGTCAAAAAAAAAAATAAAAAAAAATGATATGTAATACACTAATATTTAATTCCCATCTTAACTGAGGATGCTCTGAATATATATTAGAATGATATTTTTAATCATTTTCTCAAAATAATATTTACGTTAAAAAAAAGTAAAAATGGTAGTTTTGGAATTGAGCCTTTGTATCATGAGTGCTGGTCCCTGGCACTCGACTGCCAGAGACTGTTTAGCCGGCATTACTTTTCTGGACCGTTGGATGAATATCTAGCGGCCTAGATTATAATATAGGTTTTTTATATGTTCAGCGTTTAAAAAGCGGTGGACGGGCCTCGTCCAGCGGTTAAGCGCCAGATGTATTAACATTTGTTATAATTTTGACGGCTAAATATTCATCCAACGCCTCACAGATGATATGCCAGTTAAACCGGTCATGGCAGTAGACTGTTTGAACCGCACCCCTGTGTCATTGCGAAAAAATAAAATTTAGCTACGCTAATATCTGAAGCAATAAATACCTGGGTATTTTTTAAGTGAAGGATTATATAGTCGTACCGCGTACGTGTTTAAAAAAAAGTAAAATACGAACGGTTTGTCTAGTGTGTACATAAGCACATAACTCAATTTTATTAACTCTCGTGTCTCAACGACAATGAGCCTCTGCATATACAACCAAAAAACCAATCAAAAGTCTCCCAAATCGTATTACACGCTCGCGGATACACACTGCACAAAGCCAAATACGAAAGAGAGGAGCTTAACCTTAACAGAGGGGTGAAGTGAAGGCAATGGCGGCACCGGACAAATCATCCTCGCCCGATCTCATCAAGAAGAAGGTTTGTGCCTCTGCGTCTATTTTCTTTACTTTTATTCTTCTTTCTTGTATCTTATATGTATATATCTAGGTTTGGAGCCACGAGGTTGCCATTGGAGAGCTCAATACCCTCTCTTCTTCTCGAGTACTCTCTCTCTCTCTCTCTCTCTCTCTCTCTCTCTTTCTCTCTCATATAATTCATTCATGTTAGATGCTTTTTGTTGATTGAGCCTGTTAATTCCTTTAGCAATACCTCAAACGACACGCCTGGTTTTTGTTATTTACTTAATTAAAAACTTCAAGTGTTTTCGGTAGATGACAAATAAGATCAGTTAACTAAAACTGTCTGTGGAATGTGTTCATAAGAGAAATTTGATTCGATGATTTATTATACTAGAATTACCTTCTTTTCTACTTAAAAGTTTTTGTGCATTGTGGAAAATTACTCACTGAAGAAGCTGTATTACTTAATGTAGGCTGTCTATCAGAAGAATGGAAATCTGTACTTCCGTACGAGTATAGTGAAAGCAAAAGCATTTGAAGAGAGTAAGTAATATTTGTTCTTTCTGGATTGAGTCGTTTCCTGTGACTTTTCATAATCATTTCCTACTTTTAATATTTCGTAATTTTCTCTCAAAATTCTTTCCGGAATGAGTTGTTTCCTACTACTTTTCCTACTGATGGTGGTATGTTGAACGTCTTTTTTTGTTGTGGGCAGAACAACTCCAAAAGCTACAAAAGCAGTCCTCCCATGGATAGAAAGTAGTACCCTTCTTTAATCTGCCAACTGACTATATCATTCCAGTAATGGTTGGTGATCATGGATTTCTGGACATCTGGGGTACAATATTACATGTGTTGTGTATGTTCGAAGATTGATGACACGTTCATGTGGAAAATGCTATAGTAAGTTAATGATGATAATATTGATATGTGATTGAACTGATTTCGTTCTAAGGGTAAACAAGGACCGAAATAACCATATTTTATTGTGCTCATTTATACGTGCCCCCGAGGTTTCATTAGCGGTATGTAGAATTTCCGTAATTACCAAAAGAAACACTTAAGAAACTTGTTAATGTTATGTTTGGTTGGGGTTGAATTGATTTGGAAGGAATAAATGAAATTTGAACTATGTTATAGGCAATTGTTTAAAAATTTCATTTTTTAAAGCCTATATTAGCATAGTCCCAAAATGTGAGAAGGAATGCTCCATTCCCTCCTATACTCTATTTCCTATCATTTCCTATCAAATCTCATCATAACAATTTTACACTTGATCACTTTTTTTCAACACTTCACTCTTATCATCATTATTTTCATTTATTTTTAATAATTCTATTCCATTCTCGCAACCAAACATAATGCAAGTGCATTGAGTTTTTTTTTAAATATAGTTTTATTAGCATAACTACTCAAAAGCATTCGGTTATCCATGTTAGAATGAATTAAAAAGCGAGTCGGAGTAAGAGTGAGGTAGTTGTCGGATCTGCAATATTTTTTACTTGTATGTTTTTTGATCATCGTCCTTGAGGCTTTAAAAATATATTTCATCATATTAAAATTTCAAAATGCATTTTTGTATATTCATTGTCAAATTTCAATTCTTCAGGTAAATGGATTTAATAATATATCTTTTTGATGATTATTTAGATACAGGAAGGATTCCAACTATCTAGGTGAACCACTTTTTGAAGATTATTTACTCTCTCTGTATAGAAAGGTATAGATCATAAAATTCATAAGCACGAGGTATAGTAATGAATACTGTTAATATTATCATTGGTGCATTTCCAATAACAATTTTTCGAGCTCAACATATCTTATGTTCTACCTATGTTATGTGTTGTTCCTGACAGTCCTAATGTATGAATGGGCGCTTGCAACACAATGTTTGTCGTTTGTTCATGAATGGAGATTGAAATCACCTTCGTCCTTTGGCATGAGAATCTATAATTGTATACGTCCTTCAATAACTAGGACTCCCTCCATCCCACAATAATAGTCTATTTTGAAAGAAATTTTTTCTTCATAATACTTATCTACTTTTAGTTTCTAATGTAAATATATTGACATTATTTCAAAATTACCCTTCTTAAAAGTACTTTCATGTGTATGCTCGGTCGACTATAAATATTCTAAGACTGTACTTAAGAATATATATTTCATTTCAAATATCAGATTCACCAACTGATCTAAAATATTCTAAGACTGTACTTGAGAATATATATTTCATTTCAAATATCGGATTTGTCGACTGATGTACTCCTCCGTTTCTTTTATGTTAGTCACTTTGTGTTTGAGAATATATATTTCATTTCAAATATTGGATTTGTCGACTGATCTACTCCCTCCCTTTTTTTTTTTATGTTATTTACTTTGTCTTTTTGCACGTATTTTAAAGTGCAAAAAAATGTATTTACATATTATTTTTCAAATTTTTTTCCTGAATAAAAATATATATGTTAAACTTTTATTTAGAAAAAGAAAATATAGAAAATAATACGTAGAAGTATATTTTTTATACAACTCAAATTACGTGAACAAATTCAAAGCGACTAATGTTAAGTTGTAAAATATTCTAAGACTGTATTTGAGAATATATATTTCATTTTAAATATCAGATTAAGATGATGAAGATGTCCTTTCATATTCTCAAAATTATTTAGTATTAATATGTTTTGAATTTTAAATTAAACCCAAATTAATTTTTTTTTATATATTTACGAATCCAAAATTCCAATAAAATACTGGTTTTCTTCAAACGGGTCAGTATAATTTAATTGAGCATCTTTACCATGTACATTGTCACAAAATCAGTTAAGGACGCTGCAACGCCTGCAATCCGTTATTGTGAGCTGAAACATGGAGAACAACAAAGGATTCAAGTTTAGCTTAGATTGATGTTCAAATTTTGGGATTCCTAAAGGAATTCAGCCATCAGGAATACTTATACTTCACAGCAACATTAAATACTTGGGAAAAAAAAAATATTATGACAATAACAAGACCTGGAAACAACAAAAACACATGTATGTGGATGAAGAAATGAGAACACCGCAACATAAAAGGCACTCCGAAATAAATATTAGAACATATCATATGATCACAGAATGTGTGCAAATCAAATGTTATTTTGACCTAGTAAACATCATAAATCAATAATTCTTATTCAACTCCTTCACAAATATATAGAACACAGTTTTGCATTAACTGATATAACAGCTGTACACATTTTCCTGCACCCTAAATAACGAGCTTACAGAAACAGAAAAGGCTGTGGAAAGTGTGGGGACTAAAAGATACAAATATGGGAAAGAAGAAACAGAAAAATTAAATACAAAGAAGATAATTTTACACTTTGGATTGATGTACAGATAACTCTACGACGTATGACTGAAAACTGGTGGGCAAGAAAGAGATTCAGCATGTAAAGGGAATGTACAAGTACATCTACATTGTTCTGTAATTAACTGCTTAAAGTAATCTTATCCAGTGCCAATTCTCCTGTGATCAACCTAAGTAATACTTGAACTAGCTCTCTTACCCTAGCTTCCCTGCAGATATAAATATGACGGGCAATAAGTTATTCATAAAGCAGTGATCAACAAATTCATTTGTATAAGAACAAAATTATGCATTTGCATTTGCATCACACTGCACCAGTTTCGCTAAACATTCCTTTGCTTCTAGTAGCTAAATTAAATCAATATCTTCTCGATGACAATGCATATTTTCACATAAATCATTTTTGATGATCGTATCAATTATTCTTCAAATAATAAGATGAACAATGTAAAGCACATCATAAAACAGACTTCATGGTTGTAGTAACTAGTAAGTCCATTTGTTATGTCAACAACAACAGGACCTAATGAAGATCCCGCAATAAAAATTGTTGTTAATAGACTGTGGATCATTTTGCATAACATTGTAAAATATTTTTAATGATACCTATAAATGTAAGGAACTTGCAAACATTGGACAACTTTGTAGCTTTATGTCCTAATTTTATGAAATATTATCATAATAATTAGACTTGATACTTACATTAGAAAAGCAAATGCAAAATTGCAAGCAATCTGGACACTTCCAAAAAAAATTGAATAAATAGACTTGAGGTACATTTTATATCACTAATTTCTTGTCAGTATATAGTAATATTTTACATAAAATTTGTTTATTTTCTAACACTTTGACAATTTATTTCGATATGAAATTAGAATATTTCTCTAACAGAATTCGACATTTTAAAAAGTGAAAATCATATTAGCTATGGAATCAGAACTTACAGCTTCATGGATTTCTTTAATTTTCTCTTAAATTAAAGAAAACATGGAACAATCACCATACCTTGAAAATATTAATCTTACACCAGATGACTATTTTCTAATATTATGTTTCAGTTATGCTCCATTTGCTTGAAGGGAATAGGAAGGCCAAGTTATTAGATGAAAAAACGCGAACGAAATAAAATGGGAAACAAAGGATGTAAGAGGGAGTAGTAAGAAAATACAAGGGAGAACTAATTTGCTACAAGGAAATTAATAGCAACTTTTATGTTTTGGACAAGTAAAAAGCAGTAAGGTGGTTTGGTCTAGCCACAAACTCCATACAGACTGTACAAATACAAAAAATCCCAACACTAGGATATTTTTAATCACAATAAAATCTAATACTCATTAATAGCTGAAAACTCTCTTTGAGCGTGAGTAAAGCAGGTTCTTAGCCAACCTAAAATGGAACATATACATATAATATTTTCATTTAAACAAAATTGGAATAACAAATTATTTTTTTCATAATGTCTATTGGAGTTTTATGAGATATTGCAACCTGAGACTTAAAACTATTCATTCATATCCATTAGCATCAAAATCTAACATTTTTCACTCCTATTACAAAGTCTGGGACCTAATTTCGAAGCGCAACTCGTGAAGCGCCATTAATCGCATGCATTTTTTTCAAAAACAAGATCATATTGGAGTGGATTTTCAAAAAAAATATATTACTAATTAAATTCTTCACTTTCAAGCCTAGCAGAGAATGTTGAATATAACAAAATTATAAATAATAAAGTATGAATCAACGATGTTCAATAATTCAAAGGCTTCCGAGTCATTTATACTTCATGAAAATACGCTATGTTACATTACATATTAGTCCGCGCTTACCACTGGTTTTGTCCACATGGAGAAAGAATCTAGATTTAATTCCTACGGAGGCCTGGACCCTAATAAACCCTTATGCAGACTCTGACCCTGGACAACGATAGCACCTAGGCATTGGCACTCAATTCTACTGCAAGCACTGCCGAAACTGTCAATGCAGGACACCCTCAAACTCCACATACTCTATATTTTTGTCCAATTTGAACATACTGTCAAATTCTACATCATTCCTTCATTTTTTTATAACTTGACTCAAAAATAACAAAATATTCCACCCCCCTTGAATCCCAGCCACAAAATACAGGGATATGCCAGGTGACGCACTCAGGCTTTTTATGTCAAGGGCCTTTTTCTGTTCTTGATTCCTGGCTAATGCTCATTATTATTGATGTCACATGTACCATATAAACATACAATGAGAACTCTTTGCAAGGTTGATGAGAGTCGCATATCGTCGCCAGATATAAGATATTTGATGGTGAACTTAAAGTGAAAATAAGCAGGAATTTCTACATATATTATCATACACACACGCGGACGCGAGAGCTCAAACACACACACAAACACACACACACACACACATATAATAGTTACATGCAAGTTGACTAAATAATTCTTTAGTTTATTCAAAATAAAGGCCAATTGATTTCATGCCTATTAGGTGATTTTATTAGGTCTTCTGTTCTTTTTAGAAGTGGTGTAATACCCTACATTATCCTAGACTTGATTTCTGAAATATAGGATATTAAATTGAGTCTCTTTGCTAATGCGTTGGGACCCATCATAACTTCTCCCTTCTGCATTTAGGCAAGCCTGGAGTGGTAACTTTTCCACGCTTATATCATCTAAGTATATAGTTAATTGCTTTGTTATATCATATTTTTATATTCAATTTCTCTCTTGCATCAGTATTACTTGCAATTTTTTGTTTCATGGTGTTGGTGAAGGTAGAAAAATTCAATCTCACTCACAAACAATTGGTTTAAGCTATTGATTACTGCTGGGCTATCTGCTGTATCCATCTCTCTCTATTTATATAGAGACTAGAGAGTCCCTGACCAATTTTTAATCATTGTTTTTAACTGCAGAAATTACCCGTCTGTACATCACAAATCACTATCTTATATACTCCCTCTGTCCCACCCAAATGTTAACATTTGGGTTGGGCACGGAGGTTAAGAAATAAGTAAAGTAGGAGTGAAAAGGTAATAAACGTGAGGATAGTGGTGGGACCGGTTAATATTTAATGTATAAAGTAAGTATAGTGGAGAAAAGTAGTGGGAGTAGTTGATTTTTATATTATAAAATTTTATTATATTTAGTAAGTTTTGAAATTTAAAGAATCGGATGAGACATCTCAAAAAGGAAAGTGTATGGAAATGGTTAGGAAGGACGGAGTATAACATATCTCTCAAATATAAATATATACATATAACGGATATGATCATCATCTTCACCCGTACTGAAATAATGAACCTCCTGCCACCATTACCAGCACCTTTTATGATTTGCCACCATCACCTACCATCACTAATAGCCACTGCCGCTTGCTACCATAACTTACCACCACTAGTGACTACTTATCACCATCACACACCTTCTCTCGTCACTTACTACCATCATGGACCTCCTACAACTACAATTGATCATCGATAATCGACCTCCAATAGTTAACATAAGTATATACATCGGTGAATCCTTTAGTTGTAAACAGTGATTGTGAACTGGTTTTAGTTCGTATATAAAAATTGTTTGTATATGATCACTAATATATATATATATATATATATATATATATATATCAATAAATCTTGGCGTACATACTAATTCACTACTAACTCACTGCCTAGTTTTTAGGGTAAACACGTGACCCACTTACTCACTTGTTTCACATTCTGTTATCATTTTTCCTGTATTCTAATAACTTCTTATTTTTCGTGTCAGCCAAATTTTCACTTTCAACTTCACCTAAAAAAATTCTCCTATAAAATATTGACTTTACGAAATATTTATCGACAGTAATATAATTATATTTTGGTTATATATAATTTATATAAAATTATATTTTGTCTTTCATGATTAAATATTAAATTTATCTTGTATCGTGTGTCAAAAATTATTTTCAAAATTTAATTATTTAATTAGAAAAATATATGTACGCTTTTATTAATAAAAAAATCTGATAAATAAATTACTTAAATAGTAAAAGTAGGATAAATCAGCTACAGGCCTACAACTATGCTTTCCTGTGTTTTTATGTGTTTCATGTGTATCATTCAGTTCATTCCCTCTGACTTTCTTTGCATGTTAAATAGGTGCAATTTTAATTTTTAAATATTATCTCTAAAATAGGTAAGATTAGTGTATTAAATCTAAAAACCAATATTGGAAATCATGTGGGCTATGCTAATTATGTGTTTTTTTCCCTATACAACTATGTTGTGAAGAACAATCATCTTAATTATTGTATAAAAGATGCATATATATATAGTAGTGGAGTATATGAGTTTAATCATTAATGACATAAAGATGAAATATAACTACTAGATGCTCTATGCAGTTAATATCAACAAGTAAAAGTATATTACCTTGATACAACAAGCTCACAGAAGGATGGAAAAAGAACGAACAAATGTTGACGCCTTCCATTGTTCTTCTCTAGTAGTCCTTCCTTTAGGCATGGATGTAAAGGGAAAACAGATGAAGTGTCTGTATGAATAACAAGGCGGGCCAACTCTTGAAGAACAAAAGTAGTTTCCTCAACTCTTGCTTGCGGTAAATGACGTTCACCTTTAGATAAGAAGTTCACATGGTTCAGTTGATAAGAGGAAACTCAAAACTATTAACTCGATTACAAAATTTAATACTGAGTATACACACCTAGATCAATCTCGTCTGCCAGAAACCTTTTTACTATGTACTCACATCTCATCATGAGAATCATTACAGAAATCTTGCTAACTTCAGAGCTAGTGGCATTCCATTCAGTTGCTTCGTAGTTAAAACTGCAAGAAAATCAATTCTAATTCAGCATTACTTGTGAACATAAAGAAGAACTTTATCATCTATTAAAGGACTTTGTCAACTACTAAAAGTAGCCTCTGCTAGTAAAGTAATCTTCAACTGCACATGTCACACTATTAGAATTCTGAAGATGGAAACATAGTATATATGATAACTTGCAGAATATCTATGAGCTGATACGTGCATATAAGAGCAAATAAAAATATCTAAGAGAGCATGATGAGACAAAACGCATTGCCTTTTTTCTATCATTCCTATCACATTTGAAACCAAATAGAAATATGGGTTTTGCAAATCAGATATATGAGGGGGTCCTGAACAAGACAACTTCAAAACTGAGCTGAACTCTATTCCAAAATCAGTCATTACAGTAAACAAAATATATAGTAAATAGTTATTTTAAACACCAAATACCACATATTTTATATAGCTGTTAAGATCATGTCCGCAAGCACTTTAAACTTTGCATATTTGCAATCACTTATTAGTATGAATTTTACTGTGTACTGCCTTTTATGATGTTTTTCTTTGCTTTAAAAAGTTTCGAGAAAAGAAACAGACTGGAAAACCAAATATTGGAAAATATTCTGTACACATAACAAACCAAAGATCACTATCTGCCTCAAAAAATGCTGTGCATGGGTAAAAGGTTCCCATCAACTATTCGTAGATATTTTCCAGTGGGACAATGAGTGTATTTACATCAATGGTGGCCTTATCCACAAGTCAGGTGCTTGTTAATGTGTGTATCAAGCCTGTTTGCAATTATTGTAATGTTTATGTCAGTAAGCACATTTATTTAACTGCAGGTTAATATTAAAGTTGGGTCCTTTACAATTGGTTTTCAAAGAATTGAATACATGTATCTGTATTTAACAATTTGTCTGCTTTTTTAAACCTTGCCCTATGTCAGGAAGCATTAAGATAGTCAAGTAGTCGGACAATTAAACTGATTTATTGAAAGGGTAATGCTTTAAAGCTATACGAATATATAACATGTCCAACAATCTTGACAAATATAAAGAAAAATACCTGCTTAATGTAAATAACTTATGCAAGCAAGCCAACGAGAACCTGCCGCAGTGTAATGGAATGCGTTCTACCAAGTCAACCGGCAAGGAACATGTACGTGATGCACAGCGATCCAGGGTATTTACCAGACGTTGTAAAATCTGAATATTTATTACAAAATACAATAAGCATCTCTTAATGGTGAATACATCATAACTATTCTGCATCAAAACATTTCTCAACTAAAACAAATCTATGTAAGCAGAATAAAAATAAACACAAATTCCAAACTTTTTAGTAATAAGCTAAATTTTTTTATAGTTGATGTTTTTTTAAAGTGTAAACTGTAAAGGGAGGTATGATAAGAAACAAACTCTTCTAGTACTGGGTTCACCATTCCCAGCATTGCCACTCATTAATATATACACTCATATATAAGTAATCTATAAGAAATACCCACCTATAATTATCAAAAAATCAATAAGAGAATATGACTCCGCTGATGAGTATATTGTATATCTCTAATATGTTTTTATTTTCATAATTTTAGTATTTTGTTATAATCGGGTATTTACTAATGAGATTTTAGTGTTTGATGGCAGAAAATATATATTTTTAAAGTTTGAAAAAATTAATCTTATTTGGGTTTTATGGGCAACTTGGGCAATAACATATTGGAAATTCAGATTTTATGGGCAACTTGGGCAATAAGATATGGGTCATAACTTGAGTTCTGGACTTATGAAATTGGGTGGTTTTATAGCCCAATCGAAGACAACAGAATTATCTACGATTCAGGGATGGTCCGACACTTTTATTCGAACTTGAAAAGTCCACAAACAGAACTAGGTCATCTTATAGCCCATTTGATGACAACAAAATTATCTACAACTCAGTTGTGGTCCAAAACTTATATTCGAACCAGAGAAGCCCACAAACAGGCCTGGAAAGCTGACTTTGGGTTTCTTTTTACAATTCCAACTTGTTTTAGAAAATTGGTTTTGTCTTTCTAGGAAACAATAAATTTATATAATAGGGATTGTATTATTATTAGAGGATATATCATTTTGTATTGCATTTATTCTCGAGAGAGGGGGATGAGAGAAACTTTGGAATAGAACTCGAGCAAGGGAAGGGATCCGCTCCGAGTTTCATGGTTTCGCTCTTGTAAACAAGGTTTCAGTTATATGTGTGTGTGTGTGTTCTCATTATGGCAAACTAATCTTCTAAGCTAGGATTAGGCACTATTATTTGGTTAAACATGTTTTTATAAGATCACATTGTAAATTCTCCATCTTTGCTCTTAGCTCACTTAAATGAGTTGCATCTCTACGAATTATAACGTATCAGGAGATGAGTTATAATTCTTCTTTGATAGACATAAATCAGTTAATTAATTGGGAGATTATTAGGCAAGTTATGAAACACCTTGGTTCGTTATAGTTTATAATTCAACTTTTGTTTTTAATTAATCACGGGAGTGACTTTAAGATAAATTGTAAGCATTATATTCTGTCTTGGGAGTGAACTTTACAAACAATAGAAGGTTTTTTTCAGCAAAATAGAGACTCACATATCACTATTATTGGACATCCACTAAAGCCCATGGCGAACCCTAGTTCTTAATTTGCATTTATCATTGTTAATTTTACTTTCTTTGCTCATTAGTTAAATTTAGTTAGTTCAAACCACCAAAACATTCTTCTCATTTCTAGATTTGAAGGAATAATAACTTGAACTATATATCAGATCTTTCCTGCAAACTATACCCTTACTTCAATATTACATTATTTGTTTGACCTGACCACATTACAGTTCCATTCAACACCAGCTGAAATACCGCCAGCACAGTGTAATCAGCTGGTAAATATATAAATACACAGGTCCCCTATAAAATATTGAATCAGTTCTGCGCCTCCATTTTCCAACAAAAAGTAAGAACCATCCTAAACAGGATGCAAAGAGGCTCCACATGCAACATATAGCACATGTTTCTAAGCCAGACAGATGCTGCCAAGTTTTCCAAAAACAGAATTCTGTTTATTTTTAATGTGACAATCACATTATAGCTATTAGTTCATAAAAAGTTTTGACAATTGTAGTCTCTACATAAACTCAACTAAATATTAGTAGCAGACACAAAAGTTCAGGCGCTACATATCCTACGCACCATATCTATGACATACACATAACCTAGTAACTCTAAAATTTTAGAATATGAACTAAATCAAGACATCTGAAATTCAGATTTTTATTTCTAAAAAAAAACTACAGAAGGATAGAGGGACTGAAAGCATAAAACACAATATTTTTAAAGCCTCTTGTAAAGATCCGATTGTTTTCGGTGACATTTGAATAAAACATTGTTACAAGTTCAGGATGAAAGACAGATAGGATGGGGAGACCTCTTTCTATGGCAAACAGATTCTTTTGGTCACCTTGTTTAGTTCTCTATATTTATTATTTCCTTTGGAAAGAATTATTCTGCTGCTGCAGGCCATCTCAGCTTTCTAAATCACAGATCGAGAGAGACCCCCCCCCCCCCCCCCCCCCCCCCCCCAAAGCTGAAAATGTCGATGATAGAACATATCCTGATTGCATAGAAGATGATGACGAAAATACAGATGATTCTAGGGAGTTTTATTCATCTCGAGCTTAGTTGCTATAACAGTACGATATTCGTTGCTTATTACTCATTAGACTGAGTTATTTATTGTTCAAATATTTCAAATATTATTGTTGTGCAATTTCCTTATGTCTGCTGAGATATGTAGTATTTTAT
The DNA here is from genome assembly GCF_001625215.2 of Daucus carota subsp. sativus. Taxonomy (NCBI): domain Eukaryota; kingdom Viridiplantae; phylum Streptophyta; class Magnoliopsida; order Apiales; family Apiaceae; genus Daucus; species Daucus carota. Next base: position 28,366,930 of record NC_030381.2, read on the forward strand.
CAATTCATCATTTGACGACTTTATCCAATTATGTAAAACTACAGGTTGGAAAGAGAATTACATTGTGTGGCGCATCTAGCTCTGACTTGAGTAATTTGTCACCCAAAATGTCTAAGATATTCATCTCAGTCAACTCATCCGCTTTTAGTGATGCTGCAGAGAGGGATTCACTAGCAAGGGCACGACCACAATAACCAACTAGGAATATCTCATAAACATCGGCAACTTCTTTCCACATTCGTATTCTTGCAGGTCTATGAGTTGCTAGGTCAGGTCCACAGCTTGGTAAGTTGCTGACATCATCAATCAGTATACGATTGAAACCTTCAACTGCTGATCGCCAAAGTGCACCATCAGGATTGTCTCGTCTTGTTGTCATGCATCTGAGGGGGAAAACAATGGCATGTCATTACACAATTGACAGTCATGGATCTACAATAATGCAAAACTTATCTAAATATTACATAGAGAACGACAAAGAAAATAAAAGAGTAAAAACAAACGAAATTTTGAATTATGATTTAATGCATTCAACATTTTCACACCTCAAACAATGTGACAAATCCTATAGTGTTTCAGAAGAACGATACAAACCCCTGACAGTGCTCAATCTGCTGTGTTAATGATACAATTGAGGTCCTGCCTGAAAGGTCTTCTATGAGTTGTTCGATAAGCACAAGTTTTATACTATGTGACTCTTTACCACAAGATATCACTCGTCTCACACAAAAAAGACACATTAATAATTTACTCCATATAAACAGATATTCTGGTTTTAATCTTTGTATAATATTCCAGAAGCCCTCTTTGTTTGGTCAACAATTATTCTCTGGTTGGCATACAAGGTTCAACCTTATGGCCCAATTTCCATAACATGGTCCATACCAAATTTTAAACCCAATTTGACTCTTATTTCAATGTCAAACAAACACTACATATCATCCCAAAAGTTGATTACACATGCCACACCTTCAGAATACTCAAGGACATACAGGTTTTAGCTAAGAAGCAAGGATGTGGTGTGCTGTGTTGGATGCACGGATTTGACAGATATATGATAATGAGGATTCAGCTGCAGGGCATATTGATCAGAAAATCTAGTGTGATAGCAATCTGATACTAAGACTATTATCTTGACCCTTTTAAGTTGCTATTTTTCTCCAACTTTGGAAGAGGCTTTCTCTGCTGTACTAAAACTTAAAATCATATGCAACCGTTCACATTTTAGTAGATGTAGTGTACAGTAGTCACCTTCTTAGACTCTGAATAATATCAGGATATATACTATACTTCTCTCCAGCTGGAGCCTGTAAGAAAAGATCTACAAGCCTAGGAATAAGCTTCTCTGCAAATAGATGATGTGAGCTGTCCACAATCCCAGATGCAGTTGACACAGAGCTCCTAGAAGAATCATGTAATCTGTTTGTAGGTACAGAAGCAGTGCCATTGGAAACTAAGGGAATCTTTTTACTGTCTGCAGGAATAATGAACAGTCAGAGCTTATAAAAGGCACAAACACACATAAAACTGCACCGCCACATTGACTACCTGGCCTTTGGGATGTGGTGTTTCCTTTCTCAGCATCCTCTCCCTCATCCAGTAGAGATTCAGATCTTGGAAGATATTGCAAAAAATTTTGAAGAAAGAGGGACCACATAGGAGAAAGGTGCTTAGGTGGACTTAACAAGGGTAATATTTCCAACACAGTTCGTTGCATGGGGGGAACATGTCCCTAAGAAAAGACAACCAGACTCAGAGCAGGAAAAAAAAACATGAATTTAAAGAGAAAATTTTTGGTGGTAAGCATAGTAATCAGTTGTGCATCTCCCTTGTGTATATCTTTAGAACTTCCTCTCATCAGTAAGAATTTCTGAGCATGAATATATTCAAAAAAATAAATAATTTATCAGCCGCATTTTAAGCAATTGTCAAAGCAATATAGAGGCCACTCAAAATATGCTCAGTAACCCCTTCCTCTAATCTTATATATCAATGTGCGTAGGAGCTCAAACTTCGAGCATGCCAACTTTTAGAAATTACACCAGCAGACAATTGCTTGACCAATTTAAGACACCTGTCATTCTTATGGCTCTAGAATCGGCACTACATCTGCTGACTTTTGGTTGTACCCTAGCCAACTTGGTCAGCAAATATCCAAGACTTTTACGGGGACTATCTTATTTTGGTAAAGAACATGAATTTTGTAAGAAATTAGAAATTAAGTAATATTTCCACAAGAAACATAGATGGGATCTCGGGTCTAAAGGATTGCTGCCAACTATTTTCAACAATAAAATTAACTTCAAAATGGATATGCACACTTATACCTTACAGTTACATGTTTCCTTTTATACCTAGTTTGACTAATTTCGACATTATACTCCACGTGACCAAGATAGGTGATCTTTTAAGTCAAAAAGAACATAGAAATAATTAAAATAAAATATGTGACATACAAATTCAGCTTCGAAGTTCTGATTAGCAACGTTGGCTTCTGTGATAGCTGAATCTATGACCACCAGCAACTGTGTATACATGCCACCATCAAATAGTTCTTGCGCTTGTACATATATTTCGCCTATAAAAGTTGATTGAAAAGGAAAAGCACATATTAAATTAGCTCTAAACATGGTTTATTTACTGGTCGCCGAAAACATCCAGTTATAAATTCCAGAACATAAAACCAAAGAGTAATGAAACAAAATAGAAGTAATTTACTAAAGCTTACTAGACTTAAAACTAAATTAAAGCTTTAATGTGAGATACTTGAATTCATTACCAAGACCATGTATAATCTCCTGTTTTGCCTTGATTGCTGCATCACCACTGTAGTTTGCCGACTTTTGAAGAACAGAGTCATAAACTTCAAGTACCGATTGAAGGTATGGCAATGGCAGATTTCCCTGTTTAAGACAGTTATCGTTGAGAGTTAAAAAGTTTAAATAATATTATAAAATACTTTGATTTTGTTCTTTTACTTCAGCTCTTATTATTAGTCACTTGAGGATGTTCTTATTGACTTCCATTAAACATTACAATAGACTGTGAAAGCAGAAACAACAACATTTACCTTGGGAGAATGTGAAAGAATAGTTGACTGTAAACAGTTTATTGCAGCAAGAGCAACCTCTTTGCTACCACATAGAATACTGTTCTTAACAACATGAAGCAAAGATTGCCATCCTGAATCCATCAGAGTACAATTCATTTGGTTGGAAACATTCAAATTGAACATGAATTTGTAGATAAGTAAGTTAAGATGCACAGCTTACCAGACCAAAAATTTCTTAAAACTCTAAGTAGGGGGAAAAATGAACGTAATAGTCGTGATATTCCACCAAGCACCAGCACAATTGTCTCGTCCCACTGTTTCTGAGCTGTGTTACGACTTTAATCCATTAACACATCATAAAGTCAGCATGACTAGATATAGTAATTAATAAAAAAAGCTATAATTTTGAACATCACAAAATAATAGACCTGTGATGTATGAGCATATGTACAGCTTTTCCACCTCGAGTTCCTAGTTCTTTCCCATGCCATTCATCTTTAGAAGATGTTGCAGCCTAGCAGAATATTTATCTTCAGAATGACAGGCAAGCAATGAAAGTATAGTACTTGACTTATAAGCTATTTTAACTTACCATGTGTGAAGCACGATCAAGTGTAGGAAAAACATAATTCCAGAGACAATCCTCCCACATACTCTTGGAAAGCTTTTGCCCATGACTTCCAAGTGTCTGGAAAAGTGTACGGACAGCAGAGTTTCTAACCTACATTACAATTATTTAGAAAACCAAAATGCCTACATCAGAAACTACTTAGAAACTCAGCACCATCCTTAATAGAAAATTCAGCAAACACAATATCATGAGGAACAGATATTCCACAATTTCGCCAAGAAAGTATATTGCCCTCCAATATTTCAACGAGATTTGTAAATTATACACCTAATCTGTCTTGATTATATAGGCCTTGTCTGAAAAATCATATTGTACAACTAGAGGAGGTAGCGAAGGTAATGAAACTGTCCAACCTAAAGACTTGCCAGAAGTAAATTTAATATCATGAACTCCTTAGACCTAAGCATCTTACAGGCCAGATTAGGACCATATCCTATTTCCCTCTTCCATACCCATCGTCCCATAGTCCCATATTTCCCTTATGAGGCACACAAAAGTCATAACTCCAAAAATAATACGAAGACCCTACTCTTATTTCCCTTATGTAAAGTTTTATCAAGGAATGTTAAATATGGAGATGAGTATTTTAGCAACAAATATAAAATGGAAATGGAGATGAAGATATAAAAATAATATATATATATATATATATATATATATTATTTATATATATATATATAAGCATATCTTCGTGTAAATTTATAATAATTAACATATTATTGCCATTCAGATTGCTTTAGACTTGCCATGTCAGTTTTGTAATCCTAGTCAATAACCACACCATATTTGATGCCTGTTAGTTTCATTTTGAAGGAAAAACTATCACTGCAAATTTCAATGGTTAGGAATGTAAAAACCTCTTTACAAGCATATATACCTCTGGCCTCTCATCTGCCCCCAAATTATGTAGCAATGAGAACACTGAGAATAGCAGCTTATCATGATCAACTATATCCTCCTTCTTGTTATTTATTAGCTGGGTATTTACATGCACATCTTGAAGCACTGCAGAATAACACCAAGGAACAGATAAGAGAAGTGAATCTTTTCGTACAGGTCTGATATAATTAATGAAATAATAACTTCTATATCAAACCTATGTCCTCTATTGGCTGGTATAAAAGGTCCTTCGCAATAAAATCAGTAGATGTCCACAAAATTCCTATGGCAGTCAAACTTATATTCAACTCAGTTTTTTGTGCACTATATGCCCCAGTAACATCAATGCATCTGGAAAAGAAAAATTGTTGTACTACAAACAGATTAGTAAAAAGCAACAGAACGAAAATAAAGGAAGATATGTAGTTGCCAATATGAGATATAGCGTTGCATACGAGCATTTAAGCCTGTAGATAAATAATGTCATTCGGATATATAATCCCACCATCCTAGTCCATATGCTTTAGTTGCTGTTTTATTCGTATAAAATATAAATTCAGGCAATTGACAATACAATGAATGAACACTATCAGGCTATATCTCCGAGCAACACCTTCTCCTGACCTGAAAGTTTGTAAGACTCTATTTTGTCTAACGTGGATCGGTATGTAATTAATTGTACAATAATGCAAAACTTTGCAAGGTACACTTCAAGATAGTTATTGGAAATGTATTTATGATGATAAGACGTGAATTCTCCTTTTTCTTCTAATTGTTTCTCTTATTCATTTATACTTCTAATATTTGAAGAAGCTGCTTGTTATTTTAGATGTTATTGATATGTGTTTTAAAGTTTCTAAAGCGGGTAGGCCAATTGCTGCAAATAATTTAACTATTATTAACAATGGTTAAATAAAATAAAAAAAGATAGAGGTGGTGTCGGATTTCACACTAAATAATTAATGTATTTTGGTAAATAAAAATTTAGGTGTTTATGAAATCATTCGTAAGCAAAATATGGAGAAAATTATTTCAGGTCAGGCTGTTAATTTTTCAACATCAGTACTTTGTTTTAGAAATGTGTTTTGGTTTGAGATTTTGTCAGGAACTCTAGGGCCTGAACGTAAATTTGTATACTTTTAGTGTTTTTGATAGTTTTGGAAGATAATCACAGCAGATAAGCAGAGAATTAGCAGAAATAGAGGTATATTCAGAGAGATTTGGAGAGAATTAGAGAAGAAAGAAGAGACTCACAGAGAAACAGAGCTTAGGTAGATAAAATGGCTTTAGAAACCCTAGAGAGAGAGAGAGAGTCGGTTTTAATGAGAGAAAGAGGAGACTGGGTGGAACAAAGTTCCCTTTTCTGTTATTTCATCAAGCATATATTATAGGCCAATTCTAGTAAATAACTCTGAAAAGATTATAATACCTAAATGTCATACTACTGCATTACTGTAGTACTAAAAAGTTACTGATCCCGACAGATTTGAGAGGTAAACTTAGATTTTTTCAAGTATGTGGATTGCCATGAGAAATCTCTATGTCTATCTGCCATTGTCGGGCGAAGAAAGAGGAAATTTTTCTCTGCTGCAGGAAATGAGGTACTTGAAGGTAGTGGTGAGATGGCAGGCCCCTGAGTCCAGTGAATTAAAGATTATTACTGATGCTGCATTTACTGAAAGTAACAGAGAGTTTGGCGCTGCAGCAGTGTGTAGTGATAGCAATTGGAAGCTGTTAAGAGTGGCTTTTGATTGCAAGTCATGCCCTATCTAACTCCAGCAAAGGTAAGGAGAGCGTTGTTGGGTTTGTAGTTAGCAAGGCAGCTCTGCTTGAATAATTTTGCTCTGGATTCTAATTGTCTCAGAGTAAATGCTATTTAAGATTATCACAGCACTGAGAATATTGCTATTAACTCCTTTAAGCATGGCTTGTTTGTATCAATGACTTGAGCTTAGTGTGCAATAATCATTGCAGTGTTTTTTGTCATGTGAGGCGATGAAAACACCTTGACTAATAGACTAGTAAAAATGGTCTTTAAGTTCAAAAACTCTCATTTTTAGATAAGGTGTATGCCCCTCTGTTCAATCAGCTTTAAGTGTAGACAAATTTCATCAAACTGTGTCACTGAAATTTTTTTGTATTTTCGATTTCATCAAAGAAAAGGGCTCTATTTCTGCAATCAAAAATGCATTTAGTGTTTAAAAAGAAATGGACTACTAAGCCTACTCTGAGAACAGAGTTACCTCCTATGAAGATAAAAAAATATTTATAGCAACAACAGAAATAATAACAAAAGAGCACCTAAATGCGCCTCGAGATTAAAGAAAAGGGAAGAAACCCCCGGCATAATCTGAAAACGTAGTTTGCTTATATAAAATGCAATCCATTATATCAAGAAAATAGATGTACTGAAATGAACAACTTACACTTGGAGGCAATCAGCTGGAATAGTTGAGAGACCATCATTCATGATTACACGTAAACTCTACAAGATATAAACATAAAATTTGTTCACATATACAATGATGAAAGTAGTCAAGTTGCAATGGATAACATTACTACACAACAAAGCCTATCATTATGTCCTCGAAATTTCAACACCACAGATGATATTAATAATCAAGTACAGTAATGAACAATATTGTAGCTAAGAAAACATGCAGACCTTTCAAGTAAAGAACACCAACAGATCATGAGAAAATCATATCAGCCGTATAACATTTAGCATAAAGTGAACTTGAAAAAGAAGTGAGGGGAAGATACGTAAACCAAATTAGCTGTCTTCTGTCGGTCAATCTAGTAAGATTCATTTATCTGCTATACCACCTTGAAGGGAATCGATTAATTGAGTCTAGTTTAAATCAATCTTAATGCAGTTCCTACGCAGTCATATCGTATGTATCTGCAGTAGTAAAAATGATTACTTCGACACCAAGACAGCTAGTTCGTGTCAAAGGCATGTCACAACATTTGCCTTCTGTGACAAGGTCAAACCAACTCCAGTACTACACTTTCATTTAATCACGAGATTAATAAATCACGCAATATATATGAAGTGCAGAAATGTCAACTTTAAAATCTTATGTGATGTTATTCGTCATTATAGAATCAGGTTTAGCAAAATGAACATCTAACAATACCATTCAAGATGTTCATTTTACTAAGCACAATTGTTTTAAAAAAAAAACCCTAATTGCAAACTTAAGCTCTGTTGGAGCATTAGCTTGATGGTGGATGCTCCACATATTTCTGCCGTATATGCCCCCTACTTTGAGCCTGAGCTTGATAGCAATACGCCAATACCAAGTCAGCAAGCCTACTATACTAATCTACAATTTAAATGTTCTAATCAGTGTGCCCTGTTCTGACAAGCCGGTTAGAACATCATGTACTTTCAATACCATCCATCCTTCGCGTACACGCTTTTTCTAGGATTTATTATGACAATTTAAAATTTCAATTTCATGTATACGAGTAGATGTACATAATGTTCTAATTAAAGTAAACATTGGTGCAAGAGTGCTTAGAAACTTTTAGTTATTCAATCAATTTGAGAATATTATTAATGTTATTATAGCCTTCATAGAAAGTTGCTTAAATATATCATATAGGGACATCGTATAAAAGGAGAAAGGACATTTGAATTGGGACCAAGAGATTACTAGCTCGCTACTCTCTATGCATGATTCCTTTACATGATCTGATGCACGATTATTGTAAAATATGTATCAGCAAATTAAGATAATATGTAATAAAGAAAAATCTTGCAGGATTTAACAATTGTTTTTTATCCGGGACCTAAATAGCCTTTTATGACTATAATAAAAAATATGATCCAATTCATTATTATTTTTTTTTTAAAAAAGTTGTACAATTATATATGATAGTAATATATAGATGATGCAAAAATGTGCCTTCTTAAAAGGAGGAAAGGGGGACCTAAAAGTAGGGCTGCTTTCGAGACACTTAAAAAAAAGCGTATATTCATTCCATCAGATTCCTTCCAATTCCAGGTACATATTCCTCTAATTCACCCATTTTCTTACAAAAACATTACAATAATTTTTAATATGCTATATACTCTCTCATCGCATTCATCCTAATATTGCACCTCTAATATTTCTGAACAAATTTCAATCCGCACCAATCTAAGTTGTAACATATTCCAGTCCAACCATTATATTACTAACCTGGAACCCAAGGGTGACCAGCTCCTTCTCCGGTACATCAGCCACAGACCTAAGAGTATAATGTTAAAAAACTACTACATACATACATACATAGATATATATACATATATATATATATATATATATATATAGAGAGAGAGAGAGAGAGAGAGAGAGAGAGAAAGGGTGGGGAAAGAGGGAGGGGGGAGGGAGAGAGGGAGTGAGGGACAGAGAGAGAGAGAGAGGGAGGGGGAGGGAGAGGGAGGGAGGGGGAGCGGGGAACGGAGCGAGGGAGGGAGAGAGGGATAGAGAGGGGGGGGGGGATAGAGTAAAATAAGTATAAACATATATCTCACCTTAGCATTTCAAGAATACTATTCCAGCTGAAATACAACTTCTCTCCATGTCTCTAAAAAGAAAGAAGAGTTGAGAAAAAAGGTGGGCATATGAAATTTCCTCATACAATCCGAATGTGCAATAAATTCACCTCTAACACATGCAGCAGTATTTTCAAAGATCCAGAACGAACATCAGGGTTTTGAGTTGAAAAGTACAGGACCCTTAATGGAGAAATGACAGAGCACTCCAGTGAACCCAATTCAGAAGGCATTGTTATTATCTACGAGTAACAAAGAGACACAACATAAATTTACAATACAAAAATTATCATCGACAGTATTCAAAATAAATATAGTAATTACCTTCCTAGATGGGACACGAAGTCCAGCAGACCCATTGTTCTGAAATTCATCTGAACCTAAAACAGCACAAATCGATTGATCTAGCGCTTGTAGCGCCAAATTACGCAAATGCTGATTGGTACTATTACTAAGCTGCAGATACGGTTCAATTATCAACACAAATAAACCATAGAATAATCAAATATAGAAAAATCATGTGGTACCTCAAGGAAATGCGCAACAACATCGTCCCATAAAGGCTCCACCCCTAATCCAATAAAGATGTGCAAAATCAGAGACATATATATACACACATACACATACACATATATATTTGTATTCAAATTGGCAGGATTTACAATAAAATTCCAATGCGATGACTGCACAACCAATTTTGCTTTTAATAGGTGCCATTTTCATTAATACACTAAATTGAAAAAATTATTTTCCTACATATGAAATACATAAACAAAAACAAAACCATAGCCAGTCTGAATTTGACATCATATATGATCAATTTCTATTAGCAGCAATAAACTTTCATGCTGCCCTATGGGTTATATATTGATGTGTCGTGATCATAAAACCATGACCACACCGGCATCTATTGCTAGTTGACTCAAAAAGTTAAGATTCAAAAACTCCCTACTTTCAAAATCCAACCAAAAATTTGTACCTGTATTTATGCTTAGGAGCAATGACTCGTTTACCTCCAGAATCCAGTATATGGACATTGGAGATGCATAATAAAAATCAACTGATCGACTACTCACAAAACAATCATTTTACATTTAAAAAGCTTGTATATATAAAGAGTCATAGACGTAGGAGGAAAGAAGTATATATAACTGTTCCGTGTAATACTAACATGTTTTCATTTTCAGTATTATGTCCATAAACCACAATGTGTAATTTACGTCTGCTTATACACACTTTGCTATTCTTCTCTGCCAATTCACGTGGCAGCTAGCAAGAAGTGATTTACGCAAAAACAATAATAATAATAAATAAGAAAAAAAAGAAAATAATAATATAATAATAATAATTTGGAAATAGTAAGGACTGGTACGGCCGTACGGGATAATAATAATCTGGAAATAGTAAGGACCGGTACGAGATTGAATCTTTTTGCCATATAAAAATATGCAAGGAAAGAACTTCCTGCTAGGAAAGAACTTTCCTGCTATTGAAAATACTCCTTTCACAATAATAGTGGATATATGCACACAAATTCATAAAAACTACAATAATCATCAGGGAGTAGTACATACTATATTTTACAAGAATGGAACTCCTTTATTACGGTAAACTGACATCCATTAGAAGAGAATCACATAACATTACTAAATAATTTAAACACTCAAAATTGAAAATTCTTTTGAAGTCAAGAAGCAAAGTTCTACTCAGGTTCGACTAAAACATATTATAGTTCACACCTAGAGCTAATGTACGTACTGTGAAGATTACTAACGAGTATAGAAATCATCCTTTCCACTGAGAAGTTGATGCTTCCAATTTTTTGACTTGATGCTTGTCCGGGACCACCTAGAGTTCCTTGCATGCATTGATAGGACAACTGACGTAGTGCAGACAGGAGTGATTTAACAGCAGATACATGCATCATTCCGGAGCTCTCAAAAAGCTTAATGATAAACAAGACACGGGTCACTGCTTTCTGTACAATAATTGAGAAATCAATAAAATCTAGATAAAAAGCACAGAACAGTTACTTGGGAGTTTAGAGATGAGAGAATATTGAAGTCACTGTATTGGCTAGATGATTCTCTGGTAAGTTTTACACCAGATGTAGGGACCTCCTGCAGTATTATAGAAAGTCTCAGTAACTTGATAAAAGAAATATAACACAAGCAATTACTAACAAGTTTTATTTAAAACAATGTCCTAATCAAATGTTCCTCATCAAACATATATCCATAAATACATTTGCAAGGTCCCTATTTATAATATTTGATCAATACTAGAATACCTTTTTTCTTAAAACAAGATGATTTATTAAGCTAACTTAAAATATATAAGGAAAAATTACATAATACATGCTAGTTGTCGAAAGCGAAACTAACCTATCGCTTGACTCCAGAGCCCGTAAAAGCATTTATTTTCTGCTTAGCTTTGAAAAAAAAGTAAAAAAGGTTGCACTTAAGCACGCTTCAAAGCACCTTCAAGTTCATGCTTACACGTCTTTTTAGGAAGAAAGATATATTTTTTGAATTACAAACATAGGCTCTCATGAATGAAAGGCTATCCTATTAAGTTTATAGCATCGCATAAATACACATATTGTGTGTGTATTTTTATTTAGAAACTATATATGTGCGTTCGTTTCACATATTATACATAACGCAAAGTGTAATCTTCTAATTGATATATACACATATTGTGTCTTTTGGTGTGAAAACACAATTTCTCAAAAACATCTACTGCGTATCTTAACAAATATTCCATGCATAATTTCAAATTAATCTATACACAAATATAAAAATATTTTCTCTTGTTTAAAACCATACTCTATAAAATTATTTAACGGTTTACTACTAGGCCCATAACTTCAAAATATTCAACAGATAAATATGCATGATTTTTTAATTAATATATGTACCCATAGCATGATCTTGCAAACCTATCATATCCAGTACGTGGGTACAGAAGCTGTATTAAACACTTTCTGGGCATTAGACGAGCTTAAATTGCTTGAGATTCTACAACACTTGGCGTAGGCATGCGTAGCCTTTTGTATGGTTTACCAGTTTCTCTTACATTATACGTTGGTCCTTCACATTCAATTACTAATTTCAAATAATGAATTGTATATTCACAGTAATACATATTTGACTTGTACATACCACAAGATTTGTAAATTATTACATTACATGTCGACCCAATGAGAGCACGAAATTTACTAAATTTTTAATATTTAACATCAAAATATTTAGTATAGTTATAATAATGAATTAGTTACTATATAATTATTTCCGACATTTTTCTATACTTTTAGTTAATAAATTTGCAAAGAGGTACCTAGTCCTACATATTTTTTGATAATTAATATCAAATTATTAAGCATAGTTATAATAACGAATCAGTACACCAAGAATTCTGGTAACATGGAGGGTTCAGATTTTGGGGTAGTCCTGCCCAAATAACAGTAGAATAATAATCAAATGTTTGCCCATTGATCAACTTAAGAAATCAAAGTTGAAGAGGTTTCACTTCTTTTCTTCTACAATTTAGAGATACCCAAAACGAAAAAAAAATGTTAAGTTGTACAAGGAAAGATGTGCAGCCTTCGTAAAGGAAAGAAAAGAAGCAGATGCACATGCTGATTGTTCTTTAAGGAGAAGAAAGTAATCAGGTGATATAACATTAATTTCCATCTTATTTGAACTTTTAACTTTTTGAACATGCTATATTTGTGCATAAAAAATTTAAGTAGATTTTGTTTGCATAAAAAAAAAAAGTAAAGTAACACTTTCACACGCCTTGAATTACATCCAAAAGGTCACTCTTTATATTTTCAAAAAATTACCTGTGTTGTTGCATGTGGAGAATGGATAGCTCGGTCAAGAGCTGCTAGAGTCTCCAAAACCTAGAACATATAAGTTTAACAGTTTTAGAAAAATCCTCAACAAGTATCAAAAAAAATTGTAAGCAAAGATACATACCAACACCCATGAAGGGCCCAACACATTGTACAATCGATGAGCTATATTGAAGAGAGTCCTCAGTGCCTGACTTGCATGAGAAGAAAGGATACATTACAAATTGACCGCCAAGTTAATTTATAGAGATTACAAGATCTACAATTCAAACACGCTCAGAAAATACTAGTAAAGATTTTAATTGCAATATAAAAGTGTATGTTGGTATTGCAAATGTTGATTCTTAGTCAAAATTACATCTCGTGGAATTCTTATATACCAACATTTGCAATACCAACATTTGACATCCAGTTGTGAGATTCTTATACACACACACACACACATAGGGGTGTGTGTGTGTGTGTGTGTGTGTGTGTCCACACAACAGTTTAAGATGTCACAATTCTAGCACATCACTGCTCTTTAGATTATTCTAAGTAATAATCTTGTGGAATTATAAAAATTTCAGATTTGGACAAGGACAACACAACCAGTAATCTGCCTTGCTAGTTTATTAGATGGGTTGGCTATTAGCACCACATTGTACACTATTGTGTTACAAAACTGATTGCCACATTTTCCTAGGAATATCTTATCTGAAGATACAGTATATGATTGTACATAACAGTGTAAGTAGGCTATATGTTAGAAAAATATTTAAGAATCCTAAGGTGGTTAGTAAACTTAATACATACATTAGCAAGGAACCGAGTACACAAGGCCGCAAAGAGCCATATCATTCTATATTTTACAAGATGTTTTTATTATTGTTAATTGGACCAAAAATCGTATATATATTAACTGGTGTATGGTGGTCAAAGCGACATACTTGCTATCTAAGCTATTAAACTAACCTTTAAATATATGTAAGTGTTTTAATATATGCTTAACACGGTCACAGTTAGGAAAAAATAAAAAATATATACAAATTGGGAAGAGATGTGGAACAAATATATAAAGGTACAATTCATACACAATAGTGAAGTACCTGCACATTTTTTGAAGTAAGGACCACAGAGTCTCTTTGCTCAGCCGATGTTTCTAGCCGCTTTGACCCGGGAGAAAGCAACACACTGAAGAAGAATATTTTCATACATAAATTAAATTTGCACAGATGCAGTATACAAGCCTACTAAAAACAAATAAAGTATACAAGCCGCGTACGACCAAATCAATAACAAATTAAGCACATCAATATAAAAGAAATAATACTAAATGGAAGACAAGCACCAAGTATCGAATATTTTCCCTCCTTTTTGTAACTGACCAAAATATGGACAATAGAGTAGCATTTGCATGGCCCAAAAATACACAAATTTCACTTTTAAGTGCCAATTTTTCAACATCAACAGCTCATTGCAATGATTTGAAATTTCGGACAAAAAAAAAAACTCTTTTATCCCTGTTAGAGTATTGGGGAACTTTTTACTGTTCAAGTTGCATTCAAAGTTGATTAGAGGTTGCAGAGCCACCCAAGATTAAGATCATTAATGTTATTGTGATCATAATTTACTCTGTTTCTTTATATTTTAGGCTTCGCCTTTCTAGATAAGCTGATAACTATTCACGCTTGCAGTTACAGTAAGCTCACAAATGGCAGAAAAAAAAATAGCAAGTGGTGACAGAAAACCCCAAAACCTCATACAAAGCAGATCCAAATCCTTTCTATCATTCAAACGACCAGGTGTCATGGGTGTTTGGCTCAAGAACTTCACCACTTATTTTTGTTCAAAGGCAGCTTCTACTTCCAGTCTCTTGTTTGGGTGCAGAAGACAACAGAACTATGTTGGGCTTTTATGATAGAAATTAGAAGTTACAATTGCTAGCTTCTCTGTCCATAACTTCTTCTGCAATTTTCAAAGACCTGTTGCCTCCCTTCTTTATAACTTTCTTGTATATTGCCGTTGAATTTCAAATAAATAAATTTATATTGTGTTTTATATGCTGTATGTAATTATTAAACCTTCCCATTTAGCTTGTCATTTTGAAATCAAGACAAGTGTGATTTTAAACAAATATTGTACTTTTTTTTACTTCTTTAATCTACTTCTAATATTTTTTATTTCAATATCGTGTTTTTTATATTTCAACTTTGTTACTTGAATTTCATATATTAAACTTATATTTAAATACGTCGATTTTGTTAAATTAATAATTTTATATCAATTCAAGCACTTAAATAACTTATAAATTATAATCATATTTTCCAAACACTTATCAATTTATAGGGTGTTGGCCCCCATTATCATAATTTCAAACTTTACTGCCCCAAATAGCAGGACTCGAAAATATGACCCCAAATATCATTTATTAATGCTACATCGTGTAGCATTTTGTTTTCAGTGACAAAAACGTTTCACGAAGTAACGTTGGGTGACCCTAGTTTCATCTAACGCTACATCATGTAGCGTTTTTAAAGACAAACATTAAACGAAGTATTGTTGGGTTGTCAAACCCTCATTTCACCTTGTTCATTATGATGGCATGTTCTTATTCTTTTGAGGTAAACAAATCAATTGATTCACTTGATGCTTTGCATATACCTGAAATAAATGATCCTTCTCTGTCTTTAGCTGATCTTTTTTCAGATTTCGATTATTTGAAAGGTTTATCATGGCTGGTGTTAAACAACAAGAAGAGTTGGGGATGGTCGATGGTGAAGTTCTTGATTTTAGGGTTGCTCGGGAGGGTATTGAAACGCTACACGAAGTAGCTTTAGGTTGCTTTTAAAAACTATAGCACTACACGATGTAGCGTTCTGTATTTTAAAACAAAACAATACTTCCTCTATGTTACTAAATGGTATTTGGGGTCATTTCTCCCAATTCTGTTATTTTGGGCATTACTTGTAGTTTTGTGACATCTGGGGCCTTTTCTCCAATTTATAAGTCTAAGATCACTTATCACTTATAATCCACTTCTCCAAAATAAGCAATGAGCTACTACTTTAAAGCTAAGCCAAACGGCCCGTAAATTTACCATTATTTCCTACTCTGCTCCAATCAGTGTAGAGTTTCTTTAAGCAACCAGAGTCTTCAACAATTTATTTTGATGACAAATGTTGTACGGAATTTAGAAATGACAGCATATCAAGCAGATTTGAATGCCTTTTTGGGCTATTGCTCCCCCTCAAAAGCTGTGTGAGGTCACGAAGAGTTTCGTATAGTTCTAAACCTCTTGGAAGAATGTTAATGGTCGGTCTACACTTGGGGCCAAACACAATTTAGTATACATACTTTAGGAAACGCGTCCCTTACTATTTTGTGCGCCGTAGTATACACCTTTTCCACCCAGTTCCGTTAAATATCAACGTTAACATTAATCAAGTCAGGGGTGAATGGGGAAAACCTTATTTCAACGGTTTTCTTCCCCATATATGTTGCTCCATATGCCTTAATTCAGTCTATATCTGCCCTAATTTCCTCTTTAACTTAGTTTCTATGCTTCAGCAAATATGGGGGAGCATTGCATTTGTGGAAATCTGATTCAGGATTTAGTAAAAGGGAAGAATGGGAGTGGTGTGGTGGGGAACAACTAAAAGGCAGCGGAGGAAGATGGCAAGTTGTGGTCAAGCGGAGTGGATGAAAAAAACACGTGATGTGGAGGATTAGGGGTAGATACAGTGAAAATAACAGGTGGTCGAGGATGAGGATGATGGGCGGGAGATGGGTGGAAAGTAGGGTTGGTGGATAAATAACAAGGGGTTTCTAGTTTCTATTTAGTGTTTGGTTTCTATTTGATCAGGTGCCTATATATATATATATATATATATATATATATATAAACACCCACACGGAGGCTAGTGATCAAACACAAACCAAATCTTAAATACAAACTAAAAACCTATTTCAAAATCACTATTTACAACATACAAGAATCACTAGTTTGTACTGCATTAGTCACTGTTTTATATAGTGAATTCTGCAATTATTATTTTTCAGAGAAAATCTACTTATCGTAACTATTAGTGATCGATTATTAATGATCAATTGCAGTAATAGGAGGTCCATGATGGTAGTCAGTGATGAGAGGAGGTGTGTGATGGTGGTAAGTAGTCGCTAATTGTGTAAAGTTATGGTGGCAAGCTGCATTGGTTATTAGTGATGGTAGACGATGGTGCCAACTCATAAAAATTGTTGGTAATGGTGGAAGTAGGTCCCTTATTGTATTAAGGGTGAAGATGATGATTATATACGTTGTATATATGTGTATGTATATATTTATATATATGCTATATACAAATTAGTGATTTGTGATGTACAAATTAGTGATTTCTGTAGTTAAAATTAGTGATTAAAAATTGACCAGAGACTGGTTTTTAGTTTGTAGGCTAATCTGGTTTGAATTTGAGTAAGACTCTCTCTATATATATGTGTGTGTGTGTGTGTGTGTCTTTCTACATCTGAACCGAATTCTGTCTGGTTAAAGAATCTCTTTCTAGCTCTGGAACAATTAGGAGATTCTCTAGAAGAAATATGGGGTTTTGCTTCTGGCGGCAACATGCTATTGGGCGGTGTTTCCGCTTATGGGGTCAAATCAGTACGTTTTAAGAAGAAATATTTGAATATCAATCTCATCGATCTCATAAGTATCATACCAAATCCCATCAGTCGAATCACTTTTTTGAGAAATACAAGACATCTAAGTCAAACAAGTAAAGAGATCCATTCATTGATAAGAAAAAGAAAAAATGTTAACAAGAATTGGATTGAGCGCGCGCGTGTGTGTGTGCACACATATATCTATCAAACGCAGATTAGCTTTTAATAAGTCCCTGATTCTCACAATGAACAAGATGATTTAGACATTTTAGGAAAGACTTTGTTGCATGTACCTCCTCTTTTCAGTTTCATTGGATATATTGATTGTGAATTTGCAAAGAGATGCCAAAAACGAATTTAAAGGTTCTATAGCACCAAGCATCCCGCATGCCTGCAAAAATAGTAGCATCACCATTCATAATGGTACTTGTTGCAAAATTTGAAATTAACACAGCTACATTAGAATGTTAGATCATGTAACTGTGTAACTTTTTTATCTGTCAAAAGGGAATTTTGGTATTACTTGGAAAAAGTCTGAAATAATATATATACTGAACTAATATTAGAGTTACCTGAGTAAATGCTTGATAAGCTTTTAACATCTCCAATATAATAGCCTCTCCTTGTGACCTTGCACATACATAAAACAAATATATGACATAATTGACTTATTTTTCTATAGTTACTGTATATTAGATCAATGATAAATAAGAAAAGCTTAGGCATACTTTGTCAATACGAGAGACAGAGCATCAAGAATGGTAAACCAAGTTGAATCAACCATCGACATGCAGAGAACTGCAGCTTTTCCCGTAGACTTCACATGTGGATCGCAATCACTTGGAGAGTCTAGCTGATTTTGGCAACAATAACAGAAGCAGAAAAAGTGAGAAGTCGTTTGATATTATAGCTTAAACCAAGGCTGAAGTTATTGCATAACTATCTAGGTATATAAGAACACGTAGAGAATAGCACCTCGCCAACATCTACAGCTTCATCAGTCAAAGTAGCTATAGTAAAAACCACCCCCAACAAGCCTTCAATTGCCAAAGTTATTGCATGGGCTTCACTTGCTACCAACACAGCAGCATTCGATGCATCATTGTCTAAACTCCACTCAATCCCTGCCAAAAGAAGTTATATTGCAGTGTTTCCTGAGTGGGATTATGATGAACACTACAAAAATTAACGTTGAAACTACAAGTTTGTATATCCCACTAAAATTTAATACGATGTCTAATTTCATCCAGAGGGGGGAACCACGAAAGAAATCCAGAATTTTTATTTATATTGGATGAATATGATTAGAGGTATAGGCTCATATAGCATGATGAATACAAAATATACAGCATATTCACCAACTGAGGTCGCAGCATTGCTAAAAAAACAAAAAAAATTGTTTGCTTCTCACAATAGTTATCTACTAAAATGTGATGAACATTCATAAGAGAAATACAGATACGGACTTTCATGATTAGTCAAGACAGCAAAAGCTGATTAATGCATTGCAAACAAACAAGGGGTTGAACATAAATGTAGCCTGATCAAGTAATTTGCAGCTTTCATACGGAAGTTAACGACTCAACGCTCATTGGTAAATCAGATTATATTTTTCTTTTGATGAACAATAAAATTCTAATACAAGGTAACAGATATATCACCTTTAGCTTTACTGCTGAACATTCCTGCAACAGCTGCCAAGCTCTCATCACATGTTTCTTGAAACTAAAATAGTACAATTGTTCAGTTCTTTATGTTTTGTACAATATCAGAAAAAATATTATTATTGTGATGACACCAAAAGAAAATATTTTAAAAGAAAAGTGAGAATTAATTATGTTCCTGTAAAATAGAATAAAAACACTAATTAGCTTTCTTGTTATATGTAGAAATCAAGACAAGTACAAGACAACAAAAACAACGGCTGGGATAACAGCTAAAATAATTTAATCCTATGACAATATGTGCATGGTCAAGTCAAGTAAACAATGAAAACTATATTACAGGTGAATTGAATAAATAAACCACAATGTTTTAAATTTATGTATAACCTACATTCACACTAACACTACTTGAGACCTTGAACAACTCACTCAACCACCAATAAGACGTGAATCTTTAGATGTCAAACTTCATTGACATGCTTAAGAATTTTAAATTATATTCTCCTCAGCTTTGTTTACACGTTTATGCTCATCTATTTTTGCATTTAAGTTTGCACCACCAACAGCTCCAAGATATACTTCACTGTATCAGATTCTTTGTTGTCTTTTTTAGTATTATTACTCTACTTATAAGCTTCACAATTCTCAGCTCATTTACATTAAAATTTTATAAAGCTTTGTGCTACCTAATCAATTTTACTCATTCAATGCAATCCCACAAACCAGCATCAAGATTGGTAATTATAATGCATGCCAAAAATGAAATTTATGTTTGCCGTAAAGGACATCCGTTTAGAGACCTCTTGCCCTTGTGACTAACTTATATTCAATATAGCTTTGAAATTTATCCCACAACAACTATTATATGATGTTTAGTACAGTTTTTTCAGACCAGGAAAACGAAATAATAGTAGTCAAATTCACAAGTTTTAAACATGACTTTCACTCACCTGTACATTTGACACGACACGAGCAAGAGCTTTCACCATACTCTCTACTACATTTGTGTTTTTAGGATTCCTACAATATGCAATAAATAGGAATCAATACATTCTGCATATAAAATTAAGTCAATGATATACACAAAAACCCTTACAGCTCCAATAATCCTGCAGAGAAAACAAAAGCCTTTACAAATCAGATTTATTCATTGGCTACCAATGAAATGTATGCTTCCTTGATCATATTAGTTCACACATGAATTCAGTGGTACTCCATTGTCTAAATTCTATAATAAGGAACCTTCTATTTCAGATAAGGCTACAGGTTCCGGAAACAACCACGCCTTACTAAAATAATATTAATAGCCATAAGCCTCATCCTGATATAAACAACTATTACTCATATTATTTAACTACACTGAATAAGACCTCAATTTGATGAAATTGTAGATATAATTCTCTCAAATCTCAATTTAGTTAAATGCAACTCAGAGGGTTGCATTTTAAAATTTTGTCAAACAAATACTTCATATGTGTGTTTGTGGTGCCAATCTCATATTCCAAACATGCCAAATGGATAATATGTTTAAGACGCATAGACTTCATGGCATTTAAATATGATATGGCTTAAATACAATATAATAATTGATGTCAACCAAATAGCCTAATTAATTAACTCACATGTCAAAATTTTGGAAAAGAATTTTTAAAGTCCGGGCTTCCACGCAAAAACCCTGTCAAATCACAAAAACTGATAATTAGATTTAGGTTTTGCAAAAATGCTTTCTATTTAAAACATAAGTAGACAAAAAAGAGTACTATGAGTCTGTTATATAAATGTATTTGCTTAGGTTGTCGGAGTTACCCTCAAGATTTCAAGGACAAGTATGCGATGCCACAGTGGCATATCTAGAGATATGACCTTCACTAACATACTAAGAAATACCTGCATCAAGTTAAAAGTGAACATGAACAGACACAATTATTACAAGGACGCGAAATACATATGGTAAAAAGTGTTAATGATATACAAATGAAATGAAAGCCAAATATGGCTCCATAATAACTAAAGTTGGATGGATTAGAGACTCATACTAGCAATAAAACTAGCCAACAATGTAGTATATATAATAAGTATAATATTAAGATATATACATCTTACCAGGACCCTAATTCAGAAGCGGCCGAGAGAGATATACCGGGTATGCATGCTTTTGTTTTGATTTGAATAAAAGGAAATGTTGGTTGAAGAAATATTAGGGCATTTCTTTTAATAGAGGATTTTACAAACTTGACAGCATCAGATTTCATTTGGATCACAAATAGAACAAGAAGTTCACTCTTCATTAATCGATTCATCATGTAGAGTAATATCTTATTGGTTAAACTTATTAGAGCTGCAAATTTTCCTTACTTAATATCCGAAGTGTCAACAGAGTTACTGTCCTTAATATTGTCTGACAGGCTTCTGAAATTGAACGAATGACAATAATATGGTTTAATTACATTCATGCATTCTTCCCATTTCCTTTAAGTTTAAAAAAAAAAAAAAAGTTTTCCATGTATGAGAATTCCACAAGTAAATTAAAATTGTAGTATTTCAAAAATATTACATCTTCTAAGATAATAATTAACCATCACATGAAGAGGTACTAGATATAGATATCAAAAAGTTTACCTCAGATTCAGTTACAAGGGAATTACTGTAATGCCTAATTATATGGGCAACTGATCGCAAGACCAAGCGACGGAAATAAGGCTCTCCGACTTCTCCTTCAAGCTGATTAGGCACAACAATACAAAACAATGACAAATCACAAATAGTGCAAACTACAATAATAAAAAATATGATGAGGCTTTGCACAGAAAGACTTGCCTCAGTGTTGGTGCGAATTGAAGTCATGAGTAGTGAGCAAATCTGGTGATGCAAGACCTATTCAAGGGAATGCTGTGTTAAAATAGTTCTAAAGTAACAAATGCTACAACATACTAGAGGTTGCATAACAGCCAGTATTGATCTTTCAAAAAGTAACACCACTCATATTTACCTGTTCGTATGGAAGCAAAGTTCTGAATACTACAACATAATTAGACAGAATAAACCTGAAATTACAAGAATAAAAGTCATTTCCTATGCAATATAGAAGCAACAAAAAACATAAACTCTAAATTCTATAAGGTTGTGTTCACTCAGATGGAATGGAATGGAATGAATTTTGTACTCTGAAATAGGGTTGATTAGAGAAAATGTTTATAATTTTCATTCCTTCAATCATTTCATTCCTACTATTTTAACTAGAATTCTAACCCCACATGTTTTGGAAGGAATGCTCATCCCATTTCACCATCATGTTCCCTTACAATCTTTATCACAAAAAATTTAAACTCATTCATATTTAGTCACTATATCTCATTCTTTTTTCTTTCTCTATAAAATGTCTATATAATTTTTAATTCCATTCTCCCCTCATTCCATTCAATTCAAGGGAACACAGACTAATTCTATTTGTTGTAGCTTTTACATTTAAAAACCTTATGTGAACATAATATTAAACAGTTGAGCTATTCTGTTTTTCTGGTGCAACATCAAGGTCTTCTACAGACAAAAACTTGTATTCAAGGAAAACCATCACCATCATGATTAAGTCTATAGCTTAAATCAATAGAAAATGCCGAAAAACTCTGTCTTTACAGACAGAGAGGATATGCAATGTCCAAAAGAGAATACTCATAATAGTATGATTTAAATACATATTCAGGATGATGCATACTCTGGAAAACCAAGACACCATAAATGCAGTGAGAGATTACTCACTCGAGTATATCAAGTGCAAAAGTCCGCTGTATAGAAGTAATACGTAACCAAGATGCCTACAGGATAGAGGTTATAACATTATCTATGGAATATATTAGTAAGTGCACTAACACGTGTGTAAAAAGTAAAAGGCAAAACAAGAAAGTTGTGTCCAATATAAATTATCCACTAATCACAAATAAGCACATACAGATCCACCTGCAGCAAGAGCTGTCAGGTCCTCAAGTAACAGCAGCCCAAGATTTCCAGATTTTGTAAGGGTTTTCTTCATAATTGGTGACCCCCCAGATATAAATTCTTGTTCCAATGACCTGTAACGCATTCAGTAAAAACATGTAAAAAGAAAAAAAAAAATAAACAACAATTTCAAATCATATCAGTTGAGAATGCATGAGGCCATTAGTAATTCAAAAACAAGGGGGGTCCTGATTAAAACGTAAAAATGGAACTGTATTTGTATATAATCCCCAGGAGAAGTAGCAAGCATCCACTAACGGGGTGGAGAGAAAATAGCTAGAATACACAGTTATCCATAGCAAGCAGCAGCATAAAGATGAAGTGCAATCAGGAGAACCCGGATATATCATCATGACATACGTACTCTAAGTGGTTAATATTGCGATTAACGTCACTTGTGACTGAATTACTTCGAGATATATATCCTCCAGAACCATACTTTCCGGTAGGAAGTGCCTCAGCAGAAACAACGTGATCAAATATCAAAGCCACTGCTTGTCTAAAAGTCGCAGCAGCAGTACTGTTTATAGTTCAACAAAAAGATGGTTTTTAATTAGAGAAATAATAAAGAATGGGTGGATACCAAATTCTGACATGCCTAATCAAATATTAACTTACTTGCGAACACTGTCGGAAGATCTGTTATATTCAAGAAGCCTCAGACAAATACCAAGAGCTAGTGCCATATGCTCCTGAGAGTTATGGAATAGTTAGACAGAAATTGCTTACAGTCCAGCACTTTCCCATAATAAAAAAGATAACCTAAAGCAAAAGGCTAGTATATCTCAGCTCATTAGGGCATAAAGCAAACCATCTCGTAGCAGAAAGAGGATAGTAACGGGCAGGAATTGGACCCCGCCTCAACTCTAATGGGGGTAGGCAACACTGTATGGATTATGAGCATCTATAGACATCACCCTAGATGTCCTTTAAGCATTTTAGGCATTCGGCTAAATATAAATATTCAGTTCCCCATAACATACAGACTTTGCTTATTTTCATTTGCAATGTATCTTATATCATTCTCATTCAAAACTTGAACCACTAATATTTGAATGGTAATATATTAATAATTACAGTCTCAAAAATTCTGGCAAAAAAAACAGTGCTGATATTTCTTCAATTACATCGGATAAAAAAGAATTTATACCACTAGATATATCATTAACAATGATCAAATATACATATACGTATTATAACATCCTAAGCCCACAACTTAATGTATACCAGACCCAACAACCCACCACAAGTCAGCCCAAAATTGCTAGCGAATTGATATACATTAGTTATTTACGATGTCCTCATCGAGCCCATAATCAAACTTACCAAACCGGGGCAGTGTCTTTGCACTTCCGGCCGGGTAGAGCTCTGATACCATTCATACCATCCCAAGTCCACAACTTTATGCATACCGGACCCAACAACCCATCTCAAGCCCACAACTTTATGCAGACCGGACCCAACAACCCACCATAGGTCAATCTAAAAATGCTAGTGATTTGGTATATATTAGTTATTTGCTTATGCTTATAAAGAGCCCAAATACTCTATCTCTAACCGAAGTGGGATGTTAAACATAGATGTACATAAATGTGTGTGTGTGTCTATATACATATATATATATATATATATAACGCTTAAGCAATGCAAGCGCCTTACAACTAGGCTTTTCATGGGGATCATCATTTCCCTTGACAAGTATGCACAAAGTAACAAATTTACAATGACTAGGTTACAGCAAATACATCTTACTTTAGTACCACGTACATGAAGCGTTACAAACTTATGTTCCCACATAAAATAATGTAAGCATATCCAATAAATTAGCAAACACCAGGCCAGTACAACACAAAAGCTGAGTGAAAATTTCTGTTTCATAACTATATATTATAGAGAATACAATATGCATCACTTATTACCTCTGTATCTGGTTGTAGCCGAGACTGAAATATTATCAATATGGTTTGCAGAGTCTTAAGTTGCACGCTCTCATCTAACATCTCCCCATGCTTTAGTAAACAACAACAAAAAAACACACGTAAGATAAAAACAAAATTAAAATAAAAGATTGGATAACGTTAACATATCCTAAAAAAAATTGTGGAAACACATAGAGCCTATTTACCTAGGCATAAAGCCAAGACTTGAAGCCATTTTCGACTTTAAGTTGAAAAATGTTTGTTTGTGTATTAAGTTAAAAGTCGGTTTAAAGTTAGAAATAAGCCAGGAACTGACTTAAAGCCACAAGTTAGTTTGAGTTACTTTATTCAGTGACTTATATTTTTAAACTTTTCTTTGTTAAAAATTATACATAAGTCATAAGTTACTCATAAATCACTGTTATTTTTATTATTACATTTTTAATAACCCATAAGCCATTAATAAGTCAAAATTGACATTTTAAATTACCAGTTTATCACATTAAGTCATAAGTCAGAATTTTAAACTCAGCCAAACGGGCTCATAATCTCTCAATATTCTGGAAAAAACATAATCTGCAAAAGCAGCTCAATATCAACAATTATTTGATAAATAAAAAATCATATTATATTTTAATATTAAGTTTTCAATCTCCTAATGAAATTATGGTATAATCATTAATCAAGAAGGATATAATTAATAATTGAAATATAATATATCATGTGATAGTTATCACCTGTAAAACTAATCAATGGTGATTCTTGAACATGGAATAGTAACAAAAAAAATAATCTAAATACATGCTTACTTATCGACACTCACTTTTCTAATAGCTACAAGGGCAAATATGAAATTAAAATTTTAATTACGAAAGTACTATAATAATTGATTCAACCATAACTTAAGCAGGGGCTCGAAAACCGGAAGATGGTATTGGTAGCTACAGTAAGATGCTTCAGTAAGACTGTAGATAAAGATTAGATATATATATATATATATATATATATATATATATATATATATATATATATATATATATATATATATTCCTATATTTAATAATTATACTTGATAATATTAATGATTAGGATTTTCGAATGGCGACTTGTATGTTAGAGCTCAATCTCTTTTGACTTGGAGGCTTCGAGTTTGAATTGTTGAAACCCAGACCCCAGTATTCTCCAGGTGCAGATTTGGACAATAAGGTTAATTATTCCCCACCTTCAAAAATGGGCCCTTACTACTTACAAGTTACAAGTGGAGTAGTGGACTCGAATTCACTTCTTCTTTCATGGCATTCATGCTATACAAATTTACAGTAAGTTGCCCAAAAGTTCTTCATGGACGTCATCAGAAATAGTCACAAATTACGTCAATATGCTGAACTTGGAATTAAAAACCTAAACTTAATTGGAATCCCCTGTATTATGCTGAGATGATAGTAATGTTGGATAGTTTAACTAAGAGAGAATTTCAGTAAATTTTATGATATAAAACCTGGGAAATATGAGAGCGCATTTCACATAGGAATATTAAATCCACATTCTACACAAAACTCAGAGATCAGCTTGCAACTGGAATCAGATAGATTTATATGAATAATCTAAGTAAACAAACAAGATACATGAAGTGGTATAAACTAGTGATGTAAACAGTCAGCTCGAGAAACTAAATACGTACGTATTTAAGAGTATCCAGAATCTCCTTCAACGCAGAAGGAGCAACCGCATCGTGTGACAAAAGCTTCTGCATACAAGACAATGCAATGACACTAAGCTTGACAGTTTTAACCTCGCAAGCCATAAGAAAGATGCGCAAAATATCTTCATTATGTGCAATTTCATCCGGACTCGATAACGACCGCAGCTGTAATTCCAAACACAGCCACATGAATCAATATGTTCCGAGTGATCAATTAGGTTTTCGAGTAAATTAGGAATATGATAGTGAACTCAAAAAATCGTATAACTGAAATGAATAAACAAATATGTAAGAGTAGAGTAGAGTGATTGGAGACCTTTAAGATAGCGTGCTCAGCTCCGTCTTTAATAGCAGGGTATCTCCGGCGAGCTTCACCGGAAAGTGCACGGAGATCTGACTCCAGAACCGCCATTAACGCCATTTCCGCCACCAAGAAGAAATGAGAGAGAGAGAGAGGGGTGTAAAAACGAGATCCGAGAGTGAGCAGTGAGTTAAATCGCGTAGTGTGTATGCATATCCAAGATCGCTCCAGTTGGGTTGGGTAAAATAGAAATCTCTCTTTTCTTTTTCTTACCCCTCACAAAAAAAAAAAAATTCGTTTTACATTTTATATTAATTTTACTTTTCTTTTCCCTTTTTCTGCAAGTTTACTTGAAAACTATTCTCCTTCTATTCCAAAATGTGTTTCGTGTTGGTTGATCGGAATAATTACAGTATTATATATCTTGAGAAGAAATTGATAATAGTATTATTTGCAATAGACTCTTAAGCATTGTCTTAATCTTGTGAATAATCTTAAAAGAGTTTTACAAAAAAATTAAGAAATGTTTGTTGTTAGGGATGGCAGAAAAATCCGATCCGAATGGATACCTGACTGTTTCGACCCGAATGGATTTTACCGAACCCGATATTTTGGATTTGGATTTGGTTTTTAGACCCGAACGAGTTTGGATTTGGATTTGCATATTAGGTATTCTGTATCGAAACCCAACCCGAAATCCGAATCCGATCCGAACCCGATCCAAACCCGAAACCCGAAAAAAAAATTCCAAATATCCAAACATATATATGTGTATGTATGTACGTATGTACGTATCTACTTATTCTTAATGAGTATCTACTTATTCTTAATGAGTATTAGTGAAGTCTAACCCATACCCATATTTTTACCTATGGGTAAAAATAATTTACCCAAACCTCTCACACATATAGCCCGTCTAACAAATGGATTATCCACCTTCAGCTCATTACTCCTATCCATGTAACTACGCGATAATCATGGAAACTGATTGAAATTTGAATTTCTGAAAAGATTTAGTCATGGACATGTATCAATCATCCAGAGTAGTGCCTCGCAGCCGCAGACGTTCAAATCCTCTCAGGGTACCAAGCCTACATATTCGTCTTGCTTTCTAATATCATTGCGGAGCTCACAAAACGGCCCGCCTAGGTTCATACGCTGTAAATAATGCACCACTGGAAAAGGACAACACAGTAGGTATGTATGCTCTCTTGGTAATTATTCACTGCTTCACTTCATTATTTGCTGTTCCTTTTACTAATTTTGAAGACATCACAACTTTTTAAAAATTAATTTTCAAAAATATATTAAATGATAGCATTCAATCTTGCAGAGTTTTCACATTTAAAAGAAAAGTTTCACCAGATTAATGGTAAACCATCGAGTAGCAGATTTGGGTAGAGGGATCGAAAGTGGCGACTGTTGTGAGAGGATTTGATACAACACCCCCATAATTCTAGGGGTGTGCACGGGTCGGTTCGGTTCGGTTTCTACCTAAAACCGTTACCAAACCGTGTATTTCGGTTCGGTTCGGTTTTTAGGTAAAAACCGTAACCGAACCGTTTCAAACGGTTTTTTTCGGTTCGGTTAACCGTTGGTCGGTTTCGATTTTTCCCGGTTTTTATATGATTATAAACTAATATACAAATTTAATATTATTATTAATTCTAGAAAAATATTTATATAATTATAATATCAATTTCTCTTACTAAACTATATAATTAATATATTGTAGCACACATATATATATAATATGTTATATATAATAATATATAATAAATGTTATATTTTTATTAATATATTATATAAACGGTTCGGTTTTTCGGTTCGGTTTTAAGGGTAAAACCGTAACCGTTACCAAACCGTTATGTCGGTTCGGTTCGGTTACGGTTTTTTTCGGTTTTTGTCGGTTACAGTTTTTTTCGGTTTGGTTTTTCGGTTTTTCGGTTTTTCGGCTCGGTTTCGGTTTTTCGGTTTTTTTTTCTCACCCCTACATAATTCTATGCCACAATAATGGGGTATATGATAAGTGCATATTTTTGTATATTTTAAATGCCTAATTATTGCTTGTTTTCACTTATTTATTTGTTTATTTGTCTTTTTTTAGGAAAATTGCAAAAGCTTGAAGAAATAAAAAAATAAAGCAAAAAGGAGAAAAAGATGGGAAGAAAAGGATCATAGGGGAATATTCTCAAGGAAGCATTTAGATGGGACACCTACACCCCCCCTCTACCCTAATTTCCCCCTATAAATACACATCTTCCCATCATGTTTCAACCTACCTAGGATTTTCTCTTTTTAGTAGCCTCTCTTTTTGTAGTCTAGATCTAGTTTTAATTTGTAATGCTCTCTTCTCATTTTGTAAACACTTTAATATATTAATGCAAGATTTTATCTTCTTACATTCTTGTTCTTTACTTTTCATTTGGCTATGAAATCTTCCTCTAACCACCATGAAATTCAAGATTAGTTGTGGATTGGAAGGAGCCTTTAGTTTAATTAATTAAGCTCTTGTTTTAGATTTAGTTTCTTTAGATTTGAATTAAGTTCTCGCACATAAATAATTTGTGTTGGGGGCTTAGTTTCTCCTTACTCCGATTAAGTTTTATTAACAAAAATACAACTCCCCTGTTTCGTTTGTTAAACATAAAACCCAGTTGCCCTTTTCTTTAGTCTGTTTATACTTTTCGGATAAGACCTGCAGATTCATTTTGCTTTCTGTTTTACTGAGTTTGTCTTCTTGTTTCTGATTTCCGAGTCAAGCTCTGTTTTCTTATATCATTGAGTCGCCATTTCCCTGAGTATTGTGCTTTCTTTAGTTCGAATTCTTTTTTTTGTGCTGGGTTTTGTCGAGATTGTAACTACAGAATCGAGTTATTGTCTTGAGCGTTGGCTATGTTTGGTTCTTCAGTATATGTTGCCGATTCTGGGTTTTGTTTTGATAGTTTAGGATTGATTAGTTTTGAGTTTGAGTTCTTTGCTGAATCTTGTTCTGTTGCTTCGAGTTGCTGCATCTGTATTTAAAGTTTCTGATTCGTTTTTGGTACTAAGTTGTGTATGTTTGAGTTCGTTTCTGCTGAGTAGTTAGTTCTGGGTTTGTTTAGTCTGATGGGGTTTGTCTCTGTTTTCTTTTCCGAGTTTTGACGAGTCATGTATCGAGGCACTAGTCGAGTAAATGAGTCTGTTTGTCTGAGTTCGTATTTTCCGAGTTCAAAGTCTGTGTTTATGGCTGAGTCAAGTGTTTAAGTTTCGCTGGTTACTGGGTTTTCCTGCTGTTTTCAATCAAGTATTTTAGTCGTGTTGTAGCTTCGTTTTTGCTTCAATCTTCACTGAGTTGTTTTGTCGAGTCAGTATTCTGAGTTCTCGTTCGCTGGTTTCCGAGTCGTCATCTGAGCCACGCTCGAGTTCTGCAGATGTGTTCTGAGTTTCAGTCCTGTTTCTGCCGAGTTCAGGGTTTTAGTTTTTGTCCGATTTGGTGAGTCAGCAGAGGTGTTAGTTTCTTTAGATGTTAAATTAATTTGCTGGGTAGCCGATATATAGTCCAATTGATTTTCTTGTCTTCTTTTCGGTTGTTTTCTTTTGTAAAGTCGAGTGGTTGTTTTTTCTGGAATTTAAGTTTCTTTTCTTTTTGTCATTTTGTTCGTGTGGTGCAAGCTATTGTTTTAGGTTGTATATACACTTTGGTTTCCTTTACCTGGGGTGATATATTATTTAGTCGAATGGACTTGATTCTGCTTAACAAATCAGTTAGAGTTATTAGTTATGTTTAAATTGATTAAGGGACGCTTAATTTAGTTTAAATTAATTTGAGTTTTATTAGAAATTTTAGACTTAATTTTAAAAACCCCACTCCACTAATTAATTGTTCTAATTCGCCTAAGTTAAGAATTAAGGTTTTGCGAAAAATAATTTTAATCTCTGTGGACGAATCATAAATATTAAAACAGTGATCGTGCGCTTGCGATTTAAATGTATTATTTCTAGCACATCAGTATATGTTGTAAATATGTGAATCACAGTTAGCAGATAGGGGCTACTAGGGGTGAGCATCGGGCGGTTTGGAGGGTCTAAACCAAACCAAACCGAAATAATTGGTTTTTCAAAATCTCAATCCAAAACCAAACCATTATGTTTAAAATTCAAACCAAACCAATCCGTTTAAAACGGTTCGGTTCGGTTTGGTTTCGGTTTAAACCGTTTTTTATATGTAAAACAAAGTTAGCAACAAAATTAAATTTTAACATGAAAAATAAGGAATGAAAAATTCAATTATATTTTCTATTTAATCATATTTAAAGAGGATACAAGAATATATTAGCTTGACAAATAAAAAGAGACGGAAGAAAATAAAAAAAATATGATTCGTATACTTTTATATAAAATATAAATAAAAATAATGGAAACATAATACATACATCAAAATTAATATCATAAAATAGAATAAATAATATTTTTAAAAAAAATCTTTACTAGGATACCTTTTATATGTTTAAGATTTTACATTTTTCTGTAGATTATAATTTTATTTTTAATAATACATTATTTGTACATGTATATTAATGTTTAAATCTACACATTCGGTTCGGTTCGGATTTATCGGTTGGTTTGGAGGTAAAAACCGAAACCAAACCGAAATAATTCAGTTTTTATAATTTGAAACCATAACCAAACCAAACCGTTAAATTCGGTTTGAACGGATTGGATCGGCCGGTTTCGGTCGGTTTGGAGAATTTTTGCTCACCCTTAGGGGCTACCGTCACTGGAAAATATAGTAAAACGACTGTGTTTATGGACTGAACTTGCAAGCCGAGATAACACCTTGCCTCGCTAGTGCTCAGAAAATAATTACAGAAGTTACGCGTGCCTCTCTTTAGAGTGTCGAAATAGTGAATCTGAATCCTTTTGCAAGGTGCTTACATACCCTATTCAAGGCCAATATAGTTCTTGAAATAAGTATTGCCATGTGATAAGCTTTTATCCCATCTGATTAGGGATAAGCCAGCCACTGATTGAGATAAATCAGTCTTCCTCCATGATTATCCAAGGAATCCCACTCCAAGTAGACCACTTGAAGCCTCCCAATTTAATATACATTCGATTATATACATGAGATATGTATATATATATATGAATTATCTTCAAAATGAAGATATTTATCCTCCAATTCGTGGATAAAAGATAGCTAGAATACTCCAAGTCCATCTCCAATTCGTCCACCTGAAAAAAAGGGAGAAAAGTCTCAGTAGGATTCCGTCAGGCTTCTGACCAGGCGGAGGAAGCCCTACCAGCTGCAGCCCCGTCTGCCATCCCTAACAGTTGAAGCCCTGGATGAAGCCATGTCAAGTGTAACCCTGGATCGACACCATGGAATCCTGAGCTGGGGGTAACCCCTAACAGGCATCCTCATGCAACCCCTTTTACATAGCAGCCCATTTTCTACTCCCTTCGTCCCGTCCATTTCTTTACAAATGTGTTGTGCGCGGAGGTTAAGAAATGTGTGTAAAGTAGTGGGAAAAAAGGAAGAAAGTGGGTAAAGTGATGGGACCCATTAATTTCTAATGTATAAAATGGAGATAGTAGAGGAAAGTAGTGGGTTCCTTCCATTTTCTAACCACTCCGACCTTTTTTTAGACCAAATTGAGTGCCCTAAATGTTTTTGGACAATTCAGGGCACCCAAAATAGGGAGTCGGGTGAAGACAACTAGTTGGCAATTGTGAAAAACATGGGGGGTCATCGCCCTAGTAAAGAACGAAGACAGAAGAAAATTAAAAATCGCCCCGTGCGAGGGCGATGAGTGTTGTTAACAACTCAATCCATAACAGTCCGTTTTCTACAACTCACGTGGTAAACTTTGTAAAATTTTAAAAGAGGCGAAAAAACTAAGCACAAGAAAAATAATTCAACTCATATAGTGTTAGCCCTTGTGAGGGGCGAAAACCATTGCTAGGAAAAATAATTCATAGTTTCATTTGGACAAACTCACACATTTGCTGTTAGCCCTTGTGATGAGCGAAAAGCCATTACTTAAAAAAATAATTCAACTAATTTCACTTGTACAAACCCGCACTTAAAAAAGAAAACTAGTATAATAAATGAATATATAGTATAGTTAATAACATAAATTATAATCAATAATATAATACCATATTATATTTATGTGACGAAATATTTTATATAAATATTTTAATTTGAACTAATTAAATATATTATTTTCATTATTTTAATTTATATAAATATATTATTTTATATATTTATGTTGGATGGTGTGAGTCACAAGACCAACACTGTTTCTGTGTGAGGCATCTTGCTACAGATTTTGCTTCTAAACACAAGAAAGCTTGTTGAGTTGGATTTGTAGGTGCATCCCAAGAAACTCTATCTATTATGGGAGGAGTTTTTGACACGAGAGCCGAGGGCAACTAAACTGTTTGAGAATAAGCCTCTACTGAAGTGGTCATTAGTATATGATGAGTATAGACGTTTTGCTATCATGATTACAAACCATGCAGAAAGTTGGAACAAAGCAATTTTTCATCCTAAGAAGCTTCTGGTTACTTCTCCAACTAAAGTGCTTTTTCATAAGACGGTTGAATATTTTGATGCGTGTTGAGATTGCATCACAAACTTTCAAAGGTCAAATCTTCACCACATATGCCAACAATATTTTGAGCTGGGTTATAAAACAAGCAAGTGGACATAGTGTGATGTTGTTTGATCGAGGCACTCGGTTGTGTCAAGCAGTTACAAGAAAGGTTGGACTAAAAGGAGATAATACACAGACTATCGATCTTTAAGAGTCCACTTGTATATGTTGAAAGTTGCAAAACTTTCACATCCTTTTGCTTCTATTTGATTAAATGTTGTTCTCATGTCAAAATGAAGTATGATTTGTCTGTTGGCGAGAGTTATAAGTTGAAAAATGTGTCCAAGGTTTATGATTAGATATTCGAGCTCATAGAAACAAAGAACGTGGGACGTCGCCCCGTTTTGTGATCCGGATACTTCGTGTCATATTGGTGTCATATTGTCGTTTAGAAGAATTGTTATGATTTTTATTATTTGACGAATATTCTATAAAGACTTGTGATATTTTGGCAACTGTAATATAAGACGATTATTATTTTGAGATTCATTTATTTACTAGGTTTTTATATTTTATGACTTTTTAGTTGTTGATATTTTAATTTTTGTTATTGATATTGGTCATTTTTGTTTGTACCTTTTTGTTTGTTAGTTTGTTGGTACTTAGTTTTTTTAATTGTAGATATCTTTAGATAGCTACTATGTTTGGGGCGGGGTTGTGGAACATCATGCGAAACATGACTTCGTGTCACATGTAGAGCCAAATGGTGGATAAAGCATCATTTGGTGTAATAGATGAAACTTAGAGTGTGTTTAAAGGATAAAATGCTATATTATGGAGCATTTTGATTTCGAATGCTAAATCATTTTATATTAAAGAAATTTTGGGCCAGCTAATGTTTCTAACGTCACGTGACGTTGCGTTTTGAGTCCAAAACGGAACACAATATACGTTCCAAGCCTTAAACGTGTCATGATGTTGTATTTTGCTTGATTTTTAAAAATAAAATGTGTCATATGAGGAACGATGTAATGTTTTGGCTAAACTATTAAAACATTTGCCGATGTGGAGTTAATGATTGATATTTTGAACTTTTGTTTTTAAGATATGATATTCGAGACATTCAATTTCGTAAAAGTGGTATATTAGACCAACACCCTAATTTCATGGTCTAAACGGGTGATTGGTAGTTCACGGTGACGACTTATTTCAAAAATTAGATATAATATGTGCCGGTAACAAATGATCATTTCTTAATTGTTGACACTTGAGAGTTAAAACTAACGCGTAACTATTCTTTTTCAGACATCGACATTTGTTGTTAAACTATAGCTACTAACCTTTAATTTCTTGTAAGTTAATATATTCAACTATGATATTCTCTAACCACCGCTGGAGATTTCATCGATTTTCAACGATGAAAAGCTCTGAATTAGTTGATTTCTTTTGATTTGTTCTTATTTTTTCAATAATACTCCCGACCCGAATCTGTTCACAGATGTTAGACCTACTCGATTTTCAAGATTTTGATTCGGTGACAAAATTATTTGGGATGAGTCAATGACGAGTTAGGCGACTGCGATTCAATTTTAGACATACCCGGTGTGTACATATATTTATATTGTAAGGATCGTATAAATTGACCCCACAATGGTATGAGTTCGAAACCTTTTGTCTTAGTGCTTTTAAATGTATTTGTCATATATTTCCTTCGTTATTGGTTATATATTTCATAATCGAATTTTGTGATTCGTTTATAACTAGATATATGTAAGACTTTATATTGCTAGTTGTGTTTTAGACTTGTTAAATCTGTAGTTTTGGTTGTTGTGTTCCTTTCGAGGGAGTGCTATAGTTGATGATTTTTTAATCGTATATCGCGATTTTGTTTTGTCGTTTATTGACAATTGTTTCATTTTGATGACTTTATTTCGGTGCCGGACATAATCTTTTGTGTCTAATTATTTTTTTTCTTTCCTCTTTTTTTCTCTCCTTTATTTTCTTCTTTCCTGCCGATTTTCTGAGTTTATCTAAGTTTTCTTATCAGTTATTAAAGTTTTATTCACTACATTTCCAGAGATGGCATGACCTTTGATTAGTCGATAGACTTTTTTGATTAAAAGTTTTCTTTCTTCTTAGTTCCGTAAATTTTGTTTTTCTTTCAAGTGTTTTTTTTCAGGACATCAAAATTTTTATCTAATTTATTGTGGGCATTTCGACATATGCCCTCCAGTTAGATTAGATTAAAGATTTTCATGTATGAAAGAATCTCTTCCGATACTTTCGATATTGTATTTCACTAGAATACACTAACGTGAAAGTCTTATGACAATAAAAATAAAAATATTGCCATGCTCATTTCATGCAGTAATAGGATACACATTTGATAACTGTATATTCAATTTTTCTAAAAAGAAACGCATATAAAGTAACACACTCATGCTAGATATGACACAGAGCTTATCAAAAGGAAACCCTAAACACGATAATTAAAAAGCCATCAAAATCTCAGTACACCAGCCATCTCTTATACGCAATCTGCCAAGGGATGCTGACTGGAAAGGCTCAGATTTGACAGTCTGTTGGATATGTTATTATGTAAGATGGCCTGTTCGGAGATCATGTTTCTCATTGTACTTCATTGATCATCAATAAAATTATAATCTTTGGGATGACAGCGAGATACAGGGAAGAAGACTAGTACCACATTTGCATCATCACTTTCAGAAGCTTTTAAAATGAATAAATCTACTGAAAGGTAGAGAAAAAACCTTACCCATATATTCCTACAAATTTCTGAAACTAAATGTACAACAGGTACTCTAAGGGGTGTCTACTCAACAGAGGACCACTCTCTCACTAGTATTGACTTGGCACCAGATGACAATTGTTGGCACCATCAGGAAGACATCACAACTTACAAATTAGGAGGGGGTACCAAGGATCAAACACCCTTCCAAATCCGAATATTACTGCTGCAATCCTGAATCTGACATGTTCTGAGATGTCCGACTCTTTATCTGATAGACCTGCTTTATCTGCTTATCTTGTTTCATACTAGTAGTTCCAACTGTTGATCGAGCAATCCACCTACTTGGTGGGGATGGAGGTGGTCCAACATTTTGCATAAATTGTTGTCGCACATTTGGTGATTGACCTGGATTAGGCATTCGCATTGGCATCACTGCATTTTGTTGACTTCTAGCACCACCATCTATCGTCAAATTAGACATTCCATTTCCGATGTTCAAGTACTGTTCTTGATATGAGAACCTCTCTTGTGCCTTGAAATTCTGCTTGTTCCCTTGGTACCCATTTGAGGCATAGCTGGGCTTGGGGCTTCTAACTATTCCTTCAGGTGTATGATAGTAGACAGGATCCTTTGAAAATCTTGGGTCATATCCCAATGGACCAACTGCTCTTGGTCTGTATGTTGCATTATTATTTGGGTGATTTCTATGCAACATTTGTCCAGAATATCCAGATGATGTTGGACTAGATTTGATATTCAGTGAATTTTTTAGCAGGCGATGGGCTGCTTCTCCCAGCTGAGGGCCAGATATGGACCCCGGCACTTGTGGCCTGTAATAAGATGGCTACATGTAAGGAAGTTATGTATAGAGAGAGTTCAAAAGCCACTGTCGGTAATTACCTATCTCGATTTTGTTGGCGCCGACCACTATTATCATCATGCCATAGCACAGGCAACGGCTTTATGTCGAATGATTTCAGAATCTGCAGAAAATAATTTATAGGATAATCATGAACTCATGAGAAGTTCCCACATAAAAGTACAAATTATCGAATACGTCACTTAATTTACAAAGATCACCAAATATAAATCTTGGAAAGATGTGTTTCACATACCCTTCCAGGCATAGCTACCCCTTTAGGAGGAAATGGAAGGTGTTGATGAGGTACTGGGTTCAAAAACGACACATTTCTGCCAAGGAAAAATATAATAGTCAGAAACAAGAAAACTTAGTCTTTGTTCCAGTAACCACAATCCTGGAACTTACAGAACATGGTTATCATTAATGTCCGGCAGTCCACGAACAGGAGAAGTAACTACAATTCTAAATCCATTCCTCTCACACAAAAACATAAATCCATTCATTCCGCCACTACAATATTGCCACAAATAAAAGTTCAGTTAATTTATAAGTATAACAAATTTTCAAGTTTTTTCGCCAGGAAAACCATCACACAAAAAGTAGGACACTAACCTTGCATTTGGATCAATTGGCCAGGGAACTCTTTGGTTAACGGGCATCTGGTTAACGAAGTTATAGTATGAGACTATATAGGGAGACAATGCATGATAAGGATTAACGTACAGCAGATCATACATAACCCTGTTTCGCATATGCTCCTCCTCCTGCATTAAAATTTTAAGTTAAGCAGTTTAGAGTAACCACAGCAGTTAACTGACTCGGGATGATCAGTAATGATTTATAATTAACAAAATGCAACTCAAACAGTTAAAGCACTGGAGTACAAACTTGAAGAGGACAGTATTTTTTCTCTTTTGCTTTATTGCTATCATTAAAATGGCATATAATTAAAAAATTTGCAATACTTTCATCAAACAATACATCGCAGAACATTGATCCAAATCTAATTTCAAAGAACGGAGATGTGTACTCCTTGGAAATTTTATATTCACAAATTGACAAGAAACTATCTAGGCAAAGTCAAAAACAAAGAATTTCAATATGACAAACTATATAAAATCTGAAAACAGTATAAGGTCTACTACATTTAAAATTCAAACTAATCCATCAATTTCATATTACAAGATCTCTGGAATCACTGTTAAGTGTTAACAGTCCACAGAAATTGGTTTAACATATCAGTCTTGAGTGATTAGTAATCAAGAAAGATATTCGAAACAGGAAGAAAAGTTTAACTGTTAGCATCGTGCATTTCAGTATGTGATAGAGTATATATTTATATATTTTAGATGATATTTATTCTCATATTAGTTATGATTTGCACTTAATTGGATATTCATTAATTAGATTTTAATGTTTTATTTTAGGAGGCGAGGAATTCTAAATTGGAAATGATTTGATGCAAATTGGAAGAAAATTCGGATTTATTGGCCACCCTCGCAAGAATTATTGTTTGGGCCATATCTGGAGACTGGAGTTCTAGAAGTCAAATTTGGAAGATTTAATATCCCACGCGAAGATAATTAAATTTTCTCTTATTCTAGATGGGTCTGGATATAAAAAGCCAACTGAAACAGCCCACGAACAGGGGATAAAGTCAACTGCGAATTTTGACTTTTTGAAAACCTGTTCATTTTTGGAATTTCCTTGTATATTCCTATCAGAAATAATATACTCTTGTATTAGGTAATGCTAGAAAGAGAATATTAGATATGTATTATTGGGGAGAGAGCCACCACGAAGAGAAGCCAAGCAGAGGAGAAGGAACTTGTGCTTGGAGATTGCAAGATCAACAACATAGGGTAACTTTTCTACCTCTACACTTTGTATTGTATCTTCATCTCTTGATGATTCTTATTTGTTCTTTTATAACTATGGTGCGCTAAACCTCTATTGTTGGAGGGTTGTTTTAAAGCCCTAAACCTTATGACAACTATACAATTTTGAGTTACGAGGATGTGTTTTGATTGTGCTTATATATAAGTCAATGCTTGAATTAACTAAGGTATGAGGTCATCCCAATATGTCATGTGATTGTTATCTCGGCAAAGTCGATTAATCTTTCTATGCAGTCGATGAGATTAATACTATTAGCGTGTAATTCGTGTTAACCTTTATATGCGGTCCTTGGGGTTATGCGAATAGCAGAGCTTGTTTTTTCTATGATGTCCATGAAAAGTTCTCTATAAGTATCCTTCTTGACATCAAAAAAATTCAGAGTTGTGTCATAGATTTAGTGGTGGATCTTCATGCTTTCCAACACATGTAATCCATTGTTTTGAAAATAATCTATTAGATTAGTATATAAATTAGTTATAATATAGAAAAAAAAATCAAAATCAAACCACTTTCTTATCTTCTTATATCAGCTAAATTAAAGAAAAGTGAGCCCTTGATCCTCGGCGTAGAACGATATCCTACTTACTTTAGATTACAAACAACACAAAAGGGTTTAAATTGAGTCACACCAGTATGCGGCTAGATAACATACAAGAGGATGACTATCTGCGTGACATATGAAAAGTTCAAGAGTCAACTATTTCATAGACGCCACTTCAGATTAGAAGCATAAATCTCTCTTACATGACTATGCATCTATGTGCAAAAGAAAAAAAAAAGTTGGTACCATTTTATGCCTGGCTAACTTAAAAATCAGACGCAAATCATAGTAAGACTGAATAACATGAAGCAGAAAAGCTTGGTCACTATACGTAAATGGATGGTTTAAATAATGAAAACGCTTTTCAACGTAAATAAATCTTACCGCCAAGTGAATTATTTAAACCACATAGTTGGCCAGTGTCTAGCTGGTAATGATCAGATATCTCTCATCCTCGCTCTCATAACAGTAACTAGAAAAACAATTTATCTAGAATTTATTCAACTACATAACAGTTAAGAAATATTATTTATCTCCTTACTCTAGCAAGTGCAGAATGTGAGTCCTACACATTGCAATATTCTAAAATGTGCACCGCTGGAATGCTATTTTATCAAAAATTATAGCCAGGTTATAATAAGAACAGGAGAATTCTTATCCAAAAAAAATAGCATGTTTTCCATACTAGCAAAGATTCAAGGGATACATTAACAAAATAATGATAGGTGCATAATTTATATATATATATAAATACCTATTATTTGTTTGTTTCGTAATGTTTATTTGTTTTCTAAAATATTAGCAGGGATCCGAAGAAGTAGGAAACAGAAAGAAACAAGTCAAAGGAAGTGCAAAGTCAAGGAGTTGGAGAATACTTAAAGGTAAAGAGATAAAATCCTAGATCTAAGAAAACAAATCCTTTTACTATTCTAGTACTGTACTTGTATATTCCTAAGCCCTAAAACTCGAAAATCAGAAAATTCCTAGATAAGAGAAAATAAATAAATTTATTATTACTACTAGAATGTTAACATATTCCTAATAATCTTATTAAAACATTTAACTATATAACTAAAATATATGATCAATCACAGTTAATTAAACCTTCCAAAAATATAGCATATATTAATCATTTTATCAATGAGGACACCAGTTAGTTGTTTAAGTTTGATTGCCTTTATAAGCGCATAAAATAAAACCAATACACATCGGCCTCTGCCCACTGGTAGTTGTTGAACAGTTTAACACACATTGGATTTTTAGCTTGGGCTAAGGGTATTTTAAAAACTTCACAAGGAATGTGAAAAGAACCGAGATAGATGGTCGGTTCTGCTTAGGGTTATTTTACTTATCAACTCATCCAGCTTCACTCGAGGTTCAATTGTTGAAAAAATCAAATAACAAACAAAAAACAAAAAACCAACAAGCATACTTGAACCAAAACCATACTTAAACTACGAGTGAAGGTTTTTATTTTGGGTTTTTACACATATATATCATATGTTTTTCCTAAATCTCAAGATCTGACAATGCAGTGGCTAATTTAACTGTTAAAAGTTACTTTAAGTGTGCCAGATTAACTACATAACCATCATATGAAACATCCTGTGCATAAAGAAATCAGATGAGTAGGAAAAAAAAGAATACAAATTTACCTGATAAAAAAATAGAAGAACACGCATTATAGGTAGAATAGATAATTACTCTTTGAATATTACCTTTATGAGATAAATGAATAAACATAAAGCTATCTAAAAATGATACCCTTGAACTTAAAAATATCCTTGAGATATAAATCCAGCAGAAAGTAGAAACAATGTAAACATATTCTGGTAGGGTCATGTTCAAGAGAGAACCATTAGAGAGAGAACCATAGAATCCTTACCTTATAAGGCCAGGGTTCTGCAGCAGAACTTAAGTATTAGTTAGGGTTCTGCAGCAGAACTTCACATGCAAAAAATGTCAATATCTATTATTATATTTTAAAATTATTTTTGAACACACACAACGATGAAAAAATATGAAAAAAACATGTATTTAGATTTAGATCCTAAAAATCTATTTAAAATTTAGGGTTCTGCAGTAGAACTTTAGTGGTTCTATGGTTCTATTTTAAGGACTGGTTCTCTCTTGAGCGCGACCCTATTCTGGTAATGTTCAGAAAATAC
The DNA here is from genome assembly GCF_001625215.2 of Daucus carota subsp. sativus. Lineage (NCBI taxonomy): Eukaryota > Viridiplantae > Streptophyta > Magnoliopsida > Apiales > Apiaceae > Daucus > Daucus carota. Next base: position 28,408,923 of record NC_030381.2, read on the forward strand.
ATATTGCAAAATATATATAAGACAAAAATAAGCTCATCCATACCGTTAAAGTGTCCTCAAGCTTCCTTGTTTCGGCAATCAGTTTCTTCTCATCAATAAATGGCAATTTGGCAATACCCTGAATTCACAGGACAGTTTCAAGGCAACTTCAAATTAAGGAAAGAAATAAATAAATGCATTATACCATCCATGCAAAATAGTATTAGTATGTGTCTGATTATAGAGTAAAAACCTGCCAAGCAAACCGCTTCCCATTCATGTCAATTGCAAAATCTAACAAAAGTAAAAAAACCAGAATACATTTCAGTTGTATATATTAATAGGTTGCCTAGATACAGAATATCAAAAGTTTAGGAGGGGTTAAAAAAAGCTTAAACATTGTAAATGAACTATTACCAGAAGGATAAAACTCGTGAATAGGCGATGATGGATCTGTCATTAAATTCCTGAATTTTTCAGGTAGAGCACCAGAACTGTAGAATAGAAAGCTTAATAGTATAAGTACATATAGCTACGAATATTACAAGGCGACTTTAAAAATATCACCCATATGGAAAAGTATAAATATAATGACTATAATATTTATGTTTCGGGAAAGTATAATTGACCTTGCAGCTGGTAAGGTTCCCATGAGTTGATCGAAAGGTTTAAAAGGCTCTCCAGGAAAGAACAAAATCTCCAAATCAGCTAGATCTTTAAGATCGGAAGCAAAAGGAGCATAATGATACGGATAAAACCTGATCAAACCAGAAGAGAGATCTGAAATCTTCGTTTAAGCAAATATAAAATGAAAAATGTATATGGAAGTACATGAGCAATATAGTATCCCCCCCCCCTCCCCCCCTTTCTTTCCACTTACCAACAGGCCTTCTCTATTAAATTAGAACTTGGGTGACTGGGTCTAAAACAAATGTTAGAACCAACGCCAGTCCTTGAATGTTTGTTTAGAAAACCCATATCTAATAATATATCATTTTCCAGCACAACGCAATGTTTGTTCTTACAAGAAAAAAGAAAAAAAATACACACACACCCACATATAATATAGGTATAGGTATATATAGGTATTTTATTAGATACGAATCTTGTTTATGAGCAACATAATTTTATTAAATTAATATTTCTTATAAGGCGGCAAAACATAGACACTATGTATTTTGCTAAAACGAACAATTAAAATTTCAAGCTAGTAAACAATACCTACCATTGCCACGAGCAGACACCCTGGTAGTAATACCGGCAAACCCAGCACAAACCTTCCACATAATGCAAAACCTGCATCAACATTACACATAATTTGAGCAGTCACCTCAATATTCATTAAGTTTGTGCACCCACTACACAATTGATGGTCCATTCGCAAAGATGATTGCAAAGAACTAAAAAAATCAAAAAAAAGATGGTGAACAAGTAAGAAACTAAAGTCAAAAAATCTACCAACAGTTTTGACTAAATGTACTTCATGAAAATCCTAGAGTGAGATGCACATCTGGCAGGACCAGTGTCAAAGAAGGTGTGGCTTACAGTTGCATATCTCCATTGATGAGAAAGCTTAAAGACAACATGCAATGCAAGTAAACCAAGCATACCTTGTAGGGCTAGTTACATAACATACATTGTGTCTAAGAGGTCCCACTGTAGGCCTACTAAGACTGTGTTCACTTGGATAGAATGTAATGAGGGGAGAATGGAATGAAAAACTATATAGAAGTTTCATGGAGAAAGAAGAAAGGATGAGATAATAGTGACTAAATATGAATGAGTTTAAATTTCTTGTGATAAAGATTGTAAGGAAACATGATGTAGAAATGGAATGAGCATTACTTCCAAAACATGTGGGTTATAATTCTTGGTAAAATAGTAGCAATGGAATAATCGAAGGAATGAAAGTTATAGACATTTTCTCTAACCAACACCATGTTAGAGTATAAAATTCATTCCAATCTCCCTCCATTCCATTCCATCCAAGTGAACACAACCTAAGTGCTTTAATACCAGAAATTGGACTTGTAAAAAACACATTCTGAAAGAAAATACATGCAACTCCATGTATATTACAGAACTAGAGAATATATATAATATCAACTCTAAATATTGGATGTTTTACTAGCAAGTCTATAGCATGTAGCAACATTCTCATAGTACTTTTTGACAAAAGTACTGGCTGTAAAATTCTTTAGTGGAAGATAGCTTCGGAAGAAAAAGTCATAATTAACTTGGTGTACCTTTTGCATTGGGAGAAAAAGGAAGCTGTTTGGGTTTATCTTAATAGGTTCACAGTTCACACTGCATGTTCTTTTTGAAGCCAGAGTAGAAAATGTAATTCTGGTAGAGGTAAGATCTCTTTGGGAAGTGCTTTGCCATTCAAAATCTGGATTTAAATCATGTATTTGAGACTCAAAGATGAAAACAGATGGTTGTGGCAGTTTTCTCAAGGCTTTACTAAGGGAATTTTGCAATAGAGAAGATGGCAAACTTGCTGGCAATGTTTGAAGAGTGTGGTTAGCACTTAGCACTGATACTAGATCAAGTGCATAGGAGAAAGAATTACTGTAGCCATCTTTTAATTTGAATAATATTTGCATCCAATTTAATGGGGAAGTTTGGATCAGCCTAAAAAAAATTGAGTTCAGATTCCTTTGGCAATGTCTAGTACACTTTGCAAAACAATGCAGGTCTGAGGGGGGTGAAGTATTAATGAATAAAAGACAAAACAAAATTAGAGCTGCATCTCTTTGGTGGACCTTTTAATCACTTAAAAGAAGATTAATAAAAGATAATCCGAAGGATTTCCAGTCAATGTGTCCATATTTGGTTCCTATTGGACATTATTTTCATCTTGCAATACGAGGCAAACCTAATTCTACATATATGGATTTCGGTAACACGTATCCAGGTCAGAAGCCTAATGCACACAATTCTCTTGAGGCCCAGTAAACAGACTGTCTTCATTTTACACCAAACACAGATGTTCATTCAAATATATATATATAACTAAATTTGCAAATACTTGAGCTCACCCCATTTTGCGATAACAGTGCGTCACTTACATCAAGACAATAGATAAATCAATATCCAAGGCCTCAGAAAAAATATAAAGGCAATCTTAACATGAAATATCATGTAAATCAAGATTTGGCAGGACTTACAACATCTCTTTTGATTTCATCAATTTGGTTCATATCTGATAACTCAAATTTCTCGCAGTAATACCTCTCTTTATAACCAGGTTCCCCTAATTTCACCTGAAAGGCAGATATTAAAAATCAAGACAAAACCACAAATTACATTCATTAATAGAACATTTCGATTGTTGCAAGACTTTTTTGAATATTATGAGTCATTAAGCAATCAACACTCCCAAATATTTTGGGTGGTAGGAGCAGGCTTTATTTTATTCAGATGTTATATTCACACTCCCCCTCACTGGTACGAGTGAACAATCAGAAAATAGACAATAACAGATTAGACGAACAATTTACTTTGAACAGTATGAACCCAAGACCTCTCACCAAACTGAGCTATGATAACATGTCAAGTAACCAACTTCCCCTAACCTTAGAGGTGCCAGGAGGAGGCCTTAAATGGATAATATATTATATTCAGCACAATATACCTTGTAAGAATAATAGAAGATACATTTTCTATTTTAACGACTCATAACAGTATGAACATTGTATACACATAGGGACATAAACCTATATATTCTGCCAATCACAAGGTCACCGCCTCCTAATTTGTTACCTTGGAAGCAGGAACACAAAAACAACAGAAGTGTTTGAAGCCTTCGATCATAAACATAATATACCAAAGGAAACCAAGGCCACAACTGATATCTAGTAGAATAAGAAATTTAGTGGACGAAAAAATCCACATAAAAAACCGGTATCTCAAAATTCTAAGAAAGCTAAAAAATCCACAATAAAACTGTTGTCTCAAAATTCTAACAAAACTTTGAAACAGAATATAAAAAGACAAACCTTGTCAACAGCAACAGCTTGTGTTACATCTTTAACCTCTTTCCTTGCTTTATTTCGCATCTCTTCGTTGTTCTCTTGTGCCTGAATACACAATAACAATATCAGGAGAAAGAAATTCATCTCATGCAACCATATTCACATTCACATCATACATACTATTAAAACTGAAAAAACTACATATATTTAGGCGATTTTGTGATTATGACAAATTTAGTAACAGGAAATATTTCAGTTCCTAATGGACTGTAAAAGCCATAAAAAGTACACAAGCTTTCACAAATTAAGGCACATGCTGATTATTGGTAATGGACTTGCACTCCCGGGCTTTATACAAAGACATCAAAGTGAAGGATTTCAGTTTGTTGAAGTTATCATATGTTCATCATAAAAATGAAGCAGCAGAAACATGTTTAGCAAATTGAACAATAATGATGAAGGTGCAGAAACTTTGTATAGAGCAGTCCAAACATTTAGAATATAGTTTCTTGAATTGTAACAAATGATTGCACATCGTAAGTAACTAGATCAATATAAATATACGAATATATATACTATTGGGTGTTTGCAGAAATACCTTCTGCAGACGAGCCCGCTTTTGAAAGATTTGATCTTCGTAAACGGCAACTGCCTGAATGAAGTGTTCAACTCTATCAAGCAAAACCTGAAATAATTGCTAGATATTAAAGTTGGCTTAAAGCATCTCAGTGAGGACAGGACAACTATGAACCGAACATAGTCTATATCACTAGCTGAACATGTAGAAAAACCTTTTATGATGGTCAAAAAGTTTGAAATGCCAAGCTTTCACTTCTTATTGTATTTGTTATGTAACAAAAACATCAACAAACTATCTCACTTAAGAAAGTTGTGACTAAACTGATGTGAGACTAAAGTTCGACAATATTATCGCAATCAGGAACACCTGGTAATTACCAACACATCTGAGAAACTCAGATATGGAGCTTACAAATATTCATATATTATGCATGATTCCAAAAACAAACAAGTACTTATAAGCTTAAAATAAATGATGAAAATTTTAATGTGAATGTAAGACTAAATATCGAAAACTTTAAAACTAATTACATTACAAATTCTAGAGTTCGGACCCAAAACTCCACGATCAATGATACTCTAGAACATGAGGTCCTACGTCAATTCCTTTTTTAAGTACCTTGCACCAATCCTATATTGCTAACTATGCCAAGCAAAAACAGTGTGCGTTGGATTAATGAACAATCTCCACAAGTTTCTAAAAGCCTTTAAGTTTGAGTCAATTATAATAATCCCAAATATTTTCTTATAGTATATTGCTTCGAGGTAGAGACAAACTTATGTTTTGGCTCTCTCTTAGGAGGTTTGTGATGGGCCCATGACAAAAACATTAGACCGACCTTTGTTGTTCCACATATAGCCATTGTTCCATACAAAGCATTCGTTGTACCACAAGAGATATATTACCAATACAAGTCTTTAAATCAATGGTGGCATCTTTTCCTATCTTTTTTTATACATCCTAATTTCTCATATGTTGTTTTTCAACAAGTGAATGCTCAATTTTCGGTTGATGGATCCATTCAACATTTTTGAGTGTAAGGTTCCTCCCAGCGTAAGGTAGCCAAAACCGATTCCCATGTCTCAAGGTGGATCTCGGATTTTGAGGAAGTTCAGGGACATTTTGTTTGATATTTTTTTCAAGCAACTGAATGTAATATTACAAAAGGTCATCCTACCCAAACCACAAGATTGATCACAGTTCTTACAACATAACTCAATCGGGATTGGGGATCTCAGGTGAACATCGACTTCGATTTTTCTCCCATCAATCTCTTTTAAAAGACTATGATCCCAACATCTTGGTATCAAGCACATATGGATGCTCTAATGAAACCGACTCGTACATTTCTCTTATGGGCACTGGGCTGTACTTGCTTGTCAGCTGATTAAGGGACTTTGGAACAGTTGATTTTACTTCTGTGAAAGGATTTGTGTTGTTGTACTTCATAAGTTTCAAGAAAGTGAATGTATCCATCTACTAGAAAAATGTGAATGATCTAGGGTTCATTAGAAAATGAATGAGTTCACTGAATTGACCACGTTTAGAAGGGAAAAACTTTTTTCAATAATTTCCACAAAAATCTCCCTCTCTCTCTCCCACACACACACACATACACACTGTGTTTTTCAGAATTTTGATTGATACCAATACCATGATGTGATAACTATTTTTTAATCTTTCAACAATACTATTTTTAAGCCTTTTATAACAATTTTACGGTATATCTAGTTACAACCACCACCTAATCTAATCGTGTAAGACAATAATAAGCTAAAATAAACAACAATTTTCATAATCCATTATAGTGCCTCTTGGGCTTACACCTTAAGGTTTTAGATGAACTGGTTCTTAACACCACGCCAATACAAAAGACTCCTTAACATCGACTAGAGTGTAAACTTAACCATCAAAATCAACAAAAGAAACACAAACCCGGGAATGCTTCGTCCTCTAAAAAGTGGTAGTAACAATACTTAAATACATGAAAGCAGACTTTTCTTCTATTCTCGGTTCTCTCTACCCCCAAAGGTAAAACTGCTTTTAATCACTTGCCAGCTAACTTTCGGGCATTTTCACTTTTGTCCAAGAGCACAAAACCTCAACCACCATATTACGAGGAGCCCGTTTGGCAGAGCCTATGACTTATGACTTAATATGAGTATATGACTAACGTGACTCGTGTAATAAGCTCGGAGCATAAGATATCTATTTGGGTAATTTTAACTTATTAATGACTTATGAGTTATTAAAAATATATAATAGAAATAAATGTGATTTATAGGTAATTTATGATTTATGAGTAATTTTATCAAAAAAAATTAATTCGCTGAAAAAAGTACCTCAAACTAACTTTTGGCTTTAAGTCAGTTTCTGGCTTAATCTGACTTTAAGTCGGCTTCTGACTTATTACACAAACAAACATTTTTCAGCTTAAAGTTGGAAACAACTTTAAGTCCCGGCTAGCCGGAACAAACAGGCTCTAAGCATAAACCATAACCCACTTGATAGCAAAAAATTGATAAATCATCAACCATCAAATAAGCAAAATCATTACTCCCTCCGTCCCCCTCAATTGTTTACATTGAAGACGGGGGCTCCGCACGCATTCTAATGCTCTCATAAAATATAGTTTGATAAATTATTTTGAATTTTTTTTTCTTCTGAATAGATATTTACTATCTAAATTTTTATACAAAAAATAAGTTATGAGACTATGTTTTATATGCGTCTTAAAATGCGTGTCGAGCAATGTAAAAAAAGTGTAAAGAAATGAGAGGGACATAAAGAGTATAATTTAAGCTTATATTGCCAGTTGGTTGATCTCCATCTACACAAACATCTAGAGAATACAATCACTAGCAGCTCCTACATTTAAAGAATCAAAAATTCATTATCTGCTTTTTCTTGGAACACAAGACTTTCCGCAAGACATTAATCCCATCCTAGTAACAACTTCTCAAATAAATTTCGGAGCACAAACATTACTACTGCATCTCCCCTGAATTATATTAAACAATAGAAGGGAATATAATGATATTTAATATCTTAATCACGGAACTAATAATCTTGTAATCTTATGTTCATGATTGTAGCCTAAAGAAAATCTCGGGTTTTAAGCGACAACCTGTAAATCTACTTTACAACAATATATTAACATGTCTATGAAGCTTTTTACGGTTAAAAAAAATCCATTAGTGTAACTATTTTAATATTGGAGAACACACATCTGATGGACAGGAATCAGGACATCATGCAATTACAGCTATATTTAAATCATTCACCAGAATACCATCCATCGAGCTTGGTCACTTAACGATGAGAATAGCAAATCATGAAATCAGAATTGGTGCATCAATGGAACAGAAGATAAGAACACTAAAAAATTGGAAATATACCTCACCGGCATCAGTGAGATAACCACCCATTGCTGTAAATTCCCTTCTATAGACAAACATAAGCAGATTTATAGCACCCTGGAATCAATAAAACATTTGTGTATGGACTATGAGCAAAGGTTAAAATGAAAAAATGTTACAGTTAATTAAATAAAATGTCTCAAGGCAATCAGCAGCATTATCACAATCACTATATAAAGAGGTCACTAATTTATATGGTCCTCAATATTAACAATTACTAAATCACAAAAAAAAAAAAAAAAATCATATATACAGGGCATGTGGATGAACAGTGCCAGAACAGATTTAAGAGAGTTTCCAGTTGATTGTTTGTCTCTGGTTCAGGTAATACAGCAGAAATACACTAAGACTGCAATAAGGGCAATATAGGATATCTATTGACTATTGCCCTGCCACAGTTTGTTCATTCACGGAAAGACATCCATATATTTTAAATCACCATTTAGATCTTCATGATTCAAATTTAAATTTACTGCAGAAACCTGATATACCAATTATAAACTCAAAAGTAGTTTTAATTCTGTCACACCTGTCTCCATTCTCTTATTTTGTTTTAATCATCAATATTATCAATGATTAAAAGACTGCATGTACAAAACTATATTTAACACAGAAATAAATATGATATTTTATGCTTACTGCAGTTTCCCACTTAATGAGTTTGCAAGCCAAACCTACTCAAGAGCTTAATTTCAACTAATATCAAAAAATCACCAAGTTATCCGACTACATATGGGTGGTATAGACTTATAGATGGATTAACATATATGCACAAAGAATTGAAGGGAGGCTCTAGACAGATAGCCGGGTATCTCACATTCTCGTAGGAAAAAAAGGGTTTATTGCTCTAACTATGAAATAAAGATATTAATATAATATTACTTGCAGCTTTAAATTTTAATGTCAACAGTGAAAGAGAGAGGGTTGTATTCTTGCTCAGTATCATATATTCTCTAGAAGATCACATACCTCTCGTATTTCAAGTGTAGGCATGTGAGGAAGGAAGTCGTTGCCAACAAAAAAACAAAGAAACACGAAATCATCAATCAATCTTTCAAAATCAATTTCAGATGGATGGTTGGAAATCTGGAGATCATATTGCAAATACTCTCGCAAAGTCCATATGTTCAAGAACTGCAAAGAAAGATTATAAATTGCAATATGGGATCATGCCATGTATATATGAAACAAGATGGATAAGGTATAATCAACAAATAATCTCAAGCATTACGTATCATAATGACAATCATATCCAACCTGATATTTCTTCTTGTGGATAGGAATACTGTCTAGAAGGTACTTATTAGGAGCACCACGGCAGTCAGCAGCAAGATGACCAACTTGACTGCATAAAAAACACTTCTCCTGTTGCCCAGGAAGAGTAATCACCTGTACACACAGAACAAATACTTTATATGTTAAGCTACTTGTCTGTATGTGCATCAATACTATCAGAAATTCTTATTTACTGACCTCCCTTAGAATTGAAAAGTGAACTTCATGTGTGGCTAGAGATAACATGATTAGGTCCGCGTCCTGATCACAACACCAATGAAGTGTGGGTCTCAAAAATCAAAACATTGAGAGTTGGGTTCTATGGAATCCACACTTAAGCTGGAGTCTTGGAGTACCAGTCATAAAATTTTAATTTATTCATAAATAATATCTTTGATTACCAAAATTTATATATAATTTAACACATTTTGTAAGTAATTTTTAACATCATTATCAATTAATCATTAACAGTCTTCAACTTTAACAATCATTAAGATCATTGATATGCCTATTAATTAGAACACAGTGTCCTACGATTTATAAAAGTAATTGTTCTACTTGTTAATTACAACAATTATGTTGGTTGTCGGATATTTAAAAATATTGTAGAATAAAAGAAAATTTTAAATTGAAACCATCAGATTATATTTTATCCAATTCTGAAGAATGGAACTCCAAGACTTCAACTTAAAGACTCCATATAACTTATACACACACACACACACACACAAACACATATATAGACACTAAGACACACACTAACACACATATAGAGAGAGAGATACTAATGAAAAAACTTAATAGTTGACAAAAATTGCATACCAATCCATACAGACAATGGCGAGTGTTGGGATTAAAACCAGGCTGATTCCGCTGTAACCGAATGTAGGACATTATCTTGTGCTCTCCCTCCCCGGGGACATTTGAATCAGAAAGAATAACCTTCAATAATCGGGGCCCGTAAATATATTAAGAGAGACAAAGTTCCTGAAATATATTTATTGACGAGAAAGAAAGACCCAGCAAGAATTACTCCCCAATGAAGGAATGTCAATCCATCAGGAACTATGGCCAAAGAATTTTCACCTTTGTATATTGCCAGCCAGGATTATGGTTTAATCTAGACTGTATATAATACTGAAGTGCTACGGAAAGAACAGCCATGAACTGAGTTCCAGGTGTGATGACATTGGTATCTGATGTTTCAAACTTTTGTTTAGGAGTAAGATTAGCCCCCTCAGCCTCAAATTCGTTTCTCAACCTCTCCTCCTCGGCTTCCTAGAAATTACAAAATGAAACAAAAAAAAGATGCTTCATAGTTTCTCTTATGTGCCGACTGGCCAAACAAGGGAAGGAGAAATGATATACTTACTGCCTCAGCAGCATCTTTAGAAGCTCTGAAACGTCGAGACCTTTGCTGATTCATTTTAGCCCTCGGAGCCACCCCATCTATAATTGTGTGATCATTATACAATTGTGAAAGCTGAGTTGTGCTAACTTACTCTTAGGAATAAAAATACTTAAACTTACCAATTGCCATATAAAGAAGTTGTCTAGGGCGAACCAATGAGAATAAGTGGTCAATATAATCAAATATTGACTTGAATACATCATCATAAGTTGCAGGAGCAGTCTACAAATTTTATATACAACACATCATTATAATGTAGCAGAATTCAATTATAAAGCTAAAACTTACTGAAATTAAATACATCTCTATCATTCCTAGAGAGAGGGGGGAGGGAGTGGGAAAGAGAGGGGTGGAAGGGAGGGGGAGAGAGAGAGAGAGAGATCATACCTTCCCCTCGGGATGAAAGCAAGGATGAATAATCCCGTTCATATCCAAGTAGAGGTTATCAAATTCCATGTTGTTTGGATTAGGTTTACACGAATCAACAGGTATAAGCACGCCATTCTCGTCCTCTCTGGCCTCTTCTTCAACAACATCAACAATTGAAAGTGGATATCGATCCGCAAGCCACCTATAAAACGCTGGAACTCCCATCTAATCCAATCTCCAATTGAAGGCTTGTAAATCAGGCTAGGGTTTACAAATTGAAGATATTTATTCTCGCTCGTATTTGCTATACTTTTTAGGGAAATTCTTCACAACAGAGATTTTCAAGAGCTGACCCAGATTTAAACGCAGTTGAACAAATATACTGTTTGTATATTCAGTTAAAATATAGTCTCTGCAGATACAATTAATACATGCACCTTGCTCCGGTTAATCTGGTTTAAAAAATTGATTAGCTTGCCCTTTTCAACACAGTTTTAAGTTTTACCTAACTTGAGAGAAATCGAGAATCGAATCTAATCGGTTGAGTTATCGATTTATCGATTTAGGGATTAATCAGAAATTGGGAATTTATCGGAAGGATTGATCGGAGTGAAAATCCGATTCATTTTAATATTAAAATATGATCTAATATTTAGTTATTACTATTAGCTATTTAGTAACTAATATATTTACTATATTCATAAACTCTATAATTATTCATATTTAAAGTAATATATTATTTTAATTTTAATAATTTATCATATATATTTCGATTAAGTATATATATATAAGGATTAATCGAATTTCAAGGCCTTGCTCCAGAGTTTTTTTAGGAGAGAAAGCAAGTGAATGCAAGTGAAAGCAAGTGTGCTTTCACTTTCATCCCACTTTTGGAGTGAAAGTTTTGGAGTGAAACTATGCTATATTTGCACTCACTTTCACTCACTTTCATCTCTTTAAAAAACTCGGGAGCACACAAAGGAGTGAAAGTTAGATAACTTTACTTCCTCTTCACTTGCTTTCCTCCCATTTTAAAACTCGGGAGCAGGGTGCAAAAATCGAATCGATGGCCGACCTTGCAGGAGATTAATCGGTTAGATCAGGGATTTTTAGAACACTAGTTTCAACATATAATGCAAAAAACATCAGATTCCGTAAAAATTAACTTCAATATCTTTTAAAAACATAATTTAAATTGTGTTTATTACCTGTTTGTGTGAAAAATAAATTTATTTATTAAAGTTAAAATGTTGCTTAAAGTGAAATTTATGTTTAAAATGTTTTTTTAATTGTATTTTGAATAAAAACACTACTTTATTTTAGATTACGGGTGTTGACTCTTATTATCATTATTTCAAATTTCAATATCCCTAATAACATGACTATATTTCCCCGAATACTATTTATTAATGCTAAACCGTGTAGCGTTTTGTTTTAAAAAACAAAACGTTACACGAATTAGCGTTGGAAAACCCTAATTTCATCTAACGCTACATCATGTAGCGTTCATAAAAGATAAAACTTTACACGAAGTAGTGTTGGGTTGTCAAAGCCCAGTTTCACCTTGTTCATCAAACTTTGCAGGACAAGGTTTGTGCACATAGATTTCTAAGTTCACGAACTAAGAAGTAGTTACTTACTCGCGTTGACAAACACCATCTATTTGAATGATGCTAAGAAGAGCTAGTTGTTGAGATTTAACTGTAGACATCAAGGGGAGTCCAAATTGAATTATCAAAGAACGATTAGTAAGCCAAAGGCCAACCATGGCAAGAAATCAAAGGAGTTGAAAGGGGATAATTGATGGTAAAATTTAGGGAAGGCGTTAAAATATTACCCAAAGTAGCGTTAGGTTGATTTTTAAAAATTACAACGCTACATGATGTAGCGTTCTATATTTTAAAACAAAACGCTACTTCATCTACATTACTAAATAGTATTTGGGGTAATTTCTCTCAACTTTGTTGTTTTGGACATCCCATATAGGTTTTGTGACATCTTGGGCCTTTTGTCATAGAGTATTCTATTTTTTTAAGGTCGAAACACTACTTAAATTGATGTTTTGGGTACAAAAAGCTGTTTTAAGTTGTGTTTTAGGTACATAATGCAACTTTATCATGTTGCTACTGACTTGGTCATATATCCCAAGTTTACAAAATTAACTAGAATACAAGTTTGCGCTCTGAACTAAACTTTGTTGCACCACATTTGTCTTATGCATGACTTCTGAAATTGTCATTATCTTTGACTGATCTTCTTCAAATAATCCAGGTTGCATTGCATAAAACAGATGTGTTTTTGTTTATTCTTTATTGTCCCAAATAGGCTACCATGTCCAAATTAGTGCAATCAACCCATGTGATCTGTCAGAATTGACCTCTAGTCACTTTCAACGGCTGTTTGCTTCATCCGTTGAAAGTTGCTTCATCCATCGATTGATTTACAAGCTTTATCGATCGAACACTGTACTGGCTTTGGCAGTTGAAGACTTGATCTTCATCCATCGAAAGTAGTACAACCTCCATGAATTGAATTACTATGATTCATCCGTTGAACATCCTTCACTTAGACAAAATTACATGACATTGGATATTTACAATTAGCCATCCTATTCTATCTATCCGTTGATGATTCTCAAGATAAACAATATAACAATTACAACTGATGAAATGATAAAGATTCTAATTGAACAAGTTACAAGGTGTTTATGTTATCATCAAACTTATTGATTCCTAACATATACACAAAATGACAAGAATAAAAATATATCATTTTTAGAATCTGTGTAATAATATTTATCTATTTTTATTAATTTTATTTGAAATAGTGAGTTTGATTGCAATCTCAATTTTTGTTCACCACGTCCGATCGATTCTTACCCTAATATTTAACATGATCAATTTGAAAACACATTTTTTACTTTATTTTTGTTTAAATCAAAAATTAAATTGGTCTTCATACGTATACACAATTTGGTGTTGGCCCCATTATCACAATATCAAACATAAATGTCCAAAATATCACAACCTGAAAAAATGAACCTGGATATCATTTATTAACACTGCATCGTGTAGCGTTTTGGATATTGACAAAAAACGCTACATCATCAAACAGTTATAACGCTACATAGTGGTTAAAACATTACATCAAACAAGTTCCCTCACACAATGCAATTATCCATTTTAAACAAACACAATATACAAATACATATTACATACATCTTTTTGATTGAAATGGTTTGCATGCAACGCGTCTACAATCTTCCTCTGAAAACTCTCTCTTCGGTTTTTAAGTGCTTTAAAAATCTAAAACGCTACTTCGTGTAGCGTTCTGCTCATACATATAAGCTATAATATTTTTCTGTCCTAAACAGATATATCTCGTACAGCGTTTTGCTGAGTTTAAAAGAACGAATCACTAGTTCGTTTACTGTTCTTATGATATAACGCTATTCCAGATACATTTATAAATGATATTAGGGCCTTTTTATAAAAAATAATATTTGGACATTTCTTGTGTTATTTGTGATGATGGAAACCATTTCTCTAACGATTTTAAGAACATTGGATTTTAATTTAGTTTAGTTTCGTGAGCATATGAATTATTTTTCTTACAATAAGAAAGTGTGCTATCAGTTCTACCAATTATTCCGAATCAGTCGACTTATATGTAAACTATGACATAGGTGTGTTCGCGGTGCGGGTGGTGCGGTTTTTTCCTAAAACCGCGAACTAACCCATGCACGCGGTTGGAGAAAATTCGTAAACCGCAATCGCACCGCATAATATAAAAACCACGTAAACCGCACCACAAAATTGTGGTGCGGTTCGTGCTGTTTGTGTGGTTTATACTTTTGAATGACATTTTAAATATAATTTTAAACTATATGTATTTATATATATATATATATATAGAGTTGGGCTCAATGAAGACCAAAAATTTTGGAGTCATTAGAGACTACAAGATCTACCGTTAAATAATATGGCAATTAATGGACATGATTAAATATTCTTTGTCCTGCATTTCTTGTCCTGCATTTCTAGTTTTGTAATATTAATAATTTACACTATTCTTGTCCTGCATTTCTAATAATTTATTATTAATATTCTTGTCCTGCATTTCTTGTTTTTAGTTTTAATTCAAAACTATGTTTGTAATTTACACTATTCTTGTCCTGCATTTCTAGTAATGTAATATTAATAATTTGTCCCGCATATTTGTGATATATCTAAGTGTTATTTTGTCTTGCAACAAATTCAATTCGTTGCAGGACAATGACAATGAGTTCAGTGTCAATCATAGCAGTGTCCAACTACATCTTTGTTTTGTATGCAATTATTATTTTTATTTGTTAGGATTTCGGTGATTGAACACCAATATTATTGAATTATTATTTTATGTTATGCAAGATTTAGAAGTACTGCTTGTTGTTCATCGATTTAAAAGTGTAGGACAGGATAGGGAGAGAAAACAAACGTGCAGGACAAAATATATGCAGCCGTTGGATGTTTAATGATTGGATGGCCAGGATTAGGTCTCTACAGTCTCCAAATAATTCAGTCTCCATAGAACTTTCTTCTATATATATATATATATATATATATATATATATATACAAATTTAGAGTTACGAGACTCATCAAAATAAATGTAAACTAAAATATATAAGTATGATAATGTTGAAATGAAAATATTTTAATACTAACAAATTATTTTATAGAAAACAGATAATTATATAAATAATTTGTTGTCTTAGAACTAAACTTAGTTTATATTGTAAATTATTAAAATTTAGTTGAGTAACTTGAACATACACACGATAATCTATCTATATCTATATAATATAAATCTTTGTAATTATATGTGACATTTTTTTTATATATTACAAAATAGCGGTGCAGTGCGATTTGAACCGCGCTTGTATAATGTCAAATCGCAACCCGCACCGCACCGCGCGATTTGTTAAAAGTTCAACCCGCAATCGCATAACGAAAAATAAAACCCACATTTTGCGGTGTGATGCGGA
Source organism: Daucus carota subsp. sativus (assembly GCF_001625215.2). Lineage (NCBI taxonomy): Eukaryota > Viridiplantae > Streptophyta > Magnoliopsida > Apiales > Apiaceae > Daucus > Daucus carota. The sequence goes on from NC_030381.2 coordinate 28,424,958, forward strand.
GCGGTTTGATGAACAACCCTGCTATGACCGATAAAAATTACATTTATGACTCGGAAAAATAATAATTTAATATCTTTCGGAAAAAAGACTTTGCTTTTTTTTTTTTTAGGAAAAAAGACTTTGCTGGTAGCATTTCCGTCCATCGATTAAAAAGAAACGCGCAGAAAGGAGAAAATCTAGAGAGAGAAGGGAGAAAGGGGAGAACACATATATACATACGTTTACCGGAGGTGACCGACCGTCGGAGCTGAAGATGAAGAACATATTTAAGAAGCTACATATTGGTGGCAGCAATCACGAACCTTCTAGTACTAATTCTAATCCTAATCGATCGAATGAGACCAATAATACGACTAATATTACTGGTGCTCATCGATCGAATGAGACTAGTAATACTAGTATTAACAATACTAGTATTACTAGTACAACGACGGGTAGTACTCCTACTCCGCCGTCGATCGTTTCGAGTATCTCCGATCATCATCATAATCAGGATTACTATACTTCGGAAGAGGAGTATCAAGTTCAATTAGCCTTGGCGTTGAGTGTTTCCGGTCGGGATTCTCCTGATATTCAACAGATTCATGCTCCTATTCTGCGTGATTCTCCTGCCGATTTGCTCTCTCGCCAGTATTGGGTGGGTTCCTGCGCCTTTTGTTTTCGTGAATTTATTTGTATTTAGGTGTTGTAATTACGTGTGATGTGTTCAATTTGTTTGTTTTGATTGATAATTGAGTACTGTCCTTGGGAGGTAAAACCCTAGAAGGTTCGGAGCCACAATTAAAACAGTAACAACAGTGTTAATGTGTATGTTCAGGTTGCCTATGTCTTATGAGTCGTAATGTTGATTATCTGTGCCAACATAATGTGCTTCTTATTTTTCCTCTAGGATTATGGTGTGCTTGACTATGAGGAGAAAGTGGTGGACGGTTTCTATGTTGTGTATGGACTTGCGACAGATTCAACCAAACATAATAAAATGCCATCCCTTGCAGAACTTCAGACAAGTAATGATAATTCTGGGTTTGAGGTAGTAGTTGTTAACCAAAAGGTCGACCCTGTCCTGGAAGAGTTGATGCAAATAGCACGTTGTATTGCTGACACTACAACTGCCGAGGTCGGCCTTTTAGTACATAGGATTGCTGAACTTGTTACTGAACATATGGGTGGCCCAGTACGGGATGCCAATACTATTTTACAAAAATGGACTGAAAGTAGTACAAAGTTGAGAACATCTCTTCACACCAGTGTGTTGCCTGTGGGATCATTGAAGGTTGGTCTGTCACGTCATCGTGCTTTGCTTTTTAAGGTAAACTCCTAATTTTTTCAGCTATAATTGAAACCATTTGCCACAATATTCTGTCAACCCAGCTGGAGTTATCATTCCTCTCAACTATTTCCTTTAATTCAAATGCACAGAATGATGACTGAAATATAGTGTTTAGACAAATAATAATAAACCCTACTTTATCTCAAACTGCCCCCATGTTTAGCACAGAAGTCTTTCAGCTCCATATCTCTTATTACAATCTCCAACAGTCTTGTCACTGAACGTTATTGATTGATACTTATCTAGTGATATTTTTATTATGTTTCAGACTTTCAGCCATTCTTATTATGTTAAGACTAGTGCAAGTACTATTCTGTTGTATATAGCTCTCATTTTCACAGCAGTGATAAGTTTATAAGTGTCTAATTAAACTGAAAGTAAAAAACAATTCCAAATGACGGACTTGTCTGTATTCATATGTAGTACGTGTGAATATCGGGTCTCAATTTTCATTTATCTTTTAGAATTACATACAGTTTATGAATCTTGTAACTGCTATTTATGCCGTTGCTTGAATCATGCAGAAGCTATGGTTCCACTGTATTTTATCGAAAATTATTTTAAAGTAATAGTAACAGGTTACAGATGTCCAATATGTCATAGTGGTTCCCAGCAACTGTGGTGAAAGGTTTTATTAGTGATAGTACAATCTCAAATTTCCGGTTTGAGATTCGTCAAGCTTTAATGTTAGGTTTTCTTTAATTAAGTTACAGGTTAATATTTTTACATCTAAAACAAGCAGTATCAACTTCTCTTACGATTTGTGAAAGTTGCTTTTACAATAGCTACCAATTTTAGAAGCTTACAAGGAGAGCAATTGGGTTATAACCAAATGCTGCTTTAGGCTAGAAAAGCTGGAAAAACTCTTTTGGGATCTTGGAAAGCAATCCCAAATGGGTGTGCAAGAGTTTTATCATAGTGAAATCTATTTACTTATTATTTAATTATTTTTGAAGTGTGAAATCATGCAATCATCCATGTTTAAGTATTATATACTACACGAGCTGGTTCTTTTAATGTTTACTTCTTGCGTAGTTGAGTAGTATCGCGCACCAAAAATATGTATTGTTCCTTGTCTTATCTGCAACTTGAGTAAAAGGCTAGTATGTTTAGTAGCAGGGTTATATTGCACCATCATGGTGTAATTAGTCACCACACAGTTTTTTGTGTATGTGGATTGTGGAACTCTATGCGAGGTCGTAATTTATATTGATTTTTTAAAGCATTAAAAGCACTGGTATGTATTCATGATCAGAAAATGTCATCCGTTCGTTTAGAATTTTGAGTGGAAGGAGCTCTTATGTTATGCTCTTATTTTGAGTTGAAACTACACAATCACACAAATAAATATATAATAAAGTGAAGAGTGTGTGGCCGTGGACCGTCAGTACTTTCCTTGAACCAAATGACCTCTTATTGTCAATTACTAATAAGTTTTAATTTTAAACTTTTGGTTTTTATTCTCTTAATTTTAAAATTTTTATTTTTATTATTTCTTAAGTCTGTAGACATAGTAAAAGTCTCAAAATGGAAAAAAGCAAAAAAAAAAATTATCGATCGACTCGGTTCCGACTCGACTCGGTAAGAACTCGAACTTGACTCGGTTGTTAATGAACTCTAGTTCGAACCAAGAAAAAAGATTGATAAGGTAATCGAGTTTGGCTCCACTCGGCAAAAAGAAACTCGAACTTGTTAAAAATCGACTCGGTTCGTTTACAGCCCTATATATAGACGAAAAGGCCAGTAACTTGAAAGTAAGAATATTATGATTTATGACATATTACTTAATATTAAGGTGACGGTCTGGAAACCAAATTGGTTACCGAGTTCAAAGGTCTCTAGTTCTAAAATATAAATTTTCAAAATTGACTGGCCTAACACCAACTACACCAAGATTATTGAGATTAGTTACCGACTGCAAAAATTCTCTAGGTTGGCTTAATAGTATAGTATGTTATAGATTTATTTGGTGGTTAAGTTAGGGATTTACTCCTATTAAGAAGATGTTATATTTTAATATCTGAAGACTTTGATTGATTAATTGAAAGACAAATGTTCTTTGCATTGTTATGGGTTGTGTTCCATGCCGATTCTTTTCTTTTGCAGTTGAGAAATTTTAGGGGCAATAAGTTCTTCTGCAGTTTGATTACCTGGATCACTAGTAGATTCTCTGCTTAATTCATTAGTTCTATCTGTTACTTCTTGTTGTAGCTTGTTAACGTCCTTGACTGATGGACTAGCCAAGTGTCAGTTAGTTAAACTGTACTTACTCAGGGATGCAATTTGCCACCATGAATGCCAATGTTGAATCAATTGGGTCCTTTAATAACTTTTGCCAGAAAAAATTATGTTCTAAAATGTCGTTTCTTCAAACTTTTTCCAAATGTGATAATCAGTGGCAACTGGCATGTCTCATCTTTTATCAAATATATCAAACACATATAAGAGTTTTTACAGTAACAAGTCCATTCTTTAATTGCACTCAACATTGGTTCAATGATATTCACCTACTGGCCACTAGTACTAGCAACTTTGATCAAACATATAAGATATTTTAAAGTCTCAAGTCTAGTTTTGATTTTTGTATAAGAAGCAACATCAATAATGTTTTACTTACTAGTACTAGCTCATATCCCACTAAAGTATACTCCCAACGTCCCATTTGTGTTGGCTTTTTTTAAATTTGTTGGTCAAAATGACCAAAATTTGACCTCAAATAAAGACTTATTCTTTGATGTTTTTCTAATTTGAAAATTGAATTTTATAATACATTGAATATAGTTTATCATTATAACTTTTAAAATGATTATTACTACAATATGCAGTAATTTTCATTATAAAATTGGTCAATTTGACCACAATTTGGTCAGAGTGACAAAATAAATGGTACGGAAAGAGTATATCATTATTTACTCTCATTAAAATTTTCCTGCAAGTTGCGTCATACCTCTAGTAAACATTTTTATGACATTCTTATTATTATAACATTGCTCCTGTGATTAGTGTATTTTTATATGTGCAGTTTGCTGCATTAATTTTTGAATCGTCTGCCCATCCACACAGGATTAACCTTATGTTCTAATTTTCCAATTTGCAGGTACTAGCTGATTATGTTGGGATAACTTGTAGACTTGTTAAGGGTAGTCATTACACTGGCGTGGAAGATGATGCTATCAACATTATAAAATTGGAAGATGAAAGGTAAACCAATGATACATAACAGTATTTGCGTTAGTGAAACTCTGATATTATGTTTTTTTCTTATGTTTCTGTGGATAAATAGTTGAGGATATATTTTTTTTCGAGGCACCCTGCTAAGTTTTTACATAGGTTGGTTTTATTATTAAAGTAAACAGATTAAACTGATAATAGTTGTCACCCATGGTTGTCTTGGTGGTAAATGTGACATATACCATGTGGTTGTAACAATTAACAACGTGAACAAGCGAATATATAGGTTCAGTAGTTGAAAATTGAATCTATATTTTGCGAGTGTTATAAAATAAATTAATAAAGTAACAAATAATAGGATTCGAGCTCAGCAAGTCTGTTTGACAATTAAGTAACTAACAAAGTGTGAAGAGATGGGTTAGTTGTTGAAGTCCAATTCTTATGAGTTACATATACACATTTACTATTCTGGAAACTTGGTTCTTTAAGCCCACTACCCCTTATGTGTTGTGCATCATTTACTCTACAGATGTGATTTTTGATTATGTGTTTTTTTAGTTATACTCTCTTTTGACTATGTGTTTTTTTTAGTTTTACTCTCTCTCCCTCCCTCCCCCTCCAGCTCGTTTTCCCCTTCCCCTCCAGCTCGTTCCCTACTCCCCCTCCCCCCTCCCATCCATATATAATTAGAGCAGGTTTTAAAATAATCATATAGATTTTTATAATAAGTAGGACATGAGGCCCGTAATATTGGTCAAGTACTAAAATAGTGTTTCAGACAAGAAGGCAACATGGTAGAGATATACTAAATTAAATATACAATTATTATAATATTATGAAAACAAAAGTCAAATAATGAACAACCGAACTTTTAATGTTTTGGCTTTAATAGCGTACTATAGATGCCACATATGCACATAGACTCCAAAGAATTTTCATATCTAGGAACTACAAAACACTTCATCTACTTAAGTTTACTTTCTAGTTACCAGCTTCTTCTCACTTTTTTATCGAAGTTGTTTAAATGGTTAATGCTTGCAGTTGTTAGGGACTAACATGCATATGTGAAAACTTTTTGTAGATCAATGTTACCGAGACCTTTTTCATTCTTTACCAGGCAATTTTTGTCTATAATATTTGGGTTTTTTGCATCTAACAATTATTTACTGAAAAGCAGTGAGTTCTTGTTTAAATGGTTAATGCTTGCAGTTGTTATAGGGACTAACATGCTTATGTGAAATCTTCCTTTTGATCAATGTTACCGAGACCTTTTTCATTCTTTACCAGGCAATTTTTGTCTATAATATTTGGTTTTTTTGCATCTAACAATTTTTTACTGAAATAGCAGTGAGTTCTTGGTGGATCTTATGGGAGCCCCTGGGACGCTTATACCAATGGATATCTTTAGTACTAAGGATACCTCTCTCAAGCCATACATTCCAAACTTGAGCAAAATTCCCAATCTTCCGATAAAAAATGACTCTAAAGATGTTAGTTCTAGCTCAAGTGCTCAATATAAAACCAGTAGTGAAAGGGTTGCTGGTAACGGTTTACCTGTTGGTGGAAAATCAGGCTTGGATAAAACAGATGTTCCTTCAGTGTCAAGAGCAAATGGAGATGCTGAAGCAGGTTCTTCTGTATATAAAAAGAAAGGGAGTAACAATAATCAGTTGGATCATATCCCATCTTTAGCAATTGGATCGTCTCTGTACAAAGGTGGTCGCGGGCTAAATGCAGTTGGTGATGGCTCGAGAATGAATGTTAATGTAGTTCCATATGCCCAAACTGGCAATGATGAAGCTAAAAATCTCTTTGCAGACTTAAACCCTTTTCAGATTAAAGGACCTGGAAAAATGTCGATGCAAAATAAACCCAATGAAAACAAAGTAAATGACTTTCAAAAGGTTACGAACAATGTTGCTTCAGGTAGACCACCAGTACCACTAAAATGGAAGAACACTTACGCTTACAATGATACCTCAAGGGAAAAGAGATATGGAGGTGCCTTCAGTAAAGAAAACCGTGAAGCTAATAGCTACGAAGCGCCATTTGCTTCAACAAGCTCTTCTGCAAATGCAAATTATACCGACAATACAAAGGTACATGTTGATATGGGTTCTACCCCAACTGGATATGCTGAAAAAGATTCCTCAACTGAAAGTTGCGTGCCCAATCAATTGTTGGAAACATACAATGTTCCAAGAACTAGCTACACGGAACAGGATCAGTGGCGGAGTGATGATTTAGACACAGCGAAAGAGCAATCAGAGATGGTCTATAACCAGAGTGAGAATAGACTTGCGAAATATGATTTGAACTTGAACAACCCTGAAATTCCTAGTAAAGCAATTGATTTCAGTAGAACCAAGGTTGAGATAGATGATGTATGGGAGTGTGAAATTCCATGGGAAGATCTGGTACTTGGTGACAGGATTGGATTAGGTAGGACAGTCTGTCTTTATGTATATTTGGTTTTTATTTAGTTACTTCTTTCTGAATCCAATAATTTTAGTATATAGTTGCAGTTGGACGACTATTTATTCTGATCTATTACTGCACCAGTGAGGAGTGTCTACTGCTCTGTCAGAACTTCAAATTACTTTACCGATTCTATCACAAGCATTACAGACCAGATGCAGACTTTTGATTCAAATAATAAATGAGTTTCGTACACTCCATTTTTCCAAAAGTATTTGTTTATTGAAGTTTTTGTGTCAGAAGAAATTATGACTTTGTGTGGGTACTTGAATCGTGATGTGTGTGTTTTCGAGTTTGTCGTAGTTCATGTGACCCAAGTTTTTTAAGTACTGGAATTGCTACTTTGGAGGTCTTACACTGTCTACTTGTTTAATATGTATTGATGCTAATCAATTTTTTTTTAACATCTACTTTTGGTGCATATAGGTTCATACGGAGAAGTGTACCACGCAGATTGGAAAGGCGTCGTGAGTTTTCCTTATTCCACATACAGAGTCCAATTCTTGTTGAGTATTGATATAATTACCTGAAAAAGATTGTCATGCATTATTTGTTACTTTACATCATCTCAACTAGTGGTTTGCATACAACAAAAGTAACTCTTCTACAATCCAGACATTTATAATTGGAAACTCCTGTAGATGACTAGTCTTACATGTACAACAATATGTTTTCCTCATTAATCCGCAATTTTGCAACTTTAGCACCTGAAATCTGAGCATCATCTCCATGTTTCTACAATTATTCAGTCAAAGAAGGGTACAGGACTGGATACTTAATTTGTAAAATTTATGAATCTGGAGTGAACTTGTATGAATTGTTTTCTGCACAATGATGTAAAATTAAATCAGAGTTCAGAAATTAAGTTATTTTATAGATAGTATCTTTGTTTTCTCAATGACTATGCAAGTGCTGGTGTACTTGTGTTCGTCTTCTTATCTAGTTCTTTAGTAAGTAGATACTAGATCCTGGACTTGAATTCTCGTGCTTATAGCTCTGCTGTAGCAGATCTACTTCTAAATGGAAGTCTAATATTTATAACATGGGATGTGGATTTTTCAGGAAGTTGCTGTGAAGAAGTTCCTTGACCAGGATTTTTCTGGCGCTGCTTTGGCCGAGTTTAAGAGAGAAGTAAGTATTGAAAATTTTCTCATGCACACACACACATAAACACACACATTTGTATATACTGGACTCTAAATGGAGGAAAAATAGAATTTTTATCAGTGAACTATTACCTCTTTTAGAAACTTACCATCAGACAATTATTTTACTCATTATTATCATTAACATTAAAGATCTTTGTTATTTTAGTCACTCGGTTAAGTTTTATAATGGGAAAGAGAATTTTATTGTCACCAACTATTTACACTTTTAGCAACCTACTACTCAACTAAATATTATTATTTTTTTTAAAATTTACTAACGTTATATTTGTATTTGATTACAAGTATTTCTTTAAATTATATTTGTTGTGGTAAAATGATGGGCGAACGTGTATTACGTTGATGATGGTATTGGTAGCTGATGTCTATTAGCCGTTAAATATCTCTTTCTCAACATTGCTCCTCCACAATAAACCAAAGTGTATTGGTTGTTTTACATCTTTATAGTTTCTCTGTAATGTTAGCTGGAGGAAAGACATAATTTTTTGAAAAAAATAATCATGTATTAGTTTCTTTTGACCTTGTGTGTTATGTTCAAGTAGAATGGGCATCTAGAGAGCGTTAGTCCTTTAATTTTAGTAATGCTTCAGCTTCACAATTATTATGTATAAGTTTATTATGCTTAGCTTGAAAATCGATTAAAGAAGAAGACATGCTATAAGCCACTAGCCACTAGCCACTAGCTTGGAGGTAGTTGAAACCCTATTAATTTCTCCCCAATTACAGTGACCCGAATGCATATATATAAAACCAAATATCATAGTCGGGTTATATGTGTATACCATGTAATGTACACATCAGCAAAATAGTCCACGCAGATATTTTTTAAAGACTGATTATAAAACTTAACGGATAACTAAAATCACAAAGGCCTATAACTTTATTGATAATATTGAGCAAAATAATTGTGTGGTAGTAAGTTTCTAAAATAGGTAATAGAAAAAGAATCTATTTTCTCTTAAAATTATGAAGAAAATTAGGCTATATTACTTGTCAACAAAGCATATACCTATAGCACCTCTGGTGTTTGCTGAGTGGCCTCTCTAGAACCCTTATGCATAGTCCTTTGTATCTCTAGGACCTTGTCTATCTCATCTATCAGGATCTGTACTCATCAGTTGCACATTTACCTCAAGAATCTTCTTCTGATCTGTAAATGATACTAAAAATCTTTCTAAAGATATGTATGTGGCACGTTGGAGAATTTTGGTGAATTCCAAGGCTTCTAGAGGTTAAAAAGACTCCATCCAAGATTAGATGTCTTGTTGACTTTTTGTACATATTTTAAGGTGAATAAAGGGACATCTAATTTGGGATGGAGGTAGTTGCTATTAGCTAATATCTAAGTGCTATAAACAAAACAAAACATTATGGTGCTACAGGTACAATTGATCATATATTCTAGGGCGCTTGAAGTATTTTAACCAGAAAACATTATAATATCACTCATTTAGAGGCCTCAGATAAAACCATGAATTTTTCTGGGAGAAACTGGGACTGCGCAGTGCTCTTTCCTGTCCATTGCAACTAGTACAATTTACCTAAAGTTTGCAGTGTGTGCTATTATAATTATTTTTGTTTTCATGGTCAATGCCTAGCATGTATATCTGATGTAGGAAGGCTTTGGTCTTGGTTATGGGCCTGTTTCCTTAAGTGTAAACTTTAAATGGTGACTGAAGCCCACTGATATCATCTGGTCCACTGATTATATGGTTTAGCTGCAGGACTTGGATTGTTCATGATACAACTGTGCATAGTGATTGCTCTAAGTATGTTGAAAGTTATACAATTTGGAAATCGTAACTCAAATTTATATTCAGCAAGGAATAAAGAAATATATAAATCATGTACAGTTTAAGTTAAAACCTGCTCAGTGATGCACAATTGGTAACGTTATGAAAGTGTATTTTAGTTTAATAGTTTATAGTTTAAAAGATTATTTTCAAGTTAATCATTATAAGAACTATCTGATCAGAGTTGCAATCCTATTTCAATATTATATTCTAAATGTATGGCGGTATCATATAATAAGTTAATTAAATTTCACAAAGCTGCTGATGTAGACGTGTAAACTTTTAATAAATTGGGTGGGGGGCAACATAAATGGCTTTGGATGTCCATTTAATTATGATATTACGTGTTTTATTGAACTTATCTTTTAGAGTTCAAGATTCATTAGAAGGTAGATTATTAAACAGGAGTATCTGACTGTATATCAGTAGAGTTCTCTGATGCGGAGAATAGAATTACTTGGGCATTGTTTTTTCTTGTGAGAGATCTTCTGTAATTACCTGAAACCACAAGTCACCATCTTCCTTCCCAATCTAGTGGTTGAGTTTTACAAAAAAAAGAAAAGAATTATTGAATAAAAACAATAAAAGATTAGAAATGATTGGATAACTGGAACCTCTAGAATTTCTCAACCACACAAGTGAAAAAAATGCATGTACAGGGAATTGGCAACCCATAACAAGTGACATTTTTTCAATTTCAATAATCAATCAAAGTCTTCCATATAACATGACATCTCCTAATAACCAACATGCACAATCCTAATAACAAGGAAGCTAGAATATTTTAACAAATTATTCCTTATAATAAAAAAAGTAAATCCAAATTTTTTTTTTGTACCTTGTTCCACATTAGGGGGTGTTATTGTCCTTCATCACTCTTATCATATCTTTATATATACTTGACCAGTTTGTTTCACCAATATTAGCAGTAGAAGAATGAAGGAATTGAACAAACAAAGTAAACCTACACACATGAAATCTGGTATGATATGAGTTACTCCCTCCGTCCCAAAATAAGTGTCACTTTGAATTTTTTTCACGTAATTTGAGGTGTAAAAAAAATCATACTTTTACATATTATTTTTCAAATTTTCTTTTTCTGAATAAAAGTTTAACATCTATATTTTTATTCAGAATTTTTTTTTTGAAAAATAATGTGTAGAAGTATGTTTTTCGTGCACCTTAAATTACGTGCAGAAAGTCAAAGCGACACTTATTTTGGGATGGAGGGAGTACTAACTATATCAGGGGACTACAGGAGGATTAGAAAGACTGTATTAGCGATACATATATAACTAGAAGAATTTATTTTACAATAGGGTAAGTTATAGGCTCTGTCGATGATGTTAGTATTATCCTTTGATCACTTTACTTTTGCTTTGGGTGAAAACACCAATACTGGGGAATTTCTTATGCCAAAGCACCAAACTCTGACAATGCATATAATGCTTTTATATTTCAGGTCCGCATAATGCGTGGATTACGACATCCAAATGTAGTTCTTTTTATGGGTGCTGTGACTCGCCCACCCAATCTTTCAATCATCACCGAGTATCTCCCAAGGTAAAATGGTTCTCATTCCTCAATATCCTAGTGGTGTGTATTTAGGCGAATTTCCTTAAATAATACACTACCTTCTATGCATATTGCAAGTTGTAAACGATTATGACACGTAGTTTATAATGTTTACCGTTGTTCAGTTTGGTTATGCTCCACATACTATATTGTAGTGAATATACTTTAGTTTCTTATAATTGTTTGTCACTCCATGAAATTTGAGTTGCGTTCTTTAAGTTTTATGAAGTGCCACATTCATCTTTCTACCGTTACATGGTCAAATTAGCAGGTACTTGTATTCTCTACTCTGAACTATTCCGGGTATAAAAAGGGGAGACGACAAGTAGGAAGGGAACATAGAAGAGTGACATATTAGAAATACTAGAACGAAATTAATAGGGGGGGGGGGGGGGGTATAATTAACAGTTCCTAAGAGTAATAAAAACTCCACCTTTTTAAAATGATTCAGGGTTTCTATCCTTGAGTCTCTATTCAGTTTTGTGCCTTTTTTCTTCTGGTTTCCCCACCTCCTGGTATTAATTTCTAGTTGTGGCTTCAACATTTTAGTTGGGACTACCCTCTTCATTGAAGTATCGGCCTCTTTAAGTTGTGTCGGACATAACAATTAAGGAAACTGTAATGTAGTGTTACGAGCAAGGATTATTTTGTTAATAAACAGGAGCATAAAGAGAGGCTCCAGCTTCACTTGAATTCCTCCTCATCAAATGAGAAAAATATGTGATGCCGATTGCTCTTATTGGATGATGTATATAGGTACAGTTTTCTGTTTGTGTTAAAAAATTGGGATGGAAGATTGGTGGATATTAAGGTCTATATACCAAGTACTGGTGGGTGAAACTGAAGAAAATAGATAAAAGACTTGAAGTCAAGTGAAGAGGGGGATGTAACCTATCTTCACATTTTAGAACTGTTAAAAGATCAGTATATTGGCCGCAACTCCATATCGCGTGTGTAGCCAAGTCAGCTGAAAAACTAATAAGTATAAGCGAACTTCTACTTCTAATAATGATTCACGATCATGCATAATTCATTTACAAAATAATTTTAGAAATCTTAATATAAGCTACCTAGTTGAGGAGTATATCATTCTTATTCCTAAATAAGAATTTGTAGTATTCTATGTTTAACATCTGTTTATGGTTTGTAGAGGAAGCTTATATCGACTTATTCATCGTCCTCATTCTCAAATCGATGAGAAGAGAAGAATCAAAATGGCTCTTGATGTGGTTAGAAACTATCGATTCTGTACAGTACCTTTGTTTTACGATTAGTGCTAGTCTGCTACTTGTCTAATTGCACTGTTATGCAGGCAAAAGGTATGCATTGCTTGCATGCCAGCAGACCAACTATTGTTCACCGTGACCTGAAGTCTCCGAATTTGCTGGTTGATAAGAACTGGAATGTCAAGGTGCTGTTTTTATTTTCATTTGCTGTCTGATCTCCCCCACCCCACCCCCTCTCTTATGCATTCCCAGACATTCTCTAGATGGTTGACTAAGTGGTCTTAATGGTTCCATAGCCTTAGAAAAGAAATGTGAGGGAAGTGTAAAAGAGGTGTTTAAATAGGCTTCATATGCTTGAATTTTAATGTTTTATTGTATATTTATTTTTTCCCAAGTGAGCAGGGACACCTTAATTAGAGGCGCGACACCCTCATATAGGCTCTACTAGAGAGAGGGTAACTGAACTCATTAGGAGTCAAAACCAGTACAAACAGCATGGACTGGCACGAATTGGCACCCGCCTATGAGTGAACTAGGGCTCTAAGCTACTGCATCATCCACAGTCCTGCATAAGCTGAGAAAAGCAGCCGATTCTACAAATGGATTGATTTAATTATACATATTTCTGGGAGAGAGTTTTAAGATCCTTAACCACTATCCAGTATACCTACCACCATACCAGTAGATCAAGAAGCCACCTATGACCTATTACGTATCTCTAAAAAATATCAAATCCGAAAGTTTTAAGTTTATAGGAATACTTCATTTCTTTGCCCCCCAAATGGTCAACTTGCGATTGTATAGGCCACTAAGAATCCTGTGACCTTAATTTAGAAAAATAATGATTTTTTTTGCTAAATGGAAAATAATGAATATTTCAGTGACTGGATACTAGTTGTATGTTGATTATTAAAAAATGCATTTAAGACAGCATTCAATTACTGTCATATCATTTCATGAGAGTACCAAACTACTCTTTACCACTGTATGAATAAATTGATTAACATATAAAGATCCTACAAAACCTAAACTTGTTTCATCTTAAGCTTATAGGAATATATTAAATTCAATAAATTACAGTATTTGATTTCTTTAAGTATTACTTTTGATCATCTCCGACCCTAGTCTCTCGTTGACATCCTCAATGAACATGCTTTTACTTCGAGCTGGAGGAATACATAGACTTGAGATAGAAAGATGACATTAAATAACTTAAATAAGATGGTAATTGTATATGTTATCACAATATATCATCTTTTTACAGTTGCATATATGCAAATTCACAGATCATTTGTTGCAGGTCGGCGATTTTGGTTTATCACGTTTAAAGCATAACACATTTTTGTCATCAAAATCGACTGCTGGAACGGTGAGAATTTAATTTATATCTAAGCTATAATTTTTTAATGCTGAAACGGAGTGTCAATTCTTTGTGGACAAATTTCCTCTTTTGGGATTTGTGGGATAAACAAGAAAAGATTTTGTCTCAAGAGTTCAGTTAAATGATAGTACTCAATATTATCTGATTGCAATTTAAAAATAAAGCTTTTTCCTAATCCAGCTCTTTTCTGTGACTTAGCCCGAGTGGATGGCACCTGAAGTCCTCCGCAACGAAAACTCAAATGAAAAGTAAGTAATGAATTCAACAACTGCTGTTTACTTTTGTTCTCCTTTAAGATTATTAGTGTAGGATTGTCACTTTGTAGTCCTGTTGCTTCACTTGCACTTCTAGCCTATTCCGGAAGGTGAATGGAGCTAATTAACATGATCCCTTTTAGGTAAATCATTTCCTATACAGAATAATTAAATAAATAGGAAAATATGAGGCTTTCAGATGTCCACAACTCATAGCTGTTCAGTTTTCAGCCTGAGATACAATAGTAGAAGATAATGCATATCTTACATGCAAGAAATATTGATAAAATAGACAGAGGGCTGTGTGAAAGTAGTACTTATGTCCGAATGTGAGAGAACAGAAAAACTAAATAGTAAAATTATCATAGTAAAGGAGATATATGAAAGAGAGTGGGAAAATGAGTGTCAACTGAAGTCAATAACTTGCAAACTGAAGTCAATAACTCGTAATAATGGACCTCTTACCATCATTACCAGCTGTTTCTATGACTTGCCACCATCATCTACCATTACCAACAGTCACAGTCTCACAGACCCTTGCCATCATAACTTACCAAAACTAGCGACTACTCACCACCATCATACACCTTCTCTTACATCTTGTTACCGTCAAGAACCATCCTAAGATTGAAATTGATCATCTATAATCGATCATCAATAGTTTAGGTAAGTAGATTTTCTCAATTTTGAATAATAAAATTCGCTGTTTATATACTGTATAAAATAGTGACTAGTGCAGTATAAATAAGTGATACCCGTATTATAAATAGTGACAAGGAAACTGGTTTTTAGTTTGTATTTAAGAGTTAGTTTGTATTTGATCACTTTTATATATATAAGCTAGTGATCAAATACAAACCAATCCTTAAATATAAACTAAAAACCTCTAATTTTACAGTATCTACCAACTCCTCCTTCATTTCTTTCAGCAACCCCACTTTCATCTCCCCGCTCCCTCAACTGACTATTGTTGCCACCATTATCCATTCATCTCACTGTCCCTGATTTCACCATCATCATCACCAGCTCTGCTCCTTCCTCTCCCATGCCACCACCTCCTTCCTGGTCATCACCACTTCCATCCTTTTTTCGCCATTATTACATACGTCCTTCCCTTCCCTTCCCCCGATCTTTTTGCAACGACCTCTCTCTCAATCTCTTGAATGACTAGAGCTCCTCTGTCGTGGATTTTAACTTCGTTAAAATTTTGATATAATTGTTGATATACTTGCAGGAATCGATGATTCCTGATGGAAAAATTAGTGATATTTGCTTTAGAAAATAGTGATTTTCGCCATAGAAAATAGTGGTTTGATGAAGTTAGTGATTCTAGTATAGATATTTAGTGATATATCTCTTCTGGTGGTTCAATCTCCATGTCTTCTTGTGTATCACTGTTTACTTCTTCATTTTCATTAGTGTCTTTATTCTCTGACTGTTGGAAACTTGTGATCGAATACAAACCACCCCTTAAATTTTAACTGTTTATGTTGCCTACGCTTGTTTATATAAGGTTTAGTTCCAGCTCATTAGTGAGAAGCTCAAAAATAATCTTTTCCAGTCTCTATTAAACCCTCTTAAATATTTAATCGGAAAAAGCTTGTTTTCTAGTAAATGTGCAGCTGAACTTGTGTAACGGTTTATCTATGGAGTAGCTGTAGCTCGATTAGAAATATTCCCACTAATGAGCCAAAATTACGGGCAAGATTATGTTCCTTTTGCATTTGTTCAGCTAAGCTTGGTTCGTTACATAACACTTAAGTTCATTCAATAAACATTTGGCTCGTCTGGGCTTGTTTACAGCTCTACTCAACATATGACAGCAAACTGCATATATTTTCACTTTTAGAATTCAGCTTATGAACTGCATGTGTTCTAAATGGCTACACAGGTGTGATGTATATAGTTTTGGTGTAATACTATGGGAGCTTGCAACTCTAAGATTGCCTTGGAGCGGAATGAACCCAATGCAAGTTGTTGGTGCAGTAGGCTTCCAAAACCGTCGCCTGGATATCCCTGCTAATCTTGATCCTTTAGTTGCAAGAATAATCTGGGAATGTTGGCAGACGTAAGCTATTTATAAATTGTCTTTTTCCAAAGTTGCTGCATCAAAAAAAAAACTATTTTGCTTTAAATATATATTTTTGTTTTCAACAGCGATCCAAACTTGCGACCTTCATTTGCACAGCTCGCAGTTACTCTAAAGCCACTGCAGCGGCTGGCCATGCCTTCACATGATGGGCAGGAGAACTCGCTTTTGCAGCAAGAGATCCCAGTGAATTTCATGCCTTAAACATGTTTTCCTTGATATGCATGACTGGACGTGTTGGTACCATTGGTATATGGGCTCCAGAAGCGAGTAGAATGTATATAATAGAAAAAGAAGGCATGCGTGTGCAGCAACAGTGCTAAGATGTTTGAAGTTAAATGTACAGTGATCTCCAATGTCCATAAAAGGTTGAAGTGGACAATTTTTGTTGTATATATTGATTCTTAGTTGAATGCGTAGTTGACGTGTGGTTGAATAGTAAATAAGTTTCTTAATCTAATAAGTGATATTGTATTAGTAAAAATATTAGTGATCATACGAGTCAATTTAGATTTCAGGGGCATGTTCATAGTTGATAAGCGTAGCGAGAACCGGTGGTCTGTCCCTTTTGTATGGGCTATGTGCTAGTAGATGTGAGATTTACTGGGTTCTATGGCCAACCTTACACTACTTCCAGATTCCTATTCTGAACTCTCTTCGCAGGCTGGCGTCACATTTCAATTGTGTGATGAATATTCGAATGTGATTTTGCAATTTCGGAAAAATGGAGGTCTTTGACGAGATAGATACCTGATGAATAATTTTCGACACATTCTTGCAGATTTTGGTCTTCAGGATCTGAGATTTACATGATAAACGCCAGATGAGTTCTTTGTGCGTGCTATCAGAAAAATCAAATAAAATACATCATTGGGGGTTGCAGTAATTGGTTTTTAGGTTCCTAGATTCACTTGAACTAATAAACACCGAATTGAGCCCTTTGTGCATGCCATCAAAAACAAAAAATAAAATAAATTAAAATACATCATTATTATTTGATCATAAATAAAATACGGTCATTCGGGGAGAGTGTCTGTTAGATGTTTTAACGGTTATCTTATCCCATTTCCAAAAGGGGTCTTCAATAAACAATTTAAAATAATAATGCACCAAATATCATGTATCTGAAATATGACCCAAATACCATCACGCTATGTCCGGCTTCATTTAAGGTTAAAACACGACACCAAATTTCATTTTAAACGTAAAACACTACACAATGTTTTGTTGATATTGATAAATGTAGAACGATTTAACACCTCATAAAATTTTGTTAACTTAGAACGATTTAACGTTCTACTTCAAAACGAAATATAAACTTGCATTCTGCAGTAAAAGCGTAATATAAAATTACATTTTACATGATAAACATGATTTTGAAGCTCCGTTTTGCGCTAAACGTGACTACACGTGACATGAAGTAACGTTTCGTTGTAATTTCACACTTACAAGCGGCAGTTGCCGGTGACCATCCTTAAGGAAAAAAAAACTAAGGTCAATCTCAACAACAAAAATGAATTACAAATGAATACAAACCCAAGAAATATTTTTAATAAACAAACAAATAACAAAATAAAGACCATCTCATATTACAGTCACCAAAATATCTTAAATTCTGGACAATTATAAAAATGCAATATTTTTTAAATAATAAAACCATAACAATTTTATTACTGAACAATACGACAACAATGGTCTCAAAATCAATATCTTGTAAGAAATCAATTATGATTGGACAAAGAAGTGCCTCGTTGCTTCCCACGAAACAAACTTTGAAAATTTATCTCATTTTTATATCTTGTTGATTTCTTCGTCCCTTTTTATTCGCAACATCTTTGTCATGAACAACTCTTGAAAAGTCAATTTCTATTGGCTAGCGAGGATTGCTTTCGTTAAATAAATTAAATAAAAAATATTGGCTCAATATCCCATCATAAATCTTGGACACATTCTCTTCTTGTCTATAAAATTCGCCAACAAACATATCATACTTCATTTTAATATGAGAACATACAAAATTAAAATTTGGAGCTTGCATCGACGATTAGTGAATAGGATGAAAAACGGACAAGACAATGACAATGCACACTTCGTGCAACATACATGTGCTAATTCGACCTAATGACAATCGCTGCACTAAATTTCTGATTTGCTTATTTGAGCAACTTTTTACAAGAGCATGTGCTGGTCTATATAGGCCTGTCAATGGATCAGGTTTGGATCGGATCGACCTAAATCCATATCCATATCCATTTAATTTAGCGGATTCGGATTCAAATCGGATCGGGACCGGATTTTTTTTACGCCGATCCATATCCATATCCATTCGGATCACGGACCTCGGATCGGATATCCAATCCATTTACTTACTACTTATATATATTTTTTATAAACCTTTGACATTACCTAAAATACAAATAAAACTAGTAAATAACAATGTTAAAATTTAAATTACAAAGTCAAATATTACATCTCAAGTCTCAAAACAAATTACAAACTAAACTGTTCTTAAATAAAATGTAAAAGGATCCGTAAGCTTTCAAACCACTGACACTCCAGGACTCTGGTCAACAAACATACTAGATGACTAGCAGAGACAGAGACTGGCCTGTGAATTTGTAGTTGGTTTATATTCAAATAATCAGTTTGTAATGTATGTTGTAATTTGTAAATACTTATCAGGAATAAAATATATTATTATATAATATACGAGTGGGGATCTATGGAGTACTAGAATACTGGAGTCTTTGGAGTCCCTAAGCATAACCATTGGATCAAATCAGATCCTGCGGCTGAGATTAAATGTTGGGTAATGCAATTTATTAGTTTTTAAAATAAAAAACTGTCAACCACTATTATTGGGCGCGTGAATTAGGAGTACAGTATGTCCATATGTATCGGTAGGATCATATCCTGCATTCAACTCTAGTAAACTAAACAACGGTTACAAGAAGTGCAAGATTGACGCTAGCAACAAATCGGACTTTTCAAATATTGAATCTCGGTAAATTGAAAGGGGAAAAGGAGCGAGGGACACTAGGGGTTCAATTGAAGATGAGTTCAGGTACGTATGTATGTAATTTGTCTAATTAGAGATCGTAATTAAATTGCATGTGATAGTAGCGTGGAAAAGAGGGTCTGAATGAGATGTTTATGAATGATTTGTTGTAAAACATGTCCTGCAATGTTTTGTGCTTTAGTCGTGCTCCCTATTTTGATGTTTGAAGATTATGCATGATCATATGAACAATGTGATTTGGATATGTTCTGTAGAAAAATGAAAGCTTGTATATATTTTGAATTTTAACCATGTCTGTTATTGATTTTCGCCGCTGAAAAGGGGTTTTTTCCGGGTATTGGGTGTTCTTCTAGTGGCTGAATATAGTGTTGTCATTTGGTGATTGTGTTCTGCTGTGTGTTTGCCCTTGTTAAGGCAATATATCGACTATTTTGTGAATCTAAAGCAACCGTGCAGGGCTTGGGTTATTTAAATTATGCATTTAATTTGTTCTGCACTTTAAGTAAATCAAGCATCCCTGTATGCATTTAATTTGTACTGCACTTTTAGCAAATCAAGCATCCCTATTAAATTCTGCAATTGATTTGCATGTCATATGAGTGAGTGATAGATGATTGGAATTTGTGTTTTTAGGACGTTTTGGTTGAATGTGTGTCCTGCAATTGTTTTGAGTTGATGGGTGGTTATATACTCTTTTCTGGGTTTTTTAAATTAAGCATCCATATATGAACATTGTGTTATGCACTTGACTTGTAGAACAACGAAATTATAATATTTTTTTACTATATGTAAAGCCTATTATTTTAATTTGGGTATCGTTTGTTATGTTTATGACTACATGTGCTAATTGCATTTGGGGTTTTGTTCAGCAATTGATTTCGGGTTGTTTATAAAGACATAGATTCAGTAATAGGCTATTTGATTTGGGTGTTATGCAGTGAAGGGTTTTAAAAGTGATAGATGATTGGAAATTATGTTTATAGGGCGTTTTGGTTGAATGTGTGTCCTGCAAGTGTTTTTGAGTTGATGGGTCGTTATCTCCTCTATTATGGGATTTGTAAATCAAGCATTCTTGTATGATATTATGTTGTATGATATTATGTTTTAAGTTACGTTTCTGTGATTTTAAGTTTGGTTAATCTATCCTTTTAATTCTGAATGATTCATGTGCAGCTGTGTAGGATTAGTTTTACAAAAATTGTTGGAAGTTCTTGTAGCGGCACTGACAAAGTACACCACACTAGTTGCATTAAATTGTTGTTGTTTTTGTGTCCTCGTGACCTGGTTAATGGCATAGCAATGGCTATTAGTGTCACGCACGGAATGGAAAATGGTTGTGATCTATGCACTTCACTAGAATACTGAGCAGTTGCGTCAAGAAAATTATGCAAACAAGTTTGAGCCTATGTTTTCGGGCCATCTAATCAAGTTCTAGCACCAATTAGATTATACTCTTCGAAGAAGACATGCATCACTCGAAGATTTGCATTTCATAACTCCAAGCAGGCAAACATCGAGGCAATGGTTGCTAAGCAGGGACTTGTGGAAAATCATACTAGAGACGCATTATATGAAGATTGTGTCCTGCCCTTGATTTGTAGAACAACAAATTCATAGTGTTTTTTTTTTTCCTATATGCAAAGCGTATTTGTTTTAATTTTGGTATTTGGAGTTCTGTTTGTGACTACATGTGCTAATTATATTTGGTGGATTTGTTCTTCAATTGATTTACTAATGGAACAAAATACAAACACTTTCATACATGTAGTACACACATTAATTTACTGTAGGAACATCTTCAGATTTTTTTTAAATGTAATTGAAACAATAATTAAATATGCAGAACTTATATGAATCTTCATTCTGATTATACATTAAACACTTGTTAGGAAGAAAAAAGCAATGTGCTTCAGGATGAATATATTATCGTTGTTCCAGATCAAAAAAACAAAAAGATGAAAAGAAAATAAAAAGTGATGAATAGATTGCAGGACATAATAGCTTCATTGCAGGACATAATAACTTCCTACATTCCTGAAAACCCTCAAGTGGTTGTAACTGCCGCATGATTGAAATACCACGCACAGACTTGGCCAACTGTTTGTATAAAATATTAAATAAATTATATTTTTTTAATACACTATCAGTCGTTAGATCAACTTCAAATGGAGGGTTAGGATTGGGACTCCAAGACTCCAACATATTATGGGACTCCAAATAACTTTCCTATATACTCTATATAATATATAATATATAATATATCTATATATATTATATATATATATTAACCGGATCGGATCACACTAAATCCATATCCGGTCCATTTATTATCGGATTTTTTTTAATCGGATCGAATTTCGGATTGGATTTTTTTTACCGAATCCATATCCGCTAAAATGACCTCGGGTCGGATTTTCGCTCCATTGACAGGCCTAGGTCTATATAGTCAAATTCTCATTTTCATTCGGCATATGTAAAAGTATTCCGAATTTAAATAGTATTCTCGCTAAGTTTCAAGATAATAATTGGGATCTTCATCACGAATAACCTACATCATAGTACAATTCAGAAACTAATGATACATTAATTTAAAGTAAACTATATTTGCTTCTGTCTTCTAAAAGCTCATCATATCCTGAATGTTTGTGTTTTCGACTGATTTAACAAATATTTAAAATCCTTGATAAACACACATTCACCGTCTTTGTATATAATCAAATCTAATAAAGTCTCTAATTTATAAATTAATTGTTGGAAGGTATCTCAACTCCCTAGGAAGTATAACAACAATTAATCTCTTATTTATTTTAAAAATTTTAAGATTTATATTTAATCACAACAAATATAAACTATTACTTAAAATTGGTGTAAATCTTTTTGTTGTATACAGTAGAAACTCTTTAAATTAATATTCGGTAAATTAATAAACTCTCTAAAATAATAAATTTGTCCGGTCCCGACTTGGGCCAATGTAAAAATTTGAAAAACTCGATAAAATAATAAGATAATAATTTTTTGGGAGATCCCTTTATAATTTTCGGTCCCAAGAAAATCATAAATTAATAATTCATAGAAACTTGCTTAAGAATACTGTACATTGAACACATTTATTCCTCTTATTTATATTTACTGTACGGGACTTCAAAAGTCATTATTGATTTCCAATATATATGAACATGGTAATTACTAATTACGTTGAGACTCGGGGTTCGCTCCAATGTAATTAGCCATAGACTAATTTGTCTTTTTGTTTGGTATGTATAGTATAATCGGTTAAAAACTCTTTAAATTAATAATTATTAATTTATCGATAAATTAATAACTCTCTAAATTAATAAATTTCTCCGGTCCCGACATTATTAATTTATAGAGTTTTTACTGTAATATGTTTTACTCCCTATTTTCATTGCATATGTATTTTTAATTTTTTACATGCAACCAAAACTATATTTAGAAAATGTTTTTGCTATTAGTTTTTGAACTTTATGAAAAATTTATCATATTAAAATGATATATTTTTTATATGCAATTAATACTATGACTAATAAGTAAAAAAACATGCATATCATAAATGGAGTATAACTTCTGTATAATGTAAGGTTAATAGTTGTTATAATATTAGTATTTATCTATTAAGATATTAGTAAAAGCAAAATATTTTTTTTTATCAAACTCAAAATATTTAATTTTTAGATCGGTTAATATTCAGATTGTAATTATATTAGCAAGAGTTGGTTCTATGAAGACCCCAATTTTTTGAAATCCTTAAAGATCACAATATCCACTATTAAAATTAATTAACAACTAATGGTCAAGATTAAGGGATAATGGGTCCGTTTGGGCAAGCTTAAAAGAAGTGACTTCTTACTTAAACTAGAGAAGTGGAGCAGAAGTGAGAAGTAAATAAGTTAATAAAGTGTTTGGAAAAGAAGCAGAAGCTGTGAGAGAGAAGCTAAGAATCTCAGCTTCTTAAAAGTGCTTCTACTTCTTTACACAAACGGGTCAAAAGAAGCAGAATCCAGAAGCAGAAGCTGCTCCTCGGAAACAAACAGGCCCAATATAACTGTATTACACAATTCAAAAACTATCCTGTACATACAAGAAACACTTATACATACAGAAACACGTTGTTTTTGCTACCCCGCATTTCTTCTAAACTACCAATGCTGAACATTATAACTTCCAAGAATAATGGTTTGGTGGAGGATTTTAATTTTGCAGGACCGTTAACATGAGTTCAGTAATTCAAATATATATATTTTAATAACTACTCTTCTTGTTCTGCATATGATATATTTTATAAATAAAATTTAAGTGATTGTTCTGTACATTTGTAATCTGTCCAAAATATCTTAGTTACCAATATGAATTGCATATGATGATATAAAAAAAACAATGAAGGACAATAAATTATAAACAACGGAAATTGCAGCTTACGGAACAAGCAAGTTCCAAAAACACGTAATCAACAACAGGGTACAAAGTAAATCAAGTGCTCAAATGTTGTTGACAATATAACTGTCAAGTAGTTTTTTAAAAACATAAAAAAAATTGTTTCAAAAAAAAAATGTAAAAGAGATAAAGCAAAATCACCGGTAGATACACGTTAGTATATTACATGTATAAAACATAAAGATAACTACTAGAGGTGGCAATCGTTTCGTTTCGTATACTTTCGTTTCGTGTATTTTCGTGTTTCGTGTACTCGAAGGTGAAACCCGTATCCGCCCGTTATTAATTTCGTGTACCTAATTTGAAACCCGTATCCGTTTCGAATCGTTTCGTGTATATTTCGTGTACTTTTCGTGTATATTATATATATAAATATTAATATATTTTTTAATCAAAAAATGGATTTAATATATATTTTCCTTTATAAATTTATTAAATGTGAATAATATATATTATACTTATATACAATTCTTTATCAATTTGTTAATGTATCTACAATATATATCCACACATACATATAAATATATACTTTATACTCAATTATATATTTAATATATCATTACATATATATAATATATATAATCTACAAATATTTCGTGTACTTTCGTGTATTTCGTGTACCCCAAATGAAAACCCATATCCGACACGAAATCTATCGTGTAATTTCGTGTTCGTGTACTTTCGTGTTTCGTGTATCGAAAATCAAAACCCGTATCCATTTTTTTCGTGTCGTTTCGTTTCGTGTTAGCGTGTTACGTGTCAAATTGCCAGGCCTAATAACTACCAAGAAACTAAAGACCGTTGGATGAAAATCGTATTGACGATGGTGATGTTGGTCTCTAATACTCTGAGTATTATGTGGTCTACATAAAACTCGAATCATATTAGCAAATGTAATTTTTTTTTGTGAAATCAAACAAATTTAATTATTAAAATAGATTTAAAAGACACATTTTTCTAAAATAAATAACATTATCAAGGCATGTTGTAAAAGAGTGTACATAAAGGAAAGTGCGCAACAAATACAAACCCTAGGTAGCTCTGTTATCCCCAAAACAAAACAAAAATTTTGTGTTATCCATCTCACTTGTAATGGCGAATCTGAACGGCGATGATGATCTCAAAAACGTGAAGAAGCCCGTGTTTCTCACTAAAGCTCAACGCGAGCAGTTGGCTCTTCAACGCCGCCAAGACGAAGTCGCTGACCAGAAGCGTCAATTGCCTCCTCCACCTCAGCAACAACACTCTGATCGAGATTACAACAACAGCGGCAACAACTCCTCTTCCAGGCATCACCGTTACGACAGAGATCGGGAGAGAGATCGAGATAGGGAGAGGGATAGGGAGAGAGATAGAGATCGCGAGAGAGAGAGAGATAGGGAGCATAAGGAGAGGGAGAGATTGAGAGAGGCTAAGTTAGCGGAGAGAGAGAAGGAGAAGGAGTTGGAGGCGATTAAGGAGCAGTATTTGGGGTCTAAGAAGCCGAAGAAGAGAGTGATTAAGCCGAGTGAGAAGTTTAGGTTTTCGTTTGATTGGGAGAATACGGAGGATACGTCGAGAGATATGAATTCGTTGTATCAGAATCCGCATGAGGCAAGGCTTTTGTTTGGGAGGGGGTTTAGGGCTGGGATGGATAGAAGGGAGCAGAAGAAGCTTGCGGCGAAAAATGAGAAGGAGTTGAGGGATGAGATTAGGAAGAAGGAAGGTGTTGAGGAGAATGCGGATGAGATTGAGGCGCGGAGGTTAAAGGATCAGGCTGCCGAGTTGTATGACACATTTGATATGAGAGTCGATAGGCATTGGTCCGATAAGTTGCTTGATGAAATGACCGAGAGGGATTGGAGGATTTTTAGGGAGGATTTTAATATTTCGTATAAGGGTTCAAGGATTCCCAGGCCTATGAGGAGTTGGGTGGAAAGTAAGTTGAGTTCGGAGTTGTTGAAGGCTGTGGATAGAGCTGGGTATAAGACGCCCTCGCCTATTCAGATGGCAGCCATTCCTCTTGGTTTACAACAGCGGGATGTTATTGGTGTTGCTGAGACTGGTTCGGGGAAGACTGCTGCTTTTGTTCTTCCTATGCTTACTTATATAACTAGGTTGCCTCCAATCACTGAAGAGAATGAGGCTGAGGGTCCATATGCGGTTGTGATGGCTCCCACTCGAGAACTTGCTCAGCAGATTGAGGATGAAACTGTTAAATTTGCTCATTATCTGGGGATTAAAGTTGTTTCCATTGTCGGTGGTCAGTCTATTGAGGAACAAGGGTTTAAGATTAGGCAAGGTTGTGAGGTTGTCATTGCTACTCCTGGGCGTCTTATTGATTGTTTGGAAAGGCGATATGCTGTTTTAAATCAGTGCAATTATGTTGTTCTTGATGAGGCTGATCGGATGATTGATATGGGTTTCGAACCTCAAGTTGTAGGAGTTTTGGATGCAATGCCTTCCAGCAATTTTAAACCAGAGAACGAAGATGAGGAGCTTGATGATAAGAAGATTTACCGCACAACTTACATGTTTAGTGCTACCATGCCACCTGCTGTTGAGCGCCTTGCTAGGAAGTACCTGAGGAATCCTGTTGTTGTTACTATTGGTACTGCAGGAAAGGCAACTGACCTTATTACTCAGCATGTTATTATGGTTAAGGAATCCGAGAAAATGTATAGGTTGCAGAAACTACTTGACGAACTTGGTGACAAGACTGCTATTGTCTTTATAAACACTAAGAAGTCAGCTGATTCGCTTTCCAAGGGCTTGGATAAGGCCGGATATCGGGTAACGACTCTACATGGTGGAAAGTCCCAAGACCAGAGAGAAATTAGCTTAGATGGTTTTAGGGCCAAGAGATTCAATGTTTTAGTGGCCACTGATGTAGCAGGACGAGGTATTGATATACCTGATGTGGCACACGTGATTAACTACGATATGCCTGGTAATATTGAAATGTATACACATCGTATCGGACGTACTGGGCGTGCAGGGAAGACGGGTATAGCCACAACGTTCTTGACTTTGCATGACACTGAGGTCTTTTATGACCTCAAGCAGATGCTTATTCAGAGTAACAGTCCCGTGCCACCGGAGTTGTCTAGACATGAGGCTTCGAAATTCAAGCCTGGTTCCGTTCCCGACAGACCTCCTAGACGCAATGATACGGTTTTTGCTCATTGAGACAGTGCTGTACTTTGTGTTGAAATTCCAAAAGCTCAAGAATATCTGTGGCAACAGGCAAGTAGCTATCAAAGTTAAGGTTAAATATTTTGATGTACTAAAATCATAACTGACTATGAAAATGTCCTTTATTTAGAAGTTTTTGCTTATTTAATATTTGTCTGAAAAAAAGTGGAATTTTACTATTTACTGTGAGAATTAGTTGCTTTCTTACTTCGATAAATTTCTTGCGACTGTCTTTATTTTTCCTTATAATGTGGAACAAGTCATTAATGAATTAGTATGTGTTTTTTTTTTAATTATTATCAAGATATATCTTTAATTGTAAATTTTATGTAGGTTAATTATATCAGATAATTTGGTTATGAGAAATATTTTAGGTTAAGGTAGCAGAAAGACCCAAGCCCTTTTTCTTGTTTTTGACCACTATTTTATTATGCTTGACCGTCATTTTATGGGTAGGATGAAAAGATTTATTTCATCACCTGTTTAGTAAAGTAAATTTATTACAAGGTCACTAAAGCTGAGCAACTGTAGTTTGGGTGAGGTTTTCTTTATATAAATTATAAAGTCATCTGGCAAGATATTTTATTTAAAGCCATCAGGCAAATGCTCTGGTCCTGGGGGAGAAACAATATTTGGTTCATGAATGACATATTGGCATAAATAATATCTTTCATCTTTACCAGGTCTTTAGATTGAACCTTTGGAAGTAATCATATTGGTGTAGATGATGATTTTGTGAATATTTATGACGACGAAGAAGAAGAATATGCTAACTAATGCAATTCTTTGTTACTTTGACTTTAAATTGTTCTGGATCTATATGATTGATGAATTTGGTTGCTTTAAATGTCTATTTATTTATAAATTAGCAATGTTCGACATCATATTTTATTTATATATATGTATATATATTTGTCTTCGATGAATCCTCGCATTGCGCGATGCGCTTATGCTCCAGGGGCCTTTGCGCTTCTGTGCGGATATTGCATTTAATAACACTGGTTATGACATTATTGCATTACCTTTGAAAAAAATTGATGCAGTACAATTCTGTTTAGATTTTCTTGGGGTGTTAATTATTATGTAGGTTAAGTATTTACTTTTTGGATTAGAAAATTGGTGAGTTTCTGAGTATATTTCGAAGCTCTTTTTGTTTTTTCCTAGATATATAAGCAAAGATAACAAGTAGAACAGAGATAGAGAGACAGAATGAGAGATTAGAAGGAAATCATATAGAAATGAGAGATATTGATACAGATAGAGATTAGAATCAGAAAGATAGAAACCCTAGAGAAGAAAAAACAGAATTTAGTTGTAGGGAGAGAGAAGAGTTTGGTGGACATGATTCCATTTTCATATCATAAATTGGAATGTACACATCGGTTGCTATTTATAGGCTTACAATTAAAACACACTGCCCTGGGTAGTACTCAAATACTATATACACAGTTTACATTACTACACAGTGTAACATATAATACTACTGATATACTATCCCTGACAGAAAATCAGCAACAAATTGTGATGTGATTGGGAGCCTTTGAAACTAATATGATATGATGTGGGACAAGCAGTGTTGCTAATTCTGACTCAATAGGTTCAACACGAGGTAACGAGAGATCCTATACAATATGCGGAGATCAGTAATTACGGTCTTAGGAATTAGGAAACACTCTTACTCTATGGTCTTGGGAAGCAATTATATATTATTTCACATTGTGATCTAAATTTCGGCATACAATTATATAATCTTTGAAAGCCTTTGACATACTGCTGATCATAATTGCGGTTCACCTCTATTAGTTATGGTCCCATCTTTATCTCTCTGTGTTAAGCTTATGTTCTGTTCAATCATTTTGTCCAGTATGTTTCTCTAGAGTTTTGTTGGGCAACAATATGGGATTGTCTGGTTTGTCTCAATTAGAGTGGCAAACGTGGGTAAAACATTCTACCCACACTGGAGTCCACCTGCACCAGGTGCTAATGGAGTATGCTTTACATAAATCTTATTATGTATTATTCTATATTTCTCTGGGGTAAGGTGGCCATCAATATCTTATTATCTTTACATATGCAGTTGATAGATTCTAGGGGTTTTAGAGACCCAGCGTAACCAGAATTGGTTAAAAATGCCTTGCAATCATTATTTGTTTCTTCGAAAAATAAAATATAACTGGTTTTGGGGTCTGCATCATAGCTACCACTGTAAATGTTAAAATGAGGGGGGAAAATATAGTATTTCTTTTGTGTAACAGGTTCTAGAATCTAGATCACATTGTTCTGCTACTTATTCTTTTTTCTTACCACTATATTATTTTGTTCCTCTGTTGTATTATTACCACATGGATTGTAGTTAATAATACTGAAATCAGCTTCTCATTTACGTATGAAATGGCAGATGTGGTCAAATTTCTGCTGAGTTATGTTCGAAGAAGATGTTATCTG
Source organism: Daucus carota subsp. sativus (assembly GCF_001625215.2). Lineage (NCBI taxonomy): Eukaryota > Viridiplantae > Streptophyta > Magnoliopsida > Apiales > Apiaceae > Daucus > Daucus carota. Next base: position 28,454,511 of record NC_030381.2, read on the forward strand.
TCGAGAGACTTGCCAGAGTTGGGTTTGAAGCTAAGGGGCCAGCATATAACAGTTCAGCGGAGGTATTATGGTGGATTGAGTTAGATTTTGAGTACCTGAGGGCAGGGATTTGGGTTTGAAGTAGAGTATGTTTAACATTTTTATCCCAAACAATTTTTGAACCCTGATTTTTATTAGAGAAAAGTATTGAAAACCCAATGTTGGAAATGGAAAAAGTTAATTACCGCAATTAATTTTATTTATCCAAATGCATAATCTCAGAAACTCTCTGTCCCGATCAAATTTAATACATTTATTGAAAACTTTCAAACATGTAGAATATTTTTCGAAATTATCGTTTAATAAAATCATTACCTAAATTTAGAATAATTAGAATTATAGTAGTATAAGAAGAAAAAGATTGGTGTACTCGTGGGCACACAATAAACATTTGTGCTAAATCCACCGATTAGAATCCACCACCGATCAGAATCCACCAAATTCAATCAAATTTGTCCTTGGACACACACAAGGAAAAACTTTATAAAATTGATGCATCTCCTTTCTGCTGAATGATCCACTATATTCAGACTTCTAAAATTCAATAACTTTATGGTTTCAGGATTAATAATGAAAGTCCTGCTAAATGATGATCCAATATGTATTCAAACTACTAAAAATTAATAACAGGAAATAACTCCATCCATTTTGTCTTCAAGTTTGAAGAAAAATATATTACCCCAATCAACTTATCTATTTCTAGTGATTTCCGGTCATATTTTATACTCGATAGTTAAAGAAAAATATATTTCACTCTGTATATTAAATGCTAATACAGTTCTTTTTTAGATTTACATATTTTTCTAAAATTTGGAAAGAAAAAAATCACAATTTCAAAATAAAATTTTAAAATAAAAGTACGTTAAATTTACATTTCTTTACTTTCCTGTTTATCAAAAACACTGAGAATCCCAAATTATACCCACTTTACTTCCTCTGGCTTTCCTTGTCTTGTTTTGGAAACTCAGGCATTACACTCAAGTCCAATAAACACAGAACGAGGTATCGCAATCGCATGCAAACAATTGACGTGAGATCCCCATAATTTCATCCCAAAATGGCGTCCCCAATGCATCGCCATGCACGTTCCAGCTCCCTGGTCAGGAAGCCCAACACGAAGGAAGCGGCGCAGCGCCTGGCTATGTTCATGTCTAATAAGTCTGGTGGTGGTGGGAGTGGTGATGAAAGCAGCGAAGACGATGATCTTGATCTCTTGGATTATGACCCATCCAATGCTTCTAGCTTCCGCCTTGGTGCCGGAGGCAGGGCAGCTCGCCCTAGCTCGCCTATGGCCGTTCGCCCTAGCTCACCTCTCGTATGTCATCACCTTTTCTCCATTCATATTCGTTGTTATGTTTGACATTGTTCATAATTTAGTGGATGATGTTTTATAAGTCCTGATTTTCACGTTTAGTGACATAACCCAAATGTTAAGTTATCAGTTCTCCCGAAACCAAGCTCTGATAGTGGAGTAACCAGTTCGTCTAAAACGTTGAGGCATTAAGAAAAGGGCTCAACAGTGGTATCCGCGATGCTAAATCCTTATATATAAGTTCACTATACTTTACAATACACATACATAGATAAGGAATATTTGGTAGAATTATATATGATTCTGGTAAGCCCTCATTCTAGCACCTTAAGATTTTGGGAGAATCGGTCACAATGTTCAATGAAAATTTAATTTTCCGCATAACCTTTTGTAGCGAAGTTAAGTTGTGCGTGGTTATGGCTGCAATATTGCTCCCTGAAATTATTTTTTTGTTTCTGCACAATTTTTTGTTTCAAAGTTAAACATTGTGGTAACAATTGAAAATGAAATGTTGTTTCTATTAGTCAGTTCGTGCATCCTCAACAGAACATGCTCCTCTGCGATCATTGGCTCACCGGATATCTAAACCTGTCAATTTTGAAGAACAACAATCTTCATCCTCAGAAAGCAGTCGAGCATCTAAACCTGTCAGTACTAAAGTTGATCAACGGCCTGCATCTGCTCGTTCATTAAGGGGGCATTTACCTCAATCGGCTAACTTGGTCGAACAACAAAATTCAGCAGGCAACATGGAAACAGAGTCTGTTGACTACAGTGAAGAAGAAGCTTCTCCCCTGGGAAGCAGCCAAGTGCCTCAGGATTTTAAGAAACAAAATTCATCTGCTCGTTTACATTCACCTTCAAGATCATCTCGCGCTCATTCCATAGATCAACCTCAATCAACTCGTTCTTCAATCTCTTCTCGGACAAGTCAAGCACCTACTACTGGGGAACAAAATCATCCACTCTCTGCTCGTTCTGGATCAGGTGGTCGCGCATTTCCTTTTTCAGCGTCTTTGGAGCAACTCTCATCTGATCATTCTGCCCTATCTACCCGTCCCAGTTCAGGAGTTAAGAATGCTCATATTATACCTTCAAGTGTATCGGTATCACTAGGGCCAACCCATTCTGGGATAACCGGTGAACACCGGTCTATATCAAGAAAAGCTAATAGGTACTCCTATAAAGAGAAGATGCGCATATTACTATTAATGAGTAGCACTCTTTCACACTGAAATAAAACTTAATTGTAATTTTTACCTTTTAAAATACTTTTACTAGATTTTACACATGCTTTAGTGAAGATTCAAGTAACTTATAAAGTGAATTGAGTGTTTCCCTCCAGTTTGTCATATGTATCCTTGCTAGTTTGGTATAATATTAATGCCATAATATTTTATGAATCATAAGCAGATTTTCTATCGATATGGGTAGCATGAACTTTAAAGAACCTGGTAACGACCAACGCGCAGCTTCTGATCTACAACAAGAGGTAACGAAAGTTTCTAGATCACAACATTCTTCTTCGAAGAACTTACCATTAATGAGATGTGAATCTGTTGCAGCTAGACAACCTACAAGAAGAAAATGAAAGTTTACTTCAAAAGGTGATGCCAAAGAATTTTTTTTTAGTTCTGAATATATATGTAAGGTGTATTCTTAGTTGAACTGTCACGTTTTAAGTTCCAATCTTCAGCATTTAAATTAGTCTGTGTGGTGGTTCTGGATTACATTTTAAGTGGTTGGTAAGTTCCTGATATAAGCAAGTAGTCAAGTATGATGTTTTCAATATTTATTTTTTCCTCTTGTCAATTCTGCTTTTCAGCTTCGTTCTGCAGAAGAGAAAATTGATGAATCGGAAAAAAGGGCCAGACAACTTGAGAAACAGGCAAGTTTGTCTTTCTGGTGGTGATTTTTCCGTTAAGGATTTCTCTGAAGCGTCAATATTACCTAGTATAAAGTGTTAGTTGTATAATTCTATGTTTGAGGATTAAGCTAACAATTTGGCCGCCTGGCAAGAACTTAATAGTTACAGAAGAATAATTATTGTGATTTTAATTTCTCAATTTACGTAAGGGATTCTGGTGCTGTCCTTTGTATAGTGGAGTGTAACAGCACAAACTTACTGTAAAAATATCATTTTCTATGCTTCATCAGTATTCCAGTTATCAGCTGTCCTAATTTAGGTTCTGTCAAATATTATTATAGAATTTAACACTGAATTTCATAGGTTGCGGGTCTAGGAGATGGTGTATCTATGGAAGCACGCCTTTTGAGCAGGCAAGAGCTATCTTTTGTATATGTTATGATGTTGTACTTCAGAATTGTTTTTTAAGAATAATTTTGCTTACAGGAAAGAAGCAGCTCTGCAACAAAGGGAGGTCAGTATTAAGTTCGTCATTATATTGATATTCCGTGCATGTGTACATAGAGGGGTGTTCAACCCAAGTCCCAAATCGAGAAGATAAAGAAGAATTGTCTCTTGTCTCCTCAATGTGGGACTTGGGTTGACCCACTCTTTTAATATTGGATGTCTGGGGACATAATTTTCGGCATTGAGGCATTCCACCTCCGGTATGCTTTGGAATCTGCAAATTCTAATCTTTTCTGTAATGTCATTGATGATTTTTATCTATTGCTTGATCTTAGACAATAGATCACTGTATCTTTTATCTTTATCTTAGCCTATTAGGTGTATGATTATAATAGTTTATAAATTTATTAGAAAAATATTAATAATCCAGGAAGCTCTTAAAGCTGTACAACAAACTTTTGGTCCAGAAGGTAATGGTAATGAAGTTGAATTGCTTCGAATGGAAGCTGAGGTATGCCAACATTCCCAACATTCATGTCCTATCTTTTGATTATGTTTCAGCTACTAGTCTAGTTTAATTCAATGTTCTGTGTGCTGAAAAGAGTGCTAGGGAGGCAGCAACATCGGCATTTCAACAACTGAAAGATGTTGCCTCTGAACTTAGTTCACTTAAAACAATGACACAAAGAAGTATGCTAACTCAAGAAGAGATGGTATGTGTATGAGTCAATATGATTGAGGCATATATAACGTTCTCTATACCTATGCTAATATATTGTGGTAATGGTTACTTGGATATGTTCTACTTAAATTCTTCTGGAAATATATTGCATAATCTTAGGAAGAGGTTGTTCTGAAGAGGTGCTGGCTAGCTCACTATTGGGGTTTATGCATTAAACTTGGTAAACGTCTGCTCTATACAATCCTGTTTGTATTTTATGTGCCTTTGTACGCGAACTGTGTTCTATATACATGCAAAACAGGTTTATCCGAAGATTTCTAGTGGTGACAGAGATAAATAAGTATTCCTTATTTTTTTTATGTATAAACACAAATATATTCTTCTATGCTATAGGTAGAACTCATTCACCTAAAAACTAAAGAAGTATGTGCTTCACGGATAATGATCTCTTACTAACCTTAATATTAGATAAACCTGTAACAGAAATGATGCCATACTTTAACTCTTCGATGCATGACAGATATTACACAGCCTTTCAATTTTAAATATCTTATGGTAATTCAGAAACAAAAATTAATAGAAGTATATAATTGTATACTCAAACGAGATGCATGTCTGTTAAAACAGAATGTCCGCACAAAGTTACAAGCAGCAACAGCAGCTTAATTTTAGGTTTAGTTACCAACTCACTATAACATCACTCTGTTTCTTGTTTAACGAAAGTACCATCACACTTCTGATTAAGTCAAAATACTGCAGATTATGAGTGTGACTACATTTTTTGCATATGCATAGAATTTATACTGAAATAGTTAGCCAGTAAACAAAACAAGAAAAAGGATATCGAACTAGTAATATTTTGGGGGATCCCTTCCTTGAAAAATGCATGTTTTGGAGAAATTTATTCAGGTTTTGGTAGATATTAGGTGCAATCCTGTAAAGGAAACCTTTTACAAAGTGAAATCAGTTACCATCGAAGTGTAGTAAATTGACATTCAGTAATATGGGCTTAAGATTTCTGCACACGGAATTTTAATACTAATTTAAATTAAAATGTCTTACAGGTGTTCGTTCAGAGATAGCTGCAGCGAGACATGAATACTGGTCATCACTTGCCCCTCTTCCGGATGAAGTTGTATTAGCTGCTGGACAGATGGCAAAAGATGAAGATTCACTAGGTTTATTGCAGTGGCAATCATCTAAATCAATCTGCACTCTTTTGTTAGCAAAAGCAGGTGCTCATTTGTCTTCATCTCACTTGTTATATAAACACTCTGCAGAGAACAATGATTTAAAGGAAAGGTCAGAAATTTCACAAGACGTGAATGAATTTTTGGGCGATGCAAATATCGAGAACATGCTGTTAGTGGAGAAAGGTCTTCGGGAACTGACTTCCCTTCAGGTTTTTGTCATCTTTTCTGTTTTTAACATCTATACGAGTGCTTATCAATTTGTACGAGTATATACTGCGATGAGCTGAATGTGAGCGAAATGAGTTTCGTAAGGACAGAATGGTTGGTAAAGCTGGTCTCAATTGTTTGACGTCATAGTTTTCCCTTTTTTTTGGTGCTCTATCAGAAGTATGCTAAGTTAAACAACTACCATAATCCTCCAGGGCTCTTTTGGCCATCTAAATTTTAACCTATCATTTATACGAAAACCCTAGGAAAATAATAATGCAGAATATTTAGTCCTTAAAATGCTATATTATGATAGGAACATACTTGTTCTATCCGTGCCTTCTATTGAGATGCTTAAAGCCTTAAAGCATAAGATCCGTGACATATAGGTAATTAGTTACTTGTTCAGGAGCTCTTTCATGTTGATTGACTAGTATGTTACTTGCTGAGTTATTTGATTAATTTGAGGATTTTATTGAAATTTTAGTGAATAAGTTATTTCAATTATAAACAAATAGGACAAGTTATTGGAACACCCCAAGAGGTAAATAAAAAATTAGGATTAGTTGGAAGGGAGTATTATAGATTCAAAGGAAGTCTTTGGCATTAACAACTCACAGAAATCTCTTGTTCGTTTCTGCATTCCTCTGTTAAATTTGAAGAAAGGTAATTCAGTATTAAAGCATAATTAGATTTGGTTGAGTAGGCAGATATTGCTGTATTAACATTTTTTAACAGAAATTATGTTCTTCTTGTTGTGAGCTACTAACTTCCTGAATCTACTCATTTTATCCATCTGTCCAAATTAGATACTAACCTTCTTCCCCACCCCCTCTCCGAAATACAATAGATAGAGAATTCTCTAGCACTTGCAATGGCTCATCAAAGACCTCGAGATTCACTAAAATCATGTTTAACAGGTGAGCAATAAATTCTGCTTATTCGCAGAGTATGCCTTCGGTCACTTTTTAGTCTCTCTTCTTTCTTTTTTTTTTTGCTAAATTTTTTAGTCTCTTTTTCTTTGCATTTTTACATCTGCAACTTCATTTTATGCTATTATTTCCTACATCATGTCTTCTAATTAATACTAATGAAAGTTTTTGATCCAACTTATATGCATCTGGGACCAATTGAAAGCTATGGATATGATGTAAATTCAGTACCTTTGAAATGTGGGGACTAAAGTTCAATTAGAAGTCTGAAATAGTGCATAAACCATTTCACTACTTCAGCTTTTTGAAGTAATTTTGGTACAAAAAAAATCATGCCCGTTTCCCTTTCTGCAAGATTCAATTATTAATTTTCCAGAAGTCTTCTACTCCTAAATTTTCAGTAAAAACTTCCTACAAGCATCAAGTACTGATCCTTTTATATCATCTAAATTGTGCTACTTCATATCTCTCTCACAACTACAAGTAATTTTGACCTTTTAACATATAGTAGTAAATAGTAATGCAACTAAAAATGCAAGATAGTTATACTGGTTCTTGTTTATGCTCTAAAACTTTTAGTTTCTTTTGCTTTAGATGAAGTTGAGCTACCGGAAGAAGGCAAGAAGGAAACAATAGGTAAGCTTATATTATTTGTACTTGATATTTCAATTCCTGTTTGATGTGCTAAACGTGGAACTAAATGGGTTAATCTTTTTTAGAAAGAAAAGTAATTCAGCAAAAGAAATGGGTTAATCTAAGTAAAGGCCTAGATAAGAACATACTAGCAATAAAACAATCTACGAATATTGAGGATTATGAATCAACGATATCTAAGAAGCATCACTTGAAATCTTGAGGGAATTTCGACCTGAGTGTCTACTCTGCTTTGGAACCACATAAGCAATGCATGCCTGGGACATCAAAATTTTTCGAAGCTGAAGAATGCCAGTCTTGACCGGGATGGTCTACTTTTCTCAATAAAATGTCAGATATGAGAAGCTTTCACTTCATACTTTGAGATCCCTTCCATCCTATTTAACCTTGTAGTCTGAGATTAGAATTCCCTTTCTAGGTTAAATATGCAAGCCATATTAGCAAACGCTCAAAATCAGAGACCTTAATATAATGAGAAGAGTACTTTCTTGTAGTTTCTCAGACAGAATGTGCTAAGAATAGCAAAAGTATTTAAAAGAAGCTACTAGTTTCACAGTAGATTACAACATATTGTAGTGTTGCATATGTTCTTTACGGATAGATATAATCTCTCGACTTTATGACTATTGGATACTCCACCCCTCTTGGTAATAGCATTCTCAAGGTTCGAGTCTCGTGGAGGCATAGGTGTATGAGTATCTGAATTTTAAAAAATGACCATCCGTGTTATATATAAGCGATAATTTCTGAAACAAATTGACGTTCTTCTCTCTGTCAGACCTGGGCGAGGAAGAGCTGGATGATGTGCTTTTTAAGCAGGTAATTCTAATGGTAATTTTGACGTCTCAATATCTCTAGCTACAACAGAATCCAGTTTGAAATTTACTTTTTAATTCTATATATAGGTAATATATTAAATTTTAGATAATGCTTCTCACGGGTTTTCTTCGATGCTGGAAGATTTAAGAGTCATCAGTTAAATGTCGGGGTTCTTATATATGTATATACATGAGAAGCTACAGAGTGTTCTCAAGCTTAACTAGTTTGTGAAGCTCAGAATACGGTTCCCTGTGCGATATTTCAACTCAAAATCTAGCATCTGTAAAAAGATGAAGTGGCTGATTACCGGATTTTGCAGGCTTGGCTTGCTTATTTCTGGAGAAGAGCGAAAAATCATGGGTTAGAACCGGACATTGCAGATGAGCGCCTGATATATTGGATCAACCAAGACACAGAAGTACCTGCAACCTCCCAAGATGCAGTCGATGGTACTAATTTTAGTGGCAATTCCTCCTGAAAATATTTTTGCCAAGGGTGTCGCGATTGATTCTGCTAATGTATTTGTTCCATGTCAGCTGAACGCGGTCTTATGGAGCTATGGAAGCTGGGGATTGAAACTCAACTATGGGAAGAGTCTCGGAAAATCATCGACCACGATCCTAAAGTGAAACTGCAGATGGACTCGAGTTTCTGAGAATCAATAGATGTTTTCTTCTATATTTCCACAACTGCAATGCATTCTTCCTGTGTAGAGTCTGTAGAGTGCCTAAATGAAGAAATACTCCGAAACAACCAGCCATCTACTGCCTTTCATTTATTTTCTTATAAAAGTTACATACAAAAAGTACATATTTGCATGAGGGTATCTTTTCATGGTTGCCTGTGATCATTTTTCCGGGTTCGATTAGTTTGCAAATCATGGCTATCTGGTATATCAAACACCCTATTTATCGAAACTCTCCTTGTCAGTTCCCACAACAAAGAAGTGTTTGTACTGAAAGGGAGAAAATCCACAGCATCCCCTCTCATGAACTGGATGCCGTTGTGGTGTATAAATATATGATACCACATATGCAAGGGAAATTATGTTACAATCACACATCCGTGGACAACCATGTTTCTTTCGTTTAGATATAAGTTTACTTTACAACAATCTAAACCAGAACTAATATACATATATATATATAAACCAGAACTAATATACGTATATATCATAATACAGCAAAAAAGGGTATAATTTTAATGTTGGACTATGTTACAGCTAAGCCCAAAATTGTTAATTCATTGTAGCATTGTCCTGTCTAGTGGATGCAGAGAAAAGAGTGATTGACAACCTACACCTAGCCTGATTTTGATTTATATTGTTTGAATAACTGTCTTGATGACAAAGGAAATATGATCTCACTTACATTGCGGATATAACCTCTGTCATAGATATTATTCTTAACAGGTTCTGTATCCTTCAGTGGAGATCTTTGAAAGAAAGTCTTCCACTTGCTCTGAGGAGGCTTCTCTTGGCTCAGCTCAGCTAAACTTGATTTAAGTGCTTCTGCACTTGCTCTTGCCTCGTTGACCTTCCTCTTCCAGCTCAAATACTCGTGCCACTTAAAAGTCTGTGAATCCAAGTGAGAATTTTTTTTAAAAAAAAACCGTGAATTTCAGTTAAATTGCATATAATGTCATACAACTGATTCGTTACTTCTATAGAAGTTGGAGCTGCACTAGCATGTTCAAAGAATCTTGTAAACAAATTACAAATTCCTTAACCATCTCCGCAACCCCTAAATTTAGGCACTTAAACTAACAAAATACGATACATGTTGGAAAAGAATAAACTGTCATATGTGCCAAATACAACTTGCTAACAACAGAATTTCAACCACTAGTTAGTTTAGTTGGTAGCCCACTAAACATAGCAATAATCAACTTTTAATACTGACTCTTTAAAAGGTCCTATATAACCAATATGCCTGGGATAGTAGGATGATTTTCTTGCCTAAGAGACTGATTGTATGCATGACATGGACGTCAAATCATGGCACTGAAAATTTAAGGTACTCCAGTAACTATCCAAAATTCCGAACGTTTTCCTCTACCTCATCCGAGACAAACAGAAATTAGTTGTAGCAACATATAATAGAACCATATCACATGTAATAAAAATCTTATAAGGGCTCAATAAAAACAAGGACTTTTTATATTTCAGTATGGTGCCACATTTTATAGAAGAATATTCTAGAGTATAGGAAGACACATGTCATTGTTGAGGGTAGGTTCCTTTGGTGTAGTAAGAGCAGGGATATACCTCATATACTTATGAAGCATCCTGTGCTCTGCAAGGAGTAGGAAACAAAATTCTTGTCTATAGAAAACGTGATTTACAATAACGTTAAACCAAAAACTTATTGTAAATTGATATCATATCCTAACCATAATACTTAAGAACACTGTTATAATTAATAGGTACCACTAGTGTACTGTATGTCTGTATCAGTGTAATCATCTTCATGTTTTCAGGGTGATCAATGATGTTTCTTTAAAATTGGATAACTGAATCACCAGAGCTATTAGCTATAATTGTTACTCATATATCTGGTACATCATCTCTCCCTCCTTTGACTTAAAAACACCCACTAGATAAGTTCTTAAATATCAAAAAAACAATGTTCGTAGTTCATACCTGTTATTTCCTGAATAGTTTAGACAATGAAAATAGATGGTTTTAATGCTATATAAAGCAATGAATCTTTAAAGGTGAGTTGGTCAAGAAAGGTCAATGAGCCGATTCATATTTTATTTATTTGTTTGATTCATAAGAAGCTTTATATTTGTTACGATCTCAACACCAACGTAATTCTTTGTTCTTAGTTACTTAATTACTTAAGATTATTTTCTTCTGTCGTAGTATTTCGAGGGAAGATAAAGAGTGCACAGAGTCCAGAGCTAAACAAATTTGTAAGCAAGATGAACAAACCTCATTTGTTGTGGTGTTCGTAAGACAGAGATTTGCATGATATCCAAAGAAACCGGCAAGTAGAAGAGACACTATGGCCAAAAAGACCATAATCAGTATCTGAGTATTATATGATCCCAAGAACCACTGTTACAAAATAAACTATTAGAATACAAATCATGATTAGCACAAAAACATCAATATAGTTTATTGGGTATTACAAGAGAATAAGAAATACATAAGCAACTACAATGAAAACAAATAAAGCTTATAGTCGGAATTCTTACTATAGTAAAACCAGAGTTAGAAATAAAAGAAAAAGAAAAAAGAAGTTAATTAACACAGCTAATTACTATCCAGGACATCAACATAATGGTGGCCTTGTTAAGCGGCTAGAAAAAGTGAGGAGACATCGAATGTGGATAAATTACGAATATGCATGTCAAGTGGGTATTGAGAGCTCTTTTCTGTTGTTTTTGTTAAAAAATCTTTTGGTGCTTCTATTAATAAAATGTAGAAGGGTGGCAACATATGCACATCTAAATTGGTAGTTGCACTTGCGCACCTTTATTTATTTACTAAAATACCCTTATCTTGTTTTTGAAACTAATTTGTTTTGATTTTCAAGTATTTTATATAGGCAAGCACACACAGAGAATTTTTTTATTATAATTTAGATGCGACAGAGTTATAACATGCATTGTTTACTGTTTTAATACATTATATATGAATATACACCATATATAATATTATATTATATTACTTTCATAATATATAAGCACGTGCTCGGATAAGATCACTATTAGAATGAGAACTTTTCCTACATTTTGGTTCTATAGATACATATTCTATTTTTTTAATATTGACCAGGGTGAAATATAAAGGAAAATTAGTTTTCATTTATATTTCATATAACACAGCTTTGGTTTACATGAGAACCAGCTTATCCGGAGAACAAGATATTTAGTTATTTACTCCTGAAAACTGAAAATCAGTTCTTGTCCATCAAAACCAATGTGGACATGATAATATTCTAAACATCAATCAGCACAGATTAAAAGTTCTCAGGTTGTCATTCTGATAGATCCTTGATTGAACCTCTATGTAATACAGTGACTTTGAATAACTACTTTGAAGCAAATAAATCTCTCCTTGAATATTGTCGTAATCAGGACACTATGCAACATTACGTAAATACATTTTTATGATTCAATCATTAAGGACCACACCAATTTTTTATTTTTTTTTCCATTGTACAGCTTCTAGTCTCATTGCATGCTCTTTGCTCAATAATCGGAAACACAACACAACTATCAACTGTTCTTTTCTAAAGTTATACTATAAAGTATTTACGTAGCAAATTCTTATACAACTAAAGTTTGATACAAATAATAGAATGAAAAGAGACCAATCAAATATAGAAGTTAAGAGAGAAAATGGAAAAATCAAATTGTAAGAAGGTTAAGGGAAAGTACTTACTTGAACAACATGTGGAGCCAAACTGCCAAATGAATTATCAATTCCATAAAATTCTGTACCATGATATGGAGAAAAAAACCTAGTTAAGAATCATATCAAACGAGGGGAAAATGAAAACTACACTCTCAGTGTTTTTTACCATTGAAACGACTAAGGTTATAAAACACATGGATAAAATTGGGAAAATTGCTGAGCTATTGTTTTAGTTTTCCTTTGAATGTTATATCTGTAGATGGGTGTCTAAACAAACTTAGTCACTCGAACCTCAAAAATATGTGCGAGTTAAAACAAGATTTTAGAAATTTATGTGAACAAGAGAAGCACATCTTACTCAGTAAGAAAATACATGACTTTACCAGTAAGAATATATATGACTTGTGATTCCTTCAGTTGCCCGGCAAGAATCAACGCAATGGCTACTGCTCCATAAACGCATAGAATGAAGTGCCTACAGTATACTGAACGAAACATTATCTATAAAGTAAAAAGGATGTGGCCTAGGTACTTCTACACATACTTAAAGCATTTTAGCTCTTAGTAGAAAATGAAACTGCTGAATCAAGTAATCGTGTGAAGATGCCATTTTAATGTATAGGACGAAACATTAAGTTTGCCACAAATATACGTATATAATTTAGGCAATTACACAATGGTCACATATATTCGTTCATAATTGAACTACAAAACAGGATAAGGGAATTTTCAGACATGACAGCCTTGATTCCTATCCATAAGAACAATAGGAAATTAGGTGTTTTCCGATATGAGGTCAATATGCTCTCACTAAAATTATGCTGTGCATATAGGGCAAAAATATGCTGAACACAAAGCTTAACAATCATACATAAATTTTGGGTTATGAGCTGACAACTGTTTGTCAAATAACTAACCAGATAAGAAAAGCCACAAAATATCGAGTGTTCCTCTCTCCAATGCAATTGTTCTGCAAAAATAAGAGACATGACACATAAAAATTAAAGAAACTAGCAAAAAATTGGGCGATGCTAAGTAGAAATATTCAGAGAAACAAAATAAAGAGATATAACAAGGCCATCAGTTGCCAAATTAAAATTAACTAAAAGATAAAGAGCCAACCATCCATCCACAATGATGATCAAATCGAGCAACACAACGATCACATATACTGCAGTGCTTGGACCTAGCAGGTCTACATAAGCAAGTATATAAACCTATCAGCATTTGGTAAAAAGAATATATTCTTTAGCGAACACCACACCAAATTAATGATACTCACTTCGTAAACTTGCAAGTTGAGCATTCTTTCTCTATATAAATGGCGTTGTCATATGGATACACAGACACATAACGAGAAAAATTCTCATTATTTACAATTCCAGGATCAGAGAAACTAGTTAACAGAAAGAGTAGAACACCCACACCAACCGCAACCACACTTAGGTACCTGCAACCATAATTAACGGCCGAGAGTACCTGTAATGTACATATATCGGAAAATAACACATTAAAAGAAGCTAATTAAATGATTTGGTACCTGTGGATTCCACCTATGTAATGGCCGGGAATATAGTTAAAGGATGATGTCACAATAAAGTAATAAGTAGCTCCGATAATTGCCAAATATATGGCCTGCATCACAAATTGGAGGGGAGAAATCTTAGTTCCATTTGCTGACTATATCTAATAGATACATGTACCAATACATGAAATTTAGGAGACTTAAATTGCTAAGCTCGATCGTAGTTACAGCATTACGCGTTGCAAGTGCATAATCAGTTGGGCATACAAACAGAAGATAGGATAGGATTAACAATGAGCAAGATATAATATAATAAAATCAAAAATCAAGAGAGAGAAACCTGTAAGATAGGATTAGGTCGATCACAGCAATAGTACTCGATAGAAAGGATGGCATTGGTGCCTTTTGTACCGAATATATAATTAACAAATCTCCTGCAACAAAAACACAGTAGTATTCAATTTAGAGGGGGAAGAGAAAGAGAGAGGGAGGGGGAGAGAGAGAGAGGGGGGGGGGGAGGGAGGAAGAGAGAGCGGGAGAGGGAGAGAGAGAGAGGGAGAGGGAGAGAGAGATGTACTGGAAATAGTCGTAAGCGCCGAAAGTGAGGAAGATGTGGATGCGTTGAATGAAAGTGCCATCGAAAATAGGCCAGCGGCCGCAGAGAAAAGAGACAACCACCAAAAGAGTGACTAATCCATGGCAGACGAGAAGCCACTGCACGCCCATTTCAACTCCAACAAAATGAAGAAGCTCTTGAAGATTTGCAAGTCTAACCTCTTCTTCTTTTCAATGAGGAGAGGGTTGACCAGCTAGTTTCTTCGTTGAAAATTCAAACTCACACACACTAAACAAAATTAAAACTTTCAGAAGAATTGATATTATACCTAAAATTGTACTCCGTCCCTCTCATTTCTTATGTTGGACACCGTAGTTAAGAAATATGTATAAAGCATTGGAAAAAAGGAAGAAAAGTGGGTGAAGTGCTGGGATCCATTGATTTTTAATGTATAAAAAGACCGTAGTTAAGAAATATGTATAAAGCAGTGGAAAAAAGTGGAGAAGTGGTGGGATCCATTAACTATTTTTGGTAAGTTTTGAAATGCACCCAAAAAGGAGAAGGTAAAGAAATGGGAGGGACGGATACTCCGTCTGCCTTTTTAACTGTGACCTTTGGTTTTAGTTTGACTGAAATTTATTAATATTTTATTAATTATAAAAATAGAAAAATATATCAGCAGAAATAATTTTTAATCTACTTTAAGATGTAATTAAAATAATGAAAACGTGACTTATAATCTATGGTTAAAAGTTAGTCAATTTGACCAACAAAAATAGAAATGTGACAACTAAAAAGGGACGGAGGGAGTAATTTCTATGCTCAAGAATATTAATCTCCTTCCGGTGAAGATAAAATTATCTCTTTTTATCATATTTCTCATAATAATATTATAATAAAAAATTAATTAAAAATATCATTCTAATGTATTATGAAAGTGGGCATGGCATGGCCACTCCATTCTTCAAACGAGATGAGGATCACGTATAATTTGTCTATTTCCTATTTTAAAGGGGTTCATTTTTTTATTGGGCATACTGCAATACTCATTTTCAAAATGGTTATCATTAACAAAATTGTTTCAATTCTCTCGACTTGTAAGATGTGTCGGATTTTTTACCAGATGGATATTTATTCTATTTATACAAAAATCAAGTCAACACAGTTTGTTATGATTAAATTTTTATCTTCATATTTGTTTAGGAAGATATTTGATGATAATTTATTTTATTTTTCAATCATATTCAAGTTATAATACCTGCTCGATTTGATCCAAGTCACGAACTAGAATTAGTAAGATTTATTTTCATAACAAAATAATGAACAAAATAAAACAGGTCGAGTTTTTTTGTGAAATGATCAAACTCAAAAAAAAAACGTTCGATGGCAAGTTAATTGGTTTATTCAAATTAAACAAGAAATGAGAACCTCCAACTGAATCCAATTCAATAATGAAACTAACTGTTTACTTATCCAATTAGTGAATTTTTAAGCTCAAACTGCTCGTTTTCAAAATATCAAGTATTAGAATCTTGAAAAAATCTTTTTATCTGTCTATCATTATAGACCAATCCCGTTTAGATCATTTTAGGACTCGAACCCGAACTTCATTTATAATTTATATCTCATCAGCCTTTCCTTTTTCCTATTTGATAATATTGATTTATGTTTAGCCTCTTCTTTTCATATTTTATTTTTTTTCCTATAAAATTTTCATATTTTTTTATGTCTATGATTTACACATATAACATGGACCGATTTAAAGAGGGAATTTCTAATTATTCAAGTTCTATTTAAGTGGTTCAATTCATAAAACATATGAGTTGGGTTGCGTCATATATATATGAAAGTGTATACATTAATGATGTATTCGACGAATTAAATACCATGGTTTCATAATAAAATATTTTGATTGGTTGATAATATTAATATTTGTTGAGAGTCTTTTAGAAGATTCTTGTAAAAAGTTTCATTAATGCCTATTCATGTTAAGTAAACTTTGTTGTTGTTAGACTTTTTTTTTTTTTTTTTGACAATGCAGGCTTATATGCCTTATAAATTAGTATCTGTTCCAATACTTTTTGAGATGAGCCAGAGTCGAACCCGGGTCTCCCGGGACAACAGATTGTTGGGAGAGATTTGTGTCACCACAAACAAATACTAAAGTAGGTGCTAGATTCAAAATTCGGGTTAAAGATTACAATGAAACCTAAGATACCGATATCTTGGCGGCATTCTGAGTAAATCCTCAACTTGGAATTTCACTTGAAGAAGCGGGAGCCGTGGTAACTGCCGAATCTTCTACTATATATGTACCACTGTGTGGACCGGTAGAGAAATATAATAATTAGAAAATATTAATATCATAGAAAAGTATTGTATTTTCCGTATACTAGTCATGATTTCATTCGTACCGCGGGCTTTACGCAATAGATTATTTCTATAATTATCTCTTCAACACAAAATAGGTCATCGAAAGAATCTCGAAAGCCCTCCAAAGCACAATAGCGGAAATGGATTACTAGTGCATAACCGCATGGATAAGCTCACACTAATTTGTCAATTTGAGATCCAATTCGAGATCAATAATTACAATATTGATTCGAGAACTAATACCTTATCAAGCATGTTATCCCATTTTGAAATTGGTTTATTCCGCAACATCAAATGCTAATTACAATATGGATTCCGATAAATCCAGTTTGGTTATTAATAAAGATGAAGTCAGTGGGATATTATAACGAAAAAAATTAAAACCTCAAATTCGATGATGTAGTTTTAAAAATAAAAACCTACTTGTCATATAGCTATTGTAGTGAAAGATATATCATTAGATGAATATCAAAATCATGATACACATTATAAACTCTTTCACATGCTAAAAAAATTAAATCGAAAAATAAGTATACAACCATGTCATATATGATATGTACTAATGGGGGGATATGGGACAAAAAATAGTTCCACTTGATTTCAGACTTGTGCAACCCAAAGTCATCATCCTTTAGCTTAAACAACCAAAAAGTTATTCCCAAGGTCTACAAGAAGATAAAAAGAAAAAAAAAGAGATTTTATAAAAAAAGTTATGTAAAACAAAATGAAAATTTCTTCTTACGTCGAGGAAATTGCACGTATAGAAATTCAAAACAAATTAATGTGATCCAGGTTATTATCTATATGGGATTAACAAAGTTATTAGAAAATTGATCAAAGGAATCAAAAATTTGCAGTTGAATTACAAAAAAAAAAAAAAAAAAAAAATTGTGTCAACTGAAAACTTAACATTACTATCCCAATTTGTAAAACCTTACGAAAGCCCTAATATTCTTGCAGAATTTATAGCCGGCCAATTAAAGACTAGAGTTTCTTTTCAAAAAGCAATGCAAAAGGCTATTAAATTAACTGAACAAGTAGATACAAAAGGAATTCAAATACAAATTTCAAGAAGTATCAATAAAAAAGAAATTGCACGTGTCGATTGGATCAGAAAGGACAGGGTTCCTCTTCAAAACAATCGAGCTAAAATAGATTATTGTTCTTATACAGTTCGAACTATACATGGAGACTGGAGTTTTACGCATTAATATATGGATATCTGTAGACAGGGAACAATTAAACTTTACTTGTCTTTCCCTTCCCTTCGATCTAGTATTAGAATAAAAAAATAGTTACCTTTTTATGTTCAATCAAAACAAAACCAAAATGAACTATTCTACTTCTATAAGGTTGAATGAAAACTCGATTGACCTTTTGAAATAATCGCTATGCTTAGTGTGCGACTCGTTAGCTTTTTAGGATTAAGATTAAAGGAAAAAAAGACCAACTTTTTTTATAAACAAATAACTATAACTATAGAAATAATAACCAACTCATCACTTGACATTCCAATACAACAGTCAAGAAATGATATATCAGTTATATATCACTGTAGCAACTGAAATCTATTTTGCATAAACAAAAGAAAAAGTTGTAAAGAGAGGAAAGATGTTGATAAACGGGAGGGTAAAGGAAGGGAGAGAAACAAAGATATAGAATTTCATCCAATTTGTAAGGTTTATGAGTCGCCTCATAATAAAGCATCAATCAATATGGATTTATAAAAACAAAACGAATCCGTTCATTGAACAAAAAAAAATATAAAAAATAACAGCTTCAAGTCAATAAAGACTAAGAAAATCGACTCAAGAAAAGAAATATTATGAACTCCATCGTAGAAATAAGACCTAACCATCAAGCAAGAAGTGATGAGAACGATGGAACTTGTGAATTCAAATCTATTGAAATCAAACTCATTGATCCCGATTGATCGGGATGGCTAAAAAAATCAAAGACTAGTTCTTCATCTATTGGGAAAGAGTTAACCCTACAACTAAAATAGTGACGAAAAGAGTCAATATTCCCCGTGAAAACTTTATCTTCATCGATTGATAATTTTTGCTCAATCCAATAAGATAAAAGAAAAAAAAAAGAATAATAATACAATATTTAAAAATATAAAAATTAATATGTTTAGTTAGCTAGACAGCAATATATATAAATGATAATAAACATTTTGAAAAATGATAATAGATATTTTGAAAATGTTATTTTTCACGAGTAGCTGGATGAGAAGAAAGAAACTCTCATGTCCTGTTATGTAGTAGAGATGGAAATCAGTACCAACCATCAACTATAACCCCAAAAGAGTCAGATTTTGTAAATAATATAGAGGAAGAATAAAGGGAATGTCTTATCGAGGTAATCATATTTCTTTCGGTAAATATGCTCTTCAAGCACTTGAACCCGCTTGGATCAGGTCTAGACAAATAAAAGCAAGTCGATGAGCAATGACAAGAAAAGGCCCACAATATCACAAATTAGAGTTAAAATGCCCCAAATATCAGCCCAAAAAAAATGACCCTGAACACCATGATCGTCTTGCATCAACTGAAAACTATCAAACACAATTTCATATTTTTTTTCTTTTTTAAAAATAATTTTCAAAACACCACTTTAACTAGCGTTTTGAACCTTAAAATAAAAATATAGATTGGTAACCCAAGATGAAATAGCGTTTTGCACACAAAACACAACTTGAAGTAGTGTTTGAATTCAAAACACCACTTTAAGTAGCATTTTTAACTTCAAAAAAAAAAAAAAAAAAATCCTCCAAACGCTACACGTGTCATTTTGTATAAACACAACTTAAAGTTAAAGTTGCGTTTTGAAGTGATATTTGAGGTCATGTTCTATAAAACGTGATATTTTGGGCACTATTTATTAAAACAGAGAGGGCCAATCCACCATTTTAGATACCTTTAAAAAAAACCAACTCTAACAGGTACTATTGAGAATTTACCTTACATATTTAAGAACACCGCTAATTCCAAAGATTAACCAAGATTCGGATTTTAAAGGTGAATCACTGGGCACTAGCACATGTCAAAAACAAGAAAAGGCCATCCTTATAGGTGGAGGATGCGTCGGGAGAAGTTCATCCTCTGAAATTTTAGCCCCAGAAATTGGGGATCTCAATTGTATAGAGTCCATGATAGCAGAGTTCATTCAGCCTGCCAGGCTGCCACAATAATGGAATGCCTTCGTAATCATAGAGGAACAACTTGAAGCAAACTCCAACCTTGGCATCATGATCCAATGAAAAGGCGTGTTAGTTAAAGGAACGAATTTGATTTGCATAAGGTAACATACAACTGAGTCGTTTCGTAGACATTTTTTTTTCTTGCAAGTACCAGGGAAAAAGTGAGAGCTGCTGAATTCTGGCTAATAACATAATCTTTTAACATCGAAATAAGTTACCTTTTCTTAGTTTTTACCCTCGATCAACAATTTTCTGGAGAATTGCCTGCAAAAGAGAGCAGAAATTAGGCCTCTACACGCAACACAAGTAATCGTCAAAACAAAGTTTCAATTGTAACTGTATGCTTCAAAGTTTACTTATGAGCTGTAATATGACAATTTGCACATTTAAAGCATATATCCTGATTTTTTTTTCTTTATATAGACTAAACTCCGCAATGCAAGCAAATATCCATTTATTTGTAAGCGGTTTCTGATATTAAACAGCAAGCAAATGTAACATTATTATTCAAGAGCATCTTAGCCTAGATATATACGTATATTCTTTCAGCCAACTTACTGGACAGCAACGGTACGATTTTAAACCTAGATGCAACTCATGGGCTGAAATTAGTAGCTTGACTGGATGATATTCAACTGACTGAGTGTGTCCTCGACTGTCCACAAGAGAAATTAATTCACGCTGTAGAAGGTGCTCAAAGGCCTGCAAGGGTAATAAGAATTGCAGATTACAGAATTACTGAGGAAGTAAAAGGAATGATGCATTTTATGAAAAGATACAAGGACTGCACTTCACGCACCCGTAAGCAAACATTGCGTGCAAAATAGTCGGAAGTCTGAAACGTATCATGTATGCTACTGTATTCTGACATATGTAATAAGAAATTCTAATTAGTCAAACTGACATTAGGCAATTTAGGAAATTAAATAAACACAGAGATGCTTGAGGCAGACCTTTCATTATGGTATTGAAGTTGTAGGATTCTTGCTCTCTGAGTTCCAACCTCATCATGCAAACCAGAACATAGAGTTCAAGAACAGAGCAATCTGCTTTTATGGTGTGAATATTCTCAATTTGGTTACATCTTTAAAACGGACAGATAAAAAAGTGAAAAAGAAAAAAGGCAGTAGTGCATATTTCATAACATAGTGCTAAAATTTATACCAAAAACTCTAAACTAGTGTGTGTGGATGTTGTCGGAAACAATGATCCTTCTTTAAATGGATGCTAAGCAAAATTTTCAAAACTTGTACCTTTCAAGCATTCTAGCTTTGGCTGCCTTTGAACACCTGCAAGTGCAGCTTTAAAGTTCTCCAAAGTCAAGAAACCTAGTTTCATATCCATATGACAAACAGCAATAAACCTGGTGTATGCATAAATAGAAATAAAGTTTTGGGATTAAATAAGAAAAAATCAGCATCATATATGTACAGCACTATTTATCCTCAACAATCAAATGCATAACTTACAGGAACCTAATCAAATGGTTGAAGGTGGAATCTGAAGTTGACAATGTATCAATAATGTCTCTGCATCTTCCATCTTCTAGTAATTTCTGTAGCATGTCAAGGACTTCATGCCATATGTAAGAGAACTTATAATTGCAAAGCCCAAATATCAGTCCAATTTCACTGCTTTTTCACACTTGAAGTTTTGAAAATTAATTCAAATAATTTTTTTTTTCTCATTTAAGTTTATAACTTATTGAGCATAATGAGACAGATTCAAGTTATTTTTATATTAGACTTCTTACAGGATACAATAAGACAAAAAAAATAAGTTATCTCTTTATGTTTTTTTCTTTTTGGTACGTTATGCTCACACATTGAAAACACTGATTTATTTTAAACTTATCCATGCTGTATACATAGGATACCAGAAGCCTTGCATTAAATTCAGTTGTGTAATCTTCAGGAATGTTTGAATCTGTAGGCAATAGCAACATGTGCTTTATCAACCTGCGTGGACAAAAAAAAAAAGAGAAGATTATTGTACTCATGCATGTTTAATCCTGAGAGATAAAGTTGTTCTGCTTAGTCTGAAAGTGGGAAATTACCCTTGTAGATCTTCTTTTGAGGGAGGGAGGAACAACAATTTTCTGTGTGAAAACCGCGACCGTACTCTTTTCTCCAGAAGTTGATCAGCATCCTGTATTTCATTTATGTATATTAGGATTCTATAGAAATCTATCCACAATTATTGCAACACTTGAGCACACACAACAAACTTTTCAGCCAAAAGATGCAGCATTATTTATAATTATGTGTTAAGTTCTTTAATTACCGAATACATGGGTAGGTGTTGTAAGATAATCCCGAGTAACAGAATGAAAGTGCATCCCCAATTCAAATTAAAGTTTGATCAACTTACCAAGCGACAACTAATGCCAACGACCACGGCTTGTGACGACACAGACTGCATTGCATCTAGCAAGCTATATAGTAATCGTTGTTTTCCCTGAAATGTTTAATGTTGACAAGAAGCAAAATAATTGTCTGAAAAAAAAATTAACACATAGTACAAAAAAAGCCTATCTATACTAATTTCTACTTCTGAAATATCTGATCATCTATGTCTATTCAATGAAACAAAAATGTACATACAAATGCATACCAATTAGGTGTTGTGACGTAAAAAAAAGTACCATGTTACCTGCGCAAAGAGGTCGAACTCATCCAATACAAAAATGACTGTTTTATGTGCTAATCCACACTCCCTGGAAACCATACAACAAAACGAATATAAAACAATTACAATATAATGAATTTGGTGAACCACTGCAGTTGTGATGATCAAAAAATCTGTTTGCCAAACACTATACTCACCGCAATATGTCTATCATGAATTGGTTATTATCATCAAATGATGCCTGAAAGGTAATCCCGATTTATTAAACACCTTTGTCCAATAGCATTCAAATATAGTTCCGCGTGATCAATTTGAGAGCATGCATCTTACCAACTTGGAGAATGATAACTGATGCTCTGCACACAGTTGTCTAGCAATTTCCTGCAAACTCAACAGTGTTGTTTCTGAGATAAAAGGTACAAAAAAAAAAAGTCCTAATACAATTATGTACTGTAAACTATCTGTGTTCTTTCTGTTATTACTTAGCAGAACTAAAGATCTTTCACTTAATTATCAGAAAAATAGTTTACTAATTAATACAAACCTAGCAACAGAAATCAAATTCTAAACTGAAAGAATTGACCCGAACGGCCAATGAGAGGTATTAGGAAACCAGAGTAAGGACTAGGAAGTCAAACCTTAAGCGCACATTTGTCATCACTATGCAAAAGACCATTCAGTTTTATCTGAAAACAAAAGAATCTAGTCACAAAAACAAATCACATACGTACCAAACACTAGAAGTTCGAGCTAATCGAAATTTCCACACAATTGTTTCTATATATCAACAAATGATTCCCCTATAAGAGTAACACACATGCTTGTACTAAAGCAAAAAACGATTTTACGGAACAACCCCATATCAAGCCAGTCTAATGCACAACTCATCATTGCTTCTCTAAACAATTTCCCAATTATAACTATAATTCCATACATTACCCACTTTCCCAATCTTTTATCACGGGGCACAACAAATTGCCAAAAGGGTAGTACACATACCGTTGTAATCATATCGGGATACTCTTTGAGCAAATCATCGAGAACAAGCTCCAACACCTAAACCCATTTCCCAAACAATAACAAAACATCACACAACCACGAATAAACATCAATAGAATGAAATTAAACAGAGTTACTCACAGCAAGCTTGCCGCAACCACGAGGACCAAGAAGCAGAACAGAATTGTTACAAGCCTCAGTTACAGAACTTGCTATAATAAACTTCAACTTGCTAAAAAACACAAGACCCGTCAAATAAAATCAATAAAGATTCAAACTTTAACGTAAAGAAATGAAATGACAGTGAAAAAGAGGCACCTGTAATTGGTGTCTGGTGAGTGTGAGAAGTGAGCGAAGATGAAATTGGGGTCACTAAGTCTGGCTCGGTGGAGAATCAGGGCTTTTTCTGCTGGATTATCGCCACCCATCTTCGCACAAAGATGTTGATTTGATGATTATATTTGTACCCTTTGGATTGGCACTGCTTCAAGCAAGTGAAAAAGTACAGGTTAATTGGGGTTTAAAAAGAAAAGACTGAAGTATTGTTGTACCTTCTCAACATTAGATTCAAGAATTTAAAATGTACCCTCCGTACTCTCTAAATTCTTGACCCGGCAGACGGGCAAAGACTTTAATGTTCTTATCAAGTATCTCTGCATCCCAAATTACATGAACTCGTTCATTTTGGATACACAGTTTAAAATGCATTGACCGCATAATTACATTACTCATTTTTAAATTTTTATTTTTGCAAATAAAAATTTAAATATGAAATTTTAGTTTACAAAAAAAAAATTCGGAACTAGACGGTCAATGCACTTTAAGTTACGTGTCCAAAGTCAACAAACTCATCTAATTTGGGATGGAGGTAGTATATTTCAATAAAATTTTTTAAAATTTTTAATTTTTCGAATAAAAGTTGATGTTTAAATTTTTATTCAAGAAAACTTTAAAAAAATTATAGACTATGTTGTAGTGATGCATTAAAATGCGTGTCGAGTAGTTAAAAAGAAATGAAAGGTACAGAGAGAGTAATTATTTATAGATTATTATGAGTTTAAACAAAATTATTTTGAATATACAGTATAGTAGAATATAATATATATATTGTGAATTATTTTTAAAGAAATTATATAAATATTTGAAGTCAAGTTATATATATTAAAGTATAGGTTAAGATGATATTTTCACATTTTTTTTGTTTTCATCAAAAAGGCTCTAATACATGATTATAATTAATAAATTTATGTTGTTGAAAATTCATATCATTTTCAAAGAAGACTAACAAAATTATCATATAATTTATTATAATTATTTAATGTTGACAACTATTTTAAAACGAAAATTATAAAAATGAACTAAAAGAAAAGTTAGCTGTTATGGGATTAAATCAGATGTTTTGATTAAATGATTGAAGTAGATGTTTTGACTAGCGGATTGAATTTGTTGTTTCCCATGTAAAACTGTTTGGTAAATAACTAATTAATTAGTTTTTTCTGACACAAACCAAAACCTCTAACTCAGTAAACTTCTCAAAGTAGTTATTCTAAAATTAGCTTTTTAGATCCAAACTTATGTTTCAATTCACTAACTACCAATTACTAATTGAAACGGATTTTAAGGATCAAACCTCTAAAATACCTCGAACATCTAATTTTATCTCAAACATCTACCTTTCAAACAGGATCTTAGATTTGAATATGATAATAGATTCATGCATGTTCTTAGATGTTAAACAAATATAACTCACATCAAAGTTTGCCTTAAATTTTAGTCAAAAACAAACATATTTTTTTACTAATTCCTACACCTTCAATTATAACATATGAAATGTTTAGCTAAAAGATCTTTTATGCTCATTATTATTTTTAGCGGAATCTATTCTTATTTTTACAAAAACGGCAGTAAAGCAAATTAGTCGTTGGTAAAATAATTTATATAAGTAACAGCAAAACAATCTCACAAATTTATTGCCCTTGTGATGCATTTTGTATTTTGTAAATGTATATAATTATACAAATAGGTAAGTTACTTTTTTGTAATTAGTGTTTAAAAAACATCGAACAAAAAGTGACATCATTAAAACATTTTCAATAGGGTTGTGTATAGTAGTTGACTATAAAATTTGCAGAAAATATAAGACATTTGATATTCGTAATATTGGTTGATTATAATTTAAAATAGTATACTATTAATAGTTTAGATTATTATAAATATAATATATCAGTTCAATATAATAATAAATGATTTGTACAACGGATGTGTCAAGAGAGAGTATGATTCCACTTATCTGAAAGAGAGAGTGTGATTGGAGTACGAATTTTTGAAGAAACTATAAGTATTTTTTATTTTTGTACTGTAACTCACTTTTTAGTATAAGTATTTTTTTTTTGGGATCTTTTTAAAAATACCCATCTGTAAAATCATTTTTTTAAAAATACTACCATCTTTTTCATTGTTTTTAAAAATACCTTTTCATAAATTTTTTTTTTCAAAAATACGATTTGCAACTTTTGCAACCTCATTTGCAACCTTGGGCGGCGCAGCCGTAAAAGTTGCAAATGAGGTTGCAAAAGTTGCAAATAAAAATGAAAAGTTGCAACGGTTGCAACTGCAATTGCAACTAGTTCAATTGAAAACAGTAAGTTGCAAATGAGGTTGCAAAAGTTGCAACTGCAGTTGCAACTTTTGCAACTGCAGTTGCAACTTCAGTTGCAACTTAATGCAACTGAAAACTATATATAGTTGTAAATGAGGTTGCAAAAGTTGCAAATGAGGTTGCAACTGCAGTTGCAACTTTTGCAACTTCATTTGCAACCTCAGTTGCAACTAAATGCAACTGAAAACTGTAAGTAACAACAGATGTATGGTGTGCCCCTGGCGGGGCCATTAGAATACAATAGAATCAACTGAATGCAACCATATGCAACTGAATACAACCATATGCAACCATATATGCAATTACAAATACTGATTTCAAGTTCCAGTTTTCAAATGTCATTTTCGACCTCATTTTCGGAATATATATATATATATATATATATTCCGAAAATGAGGTCGAAAATGACATTTGAAAACTGGAACTTGAAATCAGAAATTCAGTTGCAGATGAAGTTGCAAAAGAGGTTGCAACACGGCTGGCTAGTTGCAAATGAGGTTGCAAAAGTTGCAAACAGTATTTTTGAAAAAACAATTTTATGAAAAGGTATTTTTAAAAATAATTCTGGAAGGTAGTATTTTTGTAAATAATTAAAGAAAAGGTAGGTAGTTTTGTAGATTTCCCTTTTTATTTTTGTACTGTAACTCACTTTTTAGCTAAAAAAAAATTTGTCATTACGTTTCTCTTTCTTCTCTTTCTTGTGATACAAAGAAACATTTTTCTTAAATAGTGATATTGTTCTTTATTTTAATTTAGGGCTGCGGCAAATAAGGCCTTTTCTCGGACACAATCGAAATCTAAACCATGTTTAGCCACCAATTTCCTAAAAATTATTGTTTAAGAATTGATCACTCTAAACTCAAAATTTCAGAACAAATTCACGTAAGATATCTCTATGATTGTCCTTTACAACAGGTGCTCATACAAAGTCAGAAATGGTCCCTTGGGGACTGCAATACAAGACTTTCAAGCTGCAAATTACGTGTATAATATAGTTTAAATATCAGAACTTTTCAATCAATGAAATGAATGATAACACAATATAATGGTTGCTAGCTGCTACAATGTTGCCGTCAGAATTTTTCCATCACAATTGCGCGCATGAAATCTTCTGGTGCTGCAATCAAAAGTCCAAAAACAAATGTTAGATATGCGTCTCAGGTCCAGGTCCGTCGAACAAATGCAGCAACAGATAACCTTTTCGTAAAATACAAGATTAGGTGTGCGAGTGTGATTAATCATCAAAAAAATAAATGCAGCAGAAATATTAGTGCCTCACTGGTATATCTGTGTAACTGCGTTGTATTTGGACTAAATATGAAACATAAAATTGTACACCTATACTTAAATGCTTGTTGCGAGTGTAGTTGCGACATTCAAAAATGGAGCGTTTTTAGTTAACTTTTGGTTTCTAAACTTAAAAAGACACTTGACCTGCTCTAAGTTTCTTATCAATCTTTCAGTCAACCTTCTTTTACTCTTTCTTGGTGAACACTGTAATGAACAATGTGGGTTGCTTTCTCATTTTTTAATCTCAGCAACTCCGCCAATATTTCCTACCGCGCACCCCTACTATATTATTTCTCACCAAAATCAACTACTCTAGTCCTACACCTTAACGAACTTCTATCTATCTGAGGCAACATCCCCCCTTCACACCATACTCCCAATTATAGTATCCCTCGTCAGGAGGAATTATTCTTATCTTATATCTTAACGAACTTCTATCTATATGATGACACGTCCTCGACGATATTTAAGGCCTTCAATTCTAGTCAACTGCTCATCCTATGGCTTACATTCCTTGCTTCACTGGAATTAGTGCAATTCCTGACTCTTTTTGGAAGATTACTTGGTACTCTGTCTAATAGTGTGACCACAAGTCCACATTATCATTTCCATCACTTCTAAGTTCTAACTTCCTCCCTTGCGCCTGACTTGAAGCCCAAGCGACAAACACTCAAACCAATATATAATGAGTCTAATGGCAACTCTGTAGAATTACCCTTCAGTGGATCAAGATGACATTATAGCATCCCATAATAGTTGTGTAGCTTATAATGATGAAAAAAATGTACCTTTGCTCCCTGTGAAAAGATTAAATTGGCCAATGGCTTGCCTAAGGAACATTTCAACTCCACTGACAATAAGAGCTCCAGCATTCTCTGCATCTCTTAAAAGCGTGGTCTTTCTAGGCGTGTAAACAGCATCAAAGACTAACCTATAATCCTTTAAAGTTTCCTGAAAATAAAAAGAGGTTATATGCTTCTGTAACAAAATTTAATCTATAGTAGTAAGTCAAATGATAGAGAAACCTGAGCCACCGGAATTCGATCTGTGCTTGGATGCATTCCTATGGGCGTTGCATTTGCAAGGATTGCTCCTTTTTCTGGTTGAAAGTTGGCCAAATCCTTAAAAGGCCGAGCTTCTCCACATACTGCATGTGCAAGGGACTTCGCCCTATCTATTCAGATAAAAGTTTAAAGGTCAGAAATAATATGTTGATGGCTTTTGTCCCCTGTATCATGAACTAAGTGGAAGTATGTGATGATTGACTAATCATTGAGATACTTTTTTATAAGAGGGGCATTTCAATGGTCTACTGGCCAACTATATGCTCACATGATTTTTACTTATAAACCGGAATAAATCCATTACTGAAGGAGCAGAGAGAGAATAACTAATGTATTAAAATTTTCTCACATTTTTAAAGCAGGCAGTCTGTATACGTACCAAAATCAATATCAAAAATGATGACCCTTGCTCCCCTGGTTTTGGCACCGAAAGCCAGTGCTCTTCCAGCACCTCCAGCACCAACCAAAACAAATTGTTTCGCAGTAATTGGAGATGGAAGCAAAGCTTCTCCATTAATGCATCCTAAAACTGTAAGATTAAAGATATTGAAAAGTGTTATCATTGATATGTCACGAGAAATCAGGTAAGAAACTAGAACAAGTTGCAAAAGATGACGTAAGTTATTTACATTGAAGTGTTCCATTTTACAGTCTAATCTAGCACAAAAAGGTTGGAAGAGGTTATGAAAGGCCGGAAATTATAATAAATAGGATACGGCCTTCAGGGGTTTAATCTCTGAAATAGGATTTTAAGTTTTTAATATGTTATTGTTCGCCACCCACAATATATACGGGGATTGTGGTACATTGCACTCTTAATGAACGGATCAGAGATATAAACTCCCAAAGGTTTGTATACAGGGCTTGTGATAGATGGCACTCTTTATATCAGATAAACATATACTGGACAACAAAATATGCAACTTTAGCTAGAGAAACTTTATTGTCAGCCTCAGCACCTTTAATACTATCCTCAATTGCAGTTATAGAAGCTTCACAATCTGTATTGTAACCAATAAGCTTCCCGTCACTAGATCTTCGTACAATTGTATTGACAGCACCTATAGACTGATATGTAATGCAAGAAGTAGGGTTACAACTATGACTTTGTGCAAGGAAAAGCCATTAAAGTTATGGACATGAAACAAATTGCAGGGGAAAATACATAACAATGGAAAAACAGAAGTCTATAGACATGAACTATAAAATCCAGTAAACATAAGGCTAACCTTAGCAAGTGGATGAACTTCATCACAACACTCCATGACTGCTTCCTTGTATGGAATTCCAACACTGTCAGCCAAGTAAAGCAGTCTCATGAACAAACTTTAATACATTAAAAAGCAAATAGATAAAAGTTACAAAGATATAGAGTTCATTTTACTACAAGTTACAAAGAGATGTAAGATGAACAGAAGATCGTCATGCTATTTCATGGATCAGACAAAAAAACTGGAAGCCAGTATATGACTGCAAGGGGCTCAGGTTGAGGCTTGCTTTCTATAGAGTTGTTTTTTTTAGGTGTAGACAAGGGTAACACATCTTATAATATATTTACATCTGTGGAGGATCGATAGATATTGAGCAGCTAAAACTACTGGTTGTATAAAAACTGTAGGAACAGAGTAGAATACAGCCTGAAGATTCAGATCTTCCATTAAATATATCGATACCTGACAGTCTTTGGGACTCTAGTTTAGTAATTTGGAGAAGAAACACCAGTATTAAGAAAAAATATATAAGGCAGTTAAAGAGAGAACATACCTGTAACCAGCAAAGTCAGGACTCGAATAGACTGAAAAAAAATCTTTGAGATCATCCACGAGCATTGGGACATACACCCCGTTGTAGCCAACATATCTGAAGGTAGGGTTATGTAATATAGGGCCTTTGCTATGGCTTACTGGTTTTGAGATAAGCCCAAAAATTTTGGTGTCTGCATCAATATGCTCAACTCCGTAAGCTTGTCTGAGGCTGTGTAGAGTAGGCAGCCCCTGAACTGGATATCCATCAATAGATCCGTAGACAAAAAGACCACCAAATTTTGGTCCCAGTAACTGACTTATGAGACCCCTCTCCCCTGCTGAGTACGCAATTAATGGTACCTACAAGTTGGACATGACAAATTAACACATCACAATCCTATGATGCTAACAGCCAGATTAGTATATACGTATATAGGCTGATGTCATAAATATGAAGATAATTATTTCTTATTGTTTCCTTAGTGCTGAATACAATCACATAATCTGAGTATATTCAAATATTATCATGTATGCATATCATATAAATATTTGTTGGCATATCTCCATGTGTAATATGTAATGCATGCCATGATTTTGCGCTTCTGGCAGTGTATGTCACATGCAAAATTTACAAGGCAACACCATTTTTAAACATTTTACATACCTGAGAATGTGAAAGCAAATGAAAGATCCTTGTTAACTCTGTAATACTACTTGTGTTGGAAACAACTTTAATGATATCTGCACCAGTAGACTGGATGTGTGCAACAAGCTGGCTCAAATCTTCTTTTGCAGAAGTCAACGTATCCAAGAAACAAGATACAATTATTTTGCTACTACCACGCTGATTGAATTTTTGTTCCTCCATAAGATCAAAAGCTACCTGAATCATGATATATACAGGTAATTATGTACAGGTTCATAGTGACTTAACAGAGTTATTAAGCCAAATACAAGATTCAAGTGCGCAAACACCATCAAGTCAGATTTCATTGCATAACAACTATGGCTGAGTGAGTTTGATGCATCAAAGCCATTTCAAGTGTCATCAATCATATACACCAGCAGTTCCTGTAGACAATTGCTATCCAGCAAACAGAAGCCGAGACCTCCGTCCTGTTGCTACTGCACTATGGCTTCTACTTCAACCATATCTCTTTATATTTTTCAAAAAGTAGGCATCTATTTTGGGTCCATAATAGTTGATGAGCGATAGCAGTATTACAAATAGGCCTTTTCCTTTATATTTCTACGTGTGCAGATTGAGTCAAAGCAGAAATGCAGACTCTGGTTAAGTTCTTTAGATCAATTCTCTGTGTTCAAAATTAGTATATTGCATATGCTCTATAAAGCAGGAAAAATCGTAAGCCTTATCACTTATGCGACTTATTACCTTGAGCTCAATATCAATATAATCCGCTCCCATATCTTTAGCTGCACGAAGGACTTCCAACCGCATGTTTTCATCACCTTCATATTCACCGCCTTCAGATTTTGGCCTGAAGTCAAAAACATAATTTATGCTAAGATAACCAAATTCTGCATTAATCACCTTATTACCAACTTAAAAACAGACATTATATGATAATGCAAAACTCAAACAACCTCAAGAAAGAGTTCCAGAATGAAACTCTTGCTTTGCAATGTTTTTTGTTACACTAATTACAGACACTCATCAAGTAAGCAGCAACTATGCTTCTTATTACTTAAAAGTTAAAATATTAGTCAATAGGCTTTTTCTGAATAAATCTCCATTATTATCATCTGGTGAAGTCATTTATTATATTTTGTCAAATTATATCCTTCACATATAATTAGGGAAGAAGGACCTTTGGTATACTATCGTCTCTTCTAGGTGCACATGCTTGGGATTCTGTAAAAGGTTTTGAGTTTGATGCCCTACAACATAAAATATTCCAAGTGTTCAGTCACATCCACCAATTAATTTGCTAAACACGCAAAACAGGATTAACATATAAACTAAAGATTTCAAAGACTACCACCCACCAGCACAAGAACACAAGATTAGGTCTCAGTACTTTGATTAAATAATTATGCACCAGGTAATTTACTAATAGGAGCTAATAAGTTAATATATAACAACAAAAACTCCCAAAGACTGTGTGCACTGCTATTTGTCATTTTTTAGTAATTGCTAAAACAACGAATATTTCCATCCCAGAAAACACAAAGATACAACAAAAAAATCATAGACAACTACACATATAAAACCCAAAAATTAAAGAAAAGATCATGCATTGCAGACGTATAAGCCAGTATGCCATGAAGATGCACCTTAAATAATAGCGTTTTCCTAAACTCAGTTTTATTACCAGCAACTGGAAATGCAGATTAAGAACAGGTAATCTTATATTCAAGCAACCACCTTAAATTTGTCAAAATGTTTAAAAATTTAACCGTAGACAGAATTATAAAATTTCTGAACCAGTAACCAGAGCTCAGCCTTCCTCCAGGTTCCACCTCTGGCCAGAATACTTACCAAAAATATTCAAAAAAATTTACAGATTTTGTAACCTCCATAATGAAAAACATTTCAATGTTAAAGAATCGGGAGCTATAAAAATCTAGCCAGAGTCAGAATTATAAATGTACCAAACCAGTAACCAACATCAGCCTCCTCCGGTTCCACCTCCGCCCCAAATACTTCCCAAAAATATTCAAAAATATAGAAAAATAATAAATTCACCGAATAACTCCAAACCGCAGTAATAAAAAAGACATTTCCACGTTAAAAAATCGGAAGCTCTAAAAATTTCACCCTAACGCAGAATTAAAAATTTCCCCAACCGCTAACCGTGTTTAGCCTCCCCTAGTTCCGCCCCAGCCTAAAATCCATCCCAAAAACACAAAAAAACCACGAATTCTCAGAATTCAAAACCCAACAATAAAATGGTCAAGAGCTTATCTCTGTCGTCCCGGGTCCTAGATTCAACCCTGGCTCACCCCGAGAATTTATGAGAACAGATATTCATTTGTAAGGCTATAAGCCATATTTGTCGAAAAAAACATTTGACCCCAACATGAACATACCTGTAAACAACAATAACAGGCAATGGCCTGTCATTGAGCAGCAACCCAAGATCACGCGGAAACCTAAAGCCTTTCAAACAATCCAACCTCAGCTCCACCACGTCAGCCCCCTGAGCCTTAGCCTTGAACATATCACTCACCATCTCCTCCACGCTCCGGCTCATCAATTGCCCACAAACTGTGGTGGTGTTCTTGAGCACCCCGAGACTCCCCATTGCCAACAATGTCAGGACTCAAACTCAGAGAAATGTTTGTCTGAATTCTTTGTGGTGGTGTAGGTTTGAAATGTGGCTACTTATATTGTTTTGTAAGAGGTGGGGGATTGACATGGGTGATTTGGGTAGTTGGTGAGCCTGTTGGTTGGTGAGTCCTAGTTGGAGTCTACACAACAATTGTGAATATTTTCTTGAATATTTTTTATTCTGCAAATTACAACATGTTTATTATTTATGCTTTTATGTGCGAAACGGCGAAAGTCGATTTGTAAAATATTCGAATTCAAGCTGAATTAACCGGATTTAATCGGGATAAGGTTAGTGAGGAATAAAAAGAATCGAGAGGAGCACATCAGGTTATCCTGGCGCATATGTTACCGTATCAATGCTATCCAAGAAGGAAAAAAACGTTTAGGCTACAAATGTCTGCCATAGTTTACTGGTCAACCAGGTATTACGTGCACCAGCTATACCTATACAATTATGGGTCTAGGTCACTAAACATGGACGCTGGACTGTGGGTTCCGGGTTTCTTGACCGTAGGATGAATATCTAACGGTCATGATTAAAACAAAATTTTAATATGACGTTTTATAAGTGTTGTACGAGAAATATTTACTTTTAATACAAGCTTTTTAAATGTTTTTTTTGTCAGGAAGCTTTTTAAATGTTATATGTATTAAAATTTCATTTCAATCAAACACGGATATTCATCTGTATATTTTTTAACATGTCCTCGACATATACATATATTAGGACCTAAACCCTCCAATTATATATGAATTACATATTCTTATCTCAAGTATTTTACTATTATACTATAATATCTATAATCTTTTCGAATATTTATAAATTTAAGTCACTTGAACATCTGAGAAAATTTATCAAGGTACATCTCATATTCTTTATTCTGTTTCGGAATATGTTTAGAGACTATATGAAAGTAATGACACGTGTGTTGTTATACAATTTTTTTCAATAACATTTTGTAGAAAATTTAAAATCTAAATAAAATATATAGAGATATCATATATATTATCTTTTTAATTTATATTATATTATTAAAATCAAAATATTACAAAATTTGTTTTGCATACTTAGATCCATTTACGGGATTTTGTTTTGTAACATTGACCGAGCAGTCGATGTTTCCGCTGATTTACGATCTCTTTATTTTTATAAAGAACGGATGAAACAGTAAGTATTACGTATGACATTATTTTGTTATATATTTTGAATAAAAATCTAAAAATGATCATGTAAAAGAAATGAAATTGTTTATTCAAGGAAGACGGTAAAAATAAGTACTTAATGCGATGTTATTACTTTCATTTTATGATTTTGAACCAAAATTTATATACTACAAGAATAAAACTGAAATTATTTATGTAATATGGATGGAAAGGGTTAAGTGTTTGGTATGGTGTTGTTTTCGATTTTATATTTTCTGAAATTTAAATATTATAGTATAAAAGAATTGAAGATGTCAACATGCATATACGTCTTCCACCAGCTGTGCCCAAGAAACTTGGCTAAATAAATGCATACCAGATCGGATCGTCATTTGGATAAAACAATTGACACAAGTAACCGGAAGTGTTACATTAAAATCCAAGTAAGAGGTAGGTGAAAGATTCGATTTCCTTTAGTTTCCCTTCGATAAATATTATAGATATTACTTTTAATTTCATGTCTTATTCGAGAGTCAAGTTCAACTTTCATATTCAAATCCTTATCCGGGTTTAATAAAACGTCTCAATTATTAATATTCATATTGGTTTGATTTTTTTAAAAAATATATTTCACTCTACTGTATTTGAGAAGAAATTTGATATGAATCGAGATAATGATGTATACTGATATACTTCCCGCTCTTGTCTTCCAATTTAATTGAAATTTTTTATCGTGAATTATTAAATATCTGTAATTTCTATAGCTTACAGTTTAAATATAGTGAAAAACAAATTGAAATCAAACGAAATTATTATTGTCTCTCAAGAGAATAAATCTGAATCAAGATGACGTCCGAGACGAATCAAGATGAAGATATATTAACATATTTTCATGCTGTGATTGTCTGAAATTTTGGTAAATTTATTGTTTATGGTTTCGTACACGCAGATTCTCTAAATTTAAATTTTGAACAGAGTAAACATCAGATTAAGATCGAAGTTAAGTGACAAAAATGGATAATCGGGGGCGGTAGGCAATGTACCTAAATGGAAGGGTGAACTAATCCTATCCCATATCAACGAACACTATAGCATTACCCGTCCTTTCCAGCTTCCACAAGTCCTACCAACCCCAACTTCGAACTCTTATCCATTAACCATTTAGGTCACTTGTGTAATGACTTGAATCAATTTATTTTGCCAATATTAAAATCAATAATTTTAAATGAAAATATAAAAATAATTATAAGACATGGCGTGTTTCCTAAAAAATTGTGATGTGTACAAAGATAATATTTTAATACATAACAATCGGGTGAATTTCTCGGGTTCTCATGGAGTAGTGCTTTAAATTTATTCTTGTAAAATCAATAAAAGAGTAAATTGATTATATTTAGCCATGTTTATAATTTGTGTAAGTACAAAAACATGAAATTTACAATTGAACATGAGTGCCCCATGTACTAAAGTGTTGTCATATGGGGCCAAATGGGTGCAACAAAACGGTGGTGAAACAAAACCATGTGCTGTATATTAATGTTTCATTCCTCCAACAAAACATAAGGAGACACCAATGCAAGTTAAGGTACATATATAAGACAGTTTTGTAAAAAGAATGTGCAAGCAGGCTGTACAACTGATGAACTGAGTAGCTTGTAGGCTGTAGCTCCTTATATTCATTTTGTTTTTTCTCTGTTTTTTCTTCTGTTACTGAGAATGATGAACAGTAAATATTGTTACACGGCATTGACAGAGAACCTGTCCAGACCAAATCAAATGTTGAAGAATTTTCAATATATACACTATGTACACG
Source organism: Daucus carota subsp. sativus (assembly GCF_001625215.2). Taxonomy (NCBI): domain Eukaryota; kingdom Viridiplantae; phylum Streptophyta; class Magnoliopsida; order Apiales; family Apiaceae; genus Daucus; species Daucus carota. The sequence goes on from NC_030381.2 coordinate 28,491,324, forward strand.
GGAATTAGAAGGGTAGAAACCGGACAACTTTGTTTTCTTTTCCTCTGGCTGAGTGTTTATACAAAGAACGTGTCACTGGACACTGCATCTGTTAGTTGTTGAATATAGTCTTCCAAAAAGCAATAGCCGGGCATTTTCATTATATAGATTACCTTTATATGCTGAGCAAAAGCACAAGATAAAGGACAGCAACACAGGTGCAGCTTAGAGAAGCCAGTATATGTCAACCTGCCAAGAAGTAAAGTTCGTTACACAGCAGAAAATTAAGAACTGCAAAATGGAGCCTCAGATTGCTATATGCCATACTGACATGATTTATAGGGGTGCAATTGACCAGAGCCAAGTTGAGTAACGGACTTGACTGAAAATTTCAGGCTCAAGCAGGACCAAGCCATAAAACTAAAGCTCAAGAAGCGGCTCAGAAATTCGAACTTCTAATAATAAACTAAAGTTCGGTAAACGGCTCAGAAATTCGAACTTCGGTAAACAGCTCAGAAATTCGAACTAAAGCCATAAAACTAAAGCCTCGACAAAAGTTCGGTAAACGGCTCAGAAATTCGAAATTCTAATAATAAACCGATAGAAACTCGAATTTGAGCAGTTGGACTAGAGCTTGAATGTCAATAAAAATTTAGTTTTCTATATTGATGTAAGGATATATATATTACATTTTATCCAACTTTGTACTCCAATACTCCAATATATTGTGTACTCCATTGAACTTTACTCTCTCTCTCTCTCTCTCTCTCTATATATATATATATATATATATATATATATATATATATATTATGTTCCACTTAGAACCATTAGCCTAAGAACCCTTAGAACCTTTTAGCATTAATAAGGGTTCTACAGCAGAACTGCACGTGCAAAAAGTGTCGTGTTTATGTATTATATTTTAAAATTATTTTTGATTACACACAACGATGCAAAAAAACATGTATTTAGATTTAGATTCTGAAAATCTATTTAAAATTTAGGGTTCTACAGCAGAACCCTAGTGGTTCTATGGTTCTATTTTAAGGACTGGTTTTCCCTTGAGCGCGACCCTAAATATATATACATTCTTCTTTTAGGGTCGCGCTCAAGAGGAAACCAGTCCTTAAAATAGATACATAGAACCACTAAGGTTCTGCTGCAGAACCTTAAATTTTAAATAGATTTTTAGGATCTAAATCTAAATACATGTTTTTTTCATGTTGTTCATCGTTTTGTGTGTTCAAAAATAATTTTAAAATATAATACATAGATATTGACATTTTTTGCATGTGAAGTTTTGTTGCAGAATCCTAACTAATACTTAAGTTCTGCTGCAGAACCCTAACTAATATTAGAAATAAGGTAAGGGTTCTATGGGTTCTCTCTCTAATGATTCTCTCTTGAACATGACCCTCTTCTTTTAAGGGTGTTCTTATTTGAGTAATGGCAACATATTTCAGTCGTTTATACATCACAAATCACTATTTTATATAGAGCTTATTGCACTTTGTAACCCCAAACTTTGGTTTATTAATTATTAGCAAATCAAACGCCACATATTGAAACGTGATCGTTTGTAACCTTAAGTTTCAATTAGCTTTCAGTTTGTAAACCTAGCTCACACATCCGTTAAACACAGCCGTAAACTTTAACAGCTTGAGAGGTAACAGTGTGTATATTAGTTTCTAACAGCTATTTTGCATCCTGTGACCTCTCAAAGTTTATGTATTATATTTTAAAATTATTTCTAAATACACAAAACGATGTAAAAAAAATTAAAATAAATTTTAAAATATGTATTTAGATTTAGAATCTGAAAATTTATTTATTTTAAAATAAACGATGTAACTTATTTTAAAATTTTAAAATAAATACATATTTTAAAATTTATTTTAATTTTTTTTACATCATTGCATGTGTTCAAAAATAATTTTAAAATATACTCCCTCCGTCCCTCTTTAGTTGTCACATTTCTATTTTTGTTGGTCAAATTGACTAAGTTTTGACCAATGATTATAAGTCATTCTTTCATCATTTTAAAAAGCTGAAAATTACATCTTAAAGTAGATTAAAAGTTATTTCCAGTGACATTTTTTTTATTTTTTCAATTGATAAAATATTAATAAATTTTAGTCAAACTTTGGTCAATTTGACCGGCACAAAACCAAATGTAAAAACTAAAATGGGACGGAGGGAGTAATACATAAACTTTGAGGGGTCACCGGGTGTAAAGTAGCTGTTAGAAACTATACACACACTGTTATCTCTCAAACAGTTAAAATTAACGGCTGTTTTTAACTGATATGTGGGCCAGGGTTACAAACCGAAAGCTAAATGAAACTTAGGGTTACAAACTACCACGTTTCAAAGTGTGGGGTCTGATTTGCTAATGAGCCAAAGTCTGGGGCTACAAAATGCAATATACTCTTTTATATATAATATTTCTTAAAATAAATATATACATACATATATATACACAACATATATGATAATCATCTTGACCCATACTGCAATAATGGACCTCTTGTCACCATTACTAGCACCTTTTATAAATAGTCACCATCACCGACTATCACTAATAGCCACCGCCACTTGCCATCATAACTTACCACAACTCGCAACTACTTATCACAATCACGCACCTCCTCACATCACTAACTACCATGACCTCCTGGCTCTTACAACTACAATTGATCGTTAATAATAGACCACCAATAGTTAACATAAGTACATTTTCTCAATCATGAAAAATAAAAATTGCTGATATTATTGTATAAAACAGTGATTAATGAAGTATAAACGTGTGATTCCAGTAGTTACAAACAGTGATTGTGGAACTGGTTTTTAGTTTGTATTTAAAAATTGGTTTGTATCTGATCACTAGCCTATATATAAGGACAAGCTCTGAAATAGCTGGAGGCCTGGAGCTTGGATCGATTATTGTCCAATCAGATTCGAGTAAATTACTAGCCAAGCTCAAATAGCTCATGAGTAGATCAACTAATTAACACTAGTACTCAAAACAAATAAGACTATGCAAGGAGTAGCAAGTTACTAGAAATTACACACCTTCCTTGGAGAAAGCAAATACACCCCCAAGAATGTCATCACTATCTGCATCTTCCTCAAAATCCGCCTTGTTGCAATGACTAGTACTTCTGTCAACCTCAGTTGTATGTTTATTAAATTGATTAAATTTATCAAGGCTTGTTGATTCAAAGTATCCCTCTTGAAAATAGTGTATATCTTCATGCCCTAGTTCTTCAGGAAGGTTCATAGTTGAATCAGTACATTTGGAACTTGTATTTGAAACATCACCCGTCACAACACTGCTTGAAGAAAGAACCTCTTCAGAAATATTTCCTCCAGACGGTGAAGGCTTGCTGGAAATGCTAGAATAGTTATTGACATAACACTCCTCAAATGCAGATATCATACTTGGAGATGGCTCAGGAGAAAGTGAAGTAGCAGCTCTGCCAATTGAGTTCTGTGTTGGCAGAAAATTAGACCCTTTAACCCCTTTATTCTCATTATCAATTGGTCTAAAGGGAGGATAAGAATTCATTGTAGCATGGTACTCTTGTTTTGACAGATCCGTTGCTGAACTTCGTATCCCTGAAAGAAGATCCATCAAGTATAAAACTTCATAAAAAGCAGACAAGATTATAATTTGCATATCACTATATACAGGTGGATTGCATACCAGTTATTAAGTTATCAACTGAACTAGGTATCAGCGCTTGTTCATCATCGGAGTACTTATTACCCTCATCACTCAAAGAAGAGGAAGGCGAATATCTTACATTAATGCCCCTGCAGAAAATTCATTATAATAAATCAACCAAGCACATGTAAAGATTTTCTTTTAGGAAATCTTAAGATTTGAGTTATCAAGGTTGATGGGCGGAAATCATGTAACTGGTTAACTCTGCAAAATCAACTCTTGCTCCAACAAGAATCAGCACGAGAATGATAATTTGCTAACTGCAATCTCGATTTCATGCAAAAGAAAAACAAATACATGCAGAAGTTGTAGGCCTAATTGCCCACATAAATTACATATTTGAAAAAAAACATATTAAACAGATTTTAAATCTGATTTACCATCCACACAAGATACATGGGGGGGGGGGGGGGGGGGGGGGGAATTGTAATAAAAAACTTTGTTTCGGGCGATATCCTGTAAAATTGCTTAACAAACATATAGAAAGATGAAAAACAAGAAGAAACACAAAGTTTCCAAAACCACATATTTCACCGGGATTACATATATACGGATAGGACAACAATGAGTAGATACGGCTAGTCTTGCACAAGAATTTTATCTCTTGAGACCTGGTCCATACAAATTACACGAGTTTTTCATGTTTATTTCTGAAAAATCTTAATTATCTACAACTTACATATACAAAATAGAATTGATTGCTCCATTTCATATCGACTTACTTCTGTGGGAAGTATATTAACTATCACTATGGATAATTTTTGTTTATTTAAGCCCGTGTACGACGCAGATATCAATGTATAGAATTGATTTGTAAATTAAGTCCAGAATTTGACCACTTTTATAGCCCCTCCCTGTTTCATTAGAAATTGAGTACATTGCAACTTGGGGACACAGAAATTTGTCCAATGCACATCCTATCCTTCAAATGTTAGCACAGAATTCAAATCATGAAAGTCTTTTGAATTCCAGTAAAAAACCAAAATTGCAAAAAATATTTTTGCATCCTAACCTGTTATTAGCCCATTTATGATGGAGTTGGTGAAAATGGTCAGAGACGGGAAGCAGATCCTTCCTCCTTATTTCAATTTCCCGGGCATGCAACTTCTCAATTTCAATTTCTCCACCACTAGAATATAGATTTGGTCTCCCGCCTTCTACTGAGACAGAACTCATTGCATACGAATAAACCTACATTGACAGTAAAAGGGCCATGACAATTATACGTAGAAACAATTTAAGAAAACAAATAACTTATAGCATCATGTATTTAAGTTAATAATATACCTTAGACTTTTGCCAAACTGGTGTCCTGCCGGATCTTATCTGCACTTCTGCTTTTGAAAGATACCAATGGTATTGATCATGGTGTTTCACCGTATCCTTTTCCTTAGTACCATCATCTTCATACTCATAAGGGCAAATAACTGTCTCTGCAGAATCTTGCCTACCAAGAACATTTCCCTGGATGAACTCCTCTCTTTCAGGCCAATCAGCTCTTCGGCAGACATCCCACCATTGAACAGGGGAAGCTTTCACCTTTAACTCCTCGTCTTGTACCTGCTCCAGCGAACTTGTCCCATTTCTCAGAAAAGATTCACCTTGATCGCCTCCAACAGAATGCAGCAGTTCATATTGAACCACATTGCCAGAAGGAGTATAAACCATCAAGTGCTCCAATGCATTTACAGTTAAGTTAGTGGGCTGTAAATTGCCAACAGAACTATGGAAGATGGCAGAAACAACACCAGGTGGAGGTGGGAGTTTCCCTGCAGCTGAAGATGCGGCATTTCTCACAGTACTAAGCCAAGTTGAATTCTTAATCCTGCTTACTACAGATAAGGTAATAAGAGGGGGTGGAGGTGGAGAGTAGGACTGCTTCAGCATGTACGAAGAAGTAGACCACCACGGCACAGATCGAAGAGGAAGTAAAGTAGGTCCATTAAGATTAGAATTTTGCATTTGAAGACCAGTCTCACCACCAAAAGGAGATAGAACAAAAATATGACCAGTGTGATTGGATGAAACAATCGCTATCCAATGACTAGATGGACTAAAACAAATGTCTTGAATAACCTGTCGCAGGAATATAGGTTATAAATCTACAACATTTATATATGAATCAACATTATAATTACATAGGTACATAATTCAGAAACGAAAGAATATTACTGCCGAAGTGATGCCACGATGGAGCTTGTAAAGGTGCACATGAGAAGAACTCCAATCGTAGCTATGACTTCCTGATCCATTTTGTAAGTAGGTAGGCACGATTCGAAAAATATTAATGTTGTTACCCTTGACGGATGCAGTAACCAAAAGAGTCCCACTCGGGTCAAAGCAAAGGGCAGCTATGGGACAGGTATGTGCCCTGAACTGTGATACAACAGCCCTGGACACAAAATCTTTAATGACGACCTGCATATAACAATTCAGTTTAGCTACAATATTAAAATCCTGGTAGTCAGAAAGAGAATAGCTGATACATCATTAAAGATTCAATGTACCGCTGAACCTAAATAGAACCTCGTCAATTAACTGGACAACCCAGTACATATACTAGACAATAAATAAGTGTGGGCGTCTGAGATGAAAAGAATTCTTGAATTTCTTGATTAGTTGAGCATTTCAACAATTACAATTTTGCAAAACTAAGATGAATCGCTAAATTAAGAGCAAGACTTACAGTTCCAGCAGTATCTACGTCACTTAAGTGAGCTGTAGTCCGGCCCACTTTGCCGCTTGCAATGGAGGACACCGGAGAGCTAGAACCATCAGGAAGAAGCTCATGACAGTATTTTGAGAATGTTTTGATTCCCATGTCTCCAAGATTAATTATTCCTGTGGCTAATTGCTTACTAGATTCCATCGCATATCGAGCCATCAGATTCCCGTTGCTTGGTGAGGTAGAAGGGCTAACACCTGGAGATGGACTCAAACTCTGTGGACTTAAACGTCCCGTGTTTGGTAACAAGGGGTTATTAGAAGCATATGCTAACCACCTAGGGCCAACAGCCATGGGACCATAGCCAATATTGACACCACTGAGAGCTTGGCCTCCCAAACGAGGGACATGATAAGTAAGCACACTGAACTTACTCTCGAGAGTGAGAGCATCAAAACAATAAATCTGCAGCACATAGATAGATAATAGTCAGGGTAAGAGTTCTAACCTATGCATTCATACAGAGATGTACAAGCTCTGAACACATGCAGATTAGATATGAAAGATAATTAAAGTGTGGGCCTCGAATCAGGAACACAGTAAATCCATTTTCAGTAAGAGAGAGAACAAAACCAAGCGTCTCTGTTATGAAACCAAACGTTCTCCATATAGAAAATTCATCTAATTAGCAGCACTCTAGCAAGCCATATTCCAGCTTCCTAAATTGTTAACAAATCATAGTTGACATTATTAACATCTCACACACACACACACACACATAGAAATATATAGATTTATAATATAATAAGAGCAAGAGGAATATTAGCCCCACCACCGAATGGGATTAGATACTAAAACATATAGACCCATTAGATCTACTTTTGAAAAGATTCTCTAAAGATGCACTACATTAAAAAAATTAAGATACCAAGGTTCAATTCCTAGCAACTCTAAGCTATGACATGACATTAATCTATTATTAAAAAGAGGATATTATGGGTTCGATTTTGCAACAATAACAAAAAGATATAATACTCCCTCCATCCGCCCATTTGTTTATATAGGGTGGGGGTAAAATAGTGGAAAGAGTAAGGAAAGAGAGGGAAGTGTTGGACCCATCAATATTTAATTAGTAGATTACTGTTTTTAGAAAGTTTTGAAATGTAAAGAATTGAGAGGGACATGCACAAAAGAAAACCATAAAGGAGTATAATATTTCTAAATTTCTAAGAACTGGATTTTTTACAAATAACATAAATAATTGAATGTAGTAACATAGATTATCGAAAGAAACAAATAAAATCTAATAAGCATAACTATAGTTGTATAATTTAGTAATCTGGTATCAAAAAAATATATGCTAGTTTAATATATATTCTTTAAATAACATAATTTATATACCAAAATTACGCCTGATTATTTACAAGAAGTTGATAAACATATATAAATTTTTAAGAATAGCACAGAAATTTACTACATAAAACATTCTTACAATAATTTGTATATTAAAAAATAATATATATAATGTCCGTGGATCACACCAGATATAAGTGTGTAATAGTGTATTTTCAAGAACTAAAAAATCTCCAGACATTAAAAAGAAATGTCCAGATATGCGATCTTCTGGGTAAATTAGGTTAGTAGCATGGTAGAAGCATTCTTTATCCTTATAAGAGTTGCATCTACTACTTGTACAGTATAAAACCATAAAATAGACAGAACCATACAACAATAAAATCTACAGGCTTACTTGTGCAGCAAGACCAACAGCCACTATTTTTGAGCTACATCTGACCATATACACAGCTGATCGGAATCTCAAAACATGAACATAACTGTGAGATCTTAATGAGTAGAAACGGACAGCTGTAGGAGTATGAATAACAGTTCCAACACGAGGCTCATATTTATCCCTTACTGAACTATCCCTACCATTCTGCATTGGACCTGAACAACTTGTCTCTTCACTTGCCACAACCAAGAGCAAAGGAAGCGAATCCATAAATCCCTCACGATCATCACACTTTGCAGGGATTGGCTGCATTTGCAAGAAAGTGACTGCATCATCTCGGCGTGAGACCAGTTCAGTGACATTTGAAGCATCTTCAACATCAAGTACTTGAAATCCATTCGAGTACCCTAGAAGCAGGAGAGATTTCACTACAGAAGCACCAAGTTCTAATCGATCAAAGCCAGCCCATAAAACCTGCGTACAGGTGAATACACACAACACTCTACTAAGTATTTGTGGCAGACTATTAGCAGTTTCAAATGAAAGAGAAAGTACAATAACCCAAACAAAGCAGAAAATGGAGAGAAACAGGCGAAGATCTAAAATAGAACATCATATAAGTTCCAGGCAACCAAGAATGTCAACATGCTTAACAAATAAATCATAAATTTGATTATGTACACTTTAGCATCATGGCTTGTTGTAATTAACTCTATGCATGCATGTAACTTGACAAAAATACCAACCAACTAAAGGTTGTGTGTATAACACAACATATCACCTAAATCTGTATACATAACTGTTGGTGAGTACACAAGTGATTGGTAAGACAAACACGTGCACACACATAGAGACTTCAATGTAGTAGAAACTCAACTGACAAATTAAACACAGCTTCATTAGCTGCACTGAAATTTATAATTGCATCGAATTAATATCTAGGAATGCATATAAACCAAACATTACTGATTTGGAGAATCGGGTGAGGTAAAAAATCCACAATCTTTAGAATATATTGTTTATTAAGAGGTCATTCATGAAGCAATATCAGACTGCTTTGTTTTGTTTTTTTTCTTTGGGGGGGAGGGGGGGGGTGGTTAAAACTGATATTGATCTATGTTCAGTCATCTATTTCCTCAGTTCTCAGGGGTGATATTATCAATGCAGTCCATAATAACACTACTTATTGACTTATTATCTAGCACCATGTTTCTATTTATAAATACAACTTATATGTCTTCTTGAGGTTTAAAAGTGAAACCATTAACCTTACATGCACTTTTAAATATCATAGTCTATACAGTACATTATAATATTTTCAACCCTTATCTGTCAATTAAGGTGTCTATCTTATGGTTTATACCTGAGCAGCGAATCCTTTTTTCTATAGTAAAGAGTATATGTATATACCCTATACAACCATACGTACAAAGAGATATATGGCATACACTGTTTGAATAAAACATCCAGGCATAGTGAAAGTTGAGTATTCTATATAATAGAGTAAAAAAGCCAGAAAATGGATGCACGGACCAACCTTATATCAAATATAAGTTGTACCAACAGCAACATGGAGTGAACAAGGCACAAATTAATTAAATGAATCAAAGCATCCATTTCCACTAAATCATCGCAATGTTGACAAATACGCAGAATTACAGAATCTTTGTTTGAAGATTTGAGATTTTACAAACGCGAGAAAGACTAAGTGCATCTCCAACTAGCATACCATGTAGCTAAAATATCCATATGGTGCACAAAAATTAGAAATTATACATAGTCTGTTAAATTTGCATGTCTCGGAACAGGGCACTCCATTACGTATAACTTCAGTTTTAGTCAATCTAATTATGTCCACTGTATATGTTGAACCTCCGATACCTGTAGAATATTTATAGTATTTTTAAGCTATAGCCAATCATTATAATCAATCCAATTGGAGTACAACACCTTCCAGATTCGGAAAATTTTAAAGTATCCTTAATTTTTATATTATTTTCATTATAATCAATCCAATTGGAGTACAAAACCTTCCTGATTCAAAAAATATTAGCTAATCGTTATTTTATATTATTTTGGAGATACTCTGATACAGAGTCTCAAAGATTTTAGAAATTATATTTAAAGAGGGAAAGGCAAATTCAAACAACAAATACTTTCAGATTATTACAATGTAATCATGTTGAAGATGTTCCGCGCTAGTGTTAGTTTCGTAAGATGCAGAGACAGTTTTAACCTTACCTAATAAAACAATAAAAAAATGTATACAAGATACTCCTACTCCTACAAACTAAGTAATAAGTATGGTCTGTTTTGGCTTAGCAAGCCGTATACCAATTTAACTATATAATTACTAGGCAGACAATTAGGTTACTAGATTCTCGAAATTGAAATAGTTTTATAGAGGTCGTGACTCGTGATAGAGCATTAATAGAGTTGTAATCACAAATCATAATTGTCTGAGGTCATGAAATATAAAATTACCAACAATGCCGCTGAAATAGAGAGGTACATCGATCTACATCAGGTGCGCTGAAGCAAACAAGAGACAAATGCGCATATCATTGGAATTCAGATGCATACAAGATACAACATGATCTCATTAACTTAAATGACTCCTTATACTAGATCAATTTCCTATTCACTTCAAAAACACAAACTAACTGAAAATTCATATCATCTAGTGCTATATATACAAACAAACGAACATATATATATATAGCACTAGATGTTGTTATAATAAAGAAGAATAAAAAAGGACCTGGTCCTTGTGAAAATGATCATCGGCGGCAACAGAAGCGCGAACAGCGGACGACACCGTTTTGATACAAGAGGAGATAAGTTTAGGTAAGAAGCCATTAGTAGCAGTCGTATTAGTTTTGTTAGAGTTGTTAATATAGTTGTTTTGGTTTCTCCTCATAATAATCAAAAACAAACCGCCAGTTGGAGACGATAGTTACTCAAACAGAGGAATCCAATCTTGCATTTATACAGAGAGAGAGAGAAAGAGAGAGAGAGAGAGGGAGAGAGATGTATTATGTATAGGTGGTGGTGGTGTTGTGGTTGTATTGGGTTTGACCTCTAACTACACGGACGCTTCCTATTTCTTCTGTATCTATATATCCATATCCTGTATCTATATTCCTGGAGTTGCTTGTGTTTTTATTTTGCGCTGCAATCGAGTCTTGTCTGCTCTAAATTTCAAATTTTTATTTTTATTCCTATTACGTTATTTTGGTATATTCCATATTCTTCATTACCCCCATCGCTTTTTCATTACTTTAGTTATTCTAGCTAATAAATCTTTTTAAATTGGTATGATGAGCTTATCAAATATAAAAATTGGATTTGACCGATATAAACATCAGGAGATTTGTCGGACAGAACATCTTATAATAGTTAATCGAATAATTAATTTATTGAAAAAATAAATTTTGCAATAACGACATATACTTGATTTTACTTAAATCAAATTATATCAATTTAAAAATTTCATGAAGTCGGTTATTGATTTACAAACTAATAAACTATTTAGATGGGAATTATAATTTAATTTTTTAGAGCTCAGAAACTAAAACTCCTTTTAATATATAGTCTGAATTTCAAGTCCAAATATAAAATATATTTTTTTATGCTTGTATGTGATCTCGAGCCTCACAAAAGAAGCATAGCTACACGATGATATACTAATGCATCCAAAATAGATTTTTATCTCGAAGAATATATTTATGTATGACATGAACTTTCATCAGAACAATATTTTTTTTTTTGGCAGAAAATTAGCGTTATCCTAAAATATATTATCTTGAAAAAGAAAAATTATTCACTAAAATAATAATTTAATTTATGAAATCTTTTATAATAATTAGGAAAATTTGTAGCATTGACTAGACTTTAGAAATCAAATCGATGAAATATCTCTGATAATTAATTAGTTAAATCATCAATTTTTAATAACTTTTAAAATTATGATGATTACTTAATCATATAAAATTTGGGACGCGTAGAAAATTTGTAATTGTATCTTCGTAAATACTAATTTCTATTGTTAGACTAGCAACCACATTATTAGTAGATTTTAACTTGAATTACAAATATTAGGTGAAATCTAAATTCCTCCTAATTGAATTTTTGCAGTGTCCGGATGATAATTGCCGATTAGTTTGCACTAAATTTATTGAACAAAACTACCCAACTAGCCAAAAAAATGTGTCACCAGGATTCCAGAATATTCTCATACTCATTCAAATAATTGTTCTCGATAAATGATATGATATGCATATCTCATATTTACCAAATGCCACCCTGTATTTATAATAAGATACAATTGTTTATAATTGGACTTATGACTTGCATACATATTTATGTGTAGATAAATGGTCATCATATTATTGATTTTAGTTGTTAATGATCATCCAAATATGAATTTTATTAGAGTCTCAACTACGGGTGTAAACAAACCAAACTATTCGTGAGCTACTCGAGTTCGGCTCGGAAAATATTCGAATTTGATTCGGTAATAATCGAGCCGAGCTCGAGCTCGAGCGATTCGAATGTTTTACCGAGCCGAGCTCGAGCTTCAATTTACTCGGCTCGTAAGGTTCGCGAGCCTTATCGAGCCTCTATTATTTTTTTATTTTTTATTATAAATATTTTTTTAGAAATATATTCAATATTTTATTTATAATTTATATATTTAATCGAATCGAACTCGAGTCGAACCGATCATATTTCGAGTTTTTGTCAATATTTGGTTACTCGATTCGAGCTTTCGAGCCGAACTCGAGCTTATCGAACTATTTACGAGCTGAGTTTCGAACTTGAAATTAAAGGCTCGGTCGAACTCGAACTCGAGCTCGAGCTCCGAACTTTTCAGTCGAGCTCGAGCAGAGCCTGACAGTGTTCGACTCGGCTCGTTTACACCCCTAGTCTCAACCGATCATGGTTTTGAACTTATAAATTCGATGAATCTGCACATGTATATGAGTTGGATTCTAAAAAAAACTCTTTAATTAAAGCATTCCGAATAACTTTTCTTATTTTGAACATTTTTTTTGTATTTTTGTTAAATTATATGGCAAAATTAAAACACCATAACGAAAAAAAACATGTATTTATTATATATCAAATTATTTATGGAACACGCGAATATTATGTATAAAATATAGTAATTCCATGATCCGTGTCTTATTAACTCATGACATGATTCATCAATGTTTTATGTGTTGTGCAAACAAAAGATTATTATGAGAATGTTTTATGCAAATGGAAAAAAAATAGTGAAAAATGTCTATAGAATACATAAATGGGTGTATCGTCGAAAATATTTTACATTCGAGTCTCCCCTTGTATGTATCTAAAATCTAGTCATATTTATTTCTTTAAAATTTATATATTTGGTTGTCGTACTCCTAAAGTTAAAGTAGTGATCCATTTTTATTAGTGCAATTTGCCATCTAAAAATGAACCTTACAGTTATAGTCTAAAAACACATATGAACCTCTACAAACTTCTAGTACATGAACTTCTATGATCATTGAACATCTAAATTATAAAGATTTGTGTTAATCAATAAGTACTACTTCTTGAAGCAGGGGATGTTGAATATAAATACAATAAAGTATGTCTCTTTTTTGACTTGTCAAACAATATATAAGCAATCGTACATCGAATAACAAACGATGAAAACTGTTTGTATTATATATTAACGCATACAAACCTTTCTTGTCAATGTGTACATGACTGTTGCGGCCGCAAATCTTTTGAAGTTATAAACTTTGTACAGATGCTTTTCCGTAAAAATCTTACGTCTATAAATTTTTATGCGCGTCTCTCTCCATATAACAATGACAACAGATAATTTATATTTTATATACTAAGCTAATACATAAACAATAATCACTTACATTAATTTAGGAGCTATATCCTTTTTAATAGATGATAGTTTTCAATAATGTTGATTTTTCCAATTTTCAACATATCTTCACTTCTAAATAGCTAAATCGATATTATTTCTAAGGCTTTCGATTATTAGATTCAACTTTTCAGTTGTGCAGTATTATAGACTCTTCTAGCATGCAGACCCCGGGAGTCTTGGTCAATAGACTTTGACTATTCATTCTAGTAGACTCTGATCACCTTCTTCCGCTAATTCAGCTAAGTGGAAAGCTTTCAATGCTAAACTTTGTTCTAATACTTCGAACAGTCATCACCTTTATAACTAACAATAAAGTATTTCTAAGCCCCACATACAAGCTACAGAATACTAATAAGAACAAATATTCTTCAAAGCAAGTATGGTATGATCTTTATGAATTAACTAACTTCTAACCAGTTATTGTATGATCAAAAACTATTTGAGTTTAGAGATATTGGGGCCGTTTGGCTATACTTAAAAGAAGTGACTTATTGCTTAAAGCAAAGAAGTGGATTAGAAGTGAGAAGTTGGTTTGTACTTATAAGTTATCACAAGTGTTTAGATACCGAGACTTATAAGTTTTTAAGTTTTGGATAACTTAACTTATAAGTTTGTATAGTTTCGTAGTTTTGTAATATAGTTATTTGATATTTACGAAATAAATTGAGAAAAGTTGATGAAAATATTAATAATGGTGTTTAAAAATTTATATAAATATTAAAAATAAAACTTAGTATATTTGAGTATTTCATAAAATTAATATAAATATTAATATATAAAATTAGTATATTTGAGTATTCGATCACCTCTCATATTTGGATTGGATGGAGATAACATGAAGTAGACAGCAGCAACAAAAAATAAACAAAAGCGGTGGGAAGCAAAGGGTAGGAAGCGGCGGTTGAAATAAGCTTAAGCTGGGTCCTGAAAAAAGCCAGGATCTGTAGCTTTTTTCCCGGACTTCTTTTACCTTTTTTAAGTGCTTTGAATCATTTGCCAAGCGGTTGACAAAAAAGAGGAAGTCGGTTTCTGGGCTTTTAAGCCCACAAGTTACATTCTCAGACACCCACATTACCTTTTAAATCTCATCTATACTATACTATTAAAGCCAAAACATTAAAAGTTTGGTCGGTCGGTACGCGGGCTTTTATACGGACTTTTATAATTAGCGGGCTTCAAACAAAATTAATGGGCTAAGTTTGGTCGATCGGTACGCGGGCTTTTATACGGACTTTTGTAATTAGTGGGCTTCAAACAAAATATAAACAAATCAAAATATAAAACAAATATAAGACCTATTTGACTATACCAAAACTAAAGTCAAACCTTAACAAATATTATACTATTAAAACTGAAACATTAAAAATTTGGTCGATCAGAACACGGACTTTTATACGGACTTTTATAATTAGCGGGTTTCAAACAAAATTAGTGGATTTTAAACAAATTGTAAACAAATCAAAATATAAAAAAAATATAAAAGCAAAATATAAAACAAATATAAGACATATTTGACTTACCAAAAACTAAAGTCAAACCTTAAAAAAATACATACGCATCTATATTTACTATATTATTAAAGCCGAAACATTGAAAGTTTGGTCAGTCGGTACTTGGGTCAAAATACGGGCCTATCTATATACCAATTATTCTTTTTAAGTAAAATATGTCATCTTTTTTTATATTTTCTAACTAAAAAAACTCCATCATTTAATATAACATCGAAAAACATAGTAATTACCTTTTTAACTAAAACACATTATCTTTTTTATATATACTAATTAAAAAACGGATTTTCAACAATTAACACGGACTACATATATATAAAAATATAATATTATTATATATAATTATTAACAAATAACTTGTGATATTTTTCAACCAAACACATTAACATTATTTTTAAATACTCTAATGGACTCACTTTAAAAGTAATATTATAAATCTATAATATACTATTATACTGTTAAATCATGACAATTTCAGTTAATCGGTCGGTCAGTCGAGTTCAGTGAGCCAGTTGGTATTCGTCCCATGAACCTCATTAATTTATAACATATTATAATATATTTTTTATTATCTATTAAACCAAAATATTAAAAATTACGTTAGTATGATGTGTCGGTATTTGGTTTTACGAGTCTTTTTAACTTATAATATGTTCCATATTATATTATAAATTATCAATAACGAAATATTAGAAGATTGATTGGTTGATTTATATATGATTTTATAGATCTTCTTAAATTATAAGATGAAAAAAAATATATTTTAACATTCTCAGTAAAATATACATGTTCAACCTAATTTTTTATTAGCCGTTTGACGGAATTAACTATTAAGAATTTATCAGCTGTTAAATAAAAAATTTATATAATAATAGTATTCTATTATAATTTTATTCTCAGAATAATATTAATTTAAGTTAAAATATATACGATAAGATAGCAAATATTATAACCGCCCGTGCATGGCACGGGTTATAAGCTAGTTATTATAATACATAAGGATTTTAATCTAAACTATGTTTTTCAAATTTAAAAACTTTAAATATATAAAGCACGTCATAAAAAGTCTTTTATTAATAAAACGAAATTAATTAGAGTTGATAAAAGTTCTTACTATAACTCGTCATACATGTGGACTTGACATTTCACATTCAATTTTCAACAACCTGTTCCAAAATAGTTGACCCCTCATGATATAATGGAAACACTGAATGTCTTCATAGCCTGTTTTCTGTTAATACCCAAATTTTATTATGTAAAGAAGTAGAAATGATTACAAGTAATGAAGTTGATTGTTATTTATTTCGTAGTAGTTTTAAGATGGTATATAATATTATTATTTGATAATTGTTTACAAACTCACTTAAAATATCTGGAAAAATCATCCAGGTTCATCACTCATATGCATCATTGTCCCTCAACCAAAATCCCAACATCCAACTGAGAAATAAGAAATTTTCAGTTGCCCGTGTTTTGAATCACTAGAGTTTGAAACAACAATATTCCTGACATGCAAGTTTTAAAGAGAAGAAAAAGATATGAAGCTTCTAATGTATATATAAGTTCATAAAAGTAATATATTAGCTATTAAGGAAATGATCAAAAGAACTACACTGGGGAAAGCTCCAAAGTAGTTTACATGACTTTTGTGGAAGGTCATCTGGTTACTCTACATCAAGAAATGATTACAATTAGCTGAAGTTGTTATAGCGCTTTTATGTCTCCAAAGCTATTTCCTTAAGTCGATCGACGTTATGTAAATATTTTGTTGAGTTGTATTCTTCTGCATCATTAATCTCTTCTGAGTAGGTTCTTTGAAGTAATCGCTTTTGTTGCACTCTTGGACAGTGGGGGTCATATTTATCACCTCTTAAAATCTCCAGAACCTGCAAGCTTACTCGTCACCTCTTAAACTAATGAAATAAGGCTTCCCTCTCGGGGCATTTTTAAAAATTTAACCAGCCTTATTGATTAAGAAATTTGTAAAACTAAAATCTCCTAACCAGATACTTAACGCTTAAAACATTAAATTTAATAACTTAATTTAAGGACTTGAAAGATAAATAATAATGTTTCTGGAGTTGGTTAAATATAGAAAGAATATACAGCACATTAACACATCTTTTGTAACAGGTCTACCAAACCATTGTAGTACTAAAAAAATCAAATTCACCATCACTTTTTACTCGTTTTTTTTTTACTTTCTCCGTGCTACCTGAACTTTTAAATTGAATAAATGTAACACTAACAACCAATAGGTAAACACAAATCACAGTATAATCAATTTATTACAATAAGAACGGATAACCCACACACATACTAACATGGATATCGTGGATTAAGGTAAGAGTGTAAGACTTATATGCAATTT
This sequence comes from Daucus carota subsp. sativus, assembly GCF_001625215.2. Lineage (NCBI taxonomy): Eukaryota > Viridiplantae > Streptophyta > Magnoliopsida > Apiales > Apiaceae > Daucus > Daucus carota. Next base: position 28,509,223 of record NC_030381.2, read on the forward strand.
GCAAACCTTTACTTTAGGGTAAATGCACTTTACACCCGATATTTTCACGACAAACACTTTGAATCCCTTAGCTATCTAGTCCGCTACACTTTGAACCCTTTTTGTTATGTTTGACCGTTAACATCAAAGTTGAAAGTGGTAAGACTATCCATTACAATTCTATCTTCACTATTTGCGATTTGCACACCTTTGATATAGGATAAATGCATCTCACATCCAATAATTTCTTTATCTAAATATTTATATGAAAGTTATTTGTCTAAATAATGATTCTTATATAATTCTATAACACTGAAAAATACAATTTTGAAGTAGATTAAATATTCTTTCTTATAATACAATTTCAAAATTTTATTAATTATATAAAATTTATAATTTTCGATCAAAGTATGGTGACTTTGGTCAATTTGGCTAACAAAAACCAAAACAAGACTAACATTTTAAAATTTGGAGGGAGTATTTATCTGCCAACAAATTTAATAAATGGACAATTATCGTATTTACAAATAATATATTGTTATAAATATATATTATATAGCAAATTACGTTAACATCAACTAATCAAAAAGCAACATCAACATTGGCACTTGAAAATACATATTAGAGGGTGTAGGAGCTTTCTAAAACTTGCCTGACTCATTCGAGGCCGAAGAATTGGATTCTGGTCGATACACACAGAGGCAGTTAAGAGCACGCAATCCATTTCCTCTTGGTTATATAAACTACCAAGAGAAGGATCAACAAGTTCCTCAATTGCACTGCTCTCCAGCAAAGGTTTTGCCTGAATCAGAACTGAAACAGTTAATCAGAAGATATGCCTGTGAACTTTGGTTGAAATATAAATGAACTCTAAACATGTACCCAGAGTACAAGGCTTTTCTGTGAGTCATCAATAGCTCGGCGTCCAGTCACTATCTCCAAAATTAGCACCCCAAAAGAATAAACATCAGTTTTCTCATCCACTATGCCATGCATGAAGTATTCTGGAGCAAAGTAGCTGTCGTTGAGAGAGGATAAATAGGCATATTAATAAAATAACCTACTAAACTATAAGTGTACAAGTTTTGTGTTACAGACCCAAATGTGCCTTCAAATTTTGATACGTTATGATGGCTCCATTGTTTTGGTAGCCATTTTGCAAGCCCGAAATCACAAATCTGTATTCAAAGTAATTAATTTAGTCATGACACTGTCACGTTCCCAATTAGACACTAAGAAACTATTATAAACTTCTCTTGACTTGTCAAAACAAGGAAGCTCGTCGATCTTATAGAAACTTAAAATTCTTGCGTAATTTCTTGTTCTTTATAAATACAACCTTGGAAACCTTGAAAAAGGATTTGCTGATTAGAAAAAAGGCTCAATCCGTACTTAGTAACTAGTGAAGGTAATATCTATAAGCACATAGTTCCATTACACTAAATAGGAAATTACTTAAAATTCAGATTAAAATCTAGACTGCTGGACTCACAGTAAAGAAGTTCTAGCTTCATATAGTTTTTTATAGAAGCGTGCACAAAAATGGACCTTACTTCATACAATGAGGTGACACGTGTATATTTTGTTAGATTACTTCTTAATTGTAAATTTGAGATGGTTACAAGTTCTTCCATACATAGTTGTTGACTTTTTAAGTATGCCAGTTACCTAAAGTTGCTGCTGAGATATCCTAATGTAATCTCATGTATGTGGATGCGGGTATGTATAATGCTTCAATACAACATATTTTGACTTTTGAAATTCTTCTCAGCTAACTAAGTCATCTCATATCTGAAGTGTAAAGAACAAATGAACAACACATAGAAGTGGAAGATTAAAGTATCTTCAATGATTAAAAAAAATTAGGAATTCGTATTTGTTAACATGATAAATTTATTTTACAGTATTATTTGCTCTATTAACGTGATGCACATGTCTATTTATCCATTATAACACCATCTAATTGGCATCGCTTACTGTATTAACTGCTAAACTAGCACTGTTTGCAGTTCTAATGACGCAATATTCCATGTAGGTATAATTATATAGACAGGACCCTAGGGGGGAGGGGGCGCTAAGGATTGTTGCTTACACGTTACTGAACTTAGATTTGATTGAAGTCGAACTGGAAACGAGATAAGAAATTGCAAGTTTAAAAACCTACCTGGGGCTCAAAATTCTCAGTGAGCAGAATATTATCTGCTTTAATATCCCTGTGAATGATTCTCCTTTGACAGTTTTCATGAAGATACAGCAAACCATCAGCTGTCCCTACAATAATTTTGTGCCTAGCACCCCAGTCTAATCTCTCCTTCTTTCCTGGAAAGCAATTAAATACACCACCATGTAATAATTTATAGGTAAAGAGCAAATATGTGTTCATATTATATACACAGCTAATATCTGGTTGAGAGGAGGGGGGGGGGGGGGAAGAATTATAGGGCATACCATGAAGAAGCGATCCTAAACTCCCAAGTGGAGACAACTCAAGTATAAGATATGTCCCCCCTTCAACACCATAACCAACCATTTTTGCTGTATTAGGATGATCAACATGTGCTATAGTGCCAATTTCAGATAGAAAACCTACGATCTGTTCTTCAGATGTTCCTTTGTTGAGCTTTTTAACAGCCACAAGTTGCCCATCAGTCAAAGAACCCTTGAATACTTCAGCATAACCACCCTTTCCAATTAAATTATCTAAAGTAGAACAAAAATTATCAGTTAAGAGAGAGATTAAGACTTGTTAGTGTTATCAGAAATTTTATAAAGCATGTTCAACAACATTCCACAATAATATAATAGCAATCCAGTTTTTGGTTTATTGTTGTATATCCATTTAACTAGTAATAGTGAATGATTATCAATAGTCCATGGCAACTGATCCACTACAGTAAGACCAGGTCACATATACTTGCAGGAGTATAGGGAGATAACTATCTGGACTTCCTTAGTGCAAGGCTCTTGCCAGAGTGTCCTACATCGGAATTTTTTTCTTCTTCCTCTGGAAGTCAAGATACCCTCCACTCTAAAGAGAAAAAACTTAAAATTTGAAATACCTTTTACGTTAGGATCTATTTTTCATGAAAGTACTAACCAGGACTAAAATTACAGGTTGCATTTTGGAGTTCTTGGAGGCTGAAGTTTTTCCAGGGAGAATTAAAATTGCTCAAGTCAAAGGCTACATTTTCACTGGCACTCGAGCTCTTTTTACTTAATTGCTTTGGAGGAATTAAAGGTAACTTCTTAATAGGACTAACTTTCCAAACATTGACGAATTTACGCCAGCGAGTATGCATCTTTGAATTCGATGCACTGGCTTCAGGATTAGATGTGCTATTATCGTCAGATTCTGATCCTTTATTCATGCTACTCATGCAAGCTTCTATGATTCCCCTAGGAGAGGAAACGCCTTCGTTATCTTTTTCCGTCTCATAATATCTCAAATCTGCAATAATCAGATATATTTACACATGATTTCAAGAACACGCACAAAAAACTTTCAAAAATAAAGACTTCCACATTACCTTGTGCAGAAGAAGAAGAAAATTTACGACGTAATTTTTTAAATGTTGCCGCATGAGCACTGACGTCTGAGTTCTTTTTATGTTCCATGTTGCCGTTTTCCACGTTTTCCTAAATAGACAGTCATAATTTGAGATGCATAAGGAAAGAGGATAACTATAGTCGTCACACATTCAAAAGCCAAATAAACTATGCGGAACACAAAGGTAGATGTTGTAACTTATATCCCCTTATATGTTCACCGGAAGAATACAAATGCAGAATATTATTTTTCTCTTATTCTTTATAAGTAACTTTGAAGAAAAATGCAGAAAATTCTTAAAAGTTACTTATAAGTTATAATCTACCTTACCGTATCCAAAAAAAAAAATTATAGTGTCTTAAATCCTGAATTGTGCAAATTAAGTGAGCCGATAAATCAGAGTACCAAAGTCTACGATGTCTCGATAGTTACCTTGTAATATCCCTTGTTAATATTTTATTAGACTTTAGAATTATAGGAAATAGGAAATAAAATATTATGTGATGAATTTTTTTGTTTTTTATGATTAAAATATAATATCCCTATAATTTAATATAGTTATTATATAATAGAGATTGTTAATTTATAATAATATAATAATATTAGAATCTGTTTTAGAATAGAATTAATAATAGTAGCTTAGTAATTTGATTAGAAAGAGAATTAGCAATTTCAGTTAATAATAATAATATTTGTTAATTAGGATGATTTGACTTTAAGTAGAATTAGTGATTAGATTATAATAAGTTTAATATTAATTATTAGAGTCCTATTAGTTGTAGGTTATTTAAAGGCCTGTATATAATCATGAGCCTTTCTCTTTAAAACACGCGTTAAAACCCTAAAAAAAAAGATTTTGAGCCGCCTGTACAGAGGAAACAGAGGAATGACAGAGTGTGACTGCGGGTTGAAGCAGTGAGCAAGGTATTATGCCATGACCATTCATGTACATTACAGAACGATAAAGTCTTATTATTATTTTATTATTGCTAGATCTTTTGTGTTGCTGCACTCCGATATAAGTTTTGACACACCGGTAAGCTACTCATTAATATGAGTAGAAGCATGTTAAACTTGTCCATTAACCAAGATTTAAATAGGTTAAGATTTAATATTTAATTTTCGTGTTACTATTTTGGTATTGTGATATGATTTAGGTTTTGTCCTTTCGTTATGTTCGTTGATTTCGTAGTCTGGTTATTATTTTAAATATGAGATGTAATCATGTTAATAATCTGGGATTGTTATTACTGTCAAACATATATATTTAAATCATTTTTTATATATTAGTTGTATAATAATATATATTAATTAATTAGAACTTACTAAGATATTTAAGTGTTAGCTGTGCTGCAACATTATTTTTGTACATATTCATATTGAGAATATATTTTTATATTTTATTTACGTAACTCTGGAGTGTAACTTTGGAGTTTAGGTAATTTGCATGCATGACATAATTGTCGTCGTGATTTTACTTTATGCATAAATATGAGAGTGCTATCCTATTATTATACAAAGGAATGGACGTGACAGACTATTAAATTCTTTTAAAGTGAGTACTGTGATGTGTCATTTTTCGGTAATTAAAATTAAAATATTATAATGTTTTATATCTAGATCAAGGGCATTAATTTGGCAGACTGTTTCGGATTTGTGTTAGTGCTAGAGTTCGCTATTTTCGAGGTACGAATTTCTTTATTCTTTTCTCCTCATTTGTATTTTAATTACTCGTTATATGTTTTGATCGGGTTAATTATACTTTACGTGTACTTTTGGTACCCATTGTCCTATTCTGTTCGTACTCTCGGTTGTGGGAAATTATTATTATCAACTCATTTATATTTGTTTCGTTTTGTTTCGCATTTATCTGCGACATTGTTTTGTTATGTTCTGTTCAATGAGTTTGGCAATTTTTGTAACCTTTCTGTTGGGCTCTTAAACCTATCTGTGTGGTTAAATCACAGACGAGTTCATGGAGTTTGGAGTGTCTGGTGAACTCGGCACTTACTCGTATCAGTGCTGTGAGTATACGAGCACGTCTCTGGAGTATGAGATTGTGTATAGATCATGATCGCTATTGTGTGTTTTCTTCTCGTGGATTACCGGAGAAGGATTCTCTGTATTGTAGAAATGCTTTGTGCATTCCTTGTGTTTTCTTCTCGTGGATTACCGGAGAAGGATTCTTTGTTTTGTACTCTGCTTTGTGCAAGTACATATTCGTATAAGAGACCCATATTGTCCCCACCTCATCCGTCACTCAGCCTTACTTTTAGTTTCATTGTTAGCTCAATTGTTTTAAATATTATCCTACTAATTCGCTAAATATTGTATACTGTTTCTAAATTACATTATTGGTTTTGCATTGTTTTTATTTTTGAACTCTGTGCTGGTAGACACAATCATTCAGTTGTGTAAAATATTATTTTCTTTTAAAATTATATTCGTACTGGGCGTCTGGCTCACTCAGTTTATTTTCTTTCCGCAGGTAATCAGGGGTTAGCGGGACTTGAGATGAGTGCTACCCAAATTAGTTTGTTAGATTATTTAACAAATTTCAGGACTTGGTTTAGATGAATTTAAACTCTTATTAGTGTCATTTGGAGATTCCGAACTACTTTTAGTCATTGATATTATTATTTTTATTTCTCAGTTTTTGGTTAATATCGTTCATGTTTGATTTCGGTAATTCATTGTTAAATAATAGCCTGAAGAAAATGGGGTGTTACATTTTGGCATCAGAGCTCAGGTTATGATTCTGTAGACTAGCCTTAGGGCATTTGACCTGTGAGTTTGGGTTTTACTTCGTATGGGTAGAAGTAAGATTTTTGATACAACGCTGCGATATTTACTCGATGTTTACTCTATATGTGTTTTCATAATAAATGTTGCAGGATGCCGCCTAGAAGAGATACCTCGAGAGGACAACAAATAGTGATGGATAGGGAGACTTTCTTGGACATGGTTAGGGAAGTTGCGAATCAACAAAGACAGAACCCTGGCGCTAATAATGTGCCAAATCAAGAAGGTCAAACTATGTTCGACCGTTTTATGAAGCAAAGGCCTAACTGTTTCAAGGAAGCCAAACACCCTATGGATGCTGAGGCTTGGATCGATCACATGGAGAAGATATTTCGTGTACTAAATTGTTCTGAGGAAGAGAAAGCTCGCTTTGGTGTTTACCGTCTTGAAGGGGATGCTGGCACATGGTGGAAATCAGTGGTGGCTTCCCATCCGGCTGGATATGAGGACACTCTCACCTGGAATGTGTTTAAGGCGCAATTTGATCAGAGATATTTTCCTGCTAGTGTTCGTGAGGAGTATGCTCGAGAATATCAGAGTATAGCTCAGGGAGAAGACGAGTCAGTAGCCGATTTTCAGGTTCGATTTCAGAGATTGGCTGGTTATGCCCGATCTATTGCTGGGAACGAGCAAGATAAAATTATGAAGTTTAAATGGGCTTTGAAGGATACTGTACGCAACCATATCATTTCTAATCGCTACGCTACTATGGATAGTTTGGTGGACAGTGCTAGGGATCAGGAGCTTCATCAGGTTGACTGTGCCAAACGTCTTGAGGTTCAGAATCAGAAAAGAAAGAGAGGTGATGACACAACCAAGGAAACACAAGATTTTCAGAAAAACGGAGAATCTTCAGATGTATTCACGCAAACTGATCGTAGATACAACACTCGAAATTTTTATCAGGGTAAAGGGAACCAAGAAAAAGGACAAAATGGATCATCTAACAAGTATCAGGGTGAAGAAAAATCTCGTTGTAGGCATTGTGGGAAGACCCATGGCGGAAGTACATGTCATTGGACTACTGGCGCTTGTTTTAGATGTGGAAAACAAGGCCACACTATTCGAGACTGCAAGAAATCGTTTAATCAGCGCGATGATCAAGATGGACAGATGAAAAAGAATGCTATAAATGAATAAGGTATTAATTTTCAAAATATTTTATATACAGATTATGTTATAATTTCATTTGCCTCATATATGAATATTGTTGATCTTATGGATTTGGAATATTTATTTGTAATTCATCATAGATAAGTATGTGTTTAGCTATGTGATATGTTCATTTAATTTCGAGGACGAAATTATATTAAGGGGGGAAGAATGTAATATCCCTTGTTAATATTTTATTAGACTTTAGAATTATAGGAAATAGGAAATAAAATATTATGTGATGAATTTTTTTGTTTTTTATGATTAAAATATAATATCCCTATAATTTAATATAGTTATTATATAATAGAGATTGTTAATTTATAATAATATAATAATATTAGAATCTGTTTTAGAATAGAATTAATAATAGTAGCTTAGTAATTTGATTAGAAAGAGAATTAGCAATTTCAGTTAATAATAATAATATTTGTTAATTAGGATGATTTGACTTTAAGTAGAATTAGTGATTAGATTATAATAAGTTTAATATTAATTATTAGAGTCCTATTAGTTGTAGGTTATTTAAAGGCCTGTATATAATCATGAGCCTTTCTCTTTAAAACACGCGTTAAAACCCTAAAAAAAAAGATTTTGAGCCGCCTGTACAGAGGAAACAGAGGAATGACAGAGTGTGACTGCGGGTTGAAGCAGTGAGCAAGGTATTATGCCATGACCATTCATGTACATTACAGAACGATAAAGTCTTATTATTATTTTATTATTGCTAGATCTTTTGTGTTGCTGCACTCCGATATAAGTTTTGACACACCGGTAAGCTACTCATTAATATGAGTAGAAGCATGTTAAACTTGTCCATTAACCAAGATTTAAATAGGTTAAGATTTAATATTTAATTTTCGTGTTACTATTTTGGTATTGTGATATGATTTAGGTTTTGTCCTTTCGTTATGTTCGTTGATTTCGTAGTCTGGTTATTATTTTAAATATGAGATGTAATCATGTTAATAATCTGGGATTGTTATTACTGTCAAACATATATATTTAAATCATTTTTTATATATTAGTTGTATAATAATATATATTAATTAATTAGAACTTACTAAGATATTTAAGTGTTAGCTGTGCTGCAACATTATTTTTGTACATATTCATATTGAGAATATATTTTTATATTTTATTTACGTAACTCTGGAGTGTAACTTTGGAGTTTAGGTAATTTGCATGCATGACATAATTGTCGTCGTGATTTTACTTTATGCATAAATATGAGAGTGCTATCCTATTATTATACAAAGGAATGGACGTGACAGACTATTAAATTCTTTTAAAGTGAGTACTGTGATGTGTCATTTTTCGGTAATTAAAATTAAAATATTATAATGTTTTATATCTAGATCAAGGGCATTAATTTGGCAGACTGTTTCGGATTTGTGTTAGTGCTAGAGTTCGCTATTTTCGAGGTACGAATTTCTTTATTCTTTTCTCCTCATTTGTATTTTAATTACTCGTTATATGTTTTGATCGGGTTAATTATACTTTACGTGTACTTTTGGTACCCATTGTCCTATTCTGTTCGTACTCTCGGTTGTGGGAAATTATTATTATCAACTCATTTATATTTGTTTCGTTTTGTTTCGCATTTATCTGCGACATTGTTTTGTTATGTTCTGTTCAATGAGTTTGGCAATTTTTGTAACCTTTCTGTTGGGCTCTTAAACCTATCTGTGTGGTTAAATCACAGACGAGTTCATGGAGTTTGGAGTGTCTGGTGAACTCGGCACTTACTCGTATCAGTGCTGTGAGTATACGAGCACGTCTCTGGAGTATGAGATTGTGTATAGATCATGATCGCTATTGTGTGTTTTCTTCTCGTGGATTACCGGAGAAGGATTCTCTGTATTGTAGAAATGCTTTGTGCATTCCTTGTGTTTTCTTCTCGTGGATTACCGGAGAAGGATTCTTTGTTTTGTACTCTGCTTTGTGCAAGTACATATTCGTATAAGAGACCCATATTGTCCCCACCTCATCCGTCACTCAGCCTTACTTTTAGTTTCATTGTTAGCTCAATTGTTTTAAATATTATCCTACTAATTCGCTAAATATTGTATACTGTTTCTAAATTACATTATTGGTTTTGCATTGTTTTTATTTTTGAACTCTGTGCTGGTAGACACAATCATTCAGTTGTGTAAAATATTATTTTCTTTTAAAATTATATTCGTACTGGGCGTCTGGCTCACTCAGTTTATTTTCTTTCCGCAGGTAATCAGGGGTTAGCGGGACTTGAGATGAGTGCTACCCAAATTAGTTTGTTAGATTATTTAACAAATTTCAGGACTTGGTTTAGATGAATTTAAACTCTTATTAGTGTCATTTGGAGATTCCGAACTACTTTTAGTCATTGATATTATTATTTTTATTTCTCAGTTTTTGGTTAATATCGTTCATGTTTGATTTCGGTAATTCATTGTTAAATAATAGCCTGAAGAAAATGGGGTGTTACATACCTACTTCACAAACAGCAGAGTTGATGCGCAGAGGAAGAGGATACCTCTAATGTCCCGCAGAGATGAAAAATGAGGGCTATTAAATTGTATACTACATCTATAGGTAACCTCTACTGCACCAACAAGCATTTACATAATATGCAATTAGCCATCAGCTAACACCAATTAGGAATAAGCAAATTCAAATTCAATTGAAAAACAGTCCCGAAGAAAAATAGAAAACTGAAATGCATGTTGCATTATTAATATGAATGTATTACACGCGTTTTGCTGATAAAAAGAAGCACAAAAATGAGGAGAAAATGCGTAGAGACATACCACGGGAGAGGAATTTCGAGGCAGATACCATGAAAACAGAGGAAGCAAATACAGAGGAGAATAAGTGCTGGCCTCCGACTTGTTCGCTTAACCCTTCGCGTCTCGCGCCACTATTAGATAAATTTCTTAAGCATGTCGAACCATGTCAAAGGTCAAGACGGTCGGTGTGGAACAGTCCCGTTCGAAAATTCGGAATTAATTCCGTAACTCGTCGAACTGATTAAATATCCGATTATTCAACTAATCATTCGATTAATTTTCGATCAAATTAATTAATCTCCGATTAATTTTTATTCTATGACTTCACCGATTAGTTCTGATTCCCGTTTTCTACACCAGTGTAAGTGTGTTTAATAAAAAAGTCTGATTAAATTTTAAAAATTTATTGATATAAAAAACTAAATCCACTTATATAAAATTTTTCAGAGTTTATATTGTATTTGTTATCTTAATTACTTTTTTAATAATCAATAACGGTTACTTTTCATACTTTTATGGCCTGATTTTTGGCACTATCAAATATTAAATAAATTAAAATAGGAGTAGATATTAGATTATATTAATAAACCAGAGGGTTTGATCAAAGATAAATTGCAAGGTCACATATCTCTGGTCTCTTGATCGACAATGATGTCCGCTGAAACAAGTCATTAGATTTATCAAGACAGGATAAAGTGAAACTAGGATTTGGGTGGAATTAGTCTTTGATTCGAGTTTCACTAGAATTGAGAATTGAAAGGGGAGACTGATATTCCCATTTCTGAAACGATAACCTAATTTCCGAGCACAGAAGACTCCCAGTCTGTCCCTAATTTTCCGAGCACCAAGACTGCCAGTCGTCGAGAGCCGGCAGTCGGGGATCTTCTGGAATGTAACACATCAGAACATTATTGAGCTTAGTATGAACTCACACTGCAAGCCAAACACTGAAAGATTTGCGTCGAGCATTTCTGTACAATATAAAACCACAAGTTAGAGATTTTCTACTAAGCTGCAGAAAACTAAACCCAGATGACTCGGGGTTTGGATTGTTGAGCAGAATATTTACAAAGACAAACCATAAGATAGGAGTTTACAAAGTTTGGACATAGTTTAACACTACAGATAAACCAAACGTTACAAGGTTTTCGATCAGGAACATAGGGTTCTACAAAGCTACCATGAGTTGTGTCCCTCTTTCATCACAATTCCTTCCAGAATTCCATCAGTTCCAAAATTTCCAGAAAACTGCTGAGAATCAACGGGACCAGGGAGCTTGAAAAAGATAGAGAAGTTTCCTGGCGGACAGAGATTCTGAGACTGCATTTCAAATGTCTGAGAAAACATGGAAACAGTTTTCTCCCCAGTGACCGTCACACCCCTGATTAATACTTTACCATCATCTTCAATTTCACAGATGAATTCTCCTAAAATTGGAAATTTGAATTCAATTTGATTCTCGTTATGGAAAAGAACAAGCAATACAGAATGGAAACGCACAAAAAAAAACATAATTTTATATCTACAAAGGAAATAGACCATCTAATAAAAAAAATTAAAATAATGAATTTGACAACAAAAGCAGAGTGTAGACTGATAAGTTCCATGTAAAATTAATCGATTTATTAAAAAAATAAACGATTTAATATGTAACACATCACAAAATAGCAAGCAACAAGAGAATAAAAAATTATAACACAACTTACTTTCATCCCTTTTGACTCCAGGAAGAGATACTCTGAACAGGTAGGAGTCCTCACATTCTCCAATATCTATGAGCCCTAAAGCTGGTCCAATTCTCCCCCTTGCTGCACTGCCAGTTATTGCGGTCCCCTTATTTGTGGCAGCTGTCATGTTACTCAACTCTTCCCTCGTTGGGTGCGAGGGAAGAAATATCATTCCTGGACCAAAGTTCTCCTCAGAACTGCTGTCCACATTACCGAATAACGAAGGTGTGCCATTACATTCGGAACTGGAGATGGTTGGTTTATCGCCATCGACAGGTGGGCTACTGTGTTGATCTATAATATCCACAAATTTCACATCGTGTTGATTAGTTTCTTTGGGCATAGTCAATTCATTTGGATTTTTAGTTTTCCGAGGAGCACCAGATGATCTAGTTTGAGGTAACTCTCCGTTGCAGTCGACCTCCAGCATTCCCATATTATATTGAATTTTACCATCCACAAAAGCATGAGACCTCGCACTATCCCTATCCAGATGAAAATCTTTCAGCCCAGTTAGTCTCTTAAACCTTTCAATATCTCGTGGCTCCATGCAAGAGGTTTCTGGTTTGTTAATAAACACAATATTCCCAATAATTTTATATTTATCTTTAAGCCACGACTGAGGATGCAAGTGGGGAGGAAAGAGATCCTTAAACTGTAAGTAATTAACTGCAGGATCTCGTGGAGTTGGAAGAGTCCCGTTCAAAAACTGATGCAACCAAGGTAATTTCATCACAACATTCGGATCAGCCTTTCTAAGCACATAGTAGTATATTCTCTCAACTTCAACAACCTTAATGTGGGAACCAGCAAGCTGGTCAAGACTATACGGAACAAGACCCTCGACACGTCTTTGCAAGACGGACTTGTGAGGCGTGTCGTGTTTAAGATCAGGCGCAAAGTACGTCCCCATAATGAAGTACAAGAGGAAATACTGATCATCAGTTGGCACTACTCTTACATTGATCCTGGATCCACTTGCATTCTCTTCCTTATCGGATTCGAAAGCAATTAAAGCCTCTGTACCCTGAACCGTAGACTTCATATTTCCGATTTCCCAAACGACTTAAAAATAACGCACTGTCAGAAGATGACAAAGTACAAAATCAACTACACATCCACATTATTCGCAATTACTAGTAAAATGTTAGTTTGTTATAAAATTTAGTTGATCCAAACCCTAGCCCTAACCCTAATTAGCTTAGGTGCATTGCATTTGTTTAGTAATTGAGCAGCCACAAGTAAGCGGAAATGAAATAAAAGAAAGGAAGAATAAAGAAGGAGAAAGAGAAGTACCAGTTGCCGGAATTCAATTGCCGTAATGACGCCTGAGCTTCTAATTGTTGGGTCTATAGGCCTACGTGTGCTTCAGATACGAGTCGGTGGTTTTTAGTCGATACAAATACAGTGCCCCCGATACCCAATACAACTTTAACAAACCTTAGATAATTATCAAAGGTTGGATTATACTCGCTCTGTTCGGATATATTAGTCTCGTGGCTTTTTTGCACACACGTTTGAGAGATTTGACCATACATCTAAAATTATTATTTTTAAAAAATTATTTTTTGAATAAAAGTATTAGTGATATATTTTCATTCACAAAAGAAAAAATTTAAAAATAATAATTTTAAGTGTGCGGTCAAACCTCTTAAAATGCGTGAAAAAAATCAAACGATTATTATATCCAAACAGAGGGAGTATGAAGGTTTTATTGTTAAAATCCGTGTTGGACCGGAATAAATAATAATACTTTGAATTGAAAAACTTAAATTTCAAAAAAAAATCTTTTAAGTAATTTTTATTACAAAATTGATGTGTCCAGTTAAAAATATAATATATAATGTAACTGTTATTTAAGAAATATTTTTACGCAAAACAGCTATCTACTCTACAAAACCAAGAAGAAAATTCTTGACTACTTACAGACCGACTTTATGTTCTTATCAAAATTTAGATTTAATATTTTGTTATAAAAAATGCACAAAAATAAATAATTACATAACAAATTTGGGATCATATATTAATACAAAATTCATGTTTCTAACGAGTTATTCTTGTTCGATTTTTATAAAATATAGAACAATAGTCTAGCCAATTTGAATTTGAGTTTTAGATTATTCTTTACAACTCTGATGAGCAATAATGAGTTATTCAGAGTTAATTTAAAAATACTGAACAATAATTTAGTCATAGTCATGTTGGAATTTAAATTTTAAATTACTCTTTTTAGTCTAATTGAGCTTTAATTAATTTTTTATTATTTATAAATCATAAAGATATTATTATATGAATATTAAATATTTGAATAATCTGATTTTCTAATCTGAAAATTATGCTTTCAATGAACTCGGATTAAAGTACGATAATATTCAAACTGCACTCAAGTTTGTATTGAAGATACAAGATTTTTGTCACTTTATTAGCAAGTCGAAAGCAAGTCTTTGAACTGAAATGCTATGTGTTATAAAATCAAACACATTTTTATGTGTTTTCTCTTTTTGATAAAGAAAAAACTTTTTAACACTGTGATTTAGTTGTTAACATGTGCTACAAGTAAAAACACATTCAAAATATGTGTTTGTAGTCAAAAATAATAATATAAAAAAAAAAATTACACACACAAACAATTGTGTTTGAAGTGTTATACATTGTTCAGATGTGTTTTGCAGGTGCAAATTGCAATAAGGTGCCATTAATATCTCTGAAAAAACCATTTTGGTCACTTGCCCAGTATTTTTGAGCAAATTTGGTCATTTTGCCCATTGATTACTTCCTGCTTCCCCTGTACCTTCATTGTATACTGTCAACAAGATCTATCAATAATAACAGATATTAATGCACACTGATGTATAATCGCCAATCAAGTTAAGCCACCTTCAACATTTGACAAAGATCAAGTTAAAAAATTTGCAATACTGGAGGTTGGCGAAGACATGAACCCGAGCAGAACAGGCACCGACATCACAAGAACTCGGGAAGCCGTATCAGGTAGCTTTTTACTTATTCTAAGCCATTTTGAATGGGTAAAATTGTTTGTCTGAGACTCTGGTCTGCACCTTCTGGCAAGTCATGAGACAATCTAAACCAGAAAATAGGTCAGGCACTGAAATGGATGGGGCTGATCTAATCACGATGTTAGGGATCTTACTTGAGTGAAAGGCATCCCAGCAAATATCTACACAGAACTTTAAGAGAAGAAGAATGTAAATGGGGGCTGACAAAATCCTGGAGATGATTAGGGAGAAAGAAAAAAAATGCTTAAAAAACAATATAATCAGACAAGATGTGTCCGGCTTCAGGCATATATTTGCTCGATATACCAATTTTTCTACTCTACACGTAATACTGATCCAAAAGCTGGGGGATATACTTTCGCAACTGAAACGACATTGACAAGGGTGTTGGCCCTTTTTAGGATAGCTAAGGCTAAAATGCCTATATAGCACATCTGGAAAATTAGCTCATTTTAGCACGGGCACAATGCATTTAAAAAACGTGCTACACATGAAATTTAAAAAAACATTTTTATGTGCTTTTTATTGTTTTTCCAAAAGCTTAACACAAGTGTTTTAGTTGCCATGAAATTAATGCATTCAAAATAAATGATTGTAGTAAACAAAACAAACCATAAGAATTGTGTTTCAAGTATAACACATTGTTTGGATTCGTTTTGCAGGTGCTAGAATGTGCCAATACCTCCGGAGGTGCCATTGTGGCCACTTCCCAGTATTTTTGTTATGATTGGTCATATTCTCCATTGATGACATACTACTTTCCAGTACCCTCATTTTGCAAACTTCAACAAGATCTAATCAATAACAATCACATATAAATGCACGCTAATGTATAGCATATATAATAGTATAATACTATCTACACACTTAATAGATAAAAAAAGGTGCACGAAATACTGCATATCATCATCAAAATTCACAGCTTCATCCAGGCATTCATATTATCTTATAACTAAGTAGCTTACTATTGAGAGCCAATTAATTAAGAATAAAGTGCAAAAGTACTATTTAGAACATTTTAAAACATCCTTGCCATCAGGGCACAATCTCCATGACAATGGCATACACAGAAACATCATGAACTTGGAAAGAGGAGGTCCCAGGTTTTTTTTCCGGGGGAAGGGGGGGTGTAGGGGAGGGGTGGTACTAGAAGTACATTTGCAAGTTCCCATACAAACTGGTATTAATAAAAAACAAACAAGAAAGAAATACAATGTTGTAATGCTACATACTTGCATCACTGGAGAATTTTGCATATATCTTCATATTCAACAGCTGGCAGAACCCTTCCATCATATATTCCTTTCTCAATCTGCAGCTTAGCACAAAATTTATCTGTATCAATGGCTAATAACTTGGCATTTGATCCACGATAAGCACCATTAACAATTTTCACCAGGCCACCAATTTGGGGGATAACTGTCTCAAGCTCCTCTTGGTCCACTCTAAGGACATGCTTAGTGTCAATCATTTCAATTTCTCCAACATACTTATCAATCACTTTACGAACAACACCTTTTTGCTTGTAATAACCCTTCTCCGCCAAAGGCTTGCTCATAACCTTAACAACAATTCCCTCCCACAACCAGTAATCCTTCCTATTAGTACGCTCTTTGGCCTTCTCTTGCTCCCTCATCAACTCATCCAAAGCCGATTTTCCACCAGCTTTCTCATTACCATCTTTCTTTGCTCTCTCTTTCTTACTCCCCCCATTTTCAGCAGCATCATCAAACACCAATCTCGAACTCTCACCCCTCTCTTTCACCACATTCTTATTCCCCGTCCCGAGCTTAATCTTAATTTTGCTATCATCATTCTCATCTCTCTTAAACAACTTATCCTCAACCTCGACCTCAACCTCATTCACCGGAACCGTCTGTTCAGCCCGCTCAATCTGCCTCTTAATAGCCCTCTCCTGCTTCTCCTCATCCACCAAATCAGCCCTCACCCTCTTATTCTTCATCTTCTCCTTAAAAAGCGTCTCTGAATCCCGATCAATATACGTAATAAACCACCCCTTGGGCGTCTCCTCGACCTTACACTTCCCCGTCCGCCCCAAATACTTAACAAAATCAGTCAAAGTAGCCCACTGAGTAGAATTCATATGAACATGGTGCCTATCCGCAATATACTCATTATAAACAACCGTAGCCGCAATCCGACTAAACCTATGACTCCTCTTCATATGCTCGAGAAAAGTAGCCTCAAACTCCTCCGTATAGCCATCGACGACACGGTTAGGGTTCTGGCCAAAAACTTGCATCTGGCGTTGATGCCCCTCACTCATACAATGACACTTGAAACCATTCTCATCACGACATTGTTTCTGACACATCTGACAATACCATCTCAGTTTCTGTAGCCCTTTGGCTTTGATTCTGTTAGCTATTGCCTTTGGGGTAAGAAAATCGTTCTTTCCCATTCTCAATCACAATTCAATTCGATTCGATTCGGATGATAACAACAACTATATCAATTAATCAATCAAGTAAAACAACCCTAGAAGAGCGATTGAGATACAAATTATAACTTACTCGATTCCTCGACCTTCCGATGAGTCGCCGCTCGATGCCAATTCAGCCTCGTACCTCAGTGACGCAAACCTCAATTGCTCCGTGTGTTTTAAAACAAATATAAAACATAATTTCATAGTTTTTTTAAAATTTTTCTTTCTTATTAGAATTTTGATAACAAATATTTATTCAGAAACAAAAAATTAAAATAATTTATCAAACTATATTTTATTAGAATGCGTGTCGAGCTCCGTTTCCAAATGTAACCAATTGAGAAGGACGAAGGGAGTATTTATTAACAAAAAATATACTAAAAATGTATTGAAAAAGATTAATGTTATAATTTAAAAGAAAATATAAAAATAAAGATTATAGTTTGTGCAGTTAAAATACATAAAATTTATAGCAAAAATCAAATAATTAATATTTCAAAATGGAGTAAATATATTAAGTATGACGACATGAAAGTAATCAAAATGAGGTGGACGAAGGGAGTATTAATTAACAAAAAATAAAATAAAAATATATTAAAAAAGATTAATATTATAATTTAAAATAAAATATAAAAATAAAGATTATAGTTTGTGCAGTTAAAATACAAAAATTTATATAAAAAACAAAGTAATTATTATTTCAAAATAGAGTAAATATATTAAGTATGACGACATGAAAGTAATCGAAATTTTTTATGAATATTAACAGGGGTGTATTGGATTGAGAGTTTAAAGTATTTTCTTCATTCATGAAATCTGAGGGTATTCGATTGAGATTGTTTGAAATCCATTAAAATCTTGAGGTATTCAATTAGGATTTTAAATTATGCTACAAAAATCGGTGGTATTCAATTGTGATTGTTTAAAATCCATTAAAATCTCATTGTATTCAATTAGGATTATTTAAAATCCATTAAAATATGATGGCATTCAAATGTTGATGGGTTTTTTTGGATTTCATAAATGATGCATTTTGTGGCATTCTTTAGTGTATTTTAAGTTTTTGGAATCCCACCAAAAAATTCATGAGATTTTAAAACATTGTGCTTAAATTCTATCAACTCTGCGACATTTTATCAGGAATCCGCACAAAATCAAAATCACATACAATCCATTAAAATCCGTAAATTAAAAACAATTCATTAAAATCCCAATCGAATACACCCCCTAAGTTGATTAGGTTTTGAGTAAACTTATTTTGAATCAAGAACAACATAAGCGGGTGGAGTTCAATCATATGGCTTGTTTGGAAATCAGATGTTTGGGATAAGATTAGAGATTCGGGATGCTTTAGTGTTTTGACCATTTCAATCCGTTAATATTAATATTTGATAGTCATCAGATTGAAATAGAGGTTTGGGTCAAAAAATTTGATAATCATTCAAATCATTATTCTATTTATGATTTATATTACAGAACATAATGTTTTGTGATTTATAAAAATAATTGTTCTGGCTTTTGATTATAACGATCTCTTATGAACTTGTTGAGAATGATGGTTGACAATTATTTTGATCTAGTTCATGGCCTATTACAAGTAGAATAGGAAGAAAGGGGTTGACTGAAACTTTTACTTTTCTCGACGTAAGGATTAGTTTGATAGTGATCGAGTGACATTGCTTCTTCGACCTGAACTAAAAAATTTCCGAAGTATGATGCAAAACGATTCGTGTTTGATCCTTAATCAGAAATTTCTCTATAAAAAAATGAAACAAAATTTGAAGATGGAGAAGATGATTGTGTTGTAGAAAATAACCTGCATGTTGTTGGATGTTTACCAACATTGTAGAATAAAAAAAATTAATATTAAAATGACTAGATTAAATTTTATCTAATTTTGAAGTTCAATACTCCAATATTTTGAAGGACTCTCGTAGATATTAGACCACTGAATATATATATTGTTTCTGAGAATCCAAATACGACTGTGATCTTCCCCGTTTTTGTAATTTTTTTATTAAAAGTATTTAATTTTAGGAGTTGTCCCACATCAATTGTTGGAGGGGCAGAAAGCTAGAATAACCATCCATAATAACTCCAAATGTATAATCATATAAGACCTTTTGGGAAGCGTAAAAAAGAAGTCGTATGGGCTAGGCCTAAAACAAACAATATCATAGACGAACCTACATTCAAGACACTAGGGGCATGGGCCCTAGTCAAATTGCCCAACAGTGTTGTAGTTTAAATAGCTTATACAGTTGCCCCATTAGTTAGATTAACGCGTGATCTAGTCCGGCCAACAAATAATTTACAAGAATAATAAGTTCATCGTCTAATATACTAATCCACTAATGATGAAGAAGACAAACAAAGTTACAGACGTGAAAACCGAAAACCGAAAATAGGCGAGTGAAAAAGCATGCCATGAAAATTCTGTTTTCTATTTATAATATTACGCCATCTTTCTCAAATTAGAATTAGTTGACTTTGAACACGTAATTTAAAATGCGTTGACTGTCTAGTTCAAAAATTTATTTATTTTGATTTTGCTTTTGTAAACGAAAATTTCATATTTTAGTTTTTATTTACAAAAATAAAAGTTTGAAAATAAGTTATCACCTACGCGGTCAATGGATCTTAAAATGTGTATCCAAAGTCAACGAACTCATCTAATTTGGGATGAAAAAGTGCGCCTAGGAGATCAAACACCAGGAGGCAATATTTGGTAGGTGTCGAGTCTGATATGTGATTTTTGTGTATGAGCACATCTCAAAAGTATGGTATTGCAGAATTTGTTATTACTGCTTATATTCTAACTTTCTGTCTTTTCTATAATCAATGTGGGACAAATTCTTATAATTAATAGGAAAAATTGATTTTTTTTATCGCTCAACTATTTAATTTTTCTTTTTAATAAGCATCACTCAACTATTACCTTTCTTGGAAACGTGCTACCAAACAATTATTTTTTTTAATATTATCACCCATGTTATGGACATTTGTGATTTTAGTCTTGCCGTTAAATTTATTATGAAAAGTAATTTTTTTTTGTCACTCATCTATTTATATTTTTAGCAACCTACCATTGAATTACATAATAATTTTTTTAAGTCACTACTTCTACATTAGTATTTGATTATAAGCATTTCATGAATTTTAATTATTGTTGTTAAAATCAGTTGCCAGTGTGAAATACTTACATGATGTATCTTTACACATTAATTTTGAAACTTCAACACTCTAGTTTAGCCTTTACCTAATGGAGCTACTCAATCTTTAACTATTGAATAATTTTGGTGTTCTACATTAATATCTTAAATCACACCCCAAAATAAATATACATTACTTCTCCCAATAAGTTCAAATAGACTTTAGTTTGAGAATTGATTAAAGAAGAAATATCACATATTATATTAGAGTTATCTGAAACCGCAACCTATTTTCTTCCTCAGATCATAATAGTTCAGATATATATGTCTATTACCGAGCTTATAATGGTCAAGTTTGCACACATCCGTTTTATGATGATATTTTATAATGATTAATTATAAAACTTAACAAAAATATCTAAATTGACAAACGTATATAACATTTATAGTTATATCAATTAAGTTTATTATTTGATAGTAAATTTCTAAAAAAGTCGGTAATTTTGTGATAAAAAATTATTTTCTCTAAGAGTTAACGAGATAATAAACGAAATGTTTAAATTACAATGTTAAGGTAACGTTCGTGATAAAAACAAAAATATTTCTAATTTAGTGGTAATTTTCTGAATAGATAGACAGATAAGTGATAAAAAAAATTCATTTTCCCTAGCGAATTTATACTAAAATAATGCTGATTATGTAATTTTTAAATCTTGCAAGACATTACATCTATAATTTTAACGAAGCTTCGATTTTAGATATATTTAACCAATATCGAGAGACCTATAACAGTATTTAACATCACTTATTATCATACAAAAATAATATATTTTATTTATAATAACCTGAAATAATAATAATATATTTCTTTCTCAAAAAATGATAAGATCCCCGTAATTCTAATGATAAAAATCGGGTGTAAAATCGGATTGTTTCGACCCGGATCCAGAACGCATAAAACCAACGTTGTATCCGTTAGAAACAGCTCCTCCCATCGAACGGCTCATATGCATCTAAATTCAAATTTATAAAATCTACATCTCTCTCTCTCTGCGGCATCACAATTCACAACTCATTTCAAATCTCTCTCTCTTTCTCTCTCTCTCTCTCTCTCTCTCGATTCGAAGCGTTGTTTTGCAAATCTTTAAAGTAATGGAAGGTGCGCGAATCTCTGTCTAATTCATGTGCTGTAATTATATTTATATATAATTCTTGTTTTTAACTCTTGAATTGGTACTTTTTTCTGATGAATTGTATGTGTGTTGTATTAGAACAAACACTTGAAGCCCTAGCTTTGAAGTTCTCTGATCTCCGCGTTGAATTAGGTGTGTTTCGATTTTTTCAATTATTGGCTTGTTATCGATTCCTATTTGTACCGTTAGATTTCTGAGTTGAAGCGATTTTTGTGCAGATCAAACCCTAGAATCTCGCATGACCGACTCCGGTATGTGTAATTCTGTTATGCTTTACTTCGATAATGTCTCTCTACTCTCTTCGACTATTTCATCATGTGATGTGATTTACTCCACTGCACATGTGTTTAATCATAGTGATTCATTATCTGTTTTCAGAGTATTTATGAGTTTATCACTATTACGAATTCATGACTTCTTGGATGCTTTTGAATTAGGCTTGTCATACAATTCCGGTTATATGTTTATTGGGGGAGTTTTTGTGTCAGATCAAACCCTAGAAACTCATTTGTGTTTGTCGGGTGTATTTTTATTTAGTAATATGGTCACTACTTTGATTCTAAATTGGCTACTGTCTTAAGAGGATAGTTAAGATCTTATATGTTTATAATTTGCATGACCTTTGTGTGAATACGTCGGTGCCTTATTTCAGAAAAAAGTGAACATAGTGATTTAATGGATGAGAACAATCTGTCTAATTATTCTCAAGAAGCATGTTCAGACCAGGAGCAAACTCTTCCAATTATTAAGAAATTTGACGACTTGAGCTGCAAAGTACAGGTATAGTTTCTTTGCTTATAAATGCTATTTTGTCCCACATTAGTTTGTGTTGTCTCTTATTGCTTCTCACACTATACTTCGATTCTGCCCTTCGAAAAGGAACATCCGCTCTAACAACTTTACATGGTTGCAGAATTTGAGGAAAGAACATATGCTTCTGTGCCATGAAGTAAAAAATATCACTAAGACTTTTCCTGGAGCAGAAGTTTTTAGCGCCCTTCAGGGTCTCAGTATGTTCCTCTCTTTGCTTTTCATGTACTCAGTCTTTCTGTGTCCTCTTTTTGGTGCCAGCAAGTGCTTTATCATTATTTTTTCTATCCAACTCATTCCTTCCTTTGTTTGTGATAAGGTTTGGAACATAAAAATTTGAAGAAGAAGTACCTTGAAGAGTATTCCGAAAGGAAGCGACTTTATAATGAAGTGATTGAGTTGAAGGGAAATATCAGGGTCTTTTGTAGATGTAGGCCCCTGAACCAAGATGAAATTGCTAAAGGATATTGTTCAGTGATTGATTTAGACTCCTCTCATGAGAATGATCTACATATTATCTGCTCTGATTCTACTAAAAAGCAGTTCAAGTTTGATCATGTCTTTAAACCTGAAGACAGCCAAGGTTATCCCAAAACAATCTCTCTGTATTTATCTGTTTTGTAACTTATAAGTAGATTTTACTAGTTTAATTTTAATTACATCCTTTTTCTGAGAAGTTTATTATATAAATGGATTTCTTAACCACTTGACTCGGTACATGCAGAGGATGTCTTTATTCAGACCTTGCCAATAGTGATTTCGGTCTTGGATGGGTATAATGTGTGTATATTTGCTTATGGGCAAACTGGGACGGGAAAAACTTTTACAATGGAAGGTACTCCTGATAATAGGGGAGTCAACTACCGGACTCTGGAGGAGCTTTTCAAGATTTCTAAGGAAAGGAGCAGTACTATGAAATATGAGATATCTGTAAGCATGTTGGAGGTTTACAATGAGAAGATACGGGACCTCCTGGTTGAGAATTCTGATCAACCTCCAAAAAAGTAGGCTCTCCGTTCAGCTATTTTCTTTCTAATTGTTGCAAGTCTTGCCATTTGAATGTTAGCCATTATCCATCACGAGATACATGCAATGATATAAAATTACTTAGGCTTGTGTCTGAATTAGCTTCTTATTTTTTACTGTTCTCATAAACGAGCAAAATTAAAAGTTGACCTTAGTGTGCTATCCTTATTACATTCTATAAAACCCTTTTTGTTTTGGCCTTTTTTAGTTTGTCATTATGTTTTTTTTAAATGCATCTCATGTTTTGCAAGTAATGACCTAGAGGCATCGTAATAACACATAATTGTGTTAATTTATTGGCATCAATACTGCACATAATATGACAAAAAAAAAATACTGCACATAATATGTTTGTTAATTCATTGGACTTGATTTAGATTTTTCTATTTGGTCTTGTCTAATAATACTTAAGCAGTTAGGGACAATGGTTCATTCAGTAGGAACATGGACGTCTTGTCGAATTATTTACCAAGTTGAGAATCTGAAAAGAACAAAAACTTTTTCTATTACTCAATATGAGATCATGATCTATGCAATATTCTTCAAGTCTCACTTTGTCATAAGTACTACTATTCATTTTGTCGATTTGAATCCTTTAGTTAATTTAGATCTTTCTTTTTTAACAGAGTCATGTGCGTTTCTCACACTATCTTCTTGCAAGTGACATTAATTTTGATATAAATAGACAAATACACAAGATCGCTTACTAATTGTCAATCACGCCCTTAAACAAAGGACCAGGATTAGTAAATATTGCAATAACCTTAAGCTTCTTAGAGGAGTCTCTTGACCAAATTTTGATATGGCGTGCGTGCCTTTATTGTTAATTGTGCTTTATGAAATAAAACTGCTGCATTATGAACTTAAAAGGTTATTTTATTTCATAAAGTTAACAAGTTTAATTTACTGTACCATACAGTAAGAACAAAAGGCTTAATTACTCCTTATTGTTTCTTGGGAACATATGTGTTGTTACATTTAAGATCAATTAACTATGCAGGGTTGAATTTTTTCCCCTGCCTTTGCTAGTATAGTTTGGTTAGTAACCTTCCTATTTCTTACTTCTATTCTTATCTAGTTGTAGAACATATAAGAATTTCTAGAGCTAACAAGTTTGCTAATAGTAAGAACAAGGAGGCTCAAGTATTCCTTGTGCTTTCTTGTGAACATATGCGTTGGTATTACTAAATTGTGTATTAGTGTATTACTAAATCAGTTAACTAAGCAGAGTCTAATTTTTCTGTGCCTTTTCTAAATTCTGTATTGTCTGCTTGTGCATCAATAGATATAGTTTGGCCAATAATTTTATGTAGTTGTAAAATATACAATGATGTCTGCTTATGGTATTACTGTGTATTCTTATTGAGGATAAAATAATTAATTAATTTTCAGTAATTGCATATAGGTGTCATGTGTTAATAAACTCTTAAAGGTATCATGTGTAATGAATTTTTTTAAATTAATTTTGTCTAATACTTGAAACAAAAATATCATAGCTGTTACTATTTTATGAACAATGAATCAGGTTCACTAACTTATCTTCTTTAACAAAGGTTGGAAGTAAAGCAATCAGCGGAAGGAACCCAAGAAGTCCCGGGACTAGTGGAAGCTTGTGTTCATGGTACAAGTGAAGTTTGGGAGCTGCTAAAGTCTGGCAGTCGAGTGAGATCTGTTGGATCCACCAATGCTAATGAACTTAGCAGCCGTTCACACTGGTAGTTGCTAGTGCCTTTTGCTAAGTTTCCATGTCTTCTTGTTCTATATCTCTATTTATTAGTTCTGAGTGAAAAAGATGACATATAATGATATAAATATAACTTTTGTTTGTCGATTTCTAAAAACAGATTAATTCCTTTTTCTTTTGTTTTAATAAACTTTTTTTGTATAGCTTGCTGAGAGTAACTGTCACTGGGGAGAACTTATTAAGTGGACACAAGACAAGGAGTCATCTTTGGCTGGTGGACTTAGCTGGGAGCGAGCGGGTGGGGAAAATTGAAGTTGAAGGTGAACGGCTGAAGGAATCTCAATTTATAAACAAGTCCTTGTCAGCTCTTGGGGATGTTATCTCTGCTCTTGCTTCCAAGACATCGCATATTCCTTACAGGTCTCCCCCCTCCCCCTCCCTCTCCCTCTCCCTCGTATCTTCTTCCTAACTTCCTAAGCTTTTGCTACTTTTTTGTTCAATCCAGGAATTCGAAGCTTACACATATTCTACAGAGCTCACTAGGTAATCTAAGTGTTTGTCATATATTAATTTGCTAAATTAGGGGATGTATTCTGTAATTCACTCTGTACCTTTTCAAGGCTTTAGTGTCAAACTGTATAAACAGTGATTGTTGGAACAGTATCTTCCCTCTAATATAAATGGATGCTGAGACCCTCTAATAGCATCTGCCCTGTTTTGTTTATGGAAATGCAGGGGGAGATTGCAAGACCCTTATGTTTGTGCAGATGAGTCCAAGTGCCACAGATTTGGGGGAAACTATATGCTCGCTGAATTTTGCAACTCGTGTGCGAGGAGTTGGAACTGGGCCTGCTCGCAAACAGGCAGATTGCACTGAGCTTTTCAAGTACAAGCAGATGGTATTTTGCTTGAATGAACTTTCTAAGAGTGAAGATCATAGTAAGTCAACAATTCTTGGTAAATGCAACTAATTGTTTTCTTATTTGACAGGCAGAAAAGGCAAAGCATGATGAGAAGGAAACAAAGAAATTGCAGGATATGGTGCAGTCATTACAATTAAGGCTCGCTGCTAGAGAACATATTAGCAAAAGTTTACAGGAAAAGGTAATGAGCTAATAGGTATATAGATGTCTTTACTGTATCAGCTAGAAATTTCTAAAATTGTGATTCAACTCCTAGCCGGCTGAGTTGGCTTGTGTCACATGTTGACTCCTGATAATGCTTTTCTTTTAACAGAACCGAGATCTTGAGCAGCAACTTGCAGAGGAGAGGAAAGCTAGACAAAAGCAGGAAACAAGAGCTTTGGCTACTGTTTCTGCTCAGCCTTCAGCTGTGTTATCATCCATTCGAGAAGTACAAAACAGCAAGGCAGAGAATAAACCGCCATTGGCTCCTACAAGGATGAGGCTGCCTCTGAGAAGAATCTCCAATTTTACGCCCCAATCTCCAGTTCCGAAATATAAGCCTAGAACTTCCCTTCTCCCTAGTTTGAAAGATGACAAAGAAAATTTGTCAAGAATGTCAACCAAGCCAGCAACATTGTTACCCAGACGGGGTTCCATAGCTATAAAACCTCCTGCTCAAGCCAAAACCCAGTCTATCCAGCCCAAACGACGAGCTTCGATTGCAAGCTTTCGATCAGAGGCATCCTCCAATATCACAACTCCACTCAACACTTCATCAACTCGGTTAAGGAAGGACCGTGTGGGCCGACAGTCCTTTGTTTGGGACCCACAAAGGGTATGGCGCACATCAAGGCAGCAATCTCCATTGCCACAATCAAGAGACTCATCTCGTGCAACAGTAGAAGGAACACCAGCTGCTGTCTCGAGAAGCAGTAGATTTATGGGGAGTCCCCCATCTCAAATAGGTTCGTGGAAGCCAAAGCACCCAACAGTCGTTGCGTTGCAAAGGAAACCAGTAATTTGGAGTCCACTGAAGTCCAGAGGCTTCAAAACCAACAGGAGATCAATGTTGCCCTCTTGAGGAGATCACCGAATTCAACTGCTGCGAATACACTCGTTTCTGGTTTGCGTCTTGGAACCGATATCTTGCAGTTAATATTTGTGGTTAACTGTTTATACCATTTACATGTCAAGCAACCGATTAGGAAATACCATTCTGAAGTATTGGATTGCGCAAGTTTGAGCTACTGACTTTGAAATCACTTGTCTGAATGAATGCTTGTTTCCCCTAAATGGTGCTAGTTAGCATGTCTACCGTTATTTTTCAAATTCTCACGAGACCAATTTAGGAAAATGTTTATTATATATGTGAATCTACTTTTAAAATAAAATTATTAATATTATATTTTGAACTGTCATTCTATATAAAAAATTCAAGTAAAATATTATTTGTTGAGATATGTATATCCAAATTTATATGTAAATGTATATCCAAATCTGTATGTAATAAATTGTTGTCGAGACATGTATAAACCTGCCATTTTTAATTTTAAACGAGAATATGTCTATTTGTGTAACGAGTCAAAAACTAACTTAAATTTAAAAATAAATCAAAAACCGACTTAGCGTCGGGAGTTGGGCCTTGGGGGTACAATATATTTTTCAAACAAATTATTTTTTCAATAAAATCAATTTCACTATTCAAATAACTAACATATTCCTACAACTTCCATTTGTCTCTTATGTAATGTTGTTCCAGAGACTTTTCTTTATGTCCTGGTTCACTGTCCTTTTGCCTAGCAGTGTTTGCAAGCTTCACAAATCCCCTGTGGGTGCAGGTGCGGTACAATTTGCAGATTGGGGTCAGGAAGGTTTTAAGGTATGGAATAAAATCAATAAACTTGAGGTTGCAATGTTATGTTGGTCTATATGGAAGCATAGAAACGAGTTGGTTTGGCAAGCTAAAATTCCTGTCATGAATGAAGTATTACATTCGCAAAACAGAACTTTGTTGATTGGCGTAATGCTCAGAAAATGTACTCTATTTCTGCCCAAATTAGAGAGGCTAACAGAGAAGAAAAAGAGCATTGGACCACACCAAATTTTCTTACAATCAAAGTTAATGTTGATGGGGCTATTTCTGATAATGACAGAAGATATGGCTTTGGCATGTGGCTAGATCATCTGCTGGTCTGGTTTTGAGAGCTCAGATTTCAAGTCGCAAAGGTAAGCTGTCACCTTATCTCGTAGAAGCTCTTGGCATTAAGGAGGCTTTAAGCTGGATTAAACGCAACAACTGGATGGATGTTTTAGTGGAATCTGATTGCCTTACCGTCATTAATGATTTGAAAAATTGTAAACACATGACTTCTACTGTGTTCTTTTAGAGTGTAAGGCTTTGACGGCTGATCTTAATTCTTTCTTTTTTTGCATTTTGTAAAACGGTTTGCTAATAAGGTCGCGCACTCTTTGACGTGATTCTCTATTTCTCTATTCGAGGCTGACTGTAGTTTCGGTGGGAATAATCTGCCCGCTGTTGTAGGCTTGTAGCATCCATAGATTTGGATGACTTGCTTTAATAATATTTGATTTTCCTTCTTTATTATTATCATTATTATATTTTGAGTAGATAACAAATTATCTATAATATAAAATTATCCAAATAGACAAACCCACGCCCATGTAACAATAAGTTTAATCACACCCAAACGGGGTCCTAACACAACGAAAGAAAATAAATTGTAGTCAATGCTCTGCTCCTTCTTTTTCATGCAAGTAATGTAGTATAAATCTTTTATCTGGTACATAGCCTTCATCTTTCATATGCTTAAACAATTCTAACAAAATTTTGTAAAGGTCATCACTTTGGGGATGCATTTGATCATAAACCACAAAACTGTGGACTGTCTTATTGATTTCAATCCAACTAAGTCCTGTTTCTTTTGCTGCCCCCATTTCTTTCATCTTTCTGATGGTTTTTGCTCTCTCTTTCCATCTCCCACATGTTGAATATATATTTGCAAGTAAAGTGTAGGATACTGGGCTACAGGGTGCTGCCAGAGACAACTGATCGACTGCATATTTTCCGATTTCTGGTTCACCATGAAAGCTACATGCTCCGAGCAATGCTTGCCAAACTAATACACCTGGTTTTACAGGTAATTTTTCAATAAAGCTCTTAGCTTCCATAAGACGCCCTGCTCTACCTAACATGTCAACAACACAGGCGTAGTGCTCCATTCTTGGACTCAAACCATATAAACTCTCCATCGATACAAGAAACTCCATGCCCTTCTCTACTAATCCGATATGACTACATACGTGTAGAAGAGACAGAAAGGTAATGTCTGTTGGCTCTGCACCTTCTAATCTCATTTCCTCGTAAAATTTAAGCGCTTCATAACCATTGCCATGACGAGCAAAAGCAGCTATCATTGAGTTCCATGTAATTGAGTTTCTTTGAGGCATCTGATCAAAGACTTTGATCGACTCCTCTAAGTCACCACATTTAGAGTACATGTTAATTAGGCCATTGCTAACAAATATATTAGCATCAAAGTTTCTCTTTATAATTAAGGAGTGGATTTGCTGACCAAGAGCCAATGAAGTATCAATACCAAATACCCCAAGCACCGCAGACACCATGTTTGGGTCAATCTTGACACCCGACTTTACCATTTTCACAAAAATGTGGACAGCTTGATCCTCATAACCATTCTGTGCAAATGCTACAAGAATTACAGTCATGGAAACCTCGTCAAGTATCTTAGCAGAATTAAATATTTGCAGTGCCTCTTCTATGTATCCACATTTAGAATACATGTCCATCAGCGCACTCTCAATACATAGATCTGATTGAAAACCCAACTTCCAAACAATGCCATGTATCTGACTTCCTTCCTTGTGTGCCTGCAAACCGGAGCAAGCCAACAGAGAGCTCAAATATGTCAAATAATTCGGCTCCACTGATCCCATCCGCATATCCACGAACAAATTCAAACTTTCCTCACAAAGCTGATTTTTTGCAAGGCCTGAAATCACAGCAGTCCAACTAATAACATTCTTCTCACCCATCTCATTGAATACCTGTCTTCCAGAATTCAAACACCCACAATGAAAGTACGACGTTATCAAAGCATTCCCCACAGATATCCCCGATTCATACCCACACAAAAACACAATTGCATGTATCATCCTAGTAACACTAACAACATCAGGATCACTGCATTTGGACAATATGGTGGTCAGTGTTGCTTGATCAAAACAACAAACACCCAACTGAAACACCTTTCTAAAATACCCAAATCCAGTATCCAGTTCCCCACAAGCCAAA
The DNA here is from genome assembly GCF_001625215.2 of Daucus carota subsp. sativus. Taxonomy (NCBI): domain Eukaryota; kingdom Viridiplantae; phylum Streptophyta; class Magnoliopsida; order Apiales; family Apiaceae; genus Daucus; species Daucus carota. The sequence goes on from NC_030381.2 coordinate 28,539,764, forward strand.
AACCCTGAAATCATGGAATTCCAAGAAACTGCATCTCTCACAGGCATTTCATCGAACAACTTAGCTGCATCATCTAATCTGTCACATTTGGAGTACATAAAGAGGAGAGAGTTGGAAATGTGCAAATGGGTATGATGCTCAGGGCTTTTGATTAGGGAGGCATGGATTGAAGAACCCAAATGGAGACGAGCTTCTCTACCACAAATGGAGAGAAGGTAGCTTATGTCTACATGATTGTTGAGCACATAAGATAGCCAGTTGGGTACATTTCGTTGTTTAAGATTTTGAAAAACCCATCTGGAATTCATACATAAATTTATGATGGGATACAAACATATAATCTACTCGTGCAACAAATATGCATGAGAGTAGTGTTAATGATAGTCTCCATGTAAGGCGTAATATATTTATTATTTCTGTAAACTAATTTATTTTGAAACATTTGTATATTCAACTGTTTGATAATTACTCCATCCGCCCCCCTCAATTGTTTACATTAGAGGGGGACACGGGACCCATCAATATTTAATAATAGATTTAAGATAGTGGAGGAAAGTAGTAGGTGTAATAGTAGTTTTTATTGTTAAATATGAGATGGTGGGTGTAATGATGGAAAAAACTTACTATTTATGGTAATGTAAAGAAATGAGAGGGACATCCCAAAATAGTAACTGTAAAGAAATGAGAGGGACAGAGGGAGTATATGATTATATGATTATACTGTTTCGAATGATTTTATGTTGGGAAAAATATTTATAAATTTCATCCATTCCTTTCTCTATTTCATTCTTTATACTGTATTATATATGTTCTTTATATTTTATGTCAATGATCACACTCCTAATTTATTATATTAGTGTTCTATAGTAAAAGATTAATACAGTTTTCACTTCTCGACACGTATTTTAATGTAATTTATTCTTTTAAAAAAAATCTGAACAAAAATTTAGATATTAAATTTTTATATGAGGTTTAAAGTGCACACCGTCTTCGTCCACCAATATAAACTATTCAGAATATAATAAAACTAATCTGACAAAAAAAATTAACATACGGAATTTAGGGACATAAAAGGACAATAAGTAGAATCATAGAAACCAATATAATATTGACACGCAGTGCCGGCCTTAACTGCGAGGGCCAGGGAGCTGTAGTGAGTCAAGTAGATAGGCGCTTCTGTACTGTCCATGTTCTCAGATTTCACAACAAAAACTAAAGATGAAACTAGGGGTGTTGCAAGTTCTCAAAAACTGGATGCAAGGGGAAATCAACACCTGCATTCTGGTATGGATTTCAGTTTACATCTCTCTGTCTTACTGTTTTTTCGCTGCAAAGATCATTCCCGCAGGCTTGTCAAGACTCTTCACTTTTCTCCCAGTCATCATCCTTTTCTTAGCCCTTCCTTTGAGCTTGCATTCTATCCATCTCGGAGGCATGACTGCATTTCTTGTTGCCTGGCTTTCTAACTTCAAACTGCTTATGTTGTGTTTCGACATTGGCCCTCTTTCGGGCCATTCTGTTTCCTTCATACATTTTCTGGCTATTGGTTCACTTCCGATCAGGATTCTGCAGCAGACCCCGTCTTCGAAGGCATCGGGGCATGGTTTGAAGGCGCCTCTGAGTTATGCTGCAAAAGTTCTTCTTGTAGTTCTGTTTGTTCGTGCGTATGACTATGTTGATCACATGCATCCGAGAGTTATTCCGTTTATGTATGTTTTTCATGTATACTTTGTTCTGGAACTCATCCTGGCTGGACTGGCTGCCGGAGCTCGAGCTCTGTTAGGTCTGGAGCTCGAGCCACCGTTTGATGAACCTTACTTGTCCACCTCGCTCCAAGACTTCTGGGGTAGGAGATGGAACATTATGGTCACACGTATTCTCCGACCCACGGCATACGAGCCCACCCTCAAAATCTTTTCCGTGATTTTAGGACGCCGGTGGGCGTATGTTCCGGCAATTCTGATCACGTTTCTTGTATCCGCAATCATGCATGAGCTCATATTCTACTACTTGGGGAGAACAAGGCCAGGGTGGGAGATCACATTGTTCTTTTTGTTCCATGGGTTCTTTTTGGTCACGGAGATAGCCGTGAAAAAAGCACTTGGCAACAGGTTGAGGTTTCCGAAATTTGTTTCCAGAGCATTGACAGCAGTGGTCGTGCTTGCCACGGGATTGTGCATGTTTCTGCCGCAGCTATTGAAGTGTAATGCTGATACCAGAGCATTTCAAGAATATGCAGCAGTCGGTGATTTTCTTAGAGATTTAGGTCATGCTATAATGGCGAAGTCTGATATTGGGACAAAACCCTAGAGCAGTTTTTTAGCATTGCAGAAACATCGCTGGGGTAGAAATCAGAATTTACCTGTACGATATCCCATGAAAATAATTGAGAAGACCATGAAACAATTACAAATACACATTTCAATTTGTAGTACTGAAATACATTACTCCTCATCAAATGACCCTGTAAAACATAAGGTAATGGAAACAAGTCAAACCCTTAAGCACTATAAGCATTATACCATTTGCAAGGTTTACATTGTATAAATTAATGGGAAGGTATAACCATATAAGCAATTCATCTCCCTAGATGTCTACTAGAAGATTCAAGTAAAAGCGTTCATACATGCTTCTTACTTTATCAAGCAAATTATCTGATTTATGTACATATACTTTCCAAAGTTATAGAAGCTTCCACTCGCAGAACAACATACAGAAGCAATTGGACACAAAGCCATCATAAGTTAGGCTCTGACAAGTGTCGTGGGTTTCAAAGCCAAAACCATCGTAAGTTACACTTTCTCAAGTGGACGTGTGTTTCTCCAAAGCCACTCGCGAGGAGAATCATTCAGCAATACCGAGACCTGTCAAAAAAAACAGAAAATAGTTGCATATATTTATACTACTACTGGCAGCTCTGAATTTAGATAATATGCTATGCAGTTCACAGACAACTGTCAAGATTCCATTCTTGCTTGTTATATGATATTATATGAAGGAACATTCCTGCATAAGCCTAAAAATAGCATTTAGCCAAAATGACTGAATATATAAAACACAAGATACCTATGACGGATCGTTTAGAATTGTTTTTAGCATAATTGGCATGACAGTTTTGCTGCCTAGTTAGTCATATTGCATGTTCACAACTTCACACACAAGCGAACTACCAGTCGAAAGGACAAGTCGGGGTAGTTGGGCCCAAATATATTTTACTATATAGTATTTTGTTGCTGTGGGTACAATTTGCCACAAACAAATCTCTCGCAGATCATTTCGGGTATACAGTTCAATTTTCTTGACAACTTGTATTTTTCTCTGAATAAAATTAAATTATTTGGCAACATACATTCAATTTCTCACCAACCAAATTTCAATTTCTCACCAACATATATTCAATTCTTCTTACAATTAATTAGCCACTGATTATTAGGGTTGGTAAAATTGGACACGGCCCGAAACCCGACATGAAACAATACGAATTGGGCTCGGGGGACTTGAGTCTCAGGTCATGTTCAGATTGGGTAAAAATCTACCTGAAAAAATTGAGTCAGTTTCGGGTGAACCTTAAATTGACCCAAAATACATTAGTATTGATACTATATTTATGCAGTCTGTACAAAATGACTGATTCCTTGGTTTTAGGTCATGGCCCAACAATAGGCCCAATAAAAGATGAGAGACCTTATCTTTCATTATACTAAAGTCACAACCCTACTTACAAACATTCAATACTTATTATTTTTATGTTCTGATTATAACCTTCATAAATATGTATTTTTTTTTAATTCTTACAAATCTACCAAGTCAAAATATGTGTTCTGTTGAAAATATGTGTATTTATGCATGTATTTGTATCATTATAATTTAAAAATTGCATTTGTGCGTGTATATATAAATGTCAATAAGTGTGTATTGTATCATCTTCATTTGTAAGATTTTTCTTTTACTCTTGCAGTTGTCATATTGATGCGGGTCGGGTCTGGCCCAACCCATTTATATTTCGTGTCGTGTTGGGTTCGTGTATTTTAAAACTGATACCAGGTCGTGCTCAGGTAGAGAAATCTCAACCTGTTTCAGGTCGGGGTTGGGCTGATCAAGAAAAAGGACCGGGTACAATCGACCCAAAATTGCAACCCCTACTGATTATGCTGGAGAATTTTCTTTAATGTGACATTCAAAGGTTAGATTGATTGTACCCAAAATTGCAACCCCTACTGATTATGCTGGAGAATTTTCTTTAATGTGACATTCAAAGGTTAGATTGCCGTTATTATACTAATGAAAAACACAGACAACAAAGTATAGATGTTCACAGATTGTTAATGTACTGTAGTGATTGTCTACTCTTGCAACATCAACCCTGCTTATCTTAGATCAACCCTCAAGCAATAACACACACACACAAGAGGGATAAAGGAGGGGGGGTAGATGAGAGATGAGCAAATAAAATAATCCAGATGTCCTGACCTTTTCCCAAACTTGAGAATGGTACTCATTGAGCCAATCGATCTCGGTAACAGAAAGCAAAGACATGTCTATCATTTTTGCCTGTACGGAGGAAAGGGTAAAACACTAATTAGTAACAGCTGATTATACTATTGGCCCAAATATCAGTTGAAAATGAGATATTTAAAGAGTTCAACTGTTTATTGTATAATTACAAACCATGCACGAGATTCAACATTAGGATTGGATAAACACAACACGGTTAATGGTTTTAAGATATTAAACCTAAACATTGTTTGTATACCTGTATCGGAACAAATGTGAGCTTTTCAAAACCAATATATTCAATACCTCCAAAGCGATTTGGAGTGTCCACTTCTTTTACATAAAGAAGATTCTGCATACCAAAGAAGTGCATGTATAAGAAAAAAATCCAAGAAAGTAACAAAGAAAGAAGATAACCCTCATTGGACCACTTAAATTTGATAAGAAACCCAATAAACGACAAAATCATTTGTAGCAAAATCAAAATATAAGCATTCTGGAACATACTACTCAAATTCACAAGGAACAGGGAGCATAAAAATGTTGAAACAGCATGTGGTGGCTGTATCGATTTGTATAAAGAGCAAGAATAGATATAATCTTCTGATGGAGAAATCAGTGTGGCAAATCAATAGGGCACATCACTGGAAAAATGACGGTATAAATAAAAATAATGACGTTTTAAATTTTTTGCCACGCAAAACAGGCCTGGACGCCCGCTTTTCAAATATTAGCACAAGTTCTGTTGTAATTATTAGTTTCCAATTATATAAATAGTTTTTGTAGAGCTAATAATGGCAAACGTTTAGAAATCTTGACTTTAGCCAGCTGCGGCCTGCAGGTTAAAGACTTGGAGCGATTGCAATTAGAAAATTTCTTCTTAAGAAGCCGGATATTCGATTAGGAGGTATCTTAGAGCCCTTTTTACGAACTTATGAGACTTGTCCCTTTATATAAATATTATGTTTGAAACTACTTTGATACATATTTGGAAAATAAACGGGTGCACTAAAGTTTACTTCTGATATTACTATAAACTAATAATTTTATATAAAAATGGCAATATTTGGTTGACATAAGTTCATAGTTGGTGTCTTAATTTGTATATGGAAAGACAAAATCGCACCTAAGAACACTGGTAGTAGTGGTTAACCACTAATTAGGCCGTGTTTCTAGTTGAAACGTTATACTTCTAAGCTCGAAACCTTACTCTATTTATTGTTCCAATATTACAGGTCTTGCTTCTTGTTTCATAATGAAGTTGCTATCAAGGAAATACTGATGCAGTTTATAAGGAAGTTCAGACTGAGATGATTGATTGATCAAATTATCAACAATATTAGCCATCTAGGGTTTTGTGACTATTCATGTATTCAACAAATACTAGTTATCTTCAGAGTCTATTACTGTATAATATTCATTAATGAAATATCTCACTTCAGTCCATGCCCCATGGTTTTGACAATTGATCGATTCAGAAATTTATTCCCATTCTTGCGTGATTCAAGAAGACAATGGGGCCTGTTAGGAATCAGCTTATGTGTAACAATTGTGTCTTGTAAGCTTAAAATCCTAACTTCTTTCACCGACGTATTTTATTTTTGAAGTTTGACTTCGTAAAAATGTAGATATATGATCACTTTAAAAGATATTTTGTAATATCCTATTATTAAATTACTAGTTTTTATACCTGAATAGTTATAAATTACCAATAAGTGTCCAAACTGATAAATTAGAAGTTACTTTTCACTTATAAGTAACTCCTTACTTATAAGCAATAACTCACTTTTTAAGTTAATCAAAACGGTCCCAATATACCTTACGGTCCTTTTCTGGGTGAACTAATAAATAATTAATTTCTGGACACAAGTTAAAAGGTTCAAAACACATCACTGCACAAGCTATTCAATTCTGTGCATGCTTGCTTTAAAAGCAAATCTTACCAAAAATGAAAAATTCTTTATAATGATGGTCTATTCTATCAGGCTAAAAGAATATACATACACAAACCCTAAACCCTTAAAATGAATAGTATTGCACTTGATAATCGTGTTCTCACCTGACTCTTAATCCTATTGATCTGTAAACAACAAATCACATTTAAAATACCCTAAATTCTTTTTCTGTCTGCTAATAGAATTGTGTAAAACAAAGTCTGCGATTTCCTCAAGGGGTGGATGGATCCGGGTGATTTCCTCAAATCTCATCTGCATCTTTTCTTTTTAATAAAGGACAAGAGATCAAAGCCAATAAGTAATGCCCAACTCATGATTGTTTTCATATAATTTAATTTGAGAAATTTCCATGTACAAAACCATATAAGAATTGTCATTGGGCGTGTGTTTATACGTGGCGAAAACACAGCACTTGCAAAACAAACTATTCCATTGTCACAATACAGGTAAAGAAACAAATGTAATTATAATTTAAATGGCAGTATTACCTCAATACGGATGCCGAAAGCATGATCCTCGTAATAACCAGGTTCATTGCTAACAACCATGCCTTTCATCAGCGGGGTCGTATTTCCAAAACGATAACTAATACTTTGAGGACCTTCATGAACATTAAGAGCAGCTCCAACACCATGCCCAGTACCTGATAAGATAAACTGCTAGCCCATATTATCAATAATCCAATGGTAAATTAAGCATAAGTAATGTAGAAAAAGTACCGTGCCGATAATCAAGCCCGATTTTCCAAAGGGAAGAACGAGCAAAAGCATCCAATACAAAGCCTGGGGTGTTTTCCGGAAAGACAGCCTGATCCAGAGCTATATGGCCCTGCAATCGAACATCATCACACATGCAAGCAAACAGAGTAAAATATATGTGTAGCAATGGAATTGAAGTATGCTAAGCATGTAACTAAGTTAAGATTACCTGTAAAACCCGGGTAAAACATTCTTTTTGCCATGCGGAAGGTTCACCAAAATGTACTGTTCGAGTGATATCAGTTGTTCCATCAACATATTGTGCTCCACTATCCAATAAAAAAAGTTTTTTAGCATCTACTAGGCCACAGCTATCTGGTTCTGGTTTATAATGTATTATTGCGCCATTTGCACCAGAACCTGTTGAATATGAATAACGTAAAAATATTAGAAAATTATGCATGAGCGCAAAACTGATAAAATCATTTATGCTGGCGATTCAATACTAACAGGATTTGGTTGTATTAAAATACTAATCGGCAAGAGATTGCACCATAGCTTCGAATTCATATGTTCCTTGCAAGGAGTAAAAATAAGGGTTTCACAGAATATAGGATTCTTGGCTTCCTACATCGCCAGAGTGTAAATAAAGTACTACTGCATGTGCTTTGACAAAAATAACAAGCCTTTATGTTAAGACAACAGTTAACTGATTAACAAGTTATCACTTATCAAATGAACTGTCTCCCATCACAGCTTCATGCCAGAATGTGAGGTACACATGCTAAAGAGTATTTTTAAACAAATAAACTATTTTAATAGTGGATGTGTCCCCGATCACTAAGAGCAAAATCACACAACGTTAGCCAGAGTATACAGGTTTACTTGCTAAGCCTCATAGAATACAACTCCAATTTTAGCAGACCTTTTTGACAAGTGCAGGTTTGTTGTCTATCATGTAGAACACTCCCATAAACAATTAATCATGTTTTTCTTCCAAAAAATTAGTGAAATTAAAATATATTTCTAGAATTAATAACTGCACAATGTAAGCAAAAGTATCATATTGAAAGATGCAAACTATCATATTGACGTCTATCAATTATTTATATTATACACTACAACAGAGTATTCAGATAAACCATTATTTCCCTGTGATATGATAATTATAATTTGAGATGTATCAAATTTATATTATAAGAAATATATCAAAAAACTACATAATTTATGTGTTCATGTATATAACTATATATCCACACATATGTATGTGCATATAATATGCATAAACATTTACTTCTTTTTAAGTCCAGGAGGAATACGAAAAAAATTGTCTTCTATTTTAATTTATATACTCCCTCCGTCCCTTTTTAGTTGTCACTTTGACTTTTTACACGTAATTTAAGGTGATTATAAAATATACTTCCACTTATTATTTTTAAAATTTTCTTTTCTTGAATTAAAGTTTATAGTTTATATTTTTATTCATAAAAAGAAAATTTTAAAAAATAATAAGTGGAAGTATGTTTTTGAATCAACTTAAATTACGTGTAAAAAGTCAAAGTGACAACTAAAAAGGGACGGAGGGACTAGAAATATAATATTTACTCTTGTGTCTCCTGCATCCTCTGAGCAGCAAACATATATACAATGTACAATCCAGACAATTATAAGAAAAAATATTATCTCAATGACTACAAATTTGGACAATACCATGCAAGCAGCGTAATTAAAAGCGCACAAATGCAAGGTGAAAGGAACCAGCTAAGGAGCTAGTCCAAATTTGTTGAAACAAGGATGAATCTTAATTACCACTTATAGTGTCGAAGCTCGTGCCAACAAAGCCAGCTTGCTTGGAACGAAATTCTAGAAGTTTGTCTGAAACTGCTACCTCTGTCAATACAATATCTTCTTGAATTTCTTGTTCTAACCAGTCCCAAAACTGAGCTAGAGCAGCTGCATCCCTGCAATAGAAAGCATCAGAGAACAAATATATGTCTACACTTGGATGGCGTACCAGTAAAAGGTAAAGAGTTCAAGATCAGCAATCATATATCTCACCAAACCAAACCTGAACACGGAAAGATCAATTATATTTATTGTTAATATCTTATGATAAAAGTTTCTAAATATTTATACATTAATTTATTTTTTTAATGTAACAGTTAAGTTAGGAGCTTCAATTAATAATAAGAATCAGTTCACTTTAAGCAGGGACAACTATAATTGTTAGGTGCGGTATGCCTTATTTTACTTCTGTTCAGTTTATTACTTAAATGTAGCTAGTTAAATAATCTGTGTATCTAGAATTCATGTTGTGGTGTTTGAGTTTAATATATTCATTAAAATATTAGAAAGCAAGCCTGCATTCTTGTAAACTGATGGTACACTTGTAGTTAATTCTAATCTATGCTAGAACAACAGAAAGGGAAATGTGAGGCGCGGATTAGGTGGCTCTTTTTATTCTTTACTTTGTAGTAAACGACAAAGATATTTGAACCAAGAAACCAATAAATGTATATTGAGTTGAATAAGTCGTACTGAAACCCTTTCCTACAATAATGTATACTATAGTAGGGAAAAATTGTAGTTAAAAAGTTGTGTTGTAACCCTTTGCTTATGTCAGCATAAAAGACAATAAAATAACAGACTATTCTCTCCCATGTTCAAACTTTTTTAAAAGGTTTCCACAGTGATCCTTACCATTACTACAGCCGTTCATCTTGCTCATGGAGTTGTATTAGGTAGGTCTAAGGAAAAAAGTGATTCACCGTTAGTCCTAATGTGGATTGGCTTGAATTACTTAGTGTAAGGCACTTTGGGGCTTCCTCATTGATTGTTCTAGAGTAGTGCTTCCTCAGCCGAAGTTGACCAACATAGATGATTCTTTAAAAGAAATTGAAGAGATCTGACTGGCACAAGTCCTACAACCAGCCTTCCTGTAATCCCTTATCTAATCAAAAGCAAAAGCTTCCTGGCTAAGCTATATAAATCAGTCTTTAGGTGCTGTCCTACACTTTTGACAAGGAGAGTTTCACTACTTAGCTATGTGCATGCCTTATAATGATATGTATGTGTGAAGTGGACAAGTAGCTAAATGCAATCTGCAGCCTAAAAAAATTACTGAAAAGGAAGAGAAAATTGCGAAAATCAGTGTTGTTAAAGGAGCACAAATTTTTGCGGTTAGTACTTAGCCACAAGGTCCACAAGTTAAAAATGTGTGATTTAGCGTGTTCTTGAAATTGGCAAACCCAAGACTGAATATTACCTGGTTCAAATGGAATTTTATTAAAGGTTCATATTATCAAATTTACCTAAGATGAGAATTGCGCATCCCTTCCAATTCAGCAAAATTTTTAAGAGACTTTAAAAGTGAGACCGGAGAAGGCCTATAAATTGCAGCCGGAGGCCCTCCAGAATGACCAGTAGTGCTGTTCCTGACTTTGGTTTTGCTCCCAACTCCCCCACTATATTCATCACAGGCAGCTGCGTATATGGATGCAATAGCCGCATTAACAGATGATGTGTCCAACCAAAGGTGTGCCCCTTTTGCTGCTAAACTGAAAGGAAAAATTTCACAAATTGTTCACTCTAAATTGAAGTCATATTTCTCACTAGGAAACTGAATGGCAAAAGAGATGCTCATGTTTGTCAATCCCGGGTTGTTCTGGGCATGCCAAGATATATTCTACTGTCATAAACAATGCTTCATTGTGTTTTGAATTTTATATCAATAGTTGACAAAAATTATCACGTGTAAATTTAATTATCTACTGATTGGAGACTTGCTAGAGATCTGAGGCACTAGACAAACAGAAATCTGATAAAAAAAATCACATACACATCTGTAACTTTGTAGCCTAAAGGATGCCCTTCTTCTGAATCTTAGTGAAGGCATAATTTACGAGCATTAAATATTCTGCACTTGAACGTTACCAAATAAAACCAAAACGCACCTTTTTATTTCAGAAAGAATTGATTCATACGCTTTCAACTCTACACCTGCACTTTTCAAGTAGCTCACAACTTCCCGAGTAACTTTAGAATTATCAACAAACAATTTTGCAGCATCAGCCTCCACAATCAAGTACGCGTACATTACAGGTGAATGTGGAATGTCATTCCCTCTCTGAAAACATGATTGGACGCAGCATCAGTATGTCACAGGACAACATGGGAAAAACAATCAAGTAATCAAACACCTCTTACATGAAAAATTAAGCAAACTCAAAAATGTTTACCATGGCAGACCACTAGAAACAAAATACAAAAAGATTTAAAAGAATGACATAAGTAACATGTATCACATTAAAAAGGTAAACATTCGCAGACAATTACGAACATAAGTATCCAAGTTGCTATGGTAGTTGATCTAGTACAAACATAAGTATCCAAGTTAACAAGAAGTAACTATTTTAAATTATTAATTTAGTCTTAGACAAGGGGTTCCTACTCGAACAACTTTACCGGGTACAATAGCTTTCTCATGGGACAACTTGCCACCCAACACTCATCTATCAAATAGTACAGTTGTTTGTGTGACATAAAGATCACAATAGCACTCCAATCATTAGAAAACCAGGACTGCCTCAAATCTTAGAACTTAGAAGAAAAGGACACTTTATAATACACTTAAAAAGTATATTTGATATTTTCTATCCATAATCAACTTCAGACTCGAACATGTAGAATTCCTTTTATTCTTTTAGAAGGATCCAACCCAGACAGAAAGACAGAAATCGGAGTATCAAATTATTGACCTCCAAAATCAAAAACTGAGGGATCCTTTTTTTTAAGAATTCGAAACTTAAATTTGGACACGTCAATTATTAATTTAATCTAGTATACTCTTTTACCTATAGTTTAATTTAATTAATATATATGTTTTTTTATAAATAATACCCATAACGTAATCCAAATATAATAAATAAACTTTTGAATAAAGAGGTAAATTAATATTTATTATATATACAAATTTAAAGCATGTCAATTTCAAATTTTAAAGTTAAATTTTATTGATAAGAGGTCGTCGACAAAAAAGAACAAGAAGAAGTCAATGTTGAAAACCAGTCCATCTACAACCTTAAGGTACTAGAGGAAGGTCCCAAATGGATCTTATGTTATATTTCAACACTCCCCCTCACTCGAAATCCCATTTTTTGGGTTGAAGAGTGGACCACAGGAGCCCATAATTTGGGACAATTAATGTCTTCGTGTCCATATTATATTGTGATAATATTGGGGTTGACGGAGAGTCGAACTTAAGACCCCCGCCAAACCAGAACTCTGATACCATGTTGAGAAACAATCCATCCAAAACCTTAAGGCATAAGAGAGGAAGGCCCCAGATGGATCTTATGTTATATTTCAACAATTGAGTTGTCTAATAGTATTACCGGGATCTGGGAACCTAATTATACTATATAACAATAGCACAAGTTGAGGGTTTTCATTCACTCTTATTCTACATCAATTTAACCTCTCTTTCTTGTATTTTCTTCTTTTTTTTGTTCCGCTTAGAGTCTTAGAGATAGAGGTCAACAAAGATGAATATTCAATTTTCCAAATGGCACATCTCATGTCCATATCCGGGTTGTTTTGACACGCGTACAACTGGGTTTTTCGACGAGTACAAGCACCACAATAAAATAACAGCATTAACTGGAGTACAGAAATCCATTTATGATAATTTTGTTAAAAAATAAAAATAGTAAAAAAAAACATGCATTCCCACTATTTGCAGGATATATTGATAAATCATAGAAGGTATAGCGTCTGTTCAATTTGGTTCATGTGAGCAGGACCAAAATGTAATATACAATGTTCCTGTTTCATGCAAATAAAGTAGTTCTTAATTAAATATTTATCTTGCCACTATGTCGCAATTTTTTTTATATAGACATTATTTTGGGGCAGCAACCTTGTGGAGGTAGCTTGTTAATGAACTACTGGACTAATAAATGGATATTCAATTTTCTAAGATTTTAATTTTTAAACGAGACATGCAACCAGTGACTGCTAAATAGCAGTATCAAGATACAGTTTGACTAGATCCAAGTTAGACTACGACCAGCTAATGTAGTATATAGAGATCAATAGATCATGAATATTGTAAGAGGAGAAAATGAAGATGGTTGACATAGTGAGCATATAACATGGATCGCCAATCTTCACAGATAAGAAGATGAAGAAAACAGTGCAATAACAATATTATGGGAAGTGAGGTCAACAAAAATATTATTGGCTTTTAGCATGGTGAAATGGTGTTGCTACTCTCAATTTCCTAGTGGTGCACCGACTAAAGAATAAAGATAGAAGTTCGCAAAAATCATAAATTGCTAATCACATAATTATAACTCCGATGCGGAAGAGTGAAGATATAATATAGATGTTGCTTCAGCCTTCAGGTGATCAGAGTTATAATGCTATTATTATCTTTTACTTTAATAAGGATCATGTATGAATCAAATGAGATTCGTTGAGATTAATGTAACCACATTATAATGCTGGAGGAAGATATAATGTAACCACATACAGTTTATAATGCTATTATTATCTTCTACTTTAATAAGTATTAAAAAATATAGCATAAAAAAGTTAGAAAGCTACCAAGTTTAAAAGCCATGCAATTTCATCGAGCATGGAGAGGACAATTGCAGATGAGCCAGCATTACTCAATTCAGACCTCAGGTTAGACAGCTTTGAAGACACATCAACTCCAGCATATTTAAGATCATGCACTCTAATCGGATTACTTGGAGGCTTTGGCCTTGCATTCCAAATCTTATCGACGAGATTATACTCGTACAAATATACCAACTCATGACTATTACTGGTCATAGCCTCTCTAAGTTCTTCTACAGCATTGGAAGAGAAAAGGAACTGAACTCTTCATAAAAACAAAAATAAGGAATCAGAAACAATCATATATAATCCAAGCCATGTAATCCATTTATTGAGATATTAATGTTACACAAAAAAAAAAAGAAAAATAAAAGTACGAACATAAAATATAATAACACACATACGCATAAATATATAATACAATTAACGATGTGGGTAATATATACCATGAAATAAACATTTGCAGGGATAGTTTTCTACTAACTAGATAGCATGAGCCTTCATATAATAAAATACAGATTAGGAATACAATTTGAAGAAACAATGGATATACAGACAAGATGCAAAGAGACCTACGTACACACAAAGGACACAAACCAAAAATGAAGCTCTCAATGTGCGGACGGGAAAAAAAACGACTTCTACCATCAGTTTTTGCATAAGAATCTTAAACCAAAATCAACTAAAACTTGGCAATTTAGTATTACTCACAGGATCTATGCCAATTCTGCTGCCTGGAGACAGAACATTATTAAGCCATTCACTAGTGCTCGGCACCCCTGAATTACCAGCTCGCATGAGAGTCCAGCTAGAATTCAACTGCTTCTCTGCCTAATTAGAAAACGAAAGACGGGAGTATTTAGACACTGCGCCCTACAAATCTAAGCAGGAAAATCATAACTAAACAACAAACATAAACATGACAAACCTGGAGAAAATATCTCCCATCAGTCCAAAGAGCTGCCAGTTCCTTTGTGACAACCACAGTGCCAGCACTGCCGGTGAATCCCGATATATATGCCCGCCTCATATAACACTCAGCAATAAATTCACTCTGGCAACCGAAACACGAAAACATTCACATTCAATACAGCAAACGAAATCAAACAAGAAAAAACAAGGCATTTAACATCGAAAAAGCATTCGTAAACTAGGCATTAATACGAGGAATTGGGAGAACCTGATGAGCATCTTGAGAAGGGATAATATAAGCGTCAATAGCATTGCTAGGAGTGGAGAAGAGGGAGCGGAGCGCGGTGAGCTTGCTGTCGTCGTCGACGGCGGTGTTCCGAGTTTTTCGCAACTGAGAAGAGGGTTTTGCAGAGATGGAGGGAGGAGGAGGGTGCGCAGAGGAGTTTGTGAGTGTGAGGATTCTTAATTGGGGTTTTAGGGTTTTGAGAAATGGGCGGCGGGGGCAGCTTGGGCCGGGAAATCGGCGAGGAGGAGCAGCGGCGTGAATCATTGTGATCGTCGTCATCCTCGACGTCATCATCATCTCCGATCAACAATGGATAAGACGAGATCGAAGCGGTGTTGACGATTCAATCCCAACCTTAAAATACAAAATATACACAAGTATAAATGAATTTTATATATTCTATAATGAATTTTATAAATTTGTAAAATAAATTTGTCAATTTATCTAATTTATCTGCTATATTTAACTCTTCTTGACAACATGTAATTGATGAGGAGTTAAAGAAATTTGAAATCAAAATTAATCGGTTATTTATTGATTTAGGATTTTTGGAGGGTTTATCGAATTTTTTTTGAATAAATCAGATATTTTTAGTCAAATCAAATTATAAATAATAAATTGATGAAATATTTTCAGAGATTTAATCATGGATTTTTAATAAATGGGAGATTTCTAAAACACTAATTAAGATGGTAAATTTGATAATTAATATTAAATAAAAGTTTAATTGGACAATTGCCCTTAAAGTATTCGGTTTTGTACACGTAAACTCTTAGATTAAAAATATGGATAGACTTGTCTTTTGTATTTAAGTGGTTTAACATTCTATTCACATAAAAAGAACAGTAGAGAGAATCTGGCTTACACTCGACACCTATGCGACTTGTATTATATATTATGACACATTCTCCAAAAAAAATAATGTAATGCATATATTTTAAAACCCCTCTCTTATGATCAAAAGTATATATTTATAAGGGTTGTTTTCCAAAATGTTAGTTAATAAGTTGAAACAAAAGCTCGAAAGCTAAAGGTATAATGTCTATGAGAGTTTCAATGGAACCAGATCCTCTTTTGTATTGAACGAACCTTTCATATTTGTGTATATGTATATTTGTTTTTTCTATTTTGTAACTTTGTGTTGTGTATGTAGACATAGTTAGCATACAGATAATCTCGTAATGGGGTATATGTTAGGTTATGGGATGATATATATATTTTTGGTGTTGTTACTAAATAATATTATACATTTTGTTTGTATGTAATCCTTATATGGCTGATGATTTGAGATAAACTAATGAGTGTAAGGATGTAACACGGGGAAAGTTTAAACGATATCCATCTAAATCTTATATTGATGGGCATTTGACAATTTATGACTATCACGACAATTAGGAGCTTAGTTTGGATCATCTACATGAAAAAGTTAAGGCTTTAGGTTACACTGGGCTCAAAACTTTGTATTATAGAGTACCTATGTTATCTCTGGATTCTGGTTTGCAATAAATTGTAACCGAATGACATATCGAACAGATGATTAAATTTAGTGAGTCAAACAATAATAGGATAGACTTGTATGTAAATATTATGATTGTCTTGAAGATGAGGATGATTACATGTCGAGCAATGGTGATAGTAATGATCAAGATGACGATAGCGGTGATGATGATACTGATTTTGTGAAAAATGAATATTCTTTAAGTGATGAAGATGACAGAGAATTTGTAGATAACGTAGATGAGAGCGTTGAATACGTAGGAACGATAAAAAATTCTTTTTTGGACTAGAAACTGAGTCTCGTGTTGAAGGTGACAACAATTCTTCCAGTGATGGAATTTCATCTGATTTACAGAGCTTGTCAGAAGATGAAGTTGAAGCAAAGCTTCAAAAGATAAGAGGAAAAAAAAGGTTTCCTCCTTACAAAGATATTGGAGAGCCTGTTTGTAATGGCTAGGCGTGGCTCTTGTCGAAAACTAGGACATAATAAAAGAACTTGTCAAAAGTCTGCTGAAATTGGGGAGTCTAGCGCAAATTCATGGAAATCTGAAATGGAAGTAATTACTGAAGTTTCACCGATGAAAGAACATGTGATTGAGCCTCATGTTACAAGCACACACAGGAAAGGAATGTTGAAAGAGCTCTCTGAAATTTCAATGTTAACACAACTGAGCTCCATAACACTTATGCTGGGCCTGGACCTATGAAACTTGCCAAAACTTTGCTAGTGAGAAAATCAGGGTACAAGACAACAATTGGTGAGATAATGGTTAAATTTGCACCATTTTCTCTAGAAAATGGTGCCAATGTGATTACTAGTATCCAATTAAAAAAATCACCTGCAGTGGTGAAAGCGAAAATTGGAAAAGGGAGTAACAAAAATTTCCCACTGAAAAAGGAAAAGTAAAAGGACTAAGAACTTTTGTGATCGTTATACTCATGACTGGTTTATTTTGAGCAGTTTGATCATTTTGGTTATTCTCGGTGCTTGTTACATTTAAACTGCTATCTTTTGATGTAATTCAATGTTAACTATGTTTATGATGCTTGCTCATACGAACACAACATTTTATCTATTTAAGTGGTACTTGGTTATGGACGTTCAATCTCCTGTTTTATTAAATAGAGAAGGGAGCAATTTGAATATAGTAGCTGGTGAAGTTTGGCATTCATTCATTCACAACTTACACATTCACATGATTATTTGTAATTTTATCTTTTTGCTCACAAAAGACCAGCTAACTTATTTTTCACACCAGAGATGAATCAGGGGAAATATCTCTCGCATTCTTCTCTTTTCAAGGTCCTTCTAATCAACAATTCAGGCTAAAAACTGGTTTTAATAATTGGCGCTGCCCGTAAAAACTACAAGCAAATTCTTGATAAAACAAACACCAAACCAAAATAATCACGCCTGCATCTAATAATGAATTCCCCATTAACTCCCTTAACCCAACCGATCCGGCGAACCTCCCGTGCCGCCGTGAGCCCGTGATCACCCCCTTGCCACTGGATTCTGGTGAGAGTGTCGAAGAGATATTGGGGCTGATTTGAAGAAGCAGAAGCTGCTTCTAGCTTCTGCTTTTTTTGACTCGTTTATGTAAATAATTAGAGCACTTTTAAGAAGCTGAGAATGCTAAATTCTCTCTCACAACTTCTGTTTCTTTTCCAAACACTTTATTTACTTATTTACTTCTTACTTCTAATCCACTTCTTTACTTTAAGCAAGAAATCACTTTTTTTAAATTTGCCCAAACGGCCCCAATACATCAAAACAATGAATACTTCTTATTTTCCACTCAACAACCATTAGAATTGAAACGGGACCATCAAGTTGCGCCAAAAATAGCTTCTCATTTACTAAACAGAATCATTGTTCTTTACATTCGGCATCAAGTATCAATCAAAGTAAAGGAATTGGATATTTTATAGAAGTCAGATTTCAACTTTGGCCATGCAGATTCAGGTGCTTGTGCATTTAGAGTAAACAGCTTCCCTTTGTAAGCACAACAAACTGCAATGTTATGCCTCTGGAATGTTGAACTTTCGACTTTATACTCCAACTCATAGTATTTTAAATTCTTTGATATTTTATCCTCCCTCAAACTTGCTTGAATCAAGCTGCCTTTAACATCTGGCTGTCGCGCTGCTTTGGTGATTGTGCGGACCACTGCTTCTCCAACCTCATTCGCTTCTCCAAATGCTTCGATTCTGCAGTAGTAGAAAGCAACTAATTAGTTTCATGTTATGTATCCTACTTACATTTCTCAGGAATTGGGATTGAAACTCAAATTTAACATGAGCAACATGATTTCAATCCTACATTTGTTTTTATGTTGATTACCAATCTAGTGGAGTAAGCTCGAGCTATTTATTGAACTTAAAATTTACTCCAATTAATAATTTTCCCCCTCAGAAGCAACTTGTACAGAGAGTAAAGAGATAATGGACTGAAGATACTTACGAGAAATCAGGAGCAACTGGTGAAACAATAACACTGACATTGAGCTCTCCTGTGGATCCAGGAGGACCAAATGCAACAACTGGTTCATTTATATTTCTACGACGACGACTTAGAGGAGGGGGATCAAGCAATCTTTGTGATTCTGCTTTACCAGCAGCTCTGTATAAAAGTGTCTGATCACCGACCCAGTTTGATGGATATATAAATTCTGTGGGGAAAGCATAAACTTTAGGCAACAAAACTATGTGCAATGACAAAAACCAAATGATCAATCTATTTGTACTAGTTGGTTTATGAACATACATATTCTCACAGGCTAGATGAAATTTCGGCCAAACCTCAATAGAATTCTTGAGGCCACGAAACTCCACCAGTTTGGAAATGAAGCCAATTTCTTTCTTAAACTCACATTTAACATTTTCCACCAACATTATCTCATAAATCCTTTTAATCCCAGTTAATATTTTTCATTCCTCAAAAATAATCGAGTAGAGCTTAACCGGATTCAGTTCAATCATATAATTTACAAAAATCAAGTGGTAATAACAATCGGAATTTATATGAACTCATCTAGGATGATTGCATTTTGGTCTTTTTTCGCAATGTAGTGTGCAGAAAATAAGAAAGAATCAGCAGGGTATGCACACACTTACCAAATCCTTCTTCCTTCTCAATGCATCTACTATACCCTCCAATCGGGTAAAGCACGTCCAACTTTAGACTCCTTGAATTATCCGGAAAATTTCCAAGAAGAAAGCTAGTAACTCCAGCAAAATTAGCACCAACTGCAACTAAAGAAGCTGAGCCAATTCCTGTCACAAGTCGC
Organism: Daucus carota subsp. sativus; assembly: GCF_001625215.2. Classification (NCBI taxonomy): domain Eukaryota; kingdom Viridiplantae; phylum Streptophyta; class Magnoliopsida; order Apiales; family Apiaceae; genus Daucus; species Daucus carota. The sequence continues at coordinate 28,559,517 of NC_030381.2, forward strand.
CTCTGAAACCGGGATGCAAGTGGTATAAACTGCTCCGAGGGAGGTTTATCTAGGCGGTATGATGTCTTGTCCAATGTATCTTTGTTGTCTTGGGAAGGCTGGCTCATAGAAATCTGAGGAGCAGAGGTGGATTTCCATGTACAGAGGTAATGTTGCATGGCCATTTGCAAAATGCAAACAATGTTCAAGTGTATCTTCAAGTACACATTTGTATTCTTTTCTTTATATCTTGTTCCAGTGGTTCTCATTCATTCCTTTGGTTCTATGAACTAGGCAAGCAAGTTTTAAGTTCAACTAATTTTATAAAACATATATATTTAATAATAAATGAAAGTTGGCAAAAAAAAGAATAATAATAAATGAAAAATCCGACAAGTATAGGTAGTACATGACTATTGCGTTTTTTCTCATAGGAAAATGAAAATTAATGGTGAGGTGTTATGCTATTGCGCTTGTTGGGCATGTTTTTAAAAATAAATATGTAAACAGTATTTTATATTTATTATTTAATAATAATAAATAATATTTTTCATAAAAAAGACGCACAGATATATATATATATATATGTATATATATAATCTTTCAAAAATAAATATTTATTTCTCTAAGATTAAATAAGTCAAAATTTTCATTCTAAATTATTTAAATGTCAATACATTTCTAATTTAATGATCCAAAAGGGAGTTCGGCTAATTTTATTTATAAATTATATAGTTAAATGTGAACGTAATAACTCGGTATCATTCCTGTTAAAAAAAAAGTAATAACTCATATATCTTATAATTTTTATGTTGTTGTTAAGAAAAGATAACAAATTTTAATAATAATTGATATAAGGCTGAAAAATATTAAAATTAATATTAATTATTTTAAATTGCTAAACTTATTATATTAATTTGGATATATATTATTAATATTAATTGTATACCATTTTTATTATATAAATTAAATAATTTTATTAATTTGTCAAGATTAGCTGAGAAAAGGCAAGTATACTGGACTAGATACAGTAATGCGAATACCTTTTAGCCTGACAAAGAAAAATAAAATACCAATCAGCTTTGTTGTTGAAGCAGCAACAGTTATTAGCCTAAAACCATCGTCTCTGAATATTTAGAACCCTAATTCTCCATACCTGTAATCAATTGACTATATTATTGATCTCCTGTCCAGATGAGAAGATGATGAAACCGTAATTCCCCAAATCAGGAAGAAAGACGATGGTGAAGTGGATTCACAATGATCTATCACACCTCTTGCCGACAGTAGTTAGTTATGGAGCCTTCTTCTTCGTCATCGTCGTCTACATCTTCTGAAAGTAAAAAACGAGAGGAGAAAGTTGAAGAATGGGAGGATTTTGAGCAAGCCCTAGCTCGGCTGTGGAGTTTATCATCTGCTCTTAATCAAGCCAATCTCCGCAAATTGTCTTTGCAGGATCAGTTACAATCACACTTACAGGTAGTACTTACCGCTTTGTATCATTGTGTCTCTTTTATTATTTAGTATGCTGTGTTTTAGGGGAAGGGGTTATGTGTGCCGATAAGACTTATGAAATGTTGAATTTTAAGATATACGTTACAATGTATCACGATGGGAATGTATAGGAGACAGATCATGTATTACAACCTGTTAAACTGTAGTTATGAGATTATTAGGATCAATACATTTCATCTTTGGGGTCAAATGTAATTACAACATCATGCCGGGAACTTGAGATCATAAATCAAAGCGTTCTTAAAAATTTTTCTTGGGCAACAACAGTGACAATTATAAATATAGCTGGATTGTAGGTCAATGCAGTCAATTGGCTACTAAATAAACAAGTTCCATAATATAGCTATTACCTATCTAGTTCTTCGATGAAGTGGTTAGAATTTTGGTTTGGCAAAGTAATTTTATTCCCCAGCTAAGATTGTTCATGGTTCTTGTTCTGTAGACACTTGGAAAGACAATATCTTTCCTTGGGTGCTACTAGCATAATCTACATTTACTTGCAGTTGATAAATATTGTTTTAATGATAAATGAGCAATACTCCTGAATACATATGTGAGCTCTACATTATCTACTAAGTTCTGTTAATCCAAGTGCTTTAATGGATAAATTAATAGTGGAGATATGGTGGGGCAGGTAGAGGCAGAGACATTAAATCGATCAAATGAACTTGATGAGATGCGCGAACAATTGGAATCTCGCAAATTAATGATGGGAAATACCTCAATGCAGTCAAAGGTTGTAAAAGAGAAAGTTAAGATGCAAGAAGAACAACTTGGTGCTGAAATAAAATCACTTTTAGTTGCAGGATCTGCTCTTTCTGTCGCTAGTAAGCATCTGCAGGTATGCCCGTATAATATATGGATATTCTTACTGTTCATGGTAAATTAGTAAGTAGCAGAAAGATGACAGACATTCTTCTGATTACTAGTCTTCTTATCTTAATTATTTAATGATACATTGATGTATAAAACTTAAAACTTATAAATACGTTCTTTTTGTCTGAAAGCATACAGCACATACAAACAGTTTTTTTGATCAATCATATGATAATAAAATGTCGTCACCGAGTATATAGCCTGATGGTGTTTTTGTTCAGATGAATCTTACAGTGGTTTCCATGTTGAAATGGGCAGGTACCAGATATTGGCACAATAGATACTTCAGAATTAGACATGCTCTTCTTGAACTACAATTTTCTTGGTATCCAGATTTGTTCATTTGAGTTGCAGAGCTATGTTCTATATGAGATTTCTAAAATTATCAATATCATACTAAAAGTCGAACACTTATAATTTTAGACTATTGACAAGTATGTTTAAAATTTCACAGTTATTTTCTGAAAGTCAAATTATTCATATCTATAAGCTTAATGAACACTATAATTTATGACTAGTTTAGACCAAATCTATTATTTATGACTACTATTATTTATTATTTACTAAGCGTAATGAAATAATGAATACCGCTAGACCTACATTTGACATAATTGCACATTTGCATGAGTTGATGTGTATCTCTTATGCTGCTGCTATCAGCAAATGTTAACTATGTTGCTGCATTCTTGTGTGAAAATCTTTCTAGTCACTCCTTAGTGACTGCTATTTGTGGATCTTACCTGGTGTGGTGTATGATTAGTTTTCAATTTATCTAGGTTGCATGAGGAATGGTAAACAAATGTTTTTATTGCATGCTCTTTGGTCAATGAATATTAAAGTTTAAAGTTTTCTTTCGGGTTAAAAAAAAAGAAGCAATGTTTTTCGCTTTATCTATGTAATCTGAACTCTTTGTCACTATGCTTTATTTGTATTACATATTACGGTTCTAATCTGCAAACTGTTGTAATTTAATCTTAAACTTAAATTTAAGTATTTGTTTTATTTAGTTTTTGAATGCTTTTCTTAACAATATGACTTAGTCTAGTATTGTAGTTAGGATAGATTCGTAGAGTACTGGAGGATTTCTAGGGAAAATGTTTACGTTAGGGAGAAGTTATAGGAGGTGGTTTAGTGGTTTCTGTTTGTAGGAGCCTACATGCATTAGTTTTCTATTTATCAGTTTGTCGCGGGTAGTTTGAAGTCGTAATGCAAGCTCGTTTGTCTTCCAGTTTTCACAAGTACACTACTATATACATATATACGTATGATTTTGTAGTAATATTTGGTATCAGAGCCTCATGATCTAGGGCTTTACACCTATATATATATGTATATTAAGTATTTATTCATTCATATTCAATGGCATCAAACAACTTCTTCATCTCTGTTCCATTGTTCAAAGGCTATAACTATCATTCGTGGGCCATCAAAATGAAAGCATACATGAAAGCTCTTAGGTTATGCGACGTTATTGAGAGTGACACTGAGCCTACTCCTCTTTTAGGAAATCCAACATCAGTCCAAATCAAGAAACATGAAGAGGAAATAGCACGAAAGGCAAAGACACTTTCATGTGTCCATTTAGCGGTGTCTAAAGAGATTTTCACAACAATCATGGGTTGTGAGTCTCCTAAAGAAGCATGGGAAAAAAAATCAAAGAGGAGTTCGAAGACAACCAACAAACCAAACTTATGCAAATTCTCAACCTCAATTGGGAGTTTGAGATGATGGGGATGAAAAGTAACGAAGGTGTCAAAGAATATGGGAGTAGGTTGATGTCCATTGTCAATCAAATCAAATTACTTGGTGAAGAATTTTCAGGTCAAAGAGTCGTGGACAAGCTTTTGGTAACTCTTCCGGAGAGGTATGAGACTAAAATTTCTTCACTTGAGATCTCTCAAAATTAACCGTCTCAAAATTAATCAATTCTCTCCATGCCGTCGACCAAAGAAGGTCAATGAGGAGAAAAATGGAGGGACTCCTATTAGCTAAAACTTCATCCTCAAAAGGCACATACAATAAAGTTCAATGCAACCACTATCATAAGATCGGTCATGAAAAAAAGGATTGTTGGTAGAAAGGAAGCCACAATGATTCAAATGCAAAAGATATGGGCATCTGGCAAAGAATTGTAAATTCCAAATTGATGAAGAAGTCATGGCACAATTGGTCGAGGCCCGAGGGGGAACCTCTCCTTTAGAATTATGGGTGACTCTGTGCACCATGGGGAGAAGAGCTCCAAGGTGTTTTGTTTTTGATGAGATGTGCATCAAAATTGATGGTGGTGAGAAGTGCATCACAGATGAGAAGTGCTTCGTAAGTTTAAGATTATGGGGGTGAATGTTGGAATTTAATCTTAAACTTAAATTTAGGTATTTGTTTTATTTAGTTTTTGAATGCTTTGTATGACTTAATCTAGTATTATAGTCAGGAAAGAGTCGTAGAGTAGTGGAGGATTTCTAGGGAAAATGCTTATGTTAGGGAGAAGTTATAGGAAGTGGTTTAGTGGTTGCATTAGTTTTCTATTTATCATTTTGTAACAGGTAGTTTGAAGTTGTAATGCAAACTCTCTTTTCTTCCAGTTTTCACAAGTACACTTCTATATACATATACACGTATAACTTTCTAGTACTTTGACTTGAAAATTCTCCGCCAAGTAATTTGATTTGATTGACAATGGACATCAAGCTACTCCCATATTCTTTGACACCTTCGTTACTTTTCATCCCCATCATTCTTAACTCCCTTCTGAGGTTGGAAATTTGCATAAGTTTGGTTTGTTGGTTGCCTTCGAACTCCTCTTTGATTTTTTCCCAATGTTTCTTTAGGAGACTCACAACCCATGATTGTTGTGAAAATCTCTTCAGACACCGCTGAATGGATACATGAAAGTGCCTTTGGATTTCGTGCTATTTCTTCTTCACGTTTTTTGATTTGGACTGATGTTGGATATCCTGGAAGAGTAGTAGGCTCAGTGTCACTCTCAATAACGTCCCACAAACTAAGAGCTTTCATGTATGCTTTCATTTTGATGGCCATGAATGATAGTTATCGCCTTTGAACACTGGAACAGAGATGGAGAAGTTGTTTGATGCCATTAAATATGAAAGAAAATACTTAATATATATAGGTGTATGTGTAAAAATATCAACTCACAAGCCCTAGATCATGAGGCTCTGATACCAAATATTACTAGAAAGTTATACGTATATATGTATATAGCAGTGTACTTGTGAAAATTCGAAGAAAAATGAACTTGCATTACAACTTCAAACAACCTGTTACAAACTAATAAAAAATAGAAAACTAATGCATGTAGACTCCCACAAATCAGGAACCATTAAACCACCTCCTTTAACTTCTGCCTAATGTAAACATTTTTCTTAGAAATCCTCCACTACTCTACTACTCTTTCTTGACTACAATACTAGACTAAGTCATACTGTTAACAAAAACATTCAGAAACTAAATAAAACAAATACCTAAATTTAAGTTTTAGATTAGACATACGGACCTTCTTTAATTATAACATATTTTAATGACTTTTTTTATTATAATTAAGACATATTTAAATATTCTCATCGAATTCCCATTCATGTTCTCTGTTCTAATTCAATTATAATAGTTAAATCATCACTAAATATAGTATTTTCACTCATTTGAAAATCTTGACTCTAATCACGTATAAAATATTGGTAACATAATTCATAAAGTAAAGTGAATAATAATATATTATATTATATATATTAATACGAATATATATTTTAAGAATATCCATACATCATACGAATAATTAAAATAAACTTAAATTTTCAAAAAGTATGGCATGGTTTATAAGCTAGTACAATTAAAGCCAAAATATTAAAACTTTGGTCGGTATGGTCGGCCGGTGTTTAGGCATACGACCTTTAATTATAACATTTTTTAATAATTTTTTTATTATAATTATAATATTTATAAACAGTCTCATCGAACATATCTCTTCTGGCTAAATTTTGATTAGCTTTTTGACGGGCTTAGCAATTAAGAACTCATTCCATACGTTAAATAAAAAACTTATTTAACACACTCAATAAAAATATATTAGCCTAAACACGTTTATTAATTATTTAAAAATCTATTTTAATTTAAAAACCCATATAATTCTAATATAGTTTTATCTTCGCTATAAAATTAAATATTAAAATATATACGATGACATAACATATATTATAAGTCGCCTGTGCATGGCATGAGTTATACTTTAGTCTATACCATTAATAACATATCATAGATTAAAATTAACACATTTGTTGCATGGGATATCAATTATTTTTTTATTTATAGTACTTCATCTTATAATATATATTTTGAAATAGAAAAAATGTTACTCCTTCTGTCCCACCCAATTCTTTACATTGGGGTTGGGCACAGAGGTTAAGAAAAATGTAATAAATAATATGTAAGTAAGAAAATGGGTAAAGTAGTGGGATCCAGTAATATATAATTGATAGATTGGGAAATGTGGATGAAATTAGTGGGTGAGATTGATATATATTATAAAAGTTTACTACTTTTAGAAAGTTCTAAAATTTTACGAGATGAGAGGGACATCCAAAAAAGGAAAATGTAAATAAATGGATGGAATGGAGGGAGTAGTTAACATACAAAAACACTCACTTACCTTCTAAATATTTAATATTAATGCAAGAAACCAAACACACCATCTTAATATTCTCCAAAACTTTTTATTCATGTCCAATGTTAAAATTAACAAAAGAAACCTTATAATAATTTATAACACGTTTGTAAAGTTAATTTTTTAGAAATCTACATAATTAATATAATGATAAATATTAAAAATAACCTGTGTGAGGGATGTTAGCTAGTTTATATATTTACATGTTTATGTAGAATAATTATATTTACTCTGATATCAAATGAGGTATTCTATGTAACTTTAATGAGTACTGTGATTTGAAATTTAACTGAATTTAAAAGCATCAAACTAAATTTCATGAAGACTTTCAGTTTCGTTTAGAAGTTTAATATCAAAATGAAATTAGAGGGCAGTGGGGTTAAGGTCAATGACTCAATTCTGTTAAATTAAATAAGTAAGATCAGCAAAAAGGGTGACCTATTATCAAGCCAACTGAAAGAGTAGATGCCGCCAGCTACTGAAGCACCTAACAAAAATCTAGCTGCATTAGCACTAGCAAGTAATCTTTGATAGAAGTTAAATATATTACAAAAATGTTTTTCGAGAATCTGATTATGTTCATCTGGTATGTTGAGAAACATGTTGCAATACATGATTTGGCACATCTTATCTTTGTCCAGTTGTCCATTAGTCTGCATATAATGATGGTAAAGCCTAATTATAGTTATTACAGGAGGCAAATGTGTCATTGGCTGGAGAAAGAGGTTGCATACGTCTCAAGAACTTGAAAAAGTTGCTAAGACTGAGGCAACAGTACATGGTATCACAAGTATCATTAATCTATCCCGTCAAAGTTATGGTGGGACATACACGTGATCAAGAACTTGAATCATTCACCTCCGGTAGTAAGTCTGGTAATACCGTCTTATAATGAATCATATTATTGTTGTGTGGAACCTTTTTTTTTCTTATTACATTTTATTTTTGTGGTTGATAATTCATGGAGGCGAGCCGATATTAAATGAAAAATAATAAATCAAACCAGCTTCGCAGTATGTCTCACTCGGAAACAGAAGTATGGTTCAGGAAGGGTGAGATGTAAGCAGACATCATGGTTACGTACGAAAAAAACTTGGAAAGTCTCGCAAGATGTAAATTATTTAGAACTTTAGAAAATTTGTGGAGTTTCGTGAGGCTGCAAATTTCATCGGAAGGCCAAAATTAAATGATAATGTGAATAGTAGGATATAATTCTGTGTGGCCATCAAGGTATGCAGTTAATGAACATGAAAGAGTGCAAGTGAGTACAAAAGAAGGTATGGATCTTTTAAGTAAATGCAGGGCCATGGAAAATAGCGATCATGATAAATCATTACCAGATGCGAATCATAAAAATTGGACCAAGTCCATCTAACCTTCAGAATTTACGAATTATTGCTGTGCATTTTCAGTTTAACATGCAAAACTATGAGTATCTTGTAACTTGCTCATGAGTAATTGTAAATTATGCATTGTCAACTACCACATGGATATTCCCACTTGCATTGTTGTTCCATTATGCAAGATAGGTACCAATTATTCATCTTGTAAAAGGAAGTTTCAACAGAATTTCTCTTTGCAGTGTGTTGTAGCTGCTTTTTCTGACTTCACTTGATTTACTTTAGTCATATATATTAATGTTCAAAATGTTGAAAAAGTAAAGATGGTCTAGCTGTTAGACACTCATTTATTTGGAGAGGAAAAATAGGATATAATATCGTGAATATATTAGGTTGAACTCTTCTTGTTCGCAACTTCTTTGTTGTTAAGTTCTTCTTGATTGCAAGTTCTTGCTGTTTTCTTGTTGTATCTGGCTATTTTCTAGTAAATTATTACATGTTTATAGGCACAGGCTCTTTTTTTCTTTCTGGCAATAGTTATTTTGTATCTAAATTTAAAGATAGACTGTTCAAAGTGACCCATTAGATGTTTAAGACTTGGACTTCCGAGAAAAAGATTGGACAACAAGTGTTTTCGACATTTTGCTTGCTTCAAAATTTGCGTTCCTTCATTTAATATTACGCAATGTGCACAGGCTAAATAGTTTGTTGTTGCAAAACCTCATTTCAAATTATTCATCTCAAGATGACATGTGCAATCAGTGGCGCCAGCATGTGCAAGTGGTGGTTCTTATTTATAATTTACTTATGTATGAATTGGTCTCGTGGTCTAGATATTCAATCTGTTTAGTACTTGAGTACTTTCAAAAGAGAAGCGTTTCATACTGATAAATCGAATTCGGAAATTTAATTTGTTATATATTTCTGAATGTAATGTTTTCTTGATCTAACCATCCCAAATAACGCATATTTGCACATTTACTTTTGTTCTTAGATACTTATAATTACTCTTGGTAGAGTCATTGTATTGCACTGTTGCTTAATGTTTTTTTAGCTGTTTTCATTGCTGCTAGGCTTTTTATGTGTTTTAATAACTGGTGCCACTTTCTTTTATAGTTGCCTTGTGGTACCGGTCAGCCTTGTTGGCCGATCTTATTTTTGCTTTAATACAGTTGACCCCCCCCCACCCCCACCCCCAAAGAAATAAAAAGAAGAAGAAAACGGCATTCTTTCTCTCATTTCCTTACTTTGAATCAGGGGATCCTTCTGGACTAAAGCCTCTCGACCAAGGATCATTAACTATTTCAGGTCTTCATCTCTCCTTGCTCCCTTTTACGAAGATGAGCTTTTTCACTAATAAGAAGGAGGTTCAAAGATCTGCAACAGCCCTGGGATATGTTGCACATGTATATTCTTTATCTCCTCTTGATAAGCATGAGATGTTTCATGATGTAAATTTGTTGAAGCGGATCTAGCAATACTCGGCTGGCATTTGTCTTTGTCCATGTTTGCATATCTGTTGAAACATTAACAGTTTATAAAATCCTTTAAATTCACAGAGAATTTCGTATTGGTTATTTCTCTAATATATGTTATCCCAACTCTCCATTTTTGTGCGTATACCCGTGTCCACCGGACATGATATGGGTGTGGGTATGGATCTGAGTCAAAATAACCCGCATATTTTTGAAACACATGCGCCCAGCCGCCAACTGTTGGTTTGTTTTGGTATCTTCTGAGTCTATAGTTAGTTTTTTTTTTGGTATCTTCTGGGAAAATAGTATGTAACCTTTTTCTTAGTTAGGCCACATGTTCTATTATGTGAGTATATTAACTTGTGTGTTTTTTGCTTAACAATTTGTTTTTTTACTTGGTTACTATTCCCGTTACAGGCTGTGTCGCTTTTAGCTTCCTATTTAGAAGTTCCCTTGCGCTACTCTTTACGTTTGGGAGGTTCTCGATCATATATACGTGACTATGCACCTTTCGTAGAGCCAACAACAGCTGAATTGGCATCAAGTTTACCATCTCCTATAAATGCGAAGCCTATTGAATTTCCTCTTTTTTTAGAAGGGCAAGACACAACCAGAGCAGCTTATGCTGTATTCCTTTTAAATAAGGTAATATTTGCTGCCCAAGTATTATAAACACACTTGTGGAGCTTGAGGGGAAGGAGGGGAAGGGTGTTTTTTTAAGGTGAAAAGGGTCTTATAAGAACTGTGATGCAATGAAGCAACTGGGTTGAATTTTTGGCTTATCGGTAATAATATGATTCATTTTTTGTTAAGAGTTTCTGCATGCCTAAGAGAAAACACCAATAGTTTTATATGTTACTAATTTTTTGTTTGTACTCTCCTTGTCTTAAAATCTAATTGAATTATACTTTTTTTTATACTATTGCCATAACTTTTGTAACCTGGAGACACTTTTCCTCTCATTCTTTACAGGATCTAGAGCAGCTGTTAAATTTTATTGGTGTTCAGAGTTTAGGGCCGCGCCATGTTCTCGCTAATTTGAGGGAACTCCTGAAGACCATCTTATCTCCAGAATATATTGACACATAACTAAAGGTTCAAACAATTTATTGTAAGTTTTTGTAAATTTACCTTTCTGTATTCTTACAAACAATGACAAGGGTGCTAAATTTTTTTAAGCACCTAGGCATAGTCTCTAGAGTTATGAACACCAGTTGATAAATACTTTGTGTACTCCAACCTTTGTAACTTGATCGACTACCTAATTAAAGCAAGTCATGTTGAGTCATGAATTGTTGATGTGCGATCAACCAGTTTTTATGTGAATATTTTCATGAGGATGTATTTATTTTGTTTATCTGTTACTACAAAACTAGCTTAAACAGCCCATGGGTCTCTGGTTTAAATCACATTCTATTTTTTTATTTTATTTAGACACTTTTAAATAGTTTTATTTTTATTTTTGAAATATACTTATCAATTCATCCATTTTTTTGACATTTTTAATTGGAAAAAGTAAATAAGAAATTGTTGACAAAATTTATAAATCGGTTGGAGATGATGTGCAATTTCAGAGACTGAAACTCTATTTAAGGTGACACACACACACTCTTTTGCTCTTTTTAGTGAAGTGTTGGACCATTTATTAATTATAACTTGAAATTGGATATTTGATTTTGATACGTTAATAGTCAAAAGAATAATCTCGCCTCTTTTAAGTAGGAGTGGGGATTTTAAAATTAAGTGAAAGGTTGTGTTTAGTGTTAATCACGAATGTTCATCTTTCATATTCATACATCTTTCTATATGATGTGATGCCCATGCAGTTTTCGAAGTTTGATATTTTTTGGATCAATGAACAACCCTCTCTATCAATACGGTGACCACGTCTTCTTTAGCCATTCGAAATGTATCTGTGATAGATCTTTCTGTCACTTAGATGATGGCATGTACTCGTCCCCGATTTTCAACTAATATCGAATGATTTATTTCAATCTCTTATGTTTGAAAGTTACATAAATTTTTTGTTAAATATGTTTAAAAAAAGAAAGAAAGATAATATTAGATTTCTATAAATTAACGTAGTTGTTCGTCAAAGAACTGGGTTTGACTCAGTTCATTATCAATTTTTAAACAATAAAAATTGTTCGATAAGGAACTCCAGTCGAGCAAAAAATTTACTATTTTAATGCGAACTCGACTCGTAATCAAATCAAGTTTGAGTCACTAAACTCGCACTCCAGTTTTTGATGTACTACGAAAGCATGGAAAAACAAGTGTTAGAGCATCCCAACGCAGCCGCTTTGTTGCGTGGGGACGCGCGAAATGAGAAGTGGTTGACTGAACAAAGAAGAAACTAGTCAGGCCTGCTGTCCTGGGCTCAACTTGATAAAAAAAAAGAATCTATCTGTTATTTTTTCAGCTTTTTCAGATTATATATTATAACGTTAGTATTACCGTTTGAATTAGAACTATTATATTAAATCTGAACTTTAAAATTATAACAGCTACTTTTATAATTATCTACAAATACTAACTCTTCATAATATGTCTCTCCCACTTCTATCAATATCTTTGAAATTATTTTGTTAAAAGCAAAAAAATAAGGAATTTTCTGGGATCTATAAGGAAAAAAAAACTTTTGGATTTTTAAATCAATTAAAGATTCTCATATGTTAAATCGTAATGTTTTTTATATAGGGATATGAAATCATAAAACATAATAAAAAAATTCTAATTAAAATAAAATATTTAAAAATAAATGCGTGATCATGTAGTTTTAAGCATGCTTAAGTAGTGTATCTAGTCTTCAATCTTTAACTAGTGTGATATTCTCTTATTTTGGCATGATCAATGGTTCTCATCGACATGCTCATGCAGTCACGAGAAAGCTTTTATTGCCCACTTCAAGACATTGAAAATTTCCTATAAAAAGAAGGAACGAGCCATGTTGGATTTATTCTAATCTCCTTTTCATAGTGGTATGCTAGCCAACCTGAATTTATGAGTTTATGCTTGGATGTAGGCATATAAGTGTGGGTATTGTTGAAGGATTTGATTTGGTATAAGTATGTAGTGATTTTGTGAAAGGCTTCATGGTTTTTTATAGCCATTCTGAAATTTGCAGCTGTCTTAAACAACATTCATAGCTCAGAAACAGGTCTTTTCAAGTCAACATCCTCATTGAAAACTAGAAGCTTTTTTCATCCTCACAGTTGACTTAGATACCATCCTTTCTTCATTAAAACCATCATATACATTAGATTTATCACTACTTTCATTCTTATTTTCATCCAAATAACCATTTTTATTGGCATTATGATCTTCTTCATTCACTGTTTTTGTCATCATTTTTTTGAAATACGAGGTCATCATCACTACTATCTTTATTTGATGCATCACTATGAGAATTTTCATCAATATTCATATTAATATAACTAATCATCTTTACTATCATAAGGATCAGAAAAGTCCTCTTATAAGCCCTCAAGATTCTTGAAATCTATTTTCAAATCAATCTTGTGTTGTGTTAAATCTAGAAATGATGAATTCTGCATATAAAATTCTTCTTGATAAGTAGCCCTTTCAACAGATGGTCGGAGGGATATGCACTTCTACAAGCTCAATCTTCAGGCTAATTAAATCACACATCAACAAACACTCATCATATGTATATAAATAAAAATAACCCTACATACATAATTGTACCCTATAGCATAACTTATAATATCCCCCTGTTGACCCATATGCAATCAATATTGTATTATTTTTTAATAGAGACATTTCATCAGAATCACAATAATTTACATATGTGAACTATCTATATAATTCCTGAAATTCTCTTCTACATTCCCATCATAAAACAACTTAATAGTAAATTGCGACTCTCTGGAACTGAAATTATGATATTAAAACACAAAAGAAACATATAAATAGATATATTAATAATACAATATAATGCTTAGAAAAAGTATAATAATCAACTAATTTAGCATAGTAATATAGCAACCAACAACTATCATAACATATATAATAGCTAACCTAGACTATTACACATAAATAAGTCATACTATAACTATATACACACGTAAAAGGTAGCAAATTTGGTATCTTTACACAAAATCTAGATATACACACCATAACATACGATTAAGTGAAAAGTCCCGAAATTCGAGAACTTTTTATTCACAAATACATAAAGACATCGAGCTGGGAAAAAGGCATAAAATACTTACATTGATATCCAGGAAACTCGTAGAATAATAAATGCTTGCATCTTTCTCTCATCTCAATCGTCATGCCATTTTCTCCGATTCACTCACAGTGCTTCAACAATGATCGGGGTTGAGGACAGAATTAGAGTTAGATTATGGAAAGAATTTGTTTGAGATCGACTACTTTCTAATTTAATATCTGTTTACATAGTTATCCTTTGATATTATATTAGCATTTCCAAAAAGTTAACGCCGCTAGCTTCAAATTAACGGAGTGCATTTAATTGCTAAAAAAATTTGTTCAGTCTTTCTTTTATCAAGACCTTCCAAATCCAAATGGGCAGCATTGTGTTAATTTTTATAATTAGGTCATCTTTCGATTAAAAGAATAGTTTAGGCCACCAAACTGCAATGAAGTCTATGATAGATCATGACGACAAAGTCAACACATAGCTCATAAATATAATTGTGATATAATCTCATCGTCATAAAATATATAAAAAACCTATGATAAAAACCATAGGCGGAAAATACTTTTTTGATGATGATATTAGAAGCTCTTTATGAAGTCTTCCATGTTGTTTAGATCCTGTAAATACCTTTGAAGCATGTATGTTAATTTTAAACTTTTTTTTGGGACAAAACCCTACAGCAAAGGTTTTTGTACAAGAAAAGACTTTGCTCCATGAAACTCTGAGATAGATAACATCATAAATAATTTGTGATGTGATCATAGTCATTAACATGACAGGCTCTGTAGCTAACATTCTAATTTGTATTATTAATTAAAACCGTTATTGATTATACTATTAATTAAATTAGGATACTTAACCATCAATTCATCAAGCAATACGCAAGTCATATATTTTACATATACCAATCAAATAATACGACTATCATCCAAATTTAAACACCAAAATTTATCATACATGTTATATCAATATTACTATTCTTAAATGATAATTAACACACATAAAATTAATTCATAGCTCATATTTATCTTAAATCCTTCGAGGCCCACGCTATTGTTTAATCCAATAATCCTCTCTTTTTTCCACAACCTCTTTAGTGATCACCACCAACACATTAACGCTCGTCAATGTATCCCTTTAAATAAGAATCTCTGAGTATTATTCTTAAAAATCTCTTAATGTTGTTCGTTCATATTTAGTTTGATCCTAAGTTTTGTTAGTTATGACAGATCATCGTTCTTCATCATAAGAGTATATTTCAATTTAAAATTACATGGACCAATTAATCTCGAGTGCCCTTCTACATAATGAGTCACCGTAACACCTATATCGTTAATCTTTCGATCTTTTCAAGAGAACAACGATATCACCTACATTATTCATTTGGTTGATCATGTTAGTGAAACAATTTTAGCGGCATCTTTAATTCTCTTTCATCCTGAGAAATAATCCTCATAAATATGAAGAATATCATGATTGATCTCCCATATAAGAGTCAAATCATAATTGATTTTCAATACAATACGAACTGCTAGTAACTGTTGCCGCGCTCTTTTTTAAGTTTTTTGCTAGCAAATTCTTCTTTATACCCTATGAAAATAATTAAATCTTAAATTTTCTTCACACAACATCCATCAAGAATTGTGACTTTCGTATCATTTAAAATATCTAAAATAAAACACGTGTAAAAAAATATAATAAAAATAACAACAATGCTTGTATGATAAATCAAAATATGAAGATATCGTCTAGTGATCATCTTTTCTAGGAATTCGAGATGAGAATGGATATCCTCCTATTTATTTTCTGATTACTCCCTCATTTTCTGATTACTCCCTCAGTTCATTTTTATTAGTCGCTTTTTGCACGTTTTTTGAGGTGTAAGAAAAATGTATTTCTATTCATTATTTTTCAAATTTTCTTTTTCTGAATAAAAATATAGATGCTAAATTTTTATTCAGAAAAAGAAAATTTGAAAAATAATACGTAAAAGTATGTTTTTTTTACACCTTAAATTATGTGCACAAAATCAAAGCGACTAACAAAAAAGAACGGAGGGAGTATTAAAAAAAGATAATTATAAGCCATTAATGAATAAAATACTTAAAAATCAGTGCAGCTGGTCTGCTGGATTGAAGTAAAATATATGTCGGTCTGAAAAGCCCGTGGGCCTGTGCAATCCCAAACGCAAAACTCAGAAATCTAGAGAGAGAGAAGGTGGTGTTGCAGCTTTTGAAATTCAAGTAGTGTAAGTGCTACTATGAGTGAACAGTGAAGTGAGTGATGAAGAATACACCGGATAATCATCACTTCAACAACAGCGCTGAAGAACAAGACGAAGATGTCAAATTATCATCTCTGCGCTCTAGGGTTCGGAAAGCTCAAGTCCAAGCGCTCAACTCTTCTCCGTCGTGGCCGGATAAACAACAACAATTAGTGCTTGATGGTGATGATGTTGACGAGGATGGTGATGAGTCAGCAGCATCCGATTCGGTTCGGTTTGAAATTGGGGATTTGGTTTGGGGGAAAATTAAGTCGCATCCGTGGTGGCCTGGTCAAATTTATAATCAGGCCTTTGCGAGCGTCGAGGTTCGGAACGGTGGAATTGAGGGACAGGTGTTAGTTGCGTTCTTCGGTGATGGTAGTTACGGCTGGTTTTATCCTGCGCAGCTTGTGCCTTTCGAATATCGTTTTTCGGAGAATTGTAGGCAGAGTGGTTCTAGGAATTTTGGTAGGGCTGTGGAGGAGGCTGTGGAGGAGGTCACTAGGAGGTCTGCGTTGCCTTTCGTGTGTCGGTGTAGGAATTGGGATGGATTTCGGCCTTCGGATGTTGAGGGATACTTTTGTGTTGGTGAGATTGGGAGTTTGTACTCTGGTGACCAGATTAGGAAGGGGAGGGATGGTTTTCAGCCGAGAGAGATGGTTGCCTTTTTGAATAAAATAGCGGCGGCACCTACTGGGGATGAGGATCGAGGGATAGGGTTTATGAAGACTAAGGCTGCGGTTATGGCTTATAGGAAGGCGGTTTATCAAGAGGTTGATGACACCTATGCGCGGGAATTTGGTCACATCCCGGATGTGCGTTCTTCTCTGAAAAAAGCCCTAGGCACGGGCCGCTCCCCAAAAGTGCCAATTAGAGGTATTAGATCTCTTTTCCGTATCTTATTTTTAAGGTTTAGTCTCTTTCTTACTAGTAATGTCATGTTTTTATCGATCCAAGTAGAATTGATTGAAAGTGATTAATTTAAGGATGGTTAAAGATCAAATGTGCAGCTATGTTTAATGAATGTTTACCTATGCATATACTTAAATCTTTCATTTAACTGTCAGATGTCGTTGTCTCCGGGAATGGTGTATGGTTGTGTTGATTAAACTACTGCTATAATTAATGCTGCTACCATCATCAGTGTTTAATGTTCAATATCTTATACATGGTTATTACGGCGCCAACTCGAGCCTCAATGCCGAGTACCTTTGAGAAGACTAGTTGAAAAGTCGCCCGACTAGTCGGCAGTAGTCGAGAAGTCTTTCATTTACATATATTTACTAGATTATATACGTAATTCAACTAAATGCACCGATTTCATAATGTAAACCTAAGCTGTAGAATAATAAGCTCAAATTAAGCATAGTTACCATGTTATAACATCCAAATCCCAAATATCACACATGGCAAAGCAAATAGAAATATTAGTGGTGATGAAAACCAAGCAAATTTATCCATCTCAATATCATGTTCATCTCCATTTCCTTCTTGGAGCGGGCAACGGGACACCATAAACATGGTTTTCACAGTGCCAAGTTGAGCTTCAAAGGCCTTGGCCCTGAGTAACTTCGAGACGACTAATCTTCTTCGTGATAACAATGAGTTTGATATTGAGAGGGGGCACTTCTGCATTGCTGTATGTTGTCTTCGCCTTTGACTGCAAGCTGATTAGTAGAATATACTGTCTAGGAACCGGTTAACGGTAAAACTGTTAAATTAGTGTTGTTTATATAGAAGTTGTAATCAATCAACCTGTCACTGCTATGCTTCTAATACATTCCCTACTCTGTTCTATTATTCTCAAATTCAATCAACACAATAAAGAGTGATTGATTATGGATGTGCATTACTTTTTCTCTCTGATGGATTTATTTTCTTCTTTGAAGTTGTTTGGTATTTAGCCCTCATGTTTATTAATCACCTATTTTGATGTCATATATCTTACTTGTAAAAGCAAGAAAAAACATAATTGTCAGTATATTTCTGTAAGTGATGTCTTTTACCTCTACTGCCTCTATTAAGTGTCCAATTAACATAATGCATCAATATTATGATCTCTTAGCTTACATAATAATAGCCTTTTAAGAAATATACCTATGAGAGTTTAACTTGCTAACAAATTTTTTATGGTTCTTTTGTACTTATTACTTAGGTTTCAATAGTCTTGTAAACTAATAAATTTATTAGAGAGATGTAAAAAGGAGAGTATGAGAGTGATGTAGGAGTGTAGAAAGGTAAAATGAAGGGTAAATCATTGATCTCCACACAGATTGAAAAATACAAAATCCGCATATGTTTTATTAACTATTCATCAATTAATGAAAGTCAACTCTGATTGATATGAAGATGAGAACCATTTCAATAGATGCCCTATAACTTGGTGTACAAGCAAGGAAACTAATCCTAATTGGTGACTATTACTAATATGTATCATATATTTTAATTAATAAAGGAAAGTTTTATCTAGTATATATAAAATACGCTACCTACAATCAATGTCTCTTATACATAAATTTAATATAATCAAAAGTTAATTCCTTCATTCCGAGCTCCGGGAGGCAAATGGAAGTCTGGTTTTTTTGGTGCTGCCTAGTTTTACTTGTGTCATGTTACTTAATGATAATGTAGTTGTATAAGTTTGAATTATAGTAAAGACACAACATTGTATAATTAGCGAACATATGAACATAAGCATAGTTGTTGCAAAGGCACGGTGGCAGCTAGCAGACAGAATGACAGGGTTGTAGTGTGGCTTTATTAGTATCCATTTGACAGAATGTGCATCTTATGCGTAGTTTTTTAAATGTTAAAGTTCAGTATGCAGTAGTTGAATCAGATTTTAGATCCTGTACTAATTTTGGTTGTAAGAATGAACATATGTCTAGATATTGGCTAAACATAGAGTTTAATGCTTAATGCTACTGGAGTAATTGCAGAAACATTAGTTAATAGTAATAACTATAAACTACTACTACGAGTAAAAATTATCTAATAGTGCTAAAAGTAATTAAATGCATTCACAGAGAACGTGTCCAAAATAAACACCATAAGCATAACATGGAATCAATATTGATTCTCCACCCACCTCTTTAAGTGAATGAGCAATATTGCCTTAATTCATCTGATGCGGAGTTCTATTTAGTGAGTTCTGTAATAAGCCAACTTCAACTTGATGGTCATATGAAAGATAGTTGAAAAGGTTTAACAATTAATAGATCATATCGTGATCTAGGCCTATATATATGTGTGTGTGTGACCTTTCACAATGATAAATACAATTATTGTTACTGAGGCTTTATAGTAATGTTGCCATATGGATAATATGGCCCTAGAAGAAATGGCTTCGACTTCAAATTTTGTTGCCAATATATATGATAAGATGTACTATTTTCTCATTGGATATATATTATTTGTTTCTTTGTATAATTATGTATTGTTTGAGCAATATATATATATATATATATAGGCTCATGATCAAATAGAAACCACTCTTAAAATAAAAACTAAAAACCAGTTTCCCTACCACTATTTATAACTACGGGTATCACTAATTTATACTGCACTAATCACTATTTTTATACAGTATGTAAACAGCGATTTTTATTATCAAAATTGAGAAAATCTACTTATCTAAACTATTGATAATCGATTATAGATGATCAATTTCATCCGTAGGAAGGTTCTTGACAGTAGGAAGCCGCAAGAGAAGTTGTATGATGATGGTAAGTAGTCGTTAGTTTTGTAAGTTATGATGGAAAGTGTATGTGACTATTGGTGATGATAGACAATGGTGGCAAGTCATGGAAACGTCTGGTAATGGTGGTAAGAGGTCCATTACGATTTGGGTGAAGATGATGGTCATATACGTTGCATATATGTGTGTATATATATTTATATCTGCGAGATATGCTATATATAAATTAGTGATATGTTATGTACAAATTAGTGATTTCTGTAGTTAAAAATAGTGATAAAAAACTGTCCAGAAACTGGTTTTTAGTTTTTAGGCTAATTTGGTTTCTATTGGAGTAGGACTCTATATATATATTTATATATATATATATATATATATATATATATTTTACGTAATTAGCTCTTATATTCGGTAATATTCCCTTGTTCCATCTTCTTTCTCGCTTTTACTTTAGTTACATTTACTATAATTCTTTTATTGTAATTTATTGTTTAATTCAATAATTTCATATAGTTTAAATATAAATATTTTTAACAAATATAACTACTTAAAATTTACACCTCAACATATGTCGAAAAGGTCAAAGTGAACATTAAAGTGGAACGAAGGGAACATATGTTTCATTAAAGTGGAATGAGCAATATTGCTTTCAGTTCACCTGATGCAGATTTATATTTAGTGAGTTCACTAAATAAGCTGATTTCATCTTGATGGCCATATGAAAGATAGTTGAAAAGGTTTAACTATAACAGAGCATATCATGATCTAGGTCTTTAGTCTCCGGATGTCTTTTAACTATATCTAATTGTCATGAATCCTCACGGTCACCTCATGTCTTCCTTATCCTATTTCCTGCCAAATAAGATATTATAATATGGTTACTGAGGCTTCATAGTAATGTTGCCATATGGATAATATGGCCTCAATGAGTGCACTAGAAGAAATGGTTTCGACTTTGTGATGTGTGGCCAATAAATACGATGAGATGTACTATTATCTGATCGGATATATATATTATACATTTTAGCAATATCTAAGTTTTTACTTAATTAGCTCTTATATTCGGTAATACTCCCTTTGTTCTCTTGTTTGTCGACTTTTGACGATATGTTTCGGGGTAAAAAAATTATAGTTACATCTACTATAATTCTTTAATTTAATTCAATATTCTCATTTCATTCAAATATAAATATTTGTAATTAAATATAACCACTTATATTTTACACCATAACATATGTCGAAAAAGTCTAAGTGAACATTATAGTGGAACAAAGAGTGTGTGTAATTATTGATTATCTACCACTATGAATGATATCTACACTTCACAATGAGTCATTGTCGCCGAAGAGATGACATGTTCAACATATTTTCAAGCCCAATATGTTCCTAGCTTTTAGATTATAAGCGGATCTCTAGGTGTTTCATGCCTTTTCCTGATTTCTTAATCACTAGGTGGTTTCTCCCATTTTTGGGTCCATTTTAATTAATGAGAATATTGAGGGGTAGTAGCCTAGGAGGTCCCAACTAGAATTTCCACTTTCCATGTAGTTGATTTGTTTATTTCAAATGAACTCTTATCTAAAAGTAGAAGCACGTTTATGGTGACTATAGAAAGCAACTAATTCTGATTCCCCTTGATGCAAGATCAAATGTCTCGGTATTAATGGCATAATGATCAATGATAAGTTGGCAGTAAATAAGATATACTGCACAAAGATTCCACCTAATTAAATCAAGCTGAATATTAGCTTTTATAACGAGAGTATAAAGTGAAGCCTGTTTTTGCAGCAGTAGTACTGGTTTCTACTATGACCGGTGGTTATTATTATATATTATTTACTTATTTTGCAAACTAAGTAGTTCTTTTTTTTTTTGCGCTTTTCTCAGTCATATTTTTTATTTTTATTTTTTAGCTCCACTGAGTGGCCCCCTGGTAATCGCAGAACCACTGGGTAAAGAAAAGGGTCTTGCTAAACTTAATAAGGGCAAGGTTCAAGCAAGGAAGGATCAATTCCTTTTCAAGCGGAGAGATGAAGCCAATGAAGTTAAATCTAGTGTCCTAACCAACCCAAGCCATATCACTTCCTCAGAACAGCCTGTTTACATAGATGGTTCATCTGCAAAAGTAAAAGATGATTATGTTTTACAAAAGAGATCTCCTTCAGTATCTACAGAGAACATGGTTCAAGAAAAACAGGAGTCGACTGAGATGAGGTCTGAGAATTATGTCTCTGATTTGAGTGAAGTACCAGTTGGTGAGGGTATCATCATGGAGGACAATTTTGCAGCTGTAAAAGCCGGGACCATTGATGTTCGAGTGGAATCAAGTAAAGCTGAGTCACCTTTTAAACCTGTGGTTGATCAAGATGCAGGTAAATTTAGTCATCCACTTGAAGCAAGGCCATCCTTCAATGAGGTGAAATATGGGGAGATGAAGAACATAGCAGGTTTAGTGTCAAATGTAGATGACAGCCTTGCTTCCCAGAGCTCTTCAAACATGCTTGGTGGGATGCCTCGAACTTTTGAGAGCAGTGGGGTAAATATTGATGTCAAATATGACCATCCAAGTTCAAGTGCCTCATCTTCTAGTCAATTAGCTACAAGTGAACTACGTGATGGTTTTAGTGTTGCACATGTGTCAGGGACAACTACTGCAGTGCTCCATGGTAAAGACAAAAATATTCATAAGCGCGCTGTTGGGGAACTGAACAGTATGAGTTCGACCGCATTGGAGAACCAAAAAAAGAAGCCGAAGAAAGAATCGATGAGCTCTCAAAACATGCAGATGCATCCATCTGATGCAAAGAATGGCTCATCAGTGACCAACATGGCTGGAAAATATGTCTGCACTCAAGTAGCTTCCAGAGATTCTCAGGTCGATCCAAAGAAAGAAGAGGATAATGTCCGCAATTCTTTCCCCCCTAATTCAGTTGCCACACTGAAGAACTCGAAAACAGAAAATAAAAAGTTAAAGCTTCCACAATTGCTTTATAATCTGAAATCTCTTGCCCTTGATCCTTTTCATCATTCAGACAGCAGTCTATCTGTTATCCAGCAGATAGTTCTTAGATTTAGATCTCTTGTTTTTCAAAAGAGCTTGGCTCCTTTGCCACCTGCCAGCTGGGAGTCAAAGGAAACCCGTCGTAGTAAACCTGCTGCCATTGCAACCAATAATATTCCTGCCGAGAATGTCAGGGAATTGAAACCCGTAAAAACGCAGAAAGTTGTGGTCAGGCCTGATGATCCTGCAAAAGGTGGGAGGAAGCACGTGCCATCTGACCGCCAAGAAGAAATAGCTGCAAAGAGGAGAAAAATCCTCGATGCCAAGCCTTTAATAGATCAGAGGACTGCTGAAAAATCTTCTCTGATGCAGCGTGGAGAGGTGAAAGAAACAAGTGCTTTAAAAATGAAGTCGGTTAAGCCAGAACTTGTTAAGAAAGTGCAGCCTCCTTCAAGGGAATCAGATCCAGCAATGCTGGTATTGAAGTTTCCGCTCCGTGGAACACTTCCGTCTATTAATGCGCTGAAGGCTCGTTTCATTCGTTTTGGGCAGCTAGATCACTCTGCTTGTCGTGTATTCTGGAAGTCCTCGACTTGCCTTGTTGTGTTCCGGCATAAAGTTGATGCACAGGCTGCATATAATTATGCTGCATCATCTACCAACATGTTTGGAGCTACAGGCATAAAATGCTACCTGCAGGAGATGGAAGTGGCAGCAAGTGAGCAGAAATCTGGAAAAGTCCTACAAGATGAAGTGTTAATGAGCACATCACAACTGAGAGATTCTACAGTTGAACGAAGATATGCGGCCCCTCCTGCATTCAACAGTGTGAAACAGTCAGGAGCTCAGGTCAAGCCCATCCTGAAAAGAGCAACTGGTGATGAGACCAGCAGTAGTGGAGGTATTACGGGACCTCCTAGGGTTAAGTTCATGTTGAATGGGGAAGAAAATAGTGAAGGGGCGGGACAATTGATGATTGGTAATAAGAACAGCACCAATACTATTTTTGCTGATGGTGGTACATCTACTTCTCATGCAATGCATTCTAAAAGTAAGAATTTTCAAAATATTACTTCGTTTCCGTTGCCACCTCTTCCTCCAACTCCGACTACTGGTACACATCAACTTCCTCAACCAAAAGAAAGTAATTTGCAATATACTAAAGAAGCACCAAAAACCAGTCATAACTCTAACATCCCCACAGCGGATCCAATGACCCCGAGTACCCCGAATGTAGATATTTCCGAACAGATGATAAACCTGCTGACAGAATGCAGTCAAGTTGTAAACAATGTGATTGCATTTCTAGGCTATGTCCCTTATCATCCACTTTGAAACATTGAAAGAGACAATTGATGAAGAACCAACGTATAGTAAAGTTGTGCCCAAACTCGTGAAGAAATGTAGAATAAAATTGTTACCCTAATAGAGAAAAGGATAGATGTGCATTTATCAAGTGGTGTTGTAAGTCAGATGTTAGATGTACCCTTTCTTTAAGACTCTGTATAATGCAGCTGACGCTTATGTTATGTTGTAATCCGGGATCTGTGGCACATTGTTAGACTAGTCAAGTGCTACGGTCTCGCACATAAGATTTAGACTCTGTTGTTTCTCATTTTACTTTCCTTTGTGTTGAAGGTGGGATTCACAAGTAAATACATTGAGAAAATTTTGAATTGCCTTTCTTAATTACAAGCAACCTAGTGCAGAAGTTCTATCTACTGGAATGGAGCTAGACGATTAGATGCAGGTGGAGCTTTCGAGTTCCTGATTTCCTTGCACACATGATCTAGCATACCCAGAAAATCTCGAACAACAACAAATATACGAAGAGGGTTTGATTCATCTGTGCTCACATTCCCATGAAAATACTCGGTCATCTCTCTCACAAGTACTAGAACTCGAACTTTATCTTCTTTCATTTCTTTTAACTTTTTCTCTGCGTAGCTTATAAAAGTTCTCATTGACAACACAAAACTTCCATTCATTTCTTCCTTCGACAAATCTGTCTGTACTAGATGCTGTAACTGAGCCAGACCATGAAATAAATTTGATAGTGAGCTTGCAATGGCATCAAAATCTATATTGGCTGTTTTCCTCACGTTGAAGAGCTCTGATGTCAAACCCGAAACAAGGTCTAGCCCCATCTCTCTGTAGGCTTCTTCTCTGTCTTCAAAAGTTTGGCTTCTGTTTTTTTGATTGATCTTCCCTATTATGCTATCAGATGCTTTGATTCCTTCTGTACGAATAATTTCTTTGACAACAAAGTGAAGCAGTGTGGTTTTGCCATCGGCTCCTTTTACATCAGCGAGTTTAAGGAGTGCATCAAGTTTGAATGCTCTGGCTCCTCCTCTTACTGTCCCTATATTCATCCTGTTTCCTGTTTTAAGCACTGCCTCGAGTAATTTTAGGAAGAGCCGACTTGATCGTAGTTCCTTGCAACCGTCCTAATGCCATTTAACATATATGCAGTCATTTTCATTCCGAATATAAAGTTGTTTAGGAAAGGTGTGCGTGGGCAATGGGGTCTAATACACCATAGAAATTGTCATGAGATGGTATGGTTTAAGATGTTTTACCTCTAACATTGAGAAGGAGTTCCTGAGAAGAGCTATCTCATCTTCAAAGGTTTCTCTGTAAATCATGGCTTCTATTCTCGGAAATGCAAAGGGTATATGCAGTATTGTCTTGAGAATCTTCTCCGCTGAACCTAAACCATCGATGTCTCCTTGGTAGCTTGTGAGCATGCCTTCCTCTTCCTTAGTGAGTTCCATCTTGATTAATGCCTCCAGTTGTTGTAAACCCAGCCCAGCTCCTTCTTGGCAAATAATCACAATGTATATAACACTGTGTAATTTAATGTGTCTTCTGTATCTTTATATTCGTAGTAAACAGATAGAGAAAGGTTACCTTGCCTCAGTGCCTCGCAGATGTGATCAGCACTCACGTTCAGAGCTTTCGAGAGTATGGTAATGTTTTGAAGTCTCTTTGGCTCAAGAATATGTTTTTTGGGGGAAGGGCTCTTAGCTTCATCGTACCTCGAAGAATATTTTATATCATACCCAAATAGTGATTCGATCATTTCCTCATCAAATCTGAGCCATTGTCATTGAAAACATACTTAGAAGACAATGAAGGAAAAGTAGGAGTGCCAAGTATGAGCAAGAATGAAGAAGGATTACTTACTCGAATGAGCTCGACCTGATTTTGTCCCATACCATTGAATGATCAGGTGCAGTTCTAACTTTGTCCCAGTGAAGCGGCTTCAGCTTTGGTAACTGGTTACCATCTTTGTCTAGTGAACTATATTTTTCGAGTGGAGATGGTGGCGGAGGTGGGCCTTGTGTAAATGTAGGAGGGAAGCGCTGTGGAATCTTGGACGGATCCTTCAAGTTGTTTTCAGACTTTTGGCTTGATTCAGAAAACTGATCTCCTTTGCTAGTTAACATTAAATTGGAAAATGCAGAGCTTAGAGCTGCGGATGTCAATGTTGTTGGACCTGGACGAGACGTGGAAGGAAACATGTGAATTCTATTGAGGGGAGGGGGAGGGGGTGGAGGAGGTGGCGGTGGCTGGAGAGATGATAACAATGATGAGGCCATTGGTGAACTAGGCTTAAATTGGAGTACAGTTTCTGAAGTGTCACTAAGAGGTTCTGCTGAAGCATTGGAAAATCGAGCATTTGCTGAATGTATATCATCCGGTGATTGGAAAGATTCATCATCTGCTAAACAAGCATCCCTCAGAGTTTTCTCATCACTGGTCTGAGAGCCACAACCGACAGACGATTTTTCAACACTATTACCAGTACCAATGTCTCCAACAGCAGGACAACCAACATTCTGAGCCTCCGATCTTGCCATCTCTTTATTCACCTTTTCTATAATACCAACACCCTTGGATCTTCTATAATTTTCAATATCACTGCTGTGTAATATTGCCATCTTACTTGTTTCTTTCCTTGTTTTTCTAAATTTCTTGCATCCCCAGATGAACACAATCCCCAGAAGCACAAACACGAGACTAGCAGACACAATAAACAACACTACAATGTTTCTGGTAACTATACCTTGATCACTCCTCTCCTTGTTGATCCTGCGACGCCTAGGTGCAGTAATACGCGCCCTGTGTGAATGACGATGATGAGAATGTGCATGATGATAGATAGGAGCTGGAGCCGGAGCCAGAGCCGGAGCCTCAACTGGGGAAGATTGTTGTTTCCTCCTGTAAAACCTCCCTAGTCCAAGTAAAGCACTAATTTTTTCGAAAACCAGGCCTTTATTTTCTTCCTCACCTGATACTCTGAGAACATGAAGGTCCCCATTGAACAGCATTGCAGCATTCATGAGTGGAGTAAGCATGAAAAAAATGAAGACAATCATGTGCAGAATCTGAGAAGCATGAACCATGATTCAAAGATCAAAAGGATGAAAAACTAGAAGTATAAATTAGTGTATAAAATAATTTACATTAACTATTTGTGCATACAATCTAGGTAGTCTATTCTCCGGATCCACATATTGAAGAAGAGAATCTTTAATGCTACTTCACATTACCCTTTATGCTTGCAAGTTGTAGCTACACAACACATACACTCCTTAAATTTGCACATGTTCATGTCCTTGCTATATCTACCGTCAAAACTACTGCTTCATTAGTGGCAGTACTTCAATGTTATTTAGCTTTGCACAAGTACATTTTTCTCGTATTTTACGTGTTGGGGGAACTTAAATCCGAGACCCTGTTCTAGCGAGCGGAGAGCCCATGTATTAAAAATTGGATTTTTTAATTTGAAAAAAATAAAAAAAAATCGGATTTTATGTTATTCAGCATTATGGAGTGATAATTACGTCATAGTAGTAGAAATCCTAGCAAAAATAAATTATTAAATACTTTGTGTTATGAGAAAGCAATGATAAAGACTTGTCCTGGATCTATGTTTGATCAGCCTGTACTCACAATAGACGAGTTATAAGAAATAGTAGAAATATGAAATTATCGATTTCTTTTTAGGTGAAAATAAAGTTGTATCGATTGCTGATTTACGATGTGAGCAGAATACTCCCTCCGTCCCAGTCATTTGTATACAAATGGTTGGGACATGGAGACCAAAAAATTTTGTAAGAAATAAGTAAAGTAGTGGGTGTAATAGTGTTTATATTATTATAGAATGGAGTTGGTGGAAGAATGTAGTTGATGTAATGATGTTTTATATTATAAAAGTTTACTATTTTTGAAATGTATACAATTGATGGGACGTCCCAAAAAGGAAATTGTATACAATTCATTGGGACGAAGGGAGTAACAGTCTAGGTAGATGTCTTCACGTTCAGGACTACTGTAAGGAGGTAGGTCCCAATGATTGGTTAGACTATATTATATAGGAGGATAGTGATGGTGTAAACTTTTTGCTGCCCCACACTACATGCCGGGGATTTGGAGAAATTGTTGCGCTTATAATGTGCATGACTGTCTTTTCAGAAAGAAAGTGGAATTTATTTGTTATGAAATTTATATGTATAAATCTTTTGAAAAAAAAAAGAGTTAATTAAATAATGAAGAATCATTAACATTCATAAAAAGGTCGAGTTGACCAAATATGAAAAAGTTCAAACTGCCCCGTCAAACAATCAAAAATATATTAAAAATGATATACCCCCTACGTGCCCTGAGTTATATACATCGGGAGACGGAAACGCGGCACGAACTTTAATGCTTGCGTAAAGTATAATTCTGTAACTTATTTTTAAGATTTTTTTTTCCGTATAAAAATTTGAATGTTATATTTTTATTCAGAAAAAGAAAATTTTAAAAATAAGTTATAGAACTATATTTTATAAGAGCATTGAAGTGTGTGTCGAGCAGTGAAAAAAAAACGTATAGAATTAAATGGGATAGAGGGAGTATCTTTTAAGATCCTACTCTAGTATAAATAATTAATGATTAGATGATTTTATTTTGGTATCTCGCATAAGTTTTTGTACTTGATTGCTTCTTTTTTTTTTTTCGCCCTCTTTATTTTACTTCTTTCCGCTGATCTTATATATTTTAGCTGACTGAATTTCTGCGGTTATTTTTGCATGACCTGTGATTAGTCGATCAACTTTTTTAAATGAAATTTCTTTTTTACTTTTCTTTCGAATGTTTTTTTCCGACACCAAGATTTTGTTATCTAAATTTTCATGGGATGTCCACTGGTTAGATGAAAGATTTTCATGTATAAAAAAAGCTTTCTCTTTCAGTATTATTTGTGTACAATTCATTGACGTGAAAGACTTATCACACAAAAAATAAATTATCAAATGACACTTATAAAGATGGTGTAAATTTTTTACAACTCCAACCTACTATCTCCTCAGCAGGCTATTGCGTGAGCTTGTGGGTTTACCCAGTGCGCACCCGAAGGGTAGCAGCTGCGGGTTCCTACGTTAAAAAAAAATAATAAATAAAAAATTATCAAATGACACTTATAAAGATGGTGTAAATTTTTTACAATTCCAACCTACTATCTCCTCAGCAAAAATATAAGGTGTTTGCCCCGTTATCACAATATCAATTATCAATGCCTAAAACGATCCGAACAAATGTCCCTAACTAACATTTATTAACGGTGCCTAGTGTAGTATTTTGGATATTTAGCGTTTGCTCGGGGTTAAAAGAACAGAACGTATTACATGCAACGTTGAGGTTAAAATAAAAACGGTACATGATAATTTATTCAGGTTATAAGATTACTACGATCTAGCGTTTTTTTTCCAAAATTAAAAACGCTAAATTATTCAGAGTTAATAACAAGTATTTGGGATCATGTGCGCACCCGAAGGGTAGCAGCTGCGGGTTCCTACGTTAAAAAAAAAAATAATAAATAAAAAATTATCAAATGACACTTATAAAGATGGTGTAAATTTTTTACAATTCCAACCTACTATCTCCTCAGCAAAAATATAAGGTGTTTGCCCCGTTATCACAATATCAATTATCAATGCCTAAAACGATCCGAACAAATGTCCCTAACTAACATTTATTAACGGTGCCTAGTGTAGTATTTTGGATATTTAGCGTTTGCTCGGGGTTAAAAGAACAGAACGTATTACATGCAACGTTGAGGTTAAAATAAAAACGGTACATGATAATTTATTCAGGTTATAAGATTACTACGATCTAGCGTTTTTTTTCCAAAATTAAAAACGCTAAATTATTCAGAGTTAATAACAAGTATTTGGGATCATGTGCGCACCCGAAGGGTAGCAGCTGCGGGTTCCTACGTTAAAAAAAAAAATAATAAATAAAAAATTATCAAATGACACTTATAAAGATGGTGTAAATTTTTTACAATTCCAACCTACTATCTCCTCAGCAAAAATATAAGGTGTTTGCCCCGTTATCACAATATCAATTATCAATGCCTAAAACGATCCGAACAAATGTCCCTAACTAACATTTATTAACGGTGCCTAGTGTAGTATTTTGGATATTTAGCGTTTGCTCGGGGTTAAAAGAACAGAACGTATTACATGCAACGTTGAGGTTAAAATAAAAACGGTACATGATAATTTATTCAGGTTATAAGATTACTACGATCTAGCGTTTTTTTTCCAAAATTAAAAACGCTAAATTATTCAGAGTTAATAACAAGTATTTGGGATCATGTGCGCACCCGAAGGGTAGCAGCTGCGGGTTCCTACGTTAAAAAAAAAAATAATAAATAAAAAATTATCAAATGACACTTATAAAGATGGTGTAAATTTTTTACAATTCCAACCTACTATCTCCTCAGCAAAAATATAAGGTGTTTGCCCCGTTATCACAATATCAATTATCAATGCCTAAAACGATCCGAACAAATGTCCCTAACTAACATTTATTAACGGTGCCTAGTGTAGTATTTTGGATATTTAGCGTTTGCTCGGGGTTAAAAGAACAGAACGTATTACATGCAACGTTGAGGTTAAAATAAAAACGGTACATGATAATTTATTCAGGTTATAAGATTACTACGATCTAGCGTTTTTTTTCCAAAATTAAAAACGCTAAATTATTCAGAGTTAATAACAAGTATTTGGGATCATGTGCCCCCGATTATGTTGTTTTGG
Organism: Daucus carota subsp. sativus; assembly: GCF_001625215.2. Lineage (NCBI taxonomy): Eukaryota > Viridiplantae > Streptophyta > Magnoliopsida > Apiales > Apiaceae > Daucus > Daucus carota. Next base: position 28,590,620 of record NC_030381.2, read on the forward strand.
GCATGACTTGCGTTTTTCGTGATATCTGTGTCCTTTTGTTAAAAGATATAGTTAATTATTGTAGACTATATTTATCGAACGAAGAATTTTATTGAAGAATTATATAATTAATTTAAACGATTAATATAGTCAACCATTATACATGTTATGCTCAAAGATCTCATAAATATCATTTTATTTTGATGGTTCATTTATATGCAAGAAACATTAAATTTAAAGTAATTAAGCCATCAAAAATGTCACCTAACTAAATTGAGTAATGTATACTATCTTGATAAGCAAATGTAAAGAAGTTGTGGGGTGGAGAAAGTAGAATTATTGAGCGGCAAAGACAAACAATAAATTGTCACCATGCATGCTGGCTATAAGCTTCTGTTTGTCTCTTAAGTCTTATCTCACTAGCTAACGCCAATAACACATCAAAGGCAGAGAAGGCCATCCACCGACTCCAGGATATAATGGAGGACCTGCTATGGGGGAACAGAGTATTAAAGTTTTTCCTGAATTTACAGAATAAATAATTTATTTTTATTTGTTACTACTGTATATGAAAAGTAGTACTAGCTAGTCCTCGTGCATTATTTAGCTTTACAAAAATTTATAGTCTAAATTTTAGTATGGCCTTACGAATTGATTGTTTTATTTTGTAAATATAATGTTTCATTATACCTTGTTCTCATTTCCTGTCGAGGCAGTTCTGACGGTCCGTGTTGAATTTAAGTGTAGATTTTAATTTTAAATATATTTCTGATTTTCCTAAATATAAGTTTTGAATTTATTATACAACAAATATTTTCAATCTTAAGATAAAAACTGGCTGAGAGAAGTGAAGTTAAAAAAGCCAACTATTTCTAAAAATGCATAGAGTTTAATCATCGCCCATCAGCCTCAGAGACGCTGCCATTAAATATTGATTTTATTTTTTCGTACCGATAAAATTCGGAATCTTGCCGGTGCATTTAAATAGTTAAGTTGGCGCTCAAACGGAGAAGACATGTAAAATGAAAGCAGGGGAGTGTCACAAACATGTATACACAAGCTTTACGCCATGCTCATAAAAAACTCTGCAGCAAGGCGTTAATTTCTGTACAACACGGCGATTATGAAAATGCCCTTGCCGCATTGTTTCAAACACCTGGTGTGCTACAAGAACACACTTACTTCAAGTATTCCTTTGCGACATATTATCAAACAGCAGGCGTGCAATCCACATTCATCTTCTTCTCTGCTCTATCACTCCTTGTCGTCCAGCAAAAGAGCCAAAAGATTGTACCCTTATCTGTTTTGCACTCTTATTCACCTCTTTCTCTCTTGTCGCCGCCTTTCGAGAGCTATTCAAGCCTTCGCAGCCATGAGAAGCCAGAATGTGGTTCCGGAACTAGCCTCCTGGAATCGGATTCTGCGTGAATTCAATCACGCTGGATTGGTGTCTCAGGTTTGGTATGTTTACTCTGAGATGATATCTTGTGGGGTTTTTCCGAATGTTGCGACTCGTAATATTGTTATTCATTCTTTATGTAAAATTGGTAGTATTAGTCTAGCCCTTGATATGGTCAGAGATGATTATAGTGAAAGTGATACTGTTAGTTATAATACAGTCATATGGGGTTTTTGTAAAATTGGAAATGGCAAGTTGGGTTTAGGATTGTGTTCCGAAATGGTTAAAAAGGGGATTCCTTTCGATTCTTTTACTTGTAATATACTTGTTAAGGGTTTTTGTGAGTTGGGTTTGCTGAGAGATGCAGAGTGGGTTGTGGATAGAATGAGAAGGGAAGGGGATGTTGTGTTTGATGTTGTTGGTTTTAATACGTTGATTTGTGGGTATTGTAGAGCTGGGGAGGTAAATTATGCTCTTGCTCTGATGAAGAGTGCGAGGAATGATGTATGTCCTGATATTGTTACATATAATACTTTGATAAATGGGCTGTGCAACATGGGCGACTTCGATGGTGCCAAGAGACTTATTATTGAGATGTTTAAGGATGAAGAAGAATTAAACACTAATGTTGATAATAAAGTAGAAGATTTTGTTGTTCGAAGGCTGGGCTTTGAACCCAATGTTGTAACATATACCACACTTATTGGTAGGTATATCGAACAAGAACGGCTTGATGAAGCACTTTCTGTACATGAAGACATGATATCGAGTGAAACTTTACCTGATGTTGTTACTTATAGTTCTGTAATGGATGGCCTTTATAAGAGCGGGAGAGTTGAGGACGCTGCTTTGCTTTTTGAGGAGATGAAAAGGATGGGTGTGGAGCCTAATTATGTAACTTACACTGTCCTTTTGGATTCATTGTTTAAGAAGGGGAACACACTGGCAGCTCTTAAACTTCAAAGTCAAATGTTAGTCCGTGGAATCCCCTTTGACGTTGTTTCACTGACCACTTTGATGGATGGGCTGTTTAAGGTTGAAAGGCCCAGTGACGCTGAAAACATGTTTAAGACTCTCCTAATGTTCAATTTAGCTCCAAGCTGTGCCACATATACAGCATTGATTGACGCACGGTGCAAGGTTGGAGACGTACAGGGTGCTGAGTCTGTGTTACAAGAAATGGAGCATAACAATATTTTTCCAAATGTCATTACATATACTTCTATGATCTGTGTCTATCTAAAGAAGGGAGCAGTTGATGTAGCACTTTATTACACAAGAAAAATGGACGACCAAAATATAAAGCCTAATGTTTTTACCTATGGTGCGCTGGTTGATTCCTGTTTAAAGCTTGGTAAACATGATATAGCTATTGAGATGTATGAAGAAATGAAACTAAAGGGCGTGAAGGAAAATAATCATATACTCAATGCTTTCATAAACAATCTGAAAAGAAATGGGCAAATGGACGAGGCTGATGCATTCTTTAGAAATACGACATCTGTGGGATTGATTCCAGATTGTGTAAGTTACACATCTCTAATTGATGGATATTTCAAGGCAGGAAAAGAGTCAGCTGCACTCGACATTGCTCAAGAGATGATGGAGAGAAATATAGAGTTTGATGTTGTTGCATACAATGTCCTGATTAATGGACTGCTTGGACTTGGAAAGTATGAAGTTCAGGTTGTGTATGCTGAAATGAGACAGCGTGGTCTCATACCAGATTGCGCTACATTTAACACCATGATTACTGCTTACTGCAGACAGGGTAAACTGGAAAGTGCTCTGAATCTTTTGAGCGAGATGAATGAATTTGGTGTGCCGTTTAATTATATTACCTGTAATACTCTTGTAAAAGGGCTTTGTGAAGCCTCTCAGGTTGATGAGGCAATGGAGGTGCTAAGCAAAATGCAAGGTATGGGTCTAAAGCCTTCTACCACTGCTCATAAGATCATGTTGGATGCTGCTTCAAAGAGTAAACGGGCCGAGAGAATCTTTTCAGTTCATGAGCAGCTTGTAGGTATGGGTCTAAAACTCAACCAGACTGTCTATAATACCCTTATATCCGTCTTTTGTAGGCTAGGGATGACAAGAATAGCAACTACAGTGTTAAATGACATGAGAGCAAAAGGCTTTGAAGCTGACATTATCACCTATAATGCCCTGATACGTGGGTATTGTGAAAGCACACAATTAAAATTGGCATTCACTATGTACTACCAGATTTTAGATGCAGGAGTTTTCCCGAATATCGCAACATACAATAATCTATTAGCGGGTCTTGCAGCTGCTGGTTTGATGAATAAGACTACTGAGTTACTAAATGATATGCAGGGAAAGGGTTTTTTACCTAATGCTAATACATATAATATTTTGGTTTGTGGCCATGGAAAGATTGGAAATAAGAAGGAATCCATTAAGCTTTACTGTGAAATGATAACAAAAGGTTTCACTCCTCAAACTAGTACATATAATGTGCTAATTAGTGATTTTGCTAAGACTGGGAAGATGAAACAAGCTGGGGAGCTTATAAATGAAATGCAATTAAGAGGTGTGCGACCTAGTTCTTCAACTTATGATATACTAATAAGCGGTTACTGCGAGCTATCTAATCGAGTGGATGTGGGCTGGGTGTCGAAGATATCATACAGGACTGAGGCCAAACGTTTGCTCGAGGAGATGATTGGAAAAGGTTTCACTCCATGCAAGACAACTCTTTCTCTAATTAGCCATGTTTTTGCCCAGGAAGGGAAGATGGTTGATGCCCAGGTGGTGTTGGATAACTTATACAAGAGACGTCTGGTAAATGAGCAAACGAAAAACTTTAAGGATAGGCGGAGATGAATGCTGGAGAGAAGCTAGCAGTGTCAAAAAGAATCAAAAGGTTATAGAGCAGATAATTCAAGATCTTATGGGACTCGGTGAACTCGTTGTTGAAGAAATCTTCATCTGATGGTAACTTCTTTTACTGCTGAAATTGTGGCATGTTTTAGATTGTTTTTTCTTATAATGTGTTGATTTATAATGTGTTGATTGCCTTTTAAAATGTCAATAACCTGTTTCATTTTATATGGAAGACGGATTTTCCTATTTATCCACTTGAAGATTGAAAATAAATATAAATTGATATTTAGACACAATCTTTCTGTGCTGCATAGCTCATTTTCTCAGACACAAAATTCTTGTATTTTAGACTAAGTGTGCAAGTTGTTAACAAACTATTATTTCCTTTGAGGTAAAAGTCAAGTCCAATAGAACCATTATTTTTGTGGCTGTAACCATTACCTCAATAACTTTTTTACTTGCAGGCATTTTTTAATTTAACTTTTGTTCCTTGAATAACTTATGTTGCCGCTCGATGATGTAACATCTATTTTTATAGTAACTGCATTCAAATATCAGGTCATTGACTTGTTTTCTCAAAGTGTTCTGACCCAAATTCCCTCTTGATGTGTCAACTTCAGAAGCATAGAATAGAGAAGAAGTCACTAACTGTATGCAGGTGCAAACAGTATGCCAGAACATATCTGTCAAGCTTTTTAGTTCATCCTTTAAAATCTTGCACTTGTGACCAAAATCAAATTTATTATTAAGAGTTTTGGTTCAAGGAATTCCACTTGTTTGAGTAGTCATACGTTGTCTACTTTATGTGCCATCCCCAGGTTTTGAAAGAATACATAACATGACAGCTGAAGCTTTTGCCTTCACTACGGAGTCAAGTGAAGAACTGCATAAACCATTTGAGTTTTGTTCGTTCAAGATTATAAAGTCCTGGGTTACTTATGTGATCAAATTGCATTATCCTGGCAAAAAGTCTTGTTCTGTGACAGCTGATGCCTCGTTCAAGCTTCTCGTGGAAGGTCAGATTTTCTTAAATAAGAGATTTTTCTGCTTGCTTCCTAATGATATTTCTTATAATTGCATGTTTTTTTCCCCATAAAATTACCTTGATGTGTTCAAGTAAAACCTTGGCCAATGTAGAGTTGCTTAAGAGCTAACAAAACAAATAGTGCTCAAATCAATACCTGCACTAGGAAATTAGGAATAGTGGAGAACTGTGCTACAGCAAAAAATGCCAAAAGATTATAATGTTTCAGATTTCTGCTTGCTCTTTGAAAGATCATATTCATGTATCTACCAGCTTAGATGAGGAACTTTATAACTACTTCTTATCTTCATAAATTAAATTCTCTTTTTAAACTAAATCAAAAGGTAAATTATTAATTACTATTGATTAATGGAAGACGGTGGAAAAAGGATAAATACCTACTCCTCCTGTCCCCCTAGGTAGTTTACCTTGGGGGACGAGAGTTTGGCACGCATTCTAATACTTCTTGAAAACATAGTTTCATAAAATATTTTTTAATCTTTTTTCTTTTGAATAAAAATTTGATGTTTGAATTTTATACACAAGAAGAAAATTTCAAAAATAAATTACGGAACAATGTTTTATAAGAGTCTTAAAATGCGTGCCGAGCAGTGAAAAAAACCCGTAAAGAAATGAGAGGGACGGAGGGAGTATCTCCGTATTGGCGGAGTCACATATTAACCCTCGGATCTATCAAACAAATATCAATACATATTACTTATTTATGTTTAATCATCAAAGATTATAAGAGTTTATATTGACGAGTCATTATTTGGAAGCCAAGTAATTTCCCAATTAAAAGAAACCTACATCCTTGTAAATATCTAGAATCATAATTAATTAATGGAAATTAATTATTGTATTATTCACATGCTATAATCTAGGATCTTCCTAATACGTATACTGACTTAGTATTACATAATACCTAATCAATTTTAATTAATTTCATATCTAAATAATAACAATATAAAAAAATTTACGAATTTATTTAATTAGTCCTTCTGCATCATTCTCCCTTCCTTTAGAAAAAACTTGACCGTGAGTTTTATAGTGAAGAAGAATCTACATTCCTTGAACAGGAAACCACACAGGTTAAACATGAACTTGGAAGCCATTGAGATATAACATTTACTTCTTTAACTTCGTAAAAAACCATTAAGGAATAATAAAATCAATGGTAGTTGTTTGAAAATTCTCTTTGACATCTTTAAGAAGTGACTGTGAATCATTAATATCCTCATATATGATCTTCGCATTACTAACTTTTACCCCAAGTACTTGAAGATTGCTATCAGAAGATATGGTTCTTAGATCTTAACAAACTACTGGACTGATTTGGAATTTTCTAAAAATTCAGAGGATGACACAAAGAAATGCAACACAGGTGTTTGACAGAGGTTTGAGTGAAGAGATGTAGACTACAGATGGTGAAGATGTTTGCTGCTGTGGCCGACTATGGCTGGGCAGAATGGATTTTAAGGCTGATTATGGGTGCTGGTGGCTGTTGAAGGCTGATTCAGCAGTGTTAAGTCGGAAATAATGACTCTTGAGAGCATACCCTATTTTGGTTCCCTAAAATATTGTAAAATAATGGTTACCTTATATATAGGTAACCAAAAAGTTGTTATACTCCTGTGGTATACCAATACCACTGTAATCATCGCTTATATTTGAAAAATAATAATTAATTAGTACTTTTACATAGGAGGAAGAGATTAAAAAAGGAGGTAGAGATAAAAAAAAAGGAAAATGAGAGGAGATGATGTGGAACATACGGGGATTGCTTTTATATCCCCTAAATAAGGGGTTCTTTTTTCTGTCACGTAAAACTTTCAGGCAAGGAGGGAATGGCTGGAATGGCTTTTTTGAGCTGAACCTGATTTTTGTTCACACGGGGAGGGAGATGCTCCTTGAAGTTGCTCTAAAATCAGTTGATGCACGACATAAGTGGGAAAAGGGTAGAACAAAGGTCAAATATCTATCTCCTCAGAGAATTGTTGGAATCACTAATAAATCCTTAGGGCTTAGATTAATCAAACAAATATCAATTATATTATTCATCTCCGTTTAATAATGAAAGATTACAAACAAATCATTACTTGGAAGATGATATGGGCCGAACATTACCATGGACATGTAATCATTACTTGAGAAATTTCGTAGTCCCCTGATGAGCTTAAGATAGTTATTCAACTGCCAGAGAGTTGTCAGAGATGATAACGTCCATCAATTCTCCCATCCCATTTGTCATGTGAGGAGTGGATATCTGAGGATCTTTCCCAATGGCGTCGGGACAGAGAAAGTACTTAATAGTAATTATAGACTACTTTAGCAAGTGTAGTAAAGCTAAAACTCTAGCCAAGATAACCACCATGGAAGTAACTTAGTTTGTGGGAGAACGTAATCTGCAGGTATAAAATCCCGATGATTTTTGTGACTGACAATGGAACTCAGTCTAACAATGAGGAGTTAGGTTCACTTCCGTTGCTCACCCCAAGTAAATGTGCAGGCTAAAGTGGTGAATCGAATCATCTTGGATGGACCTAAGAAGAGAGTTGAGTGCTTGAAAACGAATTGAGTTGACAACCCACCTTTCTCTGAGTAGAGACATTTGAGCCCAAGAGCAATGAGAAGGCATGAGGCTAGTACTGGAATTGATTGACGAAGTACGTTATGAGGCACACGTCATGATTGTTGAATATCAAAAACTAACTTCTTTCTGCTATAACCTAATGTGAAAGGAAGGATGTTCAAAGAAAGGGACTAGTTCTTAGGAAGATTGAGGCTTCCAGAGTAGGCAAAAGAGGAAAGTTAGTGCTAAATTTGAAAGGTCTGTACAAGGTCAAGGAACTAACAGGCCCGTGAGCTTATAAGTGAGGGCCAGGATTTGGCATGCTATATCCTTACTACTAGTAGAATACTATATCCTTAGTAGCTTGAATAAGGCTCTAGGAAGCGAGTTTTAAGGGTTATATAAGGAATGACTTTCCCCTCTTTATAAATGATGTTTTGATTCTTTTTTGATGAAATAGCTCCTTGGGATATGTTTAATGATATGCAAGACTTTCTTTCTCAACTGAACGTTTTTGTGTTTGAATGACATGATTATTTAACCGCAGTAAGTATTCGTACTAAATGTAAAAATAGTATTAGCGGACGAAAACACAAGGGCAAAATGACAGTCTAACATGTATAGTAGGAAAATATGAAATGCATACAAAGTAGGAAAATTCAAATGCATAGTCAGAAACACCTCACAGAGGACAACAAATAAAGTCATAATTGATGAAGTAAGATAAGTAATATAAAAGCCACAAGTGCCGATCAAAGCCTCCCTTTTCTCTATCCTGGACCACACATCACATCATTCTCCTTTGTTCCGAAGTGGGTAAAGATATTAACCTTGTCAATAACGGTGATAGTGTTGGGACCATCAGTAACCGATGATATAGTGTCGAGACTAGTCTATAGCAAGGAGCGAGCTCTCAGAAATGGATTTTTCCCGCTCAACGATTCCCCATTCAGGCATGAATGTTGTCTTCATGCGACCCCCCACAACTCGAAATCTTTTTCCCGGATTTTGACAGTGCTTCAGAAAGTTAGGGACCCTTGGCTCTATAGGGAGTTGGCCTCTTTAACCTGCTGTTTTAGCATCCTTCGAGTCACATTCTCCCCTTGCCTTGATCAATGTCGACTGTCTTCGTAGCTAAAATAAATAAAAGGTATATAGGTCAAAATAAGAACAAACATAGTTCTAGATTATAAAAAATATGGGAAACAATTATCTTCAATCCCGAGCCAAGGCCAACAACAGTAAGATCACGCTCGTTCATAATGCTTCTCTTGTGAGTAGTGTTGTCACTAAAGTTCAGCAACTTTTTCTGCTTCTCAGTACCAAGATAGCGATTAAAGTGTTTGGGATCAACAATCTTAGAGAAGTGATTCGAAAGTACTCACACTCTCCCTTCTTTCATCGGAGTTTAAAAAACTCGGTCTCCAATCATGAATTGAGTCAGGAAGGGACATATGATTGAAGATCTTACGAATATTAGGATGGTGGTGAATGATCAGCCGGCCTGGCCTAGTATCAGGATTGTTCTAATAATGAAGATAGTCCAAAATTCAAAAAACACTAATGGGAAAAATGTGGATTTTGGGAACAAGCTGACGAGGACTAACTTGAGCATGGACTAACAGTTGAATAATGAAATTATGAATGGGGATTTTAGCCAAGTTGAAGGCTCCCAAGAGCTCTTTAAGAGCCTACAAGAGCCAAACTAGGTTGCTGCTCATGCTTCTTACATCTAGAATTGAGAATCTAAACCTAGACTTTAGAAAATCAAATTTGGATTGAAATTCCACTCTTGGAGTAGGCTTAGGGTAACTTTAGCGCCTAAGAGTGCCTAGGGGAGCTCAAGGTAAACCTTGGGGCGTAAGAGAGCCAATGCCAACGATCAACCTTGTGCGAAGGGGCGCTCAGAGAAACCTTAGTGTCCGAAAACACCCAGGCCAAACCAATGATCAAGGATAAATTTTGAATTTATGAATTCAAACTTCAGCTACTTGCTTTAAAATCCACCTTGAACTTGTGAATACAAACTCTAGCTACTTGGTTCAAAAACCATCTCGGAGGAGTCTTAAGGACCAGTCCAAGGTCCGTTTTTCTCCCTCATATGAGCTGGTGATGCCGACTAGGCCACCTGGAAGGGTTCATTCGACCAACAAGTGCCTGGGGCCTCCAGTCAACCAGGGCCGGTTCCTGGGACGAAGAACCGAACCAGAAAAATCGCGGGATTTTTTTTAAAGGACGAAGTTAATTTTGCAAAAGACCAAGTATTTTAGGTTTAATTAATTGAAAAGAACGAGAAATACCTAAAGGTAATGGGAAACGTCAAAAATTCGTGAAGAAGCGGTTTGAAAAGCCCGAGAAATAGCGGATTATGAATATGAATTACGAACTTACGAATGATCAACATGACAATTAATGACTTCCACGTACCTCTATGAAGTTTTTTTGAAGATGGGGAGTAAATGATATGGGCTAGAAATTACCCTAGAAATGTATTTAATGAAATATCAAATACATGCTTGGTGGGCCTAGACAAAAGTTCCATTCATTGGGAGTTAAGGCCCTAACTACTTAGGAAATTTTTTAAGTCCACTAATGGGATCATTGAAAGGACCAACAACCTATACCCAGAAACTAGTAAGAGTGGTCTTCATGTCACCAAATCAATATAGGAAACTGACTACTGCAAGGAGAGTTATAGGACGAGGATTTAACATTAGTTTCAAAAACCTAATCCTAATCCAAGTCTTCAATTTTGACATCTCCTATGTATACATCTCGAATTCACAACCGAAAACTATGTTTTTAATTTTTAACACCCTTGAGACATGTAGGCAATCTGTGAGAGTAGATTTAGTTTAGGCATGCAGAGTAACAATATCTATGAAACGCATTTCGTTTCTTGTTTAACGATCAGCGATTAAGGTTTTCTTTTTCATTTTAATGAAAAAAAATTATTTTTTGGTCAAAATCTACCACCATAGTTAAATGTAAGGAAACAGATTCTTGTATTTTTCTGATACTATAATCTAGAATTTCCCTATAAAAATCCTTTATATAATATATAATATAATTAAGTTCTTGTATTATTCTAATACTATAATTTAGAATTTTCCTAATAAATATCCTTTATATAATATATAATACATCAATTATGATTTATTTTAAATCTGAATAATAATTTAAATTATGCTCGCCCTCGCGCACACACACACATATATGCATTTGCTCAAATAAGAACCATTCTTAAACTAGAAATTAGAATTGTATCACACCCCCTTGCAAAAAAAAAGAAAAGAATTGTATCACACCCATTAATTTTTGAAGTTTAGTTAAATACAGATGTCACCCGCCTCTTTACCCCCCAAGCAATACATATAAACTTGTATGTGTATATCTCCTCCCATGCAATGACTTTTTGATCATTGTTATCAAGTCGACGACGACTAGTCGACAAGTCGTTTTATAGAAAAATTCAAGCAACTACTTATTTAGTCTGGCCTGGCGACCTATTTTCAACATATCAATGTCTCCCTAATCTTTGTATCATTTCAACTTCACATTATTTTTTCCTTCATGCTATGTAATAATTGTATCATTTTCAACATATAAGTATATCCCTAATCTTTGTATCATTTCAACTTCACATTATTATTTATTTCCTATCACCACTTTCTGGCTTCTTTATATGTGAACTACAATCTGCTACGTCATATACATCTCACCGTTGCTTATTATCTTTTACTTTTGATTCAAACTATAAACCGATGTGTGTTCAACTATATTTTATATATTAAATCTAGTAAAAATATGTATAAGAATGACTTGTCGACTTTTTACGACTAGTCGGGCGACTTTTCGACTAGTCGATTCCAAGGTATCCGGGCGTCAAGGCTCGACTTGACGCCGTAATAAGCTTGTTTTTGATATCTTAGTCCCATCGATCTATTGCTTTTAGGTCATCAACTTGGCAATTTCGGGTTTTAGGTGAGTTAATAGACTCATGTTAGAAATTTGACCCAACCCAAGCCCGATCTGAAATTTTAGCATGTCAGAATACACAACATGAAATGTTAATGTATTTCTTACACAAAAATACAGCAGCGATAATATTTTAGCTTTTCGGCTTAACATAATGACATGAATATGTTCTCTTATATAGAGCAAACTTTTAATTATAAGGTCTCTGCGAAATAGTCCGTCAAAGATAAGCAATTAAGCTAGGCTTATAAATAGGCAATATTTAATTTTATTGTTAATTGTAATTTCGGATTTCAGGTCAACCATACATGGAGATTTGGAAAGGGATGGACATGGAATCCAGTGGGATGGTGAAAATAAACCAAAGAGAGAAGCAATATGCAAAAAGTCGGTGGATATGAGGAAGCTGTTGTATATAGGTAAATTGAAGCTAATTTAGAGCTGTTACATTCACCTTATTAAGCTACAAAAGCAACTTGTCAGCATACAAACCCCTAGTTACAGACATTATATCAGCCTAAAAGATATGACCACATATGTTAATATTACATATATATAAAACAAATACCATGCATTGATACTGTAACAACCTGCATAGTCTCATCCTCAATCTAACGGTCTTGACCATTAGTTTTCCAAAATTGAGGATCATGTCCTTCCTATATATGTAATTTTGAGAAACAATTAGCAAGTTGCTCCTTATAGGAGACAAGTAAAACGAAGCTCAACTATTTTAAGATTAAAGCTACAAATCGATGCAACTATGTTTGGCATGTTCATAAATGTTAGGTATTTTAGTTAACAGACATATCTCTACATCTTTTAATTGGTCAGTATTATTACTATGAATCTGTATAGTCATTGTAAGGAGCATGTAGCATAGTTTAGAATTGGCTCACAATGAAGACCTTAAATCTGCTCCCAAACACAATAGGAATACTTGGAAGCACTCCACTTTTGTGATACTGCGTCAAAGAAATATAAATCAAGAACTAGAACGCGAGACCTGGCTTTAGCATAGTGCTTCAATGACTACTGCTTGTAGCATTCTACTTGAATCTGTTGCATTTTAGTCAGGACAATGTCGCTTAGATTAATTTAAGATTTAATTATTTTAGTGAAGTAGATAACTGTGATTTGTGATACCGTATTTTTGGCAATGGATTAAACTGTGTTGGGTCTCATTGTCTGCCCTTGAGTTTAGTCGTAAAGATATTCTTTGCAAAGTTAATCATATAAAAGTATATAAAAAACACACTCCATCAGCTGGAGCTCTATTTGTTGATTAGCCCATATGTGTGTGTGTGTGTGTGTGTGTGTAATACGTTCATGTTTTTAATTTTGTTCGATGATTTCCATTTGACTGCTGCTATAAATGTAACACTTGCAAAAATTGATTCCATTATCTGCATTTTATTATCTGTCCTGATGCTTCTTTAACAGTTCTATTTTTTAAATTATCTTTAATGTATGCACAGCTGTCACAAAATCTGTTACGTTATAATTCTTAGTTCTCACTAGTCCAATTTTCAGAACTTCCTCCAAGGATGCTTATGCTCAAGCGCCTTAGAATGACCAAAATGATTTTAGTTCCTAAGAGCATCTCCAAGAGCCTCCTAGTTGGCTCTTATATATAATATAATATATATGGCTCTTAGGAAGTTAATACATATATAAGAGTGTCAACGCTAACAATATTCTTTGTACTTCTTTATTTTATATTTTATTAGTATAAACTTAAAAAGAGAGAAAAGTGATGGATGAATGGGAGAAAATGAATTTTTTGTTACCAAAAATAAATTAATAGCCATGTGGAGGCTCCTAAAAGAGAGGAGAGAGAATAAGCTCTTAACTTTACAAAGAGTATGTAAGAGTCTCTTGGAGCTCTATTTGGATCTATTAGAATCAAGGCTCTTTACTTTTCTACTTGGGAGCTCTCCAATAGAGAGTCTCTTGGAGATTCTCTAATTTCTAGTTTCCTATAAAGGTATACTTGATTTCCTTAAAAAAAATTTGATGTGAACTTTGTAGGCCTGATCTTGTTTTCTGTAATTTTTAGCAGATAAGTAGGTAAAAGCTAGCTATACATATAATGAAAACTTTCTGCAATTTATGATTTACCCTATCAATGTTGTTTGACATGACAAATTGACACATTATGTCTTCCGGTGGACCGCAGCTCTTCATTGTAGACACTTTTTACAATAAAATTTTGTTTCTTGCTTTACTGATCAGTAACACGATTAGAGTAATAATTAAGCTTGATGGCCTAATGTGAATAAAATTCTTTTGTATATCAATTTAATGATCTAATGGGTAGCAACCGGGATAGATCTTTTGCAACTTATTTCTGTTTCCGCAGCCTGTGCTGTTTAGTGATTCTTTCTGTGTGTTTATGACTGTTATCGCGTTTGACTTGTAGCGAAACACCTTCTTGTGCTAGTGAATCTTGAAGTTGGCTCTATGTTCCTGGTTTCAATAGATTTGATACGCTCTTTGGTCCTGTTTTTAGTCAGACAGGTGTGTGATTTTCAAGCTAGTGTGAAACCAGGTATTCCCCATCTATAACTAAACTCCCGCAAAAGAGCTCTAGACCACCTTTGCATTTAAAAAAGAAGAAGAATGAAAATGGTTAATAGGGATTAGGGAGGAACTTGAAGTTACTTCATTTTTGTGATAAGAGCTTGTCCATAGATATATTCCCTGAGAATATTTGTTAGTTGGTTAGGGTTTGGAGTAAGATTAAGTCGATTAATCTTAAATGCGGTTTGAGCTATGAAAGCCAACCAAAATTTATTCTTATATATGCACTACGATGAGAGAAAATTTTCTCCCACTTTTCAGGTATGAAGTACTTTTAGTATTTTACTGTAATTCATTGGATTCCATGAAATACCGACATGGTAAGAAGCAAATCAGCAGATTCTCAATAAGAAAATTAAATAATCTTCGTTGTTCTTGGATTTCTTTGGATATTTTCGACCTCTTAAATTCTTAGATACAATTAAATAAGTGATTCTTAAATAAAAATTATAGAGAACATACAATCATTCAGTCCTCTTGTCTTGTTTTAGAAATTTAGTCAAAATCTTCTATGTTTATTATATTTGTCAAACTTAATTAGAGGATCTCCAAACATGTTAGAACCTTTAATTAAAAATAATTAATACATATTATAAATAAAAATAAGTAAAAACAAATGATACAGTTAGAAAAAGAAAATATGTAAAACACGATTTCATGTATATACATCGATCTGTCTAATGTGTTCCAACCTATTTAAATTTCATAGATAATTACTCCTCAGTCCTAGTTGGTTGTTAACAAAGTATAATTTCATAACGTTTTTTTGATTTACTTAATTTTTGAATAAAAAATTAAATGTCAAATGTTTATTTACAAATATCTTTCAAAAATATTATTGAGATATATTTTATACGAATCTCAAAATTCATATTAAAATGTAAGCAAAGAACCTACTATGATAGAGAGAGTATATTTTATCGGTTAACTAGTGTCAAGCATCAGGCTGTTTTGAGTTTATTCCACATGTTCTCTGCGGATGATTGTATTTTATCGGTGAAAGGTGAAAAACTGAAAAATAGTTTAAATTTTATTTTCGACTTTTCAACGCATGTTCTAAGGAGGTTTACAATGTAACTAGAATTGTTCCCCTTTTTCGTTATAATTCTTATATTTATTAAATATTCCTGTCGAGAAAAAAAACTTAAAAATATATTTCTTAGAATCCTAGATGCTAACTTAAACTTTGTCACATTGCAGGTCAAAAAAAGTCGAAAACGAAGTCACGGAAACTCAGGGTGAAAATCTCAAGACATTTTTTACGACTAAATATATATATATATATCACCATTTCCCCCCGATAAATAACTACACACCAGTCTGTTTAGTCTGTCCAATCAACTTTTACGAGCACCGAATAATATGCAATTTGGAGTACTAGAATAGGGTGAAAATATTTAGGGACGGGGGAGTTTTAACTAGGGGGGAAATTTAGTCTGAGAGAGTAAAAATATTTGAGTCAAAAGTAAAGCTATTCGTAGGCGATGTCTGTTTCCTGACATGCATATTCTCTTCAACGCTACTCGAAGTCGATGAATGTATCTATAGGCTATGGCCATCAGCTTTTGAGAAATTAGTTCTTTAATTTTGATATTAAGCTACACATTATGAAAAACATGAAACATGTTAGTGTCTAACAAATCAATTTAGTGATGTTTACGAACGCGTGGCTGCAGATATGTTTCAGCATAACATATTCTTTGTATTATTAACTATTAATTGCTTGAAAATTAAAAGCAGATCTTTTAACCTAAAATATGTGTGTACAAATTTAGCCGGGGAAGATAATGTACATGAATTAATTGAAGCACTGACGTGAAGTAATTATTTAATATTAATTTAGCAATAATCTGTGTTGTAAATATCATTTAATTTATTATATTATAATTGTTATCGGAAATGATGTTAATTTCTTAAATATAGTGATATAATCAAAGGAAAATGCTTGGTGCGCATAATTGTGTACAAAAACATGTACATAATGATATGTGGCGGATTTTAATTGGATGGCCCCCCCTGCATTTACACCAACCACCCCAATTAAAACTCATCACATCACTTGCCACATTATTATGTACAAATTTTCTGTACACAATTATGTGCACTTAGCACTACTCTCATAATCAAATGTAACAATCATATATTATACATTATACATATTTATATTATGTTTGCTCATTACCAACATCGATGACGAGGAAATTTTGTTTAATTTATTATTTTATAATTATTAAATGATATACTTGATGCAGACATTGGCGGAGCCAAGACTAAATATATAAAAGGACATCATAACCCTAATCACATAATTCAGCTGGGGGCACATGTTAATAATACATGCGGGACTCACAAAAATGTAATTGTTTTTTTAAAAGTTGCAGGGGCACGTGCCCCAAGTGTCCTCATGTGGCACCGCCACTGGATGCGGATTATCAGATAGGTAGTCAACTCCAATTCTCGAAAACTTGATTAGTCAAGTTGACGTAGGTGAGGATAGAAACTAATATTATTGATTAATAACAAACAGACAATGACAAGAGTATGAAGATTGGAATACGAAACCAGTCAGTACTATTTCACAACGCGAGGAGCTATTCACTTAATTAACATTCTAATTCCACATCATCTCGAGAAGTGTGAAGATTTTAATTTTTTTTTATAAATATATGGCTCTTAACTGTATCAACAAATCATGATCTTTTGAGAGTCTAAATTTTTGAATTATCTAAATTCTTGTATGTGAAATAATATATTTCATTTAGATTCAAAATTCAGGAATTTATCTCCTTTGGAAATGAATCAAATTGACCCGAGTTGTAACATGAATTTAGTTGCACTAACACAGCCTACACGCAGATCACAAGTCAAAGATGTATGAGTTAGGAAGATCCATCTGTAGCTTGGAGGGGTTAAGCGAGCAGGAGATTTTGAGGAGAAGACATATAAATGCAATTTAGGGTGTACGCGGGCCGGGTTGGCCCGGTTTAGGTTTTTTATCGACCCAACCAATTAAATTCGGTTTGCTAATTTTCGAACCCAACCCATTAAAATTAATTTATAACCCAACCCAATTTGTCATACTTCGGGTTGGGTTGGTTTGGATCGGTTTGACGGGTAATTAAGTACTAAATTGTAGTTCTAAAATTGCTACACAACCTATAAATTATAGAGCATTAAAACAAGCTCGGACTTTTAAAGAATAGTAACTTCACTATAGAACTCTCAAAGGCAAGTAGACGAATGACAAATGTGCAGGGAAGATATTTTAAAGGAAACTCGCGGAAAGATACCAATGTTATAATTCAATTTTATCACACTAATGTTATAATTTCAATTGGATAACTATATTTTATATATATACAATTTTGTTAGATATATATATTATATATAATGTATTTAAAATACCCTCGGGTTGGGTTGGGTTGACCAAATAAAATCTAAAACCATGCCCAATCCATTAAAATCGGGTTGGAGCCGATTCAACCCAATTAAAAAACGGTTTAAAATTTTCGGTTTGGTTCGACCGAAAATAGGACCGATTTGGGTCGGTTTAAACGGTTTGAGTAACCCATATACACCCCTGAATGCAATCCGTGTGGAAACCTCTCGTTACAAAAGATTTCACTTAAGTTATTTATGGAGAAATGAGAAGGTTAGCAAGGAGTGTCGCTTAAAATCAAGAAAAGTTATCAAAATGGTTCAAAGAAGAGCATTGAGGTGAGAGACAAGAAGTTGATTACAAATATTAAACAAATGAAATGAAATAATTGACAAAATAAAAGAAAATACTTAACACTATCTTTTTGTTATTTTGTCTAACTATGTTATCATATTAAATTGTAATCATGTGTCAAATTTTTTACTTTTTTAAATGTATATGTAAAATTGATCATATTGATGGAACACATTAAATGAAATTCCATCTAATCTAATTTATTGATCATCATATATGAAAATTAATATGTTGACGAGATGGTTTCTGTCGTGAAAATGAAATGAATTCCGAAAATAAATATATGATGATGAGATGGTTTCTGTCGTGAAAATGAAATGAATTCCGAAAACAAAAAAAATACAAAGCTAAGAAGAAAAAAAGGGAATGATTATTTACACGTTTGGTTTACTAGTACTTACTAGTATAGCTGGGAGAGTTATGGGCGTCATATAATATAAAAAGAGTAGTGCTAGGTGCACATAATTGTGTACATAAAACTTGTATATAATGATGTGGCAATTGAGATGGAGGGTTTTAATTGGGGTGGTTGATGTGAATACAGGGGGGCCATTCCAATTAAAATCTTCCACATGTCATTATGTACACAATTCTGTATACAATTATGTGCACCAAACATTTTTCATATAAAAAATGTATGGGTGCGTGAAAAGAAGTGTACGTACGTAGCATGCGTAAATGGAAAATGTTGCATGCATGGGACAAAGAAAATAAACCAAAAGATCTTCATCACTTCATCCTTTTAAATACTTATATTGATTATTTTAAAGTGCAGTGCAAAACCGAGAAGCTCAAGAAATGAAGAATCAAGGCTCTCAACTGCAGGCTGATGAAGGCCTTGGGAGTTCTAGGCCAATAGCCTTCAAAAGTGCAAGATTCAAAGAAGAACCAAAGGGAAATGATCCCTACATAGAAATAACTGTAGATGTTGCAGATGATTCTGCCCTGGTGCAGAGCATAAAGGGCACTCCTGATCAAGAAGCAGCATTGTTAGCGAAACGCCCTTCGTTTTCTTCTCAGCTCTCCTCCAGGCTGAGAAGAGTTTCAAGGGAGTTGAAGAGTAGCTTTTCTAGTTCTCCGAGGAAAAGTACCTCTGATAACAAGGGGGTTAAGCACTGCCCCTCGGGGACTGCCCAAGCCCTTGTTGGGTTGAGATTTATGCACAATAATGTTGGAAACAATGATGGATGGTCCGGGGTGGAAGCACGATTTGATCAGCTCTCTGTTGATGGCACGTTGCCACGGTCTTGCTTCTGCAAGTGTATAGGTAACAAGTTTTTGCTTTGTAATTTAGTAAAAAAAAAAAGAGTTTTTGCTTTGTAAGATTATTTGTTGTTTCATTATTTTCCGTGATTGCAAATCCTGGATCCGCCACTGGTGATAATGATGTGTGGTGATCTATGTATATATTGATCAGGAATGACGGATTCAATTGAGTTTATGGGGGAGCTTTATGATGCTTTAGCGCGAAGAAGGGGGATAACTTCTTCAACAATTACTAAAGATGAGCTGCATGAATTCTGGAAACAGATCACAGACACAAGTTTTGATGCTAGGCTCCAAACTTTCTTCGACATGTGAGTAGTAGGAGTTCATTTTTACCCTGATTTTGAAAATTGATGGATTTAGTGAGGATCAATTCATAGCAAATGCTCTGCAGGGTTGACAAGGATGCTGATGGAAGACTTACTCAAGATGAAATTAAAGAGGTACTAGTATTTAGTATTTTGTTATATATTTTTTATTTCGTTGCTAGAGCAGGCTGGTGCATAGATTAAAAAAAGGCCTAAATTATTAATGCAGATCATCACATTAAGTGCTTCTGCAAATAAGCTAACAAAGATAGTGGAGAGTGCAGATGAGTATGCTGCCCTTATTATGGAGGAACTTGATCCTAGTAATCTTGGGTACGCCGAGGTTCGTTTGTTATAATTATGATCCACATGTATTTGTTTTTTGCACTAAATTGAGACTGGTTACATGAATCTGAAAGATATTCTTCATTATCTTGCACAGATGTATAATGTTGAAATGCTACTAGTGAGACTTCCAAATGATTCGGCCTTCTCTGCTACAGAAAGCAAGGACTTGAGAAGCCTGATAAGCGATAGGCTCCTCCTAACCAAAGATGGAAACTTAATGAGAAGAGGATACTCGAGGATCGGCTACTTCATACATGACAATTGGAGGAGGCTCTGGGTGCTTTGCCTGTGGCTTCTGATATGTGCAGGACTATTTTTATGGAAGTTCTTCGAGTACAAACATAAGGCCGTGTTTGATGTGATGGGCTATTGTGTTTGTATTGCCAAGGGTAGCGCAGAGACGTTGAAATACAACATGGCTCTCATCCTTCTTCCTGTTTGTAGAAACACTATTACTTGGCTCAGAAGCAGGACTCACTTGGGCCTTATTATTCCATTTGATGATAATGTCAATTTTCACAAGGTATATCTTTATTTTTATTTAATCTGCATTTTTTCCGTTTAATTGTTTGATATAGTCATTACTTAATTAGATATTTATGTATTTGATCATATAAATTAGCACCTTTGTTTGAGTACAATGTGGGGTTTGGCCAAGTAAGACATGGCCCTGTTTCATATATAATATACAAGCTTACCAGAAGAGGACGTCTCATTTTTCCTTGCAAGCAACTAGTAGAATATTATACATTTATTATGTATAATTGAGATGGGTTTTCTCAGGTAGTTGCTACTGGGATAGCAATTGGAGCAGGCCTACATGTCGGGGCACACTTATCATGTGATTTCCCTAGGCTACTCCATTCGACTGATAAGGAATACGATAGAATGGAGCATTATTACGGTCATCACAGGCCGAATGACTACTGGTGGTTTGTAAGTAGCACTGAGGGTTGGACTGGCATGACAATGTTGGTGCTTATGACAGTAGCCTTCATATTAGCCAATCCATGGTTCCGACAAAACAGATTTAACCTCCCCAGAATGATCAAGCGCCTCACGGGTTACAATGCATTCTGGTTTTCTCATCATCTGTTTGTTATAGTTTATGTCCTCCTCATCATTCATGGAACTTTCATTTACCTTTCCAAAGAATGGTATGCCAAAACAGTAAGTTCATTTAGCGACATTTGCATGCAAGTGCTTTGTTCAAGTAGCTGAGAAATTTCAGATAGACAGACTATTGTTGTCATAGTACTTGCAAATTGTTTTAACATGCATCTTCTGTTGCAGACATGGATGTATCTTGCTATTCCGATGGTCTTATATGGCATTGAACGCTTGATTAGAGCGTTTAGGTCCGGGTACAGAACTGTGAAAAGTTTGAAGGTATCTCAACTCAACTGTGGAGTAAAAATAAGTCTTCAAAAGACTTCTCCCTCATTTTTATAGAGTGTTTCCCCCTCTAAATTCCTTATTAATTAAGAATATCTTGACTTATCTTGAGCTTTTCCACTACTGGAGTTTGTCAAAAAAAGGTTAATGACACCTTTCCCCCTAACTTTTTCCCCTTTAAGAAATATTTTCTTTGCTTCAACCCCTTAAGTATTTATATGTGTACACATATACCCTTTCTCCAAATTTTCTTCTAAATAAAAATCAAAATTTACAGATTTTTATCTAGTGCTTCACATACATAGTTCTTATTCAATTTTTAACAGACTTGGAGATCTGAAGCTATGTTCTTCTTTTTAGTTTAATTGTATTCATTGGTAATATCTTAATTTCAACTGATTAACTAGCAGGCTAACATTGAACTTGTGAGTATTATGTTAGAAAACTATTGAGTGTCACGCCTGATTGGTCTGATGGATTCTCATCAGGTTGCTGTATACCCAGGAAACGTGATATCCTTGCAGTTCACTAAGCCTTGTCGGTTTAAGTACACTAGTGGGCAATATATTTTCGTGAATTGTTCCAAAGTATCACCATTTGAATGGTAAGCGTGTCTGTCAAATAGCTTGCAAAAACTATAATCATATAACTACTTTTAAACCAGTGATGAAATATCAGTACTTATAACCAGGGATGACATGACGATATATTATTATGTGTAGGCATCCATTTTCACTTACTTCGGCTCCTGGAGATGATCATTTAAGCCTCCATATCCGAGCAGCAGGGGACTGGACATCACAGCTGAAAGCACTCTTCTGTCGGGTACTTATTTCAGTACTTAATCACATCTCAACTACATTTTGTAGATTAATCTGCATGAGGGAGTTTTAAAATGCTACGAAGTTAATAACAAGATAGGGATCTGTAAGCACCTAGTTAAAATGTTTAATTACATGCTAAGCCACACACAAAGGGTTTACACAATTGTGAATTCTCAGTCGCGGTTCACATGTATACCTAGTTTGATCAGCCTGCAGCAGAAATTAATCATAGCGGCCTTCCAAGAGAAGATCTGTCACAGGATCTGTCACAGCAAAGCCATAACGTACATAGGTACAGATTCATTCACTCTTTCTCGACTCAACACTTATAATCCAAGGCAATTTCTGTCCATACATGACATGTACTTCTTATCAGGATGCCAAAGCTCTTAATTGACGGTCCCTATGGAGCTCCGGCTCAAGACTACACACAATATGACATCGTCCTACTCGTTGGTCTGGGAATTGGAGCAACCCCTTTAATCAGCATTATCAAAGACGTGCTTTACCACATCAAACAAAAAAAAGAAAATAATGCAGAAGGCACTGAAAGCCGCAAGAAACCTCACAATCTGTTCAACACTACAAGGGTATATTTCTATTGGGTGACTCGCGAAGAAGGCTCGTTTGAGTGGTTCAAAAACATGATGAATGAAGTCGCGGAAAATGATGCAGAGCAGGTGATTGAGGTGCACAATTACTGCACAAGTGTGTATGAAGAAGGAGATGCGAGGTCTGCTTTAATAACCATGCTGCAGACCTTCCAGCATGCTAAAAATGGCGTCGATGTTGTGTCTGGGACGCGGATCAGGACTCATTTCGCCAGGCCTAACTGGCGCAATGTTTTTGAGCATGTTGCAGTTAATCATCCTAGCAAGCGAGTTGGTAAGTACAGTAAAACTCTTAAAAATAATATACGTGATAACCTCTCTTTATCTCGGTCCCGTGATAGATATTGATATATAAATTTCTTTAACGTGATAACCTCTTTAAAATGATAATTTCATGCTGGTCTCTGTATCTCGGTCCCATAAATCTTTTTAATGTGATAACTGGTAACCTCTTTAAAATGATAATATATTTTGATGTCACGAGGTTTCTACTGTATACGTTTAATTTTAGTGTCTATAGGCCTAATTGATGTGTTTTGTTTACAGGAGTGTTCTATTCTGGTGCCCGCAGTTTGTTTCCGGAGCTGAGGCAGTTATCTCATGAATTCTCCCGGGAAACAGCCACAAAGTTTGATTTTCACAAGGAGAACTTTTGATTGTTATACATGATAAGTCTAGATCTACCTCTGTTTTGTTAGTACTTTAAGCAAGTATTCCTGTAATCCTCTTTCATGAAAATTTGAACTTATTCAACTAAAAATTAAAGAAAATTAATTTACATAGTCGACCAAGAAGATCTCGATGAAAAGAGTAATCTTTGCGGATAAAATTAGAAAATGCTAGATCCACAAAATTGGGTACAAAAACTTTCACATAATGGGTACCAATTAAAATTTCCCACCTCACTTGCCACCTCATTTTGTGCAAAATTCTGTAGCCAATTTTGTGCATGTAGCACTACTCGATAAAATTACTGATTCTTTTCGTACAAAATTGCTGTTGTACCCCTACAACCGTTAATTTAAACAGTCAACTTTACGGATATGGTCAAAAAGTGTGGATTGAAACTTTTTTTATAACTTGATAATTTAATTAATTATATGTTATAAAAAAATAGTATACTTGAAATTTTTTAGAAAAAGCAGTATATTGACAAATAAGATCTAAAAGTTAGTATACTTGTTTCACATATGTTAGGTAAGAGTTTTATGAGGTTTTATATCTACGTAGAGGAAAAATGGAAGCATCTCTCTCAAATAGTTATTCTATCTTTCTAACAGGGTGTTTGGTTCATAATTAATGAGCCCGGTTAACCGAAATATGA
Source organism: Daucus carota subsp. sativus (assembly GCF_001625215.2). NCBI lineage: Eukaryota > Viridiplantae > Streptophyta > Magnoliopsida > Apiales > Apiaceae > Daucus > Daucus carota. Next base: position 28,614,811 of record NC_030381.2, read on the forward strand.
ACCTTAATATAATGATAAGTGTTTGGATTAGTTATTTGGTGCTATAGAATGAGAACCCCAATCCTTTTAGATGGTTAAATCATTACCTTCCCACCCCTTAGGTTACCATATCATTCCGATTCCCATTAACTCCCATTCCCATTCCCAATCTTAATTCAAACGCCCCCCAATTTTTTAAAAATTTTGATTATAAATATCAAAAATAAAAAAAATACTAATTAACAAAAAATTTACTTTTTTAGTATCGAATACGAATATGTTGAAAAAAAATTACAAAACATTGTGATGGAAAGTTTCTAAATGATAAGAAAATTTTGAATATGTAAGAAATTGTTAAAAGAAAGTTTTGAATTGTGATTTTAATCTTATTAGAAGTAAGTTTCAAATCATAAAAATAAAATAAAAATGATGGCAAGTTTCTAAATGGTAAGAAAGATTATTGAAAGTAAAGTTTCAATTCGTAATAAAATAATATTAAAATATATTTTATTATGAAAAGTTTTCAAATGAGAGGAAAGACAATATGAAATTACTTTTATTTACTTTTGAATCTCTTATAAATTATTTTTGACTTAATGTCTTTTTAACCCTAATGTTTTGGGGTGTGTACTGATGCGGTCTTAATATTTTAATTCGGTCGATTTAACCGGTATCTGATATGTTCCAATTAATCCTCAAATTCAATACATTTTAATTTTTCACATAAAAAAGTATAACAACATTAAAAATTAAATATAATTTAAAAAATTAAATTATAATTATAATAAATTTTAAATTATATATTTGTCCGTATTTATCGGTAGCAAAAGTTGGGAAGTTAGGGTCAATCACCAAATAGCAGCATCCTACTATATAATATTAGCATTAGTATATTACTATGAAATTCTTCAAAGAAAATCCCGGAGAAGTAGAGGCTGTTGATGATAATGATTACAATGCTACGAGTCAACATATATTCCTATATATAATTCTCCACTATAATTTATCTGTTTAAAACCCGACCCATTATAAATAACTTCCCACAACTCTCCATCCCACTAGCTGAGGCCAAAATCGAGATGGGTGCAGGAGATTTTGTGGGCCCGGAAGTTGAAATTGAAGTTGTGATGAGTCTGAGATCAAAAACTCCGGTGGTCGGTTGTGAAATTAACCCTTCTGTTCGGGTTAGTGGACATGGGTCGGGTCAGCCTCCTCCACACACCCTCAACTTCACTTGGTTTGTACTTTTTTTTCCATCTTAACATCACCACTTGTTTGCTTTGGATTGCAGTTTTAACTATTTTTTCATGTACATATATATTATGTTTATGATGATTCTTGTTATATGCCACGTATTTATTGATCAAGAAAGCTCAGTCAACTAGTACAACCATGATTCTTGTTATATGCCTCGTATTTTTATTGATCAAGAAAGCTGAGTCAACTAGTACAACCTTAGGTTGCTTGTACCTTGTAGATTACAAAATCATTTAAATGTTAAAGTGAGATGTCGAGAATTATTGTCATCAGGTATAAATTAAGTTTTTTTCCGGGCGTGAAAACCTTGTAAGAACTTGAAGAATGAATTAGAGAAAGTCCAACAACTCATCTTTGGTTCAATGAAACCAGGGATGGTTCCATCCTTCATTGACACATCATCGACAACTATAAATGAAGGTTAAAAGTTACTCTCTCCGTCCTACCAGATTCTTTACATCGTAGAACGTAATCTCGACACGCATTTTAAGGCTCTCGTTAAGTATACTTACATAATTTATTTTTAAAATATTTTTTTTCTAAATTAAAATTTAAACATTGAATTTTTATTCAGAATTTTTTTTAGAAATAAATTATGCAACTATACTTGACGGAAGCTTTAAAATGCGTGTCGAGCCCTCCGTCCCCCAGCGTAAAGAACCTGGTGGAACGGAGGGAGCACACAATTATTGTATAGTACATCGCCAAATATCAAAAGCATATTAAATTTAGTGAAGTTAAAAAAGATCGCTAAATTTGAACTAGTGTGTGCAACAATTATTTTAACATCAATGCACAATTTTTGATGTTATATTATAACAATAACTATAGATATTTAGCATCTAGTTTTAGGATGCAATTTCCTTGTCTTACAAGCCTGAACCACTGTTATCACGGGTTGACTAGTTACAACTAGTGGGGTTCAAATGGTCGATCGGAGATGACGGACTTGCAAATTGTCAACTAGCCAGTCGACTTGGGCAAATAGGCGGTGGACTTGTCAACCAGTAGGTCGATTTGTCAACTAGTTAGTCAATTGGTTCACAATTTAGTTTTAAGTGGATAAAAAGAACAAAATGAATAAACATAATACTTCTACTATCTAAGAGCAAGTCCAAGAATTTTCCTATATGAGCTCTTAAGCTCAAATGTTGGGAATGTAACATAAAATATGGCTCCAACAGTGTCCTAGTGATTCCCTCAATCACTAGGACATTCTCAAAATTATTAGCCATGCCCTAGTTTTAGGTAACCACTAGCCATCCCTTATTTCTTTATTTTGGAATAAAGGGAAAATCAATTGACACTTTCATGAACTATTCCGGTTTTATTAGCTAGGTCTCTGAACAAAATATTCCGCATTCCAAGTCCTTTATCTTTTAAAATTGTTTTCATTAGAACCTTCCATTAAAAATGATTCTGACAGACGTCAGAATCTTGTTGGCATGGCAATTTTTTTCAAAACCTTATTAGCTGACTTGTAAATTGAAGAAGAAATGAAATTAAAAACAAAAATGAGACATACTAGATGATAGGCGTTAATAGAACCCATTACACATATACATACACATAACTATTTCTATTTGTTGGATTAAGCTTTATCACTGAATTTGGGGGGAAATATTTGACATATCAATGGCTTATTGTTGCCCCAATTGTTGGTATACGATATATATACTATCTTACTCTTTGATGTAAATTGTGGGGAGCTCAACTCGTCGGTGTTATTTAGTGTTTACAAAAAAGATAGTATGACTTTGCATATGTATTTATAGTAGTGTATATGCACATATGGGGTGGGTTTATACAGAGAGCAAGAAGATGAGAGAGCGCTGGTGACCACCACTGCGACGGTGGCTATGGCTGGTACTGGTGGGTTGTTGATGGATGAAAGTGAGGTGAGGGTGAGTATGTATGTCTGGGTCGAGAGGGATCGAGAGGGAGAGAGAGAGCGTCTTGTTAACCACCACTGCGACGGTGGCTATGGGTGGTGATGGTGGATTGTTGATGGATGAAAGTGAGGTGAAGGTGAGTATGTATGTCTAGGTGGGTGGGAGAATATGACATGTTCCACTATTTTTCAAGTCATTTATGTTCTTGTTTTCAATTCGTCCAAGTAATGCTTGACATGTAAAAAAAGCTAACACGTCTTCTAGATTCTAAAATCCGTTAGAATCTAACTAACGGAAGGACTTAAAATTAGATTTTTCAAAAGTTTAATTACCTAAAATACTTTTATTCAGGGACCTAGCCAATAAAACCGAAATAGTCCAGGGACGCGTCCATTGATTTTCCCTGGAACAAACAACTAAATTCCCTCCCTTTCTACACTATTGGTACCCATTATTTTATACTTCCTACATTTTTTGTCCCCACTATTTTTCCTTTACTAGTTGAAATATATTATTATAATAAAAATGAGGAGTGAATATAGGGATTGTTGTTGGAGTTGACATACAAATTGGTGATCCTAACTCACTAGGATCCTTTAGTTTTTTATATGCACTAGGACACTGTTGGATTTGCGCTAAAATGTACATGTTAATTTCAGTTTTTCTTTTACTTTCATTTTCAACCTGTTCTGTGTGAATGTATCGCTAGTTGTGTGTGTGTGTGTATGTATGTATATATATATATGTGTGTGTGTGTGTGTGTGGTAACACTAGAGAGAGTACCCTTTTACATGGAGTCACAAATGATGTAGACTCCACCACTTGGGTGAATCTTAGGCACTAAACTAGTAGTAACCTAGGCCATGGACCATCTTGATCGTCCATTGACCCCATCCACGTAAATACTCTCTTACATAGAGTCCTGTAGCATATCATTATAAATTGCACATATTATACATACATATATATAATTTATTTGTACTATTCTACATTAGAATTAAATTTAATGTGTTGTGAAAGATTAATTACCGATATTCTGTAATACAATCATAATTATGGGACAGAGCACAGAGGGATTAATTTAATAAGCTTTATAATCCTTTTACATAGAATGACTCTATACTTGGATCATACTTTTAGAAATTTAATAATTGCTCAGAAATATGAAATAAAATGAATTATAAATTTTAAGAGATTTGGAGTAAAGTAGTTTATAATCATATGTGGCTGATGAAATCAGAACCCTAAAAAATTTGTTTGTATACTTAAAAATAATAATATAGATATATGAGTCAATATATTTTGGACGAGATTCGAATCGTAGACCTCTGGAATTAGTTTAAATATTAAAGTGTGGATTTTTTTTTTTTTTTTTATGTTCTTTGGTTTTTAAATCTAACGATTCCCGTCTATTTATATTTTATTCTAAGATCCAACAATCATATTTATTTTGGTTAGCATGTAGGAATTACTAACCAACCAAATACACTTTATTCCAATTATAATAGTATAGCAGTGATATGTAATGAATAAAAAAAATTGCTTGTAATTGATATATCTATTTTATAATCAAATTAATCTGAGAATATTGCACTTCAGTTGTGAGAAACCAAATATTTAATATATATCATTTAATTTATTATTAGTTTTTTATTGATCAGTCAACAACTTATCGCCTAGTTGACAAGCTAGACATCCCTCAACTTACTCACGTGACAACTGACAATCACGGGTAGTACAATTTCATAGTTTATTCATAGTTAATTGGAGGATTTCGCAATGTCCTTTCTATGCATTGTTTTATGAGCTGGAAAGCAAGGAGGATTTGACCCTATTTTATGTCTATTCATGATTTTCCATTATTAAGTGCTGATGTTTCTTTATATCCTTGTGTTTGCGTCACCCATGGGGTCAAATCATCATTTCTAAGAACTCGTTTTACAGGTACCGTGAGAGGAGTACTGCTGCAACAGACGCCCAGGAAGTCTGCTCCTTGGAATCACATTTATCTGTTACTGATGCATCAGATATCAACCCCCTTCGTCCTATTGATGAGATGGCACAGAAAAACAATCCTGCAACCAATCCTTTGCATGCTGCTGGTAATGTATTGCCACTTGACTTAAGCTATCACAATGTGATTGATGTTAAAAGAGAAGGAATAACATGGATTAAGTTAGGATCTTCAAGATCTTATGTACCATCTTCAGATGATGTGGGTTTTGCTTTGAAATTAGAATGTGTCCCTATTGACCATTCAACTGGCGTGCATTTGTCCCAGGTGTTTGTCGTTTTAACTAATCCTGTCATAATATTTCCTGCTCCTAGCCCTCGTTCTATGATTTCAGTAGGATCTGCAAAGAAGTCTGAGTGTTCAAGTATTGAACCACAGTCTATTAGTGGTATAAACTTTTCTGTACTCTCGTATAATATCCTTGCCGATCTATATGCTAGTAGGAATGCCCACCAGAATACACCTGCTTGGGCGCTTACGTGGGAATACCGGAGTCAAAATTTACTTAACGAGCTTATTGGTTATCATGCAGATATCGTTTGCCTTCAGGAGGTGGACCTTTCAGCTTTCTTTATATATATAGTACCTATGTATGAATTTCTCGTGATTTATGGTATAGTGAGTTTCACTTGTTTTAATCGCTCTGGCATGGTTTATGCAGGTACAAAGTGATCATTTTGATACATTGTTTCAACCTGAGATGGAAAGACATGGCTATTCATCAGTTTATAAGAAAAAAACCAAAGAGGTATATTCTAAATATCTCTTTATGTTTGGTACTTATGCATGGATCATTACATTACAATTATTTTCCGTGGAGCAGTTATTTACTCATATAATGTGTTTTAACTGTTAGGTTTCACAATTTATGTTGTACAACCGTCCTTTTATAAATTTTACCAAGTTATTCACAAATCACACTATTCTGTGGGGTAGTATTTTTGAAGTCTTTGTTTTATTTTAATAGTATTAATTAAAGTAGGTTTCGGCACATATGTTGTAAGATTTAGCACTTTTTTAAAAATGTTATCCAAGAATAATATATCTATAACACTATCAACGACAGCCAGAAGCGCGTGACAATAGTTTAGCTTATTTTAAAGTACTGAAAGCAAAAATTAGAGACGCAGCTCACTAATTTTATAAAATAAGGTCTTGGGAACCAAAACTAAAGCTACTCTGCTCACACACCCCTTAAAATCACTCTTACATGAAACCTGGAAATATTAAAAGGATCAGCTGTGAAGTTGTTAACAATCTAACCCGAGCATCCTAGCTGGGCAAGTACTATTTAGACATGTATAAAACAATTAAGCCTTCGATACAATACGGTAACGATATGCATACAATCCACATAAGTTTTTAGCCCACAGATTAAACTTAGGTCACTACAGCCTGGTGATAACAGTCCAAAAGTTCTAAGTGTTTATAATGAACCCCTTGAAGCACAAAAACATTCAAAACCTTAGTTCCTCAGAGATTTGGTATCAGAGCTCAAATTTCTGATCAACTACCCCCTCAATCTTTTAATCTTACAGTGCAAGTCAGAACGAGTTAAGCAACGTTGGAAGTGAAGAAATTGTAGTTACATTCTGAGAGTTGTTGATTCCGCATGTATCTATTATTATTTGAAAGGGTTATAGCTGTGTTGTTGTATCTAGTCTCTACTTTCTGTTATCATTGAAGACGTGAAGTTCAAATTTGAGCTGGTTATTGCTTTTGTCAGTTGATTACAGTACTTGTCCTGTATTGCGTGAATTGGCGGTGGAACTGTTGTTATTGAGTTTGAATTGTTGAGGATTTGTTGTTTTGGGAAATAATTTTTGTCGTTTGAAAGTAAAACTTAGATAGGTCTGAAGTACTGGTATACAATGAGGATTCTTACAATGAACTGTTACAGGAAATGAAACAACAATTTTAGTCTTACAAGACAGTATTAGTGTTGAGTTGCAACTAATTAAACAACTGTTGGAAGTATTTGTGTGTAATAAGGCATATGAATCATAAAACTTAGTAGGAAAGTTTGTTAATCCCTTTGGATGGAGAAGATCTGAGAAACAAACTAAACCTATTACTCAGAAGAAGAATTCTGCTGGGATAATTGCTCACCTCAGATTGAGGTAAGGCAAGTAAATAGAAGGAGCCAGAGTTAGTAATTGGTTAGAAGACAGTACTACAAAATCTTTGGCTTAGGACTACAAGAAAGCTGCTATTGGCCAGGAGTGGTTCCAAGTTTATGCTGCAGGCAAAACTTGATTGGGACGGATTGAACTGTTGTTGTTCCAAGTTTATTGAGAAGTTTTGGTAGATGCCATTGAGGGTGCTACTTAAAACTAACAATCGATTCTGATTGGAAGTACTCCTAGCTTTATTTATTAAAAACTACAACTAGGTTTAAATGATTGAGAAATCTTCTGAGCAGTATAAACGAATGTCTAGAATATCAAGGGGAGATAGGGGATCAAGACTTTTGAACCAGAGTGTGGATTTTGCCTGCGGGTATGATTTAGTTTTGGGGGTGAACTGGCTAGGTTTACTATGGCAATTTCTTTTGACTTTAAGAATCAAGAGAATCAAGATGAAAGTTGTTACAACCGAATCTTCAGCAACTAATGGAAGAACATGATGACATAGGATAACCTCTGATGGTCTTACGTATTTTAATTTTCATATCTGGGTTAATATATATATATATATATATATATATATATATATATATATATATATAGGCTCATGATCAAATAGAAACCAATCTTAAAATAAAAACTAGAAACCAATACAAGTTAGTGATATTCTCAGTACAATTTAGTGATATTCTCTTTAGGATTTAGTGATCTGTGTTGCAGGAATTAGTGAAAACTTAATCTCCAGATATATTCTAGCTTTGAATCTCCAGATCTGTTCACGTTTTCGACTCAGATGGTGGTGGAGATGGTGGAGGTGAGGGTGGAGATTGAGGAAAGATGATTATAGCGGAGGTTTGGGTGGCTTGAAGTAGGAGGTTGGAGCGTTGTCGGAATAGTGGCGGCTCCGCGTTTGAAGTTGAGTCAAGGTGGAGAAAGAAGTATAAACGGGGTGAAGGAGGTTGAAACAACGATTAAGATGGGGCTGGTGAAGATGGAGGTGGAGGTTGTGTTGTTAGAGAAATAATGGAGGTGGAAGTGGAGATGGAGGTGGCGGGCGGCATAGAGGTGGTAGTGGTTATGAAGGAGGCAACGACGGAGGTGGTGCCAGTGGAGGTGGGATTGGTGAAGATGGAGGTGGGTTTGGTGAAGATGGAGGTGGAGATGGGGTTTTTTAAAAATTTAGTGGTATTTGTTTTAGGATTTAGTGATATTTCAGCTTGGTTTTTAGTTTCTAGGATAAGGAGGTTTCTATTGGAGTAAGACTCTATATATATATATAATCCCCAAATATTGTGTAATGATCATCTATTATCGAATTAAAAACCTTTAATAGTTTTTTCTTATTTTTTGTGGATTCAAGAATTCTTCCTTTTGAATTAATTTCAGGATTACCTTTTCTTCATTGTGGATTGATTCAAGGATTAGCTATTGGATTTAGTGTCTTAAATGATTTCTCGTCTAAGAGCCCTTTTAAGGATTAAAGTTATAAATTAATTCCAGAATATTAAAATTTAAAAGCTTACTGTACACTGGTTAAGATGTTGAAAACTGTTTTGAACTGAATCTCCCAATGCCTATAATAACTATGTTCTTATTAATCTACCAGAATTCTTGTTTAGCAAGAATTTTTATTCTGCTTTTAAGTTAATAAAGTAGGCAGAGGACGGGATTATCTTGAAAATAAATGGAAATACTCTCACTGTGATCGTTGTAAGGCTTATAAACTGCATTGTGTGCCTTTTGTCCTGCGTCTTCTTTTGCATGTATATTTAAGAGATATCCCTCTCTTACAGATTATCCTATTAACATTTTTAAAGAAGCAAATCCTTGCCATACTCTCATTAATGTCAGAGTAAGAATTTTTTGTTCTTGTCCAGGTGTATACTGCTAACCAGTATATAACCGATGGATGTGCGATATTTTTCCGCGATGACAAATTCAAGCTAATCATTAAATATGAGGTGAGAAAAGTTCTAATATGAGTTTCATACTAATGTCTTCAAATTCATAATATGCTGCAGAGAATCTCTTGCAGTTTGAGTATCCTTAATATGCTGCAGTGTATGTGTTGTAGCTTGATTTTAATAATCATCTTTTTCCTGTTTATGTTTGCAGCTTGAGTTTGATAACCACATTATCCTGTGTATGTCTTGCAGCTTGAATTTGATAATCACCTTTTTCCTGTAGTTGACATGTTGCCACCAAATCAGAGAAATGAAGTTTGCTTTCGCCTGATGAAGGTAATGCATGCTGTCAATACACTGACGTGGTTGCAATATCTTTAACTGGGCAGTGCATCATACTGATGTTTATTCTACTATATGTTGTAGGGTAACATTGCAGTTGTCTTAATATTAGAAGCAGTAGGAAATGACAGTATGCAGAATGGCCTGAAGCCCAGGATTGGTGTGGTAAATATATGTCTATGTGCTCTACTGATTTACTTAATTTGATGTCATGATGAGTAATTGAGTACTGATATGCATCAATTGGGACCTAGGCAAACACTCACATACATGCCGATACAAATTTCCAAGATGCTAAAATGTTTCAGGTGAGGTAGAATGTGAGTTATGGTTATTTATTTAAGTAGATTTCAGTAGTCCGACTTTCTTTCCGATTCTGGATATAAGGTGGTCAACTTCATTAAAGGACTAGAAGAAATTTCAAATTCACAGATTCCTCTTTTGATATGCGGGGACATGAACTCGCTTCCAAAAAGGTATGTTTTTTCTATACTTACTTTTACTAGAGAGTAAGGTTTGTTTTTTATTATTACTAGCAAAAAATGTTAGCAGAATTGTGGTTTTAATGCATTCTTATCATCTTATGATAACGCAAATATGCTTATTATACTGCAACTTTACATAATTCCTCTCCGTAATGTTACAGTGAGACAATTTATATACGACTACCAGTAAATTCACACAGTTTAGCTAAATCTGACACATTTGTCATTATTCACTCCTACTTCCATTTTTGCTATATTCTCTTCATACCACTCTTGACTCTCCCCACCCATGATTCTTTGAAAGCTGTTAGTTTTTTATCCCAAACAAGTATTAAAGGTTATGTTAGTATTAGTCTGCACCACATATATTTGTCAGGAGTGGAACAATAATTTGTTGTTGTAATTGTACTATAATCTGATTTTATAGAGTACAAGAGTAGTGACCTCATCACTGTAATGGAAATGAAGGAAGAGTGCTATTATTATTCATTCATATTAGAAAAATGTGATTCTTGCTGGAGGTTTTGAGGTGTGAATGATGTAACAAGTAGCTCCAGAGAACTTGATATATACATTCTACCAGTTATGAAATACACTTACTATGTGAATAAAGGTGGAGTGTGTTATGATGGTTAGGGTATAATTTTACATGGAAAATCAATTGAGACGTCCCTTAATTATTCGTACAGTCTGGTTCTTGAACTAAAGATTCCGTATTTTGGGTAATTAAACTTTTTAAAGAAATTTCTAGTTTAGGTCCTTCAGTCAAAAAGATTTTAACAGATTTCAGAATCTTGCTAATGTGGCAGATTTTTTAACAGGTCAAATCTGATTTGGCAAATAGTTATATAATTTAATCTTGTTTAGTTTGTTGCTGCATTACTATATGTATACATTTTTGTATCTCACACACACATACCCACATACACACCCAATCTTCTCCTTCTTCATCTATTTACTTGCCACCACCATGGCCGCCAACTGTCAGCCGAAATCGGGTGATGTTGTCAGCCACACTCTTTCCTTCATTTTCCGATCACAAACTTACCAAATTCCTTTAGTTTTCTCCCCAAAACAAATGCAAGCTCAAAATTTCTGAAAATGGAAAACAATACAACACATACACACACAATCGTTATCATCATTTATCGCCAGCTTGGAATTAGGATTCTTATCAATCTCTCTTCTCTCTCGTTGTCCCTCACTCTCGTCTGTCACATGACTTGGTTACTTTGACAGTAATATCTTCATCATACTATTTGGATTTTGAGAGGTCCAAATTGCGCATTCAAAACCACATGTGCAAATATATATTTACTCTTTCAAAGCCAGGGAGTTCATTGTGCTACCACTTTCAGTTGTATCATCACAAATTCACAATCGATCTGTCAAAATATTCCCCCAGTATGTATTATGAACCCTAACACAATATAGATATAGTTATGTGTGTGTGTGTGTTATTGGATATATTAAATCACATGTATAGCTTTTGCTGCTTATTTTCCGTCTAATCTATGTTTTTTCTTATTCTTCGTCCAAGTCATTGCTGACATGTAATAAAGACTGCCACATCAGCGAGATTTTGACATGAGTTTAAATTTATGGATGGAAGGACCTGAACTAAAAAATTCACAACTTTAATTACCCAAAATACGGAATCCGTTATTCAGGGACCTAAATAATAAAACCGGAGTTCAGGGACGTATCAATTGATTTTTTCGATTGTTACTACTTACATATACCTAGGCTTTTAAATTGTGGTAATAATAATTATATGTTTTAGGAATAGTGGAATACAGTAAAAACTTTATAAATTAATAATGTCGGGACCGGGGAAATTTATTAATTTAGAGAGTTATTAATTTATCGATAAATGAATAATTATTAATTTAAAGAGTTTTTAACCATCATACTGTACATACCAAATAAAAAGGCAAACTAGTCTATGTCTCTTATAATTACATTGCAGCGAAGCTTGGGACTCAACATAAATTAGTAACTACTGTGTTTTGAGTTTTGAAGCACTGTACGATAAATGTAAACGAGATGAATAAATGTATTCAATGTATTCTTAAACAAGTTTGGCATATACAAATTACAAGAATATGTTAGAGTATTCAAACCATATCTCACAAGATGGCTTCTCATCTAAAAAAGATCTTGCTAAATCTAAAAGAAAAAAAAGATAACTATTGAATCATATTTCAATAGAGTGTAATATATTTTTTTCAGTTTCTATTAATTATTAATTTATGATTATCCTAGGACCGAAAATTATAAAGGGATCTCCAAAAAAATTATTATCTTATTATTTTATCGAGTTTTTCAACTTTTTTACATTGGCCCAAGTTGGGACCGGACAAAATTATTATTTTAGAGAGTTTATTAATTTACCGAGTATTAATTTAAAGAGTTTCTACTGTACTAGGCAGCTGGGTAGGAATTTCATGATTTAAGAGTATTCTGTTGATATATATTTACTCTGACACTATTACTTTGATTATTAATTCGCATATTGGGCATTTACAAAACAATACTATCTAAAATTTCCCATATATGATTTGTTTGTGCTAGTTTCTAGCAGATACCCTCTAGCTTATTGTCCAATCTTTTTCATGTATGTGGTTTATGCAAGTATGCATATTGGAATGTTCCTGTTTATTATTTTGCAGTGATCCCTATAAATTTGTACGTGAGGGAAAAGTTAGACATGTTAGCAACAAACTCAGAGATCCATTGGGAATACAGAAACATATGGTGTTTAGTCACTCCATGCGCTTGGTAAATATATAATTTCATCACTTCACATGTTGCACCATTAATTCTGAATATCATACATACAAATCATGGACAAACTATGCATCTCAATCGGTCTCTCTTGACAGCTTTTGTGAATTATATACCTTCGTGCACAAAAGCAGTCCCTAATCTCTGTAATCTTATCATAGTTTAGTAATGAATATTTGATTGATCAGTTGTACATGTCCAGGCTAGTGCTTATACGTCACTGGGTCAATCTGTAAGTGTGGACGGAAAGCAGAAAGCAAAAATGAACAGTAAAACTGGAGAGCCGAAGTTTACAAACTTTGGTTCAGGACATCCACGGACTCTAGACTATATTTTCTACACAGGTATTGTATACAATACATAAAGAATGATAACAGTATGTAATGCGATGGTGCAGCTTTTAACTCAACAAAACTAATTCCTACGGTTTTAAGATGCCAGACTATCTGACTATGTCTACATCCTTCCGTTCATGCTCGTTTAATGTGTGCTACATTGTTTGAGGATATTGTTTTATTTTTATATCTGTATCTTTCTTCTGCTCTCAATATAATACCTTGTAATCTAAACACTTACAAAGTCACACTTATTCCTGTTGCTCGTTATTTTCAATCTTTAAAGAATTGTTTAATCGGGCAGCAAAATGCAATATCTTAAAACCAATTTACTGAGATGATATTGTCTAATGCTAAACTCTTCTTAAAATTTGTTAAATTCTTTTTTGGGAATGCCTTGATAACATCCCTGAATTCTCATTGTTGAACCATTTGACATCATTTAAACAGAAGATGATCTAAAGGTCGAAGAGCTATTGGAGCTTCTTGATAAGAGGAACATTGGAGGCCATGCTCTTCCATCACCTCTATGGTCTTCAGATCACATTGCACTCATGGCAAGTTTTAGCTATAAGCAAGGTTATATAAGCCAACAACTTTCAGTACCTCGGAACCCATGGGAAGGTAAAACCCCTGGATTAAAATTACTTCTTATGGAAGAATTTGGTGAAGGTAATGAGTACACTAGCAGGCACTGTAAACTTCTCTCTTAAAAGACCCTGACAACTTCTTGTTTTATACACCCTTACAGATGTAAATAGCAACAGTAATAAACTATATAGGGGTAGAATAACTATATAGAAGAATGACAATTTCATAGTGTCTATGAAATGTATTTAGTCTACTTTTACTTGTCCTTGTAAACACTAACCAATCTCGTATATAGATGGCCTTCAGAATCTTACTTTGCTATTGATGCAAGACTTGACACATTGCATGTTTACTTCGACATACATGGCTTTTATTAGTTAAAGAGTCTTCATTTAAGCTCAAATCTGGGTCTTTGTTCGGTGTCCCATTGATTCAATGTTTATATTATGTATGTATGTGTGATATTACTGGTTATGTTTCGGATGTATACCAGGAGTTTTAATTTGTGTAACCAGGAGTTTTATTTGTAATTTGAGTTGAGCTACTAGAGCAGCTATAGCTGAAACTCGTCTAGCATTGCCTCGACTTCAGATCGTGTTTGAGCCTAGCTCGAACAAAAATTTAAACTCTTTCAGTTGCATGAGCCTAGTATGTACCGAGCCCTATAGTTTGGCTAGAACTCCCTCGACTCGAGCTGTATACAAGTACAAACATATATTGCCAAATTTTATTTATTTATGAAAATATTTTATTTTGTTGTTAAACTCGTTGAAACTAATTCGTAAGAGCATCTCCAACCATGAAGACCCCTTAGCTAAAATCCTAGTTGTCATACCAAAATTAAAAATTATAGCTAATGGCTTCAAAAATTCATGCTCCAATCATCCCCACCTGTTATCCATAATTATAGCCAACCTCTTATGAATGACTATGGATGATTATATTTGTCGATCCGCTACAGGTGTGTAAGAAAATTTGTAGAAAGATTACACATCATTTATTACCATATTAAAGTGATATATTCTATTTATAACAATTCAAAATATTAATAACATACTATTTTTAAATTATAATCAACCAATATAATCGAAGCAAAATGTCTTGCAAGTTCAGCAAATTTTACATAATTTCTAATTTAGCCAACCATTATAGTTGATGCGTTGGAAATGCTACAAGAGGACTTTGCTAATCTCATTCAATTATGGTTGTTAATGAACTAATGTAGTTTATATAGTGCATTAAATACACTATGGGCTTGGCTAAGCTTCTCTTTTTCAGGGTTACGTTCCTCCGACGGCTGTAGGGGAGAGCACGGCGCGGATCGGTGCGATTTTAGGGTAAAATCGCAACCGGAACCGCAAGTGTTCGGTTTTTAAAATTGAAAACCGCAACCGCAACCGAACCGCCGAATCGGTTTCGGTTTCAGAAAACCTCAATTCGGTTTCAAACGGTTCAGTTTCGGTTTTAAAACCGCAATAAATAAAAATAAGAAACATACTTCCAAATTAAAATAGTCGATTACTTATGTTGATTTGATATATACTTCAAATTTAATAATGAACCACATTATTATATTATCGGATTTAAACACCATTAGATTACAAATGAAAGTTATATATTAAGTGGGGATTATGATGGAAGTAGATTAGCGACTCAATTGTAGTGATACTAAAAGAAAGTACTCGGGGGAAGAACTCGTTCGGATAAAACAAGTTTAACAAAACAACCTCACCACATTTTAATCCCAGTTCTTAGTAACTTCCCTCGTCTCCATTTTACTTTGTTCATTACATTTACATATTATATATAAATATTTATATAAATCATGTGTAATATACATATATATAAATATAAATAATATTTATTTTAATAATCGGTTTGGTTCGGATTTTTGCGGTTCGGTTTTGGCCTAAAACCGGAACCGCAACCGTTATAATCGGTTCGGTTTTTAAATTTTCGGTTTCAGATCAGTTCGGTTTTTATCGGTTTTCACCGGTTTCGGTTTCAATTCGGTTTCTTGCTCACCCCTAGACGGCTGTGTAAAGAATTAATAAATTAGCTTCTAATTTATAAGTTGAAATTTGAGATATTAAATGTCTTAGATTCTTTTAGAAATTTATTTTTATTTTTGAAATCTGATTTTACACAAATACATATACCCATTAAGAAATAATTTATAATATTTTATTATTATATGAATAACTTTTTTACTTATACGATAAGTAGGACATGCCAAAAAATTTATCCGCACACATAAATTGAAATTTGTTTTTTCATTTATAAATTATTTGTAACTTATAAATAATAAACATTTATTTTAAATTAATCCAAAGACTAATAGACCAAATATTAATAAAAATTATTATTCCGTATAGTGTAATTACTAATTTTATTCTAAATCAAATCATTTGAAATATGTTTATCAAAATCATTCTAATTACTAGTATAGAGCATTTCCAACCATGAGAAACCCTTAGCTAAAAGTCTAGTTGGCTTTCTAAAATTAAAAAATTTAGCCAATGTCCACAAAAAACACCACTCCAACCATAGCAATCCAGTATCTATAATTATAGCCATCCCCCTATGGATGGTTATATTTGTCGAACCACTACAGATCTGTAGTGAATTCCACGTCATCTCCCGCAATTTATTTTCCTCCTTCCCGCTGATTATATATAAATTATTACCATATTAAGCTGATATATACTATTTATAACAATCTGAATATTAATAACATATATAAATTATTACCATATTAAGCTGATATATACTATTTATAACAATCTGAATATTAATAACATACTATTTTTAAATTATAGCCAATCAATATAGCCACTACTATTGAAGCACAATGTTTTACAGGTTCAGTAAATTTTATATAATGTCTTACTGGTTCAATTTAGCCAACAATTATAATCAACGCCATTGGAGATGTTCTTAGTATATCATTATCATTCTTAAAATTATTAAAATTATTTATTTTTATTACCGACACATATTACATTTTACTTTCTAAAAATTGTTAAGACCAATCAGGAAGGTTATTTTATATACTGTACACATTTCTCATCTTTCCCGCCGTAGTGGTTTGAAAAATTAGTTACAAGCACTACTACAACCGGTAAATTTATAATGTCAATGGAGATTGAGCGTCGGATCCTCCGGCTGCTCCACGGCCACAAAACCCGATTCCGACTCCGTGAAATCCACGGCCACTTCCTCCGTCACCACCTCCACCGATCCAACCAATTACTCTCCCATTTCATCTCTGTTTGCGCCGCCTCTAACAAACTCTCTTACGCCTACACTCTCTTCCGCCACTCACCAAACCCCAATATTCTCCTCTTCAATTCAATCATCAAGGCCTTTTCTTGCCCCCAGTCTTTCCATTTCTTCTCTGTCATGAGAAACCGCGGAATTTGGCCCAACGAGTTCACGTTCTCGCCTTTGTTTAAGGCGTGTTCGAATATGTTGGATGTCAGGATGGGTCAAGGACTTCACGGTGAGGTCGTCGTTATGGGGTTTGAGTGTTTTAGTCAGATTAGGATTGCCCTTGTTGAGTTGTATTGTAAGTGTGGGAGAATGGAGGATGCACGCCAAGTGTTTGATGAAATGTTTCAGAGAGATGTGATTGTTTGGAACTTGATGGTTTCTGGGTTTTGTAGAACAGGGGATGTTGAGTCAGGTTTGCTGTTTTTTAGGGGGATGACGGAACGGACTGTTGTTTCTTGGAATTCGATGATATCTGGTTTGGCTCAATGTGGTCGGGATAGTGAAGCTATGAAGCTGTTCGAGGAAATGAGGAATTGTGGTTTTGTTCCGGATGAGACGACGGTGGTTATCATTTTACCAATTTGTGCGCGTTTAGGTGAGGATGGTGGTGTGGGGAAATGGATTCATTCTTATGCTAAATCAAGTGGACTTATTCTGGATTTTATCTCAGTAGGTAATTCACTAATTGATTATTATTGTAAACGAGGGGCTCTAGAAAGAGCGTTTAGTGTATTCAGGGATATGCCCCAGAAAAATGTTGTCACATGGAATGCAATGATCTCCGGCCAGGCTTTTAATGGAAATGGTGAACGCGGGCTTACTTTGTTTGAGGAAATGATAGACGAACATGGTGTGACCCCCAATGATGCAACTTTTGTAGGGGCTTTAACATGTTGCTCGCATGCCGGGTGGGTTAAAAGAGGTGGTGAATTGTTGACTTCTATGGTTTCAAATTATGGTATTCATCCAAAACTTGAGCATTATGGATGTATGGTTGATCTTCTTGGGCGGGGTGGATGTGTAAAAGAGGCTTATGACTTAATAAATGCTATGCCGATGAAACCAAATGCTGCAATATGGGGTTCCCTGCTGAATGCTTGTCGTCAGTTCGATGATATCGAGCTTGCTGTGCTTGCAGTAAAGGAACTTATTAAAGTCGAACCATGTAATTCTGGTAATTATGTATTGTTATCAAATCTTTATGCAGAAAAAGGACTTTGGGATGAAGTTGAGAATATTAGGTTGCTAATGAAGAAGAATAGCCTTCAGAAAGAACCAGGACAAAGCATTGTGTAACAGCCGTCATAAAGATGTTAGATTGATTAACAATGCTCCTTGGTACAGACCATTACTTGGAAATTTAATGGAATGCTCTACCGTCAAAACCAGTGACAGTGCAAGGCCAGTTGTGCAACTGGCGCCGAGCAAATTTTTTCAGCAGATCAGGAAAGACTTCTCTTACAGCAGGGTTCAAATTTTACAAGATTGACTGATTATTAGAGGTGATTATGCCCGGCTGTTTGCTCGAGAAAGATCTATGTTCCACTCGATTGTAAGTTAAAAAGAGCTCGAGCTCAGGAGTGGTGTATGAGGAAAAGGTTTTGGACTTGAAAAAGGTCTGACTTCTTCAACTTGATTAATATATATAAGCAATGCAACTGAGGAGCATAATCATGGAGTTCGAATTAGCGGCTGTACATGTATTATATGCGGTGACAAGAATACAAAATTATTAAATTAGATTTGAGTATTGAGATAACTCTTTTTATTTGATTTACCCTGAATATATTAGATTAAACATTTACATGTTTTATCTTATGGGTCCGGGTCATTGATATACGAATATCAGCTTATTCACGGAAAAAAATTGTCGGATGTTTAATCCTAAACTTTTTAAGCATATGCTGGGGAGATACACTGTAATCCAGCAGCAAAATGACTTCCAGTATTTCTCTTATCTGGTGCTTTATTTACACCGGATCTATGTTACTAAAATTCAATTATTATGGACTAGTTGCCTTTATCTTATATTGCTCGACTGATGTAAATTGCTATAGTCTGTAGATTACGGAAGGATATAAATGCCACTTTCTTCGGTTCTGAACATTCTAGAGTAGGTTCTCACCCTTTTAGACTAGCGACTCTTGGAGAGGATTCTTATCATCCTTTTTTTAATAATCCAAAATATAAGGTTCCAATTTTCGTAAGACTTTGCTTTTAATTTGTTTCTTCTTGGTAGGATTCTTGACTTTACTTATTGTTCCTTATTTCGATTCTTTTTGCTTTATAAGTAATCATATACAAATAAATTTATATTATATAGCACTTATATATAAATATTTTGAGGTTCCTTGACGAGATGGTGCCCTAGACACTTATCTTGATTCTCTTGCTTTGTACATGATCATATATAAATAAATCTATAAAAGATATAACTTTTTTGGTGTTTGTTAACGAAGTGGTGCTCTGTGAACTCCTCAAAGATGCCGAGAACAATAATTCTACTTTCGGTTGTTCTTAATGTTAAATAGTCAACCCAACTCATAACAAACTCACAAGTAAATTTTTTGATGTTGCTTGACAAAATGGTGCCTTTAAGAGAGTATCAAACTCATTTTTTGGTGTTCCTCGATGAAATGGTGCCCTAGATCTCTTACTCTGAGTATTGAACTCCACAAAGATGTTTGGGAGCGATTTTTTGTTTCGAGGAGTTTAATAACTAACAAGGTCGAGACACTTAAAAACAATAAGAAAACAATGGCAAGAATTCCGTTACAACCAATTTCATCTAAGACGTTGTATGAAAAGGCTCGAATTTCTTAACAGAGATGATAAGACCGTGAATGGATCCAGCAGCAGCTAACAGAGACACTATCAAGCAAAACAAACTTAACATCTGCAGTCTGTTCCAGGCTCCGGAAAATCTCGGAATTTTCTTCTGTGCAATATACATCTCTACCGGAAAATAAACCGTCATTGGCCAGAATATTATGGAGCCAAGAAGACCAACAAAGTCGTTAAAGAATGGGAAGATCATCGCCAATACAGTTGTCAGTATCACAAATGACGTCCTCCAAATTAAGCGGAATAAATTGAAGCATATTTTGCCATTCATGATCGAGTATTCTCTTGTAATGAAGTCACTTTTGGGCCATTTTCTGCTGCTCCAACTTTCGACGAACGCATAGATTGGCTGGGAGAATACCTGATACGCTCCAACAAGATGCACGATAATGCAGATATTAGCAAAATCCACAATCCAGAAAGGTTTGAACGAACTGAATCCGGTTAACAAGTTTCCTGGCGCGTCGTTTCCAAATGCAGCATAACCAATCAGGCCGCACATCATGTAGAAGAAAGTTGTTACAAAGATTGCAAGTGAGGTAGCTTTCTTCATGACTTTGTTCTCGGGTGGACTCGACTTTAGAGTGTCCTGAAGTTGAATTAGTCAGAACTCAGAAGAACAGATTCTTGAACTTTATACTGATAAAGTAAAAATTGGGCTAAACATTTGGGAGGACTTGATCACTCACTTGGATATTAGTGAGAAGCGGAGAGAAAGCAAATGCAAAAGCAATGTCCCCCATGCCTGATAGAATTCGCCATACTTTGTCTTCACTTCGCAGGCCTCTCCACCCGACAGGGATGCCTGTTAGACTTCTTACAATGTGTCCATCTCCTGCAGATATATTCAATTTTGTCGACATGGATGAATCAAAGCATGATCATAATAATGTTTATTGCGCGCACACATAGTTGTACAGAAACATAAAACACTTGATTACCCTGATTTATTTTGGTCAGGGAAAGGGCAATGCCGATAAAAGAGTATGCAAAAGACATGGCAGCAGCAATTAGGGAGAGAGATGTTAGGTTGTGAAAGTTTGGTATTTGACTGAGAACAATCTGAATGATCCCATATATAACCATGAACCAATTTTCCGATGTATGGCAGACCTCCTTAGAGCCGCACTTAATCGCCCTGTCATGTGTAAAAAAATAAAAATCACTTACAGTTAACAAATCATTTGAAATTTAAAATTGAATGTAGTCGGTGGACCTTGATGAGTTGATAAAACCAGAGAAATTTTCAAAAATACCCATTTTTTAAAAAATACGGTGAAGTTGCATATGAGGTTGCAGCGCTGGTTAAAAACAGTTGTTTTTCAAGTTGCAACAGTTGCAATTGAGGCACTGGAAGCGGATTTTATAAAGCAAGCTTACGCGATGCTGGTAGCCGTTATGATAGTATAACCAATGGTTATGCCAAACAGAAGGCCGTACTGAGCTATCCCACTAAGCTGGATTTGAAGCCCACCTGCAATACCCATACCGGACTATAAAAATTGGCACGAGTCATAAGCTAGTATTCAGTTAATGCACGGAAACTAACTAACTTACCGAGATTAGAGTTGACAACATCCATGTAAGAATAATTTCTCTTGCCAGTGACCGGATTTCGGTAGCAGTCCGAAAGAAGATGGGAAGTGAACAGAGTAACGAGGGAGAATATGACGAGACAGACGGTGGCAGCAAGCCAGCCAAGCTGTGCCACTGCCCATGCCAGTGAGAGAACTCCTGATCCTATGACTGATGTAATTATATGTGCTGCTGCTGTCACCATTGTCCCTGCGCATGCATAAACATGATTAAGTTCGTATTCTCGGAAAATTTTCTTTTTCTGAATAAAGGGAAGTCCGAGCAAACTTACCACTTCTTTTTTGGCGTCCATCATCATCGAATTTTGGATTAGCACCTCCTGCACTTTCTACACAAAAACTACTCATCTTAATTTCTTTGCTTGCCAAAATGTTGGAAACAAGTGCTACAAGTGACAAGACACAAGTGATGTAAGTGCATCATATATAGACAGGGGGAAGTTGCAAACAAACTGCTACCCTATTCACGTACGTATTCCATAAATTTTTGTAATGTTCCTCTTTATTTGTAGTTTTTTTAATGTATCAAATTTGATTCAATTAAATATAGAAAATATATTTAAGAATCAAATACCTATGAATTAAAATATAAAGACTCGACTTATCAAAACCAGCTATGACACATGACTGAGAGGAGAATATATCAGTATTATTGTTAGAATATAATATGGTTGTGATAAACCCTCCTCCCAACATCAAAATCTTAATGTTTCGGGAGAATTCGTCACTTAACAATTTAAACCATGGACTTCAAAATTATCTCGAATATCAAAATTATCGCTGAGTATCGTCGAATCGAATTCATATACTTCATGGTTGAATCAGAATATTTCAGTTTAACTCGTTTACTCAGTAACTGATTAGGATTAATAAGTTCTTTCATGTATTGATCTTTAAAAATATTTAATATCTTTTATTAAACTGATTAAAATATTTTTATAGCATCTTTAGAGCTTGAAAAACTCTTAGTAATAATATGTAGAAAATGGACACTCTTTTACTTGGTAAATAATATAGCCAATATTTTCATATTATCTATATTTGGTCAACCTCTACATATCTCTATCAAGATTTCACATAATCTATCACCATAAAATATTATATTTTATTATAACAATTTTAAATAATAACCTATCATCTTAAAATATAGTCAATCTCATTAAAGTATGAGAAGGGTAAATAAATCATTTAAACATCTTCTAATTTTTATTTGGATCTTTTCAATTTCGGAAACAAATAGGGACAATGTTGCTACGCAGGGTGAGCGACAACATAAAGTCTCGAAAATATGAGACTTCTAAATTTATAAATTCATGTGTATATATATACACACATTTATGAAGATGCTCAAATACAAATTAATATTAGTCTAAAAATCTAAAAACTAGTTTTAAAATGATCAAAAATCTTCTTATATATACATTTTAAAACTTACAATATGCACCTCTTAGTTGACATATCAATATTCTAAAGTTTACACTTTCTACCCCAATGTCACGTCAACAATGGGGCTCACTCAGTCGTCACGCCACCCCGTCACATCAACTGCCACGTTAGCATGGCGGGGCCAACCAGACCGCCACGTCAGCAGTGCGGAGCATCCAGACTGCCACGTCATCATTGGGCCGCCCAGACTGCAACGTTAGTAAGTGATGACGTGGCACCTGCCATATCAGCAGCCTGCCACGTCAACACTAGGCGTACTACCACATCAGCAGTTAGTAATTATGGAGTGGGTATAGTAAAATTGGGATTGTATTTAATGGCTTTTAGTTTGTAGGGTAATTTTGTTTGTATTGGAGTAAAACCCCACACACACACACATATATTGAAAATTTATAAAATAGTTAATTATGCCTTTTTAGAAATATTGTTGATGATTATTTTACAAAATAATAAAATTTTGAGTATGCACCTCGTTAATAATATGTTCATAATATTCATTTAATTTGGAAGATTTCATTTAAATTTATATCAAAATAAACACAAAAACCCTCCTGCACAAGATCTCAATAATATTGCCCGCTCCTAGAAACAAATATCTGTTTTAAAAATTGGAACTAAGTTCTCTTCCGTTTTTCTCTTTTTCTTCACCTTCAAAGAACTCTTCGAAGAAAATGTTAATTTTTTTTTATAAGAATCTCTTTTTCGCTCTCCCATTTTACACTCAGCAACATATATCAGTGTACTAATTACGTTACTCATGTATCAGTTATTAAATATATAGACGGTAACAAATAGGGTTGATTGTGGTGTCGTTTTTCATTATAACTGCAAACCAACCGCACGGGCAGTTTGGTTGAATATTTAAACCACAATGGCACTGTGTTAGCATAAAAATCATGTAATCCACATCAAAAAATGCGGTGCGGTACGAACGGTTTGTGCGACTTATACGTTTGAGAATAAATATTTTTAGTTTAAGTTAGAATAAAATTTAGATATGTTATTTTTAAAATATTTTATGATAAATTTATACGATATTTATCATTTTACAGCTACAACTACAAAATAAATATAAGCAAAAGTGTATATATATTAATGAGTATTAAGAGACGTATTATAATAATATAATCTTATTATAAAAAGTTGGTATAATTATAACGCTAGATTTATAAAATAAGAATTAACTATTATTTGAAAAGGTTTAACAAGTATATACATAACATAAATTATAAATAATATACATATAATATATTTTTATGTAACAGTTACTAATATATCTATATATATATATTATATTACGGTGCGGTGTGGTTTGAACTGCACTAGTGATATGTCAAATTGCAATCCGCATCCGCACTGCATGGTTTGGTAAATTCAACCCGGAATTACACTGAAAAAAATTTTAAAAACGGTGTTTTGTGGTTTGGTTTTGTGAGGGCGGTTAATGCGGTTTGAATAATTTCGCGATCACCCCTGGTAAAAAAAATATTAGATATTTTAGATTGGTACGTGGTTTACAAAACTCTATTATTTTTCCTCAGAAAAAAAACTCTATTATTTGAATTTAATTATCACATAATCTGATTTCGGTTATTTTCACCGGACTACCTTGATGTTAATTTTTCTTTTCTTATTGTTAATAAATTTATATTTAAAGTAAAAGTTAGAATGCAAATCATAGTAAAGTATTCGATGATGATATTAATAGTATCAAATTATGCGGTGTGCATTGCAAATAAATTATTTTTAGTGTTAGAAGCACTAAAACGTCAAACGTGTGCGGTATCCGCAAGAGCGGCTCTTTACTCTGTCCAAAACGCAACACAAAGCAGAGGACAAAAGGAACTTTCTTTTCTCGATATTCCATGCATAGACCTTCTTTCTAGTCTTTACTTTTCCAATTCCTTCTCTTTTCTCTCTATTCTATCATCCTCCTTCCGTGCCTAAATACTTCTCTCTTTTGATATATGAAAAGATATATGGTGACTATTCATAACATAAAATAAATTATTAATTTATGTCTAATCTATAAAACTAAATATAGTCATGAGTGATCATATTGAATTCGTATTTATGAGTACTTTAATATGGTGAAGGTTTTATATTTGATATTAATACGAAATTAACAATATTAACGATCAAAAGTGTGCGTTGTGATAAAGATAAACATGAAAAGTATTATGAGACAGAGGGAGTATATATTATAAAAAGTAGAGTAAATTACATAATTGTGGTTGAATTTAATCCGCTTTTACATTTTGGTGGCCAAAATTTCAATTTGTAAAATAGTGGCCGGACATTACTTTTATATTTCAAAAAGGTGGCCCTTAGCTACTTTTTTGAAGAGTTAAACCAATATTTGGCCACCATATTGCAAATTTGAAATTTCGGCCTGTAAATACAAGTAAAGTTCAACCATCACTTTGTAATTTACTCTATAAAGTATAATTTATGATTTATTTTTAATAACATTCATCTTTTATATAAAAATTTTGAATAATAAATATTTATTTAGAACAAAAAATTAAAATAATTTATAAACTATATTTTATATGAGTTTTAAAATACGTGATCTATTTTCAGTATAAAGAATGAAGGAAAATAGAGGGAGTATAACTTTATTCTTCTTTATTGGTTTTAAAGTCAACAAAAGTCTTACTCCCTTGATACAGCACGGCCAAAACCTCTTAGGACTGCACACACAAAAAATCAGGTGCAACTTTGATAGGAACAAAACCTATTGGAGATTTGACTTCCCTTTCTAGTCTTGATCTTTCAAAAAATCATTTAAATCATTCAATTCCAACTGAGATGGGCAATCTCACAAAACTTAAATTTAATCACCTCATTATAAGCTCAAATGAATTAAAAGGCTGTTTGCCAGAAGCATTTTGCCAATTGTCAAAGTCAGAAACGTTGTACGCTGATAAGAACCAGCTGAGTGAAAGAATTCCTAGATGCATGGAAGAATTATCAAATCTGAAAGAGTTGGATCTTTTTTCTAATTCATGGGAAGGTTCTGTATCTGAGCATCAATTTGTTAACCTCACGATGCTGACTTATGTTTATATTTCTTCGAAGTCATACTTGGCGTTTAATTTTAGTTTTGAATGGGTTCTACCCTTTCAGCTCCAATATTTGTACATGAAATCCTTAAAAGTTGGTCCCAGATTTCCCAACTGACTCCTGACAGAGCGAGAGATTAGGTATTTTAGGATGTCAAATACGAGCATTCTGATTGGTTTGTTGGTCTCCTATCTCGGACATTCATTGTTGATTTATCTGACAATGAAATTAAAGGAACACAACTATCATATATTTCATCAGCTCCAGATGGTCTGGCTATATTAGCCCTCTTAAACAGCCATTTGTCAGGTGAGTCTTCTGCATTTTTATGCAATGTTACGTCCTAAAAGTCTGTCATATATCGTAATATGTTATTCATTTCCAATTTTATTAACCTTTTTGTGCAGAGTATGGAATGTGTGGGGAGATATCTGCAGAGGGAGACGTGTATAGCTATGGAATTCTTCTACTAGAATTATTTGGAAGCGGCCTACAGACAGCAGCATATTAATGGACAATGACAATAATCTTCATGACTTTGTGAGGAAGGCAATCTCGCAAAGATTGATGGACATTGCTGATCCACGGATCATACTAGATCAAGAACATGGCATGACTGGAAATTTATCATACAACAGGGCTTCCATGGAGTTATGTCGAGCATCTATATTTGAAGTGAGGATATTATGTTCAGAAGAGACGCTTAAAAAACGCATTGACATCAGTGTTGCTATTAAGCAATTACATGCGGCAAGAGTGACACTTTTACAGAGGAGACACTAAAAAAAACATCGTCTCTTTTGCCGCATGTAATTGCTTAATAGCAACACTAATGTCAAGCCTATGAATTAAATAGGAATGTTCTATTTTTATTTTTCTTAAACTATAGTCTATCATCTTCTGAAAATCAGTAATCAGAACTAATCGGTTGACATATCAGTTCAGAATTTATCGAGATTTATGAAATATGTTTTGGATAAATCAGGGATTATTAATATTGGAATATAATTGATAAAGCGGTGAATCTTTTTTAAAAAATTAATCAAAATTTTTTAGTAAATCGAGTATTTTTTTAGAATACTAACAATGATTGATATCAAAATAAAATTTTAAGATTCTATAATTGTTGTGAATATTATCACATCACAAACAAAAACGGTACGAGAAAAATTATTCAAAATCAATGAATATTTTTACTTGTTTTGAATCTATATATAAATAATAGGACATAAATTTGTGTATAATTTTAATTTTGGTTGCAATTTAACTATTCAAAAAGAAAATTATAGATTTATAAAATTTATAGTTCTGGTAGAACTCGTCGATATTAAAAAAATTAAACTGATAAATACATTAGTAATATAAAAATAAACATCTACAAACTAATTTTTAAAGTGATTCAAATAAATTTTGAAAATCAAAACAAGAATAAGTCAAAAGATAATTTATAACTTTCTTACACACTTACACAAACAAGTTAATTCTACTTCACTAAATCATGCAGAAAGAAAGATGGAAGAAGACCAAGAAATCACCATATTACATTAGGATACATTTTGGAAGGGCCTATATTTCTGAACGGACATGACAAGGCCATGAACAGAACTAACAGCAGCTAGAAGAGATACTATCAAACAAAAGAAACTCAATATTTGCAGGCCATTCCATGCTCCGGAAAATCTTTTGATTTTTCTCTGTGCAACATACATCTCAATTGGAAAATAAACCGTCATAGGCCAGAAGGTTATGGCACCAAGAAGGCCAACAAATTGGTTGAAAAATGGTAATACCATCGCCACAACAGTTGCAACTATCACAAACACTGTCCTCCAGACTAACCGGAAGGAATTGATGCTTAAGTTTCCCATTCCTAAGAAGTTGATAGAGTATTCCCTTGTAATAAATTCATTTTGAGGCCACTTGTTAATGCACCAACCTTCCACAAATGCGTATATCGGCTGACATATTACCTGCTTAATATTTAATCATGCGATGGATAGAAGAGTTTAATGAGAAATTAGCTAAAGGTTGCACAAGTTGACGAATCTTTTCAGAGTGGAAATAATAATATTACCTGATAAGCTCCAACAAGGTGGATAATAATGGAGATATTAGCAATATCCACGATCCAAAAAGGCTTGAAGGAACTAAAGCCGGTTAACAAATTTCCTGGTGCTCCACTTCCAAATGCAGCATATCCAATCAAGCCGCATGACAAGTAGAATACAGTAGTTACTAGAATTGCAAGTGAAGTAGCTTTTTTCATTACTTTTTTCTCAGGTGGACTCGATTTGAGTGTGTCCTGAATTTTGTGAAGAAAACAGATCCATTAATTTAAGATTGGCTGACTAGGTAAATTGAAAAAAGGGAGATTGTAGCTTGCCTGAATATTAGTAAGAATTGAGGAGAAAGCATAAGCAAAAGCAATGTCTCCCAAGGCCGAAAAAACATTCCATAATTTATCTTCTTTGGTTTGACCCTTCCATCCAACAGGTACTCCTACTAGACTTTTCTCGAAATGTCCATTTCCTTCATATGTACCCCAAAAATCAAAAGCAAAAAGAAAATCGACTCAGATTTAGAGATACATGTATGAGTACAATTTTAAATATAACTTTGTAAGTCTTAGCAAAAGTTTATGATGCTCTGAGACCCCCCCACCCCCCACCCCCCACCCCACACGAAAGAGAGAGAGAGAGAGAGAGAGAGGGAGGGAGAGAGAAGAAAAAAGTGTATCGTATTGGACTGAATTACCTTGAATTATTTTCGTCAGGGAAAGGGCAATGCCTATAAAAGAGTATGCAAAAGACATAGTAGCAGCAACTATGGAGAGATATGCAAGCTTGTGGAAGTTCGGTATTTGGCTTAAAACAATTTGCACCACCCCATAGATCAAAATGAACAGATTGTTTGATGCACGGCACTCCTTATCATTTCCACACTTAATCAACCTAATAAAAATCAATGCATATCAAAAATACTCTGTAATGAACTATGATAACAGACACATTTATACGAACTTTTGTATAATGCTTACTGGATGCTAGTAGATGTTACAATAGTATAGCCAATTGTTAGTCCAAAGAGAAGACTATACTGAGCAATTCCACAAAGCTGGATTTGAAGTCCGCCTGCGTCCGTACAGATCCACAAAAAAAATGACTTGATTAACTCCTCAAATGAAGCTACTACCCCTTTGATTTCAACATTATCAATGAGAATTTTGATTAAAAAAGAACTTGTAAAGGATCCCCTAACAAGATTGGTTAAGTATCTAATATATGACAATCTTCAGGATCATTTCAGTTTAGCATGTTGATAAATTAATATATAAAACAAATGTTGATCTAGAATACTCCTATTACATTTGCGAAACATATAATATTGTTCCTAAAATTAAAAGATTTGTGCTTTAGATTAATTTAGACCTCTGACCACACAGTGCCTGCCCTAAGAGCAAGCAATACAAGCCCACGAGGCATCCATCAATCAAGGCAAATTGCAGCTAAACTGGGGACTAATCCTAATTTTTTGTGAAAAACGCACCAAAAAGTGATCAACAGTTTGATGAATGCATCAATTGCTTTTAGAATAATGTTAACCAGACTTCTGCAGAAAGGAGTTCTGAAATTGAAATTGATCAAATCGTACCTCCGTTCTAGTATGTCACAAATAGGTTTTATGTTATCAATCAAGAAGAAAATGCTAGCAAATTCTAATTTTGAAGGCTTGTCTAACCTGAAGTAGAGAAATGAGTTACCTAGATTAGAGTTGACAACATCCATGTAAGAGTAGTTTCGCTTGCCAGTTTGCGAAGAACGATAACAATCAGCAAGAAGATGAGAAGTAAACAAAGTGATGATCGAGAAGAGAATGAGAGAAACAGAGCCAGCAATCCAGCCCAGCTGAGCTACGGCCCACGCCAATGACAAAACTCCTGATCCTATCACCGAGGTTATTATATGAGCTGCTGCCGTCACCATTGTCCCTGTCCATGTAACACATTGCTAATTAAACAATTTGTGTCCGAGTAATATCCTAGATACTCGATACTCGACACTCTGATTATAGTTATGGACACTTCGACACTTATTTTAAGTCAAAAATATATAAAATATATAAAATTTTCAAATTATCGTTGAGTCCGACACTCCGACACATATTCATTCGTTAACCCATATTGATGTCAGACATTTTTGACCGAGTCCGAGTAATATAGGCTGTGACAAAGGCCGGATTCTATAAGACAGTGTTAATTTGTAGAATATATAAATTAAATATATATAGATGTGTGTGTTGAGTTGTACCAGTTCTTCTTGGAAGGCCGTCATCATCCAACGGCGGATGATCATCTGCTGCAGCTGCTGCTTCGTCGACCAAACTCATTTGTTTTTAATCTCTGCAAGTGTGATATTTTCAACAGAAGTACTGTAATTTACGAAATGTGGGAACTGTGAAGCATATCGCTACCAGTATTTAGGGGTGATGATGAAGAGACGTGAGGGGTTAATTCTTCTCAAATTATCACTTTCCCTACCTATATTGTTACTACTACTTACTTTTAACACTTGCCGTTAATGCCATATACCTCCCGTATATATTTAGGACTTATGACCGAATTTGCACAAGGAAAAAAATACTTAGATATTTTAAAATAATATTAGTTGAGAAACCGCGCGTTGCGGCGACCTATAAAAAATTATATTAATGATTCAAAATTAATGTTTATAAGATAAAATAAATGTGTGGCAGTCTATAAAAATTATATTAATGATTCAAAATTAATATTGATAGAATAAAATAATTAATATTATTAACATCTTGATGCAATACCAATATTAATATATAAAATTACAAAATTGGACTATAAATCATGAGTAAAAATATGAAAATAAATTTCTACATATAATTATTGATTTAAAACATGATGAATCTTAATTTTAGTTGTGGTTTTTTAAAGTAATCATGTTTTTCACTAACATTGTCATTAATTTCCAAACACTACTTCTTAGACATATGCATTATGTCCTGCATGTAAAAAGCATACAACTCTTTTACAAAACTGATTGATTATATATAGCCATATACATTGGGGGTGTTGTTTGGAGGAAGTAGAAGCCGCTTCTGGTTTTTGCTTTTCTTGACCCATTTGTGTAAAGAAGTAGAAACACTTTTAAAAAACTGAAAATGCTAACTTCTCTCTCAGAGCTTCTACTTCTTTTCCAAACACTTTATTAACTTCTTTACTTTTCACTTCTAATCCACTTCTTTACTTTAAGCAAAGAATCACTTTTTTGAGGATTGCCCAAACGGCCCCATTGATTGACCAATAAAACAGACACTAAACTTGCAAGAACATAAGTGCGTAAAAAGTCAAAAAGATATTGAGATGCAACTCCGAAATCTTCCCCAATTTTAATAGGAATAAATATTATGTTCTACTTATACGAACATTAATCATGTCGAGACGTATGAATTCCAATCCATGCATGTGTATATTAGTGACTCCAGTTGTCCGCAAAAACATCAATTTAAATTCATAAGATAGCAGTCTACTCTCACATCCGACAAACTCTTACTTTTTGTAATCAATCATCTCTATCGACATTCAAAACATCTATCATAGTGTAACTCATTATTGTATTAGATGTAGATGGTGAAAATAGTGGCGCCTCGTAGGTTTGTGGTATTGTGAGAGAGAATGTTGTGTTTAAATGATCCAAAACCCTACAACCTATAAGGGTATTTATAGGTGCAGAGAGAATTGTGTGCTACTCTTTTCCATAATTAAATAATCTGAAATAGAATCAGATTAAAAAATTTTGCAAACTACTATATTCCATAAATAATCTGAAACAAAATCAGATTAATTTATGCCAAGATATACACCATATCAATTAATCTAAAAAAAGGTAGTTTTTATCAAATTTGAAACAGAATCAGATTAAAAAAACTTGCAAACTATTATATTCCATAAATAATCTGAAACAAAATTAGATTAATCTTATGCCAAAATATATACCATATCAATTAATATAAAAAAGGTAGTTTTTATTTTTGATATATTTCATTCAAAAATTTCAGAAAATTAGAAAAATAGAACGGAGCTATCTGAGAGGCGCCACCTACACGCCTCTCAAAATCTGAGAAGCCGCGCGTTGCGGCGGCCTATAAAAATTATATTAATAATTCAATATTAATATTTGTAGAATAACATAATTTTGTGGTTGTCTATAACAAGTATATTAATATTTCAAAATTAATATTTGTTTGATACAATAAATTTTATATTATAAAAATCTTGATATAATACCAATACTAATATATAGACTATAATTTATGATGAAAAAATGAAAATAAATTTATACACGTAATTAGTAATTTAAAGCATGGCGAATTTTAATCTTATTTGTGTTTTTCTTTTGAAAAGTAATCATGTTCTTACATTGTCACCTTCCTCCAATTTTTTTGGATTGGTTGTGCAGAAAAACATTTAACTTAAATCTGTGAGATAGCGGTATATAACTACCCTTGCTTAACAACCTTTAGTTTTTAATTAATACTGTATAAACAGCCTTCACTTAAAAGTTGGTTGAACGGAAAAGCAGATAATGCATGAATAATTTTTTCCTATATACAAAGTAAATCATATAAAACTTAACAACAACAAACATGTCCGGTGAACAAAATAAATATTATAAAAGAATAACCAACAAACATAAATCAGTAATAGTTAATTTATTGATATCATCCATCAATATCATGTCAAGACTATATTTTTCTCCCGTGTTTGGATTTGTGGACTAAACAAAGCGGTTTATAATTACATTTGCTTGCAACAACAATTATTTTTTTAATAGTGTATAAAGAGCCTTCACTTATCGTTCTATCGTTGCAGAAGAATGGCACCACCGAGTTAGAAATCGAGCAAGAGAACTATAACCAAAGAGAGGTAGGATTGTAGTATTGAGAGAGAGGAGCTTGTGTTTAGATGATCCAAAACTCTACAATCTATTGGAGTATTCATAGGTGCAGTGTGCTACTCTTTCCCATAATTAAATAATCTGAAACAAAATCAGATTAAAACTTTCAGTTTACTATATTCCATAAATAATTTGAAACAATTAAAACTTTCAAGCTACTATATTCCATTAAAAATTTGATACAAAATCAGATTTTGAAACTTGCTTCTAATATACCCGAAACTAAAAAAGGTAGTTCTAATTTTTGATATTTTTCATCCAAAAATTCCAAAAAATTAGAAAAATAGAGCGGAGCGATGTGAGAGGTGCCACAGACACGCCTCCCGCTTCCCCTTTATATAAGTATATTGATTGATTTTCGTATAATTTCTAAAATCTAATTAGTAATATATAAATATAAATATATATAAATAATTCAACTCATACAATAATGTAATTCCGGTATGCCTATTAATCAACAAATTAAAATTAATCATATATCTGACATGTTATTTCGAAAAAAAAATTGAGATATGTAACAGTATTCATTCCAGCTAGCCTCAATGAATTATATGAGAACAGATTTGAGTAAACTCAGATTATTGGCTTATAATTCAAAATAGTTTAAAGTGATAATTAAGTGTTAAATATATGATTTATTAAATATATATATAATAATAAGAATGAATGTGATAATTTATTAATTTAAGGGTGATGTAGATGTTTACCATATAAAATTAAACAAATAACATTAAATGTTTTGAAAGTATATGTTACTAATTTCTGATTTTAGATCGTTTTCAAGATTAAGATGGTTTGCTAAAATGATGTAAAATATTGATTATGTGAATTTGCTCACCCTTCAAGATTTTCTACTCCGACATTAAAGTATTGATAATTTACATGAAAATGTAGCTATTGACAATAAAGTGTTAAAGTGTATATGTTGGCAAAAGAATACAAGAGTGTAATTAATAATATACGTATTTGTAGGCATATATAATGTTCAAAAGTGTAACTAAAAAATAGTGTTTCATATATAACTAACTCAATGTAACAATAGTAATAAATAGGTGTAGGCATAGATTTACAACAACACTGTAACTGGTGTGACTATATAGAAACTGGTGTTGGCATATGTCTATAACAAAATAAAAAACTGTGTAGCCACATATTTCACGGTGTTAGTATAGAGGGTTTTCACCTACACTTTTTGGGGTGTGGATATAAACAATTAAAGATGTTACCTCAGACCCTTACGGTAGTGGTGATTTTTGAAATTTGACAGACATAACATGTTTTTTTTGCTTTTAGCAACAGTTTTTGGGCTTTTAAACACATTTTTTCAGATTTTGCTGAAAACTATATATGGTGTAGCGTCCTCTGTCCTGATGTAACGACTATTTTAATTTAGTGGAGTAATGTGCGGAATTCAGCAATTGACGTTGACGGTAAGATTATTAATTTTTGTTAAAAAAAAGCTGAGTATATTGCCGGCCGCATGATTAAAATTTGATTAAATGATGATTAAGTTGGTCTTTAAAAACTTAAACAAAATTGTACTTTAAAGAATTTGACAATGTTTTACCACTACAATTATAATTATAATATATAGAATACATAATGTAGAATATAATAAACTTTTGACTTTTTATATTAAAACGTGCCATATGATAGTTCTAAAAATTTCACAACAATAAATTTAAGTCACAACAATCAATGTGATTCCAAGGACTATAATCGACATTCAAGATTCTTGAATAGATGGAGAAAAGATCATAGATTACCCTGGATACATGAAAGTCATGTTTATTTGAATAATTTATCATTTTCGGATAATTATATTATTATCTATAAACTTTTTCAATTATAATTTTATGATATTCCGTTACAATCACTTTTTTATTTATAAATGTCTTAATAATTCTTTTTATAGATATTAAAAAGAAGGTAATAAAGAAGAAAAATAACTTTAATAATAGAGTTTTGTGAAAATGGTATAATGAAGTTGGATTCAGTTAATGTATTTTTATTTAAATCCTTATTATATTGAAATTTCATTATTAACATATTTTGCTTGTTTGGCAAATAAATTAAGGATTTATTATAGACTTGTTTTCTTTTAAAAATGTATATTTTTATAATTTTTTAGATATAGATGTTGAGAACGTGTTTCATATTATAATGTGACAAAAATAAGGACTTATTTGAGGGGAAAAAGTAGAAAAATAGAGTTTTATGTATTTTTCTCCGAATATAAACACTTATCTATGAAAAATAAGTTTAGTGAGACGGGTACATTATAATCAAGTTCATCATTATATTAAAATTTCATTATTAATATATATCAAGTCATGTGCTAATATGTATTTTATTTGAATTTTTATTAAAATGCAATCTTACTATTAAGATATAACTAAGGATTTGCTGTTATGATTTAGATAGCAATAAGAGCTTATTAACGAAAATTATGTTAAGGACGGGTTGATAAATTCAACGGCAACTTTTAAGAACAAACTCTTTTTAAAAAAAGCTGATTTCCTGCTTTTTTTTGTGTCAGCTTTTGCCGACATATTTCATCATCAACCTCGTACATATATTATACTTTTAAATCATATCACAATATATGCAAATATAAAAAAAAACACCAAACATTTATTACTCCCTCTGTTTCAAAT
This sequence comes from Daucus carota subsp. sativus, assembly GCF_001625215.2. Taxonomy (NCBI): domain Eukaryota; kingdom Viridiplantae; phylum Streptophyta; class Magnoliopsida; order Apiales; family Apiaceae; genus Daucus; species Daucus carota. The sequence continues at coordinate 28,650,387 of NC_030381.2, forward strand.
TAGATGTACACTTTAAAAAAATCACACAGCTTAAGTAAAGTAGATGTTCACCAATTAATTGCATTAAATGATCAAAATATGTGGAGTGAGATTGATCTGGCAAATATAAATAAGAGATACGTGGAGTAGAATTAACTTTGGAAATATGATTTTGCATTGAAAGTTGAAGTGGACAAATAATTTAAAACAATTTTTTTTTTCTGAAAATGGGCATGTAAATTGAAACGGAAGCGGTAATTTCTAAAAAAACACTTTTAAGGAGAGCACTTCAAAACGACGGCCTCAAACAGACTGTCGGTTTGCCATAATATGTCATTACTCAACATGCCCTACTCAATACGAGGCCATAGAATATTGCAAAAATCAACATACACAGACCATGTGAATCCCACATACACAGAGCATATGAATCACACGAATCAGCATTTCATATCTCAAGTTACATATATATATATATATATATGCCAATGATCAAATAGAAACCTTTTTTAAAATAAAAACTAGAAACCAATCTTGTCCATCTATTTAATATAAGATAGTTTCAATCACAGCCGTTAAAACAATAAAATTAAAAAATATATAAAAAAGCAAAGATAATGTTTTATTAGTTACCATAATTGCTTTTGGTTTCTCTCTCCTCCCTTCATAATTTCAGCACCTCTATGGAGGACTTTCTCTCTCTAAAACATCACTTACGCCATGCTCTGTGTTTATACTCGATTTCTCTCTGAATATACTCGATTTCCCTTTATTCCTCTGTATCTTTCTCTCGATTTCTCTTCGCCGTAATCCGTGTTTAGTTCGACGCTGTGCTTTCTTCGAACAATTTAGATTAAAAGTTAATTCAGCTCGAGGAAGTGTTATTGAAGCTCAAGGACGCTATGTTGAAGATGATAATATCCGATTTAACGAAGATTAGTAATAATCAAGGTAAAAATTTAGATTTTCCTAGGTTCGTTTTTGTTGTTGATATAATTTGATGATTATATCAGATTACAATTATGTTATGCTCATATTATTTTTGTAGATTAGGTATTTTTGTTGTTAATTGTATAATGTTGATGATTTGTGTGATTTATGTTATTTTTTTGATATTTATTGTTCTTATAGTTGTATATTATTGTATTGGTGCTGTAATTAGTAGTTCATAAATCATAAGTTTGTTATGATTCAATTTATGATTTAATGTATGATTGATTTTATGCATAAATGAGTAGAGTTTTTGTTTTTGTTAGAGTTTAGATCCACGCCTTGTGCGATACTTGTAAAGATCTGGAGGAGCTGCGATGATGTTAATAGTACATCTTGAAACAAGGAGAAAACTTGTGGATATGTTTGGAGTTTAGCAGTAGCTGACAGGCTAATAATATTAGCTGTTGGGTGATGATGTTGTTTGTTTAGGCTAATTGTAAGTGTCATCAAAGCCATTTACCAATATAAACTCAGTTTATATTAGTGATACTTTCAATATATATTAGTGATGTCTACAGTATATTATAGTAGCATATGTTAGTTATTATGGTTTTTAATCTGTTTTATGTTTGTTCAGGTATAATATGATTTTTACACCTTTCACTGGTGTTGAAAAACATCTATGATAGATGTGTTACATTTGTTACTTGTTTGTTATCGAAAGAAAATGTTGCTCATTATAACTAGGCTTTTAAACATTTTGTCAAGGACATGAGACGCGATCCAGTTGTCTTTATAACTGATCAGTGCCCTGCAATGAAGGTATCTGTGCCAGCTTCATTTTGTGGTGAGAATGATTTGGTTGCTAGCAAGCATCGCCTTTGTATGTGGCATATCATGCAGAAATTCCAGATGCTGTTGATTTTACTAAAAAGGTTCATATGGCAGCTATGGTAGGTGAACAGCCGGTTGAAGAGGTCACCATTCTTGCACCAAATGTTTCCAGGAACAAGGGAAATTATTTCAAGCGGCTTGTCAGTGATAGACATAAATCAATGGCAAAAACAAATAAAAGAGTTCGAAGATGTAAATAATGCTCGGCAACCACTCATGACTCGAGAACTTGTCCAAAGAAAAAGAAGGAAGGAGAAACTATAGTTTCGAATATCTTGTATATATGATTTTAATTTTCATTTTCAAAAGACCATGTGTAGTTGTCTTTATAAAATGTTTAGTACATTTCAATTTTATATTTTCTGAGGTGTAGATCAAAGCATATTAGAACTGATACATTGTGAGTGACTGCTATTTGTGTTTTTATATTGAATATGTAAACAGGATTTTTTAAATTTAGCACAAAAAATTAGTTGATTTTTAGTGATATAGCTAGTATAACTTAGTGGTGTTAGAAGTGTAATTTAGTAGTATACATTGCAGCTTTTAGTGATATGTGTGGTTTTAGTGATATTCTACTTTACTGTGTTATGAAAACAATGAAAAATGATAAAAGTTAAATGAATCAATTATAAAACATAAGTAACCAAGCCAAATATTAATATTGCATTTGGAATATCATCATTTTTAATTGCTCAAAATACTTGTCCAAAATAAGCATATCCATACTAAAATAATGCAGTAAATCACTTTCTAGTGTATCATAACAATGCTGCCATCTAATATACTTTGTAGGCTATTAAATCACTTTCTAGTGTAATACAATCCATACTCTATGTAGCATAGTAAAGTAGTTCATGACAAATAGTTCATTGCTCATTTGGTTGATTATTTTTTGATGGTCCTTCTTGAGAATTGGCTCTTAATACTTCAAGGAATGAACTTATGAGGTTCACTGCAAATCTCACCTACTTTCCAGATTTTTTTTTGTCACGTTTCAAAAACTTCTCTGCAGCTTTTCCAGATAGGACGATGTTGATTATATTGTGATTTTCAGCTGTATTGTACAAAGCTGTAGCTTCTGCGATGATAGCTCTCTGAATTCGTTTAGTTGTGAAGAGAGAATTGTTGTGTTGTATTTGAACCTGAGCCTACTAATTTGTTTATCCTGTGTTGCCTGCATAATATGTTAAATTAGTTGGATAGAAAATATAAGTATACATAATAGATGGGGAAGTATTATAATATAGTAATAACAAGAATGTATCTAAATGCTTAATATGTATCAGTGAGATGGTAATATAAGTATGCATGATATGATTAGTGAAACTAGTCTCACCCCTTCTCCTACTAACTCAGTATTCCAATTTTTGGTATCTCCTTTGAAAGTTTTCATATGGCGCATGAGGAAAATACCACAATCAGTAGAATATTTAGTAGTTTGCCATGGCATACTCAAATAACTAGGCTTCAATCTCCGCACTCTCTTTGCCAAACCTGGATTTCCTTTGTCACTTATATAATGGCAAAAGTGAGAATGCTGTAAAAAAAATGCAATTTATTAGTATAGTGGAATGAAAATAGTGCTTGATTAATTATATTTAAAATGAATGACAAAATTACATATTACCAAGACATCCGGTACCCTGCCATAGTATAAAAATTTTATAATGGCAAAATTTTTATATTTCTTCCAACAGTAGATTTGGTTTTGTTATTTGGACGTAGATAGACTTTTACAAGTGGACTTTTCTCTGGTATGCTATTGGTAGTCATGTTTTCTTCAGCATTGAACTATGTAACCTGCAAAATCATGAAACTAGCAAATCCATGTAAAATATACTATTTAACAAGAAGTATAGTCACAATTCTATACCATAGCAGTTGTATTTATAAAACTTTAATAGGTGATATAGCTAATATACTTTAGTGATACACCTTGTATATTCTAGTGATAGGGGAAACATATTTTAGTGATATTGAAGAACAGGACTACTATCTTGACTACTTCTAGAGATATATTAATATAGTACATTCATATTAAGAAACATATTAAGTTTTATCTCAACAATCACTAATTAAGAAACATATTAAATTAAACAATATCACTAATTAGCTATATATCTTGGAAAAGATGTTGTTATGATCAACTAATAGTTTGATGCATAAATTACACTATTCATGTGAAATTTTTCCTAGTGCCTCCTTTTTGGGAAGCTACTCTGTTTTCACTCTCACTACAACGTTTTGTACGGACAATTCACTAGCAACATTACTAGTTATTTTATATAGTACATGAAGGTTGCAGATTATCCTATTTCTAGCTTTAACTTGTTTAGGTATGAACAGTTCACTCATTCAATTAGTTCACTACGTCACTCATTTAAACCAAGAGAAATCACCTATCCTATCAACTAGAGAGTATCTATAGAGCACATCTATTCATCTGTAGGCGTATCAACATTTGGCTCATAAACCTTAAATTGCATCTCAAAT